>NC_089996.1:1205000-2405000 GCF_036417845.1 Apteryx mantelli
TCTGGCTCAGTGCCTGATAGGCCAGTGCTGGTGAAGTGGGTGCAGTTTGTGTTTGTGATGTCACTTGTGGCTGAGTGCCTGATAGGCCAGTGCTGGTGCTGTGGCTGCAGTTTGTGGTTGTGATGTCACTTGTGGCTGAGTGCCTGATAGGCCAGTGCTGGTCCCTTGGGTGCATTTTGTGTTTGTGATGTCACTTGTGGCTGAGTGCCTGATAGGCCAGTGCTGGTGCTGTGGCTGCAGTTTGTGGTTGTGATGTCACTTGTGGCTGAGTGCCTGATAGGCCAGTGCTGGTCCCTTGGGTGCAGTTTGTGTTTGTGATGTCACTTGTGGCTGAGTGCATGATAGGCCAGTGCTGGTCAGGTGGGTGCATTTTTTTTTGTGAGGTCACATGTGGCTCAGTGCCTGATAAACCAGTGCTGGCTATGTGAGTACAGGTTTTTTTGTGATGTCAGTTGTGGCTGAGTGCCTGATAGGCCAGTGCTGGTGGTGTGAGTGCAGTTTGTGTTTGTGAGGTCAGTTGTGGCTGCGTGCCTGATAGGCCAGTGCTGGTCAGGTGGGTGCAGTTTGTGTTTGTGAGGTCACTTGTCGCTGAGTGCCTGATAGGGCAGTGCTGGTGAAGTGGGTGTAGTTTGTGGTTGTGATGTCACTTGTGGCTGAGTGCCTGATAGGCGAGTGCTGGTCGCGTGTGTTGTATTTGTTTTTGTGAGGTCACTTGTGGCTGAGTGCCTGATAGGCCAGTCCTGGTCACGTGTGTGCAGTTTGTGATTGTGATGTCACTTGTGGTTGAGTGCCTGATAGGCCAGTGCTGGTCCTGTGGCTGTTGTTTGTGGTTGTGAAATCACTTTTGCCTCAGTGTCTGATAGGCCAGTGCTGGTGATGTGGCTGGTTTTTCTAGTTATGAGGTCACTTGTGCCTCATGGCCTGGTAGGCCAGTGCTTCTGATTGTGGCTCTTGTTTGTCGTTGTGAGGTCACTTGTGCCTCAGTGCCTGGTAGGCCAGTGCTTCTGATTGTGGCTGTTGTTTGTCGTTGTGAGGTCACTTGTGCCTCAGTGCCTGAGAGGACAGTGCTGGTCATGTGGCTTGTGTTTATAGTAATGAGGTCACTTTCCGTTAGCACCTGATAGGCCAGTACTGCTCACGTGACTGCTGTGACTTCATAATGAGAAACTGCAGCCACATGACCAGCACTGGCCTATCAGGCACTGAGCCACAAGTGACATCACAACCACAAACTGCACCCACCTGACCAGCACTGGCCTATCAGGCACTGAGCCACAAGTGACATCACAAACACAAACTGCAACCAGATGATTAGCACTGGTCTATCAGGTACTAAGGGAAAACTGACCTCACAACTACAAAAAAAAGCCAATTACCTAGCCCTGGCCTACCACGCACTGAGGCACAAGTGACCTCATAATCAGAAACTGCAGGCCCATGACCACTACTGGCCTACAGGTGCTAAGGGAAAGTGACCTCATAACTAGAAACAACAGCGACATAACCAGCACTGGCCTATGAGGCACTGAGGCATAAGTGACCTCAAAACTACAAATAACAGCCATTTACCTAGCAGTGGCCTGTCAGGCCCTAAGACACAAGTGACCTCATAAAGAAAAGCTGCAGCAACATCACCAGCACTGCCTATCAGACACTGAGCCACAAGTGACATCACAACCACAAACTGCAGCCACATGACCAGCACTAGCCTATCAGGAACTGAGGCAGAATTGACCTCACAATCACAAATAGCAGCCACATGACCAGCACTGGCCTATCAGGTACTGAGCCACAAGTCACATCACAAACACAAACTGCACCCACGTAACCAGCAATGGCCTATCAGGCACTCAGCCACAAGTGACATGACAAAAACAAACTCCACCCACAGGACCAGCACTGGCCTATCAGGCATTGAGCCACAAGTCACATCACAAACACAAACTACAGCCATTTGAGCAGCACTGGCCTATCAGGCACTGAGCCACAAGTGACATCACAAACACAAACTCCACCCACAGGACCAGCACTGGCCTGTCAGGCACTGAGCCACAAGTGACCTCACAACCACAAACTCCACCCACAGGACCAGCACTGGCCTATCAGGCGCTGAGCCACAAGTGACATGACAAACACAAACTGCAGCCACATCACCAGCACTGGCCTATCAGGCACAGAGACACAAGTGACATCACAAACACAAACTGCAGCCACAGGACCAGCACTGGCCTATCAGGCACTCAGCCACAAGTCACATCACAATCACAAACTCCACCCACATGACCAGCACTGGCCTATCAGGCATTGAGCCACAAGTGACATCACAACCACAAACTGCAGCCATGTGACCAGCACTGGCCTATCAGGCACTGAGCCACAAGTGACATCACAAACACAAACTGCAGCCATGTGACCAGCACTGGCCTATCAGGCACTGAGCCACAAGTGACATCACAAACATAAACTCCACCCACAGGACCAGCACTGCCCTATCAGGAACTGAGCCACAAGTGACATCACAACCACAAACTGCACCCACAGGACCAGCACTGGCCTATCAGGCACTCAGCCACTAGTGACATCACAAACACAAACTGCAGCCACAGGACCAGCACTGGCCTATTAGGCACTGAGCCACAAGTGACATCACAAACACAAACTGCACCCACATCACCAGCACTGGCCTATCAGGCACTGAGGAACAAGTGACCTCACAAACACAAACTGCAGCCACATCACCAGCACTGGCCTATCAGGCACTGAGCCACAAGTGACATCACAACCACAAACTGCAGCCATGTGACCAGCACTGGCCTATCAGGCACTGAGCCACAAGTGACATCACAAACACAAACTGCAGCCATGTGACCAGCACTGGCCTATCAGGCACTGAGCCACAAGTGACATCACAAACACAAACTGCAGCCACAGGACCAGCACTAGCCTGTCAGGCCCTCAGCCACAAGTGACATCACAAACACAAACTGCACCCACATCACAAGCAATGGCCTATCAGGCACTCAGCGACAAGTGACCTCACAACCACAAACTGCACCCACGTGACCAGCACTGGCCTATCAGGCATGCAGCCACAACTGACCTCAAAAACACAAACTGCAGCCACACCACCCGCACTGGCCTATCAGGCACTGAGCCACAAGTCACATCACAAACACAAACTGCACCCACGTAACCACCACTGCCCTATCAGGCACTGAGCCACAAGTGACCTCAAAATCACAAACTACACCCACAGGGCCAGCACTGGCCTATCAGGCACTCAGCCACAAGTGACCTCACAAACACAAACTGCACCCACAGGACCAGCACTGGCCTATCAGGCACTCAGCCACAAGTGACCTCACAAACACAAACTGCAGCCACAGCACCAGCACTGGCCTATCAGGCACTCAGCCACAAGTGACCTCACAAACACAAACTGCACCCACAGGGCCAGCACTGGCCTATCAGGCACTCAGCCACAAGAGACCTCACAAACACAAACTGCACCCACCTGACCAGCACTGGACTATCAGGCACTCAGCCACAAGTGACCTAACAAACACAAACTGCACCCACGTAACCAGCACTGGCCTATCAGGCACTCAGCCACAAGTGACATCACAAACACAAACTGCACTCACACCACCAGCACTGGCCTATCAGGCACTCAGCCACAACTGACATCACAAACAGAAACAGCACAAACGTGACCAGCACTGGCCTATCAGGCACTGAGCCACAAATGACATCACAAAAAAACCTGTAATCACATAGCAAGCACTGGTTTATCAGGCACTGAGCCACATGTTACCTCACAAAAAAAAATGCACCCACATGACCAGCACTGGTCTAGAAGGCACTCACCCACAAGTGACATCACAACCATAAACTGCACCCACAGGACCAGCACTGGCCTATCCGGCACTCACCCACAAGTGACATCACAAACACAAACTGCACTCACATAGCCAGCACTGGCCTATCAGGCACTCAGCCACAAGTGACCTCACAACCACAAACTGCACTCACCTGACCAGCACTGCCCTATCAGGCACTGAGCCACAAGGGACCTCACAAACACAAACTGCACCCACCCGACCAGCACTGGCCTGTCAGGCACTGAGCCACAAGTGACATCACAACCACAAACTGCAGCCATGTGACCAGCACTGGCCTATCAGGCACAGAGACACAAGTGACATCACAAACACAAACTGCACCCACAGGACCAGCACTGGCCTATCAGGCACTGAGCCACAAGTGACATCCCAAACACAAACTGCACCCACATCACCAGCACTGGCCTATCAGGCACTGAGACACAAGTGACATCACAAACACAAACTGCACTCACAGGACCAGCACTGGCCTATCAGGCACGGAGCCACAAGTGACCTCACAATCACAAACTGCACCCACATCTCCAGCACTGGCCTATCAGGCACTGAGCCACAAGTGACATCACAACCACAAAGTCCACCCACATCACCAGCACTGGCCTATCAGGCACTCAGCCACAAGTGACATCACAAACACAAACTGCATCCACACCACCCGCACTGGCCTATCAGGCACTGAGCCACAAGTCACATCACAAACACAAACTGCACCCACGTAACCACCACTGCCCTATCAGGCACTGAGCCACAAGTGACCTCAAAATCACAAACTACACCCACAGGGCCAGCACTGGCCTATCAGGCACTCAGCCACAAGTGACATCACAACCACAAACTACAGCCATGTGAGCAGCACTGGCCAATCAGGCACTGAGCCACAAGTGACATCACAAACACAAACTGCACCCACATGACCAGCACTGGCCTATCAGGCACTGAGGAACAAGTCACATCACAAACTCCACTCACATGACCCGCACTGGCCTATCAGGCAGTGAGCCACAAGTGACATCACAAACACAAACTGCAGCCACATCACCAGCACTGGCCTATCAGGCACTGAGCCACAAGTGACATCACAAACACAAACTCCACCCACATGACCAGCACTGGCCTATCAGGCACTCAGCCACAAGTGACATCACAAACACAAACTGCAACCACATGAACAGCACTGGCCTATCAGGCACTGAGCCACTAGTGACATTACAAACAGAAACTGCAGACATGTGACCAGCACTGGCCTATCAGTCACTCAGCCACAAGTGACATCACAACTACAAATTCAAACACCTGACCAGCACTGGCCTATCAGGCACTCAGCCACAAGTGACATCACAAACACAAACTCCACCCACATCACCAGCACTGGCCTATCAGGCACTCAGCCACAAGTGACATCACAACCACAAACTGCATCCACAGGACAAGCACTGGCCTATCAGGTACTCAGCCACAAGTGACCTCACAACCACAAACTCCACCCACATGACCAGCACTGGCCTATCAGGAACTCAGCCACAAGTGACATCACAACCACAAACTGCACCGACATCACCAGCACTGGCCTATCAGGCACTGAGCCACAAGTGACATCACAAACACAAACTCCACCCACATCACCAGCACTGGCCTTTCAGACATTCAGCCACAAGTGACCTCACAACCACAAACTGCAGCCATGTGACTAGTATTGGCCTATCAGGCACTGAGCCACAAGTGACATCACAAACACAACCTGCACCCACATGACCAGCACTGGCCTAGCAGGGACTGAGCCACAAGTGACATCACAAGCACAAAAATAGCAATGTGCTTGATGCTGTCTAATCAGGTGGTAACGCAAAAGTCACCTCACAAATACAAAAAAGGAGCAATGTGGCTCCTAGTGGCCTAGCAGATACTGAGGCCAAATGACTCCACAAACACAAGCAGCAGCAATATCCATCGAGCTGGACTGTCAGGTGCTCATGCTGAAGTGATCTCACAGGCAGCCATGAAGCCAGATAGCTGCTCCTGGCCTCTTTGCAACTGAGGCACAATTGACCTAAACAAGCACAAACAGCAGCAATGTGCATGCTGATCGCCAGTCACATACTGATGCACAACTCACGACAAAAGCACCAACAGCAGCAACGGACCTGCTCACCCTTTAGGAGGCATTGAGACACAAGAGACCTCACCATCATCACCAACGCTACATGCATGCTGTTGGCCTACCAGCTTCAGAGGCACAACTCACCTCACAAGCACAAATGGCATCGACCTGCCTGCTGCTGCCCTATCTGGGACTGAGTCACAAGGGATCTCAAAACTGCAAACCTTCACAGAGGAGAAGCTCATCTGGGCCAATCGCACGTCCCTTGATTACGCTGTGATCATTCCGTACAGAAAAGTCTTCTGCAAAAGGCTTTCATCTCCTGGCAAGACTCTCTCCAGATCATGGGACAGCTCCACTCTGGCACCCTGGCGACAAATCACAAAAGGAACAATTGGTCTCGCTTTTCCTTTAGTACCATCAAGTCCGAGCTGGGAGCCTTCGCACTGCAGCACCTACACAATGGCAGCAGGATGCCACTTCCATTTCTAGTGCATTTCTAGGGACAGAGATCAGCTGAGGGAGCAGCTGCACTGCAAAGGCTTTCTGACACTCTCAGATCAACTCGGCACTGCACCAGGCATCAACCTGACGCCAGACCTCTGCTCTGCCACCTACTCTACAAACACACTGTCTCTGCCCCACACAGCTGCCTCTTCTGCTACATACAACCAAGTGCCAGCAAGAACAGATGCATGCAGGACACTTGCCACTTGCACACTCCACAGCCACTGCTCTGCTCGCTGCCTTCCCTTGGCTTCTCAATCCAGACACTCAGGCAAGCTCTTGTGGCAACATCACAAGGTGGCCAAGGCACTCTAGGCTCACAAGGCACGTGCAAATGAGCAGCACAAGATCAGGCACAGAGCTGCCTCCTTGGGCGATGCTGCTCTTTTCAGAGGGAAGGATCCTGCTTTCTTTGGGCACAGCAGGCTGCTGCTTTCCACCCCCATCCCCTCACGAACCTCCTGCTAGGGATGGGGACATGGCGATTTTCTGTAGTAATACAAAAGTTACAGATACAACACAGAAACACTTGAGAGTCCGGAAGGCCTCCTGAGCCCAAAGGAACCTCCCTTCCTTTCCTTTAGTTACTAGGACAAGGAGCCCTGGGGAAGGGAAAAAGGGTGCAGAGGCTTTGAAATGAGGCCCAAGCAATGAGACAGACCCACACTGGACGGCTGCTGAAATGACAGCTCTCCTGGCTGCGCAGCCTCTGCAGCACCAGTCCGCGCTCCACAGCTGGCTTCACAGAGCACTGAGGGCTGGGTGCCACGGGCAACCTGGCCCTGGGCACATCTTCACCCCTCGCAGAGCCGGGAGCCCAAGAGCTCTGAGACTTCCTCAGGTCAAGCTATGGAGGCTTTGGGGCACTCACAAAAGGCACTCAGGACATGCTGGCATCTATTGTAAGGGTCTTGGACTCATCCTGCATGGCACCACAACCTCCTAGGAAAAGGAGGGGGCACAAGAGCATTTGTTGAGCGGGCTGGCAATAACAGCACTTGTGGGAGGCGGAATTTGCAGCACAGCAGAGGTACCAGGAGCTGAACCCACAACCCAAGTCACCCAGGGAAGACAGGCGCATTTATGGAAGCCTTCGCATCCATACGTAGCCTCTTCTCAGTCACTTGCAGCTGCTTTCACAGAGGGCTCACGACGCTGGCCAAGATGTTGACAGGTACAGGGACTCAGCCTGGCATCCTGCCTCCACCCTCAGCGGCTCTAGGACTGCACTGGGAACCTCATGAGTGGAGCAACCTAGAAAGAAAGAAAGAATCGGAGTGTTACTGGCAGTTCTGCTGGCCTTACAGAGTCGCAACAGGCAGGGGCAAATGTCTCCCCTCTGTGCTGAGCTCTATTGGGGAGAGCACAGCCAGCAGGGCCACCAAGACGTTCTACCCCTCTTTTTGGCACAGGTGACACCATGTCTGTATACCAGGTCCTGTTTGGGCTCTCCAGTTCTGCACAGGCGCTAACACACTGCAGGGAGTCCAGCACAGGGACACCAAGATGGTCAGGGGCTGCAGCGTGGGGCATAAAAGGAGAGGCTGCGAGAGCTGGCTTTGTTCAGCCTAGACAAGAGAAGGCCAACGGGGATCTTCATGCTGTGCACAGCTACCTTATGGAGGGCACAGAGAAGACGGAGCCGGATTTTCTTGGAGGTGCACACTAGTAGCATGGGAGGCAACAGGGACAAATCGGACAATGGGAAATGCTTCTGAGACATTAAGAAGAAACCTTTTTCTCCGTGACGGTGGCCAAACTGCGGCACAGGGATCCAGAGAGGTTCCCAGATCTCCATCCTTGGAGGTAATCAAAACTTCACTGGAAAAGGCCCCAAGATACCTCCTCTACTGGCACCTGCCTGGAGCAGGGCGTTGGAGCCCTGCTACCTCCACATGGCTCCCCCATTGCAGCCTCAAGGAATATGCTATTATGAGACTCTTGCCAAAGGCACCAGAGGCTTTGGAGATGCCGCCTCCACCGCTCAACAAGGACAGGTGTCTCAGAGCCACCCATCGCCCTCACAGGCCTGACTTCTTGTGAGGGGGTATCTCCCCTCTCTGCAAGGCTCTGCGTAGGCACAACGTGGAGAAATGCCTCTGACTGCTTTCATTAACTACCCATCTCGCTGAGGGACTGGAATGGATTAGCGTCTGAGATGGGAAGATGCAATGAGGGTCCAGATTCAGCAGAAAGCCTTTAAGGAGGGAGAAGAGAACTCTCTCCAGCCGTCAGTAAAATCCCAAAGACTCACGGAAGCATCAAACCCTTCCGAAACTGCAAGCCTGAACCTCAGCTGACACAAACCACCAAACTGGGAGCAGCCCTGCCTCGCACCACGATGCTCCAAGGAGGCAACACGGTCACCAACAGTCCTCACCCAGGTCTCCCAGAAGGACACCGTGATGGCAGGCTGGGCCTTGGGAGCAGAGCACTGCTCTCTCCAGACACCTCCTCCCACGCTGAGCACCAAAACACTGGCGCCACCACCCGGCTCCACCACAGGGCATCTTGCACTGTAACATGCCGTTACCTCCACACCTCACAGAGGGTTGGCAACCAACACACGCCTCTGCATCAGCGACACACAGCCCACAGCACTACACATGGCAGCACACAGGGCACCCCAAGCACCCCACAACACACAAAGCCCAACTCTCCAGACCTTCCATTCCTTTCTAGTCCTCCAAGGCCTTGCAACAGGCTCTGCCTCTGAACAGCCACTCGCAGCCCGGGGCCTGCTCACTTCCCACCTCCAGGAAGCAGAGAAGAAATGCTCTCACAGGGGCTGATCAGGCCAGCTCTTGCCTCTCACTTGTGCCTCAACTTCTCTGAACAAGAACTCTCTTTCAAAATGTGGCCCATACCCTTTTTGGGGGGTGACATTCCTTCTGTCTCCTCCAACTGCCTTTGCACCCATTCTCCAATGACTGCATACGTGGACAGAAAATCAGAGACCCCTAAAGTGTTACAGTTCCAAACATGTCATAAAAGCAGCTGGACACCTCAAAGACAGACACAGCATGCAGACCTTGCAGGAAAATCTCACAAGCTCCCTGCTCTTTTGACAGGGGCAACTTCTAAAGCACACACACCCTGGCAAGAAGAGATTATTCACACCACTGCTCACTCCAGCACTACATTCACTTAGCAGCCTCAAAAGTCTAGCTGCACTTCCTAGCTGACTGCGAGGACGCTGCAAGCTTCTACTTAGCAACAAGTGGAAAGGCAAACTCCATGTCCATGCTCACCACAGAACATCATCTGCATTTTAAATGTAGCAGTATTAACTCATGATGAAGGAGTGGAATAAAATTTGTGTCAGATGATGTGGAACATCCACTTCTGCTTGATTAATGAGTTGCATTTCTGTATTGCTGTAGAGCTCTGCAGGGGTCAAGCCCTCCTCTGAGCACACACAAGAAACCCAGAAGTGACCTCCCCACCAACATCCAAGCCACGTGTCTTCTCCTCACCTCTCAGCTGCTCACATAGAGGTGACCTCACAAGTGCATATCCCCACCACATGCCTGCTGCTGGCCTATCAGGGAAAGAAGTTTCCTCCGAATAACTTCCCCAGACATCAACTACTGCCAGCCTAGCAGGTACTCTGACAAAAGAGACCTCACAAGCAATGCCCATGCCTAACTGCCTGCTGCTGGCCTAGCAGGGACTCAGAAAGACATGACCTAACAGCCACCTTCACGGCCATGTCTCTGTCACTGGCCTAGAAGACCCCAAGACAGAAATTACCTCACTATAAGTTCCCCAGCCAAGAGACAAATCCTGCCTTATCAGCTCCTCACCCTGAAACGATCTCAAAAATACAGATCCCAGACGTGGACCTGCTGCTGCCCTACCAACTGCTCAGGTAGAAACGACCTCAGAAACACCTTTCCACTCACAGAGCTCCTGAGATCTAATCAGTTCATCACTCACAAGTGACCGCACAAGCAACAGACAAGCCTTCTTCCTCCAGATGGCCTTTCAGGTACTCAAGTAGAAATGACCTCAAAAGCAAGAGCCCAGTCATCTGCCTCCTGCTGGCCTATCAGCTACTTACAAAGAATTGATTTCACACTGGTGATTTCCTGGCATAGCTCTCACAGACAGTGGGGACCTCACTACCCACACCCTGACCATGGGGCTCTTGCCACCTGCAGCTCCCCCTCCCATCCTCCAGGGCTGAGCCACCTACTGAACGGCCTCCCTGATTCACATCATCACATCACAGATTCACATCAAGGCCTCATAATACTCACAATACTCTGAAACACCCATTGCCTACCAGTTACTACACCAAAAGATTAGCTTCTGCTATGCATTATCAACACCTAGCCTATGAAACTTAAGAATTGGAGAACAGCCTGCAAGTAATTCTTGGCAACATTTTCTAATGGGAGGATTGCATGGGAGCAGCGATCATGAAACTGAAGACAGCAGGGCCTCATGTCCCAGGCACAGGGAGAAGCCTTCCCGCAACTCAGAACTCTGGTTCCTTCCCCAATGCTGAACAAAACCAGAAAATCCTCCACACATCCAGGACAACAAGCATTCTCCTATTTTAGGCCCTGACAATTGGAGACACGTGGAAGGACTCAGGCCAGGGCGTTTCAGTTGGTGAAACCAGCAGAGACGCAATTCAGCAACTCTTCACCCTGACCTAGGAGCATGGAAAGAACAATGGCAAGTGCAAGCACTGGCCGTTCATCAACTTTCAAGGCCCCTGACAAGCTGACGGGCGAGTGAAGAGTTAACAGGACTGAAGTTTGTCAATTGATATGCAGAAGAACTGATAGCACAAGAGCTGAGGTGCACAAAGCTGTTGAACAGAGGACTTAACAGGACTAAAGTCGTCTACCAACCGATATGCGCAAGGACTGATATGCGCAAGGCTGCGGAATGGAAGCATTAACAAGACTGAAGAAGTCTGCCACCTGGAATCTGCACAGACCCCCGGGGAGGGAAGAAACAATACGGAGGTCCTGTGGTCTTGCCTCGCTAGCAGGGTCCTCCCAAGCAGACAAACAAACAGTCCTGGGATTGTGAAACTCGCAGAGGTCAGCAAAAGCGTTGTTTGCCCAGAGCCCCAGCCGTATAAAAAGAGACTTGGGAGCTAGGAGAGTTTGAGCAGGGACGGGAACGTGACCTGACCATCCTCTCCGCCTGGACCGTGAGTATTCCCCCCCCTCCCCTTTTCCTGGGACGCTGGGTTAAGGGAACTCCTCGAGGTTGAGAGCCCTCTCACTAGGAGAGTGAACAAGAAAGCTTTCAAGTAGGGATAAGCAGTCCTTCCAATTAATAACGCAGTAATCGACGGTTTCAGGTTATCCTTTCTAAATTAGTAACTGATGGTTTTGTGTTATCCTTTCTAAATTAGTAATCGCATTATTTTAATGGATGTTACTAATCCAAGAACTTGTGTGAGGAAATAAACATCTTTTTTATTATTATTATATTACTGTCTCAGTCGTTGCTATCGAACCTTCATAGCATGACAGCATGACACAAGCAAAACAGCTCACACTTATAGAGCTCTTCTGCAAACACCCTTCACCCTGCTGCCAGGCTCACAGGTCGCGGCGCAAAGCAAGAGGCAGGGAGCAAAAACAACGGCTAAGGCACGGCATGACATGCAGGCACAGCCTCTCTCAGAGCCACTCGGAAATGCAGTTTTCACAACAGAAGACACCATTGGGAAGGGCACCTCGCGACGACACCAGCAGCCTGCTCACACTTCGCCCAGCACCTCCCAAATGCACCTCAAAGCAGCACCTGGGGCTGCGCTGGCAGCAGCAGCTCAGGGAAACGCTTTAACAGGGATCCCAGAGCCACCATAGGGCCAAAGGTTCCTGCCCCCAAACCCCACGGAGCCGCCCCGGCCCAGCTGCTCGCGGCAGGCCGCCACGTCTGGCTGCAGGGCAGCTCCCCCCTCTGGCCCACGTCGCTCTGGCCCCTGCTCACGGCCCCACCAGCCCCTGCTGCAGCTCCTGCAGCAAAGCAGCCTCATCGCCAGCACCGCTGCCCCGCCCCGGCGGGAGGGCACCCGCCGCCATTTGAATGCGCCCGCAGCCCCCACCAAACGCTCTCGCCCGCTCGCTTCTCGCCTGCTTTGCTCCCGCTCCTCTTCCACCTCTTTCTTTGACGTCTTTTTTTCCCCCACATGTTGCACTGCAATTGGCTGGCAGAGCCATCAGTGAAATCGATGCCCGCCCTCCTCCTCCTGACAGCCAATAGGAGGGCTGAACTGGGGCGATGCCATGGCAACGCTGGGCCCTCCTGCCCTGGCGGCCAGCTCCGCCCCCTCCCCCGCGGTGGCCGCCATGTTGTGGGCGGCAGCGCGGGGCGCGGCGGGGCCTGGGGGCAGCGCGGTGCTGTGTGGGCGGGCAGTGCGGGGCCCCGAGGTGTGGCCGCTGCCCCGGCGGGGCTGGGCTGTGCGGCGGGGGCCCCGCGGGGCTGCTGGCTGCCCTGCGCCCTGGGGGCTGTGCGGGGTGTGGGGGGGGCAGCGCTGGGGCCTGTGCTGGTGGCAGCCCTGGCGCCAGCGTGGGGGCCCTGGGGCTGGCCGTGGCGCCGGAGCCCACAGGCAGCATCCTCCTGCCCCCCAGGGCAGGGCAGGGCAGGGCAGTGTCCTCTCGCCCCTCCTGCCCCGGGTCCCTGCCCACGGCAGCCCCAGGGCTCGGCTAGGGAGCAGTGGTGTGGGGTCGTGAGGGTGCTGGGGGAGATGGCTGTGTTGGGCTCACCCCAGCACTGCCCACCCCAGCTCAGAGAAAAAACCTTGGCGTCAGCCAGGACCTGTTGAATGGGGATTGCACCTCTGCCTGTTTCCAATCTGCTCTCTCCAATGTATTTTCTTTTGGGTGCAGAGGTTTGAGCCCAATTTGCAGGAGGACAGGGGCTGTGGCCATCTGAAGGTGGCATCTGTGAGCGCAAAACATGCTGCGCCAAGTTGGAAGGATCGAGGGGGAAGGAATAGAGATTTTCCCAAACACCCAGAGGACTTGGGGTTATTAAAAGGTGAAGGTTTTATTCTCATATATGGACATTTCCAGCAGGGTCTTGAGAGCCCCATGGAGCTGCAGGCCACCTCAGCCTCTGGGATGCAGGACCCCTTTCCTGCCAGAGCCAGACCCCAAGGGGGGACCCACTCCCAGGAAAACCTGTCATGGATTCCCATGCTCCCCCCCCCACCCTAAGAGGCGATGGAGCTGGCCGCACAGAAGCCTTGAGGCTCAGGACAGCCCCATCCCCAGGACCCAGCAGTCCTGGCTGCCACATTGTCCCCCGAGCCAGAGGGGACCCTCAGGCAGGGCTCTCGCAGCAGCCCCCAGCCCTGTCCAGGCACCCCCACAGCCCGGGATCCACAGCAGTTTTGGCAGTTAACAGTCTCTGTGCGACACCTCGGGAAGGATCTCCCAAAGCCCTTACCCTCGGTGGAGAGCCGCAGGAGCGTAGGGGACAAGGAGCTGTGGTCCTGGCTGATGGTGTCCATCCAGCAGTCCTCCATCTCGCTTGCCCTCTTGCTCTCGTTTCACCTCTCCAGCCAGAGAAACAGGACGCTCTTCCCATCTCATTACCCAAAACTCCTTTCCAACATGCCCCTGCTCCTCCGCCTGTTGGTGAGGGGCCCCAACGTGGTCCCACTGCCTCCTGTCCCCTCTCCTTGCCGTGGAGCCACTATGAAAGGCAGCCGTGGGGAGGGTGTGAGCAGTGCCCAGGAGTGCCTGGGCCTCACAGGGAAGTGAGGGTCCCCACAACGACACCGGGGAGACCTCCCTGTGATGTGGCACGTCCCATTGTGACCTCAGCTCGTGTCATCTGGGGGCTCTGTAGGTCACTGCCATGGAGATGGCACAGCCAGGGAGAGAGCAGAGAGATTTCCCCTCACATCCTGGAAAGCCATCACTTCCCTTCACTGCAGTTATTTTCCATAATTTTCTGATAAATCCTTCAGGAATGTCTCCAGACAGTGTCAAAGACTGTGAAATATCTCAAATGGGGCACTGGAGAAGTCACTTCTGCGCCCCTGCACCGACAGGTCACTGCACTGGGCAGACCTGTGCAGGAATCTGGGGTTTGGGGGTTGGCGTTTTTACAGGATCCAAAGCATGTGGGATGAACCAGCACAAAGCATGGCCACAGGCTGAGAAATGCTTCGGTGAGCCTCAAAACTGGTTTCTGCTGTGGGCCCCTCTTTTTGTGGAAGCAGGATGCAGGACAATGTGGGACAGGACGTAGCTTTCCTCCTTTAGGCACCAAGGCAGGATCTCTGCTTTTAAAAGTGCTCGGCAAGGTTTCTCAGTCGGCAGTGCTTGAGCTAGAGATGCTATGCCAGAGAAGAGCAAACATAGCCTTAACACACATCATCCAGAGGCCCTTATCCAGGACCCTGGAGCCTGCCAGGCTCCAAAGCCATGGGCGAGGCCAGGTAGCAAATGTGGGGAAGTTTTCCCATTTCCCATGAAGTTTGCCCATCTTTCCTTCTGGCTGAGCCTGAGGAAGCCATTTCTCATCCCTGGGCCTCATTTGGTCCTTGTACTTTTCAGTGTCACCTTGGGGCTGTGCGAGAATTCTCCCCTGGGTACGCTCCTCAGCCCCCTGCCCTCCTCCTCCTCGCAGGCACCCTTGCTCTCCTGGGTCTGTACAGCCCCGACATCCTGGATCTCCCACATTTTATGACTCTGGGCTTCTCAGGACATGCCCACACACTGCAGTGCTGCTGTCCAGGCTCCGGTGCAGAGCCTATGAGGCAGTGCGATGCCTCAGGACGTGCATTTTGACTCACTCCCAAGTTTGTGAGATGACCAGCTCCCAGCTCTGCAGCTGCTGAAGTTTGAGAACATCCCTACAACCAGCCTTCCTGCTCTTCCTAATCTCTGCACAGTTTTGGGGCAAATCTTGCAGAAGGGAGACTCCATCCCCCTTGAATACTGTGAGAGATGTGGCTTTCCAAGTCACTGCAAAAGGAAGGACTCCTTTACTTCTTTGGGTTGCTTCTTGAGCCTGTGGCACCCCCTCTGTGATGCTGGGAGCCCCAGCTCTGCAGCCTGGTGTCTTTGCCCTTTCTCTCCCGTGTCTCCTGTTTGTCTACCCAAAGTCTTCTCTCCACACCAGGGGCATGGGAAGTGCTGCTTTAGAGAGCTCATTTGAAGCTGTGACACGCTGTGAAGCTGAAGGCCTGAAGGAGGCTAGTCTGGGACATGGCTGTGCCCACAGACCCCCTCCTGTTCCCAGCCTGAGGATCCAGGAAGGTCTCCAGGGAGAGCAGTGGGCTTGGGGGTGGGTGGGATGGGTTTCCCTCAACATCCCTGGGTCCTGCATGGGTTTCTCTGAGTGCTCAGGAAAATCCCTCTTCTCTAGGGGCTTGCATCAAGACTTTTCCAGACTTTTGTACAGAAACACAGCCTGGTCTGGGCCTCCATTAACAAAATAGGGACCAAGGGAAAACAAGTGCAGACACCAGCTGCGCACAGGCACCTCTAATGAAGCTGATGAAACTCACTACTTCTGTCTCAAACCTCTTAATTTACTAAGTAGCTAATTTCTTTTTCAAACCAAAGAACACGTCTAACAGAAGGAAGTCCAAGGAAAACATAGGCAATAAATACTGACATTTTTCCCTCCACCTTTGCATTTGGTTTTAGACATATAAAGGAAAGGAGCAGATGACTCCACAAATAGGATGCTTCAAAAATGCAGGGGCAGAGGGGAGAAGGAGATGATGGGTTTCAAGGAGTGAACCAGAGGTCTCCACAGACTGTGTTCTTAGTCTGCTGGATGTCAGCTAAAATCATGCTTCTCCTCAATGTACTTTCTTAGAGGAGCCTGCAAAGCTGCTGAGAGCTTACAGCAAAGCAGCTTCTCTGCTCACCATGGAGGTAACCGTCTTGAACCCTTTCATCAGGCTTTGGTTGGTTCAAAGGATTTGCTGTATTCAGGCCCCTCGTAGCCAAAAATGGAGCTACCATATGCAGTAGTGACGATGGCAGTGTCACCGGCTATGCTGGTGAAGAAGGCTTCATATGGCTTTCCCAGAGGGTATTCTCAGGATAGTGCATCTAGTGCAGGCATAAGACACAGGGGTCAATGTGAAGGAGCTCAGCAACACAGCAGAGGAGAGAGCAAAGCTCATGTTTGAAGGTAGCTGGTACCCATGCAGGCTGCTCTCATCAAAGGGATGAGGCCACAGAAGAAAGAGTCTCTTTGCTGGGGACACAGGGTACCTTGGTATATAAGATGGTGGGGCTGAGCAAGGACAGAGATGCCGTCACCCAACGGGTAAAGATGAGCATGGAGCCCAACCAGGGCTTCATAAAGATGGTGCAGTGCAACGGGTTGCAAATGGCCCCACAGCAATCAAAAGACAGCACAACAAGCAGGCTGAACACAGCGGTGCCCAGGAAGATGGAAAGCACGGTCTGGAACTGGCAAGCAGCTGTGGGATGGTCTTAATCTCCAAGATGAGGCTGACAAACCTTTTAGGGGCAAAGGGAACCAAATATCTAGGAAGGGGAAGCTGCTGGGGAAGAGATACGCTAGGGGTGGAACTGGTGGTTGAGTCAAATGATAGATATCATGACCATATGCCCCATGGCAGTGAGCAGATAAATCACCCACGGCAGTGTGAAGAAGAGGATTTGCATTTCATGAGTGACTGAAAAGGCCTTGAGGAAGAATTTTCCCCCTATGGTATGGTTGGGAGGATCCATTTCAGAAGCCAGTCAGTTGAAGGTGTGACAAGAGTAACTAATGTCATGTGTGGTGAAATTCGCCTTGCTGCCTTCATCAACTTTCCCTTCCCTTTTCCTAGTCCTACTTTTCTTTCTTGAGGTGGGAGACCAGAACTGCACAAGGGATTCTCATTTTCTCTTTGTTTATATCCAATGCCATGAAATAAAGGTTGATTCATCCCACCTGTCTTTAGACACAGGAAACAACTCTCCTGCCTCACTTGCTTGCAGAGGTAAGCCAGAGTGCTAGCTAAGAGCCAGTACTTGTGGCAAAAGCTCTGGAAATCAAGTTCCAGGTATGAAATTCAGGTTTCTCTTACAGTTAGAATTGTGGTGTGGGTAGGCACCAGGCTATCAGGCCTGTGCCTGTGTGCACACTCAGAGCACTCAAGTCATTAATCCCCTGGGTGGCCCAGGAACTCCCCCATCTAGTAATCCACACAGGTGAGCTGATGGGCAGGTTTGAGACAGGCAGTTTCAGACTTGAAACTAGGACTGACTGAACTCCTACCACTTTCCAAATTAAGTGTTGGACTGACTGGTGCAGAACCTCTCCAAGTGGGTGTTTCGGACAGTTCTAGAGATTTCCAGGGGCAGATCCTGCTGTGCCTGGACCAATTCCTGTGCTTAAATGTGGTGAGTACCATCTCAGGTGGAGTATCTGGCTGTTTCAGAATCTCTGCAGCAGCTCCTGCTGCAGAACTGATTAAATTGTAATTATTTAAGACCCTTGAAAATTGACAGTAGAAACTGCTCCTGCAAATGAAGAAGTGGCCATGTAGGACAGTCTTCTGTGCATTCTTAGGAGAGTTAGGAGATGCTTTGGTATGTAGTTTGAGGTAATCAGTAGCAATGGCTCATGCATATGCTGGAGAGGTCATGTGGAGGAATGGTTAGGCCAAAAGGGCCATGATCTGTTAAAAGTGAGCAATCCCGCCTACGATTACATGGAATAAGGCTCAGCGTGTGGGCAAGCTGCTGTCCTTGAAGTCTCCTCTAAACGATGAAAACAGGAACATCGCCGGTGCCGACACCAATCCTGTCGCGGCACATCGCGCGTATACAGGGGGCCTTAACCAATAGTAGCATTGTAACTAACACAAGCAGTCGCCCGACACCAATCCTGTCGCGGCACATCGCGCGTATACAGGGGGCCTTAACCAATAGTAGCATTGTTACTAACACAAGCTTCTGCTCATAGTCTATATATACTCTGTAAAAGCTTGAATAAAGGGAGAACGACCATACTCACATTGAGACACATCGTTACTCCGGGCCCATCCCCCCACTCCGACATCTGGTAGCAGAGGACGGTTTATCTCCGAGACTACCGATAAGAGGATGATTGAATTCCGATAAGAGCTCCGAGACTGCGGTAAGCAGCGAGAGGACGGGAGTGGGGATCACACGGCTGGGAGGAATGCTGGTCGAGAGCTGCCGCCAGACACGGCATCGGGGTCGCGCCCCGTCTCCCAGGGAGCAGCATGGAAACGGACGCTGCAGCCACTCTGCTAGCTGGGATACTGTCTAAGAGAGGGGTGGATGCCCCAGTGAAGCAGTAACACAGATTGATTAAGTTAGGGCAGCAATGGGGACATTTTTCAGACACACACTTGTTATTCTCCGTATCGGAGTGGAGAGACTTTGGGGAAACGATGTGGTCTAAGACCATTGAGGGTGGAGCGAAGGATGAGAAGGAGATCAAGGCGGTACGAACCCTCTGGAGTACGGTCCTGGAGACTCTGGTGGCGATGAAGGCGGAGAGGGAGGTGGCTGCAGCGGCTACAAAAATGTTGAGCCCTGCGCCAAGTAGCACCCCTCAGGGACCCGGCGGCGGGTCTCAGCTTGCTATCAGAGGGACTGGCTCCGTGGGTAAGCCGTACCGCACAGTGGCTGAGATGCTGCAGTCCTTGCGGAAAGGTTTGGCCGCCCCACAAGGAAAAGGGGAAGTTGCCACCGAGCCGGCCGGCTCAGGCACTGCCGAAAGCGCGGAAGTGCCACAAGGTGCCTCCCACGACTCAGAGGGGGGCGGGTCAATCCCTAGTGTGCCGCCCCTGCCATCAGCCTGTGAGTTGCAGCGACCCTCAGTCCCTCCTCCACCACCTCCTGCGCGGCCTCCGATGACGCTGAGAGGAGCGTGGCGGGAGCCCTCGACCCCGCCCTCTCCCACATCGTTGGGCACAGCTACGCCCACTACCCCCAAAGGAGGCGGGCCGTCTACGGCTCAGCTGGTAAAAAGGATTGAGGAACTATCAGAGAAGCTGGAAAAGCTGGAACTCAATAAGGCAGGGAAAGGGTCCCTCCCTCCCTGCATGCAGCAAGCTGCGCTTGAACCCCCGGCCGGGAGGGAGTCACGTTGGAGCGGCATCATTAGGGATGCCATTGTGGAAGGACAATGGCGCCCCGGTGCCTTAGGGGGCGGAGCATCGGCTCTGGCCTTTCCTATTGTCTATGGCGGGGGTGAGAAGAAGTGGGAGCCACATGATTGGAAACTCCTGCAACAGGCCCGAAATACGGTGTCAACCTATGGAGTCAAGTCCGAGGCGACTTGACAGATTGTGAACTGGATTTTTTCGGCCGATCTCATGTGTCCGTATGACTGTAAGAACTTGATGCGGCTGCTGCTCACCCCCACCCAGTACCTGTTATGGGTGGCTTCTTGGCAACAGCGCAGCACGGAGGAGGCTATGCGTCACCAAGACCCGGGCGACCCCCTGATTGGCATTTCAGCTGAAATGCTCACGGGGGACGGGCCATGGTCTAGCTATTTAGATCAGCTCAACTACCCTCCTTCAATGCTCCAGTTGGCATCGCGCCTCGCCTATGACGCTTTCCTCACCCTGCCCGGAGGAGGCACACCGTCCTTCGGCAGCCTGACTCAAGGGGCGACTGAAAATATAGCAACTTTATCGACCGCCTCTGGGAGGCAACCATGCAACACCCTGACCTTACTGAGGACGGCAAGGGGCAAATGTTTAAGGTTCTGGCCTTTGATAATGCAAACAAGGTCACAAAGCAGATCTTGGCCTCCTTGCCAAAAGGAGCGGGGGTGGAAGAGATGCTGTTGTGAGTGGAGCGGGCGGAGGCGCAAAAGCAAGGGGCCACTGTTGCTGCGGCAGTCCAGAGTGCGGTTGCGGCGGTAGTCCAGAAAGACCGAGGGTCGGGCCATCGGGGATCATCCAAGGGCGGTCCCTTTGGGGGGCAATGCTTCCGATGCGGTGAGCCTAGCCACACGAGAGCCAAATGCCACACCGCGGTATGGTGTGATAACTGCCAGAGGGACTCCCATGCCACCAAGGCATGCTCGGGAAACGGCCAACTGAGCGCGGGGGGGGGCCGCGCGCGGACACAAATGCATCCTCCCGCGCGCCAGGGGGTTTTCTTCAACAGCACCGACCCGCAACCCGAGGGAGCCTGGGAATCGACGTGGAAACCACAGTAGACGTCACACTCATTGACTCCTTGGTGCAGAAGATCCCCAGCAATGCCATAGGACCGCTCATCCATCAAGATAGCTCCGTCGGAGGGCTGCTGGTAGGGCGGTCCTCCGCTGGCATTCAAGGACTTATTGTCTTGCCAGGAGTGATCGATGCCGACTCTACGGGCCGTATATATATCATGGCCTATACCGTTTGTCCACCTGTCTTCATTCCCAAGGGCAGCAGGATTGCGCAATTACTCGCCCTTGACACCTCGTTGGGACGCCCACCACAACTCCAACCTTATCGAGGTAACCGTGGCTTCGGATCCACCGGACCTGCTGTTTGCTTTACCACAAAATTGGATCGTCGTCCCACCATGGGTGTCACCCTCTCACAACACGGTGCCTCCAAGCGAGTCGAGGCCATGCTCGATACCGGAGCTGACGTCACCATCATCAGCCGGTCTGTGTGGCCTACGCAGTGGCCGGTAGAGAAGCCGACAACATCCATTGCAGGCATAGGGGGCCAATCTATCCCCTATGTCAGCAAACAGCCGATCCACTTGCAGTTTCCAGAGGGTCAACAAGCCAGTCTTAAGGTGTATGTGTTACCTCTACCTGGGACTTTGGAGGCCTTAGTTGGCCGAGATGTTTTGAATCAGATTGGAGCAGTGCTCACTACGAAACCTTTTTAGTCCTGGGCACTGGGGAGCAGTCGCCCAACCCACCGTTAACCTGGAACACCGATGAACCCGTGTGGGTTGACCAGTGGCCCATGAGTGAAGAGCGACTGCAAATCACCAAGCAGCTGGTCGCTGAGCAGCTTGCCTCCGGGCACATCAAGCCTTCTGTCAGTCCATGGAACACGCCTATCTTTGTCCTCCCGAAGAAGAACGGAAAATGGCGACTCTTGCACGACCTCCGCAAAGTCAATGAACAGATGCAATCTATGGGAGCGTTGCAGCCTGGCATGCCATCGCCTAATATGCTACCAGACGGGTGGCACATACTGATAGTTGACTTAGAGGACTGCTTTTTTACCATCCCTTTACATCCTCAAGATACACAGCGTTTCGCCTTTTCTGTGCCAGCAATAAACAAGGCTGCACCCGCGGAGCGTTATGAGTGGGTTGTTTTGCCGCAAGGAATGAAAAACTCTCCAACATTGTGCCAACTTTATGTTGCCTGGGCATTGCAGCCGCTCCGAAACCGATGGCCAGGCACCATAATCTATCACTATATGGATGACATTCTTTGTTGCCAGGAAAAGTCTTTTACAGACGAGTCACTACAACAGCTAAGTGACATTCTCTCTAAAAAGGGACTTATCATTGCACCAGATAAGATCCAGCGCACGACTCCCTGGAAGTATCTTGGATGGTCCATTGCAGAGTCTAAAATTCGGCCCCAAAAGACAGAACTCACAACGCGGTTGAGCACCCTGCATGATGTACAGACCCTGCTTGGGGACGTACAGTGGGTGCGACATTGTGTTGGTATCTCCAATACCGATATTGCGCCCCTGACGGCGCTATTGCGAGGCACTAATCCTGCTAACAAAATTACTTTGACACCTGAACAACATGCTGTGTTACAGCGTATCACACAAAAACTACATTTGGCATGGTCCTCTCGACACCTCCTAAACCTTCCCATATCCCTAATCATATGTAATGGGAAAGACTCACCATATGCAGTCGTTTGTCAGTGGCAAAACAGAAGCGGGGAATCTCTCTCCCCCATTCTGATCAATGCCACTGCCAAACGCAAAAATCAAAACGATGTATTTCATATCTTGGAATGGGTATTCCTGAGTGTACAACCAAAAACGAGTATCCAGACCCGAACCGAAGCAGTAGGTGAATTGATACGCAAAGGGTGATCAAGAATCTTAGAGATCAGTGGTCAAGAGCCGAACGATATCAGTATACCTGTTAACATGGCTGACCTAGAGTGGTGGCTCCAAAACGCTGTGGCCATACAAAATGCTCTGTTAGGTTTCTGTGGTAAGGTACATTCGCGTCAGCCTCAGGGAAAGTTATGGCAGGTGCTACAGCGAAATCAATGGATAGAAAAGTCCAAAGTAAGTAGGGAACCCCTTTCAGATGGCGTTACTGTCTACACGGATGCGGGTAAGCGCTTGCGACGTGCCGCGTGCGTGTGGAAAGAAAGTGAGCAATGGAAACAACACGTCATGGAGGGACAGCCTCGGGATTCCCTTCAGACTTTAGAATTAACTGCGGTAGTTTGGGCTCTAACTAATTGGTTGAATACCCCTCTAAACGTAGTGACTGATTCAATGTATGTAGCAGGGATAGTACCACGACTGGAGGACGCCTTAATAAGGGAAACATCTAACCCGAGGTTGGGAAGCCTGTTCATCACCTTGCGCTCTGTGCTGGGTCAACGAACAGCAGCTTGCTGTGTTATCCACATTTGTAGTCACCAGCTAGACGTGGGGCTAGGCCAAGGCAATCAGCTCGCTGACAGCCTGGTTAGCTCAGTGTGTCATCTACCCCCTATGGACAAATTCCAGCAAGCTAGGCAAAGCCATGACACGTTTCATCAGAATGCCAAGGGCTTAAAAAGGCAATTTGGTTTAACAGAGAGTGAGGCCCGAGGTATTGTACAGGCTTGCCCAAGATGCGGGAACCATGGCCCAGGTATTGGGCTTGGGGTAAATCCAAAAGGGTTAAAGGCTCTAGAATTATGGCAAATGGATGTCACTCATGTTCCAGAATTCGGTCGGTTAAAGTATGTACATGTGACCATTGATACCTTTTCAAAAATGATATGGGCAACTGCATTACCCGGAGAAAAGGCACAACATGTGTGCAAACACCTGTTGGCTTGTTTCGCCATATTGGGCGTACCGGAGCGGATAAAAACGGATAATGGACCTGCCTATATCAGCCACAAATTCAGGGCGTTTCTGTCCCGATGGGGAGTTGATCACGTTACTGGAATCCCACACTCACCCACTGGACAGGGCCTAGTGGAGCGCACCCACCAAGTGTTAAAAGACTACCTAAGGAAGCAAAAGGGTGAGGAGATGGACGCACAGCAGAGACTGCACCGTGCGCTCTTCACCCTGAATTATCTCTGTCTCATGGGTGACCGTGAGGAACCCCCGGTGATCATTCACCACCAAAATCTTAAGTTTAATAACACAACAACGTTACCACAGTTTAAAGTAATGTATAGGGATCCAGTCTCCGGAATATGGACTGGGCCCGTCCCTGTTGTCTTCAATGGTCAAGGTTATATGTGTGTCTCTACAGATCGTGGTCCAGTGTGGGTACCCAGCAAGAACGCGAAGCCTGTCTTGACTCACCATGACTCGTCCAACGGGCAAGAGGATGGGGAACCTGATTCTGGGGGTACTGCTCCCAGTGGTAATGACTCTTCACAAGATTGATCCCAGGCCAAACATGTGGGTAACCTGGGCGAACGAAACGGGCCAGCAAGCATTTTGCTTGTCACTGGCCTCAGCTACCCGACCCTTTAGAACGTGTTTAGTAGGGATCCCAAGCTTTGACGCAGCGGCTTTCTCGCGTTTCGCTGCTCGTAATTGTGGTAAGAGTATTTCAACCGCTACCTGTAGTGTTACGCTCATCAATAGCTTGAACACAACTCTGCCTTGGGATCCACAGGAATTAAATCTGCTTGGGGCAATGCGTATCGGAAACACGTCAAAAAACTGGACACAAACGTGTCTATACTTTAAAGGAGGGTTTCAGGAAAAAGGGCGGGGATCTGTACTACGCAATTGGACTGATGTCAGCCCGACGGACGAGCACTATCGAAACTTAACCGGTCCCTTTTGCGGCGTCAATGATTCCTCCAATACGCCCCTAGGAGTTTATAAGCCCGATGACTTCCGGGGCGCATACAATATAGGGCCTCCCAGGGCATTGCCGCCTGGAGTATTTCTTATATGTGGGGACCGAGCTTGGCAAGGCATTCCTGGGAACGCAGAGGGGGGTCCGTGCTATCTAGGGAAACTGACCCTATTGGCCCCGGATGCCAATTGGTGGAGGAATGTCACAGGAAAGGGGAGTAGTGTCCGCCGCAAGAGAGCTATTACTGGCTTGTCCCCCGACTGTGATGACAGGGTCTCCCTGTTAAGTCGCACAGAGCGAGTGTTTCTGTCTTTTTTCGTACCCGGGGCGGCCGCCGGCAACGCCCTGAACCAGATCGGGCGTTTAGCCTGCTGGGCGGAAAAACAAGCCAACGTCACCACGCAGGTGATTGAAAGCCTGCTGGAAGACCAAAAAGGCCTAAGGCATGCCATACTGCAAGACCGGGCTGCAATTGACTTTCTATTGCTAGCCCAAGGCCATGGTTGTGAGGATTTTGAAGGTATGTGCTGCATGAATTTGTCTGATCATAGTGAATCCATTCACAAACAATTGCAGTGGTTGAAGGAGCACACAAGCAAAATCCGTCAGAACCATGGGTTATTAGACGAATGGCTAACTAACCTGTTTGGAAATCTACCTCAATGGCTAATAGGATTGCTTACTGAAGGCTTACGCATTCTACTAATCCTTATAATTGTATGTTTATGTGTAGTATTAAGCTGTATTAAGAAAGCTCTGCTGAAAGTAGTGAACCAAGCCTGGATTGCTCAAAAACAAGAAGGGGGAATTGTGGAGGAATGGTTAGGCCAAAAGGGCCATGATCTGTTAAAAGTGAGCAATCCCGCCTACGATTACATGGAATAAGGCTCAGCGTGTGGGCAAGCTGCTGTCCTTGAAGTCTCCTCTAAACGATGAAAACAGGAACATCGCCGGTGCCAACACCAATCCTGTCGCGGCACATCGCGCGTATACAGGGGGCCTTAACCAATAGTAGCATTGTAACTAACACAAGCAGTCGCCCGACACCAATCCTGTCGCGGCACATCGCGCGTATACAGGGGGCCTTAACCAATAGTAGCATTGTAACTAACACAAGCAGTCGCCCGACACCAATCCTGTCGCGGCACATCGCGCATATACAGGGGGCCTTAACCAATAGTAGCATTGTTACTAACACAAGCTTCTGCTCATAGTCTATATATACTCTGTAAAAGCTTGAATAAAGGGAGAACGACCATACTCACATTGAGACTCATCGTTACTCCGGGCCCGTCCCCCCACTCCGACAAGGTCACACAGGACCACAAGCCAGCTGGACTATAAAAATTCCCCAGAAGAACAGTTCGGGGAGTCTCATCTGATCCAGTGGAAGCCACTGTTGGAAGGACCCCGGCAAAGGAGACTGCCACCACCATCTGGACAGTAACCAACCATCCCATTCAGGAGATTTGATGCCCCTTGTGAGTGTTACCTGTGACATGCCAATAGAGGGGCCTCTGGGATTCTTTCAGATTCGGGTTTATTTGCACTGAACTCCGAAAGATCATGATTTGTCAAGTATGAGAATTTATTAGAGATAAGAGGTTATAACAAAAAAAGCTAGAAATATAACAGAACTGAAAAAATATATACACATATTAGAACTCTACAGTTAAATCATAGATGCACGGTACAGTGACCGCACTCGCCCTTTATTGGCCACCCTTCTGGCACGGTTTTGCCTGGATTCTCCTCACCACGCCATTGACATCCACTGGCCAGCTGATGGTTGGTCAGAGTCCACACCAACTTCTGTGGCTTACTCTTTTCTATAGCGAGTCAAAACAACGCCAGCCCACAGTTACACAAAGGCTGTATGGCCTCAGTCAATAACAGCATGCACATCAACAGGTAACCTAGTGCTCAGCCCACAGCACTGCTCAGTTGGCAACAGCACCCATGAACAGGTCATTCTGTGGGGAATGGTTCCACAGCACCTAGATGTTTATGGGGTGAGTCTGTGGTGTCACTTCTCCTCTGTCTGGAATTGTCAGTCGTGGGGTCGTTAGACGGTTGCCCCCAGGCTGCAGCAACCCCACAGTGTGGTGGCTCCAGCCGTGATGCACCCGGGGTTCCTTAACTCCTGGGATCACCCCAGAGCAAACCCCTCTTCTGTGGGCTGCACCATCCAGAGTCCCACGCTTGCCTGTGTGGCGCCTGTCACTCCACCCCTTGACACCGCCAGACACACGCATTTATTTCAGAAGTCAGCTAATTCCCCTTGGTGTGCAGTGGGCGGCTTTTGGGTAAGCACAGTATACTGGGGAAATGCGCACTGCTATTAATAGACGCCAAAAGCAAAGCATGCCCATTTGCAGTAACACGTAAACAACTGTTAAAAATAACAGTCTTAATCCTAATAGCAACATGATTGGTCTGGCCTATTGACCCAAATTCGGTGAATCCGAGTGTTGTTCCAGCTCCATATCTTAACACAGAAATCTTATTTCCTTTAATTGCAGGCATTTCTTTCCTGCACCGAAAGATCAGTTTGTTCCCCAAGCTGGAATAGTTCCCTTTAGAGGAGCTTCAGATAGAGTTGGTCACCTTTTTTTTATTATTCTTTTTCCGTATTTCCCTGTCTTCTCTATAGGAAACAGACAACTTTAACTTCAGATCAACAGCTGTTACATTTATGCTTAATTTTACCATCTTTTTCTCTTTCTTTCCTTTCCTTTCATCAAGGGAAGGTGTTAGCCCCTTCCTTAGGATCATCAATTTTTACAAACACTAGAATACAGCCGTTGAGTTTCGTTATCAGCCTGGTATGAGTATCCTCTCATACTTAGGTCTGCCATCTTCCTTTGATGTTACTTCTCTCCTGGCTCCTAGGTTCATTCTATTATTTAGATACTTTTAAAAAACACGTTACTTAGCCTAACAATTCTACCACTCTTTCTGGCTGCTTCTTTTCAAGTTGTTGCTCTTCAGAGGGTCACTCTGTAAAACCCAGACAAAAAGAAAAGCCTACCAAGGCCATTAGGTTGTTATAGTTTGGTTTTAACTGTAACTGCTGAAGCTATTTCTTTTAAGGTTACTCGGTTGCATCCATCTATTATTCAAATTTGAACAGGGTTTTTTTTTTTCATTGATTTTTCTTTATGCTCAGAAACTTTTACTACAGCTTGGGGCATTTTCCAGCCCCTGCTGGTTTCTGGTGTACTTAAAGATGCCGGCTTTCCGCATTCGAGGTCTTTTCTTGTTTCCTAACTCTGCCCCTGGGGCTCTTATCTGCAGAGCCCGATCTCCACCCTGAGTCCTCCTGTGCCTCAGTGCCAGGCAGAGCAGTTATACTGGCCAGGGGGGGCAGAGCGTTTCTCACGTTCTTGTGAGAAACAAGCTGCCCAAGCCCGGTCCTGCTTTCCACCCAAAGCCTCCCCTGCTTCGCTCCCTCTCCTCTTCCACCTCTCTCTTTCACGTCTGTTTTTCTTCCACATGGTGGACTCCAATTGTCTGACAGAGCCTTCAGTGAAATCCAGACCCGCCCCCCTCCTCCTGCCAGCCAATAGGCAGGTCGCAAATCAGCAGCTGCCTATGGGAATGAGCTAGGGGAGGAGTCACAATGTTGCAGTGTCCAGATGGAGTGTTGTAAAGGTGAGGTTACAAAGTGTCAATTTAATCGGGGAATGGGGGAACAGAAGAGAGAGCCAGACAGCTCCTGGGGGTCCCGGGCGATGCTGGGGGCCGTGCTGCTCTTGGGGATCCCAGACCAGGCTGTGTTTCTGTACAAAAGTCTGGAAAAGTCTTGATGCAAGCCCCTAGAGAAGAGGGATTTTCCTGAGCACTCAGAGAAACCCATGCAGGACCCAGGGATGTTGAGGGAAACCCATCCCACCCACCCCCAAGCCCACTGCTCTCCCTGGAGACCTTCCTGGATCCTCAGGCTGGGAACAGGAGGGGGTCTGTGGGCACAGCCATGTCCCAGACTAGCCTCCTTCAGGCCTTCAGCTTCACAGCGTGTCACAGCTTCAAATGAGCTCTCTAAAGCAGCACTTCCCATGCCCCTGGTGTGGAGAGAAGACTTTGGGTAGACAAACAGGAGACACGGGAGAGAAAGGGCAAAGACACCAGGCTGCAGAGCTGGGGCTCCCAGCATCACAGAGGGGGTGCCACAGGCTCAAGAAGCAACCCAAAGAAGTAAAGGAGTCCTTCCTTTTGCAGTGACTTGGAAAGCCACATCTCTCACAGTATTCAAGGGGGATGGAGTCTCCCTTCTGCAAGATTTGCCCCAAAACTGTGCAGAGATTAGGAAGAGCAGGAAGGCTGGTTGTAGGGATGTTCTCAAACTTCAGCAGCTGCAGAGCTGGGAGCTGGTCATCTCACAAACTTGGGAGTGAGTCAAAATGCACGTCCTGAGGCATCGCACTGCCTCATAGGCTCTGCACCGGAGCCTGGACAGCAGCACTGCAGTGTGTGGGCATGTCCTGAGAAGCCCAGAGTCATAAAATGTGGGAGATCCAGGATGTCGGGGCTGTACAGACCCAGGAGAGCAAGGGTGCCTGCGAGGAGGAGGAGGGCAGGGGGCTGAGGAGCGTACCCAGGGGAGAATTCTCGCACAGCCCCAAGGTGACACTGAAAAGTACAAGGACCAAATGAGGCCCAGGGATGAGAAATGGCTTCCTCAGGCTCAGCCAGAAGGAAAGATGGGCAAACTTCATGGGAAATGGGAAAACTTCCCCACATTTGCTACCTGGCCTCGCCCATGGCTTTGGAGCCTGGCAGGCTCCAGGGTCCTGGATAAGGGCCTCTGGATGATGTGTGTTAAGGCTATGTTTGCTCTTCTCTGGCATAGCATCTCTAGCTCAAGCACTGCCGACTGAGAAACCTTGCCGAGCACTTTTAAAAGCAGAGATCCTGCCTTGGTGCCTAAAGGAGGAAAGCTACGTCCTGTCCCACATTGTCCTGCATCCTGCTTCCACAAAAAGAGGGGCCCACAGCAGAAACCAGTTTTGAGGCTCACCGAAGCATTTCTCAGCCTGTGGCCATGCTTTGTGCTGGTTCATCCCACATGCTTTGGATCCTGTAAAAACGCCAACCCCCAAACCCCAGATTCCTGCACAGGTCTGCCCAGTGCAGTGACCTGTCGGTGCAGGGGCGCAGAAGTGACTTCTCCAGTGCCCCATTTGAGATATTTCACAGTCTTTGACACTGTCTGGAGACATTCCTGAAGGATTTATCAGAAAATTATGGAAAATAACTGCAGTGAAGGGAAGTGATGGCTTTCCAGGATGTGAGGGGAAATCTCTCTGCTCTCTCCCTGGCTGTGCCATCTCCATGGCAGTGACCTACAGAGCCCCCAGATGACACGAGCTGAGGTCACAATGGGACGTGCCACATCACAGGGAGGTCTCCCCGGTGTCGTTGTGGGGACCCTCACTTCCCTGTGAGGCCCAGGCACTCCTGGGCACTGCTCACACCCTCCCCACGGCTGCCTTTCATAGTGGCTCCACGGCAAGGAGAGGGGACAGGAGGCAGTGGGACCACGTTGGGGCCCCTCACCAACAGGCGGAAGAGCAGGGGCATGTTGGAAAGGAGTTTTGGGTAATGAGATGGGAAGAGCGTCCTGTTTCTCTGGCTGGAGAGGTGAAACGAGAGCAAGAGGGCAAGCGAGATGGAGGACTGCTGGATGGACACCATCAGCCAGGACCACAGCTCCTTGTCCCCTACGCTCCTGCGGCTCTCCACCGAGGGTAAGGGCTTTGGGAGATCCTTCCCGAGGTGTCGCACAGAGACTGTTAACTGCCAAAACTGCTGTGGATCCCGGGCTGTGGGGGTGCCTGGACAGGGCTGGGGGCTGCTGCGAGAGCCCTGCCTGAGGGTCCCCTCTGGCTCGGGGGACAATGTGGCAGCCAGGACTGCTGGGTCCTGGGGATGGGGCTGTCCTGAGCCTCAAGGCTTCTGTGCGGCCAGCTCCATCGCCTCTTAGGGTGGGGGGGGGAGCATGGGAATCCATGACAGGTTTTCCTGGGAGTGGGTCCCCCCTTGGGGTCTGGCTCTGGCAGGAAAGGGGTCCTGCATCCCAGAGGCTGAGGTGGCCTGCAGCTCCATGGGGCTCTCAAGACCCTGCTGGAAATGTCCATATATGAGAATAAAACCTTCACCTTTTAATAACCCCAAGTCCTCTGGGTGTTTGGGAAAATCTCTATTCCTTCCCCCTCGATCCTTCCAACTTGGCGCAGCATGTTTTGCGCTCACAGATGCCACCTTCAGATGGCCACAGCCCCTGTCCTCCTGCAAATTGGGCTCAAACCTCTGCACCCAAAAGAAAATACATTGGAGAGAGCAGATTGGAAACAGGCAGAGGTGCAATCCCCATTCAACAGGTCCTGGCTGACCCCAAGGTTTTTTCTCTGAGCTGGGGTGGGCAGTGCTGGGGTGAGCCCAACACAGCCATCTCCCCCAGCACCCTCACGACCCCACACCACCGCTCCCTAGCCGAGCCCTGGGGCTGCCGTGGGCAGGGACCCGGGGCAGGAGGGGCGAGAGGACACTGCCCTGCCCTGCCCTGCCCTGCCCTGCCCTGCCCTGCCCTGGGGGGCAGGAGGATGCTGCCTGTGGGCTCCGGCGCCACGGCCAGCCCCAGGGCCCCCACACCGGCACCACGGATGCCACCAGCACAGGCCCCAGCGCTGCCCCCCCACACCCTGCACGGCCCCCAGGGCGCAGGGCAGCCAGCAGCCCCGCGGGGCCCCTGCCGCACAGCCCAGCCCCGCCGGGGCAGCGGCCGCACCCCGGGGCCCCGCACTGCCCGCCCACACAGCACCGCGCTGCCCCCAGGCCCCGCCGCGCCCCGCGCTGCCGCCCACAACATGGCGGCCACCGCGGGGGAGGGGGCGGAGCTGGCCGCCAGGGCAGGAGGGCCCAGCGTTGCCATGGCATCGCCCCAGTTCAGCCCTCCTATTGGCTGTCAGGAGGAGGAGGGCGGGCATCGATTTCACTGATGGCTCTGCCAGCCAATTGCAGTCCAATATGTGGGGAAAAAAAAAGACGTCAAAGAAAGAGGTGGAAGAGGAGCGGGAGCAAAGCAGGCGAGAAGCGAGCGGGCGAGAGCGTTTGGTGGGGGCTGCGGGCGCGTTCAAATGGCGGCGGGTGCCCTCCCGCCGGGGCGGGGCAGCGGTGCTGGCGACGAGGCTGCTTTGCTGCAGGAGCTGCAGCAGGGGCTGGTGGGGCCGTGAGCAGGGGCCAGAGCGACGTGGGCCGGAGGGGGGAGCTGCCCTGCAGCCAGACGTGGCGGCCTGCCGCGAGCAGCTGGGCCGGGGTGGCTCGGTGGGGTTTGGGGGCAGGAACCTTTGGCCCTGTGGTGGCTCTGGGATCCCTGTTAAAGCGTTTCCCTGAGCTGCTGCTGCCAGCGCAGCCCCAGGTGCTGCTTCGAGGTGCGTTTGGGAGGTGCTGGGCCAAGTGTGAGCAGGCTGCTGGTGTCCTTGCGAGGTGCCCTTCCCAATGGTGATTTTGTTGTGTAAACTGCATTTCCGAGTGGCTCTGAGAGAGGCTGTGCCCGCGTGTGATGCCGTGCCTTAGCCGTCGTTTTTGCTCCCTGCCTCTTGCTTTGCCCCGAGACCTGTGAGCCCGGCAGCAGGGTGAAGGGTGTTTGCAGAAGAGCTCTGTAAGTGTGAGCTGTTTTGCTTGTCAGGGGCCTTGAAAGTTGATGAATGGCCAGTGCTTGCACTTGCCGTTGTTCTTTCCATGCTCCTAGGTCAGGGTGAAGAGTTGCTGAATTGCGTCTCTGCTGGTTTCACCAATTGAAACGCCCTGGCCTGAGACCTTCCACATGTCTCCGATTGTCAGGGCCTAAAATAGGAAAATGCTTGTTGTCCTGGATGTGTAGAGGATTTTCTGGTTTTGTTCAGCATTGGGGAAGGAACCAGAGTTCTGAGTTGCGGGAAGGCTTCTGCCTGTGCCTGGGACATGAGGCCCTGCTGTCTTCAGTTTCATGATCGCTGCTCCCATGCAATCCTCCCATTAGAAAATGTTGCCAAGAATTACTTGCTGGCTGTTCTGCAATTCTTAAATTTCATAGGCTAGGTGTTGATAATGCATAGCAGAAGCTAATCTTTTGGTGTAGTAACTGGTAGGCAATGGGTGTTTGAGAGCATTGTGAGTATTATGAGGCCATGATGTGAATCTGTGATGTGATGACACCTCTGTGTGAGCAGCTGACAGGTCAGGAGAAGATGCATGGCCTGGATGCTGGTGGTGAGGTCACTTCTGGGTTTGTTGCGTGTGCTCAGAGGAGGGATTGACCCCTGCAGAGCTCTACAGCAATACAGAAATGCAACTCATTAATCAAGCAGAAGTCGATATTCCACATCATCTGACACAAATTTTATTCCACTCCATCATCATGAGTTAGTACTGCTACATTTAAAATGCAGTGGTGCATCTGTGGTGAGCATGGACATGGAGTTTGCCTTTCCACTTGTTGCTAAGTAGAAGCTTGCAGCGTCCTCGCAGTCAGCTAGGAAGTGCAGCTAGACTTTTGAGGCTGCTAAATGAATGTAGTGCTGGAGTGAGCAGTGGTGTGAATAATCTCTTCTTGCCAGGGTGTGTGTGCTTTAGAAGTTGCCGCTGTCAAAAGAGCAGGGAGCCTGTGAGATTTTATTGCAAGGTCTGCATGCTGTCTCTGTCTTTGAGGTGTCCAGCTGCTTTGGTGACACCTTTGGAACTGTAACACTTTAGGGGTCTCTGATTTTCTGTCCACGTATGCAGTCACTGGAGAATGGGTGCAAAGGCAGTTGGCGGAGACAGAAGGAATGTCACCCCCCAAAAAGGGTATGGGCCACATTTTGAAAGAGATTTCTTGTTCAGAGAAGTTGAGACACAAGCAAGAGGGAAAAGCTGGCCTGATCAGCCCCTGTGAGAGCACTTCTTCTCTGCTTCCTGGTGGGAAGGTGGGAAGTGAGCAGGCCCCGGGCTGCGAGTGGCTGTTCAGAGGCAGAGCCTGTTGCAAGGCCTTGGAGGACTAGAAAGGAATGGAAGGTCTGGAGAGCTGGGCTTTGTGTGTTGTGGGGTGCTTGGGGTGCCCTGCGTGCTGCCATGTGTAGTGCTGTGGGCTGTGTGTCGCTGATGCAGAGGCGTGTGTTGGTTGCCAACCCTCTGTGAGGTGTGGAGGTAACGGCGTGTTACAGTGCAAGATGCCCTGTGGTGGAGCCGGGTGGTGGCGCCAGTGTTTTGGTGCTCAGCGTGGGAGGAGGTGTCTGGAGAGAGCAGTGCTCTGCTCCCAAGGCCCAGCCTGCCATCACAGTGTCCTTCTGGGAGACCTGGGTGAGGACTGTTGGTGACCGTGTTGCCTCCTTGGAGCATCGTGGTGCAAGGCAGGGCTGTTCCCAGTTTGGTGGTTTGTGTCAGCTGAGGTTCAGGCTTGCAGTTTCGGAAGGGTTTGATGCTTCCGTGAGTCTTTGGGATTTTACTGACGGCTGGAGAGAGTTCTCTTCTCCCTCCTTAAAGGCTTTCTGCTGAATCTGGACCCTCATTGCATCTTCCCATCTCAGACGCTAATCCATTCCAGTCCCTCAGCGAGATGGGTAGTTAATGAAAGCAGTCAGAGGCATTTCTCCACGTTGTGCCTACGCAGAGCCTTGCAGAGAGGGGAGATACCCCCTCACAAGAAGTCAGGCCTGTGAGGGCGATGGGTGGCTCTGAGACACCTGTCCTTGTTGAGCGGTGCAGGCGGCATCTCCAAAGCCTCTGGTGCCTTTGGCAAGAGTCTCATAATAGCATATTCCTTGAGGCTGCAATGGGGGAGCCATGTGGAGGTAGCAGGGCTCCAACGCCCTGCTCCAGGCAGGTGCCAGTAGAGGAGGTATCTTGGGGCCTTTTCCAGTGAAGTTTTGATTACCTCCAAGGATGGAGATCTGGGAACCTCTCTGGATCCCTGTGCCGCAGTTTGGCCACCGTCACGGAGAAAAAGGTTTCTTCTTAATGTCTCAGAAGCATTTCCCATTGTCCGATTTGTCCCTGTTGCCTCCCATGCTACTAGTGTGCACCTCCAAGAAAATCCGGCTCCGTCTTCTCTGTGCCCTCCATAAGGTAGCTGTGCACAGCATGAAGATCCCCGTTGGCCTTCTCTTGTCTAGGCTGAACAAAGCCAGCTCTCGCAGCCTCTCCTTTTATGCCCCACGCTGCAGCCCCTGACCATCTTGGTGTCCCTGTGCTGGACTCCCTGCAGTGTGTTAGCGCCTGTGCAGAACTGGAGAGCCCAAACAGGACCTGGTATACAGACATGGTGTCACCTGTGCCAAAAAGAGGGGTAGAACGTCTTGGTGGCCCTGCTGGCTGTGCTCTCCCCAATAGAGCTCAGCACAGAGGGGAGACATTTGCCCCTGCCTGTTGCGACTCTGTAAGGCCAGCAGAACTGCCAGTAACACTCCGATTCTTTCTTTCTTTCTAGGTTGCTCCACTCATGGAGGTTCCCAGTGCAGTGCTAGAGCCGCTGAGGATGGAGGCAGGATGCCAGGCTGTGTCCCTGTACCTGTCAACATCTTGGCCAGCGTCGTGAGCCCTCTGTGAAAGCAGCTGCAAGTGACTGAGAAGAGGCTACGTATGGATGTGAAGGCTTCCATAAATGCGCCTGTCTTCCCTGGGTGACTTGGGTTGTGGGTTCAGCTCCTGGTACCTCTGCTGTGCTGCAAATTCCGCCTCCCACAAGTGCTGTTATTGCCAGCCCGCTCAACAAATGCTCTTGTGCCCCCTCCTTTTCCTAGGAGGTTGTGGTGCCATATAGGACGAGTCCAAGACCCTTACAATAGATGCTAGCATGTCCTGAGTGCCTTTGTGTGAGTGCCCCAAAGCATCCATAGCTTGACCTGTGGAAGTCTCAGAGCTCTTGGGCTCCCGGCTCTGGGAGGGGTGAAGATGTGCCCAGGGCCAGGTTGCCTGTGGCACCCAGCCCTCAGTGCTCTGCGAAGCCAGCTGTGGAGCGCGGACTGGTGCTGCAGAGGCTGCGCAGCCAGGAGAGCTGTCATTTCAGCAGCCATCCAGTGTGGGGCTGTCTCATTGCTTGGGCCTCATTTCAAAGGCTCTGCACCCTTTTTCCCTTCCCCGGGGCTCCTTGTCCTAGTAACTAAAGGAAAGGAAGGGAGGTTCCTTTGGGCTCAGGAGGCCTTCAGGACTTTCAACTGTTTCTGCATTGTATCTGTATCTTTTGTATTACTAAAGAAAATCGCCATGTCCCCATCCCTAGCTGGAGCTTCCTGAGGGGATGGGGGTGGAAAGCAGCAGCCTGCTGTGCCCAAAGAAAGCAGGATCCTTCCCTCTGAAAAGGGCAGCATCACCCAAGGAGGCAGCTCTGTGCCTGATCTTGTGCTGCTCATTTGTAGAGGCCTTGTGAGCCTAGAGTGCCTTGGCCACCTTGTGGTGTTACTGCAAGAGCTTGCCTGAGTGTCTGGATTGAGAAGCCAAGGGAAGGCAGCGAGCAGAGCAGTGGCTGTGGAGTGTGCAAGTGGCAAGTGTCCTGCATGCATCTGTTCTTGCTGGCACTTGGTTGTATGTAGCAGAAGAGGCAGCTGTGTGGGGCAGAGGCAGTGTGTTTGTAGAGTAGGTGGCAGAGCAGAGGTCTGGCATCAGGCTGATGGCTGGTGCAGTGCTGAGCTGATCTGAGAGTGTCAGAAGCCCTTTCCCATGGAGCTGCTCCCTCAGCTGATCTCTGTCCCTAGAAATGCACTGGAAATGGAAGTGGCATCCTGCTGCCATTGTGTAGGTGCTGCAGTGCAAAGGCTCCCAGCTTGGAATTGATAGTACTAAAGGAAAAGCAAGACCAATCGTTCCCTTTTGTGATTTGTTGCCAGGGTGGCAGAGTGGAGCTGTCGCATGATCTGGAGAGAGTCTTGCCAGGAGATGAAAGCCGTTTGGAGAAGACTTTTCTGTACGGAGTGATCACAGCGTAATCAAGGGACGTGCGATTGGCCCAGGTGAGCTTCTCCTCTGTGAAGGTTTGCAGTTTTGAGATCCCTTGTGACTCAGTCAAAGATAGGGCAGCAGCAGGCAGGTCAATGCCATTTGTGCTTGTGAAGTGAGTTGTGCGTCTGAATCTGGTAGGCCAACAGCATGCACGTAGCTTTGGTGATGATGGTGAGGTGCCTTGTGTCTCAATGCCTCCTAAAGGGGGAGCAGGGCCATTGCTGCTGTTTCTGGTTCTGAGCCCACTTCTGCACGAGCACCTGGTAGACCAGCAGTATGGAGGTTAGTGCTGTTTGTGCTTCTGGGGATGGTGTGCCTCCGTCCAAGCTAGGCCAGCAGCACACACATGGTTTGAGTGCAGAGTGTGAGGCTAATTTTGTTTCAGTATTGAGAGGCCGGGGTAGGCACATGCCTGCTGTTATTGCTTGTGAGATCACTATTTCCTTACGATCACATAGGCCATCAGATGGCAGGTGGCTTTGATGAAGCCTGTGAAGTCACTGCTTCCTGAGAACCAGATAGGCAAGAAGGAAGCAATTGCCTTTGCCACACAATTCGGGCACTTGGGCATCTGTAAATAACAGGCAACAATGAGACACATTATTGCTGTTTGTGCTTCCGAGGTCACTTGTGCCTCAGTGCCTGATAGGCCAGTGCTGGTGATGTGGGTGGAGTTTGTGGTTGTGAGGTCACTTGTGGCTCAGTGCCTGATAGGCCAGTGCTGGTCACATGGCTGCAGTTTGTGTTTGTGATGTGACTTGTGGCTCAGTGCCTGATAGGCCAGTGCTGGTTACATGGCTGCAGTTTGTGGTTGTGATGTCACTTGAGGCTCAGTGCCTGATAGGCCAGTGCTGGTCCTGTGGGTGCAGTTTGTGTTTGTGATGTCACTTGTGGCTCAGTGCCTGATAGGCCAGTGCTGGTGATGTGGGTGCAGTTTGTGTTTGTGATGTCACTTGTGGCTGAGTGCCTGATAGGCCATTGCTGGTTACATGGCTGCAGTTTGTGGTTGTGATGTCACTTGTGGCTCAGTGCCTGATAGGCCAGTGCTGGTTACATGGGTGCAGTTTGTGTTTGTAAGGTCACTTGTGGCTCAGTGCCTGATAGGCCAGTGCTTGTCCTGTGGGTCCAGTTTGTGTTTGTGATGTCACTTGAGGCTCAGTGCCTGATAGGGCAGTGCTGGTGATGTGGGTGCAGTTTGTGTTTGTGATGTCACTTGTGTCTCAGTGCCTGATAGGCCAGTGCTGGTCATGTGGGTGGAGTTTGTGTTTGTGATGTCACTTATGGCTCAGTGCCTGATAGGCCAGTGATGGTTTACGTGGGTGCAGTTTTTGTTTGTGATGTCACTTGTGGCTCAGTGCCTAATAGGCCAGTGCTGGTCATGTGGGTGCAGTTTGTGTTTGTGATGTCACTTGTGGCTGAGTGCCTGATAGGCCAGTGCTGGTTTACATGGGTGCAGTTTGTGTTTGTGATGTCACTTGTGGCTGAGTGCCTGATAGGCCAGTGCTGGTCACGTGTGTGCAGTTTGTGGTTGTGAGGTCCGTTTTGGCTCAGTGCCTCATAGGCCAGTGCTGGTGATGTTGGTGCTGGTTGTTGTTGTGATGTAACTTGTGGCTGAGTGCCTGATAGGCCAGTGCTGGTCATGTGTGTGCAGTTTGTCTTTGTCATGTCACTTGTGGCTGAGTGCCTGATAGGCCAGCTCTGGTCACGTGTGTACAGTTTGTGCTTTTGATGTCACTTGTGGCTCAGTGCCTGACAGGCCAGTGCTGGTTCTGTGGGTGCAGTTTTTTGTTGTGATGTCACTTGTGGCTGAGTTGCTGATAGGGCAGTGCTGGTCACACATGTGCAGTTTGTGGTTGTGATGTCACTTGTAGCTCACTGCCTGCTAGGCCAGTGCTGGTCGTGTGGGTGCAGTTTGTGGTTGTGATGTCACTTGTGGCTCAGTGCCTGATAGGCCATGCTGGTTTACGTGGGTGCAGTTTGTGTTTGTGATGTCACTTGTGTCTCAGTGCCTGATAGGCCAGTGCTGGTCCTGTGGGTGGAGTTTTTGTTTATGATGTCACTTGTGGCTGAGTGCCTGATAGGGCATTGCTGGTGATATGGCTGCAGTTTGTGGTTGTGATGTCACTTGTGGCTGAGTGCCTGATAGGCCAGTGCGGGTCATGTGGGTGCAGTTTGTGTTTGTGATGCCACTTGTCACTCAGTGCCTGATAGGCCAGTGCTGGTCCTGTGGGTGCAGTCTGTGGTTGTGATGTGACTTGTGGCTCAGTGCCTGATAGGCCAGTGCTGGTTACATGGCTGCAGTTTGTGTTTGTGATGTGACTTGTGGCTCAGTGCCTGATAGGCCAGTGCTGGTGATGTGGGTGCAGTTTGTGGTTGTGATGTGACTTGTGGCTCAGTGCCTGATAGGCCAGTGCTGGTTACATGGCTGCAGTTTGTGGTTGTGATGTCACTTGAGGCTCAGTGCCTGATAGGCCAGTGCTGGTCCTGTGGGTGCAGTTTGTGTTTGTGATGTCACTTGTGGCTGAGTGCCTGATAGGCCAGTGCTGGTGATGTGGGTGCAGTTAGTGTTTGTAAGGTCACTAGTGGCTCAGTGCCTGATAGGCCAGTGCTGGTTACATGGCTGCAGTTTGTGTTTGTGATGTGACTTGTGGCTCAGTGCCTGATAGGCCAGTGCTGGTGATGTGGGTGCAGTTTGTGGTTGTGATGTCACTTGTGGCTCAGTGCCTGATAGGCCAGTGCTGGTCACGTGTCTGCAGTTTGTGATTGTGATGTCACTTGTGGCTTCGTGCCTGATAGGCCAGTGCTGGTCCTGTGGGTGCAGTTTGTGGTTGTGATGTCACTTGTGGCTGAGTGCCTGATAGGCCAGTGCTGGTGATGTGGGTGCAGTTAGTGTTTGTAAGGTCACTTGTGGCTGAGTGCCTGATAGGCCAGTGCTGGTTTACGTGGGTGCAGTTTGTGTTTGTGATGTCACTTGTGGCTCAGTGCCTGATAGGCCATGCTGGTCCTGTGGGTGGAGTTTGTGTTTGTGACGTCACTTGTGGCTCAGGGCCTGATAGGCCAGTGCTGGTCCTGTGGGTGCAGTTTGTGTTTGTGATGTCACTTGTGGCTCAGTGCCTGATAGGCCAGTGCTGGTGATGTGGGTGGAGTTTGTGGTTGTGATGTCACTTGTGGCTGAGTGCCTGATAGGCCAGTGCTTGTGATGTGGCTGCAGTTTGTGTTTGTGAGGTCACTTGTGGCTCAGTACCTGATAGGCCAGTGCTGGTTTACGTGGGTGCAGTTTGTGTTTGTGATGTCACTTGTGGCTCAGTTCCTGATAGGGCAGTGCTGGTCCTGTGGGTGCAGTTTGTGGTTGTGAGGTCACTTGTGGCTGAATGCCTGATTGGCCAGTGCTGGTGATGTGGGTGCTGGTTGTGTTTGTGAGTTCAGATATGGCTGAGTGCCAGATAGGCCAGTGCTGGTGATGTGGGTGGATTTTTTTTTTGTGACGTCACTTGTGACTGAGTGCCTGATATGCCAGTGGTGGTCATGTGTGTGCAGTTTATTTTTGTGAGGTCACTTGTGACTGAGTGCCTGATAGGCCAGTGCTGGTGATGTGGGTGGAGTTTGTGTTTGGGATGTCACTTGTGGCTGAGTGCCTGATAGGCCAGTGCTAGTGGTGTGGGTGGATTTTTTTTTTGTGAGGTCACTTGTGGCTGAGTGCCTGATATGCCAGTGCTTGTCATGTGTGTGCAGTTTATTTTTGTGAGGTCACTTGTGACTGAGTGCCTGATAGGCCAGTGCTGGTGACATGGGTGCAGTTTGTGGTTGTGATGTCACTTGTGGCTGCGTGCCTGATAGGGCAGTGCTGGTCATGTGGGTGCAGTTTGTGTTAGTGATGTCACTTGTGGCTGAGTGCCTGATAGGCCAGAGCTGGTCACGTGGTGTGGTGTATGAATGGCCCGTACTCAGGAGGATTTGCGTCCTGACACCTTTATTGTTTTTTTCTGAGCATATTTAAAAAGTTAGCTGCTTCATTGGTTTCACAGACACACTTTGCTAAGCCAATCATCATGCAGATTGTTTCACAGGTAGCCAATCATTGCACTGATCACGCACGCAGCGGTCATGCCTTGTACCTTGCTACTTGTTTAGAAAAGCTGTCTTGCCCTTAACCTTGGTTCCCACTGGCTTCTGCTAGTTTATCTGTACTTTCTCAGGATGTATCATTCCCAGCTGCACCAGTGTCCTTGGGTACGTTTGTCTGAGGCTCCTGTTGCTTGCTACTTGCAACTTTCCACCAGTTTAACCCTGTCATGACCCTCCACAGGTGCGTGCACCAAGTGCTATGGAAATAAATAGATGAGGTGCAGCCTGTGGTCCCCAATTCCGCTCACTGTTGCTATTCCAAATTACTCCATTAATCTCCAGGAATGCTGAGGGAAATAAGTAGAAACATGTGTCACGAGTAATGTATCATCAGTGAGCTCCAGTTGCTGGTAAATAACTATTCCTTACCTGTCAAGTGTTTATCAGTAGGTACCGTCACAGTGCAGGTGCTCTCCAGCAGTAGTAACCATACACGTTACAGCTTACAGTGCCAGCATAGCCCCACACTTGTAAACCTCAGGAATGCTTCAGGACAACCAAGGTAGAGATTTGAAGAAATTAAGCTTCTGAAAGGGTCTGATCTGGATAAGGTAAGAACGACAACAACAAATCCTAACACCCGCCTGACCCCCAGGAGGGGTGGGGAGATCTCATCCCTGAAAGCAGTTGACGTAGGAAAGAGCACAGGCAGGGTCATTTCTTGGTATTCTTGGCCAGAATACGAATGCACCATTAGGCCAAAAACTTAGATCTGAGCTTAGAGAAAAGCTTATTAGGACGTGAAGTAGGCAAGCACTACCCATAAAGACCTAGCTCTCTCCTAGTGATAGCAGCCACCAAAAACAGCTCTTCGCTGAAAGGCGCAGGTGGGAGCAGGCTGCCATAGGTTTTTAAGTGTTGATCCACCAGTGAGCTCAGCACAGTAAGGGAAAAGAAAGGAAAACTTCCTAAGGAATCTTATGCTGGTAGGTGAGAATACCCTCTGCAGATTCAGGATTCAAATGGTTGAAGGGACACCTGCATCAGTTCACTTCAGGAAAAAAAGGAAGAGCGACAAGCACAGGCAGGACACTCTCAGGAAAAGACTGGCAGCAGGAAGGCGAGCCACTCTTGCATGCGGCCACATTGCTCTGTCCCGGGTAAGGCTCTCTACTATTGATCACGCTGCTTTAATAGGGCCTCGCGCTGTTGAGCAGGTGGCTCTGGTTTCTAGAGCCTTAAACATTTGGCCCGTGAGCTGAGGAAGGCCAAGGCTGGGGTAATGACTGACCTGCGTGCACTTGAGCAGCTCCAGGAACCGCGTGCGAGTCCTGGGATGTGCAGGAACAGGCACGTCACAGCCACACTTTTGCTTGACCTTCAGGGGGACTTTTATATGAGGTAGGCTCACAGGTAAAACATACATAAAACTTACCTGGTAATCAAACATGTATCTACCCTTCATTAGCCATGAATGATGATGGAGTCCATCTGCTACCACGTTCGAGTCTTCGGTCAGAAAACATGGCAGCATTATATGAAGTAGTCGAACAAAAATTTCTACTGATCCATTGCTTCCCACCACGGAGAGGCTGTCACTGCTCAGATACAGAGTCGCTAGTGCCACCGAGCGCGCAGCGGGTGGGAGACACAGGTATGCTGTTCTTCCCACTCCAAGCTCCAGGCTATGGAGGGCAAGGCGGGTTTCTGCAAGGGATCGGCACTGCTGCGTGCCGAGACTGCTGCAGTGGCTTTCCTGCTCCGGGACATATGCATCTGCTATCCTCAGCCCAGATGGCAGAGGGAGCATTTGAAAGGGCTTCCTCTCAGTGATACTGTTGAGGATGTCATATAGGGAACTTTGGGTTGCTTGAGAAATAACAAGTTCATCGGCTGATGCCCAGATGACCGTGCTGTCCAAAGCCAAATCTGCATTAACCAGGCGAAGCCAGCCTTACGCTGCACGTTTAACTCGCTGCAGGAGCAATGGGACGTGCCACGGTACCTGCTGCACGGAGGCCAGCCTGCATTACAGAGCAGGACACACGATGGTCCTGTGAACTCCTCACGGAAGACTAGGCCTAAGGTCTGGCGAAAGAGGCAGTTTGGTCAACTAAAATTGATTGTCTCGTTTCAGAAATACCTGCCTGCCAGCTGAACTGCTCCAGACAACTACACTGTTTTGCCCACATTACTCAGACATTTTCTAACACTGGAATAGCTTCCTGATTAACGCTGGTGCTGATGCTCCGATTAGCGAGGAAGGATGGAGTGCACGAATAAAGAATGAGTTCCTTTCCTTGGCCTTTCCAGGTTTGGAGTTCTGCCGTCCAGAGGTCAACACAGAGAGGTATTTTATTCCTCCACCTCTCACCCCTCTTGAAGAATACGCAATCCCTTTTTCCCTAGAACAGAGCGGCACCAAGTGTTCCCATTCTTTTCTTTTTTGGGGGGTTTGTTTATGATGACGGAAATGTCAGCAGGACAGCATACCTTCTTCAGCTCCTAACAAATTACAGAGCACTCAACAGCCTGTGCAGGCCAAGCGTAACCGACAGCCTACAACAACGTGCACCAGGACGGGGGGGAAAAAAAGGTGTTTGCCTGCGCACGGCAGGGGCAGCAATACCAACCTGAGTACTGCTGAAGCTAAAAAATTATTCAGTTTGCAGTGCTTGTGCATTCAATGCACATGTAGGCAAGCACTTTAAGGAGAAACTGAGCCTTAAAAATTTGGGGACAAGGACAGAGAGAGGCAGACAGAGCCAGAGAGGCAGACAGAGAGAACAGGGGCAGCATTGCATGACATGAAAACTTACGCCTAGATTTCACACACAGGATCAAATCTCAAATGGAGGATGGGACCTTACCGAGTGACTATTTCCTGCTGCTGACAGGTACCTTGGGATTTTCATTCCCTGGGAAATGTTTGTTCTATTCATGTTTGTCTTTGGGGGGGGGGAGAAGGGGGAGGAATGGGAAAAGAAGACGTAATATTTCACTTCTCTTGCAGCTCTTCCCTCCCTGTAAGACCCAACGTTGTCTTCAGAACCGCTGCTTATGAAAGCAAAATGCTCAGTGGGGACCACAGCTGCATCTCAAAACACATCAGGAAAGAGAATAAGTAGGTGGTCGGTCCTGTCACAGGATCTTCTTGCTATGACCAGTAACTAGAAAAGACGGGACCTAGCAAATGACAAAAATGAAAAGGAACATGCTGGATAAAAACAAACACATGTAGGGGCTAATCCCCTGCCAATGAGATGAGGTGGAAAAGAAAACGTTCTGAATACAGTAGGACTTTGGTTTTGTTATGAGTTATTTGCTTCCGGCATTGGAACTGGCAAATTCAGGAGAGGCACCTTGAGCCAGCTTTCTGCAGCAGGAGAGAAGAGATGAATTCTCTACTCACTGACTTCTCAAAATAGGATTTACATGAGCTGTGACAAAGATACTTATAAGTATTTTACTATTAAAACAATTAATTTTGTAAGAAATTAAGACTATCAGAGAAGTGAGAAGTTTCTATGAATGGCTTTTATAGTGGATGGGGTAAAAATGAGGGGTTCAAAAGCACTGTGAAAAATAGAAATTTATCTTCATATTTACTATGGCAAGAAATTCGGTAGGAAAGAATGAAGACATAAAGATGAGGATTTCTGTGATCCTCGGGGAGAATTAAGAAAGGGAAGAAAAACATGATTTCAGCTTTGCATTTGAAACAACTTAAAGCATATTTTTTTCAGACTCTTCATGAGGAGAAAAATAATTACACTGGCTCCAGCTGAGTAGCAATAACACTGGAAAAAAAATCAAAAAGGCAAACCAAGGAGGTGAAGAAATTGTGTCAATGACAGTGATGGAGTTTCTTTGATTTGCTCAGAAAAACAAAAAAAAAACAGGCTTGAACCTGTCCCACTTGTTTTCCCGTAGATTTTAAGTGCAAACACCTGAAATGTGCATGGTAAGTAAAAGCACCTGTCAGTTCATGCTACATCCTCATTACAGGCAAGCTTAAGGCATTCTGAATTTTTCAGCCGTTGCATGTTCATTTAATCAGCGAAACAAAAACTAAATAAAAATATTATCAATAAAACCTTCATGTTATATTCCACGCTGCTTGTGACTGCAGAATTGACGTTAGCCACTTTCAGTATAAAATTAGGCCTGGTGTACCTTTGACCTGGTGTACCTTTGTAGCCACTTTCAGTATAAAATTAGGCCTGGTGTACCTTTGTAGAGTGCTGAGCACACAATTCTCTCATTCGCACTGCTATAACATAATATAAATATCAAACAATGATTGAAAAGAGACAAAGGACAGAGTCAAAAAATGTGCAGCTAGTAATAAATTGTATGCATTTTGAAGATGAGAAAAAAAACAATGACAAACATTTCCAGGAACATGAAACACTTTGGCAGCTGTAATACATTAGCATAACCAAGTGGTTGACTTCAAATACAGTTTTTCTCTGGTTTGAAAATGTCGTTGAATTCATGTCTGCTAAATACAGTTAGCAGGCTTCCTAATCAATTGAAATACCCTCTGATGCACCACCCTTTGTCTCCCCTTTGAAGCGTAACTATACATCTTTCACAGAGCTTCTAAGTAAGTTTTTAATTTGTGTAAAATGGGTAAGACAAAAATACAGAGCTATAATATATTACACCGCTTCTTTTAGGATGCTGTTAGAAGCAAGTTATTCAATGCTTATCAAAAGGTGATTTAATTAAATTATAATGAGCAGATATAGACACTTGATACTCACCTTAACAGGTTTTATTGACCTGGTAAGTAGAAAGTAATGTTCATCTAATAGGAAGTTGGTGTGTGTATGGTTACACATGTTCCAGGCATTTTCAGTTAGTATCTAGCAATCTTCCTATTTTAGCCTCACTTGCAAAACAGCAAGTTTGTTCTTTTAAAAAGAATATTCTGAAAGGGAAAAATTCTTCTAAACGGTTGCAACAAACGAGGGTATTTTTATTTGTGTATTCAGTCTGCCTGGCTAAGGTTATCTCAGATCTCAGTAACAGACTTTATAGGAAAAAGATTACTGCGTGTGTAACTCTACTCAAGCAAACACCAGACAACGTTCCTCGTGTATGAAAATAATATACCTTTAATTTATTTACAAGGCTGACAAACTGGATGAAGCGGCTGTACTTCAGACGCACTGCAAGAGCTTTCCTTATGAACTATGTTGCTATTCATATGTCTGTATTTTCTTTCTATCAGTTATAAAACATACAACCAAAAAAGAATCAGGAAAGGACTGTGGAGTGAGATAAAAGGAACGTACACAGTTATTAGAAGTTAAGAGGAAAAAACAATGAGGATCTTTCTATACCCAGTTTTGAAAATGTCATTTTAAAAGGTGAAGATCATTTTTTCACTACTTAGTAATATGAAGGGGCTGATTTTTTTGACCTGTCAAGAGAGGGTGATTCAAAATATTGCAAAATGTTAACATCTACAGTAAAAGCCGGTATGTCTCAAATTTGCACGCTAGCTAGTAACGTCTGTCAATTGTACAGAAGTTTAATACATATTGAGTTCTTTAGGGAGCTTTAACATCGCTTAGCCGTAAAACACATTTGACATTAAGATAAGTAAATGTAAACTATAGAGAAAACCTGCACTTCACATTTGTTACCTTCTGGTCAGCAATTTGCAACACCAAATTAAGAGGCTGTTACTGTTTTCTATCATCATTTTATATCTCCCATAAAAGTGCATGTAAAAAAGTTCACAGAGGTGCTAGGTAGCATACAATTACAAAAAAAAGTCTGTGTTTCTGATACATTCAAGTTGCTAAATTTATGCACTAAAATGAAAGATACGATGCAGACGTGGTATCAGTTCTTTATCTTTGGTAACATCTTTTCATTTGATTATAGCCATATTTGCTCTGATATCCATTTTGTGCATGGTCTGCTATTATTTAAGCCAACAGGAAGCATTTAAATGGATTTAAACAGCATCAGCATATTATTTAGTACATTCATGACTTTCTTCGTACATTCTTTGAGAATGTTGCTAGAATATGGGGAAAATGAGCAAATGCTACTATCTATTATAATCTACTCCTGCTTTAACATAACACACTTCTGCTAATTCTTGTCATTAGGAAAAAATGTTTTGCTTTTTGGTTTTTTTAAAAGGAGGGATCAATATGATTCTAAGAACAATAAATTCTAAAAATCCGAAGTAAAAATACCAACTATTTTGTACTTCCTTACAAATGCTAAAATAGAAAATTACACTGGAGCTGACTTAAAATTTGATACTATGAGCCATCTAAGTAAACAAAAAAAAAAGGACCACAGAGAACATCAACAATTGCTCCAAGGCTTTCCAGAGACGGTGTTAAGCAATCACTGTCTTTACTGACCTAAAAGTGAAGGCCTGACTCTCTCTCACCATATACATCAGTATAAAAAGAAGAGGAAAACTAATTTTTAAGCAGCACTCTCCAGTGAATAAATCATACAGCAAAGTCACACTGGCTTCCTGGTGGTCTTGGTTATGCGCAAACATATTAAGGATGTAAACTTGATCACGTGAACCTAAGTTATGCTGTTATGCCTCCACATACCTATTAATTGCACTGAATCAATTTGGATAAAGGAAGGAGTTCACATATCCCTAGACCTGAAAAATCCAGAGAGTGCTGCATTTATGCAAAGAATGAGTTACATTACCATAGCTCGTAAGTGGGGACCCTGCAACACTTCATTTCATCACAAAAACAATCTTTGCGTGTACTTCTTACATAAATTAAATATTAATACTGGAAACCTTTGGAATAGTAATTTTGATAGAGAGCAAGGTCTAATTTTTTTTTAAGTTCTTGTTTCAAGTCTTTTGGTTTTTTTTGTTGTCTCTGCTATTTTACAAATAGAGTGACCAGCAGGCAATGGCACTACCTTCCATGGCTATAGGCTTGGGGGTGCTCTGCTAGCTTTGCCCAGACAAGCCATCCTTAATTGTGCCAGCAGTGACGCTGAACACAACAAAATAAAAATCACGGGGGCAGGATTAAGCTTGTGGTGTCAATGCAGAAGAACATTTACATTGTGTCTATTCTCAAGTCTCAGTTCATAACTATAATAGTTCATTTCTTATTTATAGAAATAAAACATGGGTAACAGTTAAAAACGGAAAGTATACCATTCTGACCCATTTTTGACACAGTATTATTATTTTCAGTATCTCAGTATCATCAAGAACAAAAATAGTGTATAGCTGCAATTACTGTAGAAGCAAAGACTGCTATTCCAATGAACATGGCACTTTCAAAAACCGTGAAACTTGTAAATTTAAATGAAGGTTAAACTTCAAACTTTCAATTCACTAACATGCCTGTTTTATAAGGGTATAATGAAAAACTGCCCCTGAAGAGCACAATGATGTAGTTAAAAAAAAAAAAAAAACTTTGTTATTAGAAAGTGATAAAAAAGGAAGATGCAGAAATGGGGAGTGGACTAATACAGTTTTAATACATGTATTTGCACCAGTGAAAGTCATGTTCTTAATGAGTCATGAATAGCTCTATCACTGATGACTTATGATCTTTACCCATGCACAAACGTAGTAAGCCACTTCCCACTGCTGCAGTGCCCATGTATATGCGACACACACACACATTAACAAGCAACAATCTTAGTGCCTAACTGTCCTAGCTGCTGAGCGCCCTCAGCTCCCGACAGGCCCCTCAGGGAGGTCTAAAACAAAGTGTAATCCTGACAAATAATTTAGTGGTCAAAGTCTTAGGAATTTCAAGAGCCAGTCACTTTCTTGCTTTCTTTGCCGCCTTCAGTATATCACCCTTTTTCCTGTTAGGACGCCGGCATCTTTCATCAATGCTCGGTATACATTCGTAACGCCACACTTCTTCCTTTTTCTCCACGGGGTAAACTGCTTCCACGTAATGACAGATCAGTCTCAGTCTGATGGGATCGAGTTGTTTTTTGTTACAAGCACCTGAGTGGTTATATTGCAGTCTGAGATTCTCTGGAGTAAAGAGTTCTGGAAAGAGTCTTACCAGAAGCCGGGCAGCGAAGTTTCCAACTGAAAGGCTCTGCTGTGCTATCTCTCTTACCTCCTTATCAGACAGCAAATACGGAGAAGGCACAGGGAAGTCTGGATTAGGAGCTTCTTCCTGCTCTTTATCCTCAATAAAATGAGAGGATTCTACCTGTTCAGTCTCATAAAAACTGGATGATTGCACATTCTGTTGACTATTTTCCATCTCCCTTTTGGCCCAAAATCTATGGAAAAAATCACTGACTTGAGGCAAACACTCCACATGCCACACAGCTGTGTTCTTCACAGAAGGATAACAAACTTCCACATAGTTACGGATAAGCTGCAGATGAAGAGAATCAAGTTTGCTTCTGTTGAGGAAGCCGCACGCACTGCAGTTTCTGTTGAATTCATCATCGTTGAAGAGCTGCACTAGCAACCGGCAGGCTAAGTCTCCACCTGATGTGCTTTGATCCATCATTTGTTTGAGCTCTGCAGAAGTCAGCCGGTACTCAGGAGGAGGCTTGAACTCTGCGACAGACTCTGCTGGACTGACTTGCTTCTTAATTCGGCTGACCTCCAGAGACAACAGGTCAACTTTGCTGTGAAGCTGGCTCACATTGGAATTGAGGGTGTTAAGTGTGTAAAGCATTTTCGGTATCAAAGAATATATATTTGGATCGGAATCTGTGGTGGCAGCTGTCACAGCAATGGTTGCAGCAGAGTCTCTTGTGCGCTGATCGTTCAAAGTCTGAAGATGCGAGGGACTGCTGGGACTGATTTTTTCAAACAAATCGTAAGAAGCAAACTGCTATGTTCCTGGTGGGTTCTTCTTCTCTGTAATTTTGTGTGAGATGCCATAGAGAGGTTTTTTATAACATGGAGTGCTTATGTCACTGAAGGCTTCTTCTTCACAGAGCCGTGCTGTATTAGGATTCTTGTTCTTGTTTGGCTGCTCTGTATTTACCTGAGTGGGTGAGCCAGTGTCTCTGTTCTTCATGTTTGAATGGGGGCCCTTTGAATGAATAAATACTGTATTAGCAAAACTGCCTTAAAAATATTAGCTATAAATGCGTGCCTCTTAAGCAGGTATCATTACATAAATATGCACTGCCAAATTTTCTCCAGAGGACTTAATTCTGTTACATATATCAAATTAATAAATGCATTAGAAAAAAAATCAATTAAAAATACAGTAAAGTATTATTTAGGGGTTTTTTTGTTTTGTTTCATTTCATTGTTTTTTGTGTTGGTTCATGGCTTTCCCCATAGTATAGAAATGCAATTGTAATCCTAAACACTTTTACCCCACAGAGCTCTAAATACTCTCCCAAATTAAGTGGCATTATCCTCCACCTTGCATATGAGGATCTTGGGCTGCAGAGAACTTGGGTGGCAACAAGTCAGCAACAGAGCCAAGAACAGAATCCAGATTTTCTGACTCCTAGTCCTGTGACCTTGCCACTGCCTCCACCAACTGCATTTAATGTTTCAACATTCTCTTTAGGTTAGCTTTTGAAAACACTGCCAAGGCTATCAGACACCAAAATTATGCTTATTCTCTTCTTTCTGATGTGAAAGGTTTATATAGCTATTTTTATCTTTGCAACGTTGTACAACTCCTGAACAGGTTTCTGAGAATGAGTAAAATTAAAATATTATTCAATTCAAACAATAAAAACCTAAAAACATAGTATCTTGATACTGTCTTTTTAAAAAGGGGAGTCTAAGATTTCTTTAATTCTGAAAGGCAAGGAAGTGTAGATTCACTGGATTTCTCATCTTCTAAATGGTTTCTATAAAAAACAGCACTAAGTTCTTAAGAAACTCATGTTCTCAATCATTTTCTAACTCTTCCTCATTGTTTGAAATCTGAAGCAAGCATTTTATCAACTTACAGTAAATATTTACAGTAAATATTTACAGTGATTTTTCTTTTTTTTTTCTTTTTTTTTTTGCAAACACATGGATATTGCAAATAATTCTTAGGAAGTAGATACAACAAAATCAAAATCCAACATATAGAATTCAAACATGAGAGGTGAAACACTAGAATAGGATAACTGAAAAGATTATGGACTCTCCTTCACTGGTTAGACAAATGTCTGGATTGTCACAGCTGGGATGTTGCACCAGTTCAGAAGTTGTAATACCTTCCATTCTTATCTGTTGAAATCTTCTGCATGCCTGCATTTTTATCTTTCAGTCAATATGTACATTCATACCTGCCTCACTGACATCAAAATCCGTTCATAGATGGCAAAGTTACAGCCCTATTTCTCCCACTGAATAGCCAAGGACTGTGTGACATGAGAGGGGCTATAATCAGTCAAACTTAGTTAATCCAAACCACTACCTGTTCCTATGTTCTATGAAAAACAACAAAAAAACTTCCAAATGAGTAAATGAACCTATAAATGTGTTTCATAAATATGACAGCTCCCACATCATTTAAAGAAATAGCCAGACAAGTAATGTGTGCAGATTGGGTCAAGATTAGCTATACTTGACTCTAACTCATTACTAATGTAAAACTAGTTAAGTGACTTGCATTTTGCCTGTAACAGCAATAAATTTAGCCTACAAGATGCAAACAGAAAAATCAGAGCTGTGTATAGAGAAGTCATCTCTTGTGCAAAGCGTCTTTTCTTCACACCGGGTAAGACATCTTGCTGGCTCCCTGAACCATCACAACCAAGCAAGGTCTGTTTCTGTTTGTTGGATTCCTGTAGGCAACCAACTGCGCCATCCAGTGAGTGTTCCTCAGAAGATCTGGGTGTTACCGAGAAGTCTAGAGCTTCATCTTCATTTTCTGTTTCTACTTTCACAATATCTTTTCTAGGAATTTCTACTGGAAAAAGAGAAGGTTTAGAATGATAAAGCACTCTCTCCAGAAAACCATGATACCCTTAAAACAATATCTTTTGTGCTTTGTTTCTTTTTATGAAAATGTATTTTGAACAACATAACTCTTTTTTATCACTTATATAATAAGTGCATGTTAAGGCCACCCCAAAGTCAATTTTTTATTATGCAAGGAACCATAAAAACATCTAGTAAATGCCATTTTCTTCCCCGAAGAAGAGCTGAAAGTATAAATAAATAAAGTTACGGTAGGAAGAAGGGTTTTTTGGAGTGGGAGGAAGGAAATAGAGGAGAAAATACCATGAACAAAAAAAAAATAGTAGGATGTTTTAGATAGCTTTTCAAAAATCATTAATACAATTTTCCTTGATGCAGCTGCATTCTTCATCAGGTTATGAAAGTTTTCATTCAATAGATATTTTTGCCTGATTATAAATTACACAAAGTGTAACATTTTACCTTCATCATCATCAGTGATTTCAGCTGAGTTCATCTTCCATCTCACTAAAGAACAAAACAAAAACAAAGTGGTATCAGCACCTTCTGGAATCAGGACGTATATTTTTATAACTATTTTTAATCTACAGCCACTGGTCATTAACAGCCCATCGGTGATTTCCAGTCTGAACTTTTGCACTAGCCAGCTATTTTAATGACTTTCTCAGCCATCTATAGTCCTATCAAGCATGTAAACTATACTGCGAACAATGTAAGATAGCCAGGAACTTGTTTAAAACTGTACATCTTTTTCTGATAAGGAGAAAAAATAAAAGTCATTTAACCTTCTCCAGAATAATAAACTACCTTGGCAAGATATAGATGGAAGTTGTCTGCATTAAATTCTCCACCCTGTACTAAGTGCCTACTTCTTATTACAGTCAAACGCTTTTATATTATCATTGTGGGTCATAATCTAAAGTCATCACAGAAGCAGAACTCACTGTAAAGTGCAATATACGTGCTGGAATAAATTTTCAGTTAAAAACCCTGTCTTTTGATATGGATTGCATTAATTCAAAACAGAGGAATCTGTAGATTTGCATTAACACTCATTTTTTTCTTACTGGCAGCCAACAGCCTCTAAACAACACAAACATGCTTTTTGTAAGGAAAAAAACAAATATTTGTTTTATTATAGCATGATTTTAGCCTTACCTCTCCTATAAAAGACCGAGTTGTATTTCTGTTTCCCTGAAAACTGATTTTGCAAATTACTTGAGATAAACATCTGTGGACATGTCCATAAAAAGATATTTTAAATCTGTTGGGGATCTACAAAGCAAACACCCCGATCAGATCTCACTGGCCATCATGAGTACACAGCTGCAAACTGACGCTTACAATTGATAAACTGTCACATGCTGATTATGTTCATCTACACCCAGCATTATGTTTACTTGGCCCCAGAATATTTTACATTTTCCACAGTTACATTCCTTTTTCAAATAGCTTTCGTTCAACTCTTCGTGCCTATCCTTTAGCCAAGGTCTGAAATTTGTCAATGTTACTAAAAAAGACGGGCCTGGTTCTGTCCGGAGCTAGAGAATAAGGCAACTAATCTATCAAAACTGTACTTACAGCGTCCGTGTGGGAATTGTGATGAAATAAAAGAGAGAGAGAATCTGTACTGGAAAAAATAAAAAATTTAGTCTTAGTCTTCCTTTCTAATACTGTTGTATAGAAATTTATTTAAAATAATCTCAAAATATTGTTAAAAAACCCTGCAAACACTTGAATACTGAGTAGCTGTGACTTCTTTCACATTCAGGGTAAGATTTTGTACTACAGCACCACGACAGGTAGCACATACATCCAGACAAAGCAAAACATGGATGGAGTTATAAAAGCTGCTCATACTGGACCATTTGAGGAGCCAAAATAGCCTCTGACACGTTCATCTTCAGTATAGCCCCAATACATAGCCTTGCAAACAGCATCCTTAAGAGAACTGCCTTCACCATTTTGCCACCGGAAAATCTCCTTCAGGTGGACGTAGAGCCACTATAAACGCCTTAGATATCTACTCCTTTTATCCCACATAATTCCTTCCTTCAGGATTTGCATTTATGAATTGATCTACATATAAATTATGGCAGCTTAACAGTTCTAAAAATCACTTCGCTTAAACTTGTGCAAACTCTGTAAAGACATACCAATGTGAAACCTAACTGGCCCACACCAACCTGTAAACCACCCGATAAGTACTGGCGAAGGTCAATACCCAGTGTTACTAACTCAATACTACTTATGAACTTAGGTTAAGCCATTACAGTTCTTTACGAAAAATCCCAAGAAGATAGTGTATTTCCTACTGCGTCATCAGAAAGCTATGTTATACTTTAAGAAAAGTATGTAACACTAAATGTCATATTTTGCCCTGATATCCCATATACACTGATAGTCAATTTTTGGATCTTAGACTTTACTACACCGTATCAGGCTTAGCTCTAAGGGGTGTGGCACAAAATGCGGACATGCACAAGACACACAATCCTTTCGTGCCTGAGGTGCAAGTAAGCAAATCAGCTGATCCTACTACAGAATATTTTCAAATGGAAATCAAAATGTTTAGGTTTTCAAGCCAATTCCTATACTGCAGAATTGGAGCAAACCACTAGAAGCTGGTAAACTAGTAATTACAGAGCCAGAAGGGAAGAAAATAAGGGGGAGCAGGGGACAACACAAAATATCTAAGTGGGGATATACAACAGAATTTTTTTTTTTTTCCCTCCTTTTCACTACTCAGCGCTACTACTGCTACTCAGATTGGAAGAATGCTTTAGGAGAATTCCTCTAAGGTAAGACAAGCAAGCTGGAAGGAAAAGATAAAGGAAGATCTGAATAATCATTCCTTAATAAAAACTGGAGAAAAGTGAAAACTGAAGCTCAGAACATATCTTGGTTAACAGCTAACTTTCTAAAAGATGCAACATCAGGAAAACCAAAGCTATCCCAGACTCAGGTCAAATAAGATGAAATTAAAACATTTTGTTTCACACCTTTGAAACAAAGAGTTATTATTTTGGAATTATGTTTTTGATTTGAAAACTGCCAGCATGCAATTAAAAGCAAATGGTCCAATGAGCATCAGAACTAATGAAGCTTCAAAATACCGGATTTTATATTTGGTGCCAAATAAAAACACAATACAAAGACGAGAGGTCTTGCTGATGATACATAATAAAAAGAATCTTGTGATCAAGGCAATTCTCTGCCCCTGCAATCATTCTTTAAGAAAGTCTGACTGATCATTTTCAAGTTACAACTATTTATATACATATATACCTACTTATATATGACTATTATATATAAGTATACATATATTTATATACTTGTAAAAGTACAAAAGTGCATACATACCACATACAGAATACAATTCCATTTTCACAACAGAAGCGTATTATAATTACAAATTAAAATGAATCATTATCTTAACTAATATACTGTAATATAATAAAAAATACTGTTACCAGTTTTATAGAAGGATTTGTTATTCAGTAATTTAAACGCTTGCACAAGATGGTATTGTTCAGTTCGTTAACGCATGGATAAGTGTGTAGCTGCTGTTTCTTGAATGCAGATTATCTACGAAAAACTTTAATATTAATATGTTCATGAAGGCTGGAAGAAATGTCTCTAATTCTTCATTATCAACTGTAAGAACCTGCTATTAAAAATACATGCTTTTAGACATTACGCATTATGAGATGTTTATTCCTTTTATACCTTCATGGTGGTACATTGCTTCCTATATAAAACTCACAGGCCTCAGTGAAAAGTATTCTACTTGATTTTTTTGTGTGTCTGATGAGGTGAACTGTTCCCTACATTTTGGCCAAAAGATAAGATACGTGTGTTTGCTAGTAACATTAAATATTCCGTAGAGTACAGGGAAAAAAAGTTCAATCTCCTCACTTTCAGCACGCAGTGAAAGACACACAGCAATTTCTTTGAAGTAAAGGTAACCTAGTAAAGCTAAGTAAATGATGAGAACACCAAAAAAGCTGCTGTTCTAAGGAGATAATATTGGCTAAATTTCACAAGCTCTGTGTATCGAACTGCTGTTATTTTACTTCATACTTAAGAATAACATGAAAAAGTCGCTCCTTCTCTTACACATGCCCTCCCGTAACACAATGTTAGCAGAACAAAATGACAATATTATTACACTAGATAATTAAAGCATAGTCCGCCCTCAGTCAACCGTAATTATTGTCTGTTTATTAATCTTTAGCAGAGGATGACGACTAATTAATCTAGCAGATAGGACACTCACCGGACAGTAGAGTGTCCGCGGTTCTGCTCCTCACCTACAGGTCTCCGCCGTACGTCACGTGAAATGTACCGGGCCAAGCACCAAGTGCCCGATCCTTCTGCCTCCCCAGCCGTAACTGACTCCCTCCAGCCTTCTGAATTCCCACGTCTTTGCATCACAGCAGCCAGGTTCCGAGGGGGAGCCCAAGGGCAGCCGTGGGCAGGTGGGAGCAGTGACGGCAGGTGGGGGCACCTCTAGCCGGGAAACTTTGTCCTGCACGATGTTTTAGAAGAAGGACCCCCCCACATACATAAAGGCATTGAAATAATGAGCGCAAACTCCCGTTCTCAAGAGGATCCCACCAGCCCTTTCGGGCCCAGAAGGAGAGCGGACCATAGGCACACCCCTGTTTTCAGCCTGTCCAGCAGCTGCCCGTTGCTCGGGGAACACGATGCTTTCCAGGGTGTCTGGCTCTGCTGCTGGACGGCAGAAGGGAACCTAGAGAACCAAGAAGTCTGGGTTGTCCGTTGGGAGCCAACTAACTTAGATCTTTTCCTTCCTAGCTTCAGTGCCGGATTCGGCAACTTCAGAATTACACTTATCATTACGATATATGACATTCCCCCCATTTGTAAAAAAACACTGCAACTCAAATTCAATTCAACAGAACTACCACATATATACTACTCCAAAACGGAGCCTTAAAATGCATTTATTAGAGCCAATGTTTGCTTTCTGCTCAGTTCAATGGGATAGTGACTTGACTTTAATTATTGTAGAAGATCTCCTCAAATAAAACCCAAAACAATGCAAATAATTTTTCCGGACTTCCTGGTATTGTTATTAACATCCTTATTTTCTATTTAAGTATCCTTTTATTGTTGAAAACCTCATCACCATACTCATTACGATCATACTCACAATCTTTAGAATAAGCAAATAACTAGAAAGGGTCACTGTCAGTGTACTGCACTTCTGCCTGAAACATCTTCACCGACTAATGCTACAAAGTAACACCTAAACCTATTATAACACACAGAAATAATAATAATAAAAAAATCTGTATTATTTGTTTTGTACACCTCACCGCTTTGTATATATTCAGTCAGATATCCTTACAAATTGTGATTTTTTTTTTTCCCCTAGAGAAACATTTTTTAAAAGGGTTGTGAAGTTACTTGAACTTGAGAGGTTGAGGTAGCAGGTTAAGGAAGTTAAGTCTGGTACCTGAAACCACCTTAATTAAAAAAGAAGAGAAAATAATATTTGATTTCCAATCGACTGTGCATCTTAAGAAACTCTGAAATAAGAATGTTGCTTCAGTTGTCTGAACAAAGAGCAAAATGCAAGAAGACAGCACGAAGAATAGCACAAAAAGCATGTTTTCTATTCTATCAATCAATTTTAATACAGCAGGGTGCTGCTAGCGACCCAGCAATGGAGTTTTTGAATAAAATTTATTCTTGATATTCAGTATTGATATTCAAAATACTAAATAACTTAGAAAACATTACAACCAAGTAACAACTATAAACACATGTATAACACAAGTTTTTAAACTATGAAAAAAATATTTTTAAAAGAACCAGTAGATGTTGTTGGAAGCATTACCCCTATGGACAGAAAAATCCCTATACTTAACATAGTTCGAAAACCTCCTTTGCTGCAATAAAACCTTGTTTTCCTTCAGTAAAGTAGAAGATGCATTCTACAATAATGAACTCCGGCTGAATGGAGAAAAACTATGGAAGAAAAGTAGAACTGTAAGACTTTTTGAAATTTTAATACTTCTAATACAGTGCAAGAAAATAGCCAAGGCGTGACCTCTTCTCACTCCTTTTACTTGGGTCAGAAGAGCTAGCCACTAAATCGCTCTTCAAAGGTGACTAGCATTGCTAAGACCACATCCAGCTCTGTGTGTGAGTGACAGTAGTTCCCCAGGTAAGACACTATTCCTAAGAGAGGAGACATGCGGTATTAGAGAGTAAAAACTAAGGGTGAAAGTGGAGAGAAGGCAGATGGCAGCAAGGACACAACTTTATTAGTTGCTGAAGGAAATTATAGTTGCGGTTGACGGAGCAGAAATCGTTAAATCTACGAAAGATACTGGTGGAGCAGGCACACGATTAAAGAAAAAGAATGTTTCGTGATAGAAAGGGAAACTGGGCTTGCTCAGGAAAGGTTATTGGATCTGTAATAGAGCAGGAAAGGAAGCATTTGGAAGACGAGTCAGAGGGTAGGAGACCCAGCTGCTCATGCTGCTTCTCAGCAGAACTTCCCAGAAGGGCGACAAACGCAGTCCTACACACCCTCCGTGCAAGGGTGATCCAGTTCCTGTGGTCAGAGGGCAGCAGGAAGAGGAGCTTTAATTCCTGATCACTTCAAGCTGGGGCTAGTTTTTGAGAGGTATAGTGCTGTCTTTTGTGAACTTTGAAAGGAGCATAAATAGTTGACCGGTACTCTGTTCTTTAAAATACTTTAAACTGTTTTTAAGCAAGGAGGGAGAATTTTGAATTTTGCTGTTTTATGTCTGTGCTGATACAAAAGAGGTTGGTAGGAAACGTCAGTCAGTACTATCTATCATGACTAAAAATTACTACATTACACCTTTTTCACAGAGTTAGGATTTGGTTCTTAGAGAGGAAGGGTAAAGACCTTGGCAGGGAGGGTCATGACGAGACATTTTATTGCTTAGTGCCTGGGCTTTCTTAGAAAATCATAGCTGGAGGATCCATAACAGGGCTAGTAGAGCCTTCCTTCCTCCTCTCCTGTGAGATAAGAATAATAAATGGAAAGAAAGGAACAAAATTAAAATTGCACGAACACTGTGGGAATTTGCTTTCCCCAGAAAATATTTATGATCGTTCATCTTCTCTCTCTGTTTCCAGGTGAAAATTGGTGACATGCTGGATCTTATAGCAGGTGAAGACGAAGAAACAGGAACTGCTGCAGTTATGCGTGTTGTCTTAAAAATATATATCTAACAAGACTGAAAGTGAAAAATACCAAGTAATTTTGAGGCATTGGAAAAACTTAAAAGCGCCCAAACAGGATGTACTTAAGTAACAGGAGTTTGCATGTGGCAGCATGAGATGTTTTGTAGAAAACCATATCATTTGTTGTTAAATATGAATTTTGGTTAAACAGAATTACAGTACCCTTTTTAAGGGCTTGTGCTAGAATGTAATTTCCCTCTGCTGTGTGCATCAATATTCCTGTGCTAAGTCTGTCACTTTTTGCTGTTAGTTCTGTTTCGTGGCATTGCAGGAGACAAGACCCAACTTTTACATTTCCAGGTAGTTTCTCCATACAGAAGTTATATATAATGAATGAATGAAGACTAATTTGATCACGGTTTAATTGCTGTCTGATTTTGTTAATTAACATTAAAGTTGGCATCATAACAAGTAGGATAAATTTCTTAGCTTTATCTCTAGACTCATAAAATACTTATGTAAAATTCTGATTATGTAAAACTACTTTTTCTTTTAATTATTAATTTGATTTTGGTTAACAATACCAACTGTGTGTTTATCTACACTGCTGCTGTAACAAAAATACAAAAAGATACTGGTTGCAGCTGTGCATTTCTAAGTGGGAAACAGTGACAGAGAATGAAGGCAGAGATACTCTCTCCTGTCATAGAACGGGCACATCAGTGAGGACAAGTGTGCAGTATTGCTTTTTTTTTTTTTTTTACTGTTACTGAACAAAATCAACTCTCAGCTTCTGTCACATACTCATTTCAGTGTGGCGTTTAAGAGAATATTTAGTACTTATGTTCGGTGGCTATAGAGATCTGAGCAAAGGTCAGGCAATACTGCCATAAAAAGCTCATGTCTGTATTACTACAAGAACAGGCATCTCAGGATTAATCACCCACACTTGTAGTATTGAACATATGCTTCTGCCAACACAAAAAACTTTTGGGGATGAATTGTGGTTCTACAGCATTTTTATTCTGTTCATGTGTATTTAAACAGCCGCACAGAGATGTGTGTATGGAGGAAAGCTGGCCAGTCGGAGCAGGTGGCAACTGTTCATCCAGTCCGTGGGCTGTTCCCTACCTGGCCTGAAGAGCCCGGAGGGAAGAAGACAGCCCAGAAGAGGCAGCAGCAGCATGCTCCAGACCACTTGTTCTTGCACATTCCTCAAATCTAAGTGAGCAGGGAACTAGGCAAGAAATTACTGCTCATAAAGTGAACCTGACGCTCTGGTGAAGCGCTGAACTGTCAGGTACACATAAAAGCTCTGGTCATATAACGACTGGGCTTTCACTGCAGAAATGTCCCTGACAGGAGAGGAAGCAATGGTACGCACTTAGTGAAGAGTTAATGGGAACCATTGGTTTAAACTACCAATAGCTACACTATGGCTGTCTTCAGCCAAGCTACACCTGCCGCTGCCCATTGCCTCCGAAGTGCTGCTGCTGACTGCATTATTTAAAATGTTGAGGAGGGAAGGCAGGATTGAATACAGCATATTGAATTATATTGAATATAGCATATTGAAACATAGCATATTGAATTCTTCTCAGAGTCTCAAGCTAGGAGAAACAATTTTAGCACTGCAGCTTTGGGTTTTTCTTTTTTTTAAAAACCTCTTGATCAATATAGCTCTTGTTTGTGCTGCTTCTGCAAATGCATCTAAGGGGAAAATCATTCCGGAGGAGAGGACTTGCACAGAACTTAAACATGGTTATTATGGGTTTGTTTTACAGTAGCAGCTCAGGGCCCCATTATACCTAACTCTGTACAATGCCCTTGTCTTCCGATGCAACAGGCTTCCAGTGCAATAGGCAAAGGATTTCAGTGGTGCCTGTGTAAGACATTTTATTGTTGTCTGTGTGGACAGGAATTTCATCTACATGTTTTTTTGCTAACTTTCACTGTTGCCTTTTGTTCAAGATATTTATTACACTTACCAGAACAAATGTGCAGACGTTAACAATTCAAACAGAGTGACCAGAAGGATTTATGATCTCATGTACAATGATATTGCAACAGAAAAAATTAAAAAAAAAAAGGGGAAAAGGATCATCATGCCTCCATTATACAGAAACGGGTATTAAAGGCAATGTTCAGTTGCTGGAATAAAAGGGTTGAGTAGTTTCAAATCTCTGCACTGTAACACCCAATAACCCTCAGATGTGTGAGGCCAGAAGGCAGAACAGAGCCAGTGTGTTTTGTGTTGTCCATTATCTTTCTATATTTCAACCCTCTAAGCTCTCCTATTGTCATCTCTAAATGAAATAGCTTCGATTTCAAGGCTTTGAACAACTTCACCTCAGCTCACATCTGTGTTAGAAAATTAACTCCTCTGCTTCTCTAACTGGCAGTCTTATTTTTCTTTTCCCCCTATTTTTTAAAGTGGAAGTACCGCCTGCTTTTTCCTCAAAACCCACCCACAACTCTGATGTCTGCACTTTTTGCAGAACAGACTATCTTTGAAAACCTAAACGAGATGTAAATAGTTAGATGTAAAAGGACTCTAGTCCCATCTGCCCCCATACTGCTAAAGGCTACTGTATTATGTTTACCCCCATATTTTGTGAGAAACAGAGCTACCATTACAGTGCAGAGATGTTGCAGATGTCATACGCTGGAACAGATTTCAGCATCCCTTTCCAAGTATATGAAGGACAAGAAGGTGATCAGGAGTAGTCAGCATGGCTTCACCAAGGGGAAATCATGCCTAACCAATCTGATAGCCTTCTCTGGTGGAATGACTGGCTGGGTAGATGAGGGGAGAGCAGTGGATGCTGTCTCCCTTGACTTCAGCAAGACTTTTGACACTGTCTCCCATAACATCCTCATAGGCAAGCTCAGGAAGTGTGGGTTAGACGAACAGACAGTGAGGTGGATTGAGAAGTGGCTGAATGGCAGAGCTCAGAGGGTTGTGATCAGTGGCACAGAGCCTAGTCGGAGGCCTGTAGCTAGCGGTGTCCCCCAGGGGTCAGTAGTGGGTCCAGTCTTGTTCAACTTCTTCATCAATGACCTGGATGAAGGGACAGAGTGCACCCTCAGCAAGTTTGCTGACGATCCAAAACTGGGAGGAGTGGCCGATAAACCAGAAGGCTGTGCTGCCATTCAGAAGGACCTGGACAGGTCGGAGAGGTGGGCGGAGAGGAACCTCAGAAGTTCAAAGAAGGGAAGTGCAGGGTCTTGCAGCAGCAGCGTGGCATTGCTGCAGCTCCTGGCTGACAAGGTAATCTCCTTGCAGGATACATTAGGAGCTGCAAAATATTGATCTGTAATTTAAAACTAAGACTAATGTTTGTTATTGGACACACGTGCTAAGGTCTGTAATTACATTATGTCTATTTTCAGATGATCATTTCAGCTGTTTATCCTATTTTGCAAAACAGTATACAGTTTCTAATGCTACTTGCCGCCTGTGTTATTTTAGCATATAATTACACTGATCATAAACACTGCAAAACAGACGTGGGGTTTTGGTCTCTTCTCAGTATAGCTGGCACTGTACACGGTGTCTGTAAATAATGCCTACAGCAACTGTCTTCGCCTTCCAAGCCTTGACTTTAAAGTTGAAAAGATATGTTTAATCCCTAACCTCCTTCCATTTTCTAGCTGCTTTCTCTCACTGAAAGAATTTGCACAGCACATGAGATCTTCAGCCTTATGCATAGAAACATCCATTATGATTTGGAAGGGTTTTCCTAACATCATTTAAATTGCTCACCTAGTCAAGTTTAGATTAAAACTATAATATACAAGTAGACACTGGGAAAAAGGTTCAGGGAGAAAAATGAGCCAGACCATTCCTGCCATGTAAACAGAGAGGAATTCTCAAAAGTTCACAAGATCCTGAAATTACAGGAGAGAGTCTTGCAAAGCATCAGATATTATAGCACTTATTAAAAAAAACAAACAAACAAAACAAAAAAAAATCATGAAGTGATATACTGAGGACATTTAGAATATGAAACTGATTTCTGATTCAGCAGTATAAGAGATGGGAATAAATTAAAAGAGGGTGGTCGATCATCTTTTGCAGGAAAGATGAGATGGTGATGGAGTTGCATAATGAGATAGAGATTGAGTAATATGATTATAGGTATAATCCAGTTTAGGAACAGAACTCTTTTTCCTGCTCTGACACTGTGGGGCATCATTTTTCTTTGGAGCCTTTAATATTTTCAGAAGAGAAATGAACATTCAGAAATAAACTTCCAGCATTGAAATCCAACCATCATGCAAATTCTGCAAATCAAAAGCTGAGCTGGTAGCATGTGCAGTCTGAAGTCACACACCCCTTTCAATTCTAACACTGAGTTCTCACATTGCTATTTGAACTTTACATATAATAATTGCCTACTTGTACACATCGGTCATTTTTGCCTGCCATCACTCTGCATATGTTGTACTTTTAGAACCAACACACCGTAAGCTCAGACTTCTGGATATTGTGAATGAAATACCTGTAAATTAAGGCATTTTACCTCTATGCAAGACCTCACAAGTGCTTTGGGTGGTAAGCTCCATTATTTCTAGCTACTTTGCTACAAAAGCCACCTTCATGATTTCTTGCCAACTTCAGAAGTATACTAATAATGCAGAAACCTTACAAGGTATGGGATTGTCTTTGCATAAAAAGTTGAATTGATAGCAACATTGGTACCTTCCTGCAAACCAAAACCTTGAGCGTAGCAGAATGCTGGAACATGCAATCCAGGAAAACTTGGTTTCCAAATGCTAAATGGTGCTGGGATTCCTTTGAAGGTGTCTTTCAAACTGCTGTCAGAGAAAAAGAGATGAAATCTTACTTTTAGAATATATTACATTTCCAGAATCGGGCTGAAAGGCGAGACAGGCACTGATTGCATTAGCAATTCTGTGTGATGGCAGCAGAGTCTTTCCAGGTCCAGCCTCTCCTTAAAAGCAAATGAGCCATTCTTCACACGTTGTTGCTCCTTACCCCCATGCTGACAAGAACGCTGTGAAATATTTGTGCTGATAAATTTTAGGTGGATTTTGTATTTCATTTTTGTCTCCCTTTACAACCTCTAAATGTGAACATTTCCATAAACATCTTTACCAAGGTACACATAATTTCTAAGGGAAAGACCACCATTTTTGAAGAGAGGCATACTTTTACGCAAATATCTTTTGATGTGGAAATAGCCATTTAGAGTGACATTTTTGCTTAAAAGGCAATTTCAGCAGCAGGAAGTCATACAAAATTGGGAAAATGGACATTTAGAGTCTGAGAAAATGGAAGAGTGGCACATACCACACTGATCTACAATAAGCTATGTACCTCTGGCCCTAGAAAAAGGTGACTACCATACTAGAAGATCACTGTTGTTCAGAGAGTTTTGGTTAAAACAAACAAGAAACAAACCCTTAGAAACCTTTTTCGCTAGCTGAGGATCACAATCACAGCTGAATTAGCAAAACATAATATTGAACAGTATTTTCTAGGCTGTAATTCCTTCATGTGCAAGAAAGAATACATTTAAAAAAAAAAGAAAAAAATCTCAGGAGAATGTTCTTGTTGCTTTGGCTAGTCCCTCTGAAGGACCTCAAATCCTCTTTGTGGAGAGTGGCAGAGCTCGTCCCACAAACCATACAGAGAAGGTAAGGATCACGGCAGGAACACGTATGGTCCCGACAAACCAACCAGCTGCAGCTCCTGTAGCATGAAATATCTGTATGTGCACATCAACATTTCCTTCAGAGCAATAACATCACGATCAGGCAATGCTTGCTGGGCGAGGAGCTTGCTCCTCCAGACATCCCTCTGCTCCAGGCTTGCTGCCAGAGGCTCCTCGGGGAATTTTCCAGGAGCATCCAGCAAAGCAGGTTGCCCCAGCACCCACTGAACAAAGGTACAAGCCCATGCCATTTTCTTCAGCCAGAGTTTCTCATCATCCCGTGCAGCCGTTTCACCAGCACTGCATGCCCACGTATCCCTAATGACATCCAGGGCGGCTCAGCTCAGGAAGCCACCGTAAAACTTTATTGCACGAGTGGAAGCGAGAGCAGATTCAAAGCACCCATTAACATTACCCTCTCCAGCAAACACACACTTCCAAATCCCCTAGTTGGTTCACAGCCAGTCCTGGGTATCTGCTTTATTAGATGACAGGGAACTCATTTTCTGATAAAACAGAACTTGCCAGTTGTTTTTAAAAAAGGTAAGCGCAACAGCTTCATTAGAGCATCTGGCATTTTGATGCTACTTCTCATAGCTCACCTAGACTGTTACATCCTCCCTCTGATAGGAAAAGGAACAGCAGCCATTTTATTTATTTATTTTGAGAGGCAGCATTTTTCTGTAATCAAGTATTACATTTTAAGAAGCTGATTTTCTGAAGCATGAAATGGGTATATAAATACAATTCCATGACCTGTAACATCCAATTTCAAAATCTTTTATTGAGCAGCAGCTATCTAACAGGAAACTAAAGATTCTCATTTATTGGAAAGTTAACCGTAAATTATTCAAAAGCATTAATCATGCAAAGTGAATTTTGGAACCTTACATTTATTTCAGATGTTTTGGTTTACTTAAAAATCCAAAATGCATTTTTTTTTCCAAAGCCAGGGCATGCATATCAAATCACTTTTTCACCCCTTTTCTTCATGTATCATACACAAACATAACAACAGATCAAAGACACAGCTGATAGCCTGCACCCGCGGAGCACGCAGCCTGGCATTCCTGGCATCAAGCAAGAACAAGACAGACTCCGTGGCATTGCATGTCCCAAATCTTTGCTGAACTGCATCAGACCTTCCAGAAAACCATGGTCTATTTGAGGTGAATTCCTGCCTCTGTTGACGCCATTGACAGAACTCCTGCTGGGTTCGGGGAGGCCGGGATCATGCCAAGGGCGAGAGGCGCTGAGGCATGAGAGATGGATTTCAGTCTGTGCAGAGCCTGTGTGGGGACTTGGACGAAGCTCCAGATCCTAGCTGGCCTGGACTCCCAACATCCAGAGCTCTCTTTCCTACAGTTAGCTTATTGCTTCTGTCCTAGATGGAATATATCTTTGTTTTATATTTTTCCCCAAAACTGCACATCTTTTTTTCTCCAGCTAAATGGTGCATTGCTTTTTCTCCAGCTTGAATCTCAAAAGAGCCTCCTTTTCTATGAGCGGACTGACTATCTGGGCCTTTACTGCTGGTGATTATTACTTTGATTACAGTGGCATGTAGCAGTCCCAGACTGCAATAAGGATCTCAGTGAACCGGGTTACTTGCATCCTTAAATACAGGAGATAAAGCACTTGTTTCTGCATATTCTTCCTCATAAGCAGAGATGCACATTTGCTAACCCAAATCTTGGCAACAGTTTCAGGTTTTAATGTTTCTCTTCACTGAACAGCACCATTGAAATTACTTTAACAACTAGTGGCATTTTCCAGCCCAGCTCTGCAGGGAAATCATTACTCTCCCATCCTGCCATGAGTCATCCTCCCCAAACCTAGCCATGAGGCAAGGGATGCGCCCAAGTGAGGGTCAACCATTTGATTATGAACAAAACTTCCTGTGAAGACAGGTGGTGGAGCATATTCCTCAGAAATACCTTTTTTACTTGCTGACGTCCAGCTCCCTGCCCCTGAGAGGAAGGATTCAGCCTTCCCACCGCCATCCTGGCCCTGGAAGAGGGGAGGGAAGAGAAGAACCCGGCAGGTTGCCTTCGGTTTTGGTTTCCAGAGCATTTCTGCTGGTAGCACAGCTTTTACCTCTGTACGCTCAACTATTTGTGCAGTCGCAGGATGAACTGGACTGCAAGACAGATCTGGATTATACCAATCACTTTTCTTGGGTTAAAGCTGATCTCAGGTTGGTAGTTCCCCAATCTTGTTTATCTGCTGATACTACTGCTACTACCGGGTACTGCAAGAGAGGGAACAACAGGGAGGGGAGAAGGTCTTCGTCTCCTCAAATCAGTTTTGTTGCCTGAAGAAGTGTCTGCAAAACTACATCCTGTAGCCTCTTATGTAGCTTAATTGGCAAATGAGAGTTACAGAACACTGACCTAAGCATAGAAAGATAAAAACAGATCCACAAGGTATTGAGATGGGATTTGCTTTGTCACTCCTCAACAACACAGCGCTTTGCACGAGGTCACATTTAAAAGGGAAAGGGTCATATTTTCTTCCTTTGGTTCTCCAGCATCTGTCCGTTTTTATAATTCAAGCCAAAAGTAGCAAGGGAAATTTCTGGAAAGGTTAAGCTGGAGTTTAGTGTATTGTGGTCCCATTAAGAACTCAATGGCAATAATCCCACTGATTTCAATAGGCTCCAAATTTCACCCAGTTGATTACTTTATGCAAAGCCGAAAAAGTTTGGGCCGCTACCTGTGTGACTGCATTGGGCACCGGTGTGGTAAACACCCAGCCAGGTGCGAATGACTTCAGCCAGACGGGAAAAATATGTATGCTCTTTGCCCCCATGATAAAGCATCCAGTCCAAGTTCGACAAAATGTGTTGTGGAAATGCATTCTTCAAAAATACCGGTGAGGATGCATGTATGACAGCCACGTTTCCAGAACACATGAAAAATCATCAAGCACCAGATGTTCTGCAACTCTGAGTATATTCCTTTTGGGTGAGCAAAACCAGAAGACCTATTATAAGCATTCTTCGTGAGGCCTGCAGTAATGGGAGAAAATGCTAATTCGGCAGCTCATATTTCTGAAACGACTTGTCTTTTCCTCCCTGCCGCTTTAGTGTTGGATTTATGCAGTTCCCAGGAGAACAGGACTGTGCCTAGGAAAGACTGAATCATAACAGGAGACGCTTCCTTTGTGTGACAATTTGAAGAACTTTCTTCCTTTCATAAACTCTGTGAAGAAAAAGCCTCCACATACGAAGGAATATTTTCATTGATTTTTCTGTAGGAGATACTGGGAAAACAGACACATAAAATCTCTTTTGCTTTGAAAAAGCAGGGAAAGAAATGTGTTTGTGCTCAGTTAAAATAAGTTAATATAGTAATCCCATATCCACATGGCAAGCTTTCTCCACAGAGCTCCTCTCTCTTGCTACCATGGAATAGGAATTGCTAGAATTAGATGCATGGGGTATATACAATCATTTTCTAATATTTTGGGTATTTTAGCCTATGATATAGCACCCTAGCGCATAGTGGGGAACTAGAATGTTAACTTACACATTTACACAGTTTACACATCTAGTTTGCATTCAAGTAAATAGCTCATCAAGTCAGGAATCGTCATCAGCGCCACTTTGCACGAGAAGAAACCGTGGTAGTGAGGAGTCACACCCCTGGTCTGAGCTCAGACAGGAGGGTGGTGGCACAAGTGGGAACATCACTCTGTCCTCTGACCCCTGGTGCAAAGCCTTCATCTCCTAGGTTAGAGTATGAACCACTTCCCTTGCTTCCCTCTCCAATCCAAAACTGTGTTCCAGAAAAGGAAATTACCATCTTTCATACGCAAAGATTTCAAGCATAACTATAGAAAAAGTGAAAATGTTTGAATCAAGTTTTTATCACTATCATAAAATGCCTTGTACTGGAAGGATTACACAGAAAAGGAACTTCACATCTGCCCGCACTGCTGCTATAACAGGAAAAGGAAGGTTTTGTAGGAACCAGGCAGACCGATCAAACCTTTCCCCAAGAAAAATGTGATCTATGTCATGCTACTTTCTTTCCGTGCTAGCTTTCTTTCCAGCACTACCAGTCATCTTATCACACTGATGAGAGGAGGAGAGAAGAACATCAGGGACTGATTTCCAGACTGAAGTGGTGGTCCAGGAGAGACCCCAAGCGAGCCTGCGGAGGCTGCCTGATGGCATTCTTCTTCCAAGGGCTCTGCAGGAGGAAAGCTGAAGCCTGCTTGGAACCACTGCAGCACGAAATGAGCAGGCAAAATATTTTTGACAGGTAGCCAAACCAATCAGTAGTTGCAAGAAATTCAAAACCATGTTGGTGCAAAGTGGTTTTTTTGTTTGTTTGTTTTTAAATAACAACTGATGCCAGAACACAGAGGTGCAAGACTCTTTGGCAACTGAACTTCATTATAGTGAAACATTGTCCATTTTGATGGATGCTATATTTTATAGAGGACAGAAACTACAAGCTTTGGTAATTAGTATTTGCTGCTTGTGTGTGATGCACCTTAACCTTAAAAGTCTGAATAGCAACTGGGGATTTCAGAAGTGCTTTTCCCTCAACCAGCTCTACTTATACTCAAAGGCAAAAATTCCTGCAAAGATCCTACCTCTTATTCTGCAGCACTAATAAAACCACCTTAGCTAAGCAAACAGCACAGTCACTGGACTGTTTAAAATTCAAGCCACTGCTTAGTCAAAAAGCTGTTGATGGAGAAAAATTTTAGTGCAAGCTAATGAGGCATAAGGAGACACTCTCTTCCTCAACCCTATTCACACATCTCTATTAAAAACTTACACTTTGAAGAAGTGGAAGACAGAGTAGCCTGGGACAGACTTTCTGTGATCACACCAGCTTGTAGAAAAGGCATATAGGTTTTATTTAAAACTAGGTTTTCAAAAAGGCTGAAAAATAATAATAATAAAAAAAAACCCAAACACTCCCATCATTTAAGCATGCGCAAATCAAGGGTAAGCCCTGCTGTTTCTTCATGCTCGCATTAATGTCGTACAGAATAGAATTTGATATGCAACTTATTATTGTTAAACAGGGAAACTAGAGAGCTTTAGAGGGGCCCTTCCATCACACGCAGTGCGGTACACATTGCGGCAGCACAGAGGGTCACCACGACAAGGGGCATGCTGCTCCAGAAGCCCACAGCCTTTCGGCAGATCCCTTTCTCTGCTGAAAGATGCCATTTTGACAAAATCCAGGTGTCTGTACAGAAGGCACAGACATCTGTTGATGGAAAGCAGGTATGGGATCTTTCCTGCTTGCTGCCAGCTCTTCCTGGGAATGCCCAGGGTCACTGCAAAGAAAGGAGCCTGTGCAGGGGCAGCTGCCCAAGGACACCACTAGCTCTGTGATTCCCGCAGAAGGAGATTGCAAACTTACAGGCCTCAGGCTGCAAGAAGCCCTTTCACTGATTTCAGAGCCCTTTTCCACTGATTTTCATAAACAAAAAAATTCCTCTTGCCCACCTGGGATAGCTAGAAGAACAGGTATCTGAAGGAAGACAACACTAGCCAGACAAATGCAAGAGGACCACTGATTACACAGATTCATAGACCATCAGGTCAAAGAACTATTAAAATAACTGCATGACATGCCATAGAGTTGTAACATTTCACTGTACATCCAAACTGTAGATTGAGAGCAGAGCAGTCTTAATGAGCTAGTCCAGGCATAGGAGAAACTTACCTTGGCAGCATCTCAGCCTGGGTAAACAGCTGCAGCACCTGCACCCCCAAAGTAATTTGCTTTAAATTAACTTAGGAATCTACATCACCTGCTACCAGCCTACCCTAAAGAAACCACCTGCAGTTGCAAGCATTAGTTTACTGGGGATGAGGAAGGTCTGGAAAGTCTGTTATCCCTTCTTCTGCACTTATGCTGAAGGCAGGTGTGCTCCCAGCCACCTGATTGTGAAGGGACTTTGCAGGCCTTGAGAGCCCCTTCCACTCAAATTGAGGCTGCATCTACCAAACTGAATTCATAATTCTGGGTTGAACAACATTTGGAGATAATGTCATCTGTGTGAGGGAGTCCTTTATGCACTTGAATGGGGCTGTTTATCTGATAAAATTAAACCAGGCAATAAAAAATATATCTTGTTCAGTGTTTGCCTGAATGCCTGTAAGAAAAAGAGGAAAGGGGGAAAAAAAGGGAAGGGAGCTGTTTTCTCCCAGGGTACACAAAGTAAAATTCAGGAAAAACTAATGAATGGGAAATTAAAGCATTTTACAGTCAGATTACAGGATTTTATTGCCTGGCCAGAGACAATAATGATCTTAGGTAACACAGGGAGGGATCCTGCCAAAAGTATAATGAATCTAAGCCAAGACCCAGAATTTACAGGGCTGTCAGGATTATTGTTCTGCCTCGAATTTGCCGGTTATCTTAAAATAATACATTAGCTTTCTTCTGCATCACTACTAAGGCCTGATGCTGTTTTTTTCTTTCACTGATTTCAATAGCATTACTACTGCTTTACACCAATGTAAATGAAACTAGACTGAGGACCACAGAATCTCATGGTACGAAATGTGTTTTTACGTGATAATAGTTGCTGAGAGAAAGATCTCTAATACCTGCTCAGGAAGTTGTTGTTTGTTTGTTTTTTTTTAATACTCAACCACAGTGCATGTTAAAATGTTGGAAATTTTTGGATTCATGTACAGGGAAGCAGGTTTTAATGTTGCAGAATTTCTCTACCCTTTCACATGGACTGTGATTCTCTCCTTTGGCCTAGAAGCACATAGTTGGGTTATTGAAAAGAGAAACATGAAGGCTATATTGCCCAAAATGCAGGGCGTTACCACCACTTCTGCACATCCTCTGTCTGATACCGATCTTGGATCAAGTAGTCTTCTGTGGTCTAATCCTGATTTAAAAGAATCAGAAGGAATCAGAATTTATCCAAAAACACAAGCCTCATTTAAATGAAATTCAGGAGATTCTCTATTTTTGAAGGAAAGTACACTCGACTGGTCTGTATTTTTCAGTTTGGAGATATATTTGTCAATAAAGAGAGTGGGTTTTTTTAAATTGTTTTATTCTTGAAGAATTTTTCTTCTCCAGTGTTTAAATACTTCTGAATGTCAACCCTGAATATTATATTAGACTGTTTATTAATAGGCATTTATCTTTAAGAGAAACGCACATTGAAAACAACTCAAAGAACCTTTCATAGGTCTGAAACAGAAAGTGATGAATTAGGTAAGAATGGAAGAACGAACCGCCTCTGAGCACCTACGAAAGTGCATAATAGTGTCTGGCTGCCTGTAGACCATTAATAATAAGGAAGAAGAGAGCGGCTGTTTCGTACGCAGGAATGTAACTCAGAAAGAATGAGTTGAAATAAGGGAGGGAGAACTGAGGCTGAATACCCTAAAAGCGCCAACCCTACCTTGGCAGAGGGAAGGACTGAACGAGCTGATGGGTCGGAGCCACATCTATCCACAGTTACCCTGTAGCTTTAGATAAAGAGGGGGCCAATTATTTTGCCTAGTTGAGGTGAAGCTTTGCTTTGCTTTGAAGCAATACGCACAATATTATGAACAGCTGAGGAAATGCAAAGTTGTTCAGACTAAACTATTTCGCTTTGGTTTAAATATAGACTAAACCGTTTGGCTAAACTACGTTAGCTGCAATTAACACGGTATGGTAGAGCCTACTGGTATAAGTTATTACTTCATTTAGACAGAGAAGTCAACATGTCGTTTTTTATTAAAATAATAGCAACAAAACCAGTAATGGCTTCCCAGTGGCATTTGTTTAACCCTATCACCAGTGTTCTGTAGCCAGGGCGTTTCAGAATGTGTCCGCTTTTGCACTCTTTGATCTGCAGCTATTGAAGAAGTCCAATTTTTTTTTACCAATCTGTTTCTTTTTCCCTTTTATTCCTTGATAATCAAGTGATCAAATGACTAACCGCCAGCCAAGACACGAGCAGATGAGAAGGGACGCATCGTACTGAAATAGGGAAGCCGGACTGGTAAACAGAGGCTTTTGACAACTGGGACTGGCCCAGAGGAGTGCCGGGGAGAAAATATTAACTAAGAACACACAAGCGCTCATTCTTTGCTTCTGTCCATCGTGGCAAATCCTCATCCCCAGCTTCACGTGCAAGTGGCACGCGAAGATGTTCCCGAGCGTTGTGCCTGTACAGGGGAAACTAAATGGCACAAATAAGTAACTTCCATGTGGCCCTCGCTGAGTTGTTCCAGTAAGCGGATGGGCAACGGGACTGGGGTTTCGAGGCAGCAATAGCGGGCTGCTGGTGTGAGCAAGGATCGTGCGCATGGAGGTAATGCATCTCCGCTGATGTGCAGCAGGAGGGGGATCGGGGCCCTTCGCTGCCAAAAGGCAGAATAAAGAGCACTAGATGCGTCTAGTTTGCTGTTCCCGCTAGTCCTCCTTCCCCCCCCAGCACCCAGGCTGGAGAAGCAACTCACATTTCCCTTTCAAATTTGGGCTGATTTCCCTGCGCAGGGCTCGAACGCTGTGGTGCTCCTTCGCGACAGCTTGTGGAAGTCAATACCCTCCCACGACGGCGCTGACCTTCCTGGCATTCGGTGATTTGATTAGCTGACTATTCATGTTCTGCTCTTTCACAACCTTGATATCCCTCTTTGGAACAAAACGGGGAGACGCAGGAAAATGCAGCATGGGCAGCTAGTTAAAAGGCACAGAGAAAAGGTCGGGAGAGCCGCGCCACTGAGTTTCAGGTGCCCCCTTGTAACACCTGCACACTCCACATGCAGCGGCTCCATGCACCCATTAAACAGCTCTTACAGCCAAGACTTTTTTTCTCTTCCAAGAAGTGGCCAGCACAGTAATCACTGGATGAGCCCCTGACAAATCCTGAATGGGAACTGTTTACGGATGGAAGCAGCTTTACAGTAAGGGGAGAACGGCAGGCCAGATATGCAGTGGTGACTTTGCAAGGAGAGATAGAATCATCCGCTTTCCCCACAAATACGTCTGCAAAGAAAGCAGAAATTGTTGCCTTAACTCGAGCCTTAGAACTGTCTAAAGGGAAAAAGTCAATACTTATACATATTTATACATATTTATATATTTATTCACCACTGCACTCCATTGCCCTCCTCAGCCCCCTCTACCCCCGATGACACCCCTCTGCCCCCTTTGCCCCCATGACACCTCTCTGCTCCCCTTGTGCTTCCATTGCACCCCGTTGCCCCCCAAATCACTCCATTGCACCCCTCTGCCCTCTCTGCCCCCCATGGCAGCTCATTGCACCCCTCTGCCCCCCATGGCACCCCACTGCACTCTTCTACCCCCACTGCCCGCCACGGCACCCCTCTGCTACCATGGCACCACTTTGCAGCCCTCAGCCCCCCACGGCACCCCTCTGCCCCTATGGTACCCCATTGCACACTTCTGCCCCCACTGCCTCCCATTGCACCCCATTGCACCAAATGGCATCTACTGCTCCCCATGATACCCCTGTGCCCCCTCTGCCCACTTTGCACCCTTCTGCCACCCCATGGCACTTCCCTGACCTCTCTGCCCCCCATTGCACCCCTCTGCTTCCTTTGCACACCCCCAGGGTGCCCCTCTGCCCCTATGGCACCCCAAGGCACCCCTCTTTCTCTCCTCTCACCTCCCCTCTCAGCAGAAGGGAACCATGTCCATATGTGCATCTACCTGTGCATCCTAACACACACTACAACATGGTGCGTGCACAAACATTCCCCCCAGCACGCACGTGCATGCCCCCCCAAACACACAGAGCTTCCACCTCTCACTCAAAAGGACCCTAATGCAGTCAGCATTGCAAACCATCCCACTGCACACACCCCCTGTCTTGCACAGACACACGCACACACACAACGCACTTCTCTCACAACCCCCCACCATGATGCACACACACAACCACTGCACACAAACACCTCCCCCAGACTCTACGTCCTTCCCAGAGCATGCTGTGGCATTGCGCCAAGGTGATGCTGTGCCTGGGTGGGATGTTCACTAACTTAAGGGGAACCGTACCAGAGCAAGGACTCTGGGTGCAGCACGACTCTCCATTATATGTATTTTATTGCTCACTCCTACATTGCAATTGTGCAGCGCAATTTGCTATAGCCAAACACTAAAATATTATTCTGCACATGCTTTGGGTTCACAACCAAGTTGCTGTCTTAGGGATCCCGATCCTTCGCTATCCCATCAGTCATGGAGGAATTGCGGTGCAGGTGTGGTGCCTCAGGCCGTGGACACCCAAGGCGATAGAGGACTATCAGAAATCTCAACCATTTGAAACATTTTGTATTCATTTTTGCACAAACCATTTTTTGTGGTTCAAATGTCGGATACACTGAGATGGGAGAGTCGCGTGACACAGGCTCGGTGTGTTTGAGTCATGACAATTGTTTACTACATGACAAGCAACAGCATATTAGCACAATTAACAATGATTAGCATATAAGCACAACTATTAAACACACACACACAGAGCAGAATGATGATAGCAAACATACTTTGTAAAACAAGAGAAGTTCCATGTCCAAGTATTCCCGAAAACCACAAAGACCAATTGTCAATTTGATGTCATGGGTTTATTCCGACAAGTATTTTCTGAATATCATGGCACACTTCCTCGTCATTTGGGGGTAGAAAGGTACAACATTCTTTACCAATCAGGGCACAAAAAGGGCCTTTGACAGCTCGGATGAAATCGAGTGCCATCTGATTTTGCAACACCATTTGCTGTATTGCTGATCCTGCAGCAGTAAGGACTTTTACAGCGTCACTAGCAGGATTGGCTGCTGCTTGAAAAATTAGCGCTAGCTTTTCCCAATAGGTACTTCATCGATCCTGCATTAGGTAATTCTCAATGCAAAGGGTTAAGCAGCACTACTTGGGGGTTTCCTCCTGCTCCTCTTGTTGTCTGCGACCATATCTAAAGGGTTGAGGTAGAAATAGAGAGGCCTCAGAGATGGTCCCGGGCACCCTTGTGTTCTCCCCAATGGGAGGGGCGGCTGCACCCAGGGGCCACCGTATACCAAACAGCACCAGCAAGGTGTGCATCCGTCTAATTGGACTCCGGCCGCTACACTAGGACACCAGCGGTATCAATCCCTTAATGTTGGAACATCCTGCTGCAGACACCACAACTGTGGCATTGTGCCAAGGTGGCGCCACACCTGGGGTTCTTTGGGATGTTCACTAACTTAAGGGGAACCGTACCAGAGCAAGGACTCAGGGTGCAGCACGGCTCTCCATTATATGTATTTTATTGCTCACTCCTACATTGCAATTGTGCAGCGCAATTTGCTATAGCCAAACACTAAAATATTATTCTGCACATGCTTTGGGTTCGCAGCCAAGTTGCTGTCTTAGGGATCCCGATCCTTCGCTGTCCCATCAGTCATGGAGGAATCGCGGTGCAAGCTTCCCCTTCCCACTGCGTGGGGTCTTGGGGTCAGTCCAGCTGTCTGGAGCAGGGTCCACACCATGTGGCATGTCAAAACAACTCCCCCTTGTCCCACCTGAAGGTAGCAGCTTAAACCAATCACCAGCTGAAATGTCTTTTTTCCCATGGGGTTTCATTGTTCCCTACAACTCCCTTGTCTGACTTCTTTACCACTCATTTTCCCACTGCTCTGCCAGAGGGCAGCGTTTCTGCACTGCCACCTCCTTCCTCATCCCTCCATTCCCACACAGCCCTGCAGTGTGGTGCCTCAGGCCGTGGACACCCCAGGCAATAGCCGACTGCTGGGATGCACCAGCACAGCCTGCTGGGATCGCGGCTCTGCTAGCCAGGAGGCCCGCTCTTGCCTGCCGGGCTGCGACACCTGCCCACTCATCACCTCCCACCCCACTGCCACAGGTCTTGAAGAAAAGAGGAAATCCTGAGTGTGCAATGCAGAAATCCTCAGGAAGTGCTGTGCAGATGGGCAAAATCCAAGTCCTGTGAGGGGGTGCTCTAGCAGAGAAGGGGGAAAAGTCCTTTGTGTCCGTGCTGCTGACTTGTGAAGATGGAGATGCAAGCTGGCAGGAGAGGCATGAAGTCAAGTTCCTGTTGTTTGCGCTTCCTCAAGGCTCCTCAGCAGGTTTCATAGGAAGGCACATAGGAACCACACTGTTGTGGCCGCAGGCACTTGGCATGGGACATTCTCCTGTTCCTAAATGCTGGCGTTAGACGCGTCTTTGGTGAAACTGCCTCACCTCACGTCCCTGTGCAATAGACGCCAGAGTCCAGCTGCTTTTCCGGAGAGGGAAAGAGTCTGCTTTGGGGGGCCCAGTCCTACAAGCAGCTGCGCACAGACGCACTCTTGCCTCCACTCGTAGCCCAGGTGACTGAGGCCAGGTGCCCTGGCACCCCATGCATGTGTGCGCAGGATGCTCCTTGGGGGCAGTGCTGCCACCTCCCTGCTGCACGGTCTTTGGCAAGCGCACACTCTGGGAAGCTCTGGCCCACGTTCGTCCCTCCAGTCTTCTAACAATACTGGAACTGACTGTAGCTAACTACACACTAAGACTACTGTCACCAGCTCTAAGCTACCTAGCCTCATACTACACTGTACCGTTAACTGTGCTACAGGAAGAAGAACTATGCCCTTAGTCTGACTAAGAATAACTATAACTAATAACTTTAACTAATGCTAGTAATGATACCGAATAACTATAACTAATAACTATGACTAATGCTACTAATAATACCGAATGACTATAACTAATAGCTATGACTAACGCTACTAAAGATACCGAAAGACTATAACTAATAACTATGACTAACGCTACTAATGATACCGAAACACTATAACTAATAGCTATGGCTAATGCTACTAATAATACCGAATAACTATAACTAATAACTATGACTAATGCTACTAATGATACTGAACAACTATAACTAATAACTATGACTAATGATACCTGTAACAAATAACTGTCCCAAGGGGAACTAGGAACTCTATCCTACACTTAGCAAAATACCTACGTACTAAGAACCCCCCCCAACTGCCCTAAGAATTCTCAAACTAACTGTCACTAACCACTAAAGAAAAAAATAACTATACCTACACTAATCTTTATGCTAATCCTGCTAATAATCCTAAAATATTCACGATCCTTAATGCCCTATAACCTAAAGAGAGCCGTGGCGGGGTGGTGGGAGCCGCTGGCGGGCGCTGTCTCCGTCCCGCAGCGGAGGCGGAGGGGAGCCCTGGCAGGGACGTGTCCCCGCGGTCGGCCCTGCCTCTGCCGGGCAGATGTTGGTGCCCGGCGGCCAGGGGAGGCGCGGAGGCGCCGCGCGGCCCGGCGATCCTCGGCCTCCCAGCCCAGCGCCTTGGGCTCCGCTGCCCTGGCTGGGGGCGGCACCAGCCTGCTCTTGCTGGGGGGCCGTGCCCCGGCTGGTGGCCACCGGGGGCCTCCTGCCGCGCTAGCGCCTCCTCCTCCTCTTCGGCCCCTGGGGCAGGTCCGCGGGGCGCGGGGCGGGCTGCCCCTCCGCAGGGTCCACCTCCATGGGCTCCTCCTCCTCCTCCGCGGGCTCCACCTGCATGGGCTCGGGGACGGCTGCGGCGCTGCGCAGGAGGGCGGCGCGGCGCTCCCAGACGCTTGCGCCCACCTTCCTCTTGATGCGCAGCGCCGCCTTCCTCCTCGCACACAGCCGCTCCGGCTGGCCCATGGCGGCAGGAACGGAGAGCTCGCTGCGGGCCCTCTCCCACCACCGGCCTCTCAACGGCTCTGGAACAGCGGCGCTGAGCTCACTGCTGACACGCACGCGCCATGGCAACGGCATGCCTGGCTCGGTCCCCACGCGCGGGGGCCCTTCTGGGCTCTGCCCCCACGCGTGGGGGGATCCTGGGGGCTGCAGGGGGCCCCCGTGGGCAGGGGGCCGCGCGGCTGCGGGCTGCTCTCCTTGGCACCCTTCCCGTGGGCCGGCCTCCTTTCTAGACAGAAACATGGGGGGCGTGTGGCTCCTTCAGGCCTTCCAAGGCCCCAAGGCCCCAGGGCCCGGGACACAGCGCAGGCCGTCATGCAGCTACAGGTTTTGAGGGATGCTGCTGAGGAAAGAAGCCATCTCACGGGCACCCAACAGGACAAGAAGAGTTACTTTGCCTTGAAAATGCCTGTTAGTTATTCTCGTGCACTTGCAGTGACTGGCCCCACACCACACTCCTTTTTCCTTTCCGAAATGCAGGTGTGGGCAGCAAGCAGCACGACACCCACGCATGATGACCCCAGCGCTGGGGGGCTTCTGCCACGTCAGCATGAGCAGGACACAAAAGGCATCTCCGGGAGTCACCGTGGCCCTCGCCACCTCCCTCCCAGGTCCAGGAGAGCTGCAGAGCTCCTCCAAGCCCTCCCCGCACACTCCCCCAGACGGCCGGGTGCTGCCTGGCACAAAGCCTTCCTGGCGGTGGGCGAGGGGAGGGAGCTGCTGGTGCCCAGCTCTGGGCTCCAGGGAACAGGCCAGGGCTCGGAGCGGGGAGCTGGCAGCAGGCTCCCGCGAGGCTGCTGCTGGCAGCACAGCCGCAGCCTGGTCCTTGCCCTGGGGACGTGTGCTGGTGGGAAGGGCCTGGCCAGGAGGGAGCCACGTGCCTGGGGAGGCAGCAGCAGCATTGCCCAGCTCAGTGCAGGAGGGCAGAGCAGGGGCTGCTCTTGCGCTGACTTCAGGTAGGCGCCACGCTGTCTCCCGCAAGGCCTTTTTATTGTTTTTATTACTTCTTTTTTTAGGGAAAGCTGATTGAGTGTTTTCAACCGTAACTGTTTGCCCTCTCGCGAGTATGTTGTTGAGTAAAGAATGCTCTGTGGTGCCAGCTGTTTTTCCCAGGGGTAGCGGGGGGCCTTCTTCAACAAACGGTGCTTTGACAGAGGTCTCCTGCTGTCGTTTCTTTTGTGGCTGTGCCATTCAGAGCACTCCACTCTATGCTGTTTTCATTCTTTCCCTCTTGCCTGTGGGGTAACGCTTGAAAGCGCACAGTGCACCAGCTTAGTTGACTTCCAGTGCAAGGTTGCAACACGTGTTTAGTCTGCTCTTCCGTGTGTTGTGAGATATGTGGTGCATCTCTTGGATTTTCAGCTGTGATAAGGACTGAGATGAGAAATACAAGCTTAACCGTGGAAATGAGAACTATCATGAGAACTCAGTCTCAGCTGAAGAGCTATATAGGAGGCTTTGCTGAGCTTCTTAATGCTTGTGTAAACTCAGCCAACGCTGTGGCTTTCTTGGCTCTATTTGGCTTTGGATTCTGTAGCAGACGGGTGCACAGTTTGAAAGCGGCCATCCCTAAAAAGGCACTTGGGAGTTTGGAAAGGGAGGAACTGGCTGGCTGATTGGTTGTGTGTACAAAATATCCTTCTTGCACTTTTATGCGTGAGCAAGACTTTTGTCGTTGTGTGCTAGTCGAGCAGTCTGTCCTTACTTGCTCCAATCTGGCTTGGAAAGGACTAGCAAAACAAGGGTTTACTGAAGCCTGCAGAGTAATGCTACAATCTGAGGGAAAAGGGTGGTTTCTGAATTTTGTGAACCCAGCCTCAAGCAAGAAGGAGGTGCTGTTGCAGATCAGAGTATTTTATGCTAACAGGCCCATGGTTTCTTTGCCTTCCTTAAGCAGACTTGGATGCCAGCAGCCCTACTGCAGTGAGTCAAACGCCCAGCGTGGACTTCTGATTGCCTGAACTCCCGTGTAGTGACGTCCATTTGCCCTTGTGTTGTCAGCTCCGTTCCCTTTGAAGCTTCAAGTTCTTCCAGGCTCCTGTGTTAGGTGCCTTAGTGTGGAGAATGCCTGCTGCGGTGAGCTTAAAGCTCAGTGTTGTGAGGGCTGCAGCCTGATGTGGGAGAGGAGGCTCTTGCTGTTCTTGTGTTCGTTCCTCAGCCGTTTCCTTGTGTTTGCTAGCGCTCATGTTTTCTGTCAGCTTCCTCTCTTGCACCTGTCAGCACTGATATGAAAACAGATTGAAACAACCCTGCCCTTCCAAATTAGGACTCTGAAAGGAAAAAAAAACCCAGGCTGCTGTTGCTAACTGAGCAGCAAACTGAGGAAGCCAGTGATCCGATGCTCCGAAGCACTCCTGTTGTTTCCAAGCTGTAGCTTGACAGGCTTTGCAAGGCCTTATTTCAGCTGACTGCTGCGCACAGGTGGTTGTGCTGAGGACTTTGTCTCCTGAGCCCTTTCCCCTGTACCTGTGCTTTTTGCAGGAATGGCGAGAGGGGTCCTTGCTGCATTGGAGGAAGGCAAACCAGAGGAGATGATGAGCAGTGCTGTCAACCTCAGGGTCACCTGTGAGCACATCCACAGGCTAAAGGAGCTTGGCTGGCTGAAGGGTGAGGTAAAACTTGCTGCAGCGCAGTGGTGTTCTCCACCAGTATATATTGAAAAATACCCCTTGAGGGTGCATGTGAGTTTCCTTTTCCCAATTCGTTGCTGACCCCCCCTCCCACTGCAGATCTCCAAAGTATCTGTGTTCAGGTTCTGTTTTTCAGCCTCGAAGGGCACAGTATTTCTGAAAGCACCTGTCCTTCTTGTCTGGTGCTGCTTCCTGGAGTTAGTCCTACTCAAGTCCAGACTGACTGGAGTAAGCATGAGGCAGCAATGTGCTCTTGTGGCCAAGAAGGCCAATGGTATCCTGGGGTGCATCAGGAAGAGTGTTGCCAGCAGGTCAAGGGAGGTTATTCTCCCCCTCTACTCAGCCCTGGTGAGGCCCCATCTGGAGTACTGCGTCCAGTTCTGGGCTCCCCAGTACAAGAGGGATGTGGCACTACTGGAGCAAGTCCAGCGAAGGGCCACAAAGATGATTAGGGGACTGGAGCATCTCTCTTATGAGGAAAGGCTGAGAGAGCTTGGCCTGTTTAGCTTGGAGAAGAGAAGGCTGAGAGGAGATCTTATCAACGTGTACAAGTATCTGAAGGGAGGGTGTCGAGAGGATGGGACCAGACTCTTTTCAGTGGTGCCCAGCGACAGGACGCGAGGCAACGGGCACAAACTGAAACACAGACACTTCCATCTGAACATGAGGAAAAACTTTTTCACTGTGAGGGTGACAGAGCACTGGAAGAGGTTGCCCAGAGAGGTGGTGGAATCTCCTTCTCTGGAGATATTCAAAACGCGCCTGGATGCGATCCTGTGCAATGTGCTCTAGGTGACCCTGCTTGAGCAGGGGGGGTTGGACTAGATGATCTCCAGAGGTCCCTTCCAACCTCAGCGATTCTGTGATTCTGTGATTCTGTGACTGGAGTGGGTGACAAGTGTTCCTAGCAAACTCTGAAGCGGTAACCATGCGCTAACATCTGGGAAGAGAAGCTGCGCCTGGAGTTCTCTCAGGCAGCTGCCTGCTGCAGGGTGGCCAGCAGAGAAGTGTTGGTGTACTTTTCCTTTGGTAAAGCAGTGTTGCATTTCTCACCTCAAGCTTTCTTTTTGTTATACAGATCACCAATCGCTACGTGAATCTTGTGGTGTAAAGAAAGAAGAAGGAAGGCTAGCCAGTGGTTCATGCTTTGGGTACTTTGTTCTATCGCAAACTAATTTGTGGGGGCTCTGGAGCAGTAGGAAGATGGAGGGGAGGAGTTTACGTCTTCCAAGAGGACCGCATCTTAGTGCCCATTCTCTTGAGAACGCCCTGGGCACTGGTGGTGAGTCAAACTGGCTTTTCTTTAGAGTTGGGTGAGGAGCACCAGCAAGTAAGGATAGTCCATTTTGGTTTTATTGTGTGCAGCCCAAGGTTGTGCTGTGTCTCCTTTAACCAGTGTATCTTAATAACGGGTCAGAAAGAAGGCCAGGATTAGATGTTGTTGCTTTTCTCTTAGCAGATGCAGACCGTCAATCTTTGTGATTGACTTGCTGCAAGTTGGAGGGAGTGGAACCCGAGTTATTGATCTCGTGTGGCATTGTGCCCTCCGTGCGGGGTCTTGGATGCCGGGGTTCTGCCACCTTCCCAGTATATTCAGAGCCACAACTTTGCTGTCAAATCCATGGTAGCCTCTGGCACAAATGTGCTAACTTTACAGAGTAATCAGTAAAGCTAGGCTTTTGAGCAGAGGGAAGAATGTCAAGGAAGTGCTTCCTAGTAGCAGCCTGAGTGTAAGAGGAAGCGTGCTATCCATGGGAGGCATTGTGTTCTTCCAAGAGCTTTGTAACTGCTCCTGGCCCCCGCTCTCCCCACTTCAAGAGCTTCCAAATTATCGCAGCTCTTCAGTGTTAGCAAACATTTCTGCGTGTGTTAGCTGGCATAGCACAAATCTCTAGCTCAGCTGACACCCTTAGACGTCTTGGCCCCTGATGCAGAGGTAGTGAAGATGATTACTCCAACAGCTTTAGAGAGCAGGAGCAGAGGGGCCACTGGGTTGAACGAGATGTTGTTTCAGCCTGATACTCTCTTGGCTAGTGTTGAACAGCAGCTGTCGAGGAAGCAGGACCGGAAGAGGGCAGTATATAGTGACTTTTTTTTTTCTCCTTAGAGTATTCTTCCAGCAGGCTGTGACGGACCTGGGAGCTTCATCAGGCAGAGGTAGTAGCCCGACGGCCTTGGCTGTATTTGTTCTTCCAGAGGTGCACCCAGTCTTTGGGCTGAAGGCCTACCATGAGTCCTTGGAAGGGCCTAATGCAATTTCTTGCTTGGGTTCTCTGTTCCTTTTCTAATACCGTTTGCTCTGCTTCTTTTGACCTCTGCAGAGCAAGGAGCATGTCTTTTCCTGGCCATCTCTGTTTGAGTGGTTGGGTCTTCTTGACCAATAACCATTAGGTCACAGCCTGTCGCTGTGCATGTAAAGTTAAGATTTGGGGGTTTTCTCCCCCAGATGCTTTACTTGTCCTGCAGTGACTATCCTCGGACACTTTATTGCCCAGCCAGGCAGTGTCCTTTGATTCTTTCTGTTGGCCTACCATACGGAGATGAGTGAGTGGGTTTTTTTTGTGTTTGTTTTTTGTTTTAAGCAGCTGGAGTCACGTGTATGTGAGCATTACTTGGCTTGGGAAAGGGAATGGAATTCCTCCTCGTAAGGCCTGAACCCGTACTAATGAGCGCAAGCCATTAGAGAAAGGCCAAAGGCATCTCGTCCTCTTCTTAATAGAGCAGTTGAGAGGGCAAGTGGGCCAGGCAGCCAAGAGAGAGGCAAATTCTCCCTCTCTTTTCCATTCATTAGGAGATTCCACGACACCTGAATGGAAGTGCCTGTGAGGATTTTTCTGTGCATGTGGGCAGATTGTGTGTCCAGAGACAAAGCAGGTGAAGGAAAGCAGAGACTCGCAGAGGTGAGTGCAGCTCCTCATCAGCTGCAGATGTCTTGCCCAAATGGCAGAAGTGGGGAAGTGGTGTAGGTGTGAAGTGTCTGGGGCAGGGGCTGGGGTTTTGCAGCTCTCTGCATATTTGGTGTGTAGGACGAGGGCTGGGACTTCCAGAGGCCTCTGCAGGTCAGAGCTGTGTTGTCTGTCTGGATTTCTGACACGTGCTTGCCAGCAGAAGCTGTGCACTTCCTCTTGGGCAAGGGCCTGCAGCCAATGGCTTTGTAATGTATGTGGTCTTTGTGTCTTTTGGGGAGAAATGTGTTTAACCCGTTGACCTGTTAAAACAGGAGTTGTTTCGAGGAGCAGCTTTTGCTCAGGGGCTTGCAAGCTGTTGTTAGTGAAGTCGATGTGGTTTTGCTGGGTTGTCCTGTCTTGCACGCATGTAGGAGGGGGATGGGCGAAGCCATGCTGCCCCCAAAGTGGCAGGTGTGGCGTGTTCTTCAGATGAACTTTGTCACCTGAAAGAATTGGCAGCTGAATGCTTAAGTTGATTGGAGAGATAGGGAGGGAGGAGGAGAAAAAAGAAAAAAAGCAAAGACTTTACTGGCCATCTTCCTGCTCTGATTCTGAATGTGTTTAGATTGTATTTCTTTGTTGGGGCAAACATCAAGAGGAACAGAAAACTGATTTTCACTAATAATTTTTCAGCCTAAGTATTTAAGGCAGCACTCGACTACGTGCCCTGGTTCCCTTTTTGGAAATCATTTTGAAGTGAGAACTCTTGTGGCTGGGCAGATGTAGTGGGGTCCCGAAAGACCCAATCTTCCCTCCCTTTCTTCCCTCTCTGCCCCCTGGTCCTTCACTCATAATCTTCCTGAAGTAAGATCAAGTCACAGAGTAAGATCAAGTCACAGAGTAAGTAAGTCAGGTTATTTCCCTTAAGGTGATTCAAATATGCTGCAAGGAAGGAAGGGCTTGAAAGCCATTTCAGAAGATGACATCTCCAACTACCTCTAACTGCTGAAGGCCAATCCTGGACAAGCAGGACAGGCTTTTCCCTTGCCTTGACTCACAGTTTGATCTCGCGAGGGCAATGATCAGTCATTTCTGTGGACGGTATAAGGGAGGTCTCTCATCACTCCTTTTGAGATGTTAGATGAGAAGGTAGTGACTAGGGTATTCTTCTTTCCGCCCAGTTGTTTCTGCGCTGTCCAAACTGGGAGGAAATGCCCACTCATCTTTACAGCACCCGTTCCCTAAAGGAATATAACACGCCCTAGAAGGTTTGTACAGGACCCTTCTCTTGCTATTATGTGTCTGTCCTGCGGTGTCTGTGTGACAGTCGTGGAGTACAGGCCTCTCTCAAAGCGAGGAGATTCGTTCTTCTTTTTGAATTGCTTTCCCTTCTCCCCGTCTTTGGATCCAGAGCCCAACGTTATTCCTGTTCCTTCACATCACTGACTGCAGTGCAGACTGTCTTTTCTCTCTTGACAATACCGACAGTCTGGAAAGCCATCAGAGCCCTCCTCATGGCTGGGGGTTCTGCTTAAGCGTAGAAGGCGGTCAGAAAAGCCGGACTTGTGCTGCAGGAAAGCAGGTTTGAGCGTGTTCCCTGTGAAACCTCGGCCAGGGTGGAAGCAAGCAATGAACAGGCTTCAGTTGTGTCCTGCTGCCGCTCTAGGGTACTAGCAAAAATGTTCATGGAGGCCTCTAATCAGAAGGGGAAAATCAGAAAAGAGCAGCACTCCTGACCTTTCTGTGCCGGATAGTTTGTCCTTCCCATGACTTTTTGCCTGCTTTCCGTAATTTAGGGTGTAGAGAGGATGGGGCCAGACTCTTTTCAGTGGTGCCCAGCGATAGGAGGAGAGGCAATGGGCACAAACTGAAACATAGGAAGTTCCGGCTGAACACGAGGAAAAACTTCTTTCCTGTGAGGGTAACAGAGCACTGGAAGAGGTTGCCCAGAGAGGTTTGTGGAGTCTCCTTCCTTGGAGATATTCAGAAGCCGTCTGGACACAATCCTGGGCAGCGTGCTCTAGGTGACCCTGCTTGAGCGGGGAGTTGGACAGGAGGATCTCCAGAGGTCCCTTCCAACCTCGGCCATTCTGCGATTCTGTACTCCAGTGAGAGTGGGTGAGGCTTACGTAGGTTTGCTGCTCTCTGTAAGGGAAGGATGCTTTCTCCTTTCCTGCTGGGCTTGAGGATGATGCTAGTCAGTGAAGCTGCCTGTGCTCTATCTGCTCCGTGTGGGCAACCTGCAACATGTTTGGTCAGTCACTGCAGAGTCGCACGTAGATGTCTGGGAGCCTGGCGTGTCGGCATCTCTGAAGTACGGATGTGCTTCTTGGCAAGAGCCTGATCTTCCTGGTAGCAGAAAGTCAGAAGGTACTGTGTTACCTTTCAGGGGGATTTCCCCTCAAGTTATGGCAAGGAAGCCTTGTCAGACCTCAGAAATGACAGTGCCGTTGCAAGATCCCACAGGGACAAGTTGGCATATACACCTTATGCTGCATTCTCTGAATGCCCTTTCTGTGGTTTTTTTTTTTTTTTTTTTTTGGAATGGACACTCTGTTTACAAACAGCTGTTCCAGGGCCTGCCTTTTTACTCTAAAACTTATCAAAATGATGGCTGGGGTTGAAATGTGCTAAGAGATGGCCTGATGCCTTCCATTGCATGGGCACAACCAGCTGTTAATGTGTCGTGATTTTCCTCCGCAGTTACTGACTCTTATTGTTCGTCATGCACTGAAGAACGATGTGCGCTTGGGAAGTGTGGTTAGCCTACAGGCTAAAAAGGCAGTGTATTGTTTCCTGTGCTTCTCTCTGAAACTCAGGTTTGGATTCCCGTTTGCCTGTTTTTCCTTGACATCTCATCACCTCCCAAAGAATCTCCTGTGTCCAGTAGTTTAGTCACCTGTTACAGGGCAAACGTATCCTAGAATCATTTTCAGAAATGGACTTAAGCTCCCTCGTGAGATTCCCTTGATTGCGAGCTACTTCCAGAATTTTCTTTTCAGGGATTTGAAGCCTTCTCAAATCCAACTACATTTATTGGTGGCAACTTTATGGATGTTTGTTCTTGTGCCAGCATTTCCCGTGAGCTTAAGTGGTTCTCTGTGCCTAGAGCACCTTCGGTTATATGTAACAATCATGTTTCCTCTGTCCTCACTGTGCTCTGTTAAGTTAGATTCTCCTAGTGTCCTTTTGAATGACAGGCACTTCATTTCTGGAGCATATTCACAGCCTGCCTTTGTTGCTTTTTGTTTGAATATAAATTCCCTTTTTTTTCCTTCCAGAAGAGACCAGAATTATCCACAATGCTTCATATGATACCTGTCAAGTGCCACTATGAATACTTCTGTATCTGCTGGTTAAATATGGCTTTTTTCATGATTCTACTGGTGGATTATTAGTGTGTGATTAGCTGGTGCACTCAGTTTTGTATCTGGATAAGAAATGCATGGTAGCTTCCCCATTTACTGAACGCCAGTTTAGAGCAGAAATTCTTGTGGTCAATCCTGGATGCCAGAATGATGTTCCTGTTCTCTCCTCCTGGGTGCTCTCTGCGGGGATCACTGCCCTGTTCTTCGAGAACTCTAGGATGAAAAGGAAAGAGAGATTCATATACTCCAGGAATCTCTGTGGATGTCCTGCTTTTTGTTTTGCTAATCATTTCTTTTATTAAAATACGCTTCCAACTTCTCACCACTATTAGATGGAAGGCTACAAGCCTAAATTGGAATTTGCCTACTGTGAAAATAAGTAAAACTAGATGGTTGGTTTCCAGGGATTCTTTCTTGCTTTCTGCATAGTGGAACTGTATGCTAATCTTTTGTGTATATGCAGAGCCTTGATAAAGTTCCTATGTAGGCACCAAGTGTGCGTGTCAGATTTTCTGCATGTTTGTGTCTGAGCCTTCTTGTTTCTTGCAATTAGGAAAACCTTGGTATGTACTCCCGAGGAGGAAAGAACAAGAAAGAAACTTAAAGAACGGATGAGGAAATCGCTGACACTCAGGATGGCAGTGTAGGTTTGTTCCGGCTTTCAGTTTTCTTTACCATGTTCCAGCCAGAACCTCATCTTAAAGAAATGAGCTGAACTACTGGATACTCTTCATCTCTTCATATTTCTGTAGAGCCAAGGAGCTTAAAAGCCATAGTCATGGGCTCCAAGGCGCCGCTAGTAAGCTCAGGACCTAGAGTCCTCAAAAGGAACCAGTCCTTTTCCAAAATGCTTACAACCTAACACAAGAGAGAAGGCTTGTCTGAGGGCAGGTGGGAATACAAGGAAATGGAGAGTACTACTCTGAATGATAAGCACTGCTCTCACTACAGCAGCAGCCTGACAGTTTTTGTGGGTTTTGAGCAGCCCAGCCAGAATATTCAGGAGGTGAGGTAAACTGCCAGATGCATATGAAAAGCTCCTGTGAAGCGTGAAGATGACAGGGGAGAAGGGAACGTGCTTCTGCATTTGTGTGTTGAGCAGGCAGGCAGTTGGAGCTGCTGTCAGGGCCGGCTTGGAATTCAGAGCTGTCCTCTGGGTACTCCGTAGGAAATAATGTAGGAATGAGGCTAAATCGTGAAAAGCCTTAGCAAATTTATGTTTGCTGTGAGAGAAGAAACTTGAAGGGTTTGGGGAGAATGCTCTTTGTGATTAAGGCACTAAGCTCAGAATATGAGCTTTGCAGCACCTTTCTGAAAGGATGTGAGTGGGGCAAGGCTGTATTTCAGGAGAGAAGAGCATGTTGCAGTAGCTGAGCTGATCAGGCCTTGAGGGAGAGATGTAATTATACAATACCTCGTGAAGGCGGTTCCTCGCACATGTTCTGCAGGCTGTGCAAAACTTTGAATGAGGGGAACGAAAACCTACCAAAAAGTTCAAGGCAAACGTGCAGGTATGAGGTCTTAGTTAGCCCTGGGGTAATCTTGTTGTTAGTCATTAACAGGCCAGGGAAGAGTGCACGGCCATTTTTTATGCGTTAGTTTAGCCATAGCCTGGGCCACCCAAAGAAGCACGTTGGCATCAGGACTCCTTGTAGAACAGTGAGAGACCATTGAGAGGGAAGGAGGAAGCTAGGGAGGGTGGCGGAAAGAAATGGAGGTAGGGCAAGAGATGCCTAAAAAGAAGCATGGTGAAATGTGCCAAAGGCAGTAGGCTAGTAAGGAAGAATGAGAGTTGACTAATGGTCTGGAAGTCTAATTCAGAAAAGTTACCCTATGATTTTAAGCAGAGTGGCTTCAATACAAGGCCTGGGCGATCTAGAGAGTGGAGCAGTGTGACTTGGTTCAAGTGTGTGGATTTCAGGGAGGTGGACGGGAGAATGTTGCATAAAGGCACTATAAATAGTGTGTCAAATGGGAGAAAAGAGTATGGGGTGGCATTTCATTAAGGTGCAAAGTGAAAACTGCGGAATTTGAAATGGGGAGAAAAACTGAAGTATGCTTTCCTAGTGGGAAGAGTGCCAGAAGAGAATGCGTGATTACAGGGAAGCATGTGTGAGTGTTGGTGTAAAGGAAGTTAGATGGCATCACTGGACCAAGTGGAGGGATTCAAGGAACAGGAGAGTAAAGAACAGAAGAGGAGAGAAGTTCATGCCGTTGTGATCAAAGAGAAGAGTGCTGGAGGAGTGCGGCGCGGGCTTGGCAGTGCTCACAGACTCATTTCTCAGCTTTCCATGTGCTCTGTCTCTATACTCCATATCATTTATCTTGCATTCAGAAAGCAGGACCAATTTTCTTTTTTTGAAAAAAAATTTTTTTAACTGAGAACTAATATGAAATTATTCTTAGTTGGCAGGTAGGTAAAGAGAGCATGTATGTTCCTTTGCTGGCATCTGGCTACTTACTTGAGAAGGTATTATTAAAAGCTGGCTAGACAAGTACACTCAGTGTTTTGCATTCTTGGTGTCATTCCTGAAAGAATTTCAAGTTACTTTGCAGAAGCTAATGGCAAAAGCCTTTCCTGTATGCATCATAATTAATTGAAGCTGTCTCAGGAGCTCCCTTCTTTCCTTTTCCTGCTCTTTTTGGTAACCGCTTTGAACATTAAGTTCAGTGGAAATCAGGGGCAATAGATTCGCAAGCACAATACAGTGCCTTTGCACAGCTCTGGCCTACTGTATGCAAAAGTCAGACTGAACAGAAGTGCAATGTTCTTTTCTAATCCCTCAGCTGCCAATCCTAGTTTCTTCTTGGACTGTTTCTCTGTGGAAGCCTACTTAAACAAGAACAAGTCCAAAAAGAAGCGGTAATGGTGAGTGTGGTGACAGAGGTTGTTTTGCGTTCTGTAAGCACTTGGAACTTGGAAAATGCTCTCTATTGCATGATATGAGCACTTTGTTTAGCATTCTTGAAAGCAGTCCGTTTAGGAAAGAAGAGGGGGCCTCAGTTTTGGAAGACAGACTGGTATGTGCAAGTGGCTTATGTTTCAGAGAGTGGATACTTCATGCTCAGTGAAACTGGGTGCTTTCTGTGTCAGTTGCGTTGGAGAAAATGAGCAATTTGTAGCTGAATTTTGGTTGTAAACTAGTTAGGCCTTTTGCCTTCCCAGCAAAGGCTGAATTTTGCTCTCACAAGGAAAAACATGTAACGCTTTTGGAAATCACATGCCTGAGGAAGATAGTGAGCTGGACAATTCGTAGATCTCTCTCACAGTGCGTTCCAAGGTAGACTTCTCTTGATTTTTGACATAGTGTGTTCTTAATCTTGTTTGTGTTGTTGTTCTTGACAAGCTGGCAGATGGAAACATGCAGTCTCCTACAGTGATTTCCCCTCCTCCTCCTCTGAGGATGAGGAAGATTTTGCGAGGCGCAGGAAGCGCAGCCCTAGCAGAGCTTTCAGAAGGTGAGTGTGGTTAGAGAAGGGGGGAGGGAGGAATCTGCGGAAGTGGAGGAGCAACTGCGTGGCTGTGAAGTGCTCTCCTCCCTGCTCTTGTACAGATTCTAAATGGTGTCAGCATTGAATCTCTTGGCATAATATTTAATCTCTTGGGACTGGTGACTCTAGCTGGGCTGTCTACACCTGGCCTTTTAGAAGTGATTCTTTAAGAGCAATTGGACTTTGTTGGAGGGGCTGGGAGTAAACTCTAAATGTTTGAATGTAAAATTCTACTGCCCCTCTCCTTTATAGTAGTTTATTCAGAAAGAATACTCCCATAACCCCAAAATTATAAATAGAGGCAATGATGGAGTTTCTTTACCTTTCTTTAACCTATGGTATGTGTTCTGTTGAATTTATCTTTAGGTGTGGGTGGCCTCTCTGACCAAAGTTCAGATGCAAAAAGAGAGATGGTCATTTTTCCGTTGCTTTATCCAGAGGTCCTATGACAGATCCAAAGTGTGACGTCCAAGGTAACAGAGACTGTATTACCACTATCCATGCAAACTCAGCTGTTTGCAGGAGAATATTAAATTGAGGAATCAGTACATTTGCGTGCTTAGAAAACTTCTATCAGTATTGAGCTTTTATGGTAGTAATTCCTTAAAGGTGGATAAAAGCTGGAATATATGTAGAATCAAACCGTATACAATGCTTTCTCATAGCTAAGGGCTTACAAGGAGACTGTACTCCAAAAGTGTCCTGGTTTAAAAAGGTGAGTTTGGCGATGTGGGGATTTTTTGAGCATTTTAGGTACACTTGATTAGTTTATGAGCACGACAGGTTTAACTGTTGGAAGTCAATTCTAATTTGCTGCTTGAAAGACCAGGTGTTTCCTTGTATGGGCACAATATCTGTAGATGTAATGATTACCTGTATCTGTTCTCTGTCAGCAAAACTCAACTCACAGTATGATGAAATATGACTTTAAGTTCTTTGCTTTCAGCAAGTTTAAAGGAATCGCAAAGAAAAGAACAAAACCAAAAGCTTTGAATGATTTTTCTTCTTTATTCCTTGTAATTCTTTTCTAAACACCAGCAGGCTAGCTTTTCTTATTGGTACTTAGGTATTATCTGGAGATGCAGAATACCTTTTTCTTTCCCCCAGCTTTAGACTTTCTGCTCAACTCTTGCTGACAAATTCCAGGAGAGAAAATCCAAGAACTTGCATCTTCTTAAAGAGTAACCAAAGGCTTTACTATCAAGTCTTGCCTGTCTGTCTAGAGAGACATCAGATACGTGGCTGAGGGCTGACTTGTGAATGAGTTCAATGAACTGTTAAAGACAGGAAATGGAAATGGGAGGAGGCAGATGGACCACTAGGGGGAAACAGCGGTAGTTTGGGGAGAAGCTGCAAAGTTTTGCATAGCAGGACGGTATTAGCTTCATGCTATCATTTGAAGGAACTGCAAGAATGGCTTCTGGTAGAGACTCCAAGATGTCAATGTTTGAGGTAGTGCTACTAGGGCTGAAGCGCTTTGCACTCTTTGAGGAGGCCAATATTAACTCTTGTATCCTAACACCATTTTTTGTCATCGTCTTTGGAAAAATAAGGTAGAAACTTAGCACCCTGGCTGCTGGAGTATTCCATGGGAGAGCGACCTGGCTTCTGCAGTCCTGAGGAAACGGAGGACTGTTTCCAGGGACAGCACTGAGCCCTGACCTGGGGGCTTAGGCCTGAACTGCTGGAGCCTTCTGTGAGAAAAGGGAGCTGCCTTGATGCCAGCAACTGTTGACATGGCTGGAAGTGCAGTGTTCAATTTAGAAGGAATTTATTAACAGTGGGACAAATTTGTAGAAATTCCAAGTTCCGCTCTTTCAAAGTATTGGATGGTAAGCACACCTAGTCAAGATTTTTGTTTCTGTATTCAGGAAGAAATCGTCAGCATGAGAGTAACCTGTTCGATGTTTTTATCGCCTTCCTTGAACGTGAACTCTCAGAAGTCTAGAAGGTGAAGGATGCATTCCTACTGAAGTCTGCTGATGGGAATTGGTGTAGTTGTCTTGCTAAAGTCCCTGAAACACAAGGTGGAATTGAGCTTCCCAATTTTTCAAGCCTTGGCCTTCATGAAGAAAGAACTGACATCTTGGTTAAGGCATTGAAATGCTAACTGGATTTCTCTTATGAACAATGTGACAACTATATTTTGCAATGGCAGACTGTCAGAAGGCAGGCTTTTGGTGAATGTACCTTGCTTGCCTTTTACATTGCACATATTACATACAGTGGACTCAGGATATAAGTAACTATCTCAAAGTCACGGGAATTATTCTCCTAGGCAAACTTATACACCTGTCTAATAAGCCTGTGGGGAGGAGGGGGGAAGGCTGGGTCAGCGTGAATCTCTTGAGTCAGAAAACAGTTTAGACCAGTGTTCTCAGTATTGTCTTCTGCCTAAGGAAATTTTAGGAGATTCAGGCAGGGTGTCCTAGTGGTATCAGTATGCATTTGCTTGGGAAAGCACAGCATTCAGGTGCTTAAGAGATCCATAAATGAATCTGAAACTGAAAAAGGAAAACTACCAATGGAAGAGCTCCTTGGGGAGATTTGCATGACGTACATCTGATGTTGCAAGCACCAGAACTGGTGCCTATGCTGGACTGTGCTGTAAAAATGTAGTAAATGTAGCTTCCCGTGAGACTCCAAGAGCCCCCCACTCTACACGGCCATGCGGAGTATAAAAGATAGTTGGTGCTGTCCTCTGGGCTTCCTGCGTGCTGCTGAAAAGGAGGTTTGTATGAGAATATTGAGGCATGTAGAATAGGCTGCTGCGGAACTAATAACTTTCTATCTATGCAAACTAACCCGTGTAAACAGGATGTAAACAGGATGTAAACTGTGTATCAACCATACAGCGGGTACAGGCAAAGTGTCAGAACACGCCTACCAAGACAAAACAGTTACTTACTAACAGAGTGTAATTTCTCCTTGGATTAGATTATAGGCCTAGCTACCCAGACAGAAGCAGACCTGAACCTCTGCCTGACTTCAGAGCTACTGAGAGCTAAGGTCCCTCCTAAGGAGCCTCACAGCTCGATTCGTGTGGGGCTGTGCTTGAGCAAAGCAGATGAGCCCTTCAGCAAGGTGTAGGAGCCTGGGTACGCTGCTGCACCACCGGGAGTGCCGAGTTTTCAGTTCAGAGTGGGCTTGTGTCCAAGCCAATCTGGAGCACAAGCAGCGCCACAACATAGGCAGGAAAGGTGAGGGCAGGCCCTGTCAAAGAAGCCCGGTTGTGAATTGAAATTTCCAAGTTCATTTTATAGGAGGTGACCAACGTTCAGCCTGTCCGAAGAGCTCGCCAGCTCACGGCCTGCTGTCTCATTTCCAGAGGCTCCTTTGGACCAGGTTACTTGCTCGGGAAGACCACAAGCCGTTGCCTGCGGGTGGTACCTCAAGCACATAAGCAGACAAGCCGCTGCCTCATGACCAAAGCGGCAAGCATGCCTTCACAGGATGCTTCTCAAATGCTTCTACTAAAGGTCCAGATGCTGCAATACAGGGAGGCCCAACAACAGAATGGATTTCCTGCCTAAAAGTAAAAAGGAACAGAACAGCACTAAGTCTATTTGTGCTTTACCTTTCTCATTAAGAAAAAGACACAGATGTAGAAATAGAAGTGTTCTGCAAGTCAAAATGCCATTAGTGCCTACAGTGCAGCGTTACAGGCTGCAGGATTGTTTACTTTTGGTAAATGTACCCAACTAAAGGAAATGTTTATATTAATCAACAAATGTATTATAACTGTTCCTCTTAAGTTAAATGAAAGAAAAGAAACACATTTCTTTCCACAAAAACACCTAGGTTGCATTCCACCATTATTATTAAAAAAACAAAACAAAATGGTAGGCTAGAAAAAGTGCAGGGCCTGCAGTCAGGCTGATGCAGGGCCATGCAGTGGTGGGAGCTACAGTGTTGTACGAGGCGATGGAAACCACGATCTGAATCCCCCTGAGATCAGCAGAAGCTCTTTCCATGGAGAGAGGTTTATGAGCAGTGTCTTCCAGCTCCCTGAGCTGTCAGCAACATCCTGACTTTAATTTGGAGTGGAAGATACAGTGTGTGTGTTTGTATGCGTATATATGCATATATATATACACACACCCCTATATTTATTTCGTGGCAGAGTACTTGTGTAGAACAAGAGTCACCTCACAACCGCATGAACTGTGTTGTTGTAGTTGTGTGCTGTGCGCGGTTCATTTGAATAGGATAATAAATCTTTGTTTTTAAATGCAACAGCAGTCTCTTGCTTTCAGTGTGCAAATAGTCCCAAACAAACCAACCAAATCCCTGCTTGTGTGAACTCGGTGATGAGTGTCTTCAGCGGACTCCACGCACCCTGCTGGATCCACGGCAGCGGAAGCCCGGCACGAGCCCCCCTGCCCAATGCCGCCTGGGGGCAGCTCACTCCTCCCTGGAGAGCCCAGCCCAGCAGGGAAGAGCCCTGCAAGGCCAGCGCGCTTCTGGCCTAGCGTCTTCAGCGACAGAAGTGCCCTCACAAGCCATTTCACAGGCGTGTTCCTGCTGCTCAGCTGCTCAGACTGAAGTGACCTCACAGCCGCTGTGCTGATGCTGTTCCTGCTGCTGGGCTATCCAGGTGGCTTTACAAGAAACTACAGCAACCAAGAGCCTGCCGATGGCCTAACAGGTCCTGAGGCAGAAGTGACCTCAGAATGAGCGGTGAAGCCATGTGCCTGGTCCTTGTCTGTCAGGTACTGAGGCAGCAGTGACCATACAGCCCCGTGTCTGAGCCACGTGCCTGCTGCTGCCCTACCATTTCCTCAGGCAGCAGCGCCTGCACAAGCACAAACTCCAGCCCTGTCCCTGCTGCTGGCCTGTAAATGTTCTCACACAGGAGTGACCCTGCCATTGCCTCCCATGAATGCGGAGAACGTTTTTTTTTTTTTTTTTTTTTTTTTTTTTTTTTTTTTTTTTCCCCTGCATTTGCTTTCTTCTGCAGTGGCTTCCAAGGAGCTGAGAGAGGGCCTAGGAGGTAGCAGGGCCACAGCCTCAGGCACATGTCAGCATCTTCCCCTTGCAAGCCTTGGGACCTGTCCCTCCTCCCTCCAGTCCTCTGAGCAGCCAGCTGCTCTCCAACAAGGTGGCAAGAGCCTGAGGTCTCCTTGCCCATCTGGAGGGCATGGTCCACAGCAGCTCCAGGAAGACCTGGCCTGACCAAGGCCCGCTCTTTCTCTGCCTTCTCCCTATACCTGACACTGACCACCTCTCCGTTGGACTCCCTAGCACCGGGGAGAAGATGCCCTTGGAGCAGCGGAGGGGAAGGCGCTAGGAACTGCTGCCGTGCAAAGGGGAGACCACCCTGTACCTGAGATGGACTCCTCTGCAGGGAATAAAAAGAGAGGTGCTGCTGTGAACCCCTGGCTTTGCTGGCCAGGCAGTGGTCCGCTGGGTGGGGAAGGCTTGGCCTCTCAGCCTCCTTGGCATAGGCTGATCCCCTGCACTCCTGGGGGGGCAGATGGGTGCCATGGGGGGCAAAGGAGGTAGAGGGGTGCAATAGGAGTCAATGGGGGCAGTGGGGTGCAATGTGGGGCAGGGAGGGCAGAGAGGTGCCATGGGGGAGGGGGAAAGAGGGGTGCCTTGGGGTGCCATAGGGGCAGAGGGGCACCCTGGAGGGGGGGAGGCAGAAGTGTGCAATGGGGTGCAATGGGGGCAGGGCTGTGCAATGTGGTACAATGTGGGCAGAAGGGTACCGTGGGGGGGTCAGAGAGGGGAGTGGGGGGCAACTGGTGCAATGGGGGCAGAGGGGTGCAATGGGAAGCAGAGAGGGCAGGGAGGTGCCATGGGGGGCAGAAGGGTGCAACGGGGTGCACATGTGGCAGAGAGGGCAGAGGGGTGCCATGGTGGGCAGAGGGGGGCACAGGGGTGTCATGGGGGGCAGTAGATGCCATTTGGTGCAATGGGGTGCAATGGGAGGCAGTGGGGGCAGAAGGGTGCAATGTGGTGCTTTGGGGACAGAGGGGTGCCATGGGGGGCAGAGGGGCCAGAGGGGTGCAATGAGGCGCAGTGAGTTAAGGGATGTAATGGTGTGATATGGGGGGCAGAAGGGTGCAATGGTGTGCCATGGAGGGCAGAAAGGTGCTGTGGGGGATGCCATGGGGGGGGGGGCAGAAGGATGCAATAGGGGCAGAAGGGTGCAATGTGGTGCCTTGGGGACAGAGGGGTACAATGGTGGGCGATGGGGCAGAAGGGTGCCATGGGGGCCAGAGGGGTGTAGTGGGGGGTCTGAATGGTGCAACATGGTGCCATGGGGGCTGAGGGGTGCCATGGGGTGCAACGGGGGCAAAAGGCTGCCATGCGGTGTTGTTGGGGGACAGAGGGTTGCCATGTGGGGCAGAGGGGTGCCATGGCATGCAGTGGGAGCAGAGGGGAGGCAGAGGGGTTAAATGGGGGCATTGGGAGCAGAGGGGTAAAATGGGGTGCAGTGGGGGCCGAGGGTGCCATGGGGGGTGGAGGGGTGCCATAGGGGGGCAAAGGGGTGCAGTGGGGGTACCATTAGGGGCAGAGGGGTGCAATGGGGTCATAGGGGTCAGAGAGGTTAAATGGGGAGCAGAAGGATGCCATGGGGTTCAACAGGGTGCCATGGGGGGCAGAGGGGACAGAAGGGTGCAGTGGGGGCAGGGGGGTGCCATAGGGGGCAGAGGGAACAGAGAGGTGCCATGGGGGGCAGAGGGGGTGCCTTGGGGGCAGAGATGGCAGCAGGGTGCAATGGGGTGCAAGGAGGGCAGAGGGGTGCCTTGGGATCAGAAGCGCTCAATGGGGTGCAATGGGTGCAATGTGAGCAGAGGGGCAGAAGGGTGCAAAGTGATGCCATGGGGGCCGAGGGGCACAATGGGGGCAAAGGGGGGGCCTGGGAGGGCAGAGTGGGCAGTGGCCTGCAGTGGGGTGCAAGGAGGGCAGAGGAGTGTCATGGGGGGGCAGATGGTGCAGGGGGGGTGCAACAGGGGGGGCAGAGGGGGCAGAGGGGTGCAATGGGGGCAGAGTGCTGCCATAAGGAGCAGAGGGGTGCCATGGGGGGCAGACGAGGCTGAAGGCTGCTATGGGGAGCAGTGGGGGCAGAGGGGTGCAATGGGGTGCAATGAGGAGCAGAGGGGTGCCATGGGGGGCAGAGAGGTCACAGCAGTGCAATTGGTTGCCAGGGGGGCAGGGGGGTGCAGTGGGGGGGCAGTGAGGCCATTGGGGTGCAATGGGGTGCTATGGGAGGTGGGGGGGGGGTTCCATGCAGGGCAGAGGTAGCAGAAGGGTGCATGGGGTGCAATAGGGGCAGAGGGGTGCCATGGGGGGCAGAGGGGGCTGTGGGTGGCATTTGGGGGCAGTGGGGACAGACATGACCCCCCCCATGTCCCCATGTCCGCCTGCCCTGTGCCAGCCCCGTGTCTCCATTCCCCCCCCCCCAGCCCCTGTGTCATCCCCCCCCCGTGTCCCCATTCCTCCCCAGCCCCACAGGAAGCCGGGGGGGAGGAGGGGGGTGGCTCTGGGGTTTGCGGTGGGACACGGGGACATGACTGCCAGGAACTGGGGGGCTGGGATGTCCCTGTCCTCTGTCCCCGCAGGCCTCCATGGCCTCCTGAGCGCCCCCCCCCCCCCCATGTCCCCATACACTTCCCCCCCTGCCCCGGTGCCCTCAGGTCCCCTGTGTCCCCCCCAGGTCTCCCCCTGTCCCCCCAGTTCCCCCTAAGCCCCCCCCATCCTCCCAGTTCTCCTGGTGCCCCCAAGCTCCCCTTGTCCCTCCCGTCTCCCCTTCTCCCTCCTCAGGCCCCCCAGGTCCCCAAAGTCCCCCCAAGTCCCCCCCAAACCCCTCTTGTCCCCCCCAGTTTCCCCAGGTCCTCCCAGTTTCCCCAGGTCGCCCCAGGTCCTGCCAGCCCCCCAGCTCCTCCTTTGCCTCCCCCTTATCTCCCCCAGGTCCCCCCTTGCCCCCTCCTTGTCACCCCCTGTCCCCCCAGCTCCTCCCACCTCCCCCAAGTCCCCTTGTTCCCCCAGTCTCCCCAGGTGCCTCCAGCCCCCCGGCTCCCATCCTACCCCCCTTATCCCCCCCAGGTCCCCAAAGTCCCCCCCAGGTCCCCCCTTGCCTCCTCCTTGTCCACTCAGGTCACCCCAAGCTCCCCAAGTCCCCCTTGTCCCCCCAAGTCCCTCCTGTCCCCTCCAAGGCCCTCTTGTCCCCCCAAGTCCTCCCAAACCTCCTCGTCCCCCCCACCACCCTGATCAGGTCACTGTTGGGGGGAAGCTCGCAGCCCCCCCCAGTGGGGGGACGTGACATGTGGCCACTCTGCCCGGATGCCTGGGTCCCCCCAGCCCCCCACTGCGGCCACTGTGGTTTCCGGGGAGGGGGGAGGCCCTTCCTGCCCTCAGCCCCACAGTGTGCCCCCCACCCCCCCCCGAGCGGGTACATAAGGCACCCTGGGGCACGGCGACAGCCAGCCATGGCCCCACCGCTGCTGGCCCTGCTGCCTGCTGTCACCGGTGGGGACTGGGACGGGGACATGGGGACTTGGGGAGGTGGAGGAACGGGAAGGGCCAGGGACATGGGGACAAGGGGGGACGGGACAGACGGGACGGACAGGGGGGACAGGGGGCCACAGAGGACAGTGGTGGAGGTGTGGAGAGACAGGAGGGATGGGGATGTGGGGGGACAGGGGGACACGGAGGACAGGGACGGAGATGTGGAGAGGTGGGAGGGATGGGGATGTGGGGAATGGGGGGACACAGAGGACAGGGATGGGGACATGGGACGGGAGGGGATGGGAGGGATGGGGACACCAGCAGATGGGGACATGTGGGGATACGGAGGGATGGAGACAAGAGGGAACGGGGACATGGGAGGAAGGAGGGCTGGGGATACCAAGGGACATGGGGGGGACAGGGATGGGGGGACAGGGATGGGGACACGGGGGTACAGGAGAATCTGGGATACCGGAGGGTCGGGGACATGGAGGGGTGGGGACACAGGGTGGTGGGGACGCGGGAGGTTTGGGGACGGTGCGGGTGCCAGTGGCCCCTGACGCGGTGCCCAGCCCTGCTGCTGGCCGGCATGGGGGCCGAGGGGCTGCACCCCAGGGTCCGGGCCGTGCCCGCGAGGGCCGAGGGGTGCAGCCCGGACACCCCGGAGTGCCAGGTCCCCTCTGCCTCGGGGGATGGCCTGCAGCTCCTGTTCGAGGACCTGGAGATGCTGGAGAGGATGGTGAGCGGGCACGGGGTGCATGGGGGGCACCCTTGGGGGCACTGGGTGGGCATCAAGGAGGTACCCATGGGGGCACCCATGGGGACACCCTTGCAGGCACTGGGTGGGAACTGGCAAGCACTGGGTGGACATCTATGGGGCACCCATGGGGACACTGGTGGGCACTGGGAGGGCATCAGTAGGGACACCCAGGGGGTCACTGGGTGGGCACCAGTGGGGATGACACCATGGGGGGCACTGGGTGGGCACCGGTGGGGGCTGTGGGTGGGCCCTGGCTGGGCACCGCTGGGGCACCCAGGGGGCGGGCAGGGTGCCCGGCGGGTGCTCACGGTGCTGGGCACGCAGGGGGCTGCTGGGCAGGATCCCGGCGAACTGCGCTGCGCAATCTGCAAGAAGGTCCTCAAGAAGCTCGAGAGTCTGGTGCCCAACACTCACGACACGGTAGGGGCTGGGGCGTGTGAGGGGCGTGCAAGGGGTGTGCGAGGTCCAGGCAGGGGTGTGCAAGGCTGCGTGAGGCTGTGCAAGGGGATGCCTGGTGTGCAAGGCTGTGCAAGGGGGTGCCCACCATGCAAGGCTGTGCAAGCTCGCGCAAGCCCATGCAAGGCAGTGCCCACCGTGCAAGGCCGTGGGAGCTCATGCCAGCCAATGCAAGGCCGTGCCAGCTTGTGCAAGCCCGTGCAAGACGGCGCCTGCCGCACGAGGCCACGCGAGCGTGTGCGGGGCTATGCGAGGCGGCGCCTGACGCGGGGCTGTGCCGGTGCAGACCCGTGTCATGCAGGCGGCCCGCATGGTGTGCTCCCTGCTGCCGCAGGAGATATCCGAGCGCTGCCACAACCTGGTGAGCCGCTACCTGGAGCCCATCGAGGCAGGGCTGGTGCGGGACGAGGAGCCCGCCAGCATCTGCACCAACCTCCGCTGGTGCCAGCCCTGACCCCAGGTGAGGCCCCCTCCCTCTCCACCCCCCCCACCCCCTGGCTGGGGGCCCAGACGTCCGGGCAGCCCCACCCCGGGTGAAGGACCCTTGTGCCCGGCCGTGCCCACCGCGAGGGCTTGGCAGCACCAGCGGCCGCTTCAAAGCGGCACCTGGGGTGGGGTGGCCGCCCGGGAATGCACCCGCACCCATGGGTGCTGCAGGCATGGGGACATGGTGCCCCTCCAGGACGGGGACACAGGGACGTGGGGGCTGGTGGGCATGGGAACAGGGACATGGGGACACAGGGACATGGTACCCATGGGGGACGGGGACACAGGGACATGGGGATATGGTGCCTGTGGGGAATGGGAACACGGGGTCATGGGGGGCTGGGGGACATGGGGACAGGGACATGGGGACATGGGGGGCACAGGGACATGGGGGTATGGGGGGGGCACGGGACATGGTGCCCATGGGGATGGGGACATGGGGGGATGCAGGGACATGATGCCCAAGGGGATAAGTATATGGGGGGCGGGTACGGGGACACAGTGCCCACGGGGATGAGGACGTGGGGAGCACAGGGACATGGTGCCCACGGGAACAGGGACACGGGTGGCACAGGGACACCGTGCCACCACTGTCCCCTCAGTTCAGCCTCTCTCTCCCCCCAGGTGCCGGCTGGCTCCGAGGGCACCCGAGGGATCCTGCGTCCCCTCCAGCGCTGTCCCCTGCACCGGCCCCCGCACCGGCCACCCCTTCCCCCAGCTCAATAAATCTTTGGCATTGAAGGAGCTGGATCTTGTGCTTGCCGACGGGGTGGGGGGGGGACACCCGGCCACTGGGATGGGACACCAAGGGGGACACGGGAACACCGAGGGGCACAGGGGACACTGGGACACCATGGGGCATGGGGGACATGGGGGGCATGGGGGACACTGAGGGGCATAGGGGACACCAAGGGGCATGGGGACATGGGGACAGCAAGGGGAATGGGGACACGGGGACACCATGGGGCATGGGGGGCACCGAAGGGCCCAGGGAAACAGGGGACATGGTGCCCTGGGGCCCCCAAGGGACCCTGGGGGTGGCAGCCCAGGCCGGTGTCCCCGTGGCACACATGTCCCTGCAGGTACTGGCAGGGGCCCAGCCTGTGAGGGCCACGTCCCTGCCAGGCTATAAGAGCCTAACCCTAACCCTAACCCTAACCTAACCCTAAAACCTAACACTAACCCTAACCCCTAACCCTAACCCTAAACCCTAACCCCTAACCTTAACCCTAACCCTCTAACCCTAACCCTAACCCTAACTTTTTCAAGTGCAAGGAAGATGTCTGCTGAGCTGCTGTAGCCTGCTGCCCCAATGAGCTCTCCGGAGCATTTAAGAAGCAGTGAACAGCTGGGAAGACAGAAGCAGCTGGGGAGCTGCTCCCCCTTTGCGAGGGGCACAGTGGGATTTCTAGCAAGGAGGGAGCGTTCAGGCAGCCTAAAGGCCCCTTGGTGGGAGGCAGCTCCTTTTCATCGGCTGGTGGGGTTTTCACTTGCTCTAGGCTTAGTTTAAGCTGCGAAGTTAAACTAGGGGGGAGAGGGGCAGAGTTTCGTGCAGGTGGAGGAGCCCATGCTGGGTGACGTGTGCTCATTGCTCCCTTGGGATTTTCCAGGAAAGCTGTGCAATAGCCAAATTAAGTAACTAAGTTCATTAGCATTCTTAGTGCTGATCCAGGGAGAATGTGCGTGTCAACTAAACAGCAGGAAAGAGTTATGATACAGGGGAGGGGAATTGTCTGGGGTGGCTGGTGGGTAAAAGCATGTGTTTTACCACCCTCTGCTGCAAACTAGACCTTGCTCGGAGAACAGCGCAAGATTTGGGGAGTGCCTGCGTCTTTCCTTGCAGCTTTTCCCTCCTGCCCACCAGGAAGCATACGTGTGCCCAGGACATGGCTGGCCTCGTTCCCCCTGCCCCGCGGCCAGCGCTGGGGCAGGCGCCCGGGCCAAGATGTTGGAGCAGGGAGCACCAAGCTTGCACCCGGGGGACCCAGGCAATTGCTTTCTGCAAAGCCCCCAGCTGCTGGGGGAGCGACTCCGCCTGGCAGCACAGGGCAAAGCCACACGGAGACCTCCATGCTTTGAGGCATCTGGCAGGATCGAAGCCTTCCCATGGGAGAGGAGCTGCAGAAAGCCCTCCCGTACCCCTGGAGAGCCCCTCCTGCGGGGCCGAGACCCCTCCCCCCTCCTTAAAGCGCTCTAGGCGGCAGAGGCAACAGCGTTCGTGCCGCACTGGCAGCAAAATCTGCCATGGTGGCTAATGCAATGCCATCAGGCGCCCCGGCTCCCATCGCCCTGGGGCGCCACTTCCTCTTTTCTCCACGAAGGTGCTTCTCCGGCGGCAGCGTCTGAGGAGGGCACTGTGGGTTGCCGCGCTCCACGGCCGCTCAGCAGGACTTTACTGCAGCACAGAGCAGAAGCGGCCTGTTCCCGCGCCGCATCCAGGAACCCCAGGCACGCTGCAGCTCTTGAAGCACCTAAGCTCGTGTTGTTCCCAGTTGCTTTTTTTTTTTTTTTTAATGTCTAAACTTGACAGTTATTACGACGACAGGCTCGCAGGAGGCAGCATATGAATGGAGGATGAACCGAAACCTCACGTTACCTGCCAGGTGCCTCCACTTTGCTGTGACTTAGCCCTGGAGGCAGTGATACCGCGGAGACAGCAGAGCGGACGTGCAAAAAAAGAGGCTGCGCCTAGAGGACCAGCTTGGTGGCAGCTAAAACCAACCGTGCGCGCTAGTGTGGCGGTTTCCATACCGCGCCACCGCAGGCTGCCGCGGCCCCGCTGGGCGTCTCGGGGTGCGTTGCTGCAGGGCTGGCGATGGGGCGCAGGGCTCCCTCCATGAGGCTGCCCAGATCTTTCCACATGGGCATCCCCAAAGAGGATCTGAATCTCATCAGATTTTCATACAGCAGAAACCCGAATGGGGTGGTTCTACTTTTTCTCTTTTTCTTTTCTCTTTTTTAAAGACAACTTAGCAGCCGGATGGTTTTACGCAGAATCCGCTCCCCTCACCCCACTTTCTTGCAGGTGTTTTTTGCCACTAGGGTTGTTTTCACTATCAGCCCCATGACTCTGAGGCGGCAGCAAACTTTGCACTGACCCTCGGGCACCCGAAAAGACCCTTCCTCCAGCAGCGTCAAAGTCAGGCTACGTCAGCGCGCAGTGGTCCCCCTGGCTCCACGGCCGGCCACTGCCCCAGGCATGAGCCCTGCCGGGCAGCTCGGGGCAGCCCTCCCCTCCGTCCCCCCAGCCCAGATGCATGCAGAGCTCATTTTAAATTATTTAAATTATGCAATAGAGGCTTTTCTTCATCTTCTTTAATTTCTTTTCTCTCTCCTGGCTCTCCAGTCAAAGCACCGCTGGCAGCGTGGACACATGCACCCCTCCCACCCTTCTGCAGCGGCATAGCTGGGGCAATGGGAGGCAAAATGCTTTTGCACTGACGCTGCTGCTGCAAAACCCTTGGCTCGATCCCACTGTGAACAGCAGAGCCTGGACAGCCCGGTTCAGACAGTCCCCGATTTCTCCTGGGTTCGAAGACACACACACACCCCCAGGCTCTGTTTCCCTCTGATCTAAAGCAATGAAGTTCTGTGCTGCAAAGAAGTGGAAAACTCAATCTGCGTCCCACCTGAGGGCAGATTTGGGGGGCAAAAGGCTGGAGTTTGTGCTGCGCCTTCCCCTGCTTGCTCTGGCCTGCGTCTCCTCCTTCACAATGTCCATCAGCCCGAGGAGCCAGAACCCCCAATCTGCCCCCGCGAGGCCTCCCCTTCCTTATTCATGGAAACACATGCACAGCCCATACAGCTCTCCCCAGCGTGCCACATGCTGCATTTAATACTCTTCCAGGAGAAAAAGCAAAATCCATAGCAGAAAATCTTTTAATTCTTCTGCTGCCGCTCCAAACCAGGTCCCTGCTGCCGAGAGCCCCCCTGAGCTGCCGGCGGGATCCCAGAGGCCAGGGGTCCCCATCGCCTTGCAGCTCCAGGGGGTTTCTCCAGGCTTGGCCGGGCTTTCGCACGCTCCCTGCAGGCAGGAGGATAAACGGGAGCGGTGAGCGGCTGCACGGGGACGAAGCCATCCGGCTCCGAGTGCTGCGGAGCATCCTACCTGCCGAGAGCCTCATCCGCCGGACGCGGTAGCCGTGGGTCCTCCAGCAGTGCCTCCCACTGGCTCCGAGCTTGGACAGCATCTTGGTGATCTACTTTGGGAAGCAGAGGGATGGCAGGAGCTCGGCTCACGCTCGCCCCGCGGGAGCGGGTGCTCTGGAGGCCGGAGAGCCTGTGCCACCACCTGCATGCAGCTGGGGGAACTCAGCGCTGCGATTTCTGGGCGTTTAGAGGGGGAAAAGTGACTTACCAGCGAAACCACAGCCTGCTTTTGGACCAGGTGATGCTTTGCTTGCAATTGCCTGTCAAGAGGGGGAGAAAATCAGCAAGGAGCAAGGCAAGCAGGAGACTTGCATCCCCCTCTCCCAGAGGCACAGGGCACAATCCTGCCATCCCAGCTTCCCCCCCAGGGTCCCCTGCAGCGTGGTGTGAGGGAGGATTAAAGCCGAGCACCAAAGGCAGCTCAGCGTTTCCCTGGCTCCCGGAGAGCCTGGAGATCTCTCCCTTCATCTGTGGAGGCACGGAAAGGTCCCCCAGGATGGTGGTGTCATCCCACTGGAGTTGTCTCCATCTCTCCTGGCCTCCTGCCTTGCAGCCCCTTGCAGCCAAACCCCATCCCGCCAGGAGAGATGGCACTCGGCACAAACAAAAGAGCGGCAAACGAGCCCAGGGGGAGGGCACGTATCGCGCATCTCCAGCAGGTGCCCAGCAGCGGAGAGGCAGGAGGCAACGGCTCCCGCCCTGGGGGCTCCCGCGCCACCGCGCGCCACCTACTTCTCCAAAACGCCCCAGATCTGCACCTCCATCTGCAGAGCCTCCACGGCCGCGGTCACGCTCTGCTGGACGGACTGCGGGCAGATGCGGGGCAGGGCTCGGCGGGGCGAGCGGTGGCGCGGCCCTGGCTTTACCAGCAGCGGCTCGGCGTGCAGCCGCTCCAGCAGCGCCGCCTGTGCCTCGTCCTCCAGGCGCTCCCGGTGGAGGGGCTCACAGCCCAGCAGCCGCAGCAGGTTGGCAGCGTCAGCGCGGGCATGCAGGGCGCTGCCGAGTGCCAGCAGCAAGTCCGCGCTCTGCGCGGGGCCTCCGTCCCGCAGGCGCCCAAGCACCTCCTCCACCACCGCCACCACCGCCGCCAGGCAGCCTGCGCCGGGGCCGGGGGCACCATGAGGGATAATGCGCCTTGGCCGGCAGAGCCCCCTGGCATGGGGACCACATGGGATGGGACAGGATGGGACAGGATGGGACGGGACAGGCTCACCCAGGCGCACGAGGCTCCGGGTGACTTCACACTGCACCGGCGCTCGGCTGCATCCGCGCAGCTGGAACAAAAAACAACCGGCAGAGCCCGGTGGCACCCAAGCCCCCAGCACCCGGCGGCTCTGCCACCGCCCTCCGCACCACCCCCTTCTCCCCGTAACCCAGCTGTGGGCTCATCCCGCACCCCAGGGTCTCCACCGGCACCAAGCAGGCGGAAACCCCCCCTAAAGCACATCAGGGACGGGTGCTGCCGCCAGCACTACGTACGTGTTCAGTAGAGTGGCCAGGTCGGGCTTCTCCGTACTCCCAAGGCAGCCGAGGGCCTGGGGGGCAGAGCCGGCAAGAGGGGGGTCGGAGCGGGGCTGGGGGGGGGCCGTGGGGCCGGTGCAAAGAAGAAAGCCCGGGCCGGGGTGCCCGGCTGGGGTGGCAGCAGGCGAAGCCCTTCCCTCCTCCCTGTCCCGGCCGCAAAGCAGGGCAGCGCAACCAGGGGCCTCGCCACCCCCCCACGATGCTCCGCCGCCCCCTCGCCTGCACCGCGCAGACCTGCACCTGCTGCGCCGGTGAAGCCAGGCCCTCGGCGAGCTCCTGCGAGGCACAAATTCGCCGCCAGGGACTGGGGGTCCTGGCCAGGTGAGGGGGCGGCGAAGGCATCGCACCCAACCGAGGACCGACCCCCCCCCCTCCCCCCCGCTTTAAACCACCCTTCAGGTCCTCGGCCAGGCGCGACATGTGGGGGGCTGGCACTGGGGTCGCCCCACCAGATGCGGGCCTGGGCCCCGCCAGGGCGAGATGGGCCGGCTTAGCCCCCTGCTAGCTGGAGAAAGAGCCCGCCGGTGGCTCCGCACCTCGTCACCCACGCCTCCTTTCCGGCGCCTTCCCGCAGGATCCCTGGCGGCGGGACGGGCACCGGCGGCGGCTACGTGGCGGTGCCCCAGGGGGCAGGTTTCCACCCCGTGGGGTCTGAAAGGGGAGAACAGAGCCCGGTAAAATACCAAGCAGCTGCGGGCAGCGGCGGGACGTCAGGCGCCGGTACCTGGTGGCAGGAGGGCTGGGACAGCTGCGGGGGCCGGCCCCGGGGTGCGTCGCGGGTGCCGGCGGGCGTTTCGGGCTCCCAGCCCGTGCTGGGAAGCCCGGGGGCTCTGGGCAGCACTCGGCAGCCGGCACCTCGAGGTGCCGCTGCGCCCTGCGGTGCACCCCGGCGTGGAAGCCGGGAGCAGAACTGCGGTGATGTCAGAAGGAGCTGTTACACTGTCACGCTGTGAAGGTTCCACAGCAACGACTGAGACAGTAGCATAATAATAGTAGAAAAATGTTTATTTCCTCACACAAGTTATTGGATTAGTAACATCCATTAAAATAATGCGATTACTAATTTAGAAAGGATAATACAAACCCATCTGTTACTAATTTAGAAAGGATAACCCGAAACCGTCGATTACTGCGCTCTTCATTGGAAGGACTGCTTATCCCTGCTTGAAAGCTTTCTTGTTCACTCTCTTAGTGAGAGGACTCTCAGCCTCGAGGAGTTCCCTTAACCCAGTGTCCCAGGAAAAGGGGAGGAGGGGGAATACTCATGGTCCAGCCGGAGAGGATGGTCAGGTCACGTTCCCGTCCCTGCTCAGACTCTCCTCACTCCCAAGTCTCTTTTCATACGGCTGGGACTCTGGGCAAACAATGCTTTTGCTGACCTCTGCGAGTTTCACAATCCCAGGACTGTTTGTTTGTCTGCTTGGGAGGACCCTGCTAGCGAGGCAAGACCACAGCACCTCCGTATTGTTTCTTCCCTCCCTGCGGGGGTCCGTGCAGATTCCAGGCGGCAAACTTCTTCAGTCTTGTTAACGCTTCCAATCCGCAGCCTTGTGCATACCAATCCTTGTGCATATCGGTTGGTAGACTTCTTTAGTCCTGTTGACTCCTCTGTTCAACAGCTTTGCATGCATCAGTTCTTGCGCATATCAGTTCTTTTGCATATCAGTTGCCAAACTTCAGTCCTGTTAATTCTTCGCTCGCCTGTCAGGAGCAGCTATGATGATGTCAGAACCCCCGATTACATCGTCCTCCCCCTCCGCAAGAGCGGAGGGAGGCAGGGGCCCCCGGTGCACCCAGGGAGCGCGCCGAGACCCACACGCTGCCCTGGCGGCCCCACGCGCAACGCGTGTGTCCGTGCACTGCCCCCCATGCATGTGCCCAGGCCCCCCACACACACACCAATGCACCTGCACAAACACCAGTTCGCACGTAGTCCCGCACCCCAGCGCACACACGTCCATGTGCCTGCTCATGCATGCGCCCACCCCCATGCACATGCTTATGTGCGCACACGCACACTCCAGCACACACAGGCATGTGCACGGCCCCCTCCGTGCACACATGCATGCCAGTGCACACATGCACACCCCTGTGCACATATAGACATGCCTGCTTGCATCCCACACACCCCCAGTGCACACATGCATGCACATACGTACACCCCGGTGCACACACCCACATACATATGCACATGCCCACCCCTGCGCACATGTGCACCCCAGCACATGCTACCAAAAGGCCCAGACAAGAAAGAGTCTCAAAGGGAAGCGGGGGGAAATGGGGGAACTGTTACCAGCTCGGACAAGAAGGAGTCTCAACAGGAGCCTCAGACAAACATACCCAAGGACACAGGTGCAGCTGGGACTGATACATCCTGAGAAAGTACAGGTAAACCAGCAGAAGCCAGTTGGAGCCAAAATTAGGACCGAGACAGCTTTTCTCAGACAAGGAAGCAGGCCAAGTTGAGACCCTGTATGGAAAAGTAGAGCAAAGTTCATGGCAAGATGCTGAGTGACACCTCTTCTGACACCACTAGGGACCACCAGAGACCCCCACAGAAGACCCCCAGAGAGTCAGACCACGTGCATAAGGATTATGTAAATGTAATAATTAGTTCTAGGAAATAGAATGAATATGTATAATAATTCCTGGAAATTTAATGCATATACATATGATAGAGCAATAGAAACTTTAGATGATGAGGCACACAGGGTGCACGTTGGGTGGAGCTATGCCCCGTGCACCCGGTGCCATAATAGAGAGAATGTCTGCTTCTTAATGCTACGTTGGTGTAGCATTTTCTCCCGATTTTGGTGACACACACATGCACATGAAAGCATACGCTGCAATGCACACATGTACAGGCACATCCATGCACCAGTGCACATGTGCACCCTAGCACACACATGCACATGAAGGGCACCCACTATGAACAAGCACATACACAACCCAGCACACACATGCAGCAAACACACATGCCAGTGCGCACACACACACGAACTTGCACATCCCAGTGGACACAGGCACATAAGAAACACATGTTCCCCCCCAGTGCACATATACACATGCAGGCATGCACAGACACCCCAGTGCACACGCACACACACATGCACACCCCATCATGCACTTGCAAAAACACTCTAGTGCACACATGCACATGCCTGCATATAACACAGCACACATGCACACACACAGATGCCCCTTCATGCACATGAACACACACACCAGCACACACATGCACATATGCACACTCCAACATGCAGATGCACACACTCCCCATGCAGACATGTATATGCACGCACACCCCACCATGCACATGCACACACACCTCCAGTGCACATATGCACACACATGCACACCCCGTCATGCACATGCACACACACCCCAGTGCACACCCCTTCATGCACATGCATGCACACCCCAGTGCACACCCCAGCACAAACATGCACATGCACTTGCACACATGTAGCCCAGCACACACACATGCACACACATGCACATGTGCACCGCCCCCCAAACCCCAACCCTAACGCAACCCTAACCCCCTAACCCCCTTACCCCAAATAACCCTAACCCTGCCCCCTATTTATGGGGGGGGGAAATGATTGACTCAGTCATATTTGCATACTAGACAGGCCTTAGTTGGCACATGCTCAATTAGCCCCTACATATGTGCTGTTTACAGGGAAATCAGGTTGAGGGGGACAGAGCACATCAGTGGGGGGGGGGAAAAAGGAGCACACTGTCACAGAGCCCTCCACACTACACTCACTGTCAGCACGCGCACACACACACACACACACACACACACACACACACACACACAGAGTCAAGACACACCAACACCCGTGGCCTCTCAGTTTAGCTTCTGCAGTGCTCTGGGTCAACATCTGTCTTCAAGACACATTCTCAATGGCAGCCGCATCCTCTCTGATCTTCCTCCAGTCACCACATTCACATTCATCACCTGCCAAAACAGAGCGCAAGCGGTCACCCCCACGCCAGTCAGCTCCAGCCTCATCTGCAAGAGCACCCTCCACACCAAAGCCCCACCTGCACTGCACTCACCTGCACTGCGCCAATCCCAAACTCCAACATTGTGGCTGGCGGGACACCCACGGCACCTGCAAAAACAAAACAACATTTCTCCTCTGCCAGTCAACACTCACCAACCCCACAACACCCAACACCAGTCAACATTCCAGGCCAGCACTACTCTCCCCTGCACACTACCATAGCTAACACCCACAGCCAAGGCAGCTCCAGCCCCAAACAGACAGACAGACACAAACATCAGACACAGACATGAAAGGAAAGCCCTACACAAAAAGAACTATTCCTACGCATAAGATGCTGCCAGCCAGAAAGCCCTACAATGCCACAACCACATGGCTCTGATGCTCTGGGCAAGCACAGAAGAGAGTCAAACGCCACCACCTGTGATGGAAAGGGCCCGGCAAAGCCAGGCAGATCGATGCAGAAGAGTCCAGCAAGAAAGACCTAACGACGTGACAACACAGGGAAGAAAACCCTGAAAGGAGGCCAGGAAGACGCAAAACGAGGGCGGCCTCAGAAGAGGAGCGGCCAACGAGGCCTCGATGAGGACCACGGAGATGACCGGCCACAAACAGCCACAATGCAAAGCCAGAGTGACAGACCACCCCTTTCAGCAGGCTGCACAGAACAAGACGCCATCCATTGGCACAAAGCTGATGAGTCAGGTCAAGCAAAAGACAACAGATGCCTACCGCACTAGTGCTGCACAGTGTGGGCTGTACTCCTTGAGCACAAGGAACAAGAGCAACATCAAGACCTGAGCAAAAGATAGCACAGCTACAATGCACACCACATAGACTACACCACAACACAGACACAGGCTGGAGCTGCCCTGCCTAGCACACCCTCACCTTCTGCCATGCACACCCCACTGCCTCTGCCTCACACACAGCACTCATCCAGAAGAGCCCTCCACTCTACACTCACTGTCAGCACACATGTGCGCGCGCACACACACACACACACACACACACACACACACACAGAGTCAAGACACACCAACACCCGTGGCCCCTCAACTTAGCTTCTGCAGTGCTCTGGGTCACCATCTGTCTTCAAGAGGCATCCTCAATGGCAGCTGCATCCTCTCTAATCTTCCTCTGGTCACCACATTCACCTTCATCACCTGCCAAAACAGAGCAGAAGCAGTCACCCCCAGGCCAGTCAGCTCCAGCCTCGTCCGCAAGAGCACCCATCACCAAAGTGCCATGGGCGCTCCGCTCACCTGCACCGCGCCAATCCCGAACTCCAACATTGCACCTGGGAGGACACCTGCAGCACCTGGAAAAAGCAAAACAAAGTGACTCTTCTGCCAGGAAATACTCACCAACCCCGCAACACCCATCAGGAATCTGCTCACCTGACATCCTCAGCCATGCCTGGGAAAGGCCCACACAGGACCTGAAAAAGCAGAGCAAAAGACATCACCAACAGGCAGCCCAACACCACCCACGGCACAATAAACCTCTGACCCAACAAGCGCCCCCTCTCACCTGCTCAGGCTCTTGTCAGCACTCAACTTCTCCTCTCCACAACTTCCTGCAAAACCTGCAAATACAAAGAGAAAGCAAGCTCTCAGGTCACGCCTGCAAAACCACAGCCCACCCACATCAAGCATTTGCTCCCACACCTTCACCTGCTCTGCTCACCCATCCCAACTACCATGCTATGGGCCACCATGCCAAGGCCTGTCATGCACCTGTAAAACCAGAACAGCAGTGGGCAATGGGGACAGCACCAATGAGACAACAGCCCTATGCTAGGCTCTGCCACCACTCTCAGACCGACACTCACCTTGCTGTGCTCCTCCCGCACACCAACGACCCACTCTCCACATTCCTCCACACCTACAAGCACAAAGCAAAAATTAACCAGGGAACTGCTGACCACAATACTCTGCTTCCAGCAACAACTCTCTAGCTCACCTTCCTAGGGGCATGACCCTTTCTTCCTCCATCTCCCTCAGGCACTCCAACTGCTGCGCCACATCTACAAAAAATAAAATAAAACACACACACCATAAAGTGGAGTGCACAGATGCTGACTAATCACCATTCCATCACTACTCTCCCCTGCACACTACCATAGCTAAAACCCACAAGCAAGGCAGCTCCAGCCCCAGACAGACAGACACACACGAATATCAGACAGACACAAAGGAAAACCCTACACAAAAACAACTATTCCTACACATAAGACGCTGCCAGCCAGAAAGCCCTATGAGGCCACAACCACATGGCTCTGATGCTCTGGGCAAGCCCAGAAGAGAGTCAAACGCCACCACCCATGATGGAAAGGGGCTGGCAAAGTCAGGAATATTGATGCACAAGAGGCCAGCAAGAAAGACCTGAGTTCATGACAACACAGGGAAGAAAACCCTGAAAGAACACCAAAAACACACGGAAGAAGAATGGCCAAGAGGATCTCAAAAATGGCTGCAAAGATGACTGGCAACAAATAGCTACAATGCAAAGCCAGTGGGACAGACCGCTGCTTTTAGCTGACTGCACAGAAAGGGACACAATCCATTGGCACAAAGCTGATGAGTCAGACCAAGCAAAAGTCAACAGGTGCCTACCACGCTAGTGCTGCACAGTGTGGGCTGTGCTCCTTGAGCACGAGGAACAAGACCTGAGCAAAAGATACCCCAGCTACAACACACACCACATAGACTACACAACACAGACGCAGGTTGGAGCTGCCCTGCCTAGCACACCCTCACCTTCTGCCACGCACACCCACTGTCTCTGCCTCACACACAGCACTCATCCAGAAGAGCCCATACTACACTGTCAGCACACACACAGCCGAGACACATCTATACCCGTGGCCCCTCAACTTAGCTTCTGCAGTGCTCTGGGTCAACATCCATCCTCAAGAGGCATCCTCAATGGCAGCTGCATCCTCTCTGATCTTCCTCTGGTCACCTCATTTGCCGTCATCACCTGCCAAACCAGAACGCAAGCAGTCACCCCCCAGGCCAGTCAGCTCCGCAAGAGCACCCTACATCAAAGCCCCATGGGCACTCTGCTCACCTGTGCTGTGCCAATTCCAAACTCCAACATTGTGCCTGGGGGGATGCCCATGGCACCTGGAAAAACAAAACAAAGTTTCTGTGCTGCCAGGCAGCACTGACCAGCCCTAGAACAACTGAAACACCATTCTCATCACCCATTCTACCTCACCTGAAATCCTCAACCATTCCTGCAAAAGGCCCACACACTACCTGAAAAAGCAAAGCATACAGCCCCAAAAGCCAGGGTAGAGGTCAGAAGCAGAGCCACAAAAGAGCATGTGGCAGTGGGTTCAGGGGCACGGACATAACAAAGGAGCTGGCAGGCAAGACTGCCGATGGTTCCTCACGGTCCAGAGAAGTCCAGCACTGAGGCTCGGGCAGGAAAAGAGGTGAGCTCGTTAGCTTTGTGTAGGTTAGTTTCTGAGCCCTTGGGGCACATGCGCTTACTCAGTTGCGTTTGGAGTCCAATGACGTGACTTCTTTTCTCATCATACTGCACTTGCAGGGTGGAAGGGTGCTTCCTTCCCTCTTCAGACAAAGTCAGGACTCTTCTGCAAGTCTACATACCACAAAAATCCCACACAGTTTCTCCCTGAACAGGGCTGACAATATTTCTGAGGAGCAGCAAAACATCTACCAAGTGAGCCAGAAATCAGACCAGCTGATGAGAGCGATACCTCACACACATCCCAATTACTGGAGATACTTAAAAAAAAGACACCACACACACACACACACACACACACACACACCCCACAAGGGTATAAATGTAGGAGGAAATGTTTTCCCAGAACCTCTGCTGTGTCCTTTTGTCTGCAGTCTGCGACAGGGACAAACAATTCTTCAAGTCTGATCATCTTCAAAGAGTCCAGTGATGAAGCTGTGTCCCTTCTGCAGTAAACACAAAAACACCAGATAACAATACTGACAAGTAACAGAAGATACAACTGGACATTCACAAGCCCTCTTCCACCCCTGCACACCCCACACTGAGACACTGACCCAAGAAAAAAACCTGCCTGCTACAAGCAGTTTTTTGGCATGCTCACAACTCCAGCTTGAGTCATCCCCTTGCTCTTACACTAAAGATAGGTCTTTGCTTCTCCAAAGGCAGCAATAGATCTTCCTGGGTAGCTTCACTTCCTCAAATGCTGTTATTTGCCAAGGCAATTCCAGAGCACTGCTCCCATAGCAGAACAAAAGCAGAATGAACTCCCTGGCCCCAGACCCTGGCTTTATGTAACCCTAACCCCACCCACTGACCCACCCACAAGCCCTTGGAAGGGGAGGGGAAGACCAATGGCACACATAAATACACAGGGCTAGGCAGAAGCAAGGCTTTTTCTTCCACTCAGTATCTAGAATGGAGAGCACAGAAAGGATAAACAGACCTCTTTGATGAAGCAGACCATCTGCTTGGTTACTGAGACTTCATATACTGTATCCATAATATCAGGAGGTACGTTATTTTTTACCCTAACTAGCACTAGCCTTTGCATTAAAAACTAGAAATCACTTCTGCTTATGCTTAGGAAGAAAGCTACAACGTTCCACATAACCTATAAAGGGCACACTATACCACAGTCCTGTGATTGGTTCAGGCCTGCATGTAGTACAGCTGTTCTAGCAGGGCGGCATTTCCAGTAGGGTAAAGCAAGATATCAAAATAAACTCCTGGAACATGTATGCTTCTGTAATGTGAGTACTTCCAAAGAGAGATGTTTCCTATATAGTAGCTAGAGTAATTAGAAAAAGGGATCAGTGGGCAAAATGGGTAGATCTCCAGGGGAACACGAGCTCTGTTTCTCTAGATGAATGAGACACACAAGGAGACAAAAGGGGTGCTAAGAGGACTGGAGAACCAACACGGGGCTCTAGGGCACAAAAAAGGCTTCCAGAAGGGGTTCGGAAGGCACTAGAGGGGTCCTACAAGGTCTAAAGGGCCAAAACAGAGCTTGGGAACAAAAGGAAGGCTGAAAGAATAGTTCAAAGTAAAATAAAGGGGCTCCTCAGGGCTCTACAGGACAAACAGAGATCCGTGCAGAACAACAAAATTCTGAAGAGGAATCCAGAACAGATTAGACATCTCTTACGGAGACTAGAGAGCAACTAAAAGAAGCCAGAAGAAGACAACCAAGGCCTCCCAAGGGGCCCAGAGGAAAACAGGGGTGCTCAGGCAACTGAATGATGAAAAGAGCACTCTAGGGCATAAAAAAGGCCTCAGGAACAATTCTGAGAACACTACAGAAGTCCTAAAGGAGCTAGAAACCAAAAGACAACTCTAGGGAACAAGAAAGGCCAAAAGAGTAGTCTGGAACACCCTAGAGGGGTCCTGGGGCACTAGATGGCCAAAAAAGTAAAAACTGGGGAGCAAGGAAGACCTGTGGAGGTGGTCTGAGGGGACAAGAGAGGTTCTGCAGGGTGTGGAGGGCCAGAAGACAGCTCTGGGGCACAACCAAGGTCTCCGGAGGGGTTCTGGGGGAACAAGAGGGGTTCAAAGGGGTCTAGAGGGCCAAGATAGAGCTCTGGGGCAGAAGGAAGCTGAAAGAGTAGTCCAGAATGCACTAGAAGGGTGCTAAGCGCTCTACACGGCCAAAACATGACTCTGGGGAACAAGGAAGAAACCTGGAAGGCTTCTGAGGAGACTAGAGGGTTCCAAAGGGGGCTGGGGGGGGGGGCCAGCAGACAGCTCTGGGGCACAACAAGCACCGCACGGGGGGTTCTGAGCAGACCAGAGGGCTCCTAAGGAGACTACATGGCCAAGACATAAAAACAGGGCAACAAGAAAGATCTCCAGAAGTGCTCTGAGGGGACAGAAGAGGTCCTATGGAATGTGGGTGGCCAAAAGAGGGCTCCGGGGCACAACAAGGACGTCAGGAGGGGTTCTGAGCAGTCTAGACGGGTCCTAAGGGGACACAAGGGCCACAAGACAGCTTTAGGGCATGACAAAGGCCTTTGGAACGATTCCAAGTGGACTAGAGAGGTGCTAAGGGGTCTAGAGGGCCAAGAGAGGTCTGCAGGGGGAACTAAAAGGCCAAAGGAGGAGCCAAAGCAGAATAGAAGGCTGCTTAAAGGGGCTGGAGGGCCAACAGAGGGCTCCAGGGGATGAAGAAGAGCTCCAGAGGAATTCTGAGGGGACTGGAGAGGTACTAAGGGATCTAGAGTGCCAAGATACAGCTCTGGGAAACAAGGAAGGCCCAAAGTATAGTCCAGAACACACTAGAGTGCTCCTAATGGGACTAGATGGCCAAAAAATGAAAACTGGGTAACAAGAAAGACCTCCAATGGCGCTCTGAGGGGACAGAAGAGGTCCTATGGGATGTGGATGGCCAAAGAGGGCTCCGGGGCACAACAAAGGCCTCCAGAGGAGTTCCGAGCAGACTACATGGGTTCTAAGGGGACTCAAGGACCACAAGATAGCTTTGGGGCATGACAAAGGCCTTTGGAAGGGTTCTGAGGGGACTAGAGTGGTGCTAAGGGGTCTAGAGGGCCAAGAGAGGTCTGTGGGTGGAAACTAAAAGGCCAAAGGAGGGGGCCAAAGCAGAATAGAGGGCTGCTAAAGGGGCTGGAGGGCCAACAGAGGGCTCCCAGGCATGAAGAAGGGCTCCAGAGGGATCCTTGTAATCTTGCAGGATCTAGAGAGAAACAAAGACTTCTTAAGGGACAAGAGAACAAATGTAGTGCCTTAGAGCACACCTAAAGGCAAATGGATAGGTCCTGAGGGAACTAGGGAGCAAATGTGTGAGTCCTGGGAAGACAAGGGGGAAAACTGAAGATTCTGGGGCATTAACTCTCCCACCATAATCTTCCAGTTTGGATCCTGTCTCTTACCTCTGAGAAGTTGGCCTTTGCTTTCATTCCACAGGCAGCCGTCAGCTGCTGTGTAGTCTTGGCAGAGAAGTTGGGGATCACTGCCCAGGCAGTCATGACCTGCAACACCACATGCTCAGGACAGTTCTCAGGAAGTCATGCAGATTCATAACCTGAAGGGCAAAAAGCAAATATCTCTTAAGAACAGTTTTTATTTCATCATAGGAGCAATTTTTCCCTCTCTTCTCCATTGTACTGCCTCTAACAACACATCTTCCTCATCACCATTTTCCCTCATTACTTCTACTCCTCTCAGTTGCCCCTGTTGCATCTCAGTTGCATCTTAGTCCTCTAAAGCAGCTGTTTCTCATCCACATGTACTTTCATTTCCTGTCACCGATTCCCCTTCCTGTTTGTCCTATAGCAGGCAGCCGAGACACCCTGGCCTACTGCTTAGCCGCACACCCCTTTTGCTCTGGCCAGCAGCTGAGACAGAGCAGAGGGCAGGAAGAAGGGTGGATCTGAACATAGTAGACCTGGGCACCGAGCAACACAGAAGCAGCAGCAAAGGCATCAAAGAGATTGCATCTTTGTAAAGAAAATACTTATAGTTCCAGGTCCTTAGAGGCAACTGGGGATTCTCTGTATCCGTGCCCAAGCCTCCTGCAGGCTCTTTCCGCATGGTTAAAGGTACCTGAATGCAATGACCTTGGGAGGCAGTAACACAGTGTCCCTGGGGCTGCTGTGGGGTACCTGTGGCTGTTCCAGGGTCTCTCAGGCTGTTCTAGGGTCCTTGGAGAGAAACAGTGTTGATCACATTTCCTTGAGGACTTTCCCTTGTGCTGCATAACAGGACAGCTCTGCACCGAGCCCTCCCACCACTGCTGCTCCTCATAGCTGATGCCTAACTAGCCCCAGTCCCGAGCAAAGCTATGACTACCAGGAGTCCGCACAGCCCCTCACACTCCTCCTTGCCCTCCCCGTTGCCAAAAGGGCCAACCTTGCCTGGTCACACCAGAGATGGAAAACATTTCCTCACCTGTATGAGGGAAAAATAGGGAAACTCCACTGTCCCCAGTGACCTACAGGGACTCTCGCATGAGCAAAACATGTCCAGTAAGGACCAAACACAACAGGCCACTGCTGAAGGGTGGAGAAGGCACAGGCACCTGCAACTACAGCTCCTGGCCTGCCACAGAGGACAACACGGCCGGCACAACATGGTCTCCCAGAAGCCCAGGATGGGAAGACTACACCTCCCGGCATGCCCTGCAGAGCTAAAATGGCCACCGGGAAAACCATTGCCAAAAGACTATACCTCCCAGCGTGCTGTTCAGGCTAAAATGGCCGCCCGGAAGCCTGATGACAGAAGACTACTGCTCCCGGCATGCCGCGCAAAGCAAAATGGCCGCCAGGAAGCCCAGTACGGGAAGACTACTGCTCCCGGCATGCCGGGGGGGTGCAGCGCTCCGTGAGGTTTAACCCTGTGGCGATTCCGTTCCATCCCGCCCTTATCCCCCGCCCCTCCGCCCACCCTCGGGACCCCTCAAGCACCGGGTGCCTCTCAGCGAACTGTGAGTGCTGTGCAGGAAGGACGAGGCGGCGTGCAGCTGTGAAGATGAGGAGGACGTTTTTGACCTCAAATGCGCTGATTACCTCGTCCTGGTCTGGACCACCAAGGTCTGCGTGGTCACCTTCCGGTGAGTCTTGGGGGCGCGTGCAGGGCTGGGGGGGTGCAGGGCACCGTGCTCGCCTTCAGTCCTCTCCGGGCTTGCTGGGGCTCAGCCCCGGCTGCGGCAGAGAAAGCAGAGGCCCCGCTGCGCTTTCAGACGCACCCACGGGCACCTCCAGGCGTGCACAAGCCACCCGCCACTGCCGCCACGACCCTGCAGCTCTGCTCAGCCCAGCGACACTGTGGGGGGACACCGAGCGGGGGCTCTGCTGTATGGCGGTGTGGAGCGGTGCCAAGCAGGCCAGCTGTGTCTGGGGCCCTGTGCCACTCCCCAGCAGCAGCAGCAGCAGCAGCAGCAGGAGCGGGCTCTGAGGCTGTTTGTCCTTCTCGCTGCAGGTCACAGGAGGTGAAGGAGCGGTGGCTGAACACCATGCTCAGGTGAGCCCTGCCGGGGAACTCAGCCTGCCTGCGGCGGCGTCAAGGCTGCAGGCGGTGCAGAGCTGCCGGGGCAGCTGCCCGCAGCACAGCAGCACGGGAGGTGGGGGAAAGGGACGCCGCCTGCGCGGGGCAGCTCTGGGGCCGAGCGGCAGCAGCTGCTTCGCCTTGGCACGGCAAACGAACAGCAGCGCCCTGGAGCTGGCCCCACAGCTCCTGGCTTGCGTGGATGGGGAGCCCGAGCTGCCGCTGCCCCTTTCCCGACGCAAGAGGCCCGGAGGCAGCGGGGCCGGGGGCACTGCAGAGCGGTGCTGCCAGCCAGCGCCGCACGAAGCTCTGCTGTGCCAGGGTGGCGTGGGGGTGCGGGGCTGGTGTTGGGGCAGCGAGCAGAGGGGGCTGCCTGTGACCGAGCTCTGCCTTCGTCCCTGCGCTGTGCCCAGGCAAAGCCCAGGAGCCCAGGAGACCCGGCTCAGCCGCCTGCCCTGCCTTCGGCTCCTCATCAAGTCCGTCGGCTTCGACGCTCCCGTAAGTGTCCCGGGGGTTTCCGCTGCGCCCCGAGCGCCACGGGGCTTTGGGGAAGGGCCCCCGCCACCAGCTGCTCACGTGGCTTCTCTGCTCTCTTGCCTAGTCGGGGTCGCCGACTGCCCGCAGCGTGGAGGCCTTGACTGCGGCGGAGGTGAGTAGGGGCTGCCTCTGCCCCGGCCCTGGCTGGGTGCTGGCGGGAGGCGTCGGAGTTTCGGGAGGGCACGTGGCAGGGCCCGAAGCCCTGCAGACACCGGTCGGTCGCTGCTGCATGGGGCCATTCCTGCAGCCCAGCATCTCCTCCACAGGAGTGTGACGACCTCGGCTCTTCGCTGCAGCTGCTCACAGCTCTCTGCGTGCCTGAAGCAGCTCCGGAGGCACCCGAGCACACGGGCAGCTCCGCAGGTAGGACGATGCACTGAGCATTGGCACCGAGCAGGGCTGCTGGTGCCAGTTGTGCAGCTGGAGATCGCAAGGCGCCTGTGGCCATGCCGAGGGGGGCAGAGGGCTCGAGACCTTCTGGCAGTGCTTGCCTCCTGCCACACTTCCCAGAAGTTCACAATGACAAGACTCACTGCACAAAAGGCATCGCACGTGCTGAACCTCTGTAGCCCTCTGCTCTTCACAGCGCTGCTCACTAGGGACTGCAGCTGCACTCCCCGGGCAGGATAGTGCCCCCGCGGGCACTTGGCTCTCCTCCTGAACTGCTCCTCACCTCCATAGCTGCTAAGGTTGCCCCTTGCCATGTGCCATGTGCCATGTGCCATGTGCCATGTGTGGGGCTGCGTGCTCCCACCGGGAAAGTGCCCTTTTGGCCCTTCAGAGGCCCAGGAAAAAGGAGCTGACAGCCTCTTTCTCCCCACAGCACACCCAGGTGCTGCTCTGGAGGACGCCTCTGCCCTCCACAGCCCAGAGGCTGAAGCTGCCTGCGGCCCCCCAACCGCTGAGACGCAGCAGCCCAGAGGCAGAAGCCCCAGCGGGAGGCGCAGAAATGCCTCGTGCGTCTCTGCTCCTCCACTGCCTGCTCAGAGCAAGGAGCTCGGCACGCTGCGCAGGAGCCTCTCGGAGGCAGCCCTGTCCTTCCCGGGCCGCTGGCGAGGCTGCAGAAGGCGCCAGAGGGGCACCAGCCGGGCGCCCAGTGTTGCGGATGGTCAGCAACAGCTGGGCATGGAGAAGGGGGCCCTGGAAAAGCCACCTGCCATGGAGGCGGCACCACTCTCGGCTGCCTCTGCACCCGCACCGTCCTCCAGGTGCTCCCCGGAGAGCTGCCGGGCTGCTTCGCGGGGCCCCTCCATAAGCCTCCTGGGAGCTGCTGCCATTCCCGCTTGCTGCTTGCCGGCGGCGAGAGCTGCGAGAAAGAGAAGGAGACGGAGGAGGAGACAGAGAAGGAAAAGAAGAAGGAGAGAGAGAAGGAGAAAGAGGGAGACAAAGAGAAGGCGAAAGAGAAGGAGAAGGCGAAGGCAAAAGCAAAGGAGAAGGAGAAGAAGAGAGAAAGAAAGAGAAGGAGGAAGAGAAAGGGAAAGGGAAGGAGAAGGAGAAGAAATGGAGAGCAAATAAAGGGAGGAGAAAAGAAAGAAAGAAAAGACATGGAGAGAAAACCAAGAGAAAGAAAAGAAATGGCGTAAAAAGAAATGGAGAGAAAAGAAAGGGAAAGAAAAGGAAGGGGTAGGGCAAGAAAGTGAAGAGGAAAAAAGCGGGGAGAAAAAAGGTGTAGAAAGGAAGGGGGAGAGAAAAGTGAGGGCAAAAAAGGGGGAGAAAAGGGAGAAGAAGCAAAGGGAGCAAAGAAGATGGAGCTAAGAGAAGAGGAGAAAGAGGAGGGAGAAAAGGAAGAGGGAGAAAAAAGGAAGAGGGAGAAAAAAGGGGGGGGGGAGAAAGAAAGGGGAGCAAAAGGGTGAAAAAAGCGGCCAAATGAAGGGGTGCTAGAAAAGGGGAGGAAAGGGAGAGGGAGAAAAGGGAGGAAGAAGAGAGGGGGAGAAAAAGAGTGAGAAAAGGGAGAAGAAAAGGAGGGGAAGGGGAAATAAGCAAGAGAGAAGCAAAGGGGGACTAAAAAAGGAGGGTGGAAATGGGAGAGAAAGGGGAACAAAGAGAGGAGGAAGAAAGGGGAGCAAAAAGGGAGATAAGCAAGCGAGGGAAAAAATGGAGAGAGAAGAAGGCGGGAGAAGAAGGGGGAGGTAAGAAAGCGTGAGAAAAGAGGTGTCAGGAAAAAAGGGGGAGAAAAGAGTGAAGAGAAATGGGGAGAAAAAGCAAAGGGAGAAGAAAGGAGGAGAAAAAAGGGGGAAGAAAAATGGGGAGAAAGGAGGGGGAAATAGCAAAAAGGCGGGGAGGGGGAAGAAATAAAAGGGGGAGAAAAGAAAGGCAGAGAGAAAAATGAGGAGAAAAAAGGGGTGGGAGAGGGGAGCTAAGAAAAGAGGGAAGAAAAGAGGGGAAGCTAAAAGGGGAGAAAAGCGGGGAGAGAGGCAGAGCAAAAAGGGGGGAGAGAAAAAAAGGGGGAAGGAAAAAGGGTAGGAAAAGAGGGGAGAGAAAAAAGGGGGAGCAAGCGTGAGGAGGAAAAAGAGGGAGAGAAAAGGGAAGAGGAGAGGGGAGAGGAAAAAGGAGGAGGGGCAAGGGGGCAAGAAGCGGAGGGGAAAGGGCAAAGGGAGAAGAAAGGGGGAGAAAGAAGGGGGAAGGAAAAGGGGAAGGAAAGAAGGGAAAGGAATAGAAAAAAGGGGGAGAGAAATGGGAGAAATCAAAGGGGTAGAAAAGGAAGGCAGAGCAAAGACGGGGAGAAAAAGGGGGTGGAAAGGAGGAGCTAAGAAAAGAGGGAAGAAAAAAGGGGAAGGAAAAGGGGGAGAGAAAAAGGGGGAGAGAAATGGGAGGGAAAGGGGAGAGAAAAGGGGGAAGAAAGAAGGGGGGAGAAAAGAAAGCAGGAGAAAAAGAGGGGGAGAGAGAAAGGAGGAGGAAAGGGTGAGAGAAAAAGGGGGAGCAAAGAAGAGGGGGACCAAAAGCAGGGGAGAAAAGGGGGGAGAAAAAAGTGGGGAAAAATGGAGAGAAAAGAAAGGAGGGGAGAAAAAGAAGGGAGATAAAAGGTGGAGAAAAAAGGGAGGGAGGGAGGGAGGGAGGAGGGGGAGAGGAAAAGGCGGAGAAGAAAGGGTGAGAAAAGCGGGGAGAGAAAAAGGGGGGAGAAAAAAAAAGGGGGGAGAAAAAAGGGAGAAAATAAGCGAAGGCAGGAGAAAAATGGGAGACAAAGGGGAGGAAAATGGTGGGAAAGGGGGAGAAAAGAAAAGAGGGAAGAAAAGAGGGGAAGATGAAAGGGGAGGAAAAAGGGGGAGATAAGAAAGCAAGAGAAAAAAGGGGGAGAGAAAAAAGAGGTAGAAAATATGGAGAAAAGAATGGAGAAAAAGGGAGAGAGGGAAAAGGGGGAGAGCAACTGAGGAGAAAAAAGGGGGAGAAGAAAAAGGGGGAGGAAGGGGGAGAAAAGGGGGGAGAAGAAAAGGGGGAGAAAGAAGAAAGGGAGAAAAAAGGGAAGAAAGAAGGGGGAAAAGAGGGGGGGAGAAAGAGAAAAAGGGGAGAAAAGAAAGGCAGAGCAAAGGTGGGGGGAAAGGGGGGCTGGAAAGGGGGAGATGAGAAAAGAGGGAAGAGCAAAGGGGAAGAGAAGGGAGGACAGGAATGGGAGAAAAAAGGGGGAGAAAAGGTGGAGAGGAAAGGGGGCAGGAAAGCAGGGGGAACAAAAAGGGAGGAGAAAAAGGTGAGGAAAAATGGGGAGAACATCAAAGAAGGGAGAAAAAAAAAGGGAGCTAAAAGGGGGAGAAAAACGGGGGAAGGGGGAGAAAAGAGGGAAGAAAAGGGGAAGAAAAAGTGGGAAGAGGAGAAGGGGGACAAAGATGGGAGAAAAAAGGGGGAAGATGATAAAAGGGGGGGAAGGGAGGAAAGGTAAAAAAAAAAGGGAGGAGAAGGGAAGGGAAAAAAGGGGAAGAAAAAATGGGGAGAAGAACTGGTGAGAAAAGCGGGGAGAAAAGAAACGGGGAGATGAGCAAGGCGGATAAGGGGGGAGATTAGCAAGGGGGAGATAAGGAAGCAGGGAGAAAAAGGAGGGGAAGGGAAGGAGGGGAAGCAAAGGAAGGGGAAGAAAAGTGGGGGAAGAAAAGAAAGGGGCCAAAGAAGAAAGGGAAAAAAGGACAGGGAAAAGGGAAAGGAAAGAGAAAAACGGAAAGACAAAAGGAAAGACAAAAGGGACGAAGGAAAGGAAAGGAAAAAGGAGAAGGTAAAAAGGAAGGAAAAAAAGGAAAGAACAAAAAGGAAAGGAACCCCTCCCCCCCCCAACCCCGCCTTTGGCGGCATCCTCATCCCCTTGCAACAGCGGGAAGCCTGCCGGGACGGGCAGTGTGCTTCTACCTGTGGGAACTTGTCTGTGGTTAGCACTGACCTCCCCGTTGAGGGCCCCGGGGAGCCTCGGACCAGGAGCAGGGGGACTTTGGATTTACGCCTGTGTAACTTCACTGCAATAAAGCCCTTTTCCGCAGGACGATTTGACGGCTCCTTGTCTCTCCCTGCAACACTCGGGCGCCAAATGTCCTCCACCGACTTTGGGATGGTTCTGCAGGTGCGGCGGGGCTGTTTGCATGCCCTGGCGTGCACACCGCCGTAGCAGCAGGGCAAGGCACTGAGCAGCGGTGGCACTGCTGCTGCTGCTGCTGCTGCTGCTGTTGTGGGAGAGGGCAAGGGAGATTTGGGGAAGCAATGCCTCTGTGGCAGGGAGTCAAGGGCCACCGCCGAGCGCAGCAGTCCCCAGGGAGGGGCAGAGAGAAGCTGCCGAGAGGCGATGCTGCTCCAGAAGGGGCGTGCGAGAGAAGGAGGCCACGGGCACGGCAGGGCTGCTGCTTCCCGGGTGCGGCTGTTGCCCGGACACCGAGGAAAGGGGCAGGAGAGCACCTGGCCTGGCAGGAGGCGCGAGCGGCAGAAGCCGCATGCTGGCAGGCTGCAGCTAGGGAAGGTGCCCCCTCCGTCGGCCCCTGTCGGCAGGGGCACTCTCCTCGCAAGGCAGCCGAAGGAGAGGGGCCCGCTGCCACTGGCAAAAGGCATTGGCCGTTCTCGGCCATCTGCAGCTCTTCCGTCGCGTGGCGTTCAGCTCTCCCTTGCAGAAACCAGAAGCATTTTGTCCTGCTGGCACGCATGGGCAGGAAGAGACGGCCCATGCCGTTGGTGCAGAGGAAAGACCCAGAGGCCACAGAAGCCTCCAGCTGCCTCTAAGCAGAAACACAAGGATTTCTTTGGCAGGGGCTGACTCACTGCAGTATGGGACTGTGAGCAGCCTGGGGGTGCCAGGAAGAGGACGTGCCCGTTTCCTGGCCTCTAAGCAGCCCAGACAACCCAGGGAGGAGGAGCCCAGGCACTTGCCCAGAGAGGAAGGGGGTCTCTCTTTGGGCCCAAGGGGGTGGCCCAGGGCCGACGGGACAGCGATGCTCAGCAAGCTTAGCCGGCCTCCCAATACTCAGCACACATGGGCCTGAACCTTCCCACTTGCAGCTTCTGGCTAAGAAAAGAGGCCTTGGTCCTCTGGGAGCCTCTTTCCAGGCACTTGCAGCATGCCGAAGGAAAGCAAGAGAGGGGCACCAAACGCAGAGGAGCTCTACACATCGGTCACAAGCAAGGGCTAGGGGGAAGGAGTTGCCTAAAACTGTGCTCCAGCCCCTCTCAGCTTGCTCTTGCAAGTGCAAGAAGCACCACGATCGAACAAGACCTAAATGGAAACGCACCCCACAGGAGATGTAGCCCCTCCCTCCTCTCCAGAGAGCCTTTGTCTCCCTCCATCTCTTTCCTTAAGGACTTGCCCTGTCAGTCCTCCTGTCCCTTTACACAGGTGACCTCCAGACACGCACTTGGCAGGCCTCCAAAGACTAGAAGCACACAGAAAGCAGAGGGCTTTGCTTTAGTGCGCCACGTTCTGCCTTCAGCTCAGAAAACTGCTTTACCCAGCTACCAGAGCGCCCAACCACAAGCACGGGGCCAGCCCAGCCCTCCTGGCCTCCAAGGCTAAGGCCCCCGAACCACTGTAGCCAACAGGGGAATTCTCTGGGGGCCTTTGCCAAAGCTGCCTTTGGCTCCCTAGCCACAAAGACCAAAAGCCCTTTGACCAACAGCTGCATCAATGGGAGCTGCCTTTGGGCACAGGAGCCAAGTGATGTCGGCGAGGCCCCTCTGCTCCTTGGGCTACTCCGTGACGACTATTGCACCCCATGCTTCGCACATCCCATTTTCTGTTTAAGTGCCAGGAAGACACTCTAATCATACCAGCATAAGTAAAGCAGAAGAGGCAAGCATTGCCGTGGCAGACAATGCTGGAATTAAGCCTCCTGCTGGGGCCGCCTGAGTGAAGCTCCTGGCGTCTGCATCCTGCGGCTGTTTTAAATCACACGATGCACTCTCTTCTTGCCAACCAAATGCACCTGCCCTGGGGAGGAAGCATGGCTGAGCTGCAAAGGGGAAAAGCTGAGCTCTGGCATTGCCCGGCTCAGCTCGCCCAGCACAGCAGCCTGCCTTTGAGCAGCACGGCACGTCTGGTTTTCTAGGCTTTGCAAGAGCAAAGAGAAGAACAAGGGAGTTCAGAGAATCGCAGAACGGTGGAGGCTGGAAGGCACCGTCAGAGACCATGCGCTCCTAGCGCCCTGCTCAAGCAGGCTCACCTAGAGCAGGCTGCCCAGGACCGTGTGCAGACAACTTCTGAATATCCCCAAGGATGGCGTCTCCACAAGCCCTCTGAGCAACCCGTGCCAGTGCTCAGGCACCCTCACCGCAAAAGAGTTTTGCGTAGCTTCAGACGGAATTGCCTGTGCAATTTCAGTTTGTGCCCGTTGCCTCTCGTCCTGTCGCTGGGCAACGCTGAAAGAATTCAAGTGCAGGGAGGCTTTGGCCTTCCCAGCCCTAGTGCTGCTTGCTCCAACAATGTCCCTGCGTTCCTCGCAGGTCACCTCTCCCTGCTTCCACCCTCTGCACACTTGCTTCTCCTGTCTGGCTTTTGCCAGCACCTCCTTGTTCGTCCAGGCAGGGTTCCCATGCCCTTTGCTCAGCTCCTGGCTCAATGGCATGGACTGTTCTGGAGCTTGGCAGAGGGGATGCTGGACTATCAAGCAGCTTTCTCGGAGCCCTCTTCCCTCTCGAGCCTTGTCCCATGGGACTCTTCCTCCTGGAGCAGCACACCCTCGTGCACCAGCGAGCTGCAATCTCTTGCTCTACCACACACGTATCTCAGCCACTTGCTGAGAGGAGAGCAATTGCAGCAAAAGCACTTTGGCATCCCCTCGAGAGCCGAGCACCGGTGAAGGCTGAGAGAAGGACCATCGCTGCCGCTTTCACAGCCATCGGGACTGGCACTCACATGCAGACCGCACACGTGGCTACCTCCACTTCCCTATCTGTATACAAGCATTTTCGTGAGCCTGCCTCATCTCCTGCGCAGTCTGCCTTTGAGTCTCTCTGCAGACTCCTGGGACGCACCTGAGTCGAGGTGGGATTCAGCTGCCCAAAAGCCCGTGTCTACAGGCATTTGGGTATGCCAGGGCACCACCAGGAATTGCCAAAGGCATCACAAATGGATGCCGGTCCTGGAGCTTAGGCAGCTGAATCCTGCCCTAAACTCTTCTCTGACTGTGGCTGGAGCCGAGCTTCCCACTTCACATGGGGAGGCCACTCTCATCGCCGGCTCACCACTCCTGGGACTGAGTGCAGAGGAAGCGTGAAAGCTGGGAAAGTTGGGACACCGCCTGGGCCCTGATGTGATCTCCAGCGGGCACAGGCCCCCTTGCTTGCCCCCTCCACAGCTTGAGGCCTCCTGTCCCAGCAGCAACAGGGCATGTTGCAGCCGTGCGGGGAGGCGTGTGCATTGGGGGTTTTCACTGACACAGAGCCAGCTGCTGAAGCCGGCAGCTCCTGCAACACCAAGCCCGGAGACGCAGAGCAAAGGGGGCATGGCGGGAGCCAGCAGCGGTGCCCGGCCCCACCAGCCGCGCTCCCACCCCGCAGACGGGACAATGCCGTGGCGGCGGTGGAGGTGCCGGGCAGCGGGGAGACTCCCCTTTGCGCCCGCAGCCCCCGGCCCACGCCCCGGCGCTGCCCCGCGACCCGGCCGCCGCATCACAATGTGCCACAGTGGCACCCGGGTGGCCACGGCCACCAGCGCCCGCCCGGCCCCAGTGCGGCGCTGTGCCAGTGCGGGGCAGCGGGGAGACGCAGGCTCCCGGCCCAGCGCAGCGGCACTACTCGGCACAGGCGCACCGCTCTTGCCTTGGCGCAGGCCTGACCGGCGCCTGGCGCTGCCCGCCGCGGGGCACGCACGCACCGCAGCCCTCTGCGTGCACACGGCGCCATGGGACAGGCCAACTGCTGCGGCACCCGGGGCGCTGCCGGCCCCGCTGCCGGCACGCAGGCACAGCCTGGGGACCCTGGCCGCGCGGCTCCTCGCGCCGGCCTCGGGCTCGCGCCCAGGGGAGCCTCCCGGCCCCCGGCGCCGCTTGGTGCCTTTGTGTCGCGCAGGAGCCCCCGGCTCCTGCTCAGCGAGCGCGTGCGGGTGACTCGGCACCAGCGGACGAGGGACAGGCACCTCCTGCTCTTCTCCGACGCCATCGCCATCGCCAGATTCAGGTAAGAAGAGCAACCAGAGCCGTCCTCCCCCCCGCCACCGCCTCTGCCACCTGCCCCCAGGCACCGCTGCTCCCCGCATCTGCTCCCACCGGAGCAGAAAGTGCCTCCTCGGGGCTGCTCTTCCCATTGCTTCCTTCCTCGACAGCACCTCTCGACAAGGAACAGCAGTGCCGCCAAATCCTGCTGCTCACAGCCTCTAGCATCCAGTCGCCCGCAAGGAGGCCTTCCTCCTCTCCTCACTGCCTCGCCCAGGGCTCCATGCCCTTTGCTCCCCACCACCACTGGTGCTTCATATGGCCTGCAGCCCCCTGCATGGGTGCACCTGCGCTGCGGGCAGGGACAGCCTTGCCCTTTAATTCGGGGAGGTGTGAGCGGAAAGGGGCAGGCTCCGCGTGTTGCCACCCTGACCGGCAGCCCCTGAGCAAGCGCCCGCCAGCACTGCTTTGCAGCAGCGACTTCTCCAGAGTGCCCTGTGTGCGTGCTGGCACGCAGGCTGCTTTCTGCCGCCCGAGCCCCGCGCTGGCTGCCCCGAGCCTCTGCCCCCGGCACACGGCTCTCCCCGGGAGGCCTGCTGCGGCTGCCCCCAGCACACAGCCTCCAAGGCGGTCCCTGCTCTTCCTCCTGGCAGATGTGGTTCCACCTTCCTGCTCAAGCACCGGGTGCCTCTCAGCGACCTCTGGGTGCTGTGCGAGAAGGACGAGGCGGCGTGCGGCTGCGAAGATGAGGAGGACGTTTTTGGCCTCAAATGCGCCAATTCCCTCATCCTGGTCTGGACCACCAAGGTCTGCGTGGTCACCTTCCGGTGAGTCTTGGGGGCGCGTGCAGGGCTGGGGGGGTGCAGGGCACCGTGCTCGCCTTCAGTCCTCTCCGGGCTTGCTGGGGCTCAGCCCCGGCTGCGGCAGAGAAAGCAGAGGCCCCGCTGCGCTTTCAGACGCACCCACGGGCACCTCCAGGCGTGCACAAGCCACCCGCCACTGCCGCCACGACCCTGCAGCTCTGCTCAGCCCAGCGACACTGTGGGGGGACACCGAGCGGGGGCTCTGCTGTATGGCGGTGTGGAGCGGTGCCAAGCAGGCCAGCTGTGTCTGGGGCCCTGTGCCACTCCCCAGCAGCAGCAGCAGCAGCAGCAGCAGCAGCAGCAGCAGCAGCAGCAGCAGCAGCAGCAGCAGGAGCGGGCTCTGAGGCTGTTTGTCCTTCTCGCTGCAGGTCGCAGGAGGTGAAGGAGCGGTGGCTGAACACCATGCTCAGGTGAGCCCTGCCGGGGAACTCAGCCTGCCTGCGGCGGCGTCAAGGCTGCAGGCGGTGCAGAGCTGCCGGGGCAGCTGCCCGCAGCACAGCAGCACGGGAGGTGGGGGAAAGGGACGCCGCCTGCGCGGGGCAGCTCTGGGGCCGAGCGGCAGCAGCTGCTTCGCCTTGGCACGGCAAACGAACAGCAGCGCCCTGGAGCTGGCCCCACAGCTCCTGGCTTGCGTAGATGGGGAGCCCGAGCTGCCGCTGCCCCTTTCCCGACGCAAGAGGCCCGGAGGCAGCGGGGCCGGGGGCGCTGCAGAGCGGTGCTGCCAGCCAGCGCCGCACGAAGCTCTGCTGTGCCAGGGTGGCGTGGGGGTGCGGGGCTGGTGTCAGGGCAGCGAGCAGAGGGGGCTGCCTGTGACCGAGCTCTGCCTTCGTCCCTGCGCTGTGCCCAGGCAAAGCCCAGGAGCCCAGGAGACCCGGCTCAGCCGCCTGCCCTGCCTTCGGCTCCTCATCAAGTCCGTCGGCTTCGACGCTCCCGTAAGTGTCCCGGGGGTTTCCGCTGCGCCCCGAGCGCCACGGGGCTTTGGGGAAGGGCCCCCGCCACCAGCTGCTCACGTGGCTTTCTCTGCTCTCTTGCCTAGTCGGGGTCGCCGACTGCCCGCAGCGTGGAGGCCTTGACTGCGGCGGAGGTGAGTAGGGGCTGCCTCTGCCCCGGCCCTGGCTGGGTGCTGGCGGGAGGCGTCGGAGTTTCGGGAGGGCACGTGGCAGGGCCCGAAGCCCTGCAGACACCGGTCGGTCGCTGCTGCATGGGGCCATTCCTGCAGCCCAGCATCTCCTCCACAGGAGTGTGACGACCTCGGCTCTTCGCTGCAGCTGCTCACAGCTCTCTGCGTGCCTGAAGCAGCTCCGGAGGCACCCGAGCACACGGGCAGCTCCGCAGGTAGGACGATGCACTGAGCATTGGCACCGAGCAGGGCTGCTGGTGCCAGTTGTGCAGCTGGAGATCGCAAGGCGCCTGTGGCCATGCCGAGGGGGGCAGAGGGCTCGAGACCTTCTGGCAGTGCTTGCCTCCTGCCACACTTCCCAGAAGTTCACAATGACAAGACTCACTGCACAAAAGGCATCGCACGTGCTGAACCTCTGTAGCCCTCTGCTCTTCACAGCGCTGCTCACTAGGGACTGCAGCTGCACTCCCCGGGCAGGATAGTGCCCCCGCGGGCACTTGGCTCTCCTCCTGAACTGCTCCTCACCTCCATAGCTGCTAAGGTTGCCCCTTGCCATGTGCCATGTGCCATGTGCCATGTGCCATGTGCCATGTGCCATGTGTGGGGCTGCGTGCTCCCACCGGGAAAGTGCCCTTTTGGCCCTTCAGAGGCCCAGGAAAAAGGAGCTGACAGCCTCTTTCTCCCCACAGCACACCCAGGTGCTGCTCTGGAGGACGCCTCTGCCCTCCACAGCCCAGAGGCTGAAGCTGCCTGCGGCCCCCCAACCGCTGAGACGCAGCAGCCCAGAGGCAGAAGCCCCAGCGGGAGGCGCAGAAATGCCGCTTGCGTCTCTGCTCCTCCACTGCCTGCTCAGAGCAAGGAGCTCGGCACGCTGCGCAGGAGCCTCTCGGAGGCAGCCCTGTCCTTCCCGGGCCGCTGGCGAGGCTGCAGAAGGCGCCAGAGGGGCACCAGCCGGGCGCCCAGTGTTGCGGATGGTCAGCAACAGCTGGGCATGGAGAAGGGGGCCCTGGAAAAGCCACCTGCCATGGAGGCGGCACCACTCTCGGCTGCCTCTGCACCCGCACCGTCCTCCAGGTGCTCCCCGGAGAGCTGCCGGGCTGCTTCGCGGGGCCCCTCCATAAGCCTCCTGGGAGCTGCTGCCATTCCCGCTTGCTGCTTGCCGGCGGCGAGAGCTGCGAGAAAGAGAAGGAGACGGAGGAGGAGACAGAGAAGGAAAAGAAGAAGGAGAGAGAGAAGGAGAAAGAGGGAGACAAAGAGAAGGCGAAAGAGAAGGAGAAGGCGAAGGCAAAAGCAAAGGAGAAGGAGAAGAAGAGAGAAAGAAAGAGAAGGAGGAAGAGAAAGGGAAAGGGAAGGAGAAGGAGAAGAAATGGAGAGCAAATAAAGGGAGGAGAAAAGAAAGAAAGAAAAGACATGGAGAGAAAACCAAGAGAAAGAAAAGAAATGGCGTAAAAAGAAATGGAGAGAAAAGAAAGGGAAAGAAAAGGAAGGGGTAGGGCAAGAAAGTGAAGAGGAAAAAAGCGGGGAGAAAAAAGGTGTAGAAAGGAAGGGGGAGAGAAAAGTGAGGGCAAAAAAGGGGGAGAAAAGGGAGAAGAAGCAAAGGGAGCAAAGAAGATGGAGCTAAGAGAAGAGGAGAAAGAGGAGGGAGAAAAGGAAGAGGGAGAAAAAAGGAAGAGGGAGAAAAAAGGGGGGGGGGGAGAAAGAAAGGGGAGAAAAAGGGTGAAAAAAGCGGCCAAATGAAGGGGTGCTAGAAAAGGGGAGGAAAGGGAGAGGGAGAAAAGGGAGGAAGAAGAGAGGGGGAGAAAAAGAGTGAGAAAAGGGAGAAGAAAAGGAGGGGAAGGGGAAATAAGCAAGAGAGAAGCAAAGGGGGACTAAAAAAGGAGGGTGGAAATGGGAGAGAAAGGGGAACAAAGAGAGGAGGAAGAAAGGGGAGCAAAAAGGAGGGAGATAAGCAAGCGAGGGAAAAAATGGAGAGAGAAGAAGGCGGGAGAAGAAGGGGGAGGTAAGAAAGCGTGAGAAAAGAGGTGTCAGGAAAAAAGGGGGAGAAAAGAGTGAAGAGAAATGGGGAGAAAAAGCAAAGGGAGAAGAAAGGAGGAGAAAAAAGGGGGAAGAAAAATGGGGAGAAAGGAGGGGGAAATAGCAAAAAGGCGGGGAGGGGGAAGAAATAAAAGGGGGAGAAAAGAAAGGCAGAGAGAAAAATGAGGAGAAAAAAGGGGTGGGAGAGGGGAGCTAAGAAAAGAGGGAAGAAAAGAGGGGAAGCTAAAAGGGGAGAAAAGCGGGGAGAGAGGCAGAGCAAAAAGGGGGGAGAGAAAAAAAGGGGGAAGGAAAAAGGGTAGGAAAAGAGGGGAGAGAAAAAAGGGGGAGAAAGCGTGAGGAGGAAAAAGAGGGAGAGAAAAGGGAAGAGGAGAGGGGAGAGGAAAAAGGAGGAGGGGCAAGGGGGCAAGAAGCGGAGGGGAAAGGGCAAAGGGAGAAGAAAGGGGGAGAAAGAAGGGGGAAGGAAAAGGGGAAGGAAAGAAGGGAAAGGAATAGAAAAAAGGGGGAGAGAAATGGGAGAAATCAAAGGGGTAGAAAAGGAAGGCAGAGCAAAGACGGGGAGAAAAAGGGGGTGGAAAGGAGGAGCTAAGAAAAGAGGGAAGAAAAAAGGGGAAGGAAAAGGGGGAGAGAAAAAGGGGGAGAGAAATGGGAGGGAAAGGGGAGAGAAAAGGGGGAAGAAAGAAGGGGGGAGAAAAGAAAGCAGGAGAAAAAGAGGGGGAGAGAGAAAGGAGGAGGAAAGGGTGAGAGAAAAAGGGGGAGCAAAGAAGAGGGGGACCAAAAGCAGGGGAGAAAAGGGGGGAGAAAAAAGTGGGGAAAAATGGAGAGAAAAGAAAGGAGGGGAGAAAAAGAAGGGAGATAAAAGGTGGAGAAAAAAGGGAGGGAGGGAGGGAGGGAGGGAGGAGGGGGAGAGGAAAAGGCGGAGAAGAAAGGGTGAGAAAAGCGGGGAGAGAAAAAGGGGGGAGAAAAAAAAAGGGGGGAGAAAAAAGGGAGAAAATAAGCGAAGGCAGGAGAAAAATGGGAGACAAAGGGGAGGAAAATGGTGGGAAAGGGGGAGAAAAGAAAAGAGGGAAGAAAAGAGGGGAAGATGAAAGGGGAGGAAAAAGGGGGAGATAAGAAAGCAAGAGAAAAAAGGGGGAGAGAAAAAAGAGGTAGAAAATATGGAGAAAAGAATGGAGAAAAAGGGAGAGAGGGAAAAGGGGGAGAGCAACTGAGGAGAAAAAAGGGGGAGAAGAAAAAGGGGGAGGAAGGGGGAGAAAAGGGGGGAGAAGAAAAGGGGGAGAAAGAAGAAAGGGAGAAAAAAGGGAAGAAAGAAGGGGGAAAAGAGGGGGGGAGAAAGAGAAAAAGGGGAGAAAAGAAAGGCAGAGCAAAGGTGGGGGGAAAGGGGGGCTGGAAAGGGGGAGATGAGAAAAGAGGGAAGAGCAAAGGGGAAGAGAAGGGAGGACAGGAATGGGAGAAAAAAGGGGGAGAAAAGGTGGAGAGGAAAGGGGGCAGGAAAGCAGGGGGAACAAAAAGGGAGGAGAAAAAGGTGAGGAAAAATGGGGAGAACATCAAAGAAGGGAGAAAAAAAAAGGGAGCTAAAAGGGGGAGAAAAACGGGGGAAGGGGGAGAAAAGAGGGAAGAAAAGGGGAAGAAAAAGTGGGAAGAGGAGAAGGGGGACAAAGATGGGAGAAAAAAGGGGGAAGATGATAAAAGGGGGGGAAGGGAGGAAAGGTGAGAAAAAAAGGGAGGAGAAGGGAAGGGAAAAAAGGGGAAGAAAAAATGGGGAGAAGAACTGGTGAGAAAAGCGGGGAGAAAAGAAACGGGGAGATGAGCAAGGCGGATAAGGGGGGAGATTAGCAAGGGGGAGATAAGGAAGCAGGGAGAAAAAGGAGGGGAAGGGAAGGAGGGGAAGCAAAGGAAGGGGAAGAAAAGTGGGGGAAGAAAAGAAAGGGGCCAAAGAAGAAAGGGAAAAAAGGACAGGGAAAAGGGAAAGGAAAGAGAAAAACGGAAAGACAAAAGGAAAGACAAAAGGGACGAAGGAAAGGAAAGGAAAAAGGAGAAGGTAAAAAGGAAGGAAAAAAAGGAAAGAACAAAAAGGAAAGGAACCCCTCCCCCCCCAACCCCGCCTTTGGCGGCATCCTCATCCCCTTGCAACAGCGGGAAGCCTGCCGGGACGGGCAGTGTGCTTCTACCTGTGGGAACTTGTCTGTGGTTAGCACTGACCTCCCCGTTGAGGGCCCCGGGGAGCCTCGGACCAGGAGCAGGGGGACTTTGGATTTACGCCTGTGTAACTTCACTGCAATAAAGCCCTTTTCCGCAGGACGATTTGACGGCTCCTTGTCTCTCCCTGCAACACTCGGGCGCCAAATGTCCTCCACCGACTTTGGGATGGTTCTGCAGGTGCGGCGGGGCTGTTTGCATGCCCTGGCGTGCACACCGCCGTAGCAGCAGGGCAAGGCACTGAGCAGCGGTGGCACTGCTGCTGCTGCTGCTGCTGCTGCTGTTGTGGGAGAGGGCAAGGGAGATTTGGGGAAGCAATGCCTCTGTGGCAGGGAGTCAAGGGCCACCGCCGAGCGCAGCAGTCCCCAGGGAGGGGCAGAGAGAAGCTGCCGAGAGGCGATGCTGCTCCAGAAGGGGCGTGCGAGAGAAGGAGGCCACGGGCACGGCAGGGCTGCTGCTTCCCGGGTGCGGCTGTTGCCCGGACACCGAGGAAAGGGGCAGGAGAGCACCTGGCCTGGCAGGAGGCGCGAGCGGCAGAAGCCGCATGCTGGCAGGCTGCAGCTAGGGAAGGTGCCCCCTCCGTCGGCCCCTGTCGGCAGGGGCACTCTCCTCGCAAGGCAGCCGAAGGAGAGGGGCCCGCTGCCACTTGCAAAAGGCATTGGCCGTTCTCGGCCATCTGCAGCTCTTCCGTCGCGTGGCGTTCAGCTCTCCCTTGCAGAAACCAGAAGCATTTTGTCCTGCTGGCACGCATGGGCAGGAAGAGACGGCCCATGCCGTTGGTGCAGAGGAAAGACCCAGAGGCCACAGAAGCCTCCAGCTGCCTCTAAGCAGAAACACAAGGATTTCTTTGGCAGGGGCTGACTCACTGCAGTATGGGACTGTGAGCAGCCTGGGGGTGCCAGGAAGAGGACGTGCCCGTTTCCTGGCCTCTAAGCAGCCCAGACAACCCAGGGAGGAGGAGCCCAGGCACTTGCCCAGAGAGGAAGGGGGTCTCTCTTTGGGCCCAAGGGGGTGGCCCAGGGCCGACGGGACAGCGATGCTCAGCAAGCTTAGCCGGCCTCCCAATACTCAGCACACATGGGCCTGAACCTTCCCACTTGCAGCTTCTGGCTAAGAAAAGAGGCCTTGGTCCTCTGGGAGCCTCTTTCCAGGCACTTGCAGCATGCCGAAGGAAAGCAAGAGAGGGGCACCAAACGCAGAGGAGCTCTACACATCGGTCACAAGCAAGGGCTAGGGGGAAGGAGTTGCCTAAAACTGTGCTCCAGCCCCTCTCAGCTTGCTCTTGCAAGTGCAAGAAGCACCACGATCGAACAAGACCTAAATGGAAACGCACCCCACAGGAGATGTAGCCCCTCCCTCCTCTCCAGAGAGCCTTTGTCTCCCTCCATCTCTTTCCTTAAGGACTTGCCCTGTCAGTCCTCCTGTCCCTTTACACAGGTGACCTCCAGACACGCACTTGGCAGGCCTCCAAAGACTAGAAGCACACAGAAAGCAGAGGGCTTTGCTTTAGTGCGCCACGTTCTGCCTTCAGCTCAGAAAACTGCTTTACCCAGCTACCAGAGCGCCCAACCACAAGCACGGGGCCAGCCCAGCCCTCCTGGCCTCCAAGGCTAAGGCCCCCGAACCACTGTAGCCAACAGGGGAATTCTCTGGGGGCCTTTGCCAAAGCTGCCTTTGGCTCCCTAGCCACAAAGACCAAAAGCCCTTTGACCAACAGCTGCATCAATGGGAGCTGCCTTTGGGCACAGGAGCCAAGTGATGTCGGCGAGGCCCCTCTGCTCCTTGGGCTACTCCGTGACGACTATTGCACCCCATGCTTCGCACATCCCATTTTCTGTTTAAGTGCCAGGAAGACACTCTAATCATACCAGCATAAGTAAAGCAGAAGAGGCAAGCATTGCCGTGGCAGACAATGCTGGAATTAAGCCTCCTGCTGGGGCCGCCTGAGTGAAGCTCCTGGCGTCTGCATCCTGCGGCTGTTTTAAATCACACGATGCACTCTCTTCTTGCCAACCAAATGCACCTGCCCTGGGGAGGAAGCATGGCTGAGCTGCAAAGGGGAAAAGCTGAGCTCTGGCATTGCCCGGCTCAGCTCGCCCAGCACAGCAGCCTGCCTTTGAGCAGCACGGCACGTCTGGTTTTCTAGGCTTTGCAAGAGCAAAGAGAAGAACAAGGGAGTTCAGAGAATCGCAGAACGGTGGAGGCTGGAAGGCACCGTCAGAGACCATGCGCTCCTAGCGCCCTGCTCAAGCAGGCTCACCTAGAGCAGGCTGCCCAGGACCGTGTGCAGACAACTTCTGAATATCCCCAAGGATGGCGTCTCCACAAGCCCTCTGAGCAACCCATGCCAGTGCTCAGGCACCCTCACCGCAAAAGAGTTTTGCGTAGCTTCAGACGGAATTGCCTGTGCAATTTCAGTTTGTGCCCGTTGCCTCTCGTCCTGTCGCTGGGCAACGCTGAAAGAATTCAAGTGCAGGGAGGCTTTGGCCTTCCCAGCCCTAGTGCTGCTTGCTCCAACAATGTCCCTGCGTTCCTCGCAGGTCACCTCTCCCTGCTTCCACCCTCTGCACACTTGCTTCTCCTGTCTGGCTTTTGCCAGCACCTCCTTGTTCGTCCAGGCAGGGTTCCCATGCCCTTTGCTCAGCTCCTGGCTCAATGGCATGGACTGTTCTGGAGCTTGGCAGAGGGGATGCTGGACTATCAAGCAGCTTTCTCGGAGCCCTCTTCCCTCTCGAGCCTTGTCCCATGGGACTCTTCCTCCTGGAGCAGCACACCCTCGTGCACCAGCGAGCTGCAATCTCTTGCTCTACCACACACGTATCTCAGCCACTTGCTGAGAGGAGAGCAATTGCAGCAAAAGCACTTTGGCATCCCCTCGAGAGCCGAGCACCGGTGAAGGCTGAGAGAAGGACCATCGCTGCCGCTTTCACAGCCATCAGGACTGGCACTCACATGCAGACCGCACACGTGGCTACCTCCACTTCCCTATCTGTATACAAGCATTTTCGTGAGCCTGCCTCATCTCCTGCGCAGTCTGCCTTTGAGTCTCTCTGCAGACTCCTGGGACGCACCTGAGTCGAGGTGGGATTCAGCTGCCCAAAAGCCCGTGTCTACAGGCATTTGGGTATGCCAGGGCACCACCAGGAATTGCCAAAGGCATCACAAATGGATGCCGGTCCTGGAGCTTAGGCAGCTGAATCCTGCCCTAAACTCTTCTCTGACTGTGGCTGGAGCCGAGCTTCCCACTTCACATGGGGAGGCCACATGTTGGCACCTGGAGGGGAGGTCACTCTCATCGCCGGCTCACCACTCCTGGGACTGAGTGCAGAGGAAGCGTGAAAGCTGGGAAAGTTGGGACACCGCCTGGGCCCTGATGTGATCTCCAGCGGGCACAGGCCCCCTTGCTTGCCCCCTCCACAGCTTGAGGCCTCCTGTCCCAGCAGCAACAGGGCATGTTGCAGCCGTGCGGGGAGGCGTGTGCATTGGGGGTTTTCACTGACACAGAGCCAGCTGCTGAAGCCGGCAGCTCCTGCAACACCAAGCCCGGAGACGCAGAGCAAAGGGGGCATGGCGGGAGCCAGCAGCGGTGCCCGGCCCCACCAGCCGCGCTCCCACCCCGCAGACGGGACAATGCCGTGGCGGCGGTGGAGGTGCCGGGCAGCGGGGAGACTCCCCTTTGCGCCCGCGGCCCCCGGCCCACGCCCCGGCGCTGCCCCGCGACCCGGCCGCCGCATCACAATGTGCCACAGTGGCACCCGGGTGGCCACGGCCACCAGCGCCCGCCCGGCCCCAGTGCGGCGCTGTGCCAGTGCGGGGCAGCGGGGAGACGCAGGCTCCCGGCCCAGCGCAGCGGCACTACTCGGCACAGGCGCACCGCTCTTGCCTTGGCGCAGGCCTGGCCGGCGCCTGGCGCTGCCCGCCGCGGGGCACGCACGCACCGCAGCCCTCTGCGTGCACACGGCGCCATGGGACAGGCCAACTGCTGCGGCACCCGGGGCGCTGCCGGCCCCGCTGCCGGCACGCAGGCACAGCCTGGGGACCCTGGCCGCGCGGCTCCTCGCGCCGGCCTCGGGCTCGCGCCCAGGGGAGCCTCCCGGCCCCCGGCGCCGCTTGGTGCCTTTGTGTCGCGCAGGAGCCCCCGGCTCCTGCTCAGCGAGCGCGTGCGGGTGACTCGGCACCAGCGGACGAGGGACAGGCACCTCCTGCTCTTCTCCGACGCCATCGCCATCGCCAGATTCAGGTAAGAAGAGCAACCAGAGCCGTCCTCCCCCCCGCCACCGCCTCTGCCACCTGCCCCCAGGCACCGCTGCTCCCCGCATCTGCTCCCACCGGAGCAGAAAGTGCCTCCTCGGGGCTGCTCTTCCCATTGCTTCCTTCCTCGACAGCACCTCTCGACAAGGAACAGCAGTGCCGCCAAATCCTGCTGCTCACAGCCTCTAGCATCCAGTCGCCCGCAAGGAGGCCTTCCTCCTCTCCTCACTGCCTCGCCCAGGGCTCCATGCCCTTTGCTCCCCACCACCACTGGTGCTTCATATGGCCTGCAGCCCCCTGCATGGGTGCACCTGCGCTGCGGGCAGGGACAGCCTTGCCCTTTAATTCGGGGAGGTGTGAGCGGAAAGGGGCAGGCTCCGCGTGTTGCCACCCTGACCGGCAGCCCCTGAGCAAGCGCCCGCCAGCACTGCTTTGCAGCAGCGACTTCTCCAGAGTGCCCTGTGTGCGTGCTGGCACGCAGGCTGCTTTCTGCCGCCCGAGCCCCGCGCTGGCTGCCCCGAGCCTCTGCCCCCGGCACACGGCTCTCCCCGGGAGGCCTGCTGCGGCTGCCCCCAGCACACAGCCTCCAAGGCGGTCCCTGCTCTTCCTCCTGGCAGATGTGGTTCCACCTTCCTGCTCAAGCACCGGGTGCCTCTCAGCGACCTCTGGGTGCTGTGCGAGAAGGACGAGGCGGCGTGCGGCTGCGAAGATGAGGAGGACGTTTTTGGCCTCAAATGCGCCAATTCCCTCATCCTGGTCTGGACCACCAAGGTCTGCGTGGTCACCTTCCGGTGAGTCTTGGGGGCGCGTGCAGGGCTGGGGGGGTGCAGGGCACCGTGCTCGCCTTCAGTCCTCTCCGGGCTTGCTGGGGCTCAGCCCCGGCTGCGGCAGAGAAAGCAGAGGCCCCGCTGCGCTTTCAGACGCACCCACGGGCACCTCCAGGCGTGCACAAGCCACCCGCCACTGCCGCCACGACCCTGCAGCTCTGCTCAGCCCAGCGACACTGTGGGGGGACACCGAGCGGGGGCTCTGCTGTATGGCGGTGTGGAGCGGTGCCAAGCAGGCCAGCTGTGTCTGGGGCCCTGTGCCACTCCCCAGCAGCAGCAGCAGCAGCAGCAGCAGCAGCAGCAGCAGCAGCAGCAGCAGGAGCGGGCTCTGAGGCTGTTTGTCCTTCTCGCTGCAGGTCGCAGGAGGTGAAGGAGCGGTGGCTGAACACCATGCTCAGGTGAGCCCTGCCGGGGAACTCAGCCTGCCTGCGGCGGCGTCAAGGCTGCAGGCGGTGCAGAGCTGCCGGGGCAGCTGCCCGCAGCACAGCAGCACGGGAGGTGGGGGAAAGGGACGCCGCCTGCGCGGGGCAGCTCTGGGGCCGAGCGGCAGCAGCTGCTTCGCCTTGGCACGGCAAACGAACAGCAGCGCCCTGGAGCTGGCCCCACAGCTCCTGGCTTGCGTAGATGGGGAGCCCGAGCTGCCGCTGCCCCTTTCCCGACGCAAGAGGCCCGGAGGCAGCGGGGCCGGGGGCGCTGCAGAGCGGTGCTGCCAGCCAGCGCCGCACGAAGCTCTGCTGTGCCAGGGTGGCGTGGGGGTGCGGGGCTGGTGTCAGGGCAGCGAGCAGAGGGGGCTGCCTGTGACCGAGCTCTGCCTTCGTCCCTGCGCTGTGCCCAGGCAAAGCCCAGGAGCCCAGGAGACCCGGCTCAGCCGCCTGCCCTGCCTTCGGCTCCTCATCAAGTCCGTCGGCTTCGACGCTCCCGTAAGTGTCCCGGGGGTTTCCGCTGCGCCCCGAGCGCCACGGGGCTTTGGGGAAGGGCCCCCGCCACCAGCTGCTCACGTGGCTTTCTCTGCTCTCTTGCCTAGTCGGGGTCGCCGACTGCCCGCAGCGTGGAGGCCTTGACTGCGGCGGAGGTGAGTAGGGGCTGCCTCTGCCCCGGCCCTGGCTGGGTGCTGGCGGGAGGCGTCGGAGTTTCGGGAGGGCACGTGGCAGGGCCCGAAGCCCTGCAGACACCGGTCGGTCGCTGCTGCATGGGGCCATTCCTGCAGCCCAGCATCTCCTCCACAGGAGTGTGACGACCTCGGCTCTTCGCTGCAGCTGCTCACAGCTCTCTGCGTGCCTGAAGCAGCTCCGGAGGCACCCGAGCACACGGGCAGCTCCGCAGGTAGGACGATGCACTGAGCATTGGCACCGAGCAGGGCTGCTGGTGCCAGTTGTGCAGCTGGAGATCGCAAGGCGCCTGTGGCCATGCCGAGGGGGGCAGAGGGCTCGAGACCTTCTGGCAGTGCTTGCCTCCTGCCACACTTCCCAGAAGTTCACAATGACAAGACTCACTGCACAAAAGGCATCGCACGTGCTGAACCTCTGTAGCCCTCTGCTCTTCACAGCGCTGCTCACTAGGGACTGCAGCTGCACTCCCCGGGCAGGATAGTGCCCCCGCGGGCACTTGGCTCTCCTCCTGAACTGCTCCTCACCTCCATAGCTGCTAAGGTTGCCCCTTGCCATGTGCCATGTGCCATGTGCCATGTGCCATGTGCCATGTGCCATGTGTGGGGCTGCGTGCTCCCACCGGGAAAGTGCCCTTTTGGCCCTTCAGAGGCCCAGGAAAAAGGAGCTGACAGCCTCTTTCTCCCCACAGCACACCCAGGTGCTGCTCTGGAGGACGCCTCTGCCCTCCACAGCCCAGAGGCTGAAGCTGCCTGCGGCCCCCCAACCGCTGAGACGCAGCAGCCCAGAGGCAGAAGCCCCAGCGGGAGGCGCAGAAATGCCGCTTGCGTCTCTGCTCCTCCACTGCCTGCTCAGAGCAAGGAGCTCGGCACGCTGCGCAGGAGCCTCTCGGAGGCAGCCCTGTCCTTCCCGGGCCGCTGGCGAGGCTGCAGAAGGCGCCAGAGGGGCACCAGCCGGGCGCCCAGTGTTGCGGATGGTCAGCAACAGCTGGGCATGGAGAAGGGGGCCCTGGAAAAGCCACCTGCCATGGAGGCGGCACCACTCTCGGCTGCCTCTGCACCCGCACCGTCCTCCAGGTGCTCCCCGGAGAGCTGCCGGGCTGCTTCGCGGGGCCCCTCCATAAGCCTCCTGGGAGCTGCTGCCATTCCCGCTTGCTGCTTGCCGGCGGCGAGAGCTGCGAGAAAGAGAAGGAGACGGAGGAGGAGACAGAGAAGGAAAAGAAGAAGGAGAGAGAGAAGGAGAAAGAGGGAGACAAAGAGAAGGCGAAAGAGAAGGAGAAGGCGAAGGCAAAAGCAAAGGAGAAGGAGAAGAAGAGAGAAAGAAAGAGAAGGAGGAAGAGAAAGGGAAAGGGAAGGAGAAGGAGAAGAAATGGAGAGCAAATAAAGGGAGGAGAAAAGAAAGAAAGAAAAGACATGGAGAGAAAACCAAGAGAAAGAAAAGAAATGGCGTAAAAAGAAATGGAGAGAAAAGAAAGGGAAAGAAAAGGAAGGGGTAGGGCAAGAAAGTGAAGAGGAAAAAAGCGGGGAGAAAAAAGGTGTAGAAAGGAAGGGGGAGAGAAAAGTGAGGGCAAAAAAGGGGGAGAAAAGGGAGAAGAAGCAAAGGGAGCAAAGAAGATGGAGCTAAGAGAAGAGGAGAAAGAGGAGGGAGAAAAGGAAGAGGGAGAAAAAAGGAAGAGGGAGAAAAAAGGGGGGGGGGGAGAAAGAAAGGGGAGCAAAAGGGTGAAAAAAGCGGCCAAATGAAGGGGTGCTAGAAAAGGGGAGGAAAGGGAGAGGGAGAAAAGGGAGGAAGAAGAGAGGGGGAGAAAAAGAGTGAGAAAAGGGAGAAGAAAAGGAGGGGAAGGGGAAATAAGCAAGAGAGAAGCAAAGGGGGACTAAAAAAGGAGGGTGGAAATGGGAGAGAAAGGGGAACAAAGAGAGGAGGAAGAAAGGGGAGAAAAAAGGAGGGAGATAAGCAAGCGAGGGAAAAAATGGAGAGAGAAGAAGGCGGGAGAAGAAGGGGGAGGTAAGAAAGCGTGAGAAAAGAGGTGTCAGGAAAAAAGGGGGAGAAAAGAGTGAAGAGAAATGGGGAGAAAAAGCAAAGGGAGAAGAAAGGAGGAGAAAAAAGGGGGAAGAAAAATGGGGAGAAAGGAGGGGGAAATAGCAAAAAGGCGGGGAGGGGGAAGAAATAAAAGGGGGAGAAAAGAAAGGCAGAGAGAAAAATGAGGAGAAAAAAGGGGTGGGAGAGGGGAGCTAAGAAAAGAGGGAAGAAAAGAGGGGAAGCTAAAAGGGGAGAAAAGCGGGGAGAGAGGCAGAGCAAAAAGGGGGGAGAGAAAAAAAGGGGGAAGGAAAAAGGGTAGGAAAAGAGGGGAGAGAAAAAAGGGGGAGCAAGCGTGAGGAGGAAAAAGAGGGAGAGAAAAGGGAAGAGGAGAGGGGAGAGGAAAAAGGAGGAGGGGCAAGGGGGCAAGAAGCGGAGGGGAAAGGGCAAAGGGAGAAGAAAGGGGGAGAAAGAAGGGGGAAGGAAAAGGGGAAGGAAAGAAGGGAAAGGAATAGAAAAAAGGGGGAGAGAAATGGGAGAAATCAAAGGGGTAGAAAAGGAAGGCAGAGCAAAGACGGGGAGAAAAAGGGGGTGGAAAGGAGGAGCTAAGAAAAGAGGGAAGAAAAAAGGGGAAGGAAAAGGGGGAGAGAAAAAGGGGGAGAGAAATGGGAGGGAAAGGGGAGAGAAAAGGGGGAAGAAAGAAGGGGGGAGAAAAGAAAGCAGGAGAAAAAGAGGGGGAGAGAGAAAGGAGGAGGAAAGGGTGAGAGAAAAAGGGGGAGCAAAGAAGAGGGGGACCAAAAGCAGGGGAGAAAAGGGGGGAGAAAAAAGTGGGGAAAAATGGAGAGAAAAGAAAGGAGGGGAGAAAAAGAAGGGAGATAAAAGGTGGAGAAAAAAGGGAGGGAGGGAGGGAGGGAGGAGGGGGAGAGGAAAAGGCGGAGAAGAAAGGGTGAGAAAAGTGGGGAGAGAAAAAGGGGGGAGAAAAAAAAAGGGGGGAGAAAAAAGGGAGAAAATAAGCGAAGGCAGGAGAAAAATGGGAGACAAAGGGGAGGAAAATGGTGGGAAAGGGGGAGAAAAGAAAAGAGGGAAGAAAAGAGGGGAAGATGAAAGGGGAGGAAAAAGGGGGAGATAAGAAAGCAAGAGAAAAAAGGGGGAGAGAAAAAAGAGGTAGAAAATATGGAGAAAAGAATGGAGAAAAAGGGAGAGAGGGAAAAGGGGGAGAGCAACTGAGGAGAAAAAAGGGGGAGAAGAAAAAGGGGGAGGAAGGGGGAGAAAAGGGGGGGAGAAGAAAAGGGGGAGAAAGAAGAAAGGGAGAAAAAAGGGAAGAAAGAAGGGGGAAAAGAGGGGGGGAGAAAGAGAAAAAGGGGAGAAAAGAAAGGCAGAGCAAAGGTGGGGGGAAAGGGGGGCTGGAAAGGGGGAGATGAGAAAAGAGGGAAGAGCAAAGGGGAAGAGAAGGGAGGACAGGAATGGGAGAAAAAAGGGGGAGAAAAGGTGGAGAGGAAAGGGGGCAGGAAAGCAGGGGGAACAAAAAGGGAGGAGAAAAAGGTGAGGAAAAATGGGGAGAACATCAAAGAAGGGAGAAAAAAAAAGGGAGCTAAAAGGGGGAGAAAAACGGGGGAAGGGGGAGAAAAGAGGGAAGAAAAGGGGAAGAAAAAGTGGGAAGAGGAGAAGGGGGACAAAGATGGGAGAAAAAAGGGGGAAGATGATAAAAGGGGGGGAAGGGAGGAAAGGTAAAAAAAAAAGGGAGGAGAAGGGAAGGGAAAAAAGGGGAAGAAAAAATGGGGAGAAGAACTGGTGAGAAAAGCGGGGAGAAAAGAAACGGGGAGATGAGCAAGGCGGATAAGGGGGGAGATTAGCAAGGGGGAGATAAGGAAGCAGGGAGAAAAAGGAGGGGAAGGGAAGGAGGGGAAGCAAAGGAAGGGGAAGAAAAGTGGGGGAAGAAAAGAAAGGGGCCAAAGAAGAAAGGGAAAAAAGGACAGGGAAAAGGGAAAGGAAAGAGAAAAACGGAAAGACAAAAGGAAAGACAAAAGGGACGAAGGAAAGGAAAGGAAAAAGGAGAAGGTAAAAAGGAAGGAAAAAAAGGAAAGAACAAAAAGGAAAGGAACCCCTCCCCCCCCAACCCCGCCTTTGGCGGCATCCTCATCCCCTTGCAACAGCGGGAAGCCTGCCGGGACGGGCAGTGTGCTTCTACCTGTGGGAACTTGTCTGTGGTTAGCACTGACCTCCCCGTTGAGGGCCCCGGGGAGCCTCGGACCAGGAGCAGGGGGACTTTGGATTTACGCCTGTGTAACTTCACTGCAATAAAGCCCTTTTCCGCAGGACGATTTGACGGCTCCTTGTCTCTCCCTGCAACACTCGGGCGCCAAATGTCCTCCACCGACTTTGGGATGGTTCTGCAGGTGCGGCGGGGCTGTTTGCATGCCCTGGCGTGCACACCGCCGTAGCAGCAGGGCAAGGCACTGAGCAGCGGTGGCACTGCTGCTGCTGCTGCTGCTGCTGCTGTTGTGGGAGAGGGCAAGGGAGATTTGGGGAAGCAATGCCTCTGTGGCAGGGAGTCAAGGGCCACCGCCGAGCGCAGCAGTCCCCAGGGAGGGGCAGAGAGAAGCTGCCGAGAGGCGATGCTGCTCCAGAAGGGGCGTGCGAGAGAAGGAGGCCACGGGCACGGCAGGGCTGCTGCTTCCCGGGTGCGGCTGTTGCCCGGACACCGAGGAAAGGGGCAGGAGAGCACCTGGCCTGGCAGGAGGCGCGAGCGGCAGAAGCCGCATGCTGGCAGGCTGCAGCTAGGGAAGGTGCCCCCTCCGTCGGCCCCTGTCGGCAGGGGCACTCTCCTCGCAAGGCAGCCGAAGGAGAGGGGCCCGCTGCCACTTGCAAAAGGCATTGGCCGTTCTCGGCCATCTGCAGCTCTTCCGTCGCGTGGCGTTCAGCTCTCCCTTGCAGAAACCAGAAGCATTTTGTCCTGCTGGCACGCATGGGCAGGAAGAGACGGCCCATGCCGTTGGTGCAGAGGAAAGACCCAGAGGCCACAGAAGCCTCCAGCTGCCTCTAAGCAGAAACACAAGGATTTCTTTGGCAGGGGCTGACTCACTGCAGTATGGGACTGTGAGCAGCCTGGGGGTGCCAGGAAGAGGACGTGCCCGTTTCCTGGCCTCTAAGCAGCCCAGACAACCCAGGGAGGAGGAGCCCAGGCACTTGCCCAGAGAGGAAGGGGGTCTCTCTTTGGGCCCAAGGGGGTGGCCCAGGGCCGACGGGACAGCGATGCTCAGCAAGCTTAGCCGGCCTCCCAATACTCAGCACACATGGGCCTGAACCTTCCCACTTGCAGCTTCTGGCTAAGAAAAGAGGCCTTGGTCCTCTGGGAGCCTCTTTCCAGGCACTTGCAGCATGCCGAAGGAAAGCAAGAGAGGGGCACCAAACGCAGAGGAGCTCTACACATCGGTCACAAGCAAGGGCTAGGGGGAAGGAGTTGCCTAAAACTGTGCTCCAGCCCCTCTCAGCTTGCTCTTGCAAGTGCAAGAAGCACCACGATCGAACAAGACCTAAATGGAAACGCACCCCACAGGAGATGTAGCCCCTCCCTCCTCTCCAGAGAGCCTTTGTCTCCCTCCATCTCTTTCCTTAAGGACTTGCCCTGTCAGTCCTCCTGTCCCTTTACACAGGTGACCTCCAGACACGCACTTGGCAGGCCTCCAAAGACTAGAAGCACACAGAAAGCAGAGGGCTTTGCTTTAGTGCGCCACGTTCTGCCTTCAGCTCAGAAAACTGCTTTACCCAGCTACCAGAGCGCCCAACCACAAGCACGGGGCCAGCCCAGCCCTCCTGGCCTCCAAGGCTAAGGCCCCCGAACCACTGTAGCCAACAGGGGAATTCTCTGGGGGCCTTTGCCAAAGCTGCCTTTGGCTCCCTAGCCACAAAGACCAAAAGCCCTTTGACCAACAGCTGCATCAATGGGAGCTGCCTTTGGGCACAGGAGCCAAGTGATGTCGGCGAGGCCCCTCTGCTCCTTGGGCTACTCCGTGACGACTATTGCACCCCATGCTTCGCACATCCCATTTTCTGTTTAAGTGCCAGGAAGACACTCTAATCATACCAGCATAAGTAAAGCAGAAGAGGCAAGCATTGCCGTGGCAGACAATGCTGGAATTAAGCCTCCTGCTGGGGCCGCCTGAGTGAAGCTCCTGGCGTCTGCATCCTGCGGCTGTTTTAAATCACACGATGCACTCTCTTCTTGCCAACCAAATGCACCTGCCCTGGGGAGGAAGCATGGCTGAGCTGCAAAGGGGAAAAGCTGAGCTCTGGCATTGCCCGGCTCAGCTCGCCCAGCACAGCAGCCTGCCTTTGAGCAGCACGGCACGTCTGGTTTTCTAGGCTTTGCAAGAGCAAAGAGAAGAACAAGGGAGTTCAGAGAATCGCAGAACGGTGGAGGCTGGAAGGCACCGTCAGAGACCATGCGCTCCTAGCGCCCTGCTCAAGCAGGCTCACCTAGAGCAGGCTGCCCAGGACCGTGTGCAGACAACTTCTGAATATCCCCAAGGATGGCGTCTCCACAAGCCCTCTGAGCAACCCGTGCCAGTGCTCAGGCACCCTCACCGCAAAAGAGTTTTGCGTAGCTTCAGACGGAATTGCCTGTGCAATTTCAGTTTGTGCCCGTTGCCTCTCGTCCTGTCGCTGGGCAACGCTGAAAGAATTCAAGTGCAGGGAGGCTTTGGCCTTCCCAGCCCTAGTGCTGCTTGCTCCAACAATGTCCCTGCGTTCCTCGCAGGTCACCTCTCCCTGCTTCCACCCTCTGCACACTTGCTTCTCCTGTCTGGCTTTTGCCAGCACCTCCTTGTTCGTCCAGGCAGGGTTCCCATGCCCTTTGCTCAGCTCCTGGCTCAATGGCATGGACTGTTCTGGAGCTTGGCAGAGGGGATGCTGGACTATCAAGCAGCTTTCTCGGAGCCCTCTTCCCTCTCGAGCCTTGTCCCATGGGACTCTTCCTCCTGGAGCAGCACACCCTCGTGCACCAGCGAGCTGCAATCTCTTGCTCTACCACACACGTATCTCAGCCACTTGCTGAGAGGAGAGCAATTGCAGCAAAAGCACTTTGGCATCCCCTCGAGAGCCGAGCACCGGTGAAGGCTGAGAGAAGGACCATCGCTGCCGCTTTCACAGCCATCAGGACTGGCACTCACATGCAGACCGCACACGTGGCTACCTCCACTTCCCTATCTGTATACAAGCATTTTCGTGAGCCTGCCTCATCTCCTGCGCAGTCTGCCTTTGAGTCTCTCTGCAGACTCCTGGGACGCACCTGAGTCGAGGTGGGATTCAGCTGCCCAAAAGCCCGTGTCTACAGGCATTTGGGTATGCCAGGGCACCACCAGGAATTGCCAAAGGCATCACAAATGGATGCCGGTCCTGGAGCTTAGGCAGCTGAATCCTGCCCTAAACTCTTCTCTGACTGTGGCTGGAGCCGAGCTTCCCACTTCACATGGGGAGGCCACATGTTGGCACCTGGAGGGGAGGTCACTCTCATCGCCGGCTCACCACTCCTGGGACTGAGTGCAGAGGAAGCGTGAAAGCTGGGAAAGTTGGGACACCGCCTGGGCCCTGATGTGATCTCCAGCGGGCACAGGCCCCCTTGCTTGCCCCCTCCACAGCTTGAGGCCTCCTGTCCCAGCAGCAACAGGGCATGTTGCAGCCGTGCGGGGAGGCGTGTGCATTGGGGGTTTTCACTGACACAGAGCCAGCTGCTGAAGCCGGCAGCTCCTGCAACACCAAGCCCGGAGACGCAGAGCAAAGGGGGCATGGCGGGAGCCAGCAGCGGTGCCCGGCCCCACCAGCCGCGCTCCCACCCCGCAGACGGGACAATGCCGTGGCGGCGGTGGAGGTGCCGGGCAGCGGGGAGACTCCCCTTTGCGCCCGCGGCCCCCGGCCCACGCCCCGGCGCTGCCCCGCGACCCGGCCGCCGCATCACAATGTGCCACAGTGGCACCCGGGTGGCCACGGCCACCAGCGCCCGCCCGGCCCCAGTGCGGCGCTGTGCCAGTGCGGGGCAGCGGGGAGACGCAGGCTCCCGGCCCAGCGCAGCGGCACTACTCGGCACAGGCGCACCGCTCTTGCCTTGGCGCAGGCCTGGCCGGCGCCTGGCGCTGCCCGCCGCGGGGCACGCACGCACCGCAGCCCTCTGCGTGCACACGGCGCCATGGGACAGGCCAACTGCTGCGGCACCCGGGGCGCTGCCGGCCCCGCTGCCGGCACGCAGGCACAGCCTGGGGACCCTGGCCGCGCGGCTCCTCGCGCCGGCCTCGGGCTCGCGCCCAGGGGAGCCTCCCGGCCCCCGGCGCCGCTTGGTGCCTTTGTGTCGCGCAGGAGCCCCCGGCTCCTGCTCAGCGAGCGCGTGCGGGTGACTCGGCACCAGCGGACGAGGGACAGGCACCTCCTGCTCTTCTCCGACGCCATCGCCATCGCCAGATTCAGGTAAGAAGAGCAACCAGAGCCGTCCTCCCCCCCGCCACCGCCTCTGCCACCTGCCCCCAGGCACCGCTGCTCCCCGCATCTGCTCCCACCGGAGCAGAAAGTGCCTCCTCGGGGCTGCTCTTCCCATTGCTTCCTTCCTCGACAGCACCTCTCGACAAGGAACAGCAGTGCCGCCAAATCCTGCTGCTCACAGCCTCTAGCATCCAGTCGCCCGCAAGGAGGCCTTCCTCCTCTCCTCACTGCCTCGCCCAGGGCTCCATGCCCTTTGCTCCCCACCACCACTGGTGCTTCATATGGCCTGCAGCCCCCTGCATGGGTGCACCTGCGCTGCGGGCAGGGACAGCCTTGCCCTTTAATTCGGGGAGGTGTGAGCGGAAAGGGGCAGGCTCCGCGTGTTGCCACCCTGACCGGCAGCCCCTGAGCAAGCGCCCGCCAGCACTGCTTTGCAGCAGCGACTTCTCCAGAGTGCCCTGTGTGCGTGCTGGCACGCAGGCTGCTTTCTGCCGCCCGAGCCCCGCGCTGGCTGCCCCGAGCCTCTGCCCCCGGCACACGGCTCTCCCCGGGAGGCCTGCTGCGGCTGCCCCCAGCACACAGCCTCCAAGGCGGTCCCTGCTCTTCCTCCTGGCAGATGTGGTTCCACCTTCCTGCTCAAGCACCGGGTGCCTCTCAGCGACCTCTGGGTGCTGTGCGAGAAGGACGAGGCGGCGTGCGGCTGCGAAGATGAGGAGGACGTTTTTGGCCTCAAATGCGCCAATTCCCTCATCCTGGTCTGGACCACCAAGGTCTGCGTGGTCACCTTCCGGTGAGTCTTGGGGGCGCGTGCAGGGCTGGGGGGGTGCAGGGCACCGTGCTCGCCTTCAGTCCTCTCCGGGCTTGCTGGGGCTCAGCCCCGGCTGCGGCAGAGAAAGCAGAGGCCCCGCTGCGCTTTCAGACGCACCCACGGGCACCTCCAGGCGTGCACAAGCCACCCGCCACTGCCGCCACGACCCTGCAGCTCTGCTCAGCCCAGCGACACTGTGGGGGGACACCGAGCGGGGGCTCTGCTGTATGGCGGTGTGGAGCGGTGCCAAGCAGGCCAGCTGTGTCTGGGGCCCTGTGCCACTCCCCAGCAGCAGCAGCAGCAGCAGCAGCAGCAGCAGCAGCAGCAGCAGCAGCAGCAGCAGCAGGAGCGGGCTCTGAGGCTGTTTGTCCTTCTCGCTGCAGGTCGCAGGAGGTGAAGGAGCGGTGGCTGAACACCATGCTCAGGTGAGCCCTGCCGGGGAACTCAGCCTGCCTGCGGCGGCGTCAAGGCTGCAGGCGGTGCAGAGCTGCCGGGGCAGCTGCCCGCAGCACAGCAGCACGGGAGGTGGGGGAAAGGGACGCCGCCTGCGCGGGGCAGCTCTGGGGCCGAGCGGCAGCAGCTGCTTCGCCTTGGCACGGCAAACGAACAGCAGCGCCCTGGAGCTGGCCCCACAGCTCCTGGCTTGCGTAGATGGGGAGCCCGAGCTGCCGCTGCCCCTTTCCCGACGCAAGAGGCCCGGAGGCAGCGGGGCCGGGGGCGCTGCAGAGCGGTGCTGCCAGCCAGCGCCGCACGAAGCTCTGCTGTGCCAGGGTGGCGTGGGGGTGCGGGGCTGGTGTCAGGGCAGCGAGCAGAGGGGGCTGCCTGTGACCGAGCTCTGCCTTCGTCCCTGCGCTGTGCCCAGGCAAAGCCCAGGAGCCCAGGAGACCCGGCTCAGCCGCCTGCCCTGCCTTCGGCTCCTCATCAAGTCCGTCGGCTTCGACGCTCCCGTAAGTGTCCCGGGGGTTTCCGCTGCGCCCCGAGCGCCACGGGGCTTTGGGGAAGGGCCCCCGCCACCAGCTGCTCACGTGGCTTTCTCTGCTCTCTTGCCTAGTCGGGGTCGCCGACTGCCCGCAGCGTGGAGGCCTTGACTGCGGCGGAGGTGAGTAGGGGCTGCCTCTGCCCCGGCCCTGGCTGGGTGCTGGCGGGAGGCGTCGGAGTTTCGGGAGGGCACGTGGCAGGGCCCGAAGCCCTGCAGACACCGGTCGGTCGCTGCTGCATGGGGCCATTCCTGCAGCCCAGCATCTCCTCCACAGGAGTGTGACGACCTCGGCTCTTCGCTGCAGCTGCTCACAGCTCTCTGCGTGCCTGAAGCAGCTCCGGAGGCACCCGAGCACACGGGCAGCTCCGCAGGTAGGACGATGCACTGAGCATTGGCACCGAGCAGGGCTGCTGGTGCCAGTTGTGCAGCTGGAGATCGCAAGGCGCCTGTGGCCATGCCGAGGGGGGCAGAGGGCTCGAGACCTTCTGGCAGTGCTTGCCTCCTGCCACACTTCCCAGAAGTTCACAATGACAAGACTCACTGCACAAAAGGCATCGCACGTGCTGAACCTCTGTAGCCCTCTGCTCTTCACAGCGCTGCTCACTAGGGACTGCAGCTGCACTCCCCGGGCAGGATAGTGCCCCCGCGGGCACTTGGCTCTCCTCCTGAACTGCTCCTCACCTCCATAGCTGCTAAGGTTGCCCCTTGCCATGTGCCATGTGCCATGTGCCATGTGCCATGTGCCATGTGCCATGTGTGGGGCTGCGTGCTCCCACCGGGAAAGTGCCCTTTTGGCCCTTCAGAGGCCCAGGAAAAAGGAGCTGACAGCCTCTTTCTCCCCACAGCACACCCAGGTGCTGCTCTGGAGGACGCCTCTGCCCTCCACAGCCCAGAGGCTGAAGCTGCCTGCGGCCCCCCAACCGCTGAGACGCAGCAGCCCAGAGGCAGAAGCCCCAGCGGGAGGCGCAGAAATGCCGCTTGCGTCTCTGCTCCTCCACTGCCTGCTCAGAGCAAGGAGCTCGGCACGCTGCGCAGGAGCCTCTCGGAGGCAGCCCTGTCCTTCCCGGGCCGCTGGCGAGGCTGCAGAAGGCGCCAGAGGGGCACCAGCCGGGCGCCCAGTGTTGCGGATGGTCAGCAACAGCTGGGCATGGAGAAGGGGGCCCTGGAAAAGCCACCTGCCATGGAGGCGGCACCACTCTCGGCTGCCTCTGCACCCGCACCGTCCTCCAGGTGCTCCCCGGAGAGCTGCCGGGCTGCTTCGCGGGGCCCCTCCATAAGCCTCCTGGGAGCTGCTGCCATTCCCGCTTGCTGCTTGCCGGCGGCGAGAGCTGCGAGAAAGAGAAGGAGACGGAGGAGGAGACAGAGAAGGAAAAGAAGAAGGAGAGAGAGAAGGAGAAAGAGGGAGACAAAGAGAAGGCGAAAGAGAAGGAGAAGGCGAAGGCAAAAGCAAAGGAGAAGGAGAAGAAGAGAGAAAGAAAGAGAAGGAGGAAGAGAAAGGGAAAGGGAAGGAGAAGGAGAAGAAATGGAGAGCAAATAAAGGGAGGAGAAAAGAAAGAAAGAAAAGACATGGAGAGAAAACCAAGAGAAAGAAAAGAAATGGCGTAAAAAGAAATGGAGAGAAAAGAAAGGGAAAGAAAAGGAAGGGGTAGGGCAAGAAAGTGAAGAGGAAAAAAGCGGGGAGAAAAAAGGTGTAGAAAGGAAGGGGGAGAGAAAAGTGAGGGCAAAAAAGGGGGAGAAAAGGGAGAAGAAGCAAAGGGAGCAAAGAAGATGGAGCTAAGAGAAGAGGAGAAAGAGGAGGGAGAAAAGGAAGAGGGAGAAAAAAGGAAGAGGGAGAAAAAAGGGGGGGGGGAGAAAGAAAGGGGAGCAAAAGGGTGAAAAAAGCGGCCAAATGAAGGGGTGCTAGAAAAGGGGAGGAAAGGGAGAGGGAGAAAAGGGAGGAAGAAGAGAGGGGGAGAAAAAGAGTGAGAAAAGGGAGAAGAAAAGGAGGGGAAGGGGAAATAAGCAAGAGAGAAGCAAAGGGGGACTAAAAAAGGAGGGTGGAAATGGGAGAGAAAGGGGAACAAAGAGAGGAGGAAGAAAGGGGAGCAAAAAGGAGGGAGATAAGCAAGCGAGGGAAAAAATGGAGAGAGAAGAAGGCGGGAGAAGAAGGGGGAGGTAAGAAAGCGTGAGAAAAGAGGTGTCAGGAAAAAAGGGGGAGAAAAGAGTGAAGAGAAATGGGGAGAAAAAGCAAAGGGAGAAGAAAGGAGGAGAAAAAAGGGGGAAGAAAAATGGGGAGAAAGGAGGGGGAAATAGCAAAAAGGCGGGGAGGGGGAAGAAATAAAAGGGGGAGAAAAGAAAGGCAGAGAGAAAAATGAGGAGAAAAAAGGGGTGGGAGAGGGGAGCTAAGAAAAGAGGGAAGAAAAGAGGGGAAGCTAAAAGGGGAGAAAAGCGGGGAGAGAGGCAGAGCAAAAAGGGGGGAGAGAAAAAAAGGGGGAAGGAAAAAGGGTAGGAAAAGAGGGGAGAGAAAAAAGGGGGAGCAAGCGTGAGGAGGAAAAAGAGGGAGAGAAAAGGGAAGAGGAGAGGGGAGAGGAAAAAGGAGGAGGGGCAAGGGGGCAAGAAGCGGAGGGGAAAGGGCAAAGGGAGAAGAAAGGGGGAGAAAGAAGGGGGAAGGAAAAGGGGAAGGAAAGAAGGGAAAGGAATAGAAAAAAGGGGGAGAGAAATGGGAGAAATCAAAGGGGTAGAAAAGGAAGGCAGAGCAAAGACGGGGAGAAAAAGGGGGTGGAAAGGAGGAGCTAAGAAAAGAGGGAAGAAAAAAGGGGAAGGAAAAGGGGGAGAGAAAAAGGGGGAGAGAAATGGGAGGGAAAGGGGAGAGAAAAGGGGGAAGAAAGAAGGGGGGAGAAAAGAAAGCAGGAGAAAAAGAGGGGGAGAGAGAAAGGAGGAGGAAAGGGTGAGAGAAAAAGGGGGAGCAAAGAAGAGGGGGACCAAAAGCAGGGGAGAAAAGGGGGGAGAAAAAAGTGGGGAAAAATGGAGAGAAAAGAAAGGAGGGGAGAAAAAGAAGGGAGATAAAAGGTGGAGAAAAAAGGGAGGGAGGGAGGGAGGGAGGAGGGGGAGAGGAAAAGGCGGAGAAGAAAGGGTGAGAAAAGCGGGGAGAGAAAAAGGGGGGAGAAAAAAAAAGGGGGGAGAAAAAAGGGAGAAAATAAGCGAAGGCAGGAGAAAAATGGGAGACAAAGGGGAGGAAAATGGTGGGAAAGGGGGAGAAAAGAAAAGAGGGAAGAAAAGAGGGGAAGATGAAAGGGGAGGAAAAAGGGGGAGATAAGAAAGCAAGAGAAAAAAGGGGGAGAGAAAAAAGAGGTAGAAAATATGGAGAAAAGAATGGAGAAAAAGGGAGAGAGGGAAAAGGGGGAGAGCAACTGAGGAGAAAAAAGGGGGAGAAGAAAAAGGGGGAGGAAGGGGGAGAAAAGGGGGGGAGAAGAAAAGGGGGAGAAAGAAGAAAGGGAGAAAAAAGGGAAGAAAGAAGGGGGAAAAGAGGGGGGGAGAAAGAGAAAAAGGGGAGAAAAGAAAGGCAGAGCAAAGGTGGGGGGAAAGGGGGGCTGGAAAGGGGGAGATGAGAAAAGAGGGAAGAGCAAAGGGGAAGAGAAGGGAGGACAGGAATGGGAGAAAAAAGGGGGAGAAAAGGTGGAGAGGAAAGGGGGCAGGAAAGCAGGGGGAACAAAAAGGGAGGAGAAAAAGGTGAGGAAAAATGGGGAGAACATCAAAGAAGGGAGAAAAAAAAAGGGAGCTAAAAGGGGGAGAAAAACGGGGGAAGGGGGAGAAAAGAGGGAAGAAAAGGGGAAGAAAAAGTGGGAAGAGGAGAAGGGGGACAAAGATGGGAGAAAAAAGGGGGAAGATGATAAAAGGGGGGGAAGGGAGGAAAGGTAAAAAAAAAAGGGAGGAGAAGGGAAGGGAAAAAAGGGGAAGAAAAAATGGGGAGAAGAACTGGTGAGAAAAGCGGGGAGAAAAGAAACGGGGAGATGAGCAAGGCGGATAAGGGGGGAGATTAGCAAGGGGGAGATAAGGAAGCAGGGAGAAAAAGGAGGGGAAGGGAAGGAGGGGAAGCAAAGGAAGGGGAAGAAAAGTGGGGGAAGAAAAGAAAGGGGCCAAAGAAGAAAGGGAAAAAAGGACAGGGAAAAGGGAAAGGAAAGAGAAAAACGGAAAGACAAAAGGAAAGACAAAAGGGACGAAGGAAAGGAAAGGAAAAAGGAGAAGGTAAAAAGGAAGGAAAAAAAGGAAAGAACAAAAAGGAAAGGAACCCCTCCCCCCCCCAACCCCGCCTTTGGCGGCATCCTCATCCCCTTGCAACAGCGGGAAGCCTGCCGGGACGGGCAGTGTGCTTCTACCTGTGGGAACTTGTCTGTGGTTAGCACTGACCTCCCCGTTGAGGGCCCCGGGGAGCCTCGGACCAGGAGCAGGGGGACTTTGGATTTACGCCTGTGTAACTTCACTGCAATAAAGCCCTTTTCCGCAGGACGATTTGACGGCTCCTTGTCTCTCCCTGCAACACTCGGGCGCCAAATGTCCTCCACCGACTTTGGGATGGTTCTGCAGGTGCGGCGGGGCTGTTTGCATGCCCTGGCGTGCACACCGCCGTAGCAGCAGGGCAAGGCACTGAGCAGCGGTGGCACTGCTGCTGCTGCTGCTGCTGCTGCTGTTGTGGGAGAGGGCAAGGGAGATTTGGGGAAGCAATGCCTCTGTGGCAGGGAGTCAAGGGCCACCGCCGAGCGCAGCAGTCCCCAGGGAGGGGCAGAGAGAAGCTGCCGAGAGGCGATGCTGCTCCAGAAGGGGCGTGCGAGAGAAGGAGGCCACGGGCACGGCAGGGCTGCTGCTTCCCGGGTGCGGCTGTTGCCCGGACACCGAGGAAAGGGGCAGGAGAGCACCTGGCCTGGCAGGAGGCGCGAGCGGCAGAAGCCGCATGCTGGCAGGCTGCAGCTAGGGAAGGTGCCCCCTCCGTCGGCCCCTGTCGGCAGGGGCACTCTCCTCGCAAGGCAGCCGAAGGAGAGGGGCCCGCTGCCACTTGCAAAAGGCATTGGCCGTTCTCGGCCATCTGCAGCTCTTCCGTCGCGTGGCGTTCAGCTCTCCCTTGCAGAAACCAGAAGCATTTTGTCCTGCTGGCACGCATGGGCAGGAAGAGACGGCCCATGCCGTTGGTGCAGAGGAAAGACCCAGAGGCCACAGAAGCCTCCAGCTGCCTCTAAGCAGAAACACAAGGATTTCTTTGGCAGGGGCTGACTCACTGCAGTATGGGACTGTGAGCAGCCTGGGGGTGCCAGGAAGAGGACGTGCCCGTTTCCTGGCCTCTAAGCAGCCCAGACAACCCAGGGAGGAGGAGCCCAGGCACTTGCCCAGAGAGGAAGGGGGTCTCTCTTTGGGCCCAAGGGGGTGGCCCAGGGCCGACGGGACAGCGATGCTCAGCAAGCTTAGCCGGCCTCCCAATACTCAGCACACATGGGCCTGAACCTTCCCACTTGCAGCTTCTGGCTAAGAAAAGAGGCCTTGGTCCTCTGGGAGCCTCTTTCCAGGCACTTGCAGCATGCCGAAGGAAAGCAAGAGAGGGGCACCAAACGCAGAGGAGCTCTACACATCGGTCACAAGCAAGGGCTAGGGGGAAGGAGTTGCCTAAAACTGTGCTCCAGCCCCTCTCAGCTTGCTCTTGCAAGTGCAAGAAGCACCACGATCGAACAAGACCTAAATGGAAACGCACCCCACAGGAGATGTAGCCCCTCCCTCCTCTCCAGAGAGCCTTTGTCTCCCTCCATCTCTTTCCTTAAGGACTTGCCCTGTCAGTCCTCCTGTCCCTTTACACAGGTGACCTCCAGACACGCACTTGGCAGGCCTCCAAAGACTAGAAGCACACAGAAAGCAGAGGGCTTTGCTTTAGTGCGCCACGTTCTGCCTTCAGCTCAGAAAACTGCTTTACCCAGCTACCAGAGCGCCCAACCACAAGCACGGGGCCAGCCCAGCCCTCCTGGCCTCCAAGGCTAAGGCCCCCGAACCACTGTAGCCAACAGGGGAATTCTCTGGGGGCCTTTGCCAAAGCTGCCTTTGGCTCCCTAGCCACAAAGACCAAAAGCCCTTTGACCAACAGCTGCATCAATGGGAGCTGCCTTTGGGCACAGGAGCCAAGTGATGTCGGCGAGGCCCCTCTGCTCCTTGGGCTACTCCGTGACGACTATTGCACCCCATGCTTCGCACATCCCATTTTCTGTTTAAGTGCCAGGAAGACACTCTAATCATACCAGCATAAGTAAAGCAGAAGAGGCAAGCATTGCCGTGGCAGACAATGCTGGAATTAAGCCTCCTGCTGGGGCCGCCTGAGTGAAGCTCCTGGCGTCTGCATCCTGCGGCTGTTTTAAATCACACGATGCACTCTCTTCTTGCCAACCAAATGCACCTGCCCTGGGGAGGAAGCATGGCTGAGCTGCAAAGGGGAAAAGCTGAGCTCTGGCATTGCCCGGCTCAGCTCGCCCAGCACAGCAGCCTGCCTTTGAGCAGCACGGCACGTCTGGTTTTCTAGGCTTTGCAAGAGCAAAGAGAAGAACAAGGGAGTTCAGAGAATCGCAGAACGGTGGAGGCTGGAAGGCACCGTCAGAGACCATGCGCTCCTAGCGCCCTGCTCAAGCAGGCTCACCTAGAGCAGGCTGCCCAGGACCGTGTGCAGACAACTTCTGAATATCCCCAAGGATGGCGTCTCCACAAGCCCTCTGAGCAACCCGTGCCAGTGCTCAGGCACCCTCACCGCAAAAGAGTTTTGCGTAGCTTCAGACGGAATTGCCTGTGCAATTTCAGTTTGTGCCCGTTGCCTCTCGTCCTGTCGCTGGGCAACGCTGAAAGAATTCAAGTGCAGGGAGGCTTTGGCCTTCCCAGCCCTAGTGCTGCTTGCTCCAACAATGTCCCTGCGTTCCTCGCAGGTCACCTCTCCCTGCTTCCACCCTCTGCACACTTGCTTCTCCTGTCTGGCTTTTGCCAGCACCTCCTTGTTCGTCCAGGCAGGGTTCCCATGCCCTTTGCTCAGCTCCTGGCTCAATGGCATGGACTGTTCTGGAGCTTGGCAGAGGGGATGCTGGACTATCAAGCAGCTTTCTCGGAGCCCTCTTCCCTCTCGAGCCTTGTCCCATGGGACTCTTCCTCCTGGAGCAGCACACCCTCGTGCACCAGCGAGCTGCAATCTCTTGCTCTACCACACACGTATCTCAGCCACTTGCTGAGAGGAGAGCAATTGCAGCAAAAGCACTTTGGCATCCCCTCGAGAGCCGAGCACCGGTGAAGGCTGAGAGAAGGACCATCGCTGCCGCTTTCACAGCCATCGGGACTGGCACTCACATGCAGACCGCACACGTGGCTACCTCCACTTCCCTATCTGTATACAAGCATTTTCGTGAGCCTGCCTCATCTCCTGCGCAGTCTGCCTTTGAGTCTCTCTGCAGACTCCTGGGACGCACCTGAGTCGAGGTGGGATTCAGCTGCCCAAAAGCCCGTGTCTACAGGCATTTGGGTATGCCAGGGCACCACCAGGAATTGCCAAAGGCATCACAAATGGATGCCGGTCCTGGAGCTTAGGCAGCTGAATCCTGCCCTAAACTCTTCTCTGACTGTGGCTGGAGCCGAGCTTCCCACTTCACATGGGGAGGCCACATGTTGGCACCTGGAGGGGAGGTCACTCTCATCGCCGGCTCACCACTCCTGGGACTGAGTGCAGAGGAAGCGTGAAAGCTGGGAAAGTTGGGACACCGCCTGGGCCCTGATGTGATCTCCAGCGGGCACAGGCCCCCTTGCTTGCCCCCTCCACAGCTTGAGGCCTCCTGTCCCAGCAGCAACAGGGCATGTTGCAGCCGTGCGGGGAGGCGTGTGCATTGGGGGTTTTCACTGACACAGAGCCAGCTGCTGAAGCCGGCAGCTCCTGCAACACCAAGCCCGGAGACGCAGAGCAAAGGGGGCATGGCGGGAGCCAGCAGCGGTGCCCGGCCCCACCAGCCGCGCTCCCACCCCGCAGACGGGACAATGCCGTGGCAGCGGTGGAGGTGCCGGGCAGCGGGGAGACTCCCCTTTGCGCCCGCGGCCCCCGGCCCACGCCCCGGCGCTGCCCCGCGACCCGGCCGCCGCATCACAATGTGCCACAGTGGCACCCGGGTGGCCACGGCCACCAGCGCCCGCCCGGCCCCAGTGCGGCGCTGTGCCAGTGCGGGGCAGCGGGGAGACGCAGGCTCCCGGCCCAGCGCAGCGGCACTACTCGGCACAGGCGCACCGCTCTTGCCTTGGCGCAGGCCTGACCGGCGCCTGGCGCTGCCCGCCGCGGGGCACGCACGCACCGCAGCCCTCTGCGTGCACACGGCGCCATGGGACAGGCCAACTGCTGCGGCACCCGGGGCGCTGCCGGCCCCGCTGCCGGCACGCAGGCACAGCCTGGGGACCCTGGCCGCGCGGCTCCTTGCGCCGGCCTCGGGCTCACGCCCAGGGGAGCCTCCCGGCCCCCGGCGCCGCTTGGTGCCTTTGTGTCGCGCAGGAGCCCCCGGCTCCTGCTCAGCGAGCGCGTGCGGGTGACTCGGCACCAGCGGACGAGGGACAGGCACCTCCTGCTCTTCTCCGACGCCATCGCCATCGCCAGATTCAGGTAAGAAGAGCAACCAGAGCCGTCCTCCCCCCCGCCACCGCCTCTGCCACCTGCCCCCAGGCACCGCTGCTCCCCGCATCTGCTCCCACCGGAGCAGAAAGTGCCTCCTCGGGGCTGCTCTTCCCATTGCTTCCTTCCTCGACAGCACCTCTCGACAAGGAACAGCAGTGCCGCCAAATCCTGCTGCTCACAGCCTCTAGCATCCAGTCGCCCGCAAGGAGGCCTTCCTCCTCTCCTCACTGCCTCGCCCAGGGCTCCATGCCCTTTGCTCCCCACCACCACTGGTGCTTCATATGGCCTGCAGCCCCCTGCATGGGTGCACCTGCGCTGCGGGCAGGGACAGCCTTGCCCTTTAATTCGGGGAGGTGTGAGCGGAAAGGGGCAGGCTCCGCGTGTTGCCACCCTGACCGGCAGCCCCTGAGCAAGCGCCCGCCAGCACTGCTTTGCAGCAGCGACTTCTCCAGAGTGCCCTGTGTGCGTGCTGGCACGCAGGCTGCTTTCTGCCGCCCGAGCCCCGCGCTGGCTGCCCCGAGCCTCTGCCCCCGGCACACGGCTCTCCCCGGGAGGCCTGCTGCGGCTGCCCCCAGCACACAGCCTCCAAGGCGGTCCCTGCTCTTCCTCCTGGCAGATGTGGTTCCACCTTCCTGCTCAAGCACCGGGTGCCTCTCAGCGACCTCTGGGTGCTGTGCGAGAAGGACGAGGCGGCGTGCGGCTGCGAAGATGAGGAGGACGTTTTTGGCCTCAAATGCGCCAATTCCCTCATCCTGGTCTGGACCACCAAGGTCTGCGTGGTCACCTTCCGGTGAGTCTTGGGGGCGCGTGCAGGGCTGGGGGGGTGCAGGGCACCGTGCTCGCCTTCAGTCCTCTCCGGGCTTGCTGGGGCTCAGCCCCGGCTGCGGCAGAGAAAGCAGAGGCCCCGCTGCGCTTTCAGACGCACCCACGGGCACCTCCAGGCGTGCACAAGCCACCCGCCACTGCCGCCACGACCCTGCAGCTCTGCTCAGCCCAGCGACACTGTGGGGGGACACCGAGCGGGGGCTCTGCTGTATGGCGGTGTGGAGCGGTGCCAAGCAGGCCAGCTGTGTCTGGGGCCCTGTGCCACTCCCCAGCAGCAGCAGCAGCAGCAGCAGCAGCAGCAGCAGCAGCAGCAGCAGCAGCAGGAGCGGGCTCTGAGGCTGTTTGTCCTTCTCGCTGCAGGTCGCAGGAGGTGAAGGAGCGGTGGCTGAACACCATGCTCAGGTGAGCCCTGCCGGGGAACTCAGCCTGCCTGCGGCGGCGTCAAGGCTGCAGGCGGTGCAGAGCTGCCGGGGCAGCTGCCCGCAGCACAGCAGCACGGGAGGTGGGGGAAAGGGACGCCGCCTGCGCGGGGCAGCTCTGGGGCCGAGCGGCAGCAGCTGCTTCGCCTTGGCACGGCAAACGAACAGCAGCGCCCTGGAGCTGGCCCCACAGCTCCTGGCTTGCGTAGATGGGGAGCCCGAGCTGCCGCTGCCCCTTTCCCGACGCAAGAGGCCCGGAGGCAGCGGGGCCGGGGGCACTGCAGAGCGGTGCTGCCAGCCAGCGCCGCACGAAGCTCTGCTGTGCCAGGGTGGCGTGGGGGTGCGGGGCTGGTGTCAGGGCAGCGAGCAGAGGGGGCTGCCTGTGACCGAGCTCTGCCTTCATCCCTGCGCTGTGCCCAGGCAAAGCCCAGGAGCCCAGGAGACCCGGCTCAGCCGCCTGCCCTGCCTTCGGCTCCTCATCAAGTCCGTCGGCTTCGACGCTCCCGTAAGTGTCCCGGGGGTTTCCGCTGCGCCCCGAGCGCCACGGGGCTTTGGGGAAGGGCCCCCGCCACCAGCTGCTCACGTGGCTTTCTCTGCTCTCTTGCCTAGTCGGGGTCGCCGACTGCCCGCAGCGTGGAGGCCTTGACTGCGGCGGAGGTGAGTAGGGGCTGCCTCTGCCCCGGCCCTGGCTGGGTGCTGGCGGGAGGCGTCGGAGTTTCGGGAGGGCACGTGGCAGGGCCCGAAGCCCTGCAGACACCGGTCGGTCGCTGCTGCATGGGGCCATTCCTGCAGCCCAGCATCTCCTCCACAGGAGTGTGACGACCTCGGCTCTTCGCTGCAGCTGCTCACAGCTCTCTGCGTGCCTGAAGCAGCTCCGGAGGCACCCGAGCACACGGGCAGCTCCGCAGGTAGGACGATGCACTGAGCATTGGCACCGAGCAGGGCTGCTGGTGCCAGTTGTGCAGCTGGAGATCGCAAGGCGCCTGTGGCCATGCCGAGGGGGGCAGAGGGCTCGAGACCTTCTGGCAGTGCTTGCCTCCTGCCACACTTCCCAGAAGTTCACAATGACAAGACTCACTGCACAAAAGGCATCGCACGTGCTGAACCTCTGTAGCCCTCTGCTCTTCACAGCGCTGCTCACTAGGGACTGCAGCTGCACTCCCCGGGCAGGATAGTGCCCCCGCGGGCACTTGGCTCTCCTCCTGAACTGCTCCTCACCTCCATAGCTGCTAAGGTTGCCCCTTGCCATGTGCCATGTGCCATGTGCCATGTGCCATGTGCCATGTGTGGGGCTGCGTGCTCCCACCGGGAAAGTGCCCTTTTGGCCCTTCAGAGGCCCAGGAAAAAGGAGCTGACAGCCTCTTTCTCCCCACAGCACACCCAGGTGCTGCTCTGGAGGACGCCTCTGCCCTCCACAGCCCAGAGGCTGAAGCTGCCTGCGGCCCCCCAACCGCTGAGACGCAGCAGCCCAGAGGCAGAAGCCCCAGCGGGAGGCGCAGAAATGCCGCTTGCGTCTCTGCTCCTCCACTGCCTGCTCAGAGCAAGGAGCTCGGCACGCTGCGCAGGAGCCTCTCGGAGGCAGCCCTGTCCTTCCCGGGCCGCTGGCGAGGCTGCAGAAGGCGCCAGAGGGGCACCAGCCGGGCGCCCAGTGTTGCGGATGGTCAGCAACAGCTGGGCATGGAGAAGGGGGCCCTGGAAAAGCCACCTGCCATGGAGGCGGCACCACTCTCGGCTGCCTCTGCACCCGCACCGTCCTCCAGGTGCTCCCCGGAGAGCTGCCGGGCTGCTTCGCGGGGCCCCTCCATAAGCCTCCTGGGAGCTGCTGCCATTCCCGCTTGCTGCTTGCCGGCGGCGAGAGCTGCGAGAAAGAGAAGGAGACGGAGGAGGAGACAGAGAAGGAAAAGAAGAAGGAGAGAGAGAAGGAGAAAGAGGGAGACAAAGAGAAGGCGAAAGAGAAGGAGAAGGCGAAGGCAAAAGCAAAGGAGAAGGAGAAGAAGAGAGAAAGAAAGAGAAGGAGGAAGAGAAAGGGAAAGGGAAGGAGAAGGAGAAGAAATGGAGAGCAAATAAAGGGAGGAGAAAAGAAAGAAAGAAAAGACATGGAGAGAAAACCAAGAGAAAGAAAAGAAATGGCGTAAAAAGAAATGGAGAGAAAAGAAAGGGAAAGAAAAGGAAGGGGTAGGGCAAGAAAGTGAAGAGGAAAAAAGCGGGGAGAAAAAAGGTGTAGAAAGGAAGGGGGAGAGAAAAGTGAGGGCAAAAAAGGGGGAGAAAAGGGAGAAGAAGCAAAGGGAGCAAAGAAGATGGAGCTAAGAGAAGAGGAGAAAGAGGAGGGAGAAAAGGAAGAGGGAGAAAAAAGGAAGAGGGAGAAAAAAGGGGGGGGGGAGAAAGAAAGGGGAGCAAAAGGGTGAAAAAAGCGGCCAAATGAAGGGGTGCTAGAAAAGGGGAGGAAAGGGAGAGGGAGAAAAGGGAGGAAGAAGAGAGGGGGAGAAAAAGAGTGAGAAAAGGGAGAAGAAAAGGAGGGGAAGGGGAAATAAGCAAGAGAGAAGCAAAGGGGGACTAAAAAAGGAGGGTGGAAATGGGAGAGAAAGGGGAACAAAGAGAGGAGGAAGAAAGGGGAGCAAAAAGGAGGGAGATAAGCAAGCGAGGGAAAAAATGGAGAGAGAAGAAGGCGGGAGAAGAAGGGGGAGGTAAGAAAGCGTGAGAAAAGAGGTGTCAGGAAAAAAGGGGGAGAAAAGAGTGAAGAGAAATGGGGAGAAAAAGCAAAGGGAGAAGAAAGGAGGAGAAAAAAGGGGGAAGAAAAATGGGGAGAAAGGAGGGGGAAATAGCAAAAAGGCGGGGAGGGGGAAGAAATAAAAGGGGGAGAAAAGAAAGGCAGAGAGAAAAATGAGGAGAAAAAAGGGGTGGGAGAGGGGAGCTAAGAAAAGAGGGAAGAAAAGAGGGGAAGCTAAAAGGGGAGAAAAGCGGGGAGAGAGGCAGAGCAAAAAGGGGGGAGAGAAAAAAAGGGGGAAGGAAAAAGGGTAGGAAAAGAGGGGAGAGAAAAAAGGGGGAGCAAGCGTGAGGAGGAAAAAGAGGGAGAGAAAAGGGAAGAGGAGAGGGGAGAGGAAAAAGGAGGAGGGGCAAGGGGGCAAGAAGCGGAGGGGAAAGGGCAAAGGGAGAAGAAAGGGGGAGAAAGAAGGGGGAAGGAAAAGGGGAAGGAAAGAAGGGAAAGGAATAGAAAAAAGGGGGAGAGAAATGGGAGAAATCAAAGGGGTAGAAAAGGAAGGCAGAGCAAAGACGGGGAGAAAAAGGGGGTGGAAAGGAGGAGCTAAGAAAAGAGGGAAGAAAAAAGGGGAAGGAAAAGGGGGAGAGAAAAAGGGGGAGAGAAATGGGAGGGAAAGGGGAGAGAAAAGGGGGAAGAAAGAAGGGGGGAGAAAAGAAAGCAGGAGAAAAAGAGGGGGAGAGAGAAAGGAGGAGGAAAGGGTGAGAGAAAAAGGGGGAGCAAAGAAGAGGGGGACCAAAAGCAGGGGAGAAAAGGGGGGAGAAAAAAGTGGGGAAAAATGGAGAGAAAAGAAAGGAGGGGAGAAAAAGAAGGGAGATAAAAGGTGGAGAAAAAAGGGAGGGAGGGAGGGAGGGAGGGAGGAGGGGGAGAGGAAAAGGCGGAGAAGAAAGGGTGAGAAAAGCGGGGAGAGAAAAAGGGGGGAGAAAAAAAAAGGGGGGAGAAAAAAGGGAGAAAATAAGCGAAGGCAGGAGAAAAATGGGAGACAAAGGGGAGGAAAATGGTGGGAAAGGGGGAGAAAAGAAAAGAGGGAAGAAAAGAGGGGAAGATGAAAGGGGAGGAAAAAGGGGGAGATAAGAAAGCAAGAGAAAAAAGGGGGAGAGAAAAAAGAGGTAGAAAATATGGAGAAAAGAATGGAGAAAAAGGGAGAGAGGGAAAAGGGGGAGAGCAACTGAGGAGAAAAAAGGGGGAGAAGAAAAAGGGGGAGGAAGGGGGAGAAAAGGGGGGAGAAGAAAAGGGGGAGAAAGAAGAAAGGGAGAAAAAAGGGAAGAAAGAAGGGGGAAAAGAGGGGGGGAGAAAGAGAAAAAGGGGAGAAAAGAAAGGCAGAGCAAAGGTGGGGGGAAAGGGGGGCTGGAAAGGGGGAGATGAGAAAAGAGGGAAGAGCAAAGGGGAAGAGAAGGGAGGACAGGAATGGGAGAAAAAAGGGGGAGAAAAGGTGGAGAGGAAAGGGGGCAGGAAAGCAGGGGGAACAAAAAGGGAGGAGAAAAAGGTGAGGAAAAATGGGGAGAACATCAAAGAAGGGAGAAAAAAAAAGGGAGCTAAAAGGGGGAGAAAAACGGGGGAAGGGGGAGAAAAGAGGGAAGAAAAGGGGAAGAAAAAGTGGGAAGAGGAGAAGGGGGACAAAGATGGGAGAAAAAAGGGGGAAGATGATAAAAGGGGGGGAAGGGAGGAAAGGTAAAAAAAAAAGGGAGGAGAAGGGAAGGGAAAAAAGGGGAAGAAAAAATGGGGAGAAGAACTGGTGAGAAAAGCGGGGAGAAAAGAAACGGGGAGATGAGCAAGGCGGATAAGGGGGGAGATTAGCAAGGGGGAGATAAGGAAGCAGGGAGAAAAAGGAGGGGAAGGGAAGGAGGGGAAGCAAAGGAAGGGGAAGAAAAGTGGGGGAAGAAAAGAAAGGGGCCAAAGAAGAAAGGGAAAAAAGGACAGGGAAAAGGGAAAGGAAAGAGAAAAACGGAAAGACAAAAGGAAAGACAAAAGGGACGAAGGAAAGGAAAGGAAAAAGGAGAAGGTAAAAAGGAAGGAAAAAAAGGAAAGAACAAAAAGGAAAGGAACCCCTCCCCCCCCCAACCCCGCCTTTGGCGGCATCCTCATCCCCTTGCAACAGCGGGAAGCCTGCCGGGACGGGCAGTGTGCTTCTACCTGTGGGAACTTGTCTGTGGTTAGCACTGACCTCCCCGTTGAGGGCCCCGGGGAGCCTCGGACCAGGAGCAGGGGGACTTTGGATTTACGCCTGTGTAACTTCACTGCAATAAAGCCCTTTTCCGCAGGACGATTTGACGGCTCCTTGTCTCTCCCTGCAACACTCGGGCGCCAAATGTCCTCCACCGACTTTGGGATGGTTCTGCAGGTGCGGCGGGGCTGTTTGCATGCCCTGGCGTGCACACCGCCGTAGCAGCAGGGCAAGGCACTGAGCAGCGGTGGCACTGCTGCTGCTGCTGCTGCTGCTGCTGCTGTTGTGGGAGAGGGCAAGGGAGATTTGGGGAAGCAATGCCTCTGTGGCAGGGAGTCAAGGGCCACCGCCGAGCGCAGCAGTCCCCAGGGAGGGGCAGAGAGAAGCTGCCGAGAGGCGATGCTGCTCCAGAAGGGGCGTGCGAGAGAAGGAGGCCACGGGCACGGCAGGGCTGCTGCTTCCCGGGTGCGGCTGTTGCCCGGACACCGAGGAAAGGGGCAGGAGAGCACCTGGCCTGGCAGGAGGCGCGAGCGGCAGAAGCCGCATGCTGGCAGGCTGCAGCTAGGGAAGGTGCCCCCTCCGTCGGCCCCTGTCGGCAGGGGCACTCTCCTCGCAAGGCAGCCGAAGGAGAGGGGCCCGCTGCCACTGGCAAAAGGCATTGGCCGTTCTCGGCCATCTGCAGCTCTTCCGTCGCGTGGCGTTCAGCTCTCCCTTGCAGAAACCAGAAGCATTTTGTCCTGCTGGCACGCATGGGCAGGAAGAGACGGCCCATGCCGTTGGTGCAGAGGAAAGACCCAGAGGCCACAGAAGCCTCCAGCTGCCTCTAAGCAGAAACACAAGGATTTCTTTGGCAGGGGCTGACTCACTGCAGTATGGGACTGTGAGCAGCCTGGGGGTGCCAGGAAGAGGACGTGCCCGTTTCCTGGCCTCTAAGCAGCCCAGACAACCCAGGGAGGAGGAGCCCAGGCACTTGCCCAGAGAGGAAGGGGGTCTCTCTTTGGGCCCAAGGGGGTGGCCCAGGGCCGACGGGACAGCGATGCTCAGCAAGCTTAGCCGGCCTCCCAATACTCAGCACACATGGGCCTGAACCTTCCCACTTGCAGCTTCTGGCTAAGAAAAGAGGCCTTGGTCCTCTGGGAGCCTCTTTCCAGGCACTTGCAGCATGCCGAAGGAAAGCAAGAGAGGGGCACCAAACGCAGAGGAGCTCTACACATCGGTCACAAGCAAGGGCTAGGGGGAAGGAGTTGCCTAAAACTGTGCTCCAGCCCCTCTCAGCTTGCTCTTGCAAGTGCAAGAAGCACCACGATCGAACAAGACCTAAATGGAAACGCACCCCACAGGAGATGTAGCCCCTCCCTCCTCTCCAGAGAGCCTTTGTCTCCCTCCATCTCTTTCCTTAAGGACTTGCCCTGTCAGTCCTCCTGTCCCTTTACACAGGTGACCTCCAGACACGCACTTGGCAGGCCTCCAAAGACTAGAAGCACACAGAAAGCAGAGGGCTTTGCTTTAGTGCGCCACGTTCTGCCTTCAGCTCGGAAAACTGCTTTACCCAGCTACCAGAGCGCCCGACCACAAGCACGGGGCCAAGGCTAAGGCCCCCGAAGCACTGTAGCCAACAGGGGAATTCACGCAGCAACTGGGCACTTTCCTGGAACACAAGGCCCCAGGCAGCACCTCGCCGAAGGGCCACGGGCCCGCTCCGAGCGCAGGCCTTCCTTGTGCTGCCTCTTACCTGGCCCTCACGTCCTGCTCTGCAGCTCTCAGGCTCTCTCGTTGCTCCCACAGCAGCCGCTCTCGCAGGCGAGAAATGTCCATGCCTTGCGGCAGTTCGGGGGCATTCTTTAATTTTGCCGGTTGTTCTCGAAGCGTTTGCTGAAAGTTGACAGCAGGCTTTAGCTCCCCTTTGCCACAACATGCTCTCACGCGCCTGCGTGTGGAGGCTTCACGCTGGCCCAGAGCAGCGCTCTGCTTCAGCCGCGCACCCAGGGCAGGAGAGAAGGACTTCCCTCGGCACTGCCGGCAGGCGCTGGGGGATGACTTTCCTGCCCGCCCCCAGCCCCAGCCCTGTGAACCCTGAGCTTTACGTACTTGTTCTCGACGGTACATTTTGTCAGCCTCTTTCTTGAGCGTGGTCAGGTACTGCCTGTACTCGTTGAACTCCCGCAGGGTGCAAACGACCTATGGCGAGATGAGGGGGAGAAAGCAGCCACCACTTGTCACGCTCACTCCGCAGCCTGCCTTGCCCCAAAGAGCGCTAAGGCAGCGGGAGCTGCTCCCCTGCACAGCCTGCCCTGCCCAGCGGCTGGCGGCTTTGCTCCCAGCCAGCCAGCCAGCCAGCGGGGAGCAGCGCCCCTCGCTCCGCCGCCAGCCCACACGCCCGCTGCTCCGTCGGCGCCAAGGCAGCGCGGCACAGCCTTGGAAGAGCAGGAGTGGGAATTCCCGGAGCGGGCTCTGGGCTCCTTCTGCCCCCAGGGAAATCAGCCCAGCAGCCCTGCGCCCTCCACCCGCAAGAAGCGGCTGCAGCAAGCGCTCTGGCAACCTGCCGCTGCCCCTCCGATGGAAACTGCTCTTCTCACCCTGATGTCCAACCTACTTTGCCGTCGCTGGTGATGTAACCTCCTCTCCTTAGTCGCCGGAGGTTGCCTTTGCGGTGGTAGTAGGCTCGCAAATGTGGGTCGTGCAGACTGTTGTACTCGGAGCTCAGGGAGCGGCAGTATGGATCTCCCAGATTGAAATAACCGGATGGCTGGTGAAGCTGCAGAAAGTATCGTCCGCAGCATGAGGAGGGTAGGAGAGATCAGGAAAGAGAGAAAGAGACTTCCGAGCTTTGTCAGCCCATAGGGTAGTGCTTTCAAGCCTCCGAGGTTGAGAGTATTGCCTGCAGAGCCTGGATTCACATCTCGGGCCCTGCCAGAAGGAGCCCTTCCCCCAGCACCTGGACGCCTTGCTGCCTACTGCACGCAGGGCATGAGCGGCACGCTTGCACGGCGCCACAAGGCAGGCTGGCGTTGGCTCTGGCAAGCTCGTGCACGGGCAGAGAGCAGCAGTGGGAGACGCTCTGCCGACCTGTGGCCGGTATCGGGCCCTGCTCTTTGCAACTCCTGCCTTCTGTCAGCGGCACGGAGCCCGGAGCTTGCTTTGCCCACTGAGGCCTGCCTCATTTAAGGACTGCAGCTCCCACTCTACAGCACGTCACCACGCTGATTTCTGTGAAAGGCTCTTTCTTTTGCAGGCTGCTCAATGGGTCTGGGCAAGGAGACAATGCAAAAGGAGGGACTTTTCCTCCCCCGTTGCCCTGCTTTTACCTTTTCCCCCAGCTCGGTCCGGTAGGAGACAGCGTTGGAGCCAGGCAGCAACGGGAGTTTGACCCCGAGCGGGATATCCAGCAGCTCAGGACATCCTACTCGGAGCTGCTGTCTTCTGCGCCCGAGCTAAAAAGACAGAGACGCTCATGGGCATTCGGGCCACCATCTCAAGAGGCTTCTTGCCCAGCACGTACCAGAAATGCTCTTGAAAGAGCCCAAGGAGAGTGCAAAGAGTGGCCTATTCCACAGCAGCTCTCTGCTTCGTCGCCTCCTTCCCTACAGCTCCAAAGCCTGTAGACCAAAGCCCTTGTGTCCTTGCACGCCACCCCTGCCGTCTGCCGAGCTGGAATCCAGCACGGGCAGAGAGACAGGACCCCCGGAGAGCCTCCACTGCCCTCTGTCTATCGCTGCCACTTCCCTCCGCACTGCCGCATGCCCCAGAGCAGCCCTGCGTGGTCGCCGGCTCCCAAGCTGAGCCCTCTGCATCCGTCCAGCACGCACCTTGCCCCTCTTCTCCTCCGCACTCAGCAGTCCGTCTAGGTCTCGGAGGCCAGCAGCGAGATAATGCTCCATGGCTCCTATCAAGAGCCCTTCTGCAGCTGCGACCCTCCGCTGGCACCTCTCGCTCCAGCGGCACGCAGCTCTGCTCGCCGCAGCCGGTCTCCCAGCGCTTGGCACTACCAGCACAACCGCGCACCGTTGCGTTGCCGCTTTCCCGCACCATCGCCCCGCTGCTGCGAGGCCACCGCGGGGCCGGCCTGCAGCCCTGGCCTGCCCTTGGCTTGCAGGAGAGTTCAAGAGCAAGACCGAGCCAGCCCTTGACTAGCCTATGCCAGGCCTTCCCCAGGCATGGACTCGTGTGCCCAGGGCTTGGCCTTTCCCAAGCACCAGCCAGAGCACCCAAGCCAGTAAATGGGTGCTCAGAGACATGCGCAGGCAGCGCTGCCGACCAGGACGCTGCTCTGGCTCACTCCGTGCTGCCCCACACCTTGCCCTCCCCGAAGACTCCTCTTCCCGGGGAGCACCAAACGCACAAGGAAGGGTCCTGAGCTTCCCTGAATAACACCCAAATCTGGAGCGGAGCTCAGCCAAAGCTGCTGGGAACTCTTCCTGCTCAGTTAGGGGAAGGACACCCGCCTTCCTAGAAGAGCAGGCTAAACTAGAGGCCTGTCGGGCAGGAATGGTGCTGGCGACCTTAGGCCTCCAAGCTCATGGCCCAAAGTGTCTCTAGGGACACAAGCTTTCCCTGCTCCAGAGCAGCGGTGCTGCTCTTTAGCTCAGGAAGGTCTCTCTGAGCAGGGCTGGCCTTTCTCCTTTGAGCAGGGAGAGGCTGTGCTGCTGTCTGTCAGCGGTCATCGCCTGCTCCAAGTGTGCCGGGACCCCCAATGAGCAGGGCAGGCTCACAGGTCGCAAAACCTGTGAACGGTGTGAGAAAGACGCTGCCTTTGCTGCAGTGCCCAAAGGGGCGCGAGGTGCTGGTGCAGGGGAAGCTCTGGCAAAGGGGCAGTGTGCGCGTGCCGCTCCCCATGTGGCAGCACCGCTGCCCCGACACCCTCTCTCTGGGGCAACAGCAGCCCACTGCAGCCTGGCACTTCCCAGCCATGGCTGCACCCCCTCTCATGGCCGACTCCTCCAGCTTCAAGTGCATCCCCTGCTGACAGCTGCTGGACGAGTCCCGTTTGCCCAGCAAGCTGCCCCATGTGCCAGGCTGGCTAAAAGGGTCACTTGCTAACGGAGATGAATTGCCACCCCCTAGGGTAAGGATGGTAAAGCCAAGGAGAGACAGAGCGAGAGATTTCCCTGGTGCCGTAGGGCATCTCCCTCCCTCCCTCCGAGGAAAACAGACCCAAACCAAGCAGCGCAATCCCCCTGCCCACCAAACTCCTTGGGGCGAGTAGAGTATTTTCCTCCTCCGAAAACTTGCCAGGTACCTGCCTTGCGTGGAGGACGGCTCCACTGAAACTGAGTGCCAGCAAACTTTCCGGCTGTGTTTCTGAAGTACAGCTACTTCCTCAGTGTTCAAACGCCCATGTAAAGCTGAGCTTGTCCTTGCTGGGGTGGCCCAGGCCTGTGAAGCTGTTTCCTTGGTGTGACGGGACAGCAGCAGCCGTAGGTAGGCAGTGGGGTTTTGTGGCCGTGCTGCTGTGGGGACAGAGAAATCTCGTGCTGGCCAGGTGGCAGCGTGGAGAGGAGGTCTCGGGGAGAAGCGAGGAGCTCCCTTTGCACACAAGACGGAGCTTATCCAGTGTTTTCTAAGCTTGCTTTGTGCCAAAGACCTACGTCTGCCTCAGTGGTTCAGGGGGCATTGCTGCCGTTTGTAATTGGTTGGACTGGACAGGCCCGTCCAGACAGTGCTGTGAACGTGGGTCTTTAGCCCGTGCCTGCTACCAGATGATATTACCAAAGGGACTGAAGAAAGAGAGGCTGTTGAATTCTCTTCTTGTTTTGCTATGGATGAAATTTTCTTACCCGGAGACTTGACAACTGACTGTGCAGCATCTTACGATCGGTTTCTTTATTTCTCGGCGATGATTAAGAACACGGCTCTTTGCTTCCACCCCACAGCCGAATGCTTGCCTTGCAGTCAGGCAAAGCTATGCAGTCGGCAGTTGCCACTATGCAACAGTTTTACAGGATCCCAGGAACAGGAGTTTTGGTTCGACAGCTATTGAGCAAGATGCAGGTAGGCTCTTTTTGTCTTTTCCTTTCTAAATACCTTCTAGTATTACCTAGGTTTTTATTCCTGGTGGCAGAAATCCTCAGAAGTGCTGAACGTGACTAAATCAGCCAGTCTTAGAAGTCTTGAAGGCTGTGAAAAGGTGTCCCTAACCAAAACACATGGGAAAATACAGCTTCATCTTGTTGCCAAGAGTACTGTTTGCAAGTGTTATGATAAGTTCTTCCCTCCTAGTACACATGAAGCATGAATCAAGGGCTGTGTTGATTCCCATCTCTCTCTGAATTTAGGTGACATTCCCATGGGGGGAAGACTCATGGGTGCCATGCATTTTTTGTGCCCTTATCTGCACAGGGATTCTAACATCAAACACACCTGTGATTTGCCAAGGCTTCGGGGAAGTGCATTAAAACTGGTGCAATTACTCAAATCAGTAGTGCCGTGTCCTGCTGTTCCCTGAACCTAAAAGTGGCTGAGTCTGTATAATCATCACTCTTATATAAAAACAACCAGACTTAAGCACAACACAACCTTGGAACAAGCCAAGGCTTCCAACAAGCAACAGGGATGAATAACCAGTATTTTGCACAGCGGATCCTATGACAGAACTGGTGCACCCTGCTCCCCCAGCTGTACAGCTGTGCCAGCGGGTTCTGCAGGAGCTGTCACATAGGAGAAAAGGCTGGTCAGCTCTGCCGTTCTCTGAGGAAGACTTTTTAAGATGTAAAGCCAGGGCTTTGAATTAAAGGATGAAATTATTACAGATGGTAACTTCTGAAGAGAAGCAGTCCTCACCGGGCAGTTGCAGCTGATTATATACAAATAGTTTTTGTAGATTTTTTCCTTTTTTTTTTTTTTTTTTATTTTTTAATGTTCAGGAGCTGGCTACAGAGTGGGCTTTTCCCAGTAGTGATACTTCATGAACAGTCACAAGTCAGTACAATTTTGCAATATAAAAGCCTGTGAAGACACTGGAATACAGCTGAGTACATTTCTTCAGGTTCTGCTTTTTGCTTTCTAGCAAGAAATATTTTGGTATTTATTTAGTAAAGTCATTTCATCTTAAAATTTGCAGAATGAATGCATCTCTCTTGGCCAGTCAGAACAGCTTGTTTCAAAATTCCTTATACCTTTATTTGAACAGGAGAGAAAAGATCATATTCTAAAAGAAGCATTTTTCTCAACTCAGACCAAGTTTAAGTTTTTGGTTACTGCATTATTTTCCCCTTGTTTTGGAAACTGCCAGTCCCAAACCCCATAATACGCATGGGCCATAGCAATAGCAAAACACTGCTATTGCATATACCATGCAAACCAGCAGCAACAACTTTCCCTTGGACTTCCATTTTAAAATGGATGCAGCTGACATGAGAAACATGCCCATGAGAACAAAATGTTGGAAATACTTATATTCCAATATGAAAAAGAAAATGACAAAATTCCAACTAAATTTTACTTTTGCCCAGCCACATTTAGTCAGGAAATGAACAAAAAAAAGTCAACATGTGAGTTAATATAAGTTCTGGAATTCTTAGTAACTTGATCTTGTCTCTGCAGACAAGCATGTACACATCTTTCCACTGAGCTGACTCCTTTTGACACAAGAATCCATTCCACATTAAGTCAACCCCCCCCAAAAAAGTTTTTTCTTGGAATTTGCTATGTCTGCTCAGATTTTTTTGCATAGATACTTTGGTGAATGAGATTCCTCAGAGAAAATAGGAAAAGCTAGCTCAACTGCAGGGGAATGAAACCAAGCTCTTGGGCCCTCTGTCCTTCCTTACGTTGTTTACTCTAGAGTTTGCTGCATTCTCTTTTGAGCCAAGTTCTTTACAGCAGTATTGACAATGGGAAGGTATGAAAACCTGAGCCAAGATCTGCAACCATCAGGTTTTCTGGAAGGAGTTCTCCATTTTATTTCATTCTGCAACTTTTAAACCTGAGATGTGTGCCAAATCTTCTTACACAGTTGAGAATCTCCAGGTGTGACCATAAATCAAAGCCAGAATAAGGAAATCCTGAGACTAATAATATAAAAGCTTGTTTAGCTTCACACTGGATCTTAAAGAAAGTAAATGAAGAAAAAGGGAAATCTGTGTTGAAACCTTCCTTTAAGGACTGTTACTTAATCTTGTTTCTGAGTTAAAACGCAAATGAAAAGAAATAAGACTTTGGTTCTTCTGCCCAGAGTGGGTAAACCAGCGGACAGAAGAAAAGGGAAACTAATTCAGTGGGAGCAAAATAAGCCTCTAGTCTGCTCCAAAATCACTTTTGTGCTGATATAGTTGTGTAGAGAATTTTTTGTAATTTATCAGCCAGTGCAGCCTTTGGAGGAGGCACAACTCCTCCCCTGTATAGGAACTTATCCCAGTAGGGTACAAGGAATGCACACATGAGGAAGTTAGCACAGGTAACTGATGTGAATTTGAGCATCTCAGCTCCTGGCTGTCTTATTTCCCCACTGTTTCCATAGAGAAGGCAACAGACTCCATGTTCACGCACTGAATACTCCACACAAGCCTGTTTGCCTGCTTATGCTGTCACTGCATTTTTGTCCAAGAACATCTCCATCTGTAGCTATTGTAGCTGTGTGCATTACCCTGTATGCTTTCTCCTGTGTTCCTCAAGGAAGGTTGTACTGCTTGAATTATTCTACTGTACAAAAAGCCCAAGAGACCCTCAGTTCCTTAATCCAGCATGGTGCTGAGCCATCCCTGGAGGTTGCTAACACCCTGAACTCCTTAGTCTTCAAGGGAGCTCAGAAATACTCAGGACCATCTAGGATGTGATCTTCCCTGCTTTACACCCACTCCTCCAGTGGCTAGACTATTACAAAGCATGAAGTCCCCACAGTTCTGCAGCTGATGCTCATTCACCCTTCTGGGCTCATGGTTCAGCTCCACAATGAGGATGAGGGGATCCAGACCAGGGCATATCAGCAGGGGATGAACAGACACTGCATCACAGACTGCATCCCCTCATCTGCTGAGGATCAGCAAGAAGGGATAGGAAGTGAGACATATGCAACAGTAGATATTACAGGCAGAACCATTTTGAAGGTTTAAAATTGCTTTTCTCTCTATTAAAAAAAAAAAGACAGTGCTTCCAATCAGTTTCTTGCAGGGTAAACACTGCACTCTAATTTGTTTGGTAAACCTTGTATTTTCAGCCATAACTACCCCATCAAGGCACCTAAATGAAGACGACATTTGAAGTGACCTTCAGCTTACAGCTGCAATAACCATCCCACAGGAGAAGTGGGGAGGGAAGGCAGCACTTGGTTCCCAAGGTGAGAGGTGCCTGTGAACATGCCAGCCAGATATTCCTCCAAAAATCAGCCCAGTTGAGACAGAGAATCATGTTTCAGTGGGGACAGCATGCCCAAGACTAAGCTCTTTGATGTCTCTGCTAGAGGAAGGACCACTGTAAGGTAAAGGCAGTTTGTTGTTTCCTCAAAAACAGATAGCTCAGGATATTTTTCCTTCTAGGGAATAACAGCTCCTGCAGAACTGAGGTAGGTGAGGATACTGTTTCTTAGGATGGTCTATGCGAGAGGGGGGTTACACACACTGCACATCTCCTGGAGTCCCTCCTCCAGAGGAGTATATTTTTCTTCAACATTTACTTGGCAATGGGGAGAGATATTCCTTTGCCTTGCACTGAAACACCCAGTGAAACAACTCAGTGGGTTACATGCACCCACTACCCTTACACAAGCAAAATCCTCAGTTTACCCTCCTCTCACAGCACTTTACATCTGTCCCCCAGCTCCTGCAGCCTTTGTGGGGGATCCCCAGCTATACTCTAACATTCCCTCTTTCTACCCCAGGTCACCAGAGGCTGTTCCCTGCTCAAGTCCCAGACTTCACAAGTGCATCACAAACCCTGTCTCCCCACTTACTTACCTTTTCCCACACTGGCTTGACTCTTTCCCCAGCACCTGCATCTCTTCCTCCTCCCCTGCACCTCCTATCTCCAACACCCTGCCCTCTGGTTTCTCTCCCCTCTATCCTTCAGCTCCTTCCCTTCTATCCTTCTCCTCCTTGGCCAAATCCCACCCAGACTGAACCCCTCTCTGAACAGTACTCTCCTGCTTTTCTCCCATTTCTCTGCTCTGGTCTCTTCAAACACTCCTCCCTGACACACTAATTCTCTCCATTAATCCCAGTCCCATTTGCAAGCTGCCATAGGGGCCCTTTACAGAGATATCTTGAGCTGAAGATCTGCCAGACCTTAGGAGTGTTTCTGCTGCCTGTCTCAACTCTTGCCCCAGCAGTCCTGATACACTCAGCTGAGAAGGCAAGCTGCTAATTGATAAGAAACTGATTAGAGCAACAAAGTCCAGAGTTTGCTTCCATCACCCCCAGGTGCTGAACTCAGACCAGTAAGCAGCTGAACTCCCTCACGCACCTCTGAGAGCTGCAGAGTTGAGTAAGGACAAAACTAACATTTGAAGAATTCTGCAATAAAAAAGGAGACTGCTGAAACTCGCAGAGATGCCCAAGTGGGCAACGCAGGAGTAGAGATGGGCAGGAATCTGAATTTGCCTACCTGGCCAGCATTCCTGTTCCACTGAGCTCCCAGAGTTTATGAAGGGCTTAACACAAGTGGACAGAAAGACAGTATCAGTACTGAGGATGGCACAAAAAACAGCCACATCAGCATTCAGCTTGTTAATTATCCTCTAGATCACCTCCCCTCCATATTCACTGCAGAAGAATCTCAAGGCATTTCCAAACCTAGACAAATATGAGAATCAAAAGGAGACTGGGAAGTCAATACTGCAAATGGATTTTCCATTACCACAAGGGCAGGCACCAATGTCCAGAAAGCACCACAACCAGGGTAATTATTTGCTGCCTGTACTCTGTATTCACAGAAGGTGCCTTACCTGGTTTGCAGCAGCAAAGGGCAACTGCGTTATTGATCAGGTCAGATGCCTGTCACCCTCACAGGCATCAGGGGGGTTTTGAACAAGCCACACAAAGGCAGTATTGGAATTGTCACAAGTTCATGCTTGATTTATAAGGCAATCCGAAGCAGATTTATTGACCCCCTTTCCTCCTCTGCAGGGCAGAGGGAAGCAAAACAAAGCTTTGTAGGACCTGTCTGGTCCTACTGCCAGGACCTGACAGAAGAGGCCTCTGGCAGGAACCTCTGGAAGAAGGAAGAGTGAATGCCGAGGTCTGCAGAGGTTTCTAACTGGAAAAGCACCAGTGCACCCCATTTGGGAGCATGGATCACTGCAAAATGCTGCTATTGAAAGCAGCCCTGCCCTTCTCCAGCAAATAAATGCCTTTTCTCAGCTGCTCCTAAACCCATCCTGATCTCACCTGATCACCTCACCCTGTCCAGGGGCACAGGATCCAACTCAGAGCACATCAGGTGTATCAGAGCACAGGGAATTCCCTCCAGGGTTAGCACTCCAGTGCACTGAAGCATCCAGTCTTTCTCTGATGCAAAGTAGGGACAAGTAATAGGAAAGAGGGGATAGGGCTTTGCAATATAAAAGCACAGGGCCAAATACTAACCCACAAAATAGAATTCCTGCCTGCTCACATCAGACAACAGCTGGAGAAAGATCAAGCAGAGTAGTTCCCACAGCCTGATCCTGCTCCCACACTGACCAGTCACGATAGCATCATTTCCCAGCACTGAGCATAGAAACATCATCCCTTTTCCTTTGCAAATTAATTCAAGTCAGCTTTGAAGGACTTAAGTTCCCCAACCAAGATGACTTAAGGTCATATAAAAATTAGAACTCACAGGAAGTTCACACCTAATCCAGGCCCCAACTAGCAAAGCAGCCCTTAAGGGAGGTCACAAGCTTATTCTTTAAACAGAGTGTTTTCTTACAGCAGGCAACAGTACAGTTTTTGTAGAAGAGGTGACAGTATGAGTGCATCAAGTAGCATGGAAATAAGAGGGTGAAATTAAGCTCCTTGCAAACAACTAGAGAGCCTTTGCCTTTCAGCACTAGCCAAGAACTTTATAGAGATTAGTCTATTACCTTCATGACAAGGCTGCTAACCAGAGATTTGTGAAAGTGACAGCTTTTTAGAGCATGCCCAAGGCAGTCTTCGCCCAAGACCAGCACACTCCCTGACCTAGAAGTCAAGCATTTGAACAAAGAGCAGGGAACAGAGAGAAAAAGGTAGAAGTGCATGAATACAAGTGGAGAATTAAATAATTAAAATATTAAGCAAACTGGCAGAGGGAAGTGAGGTGGCATCTAGGAAGAGGCAAACAAGGAGCAAGTGGCCCTGTGATTACATTTAAAATTCAAATCAGCCTACAACTGAGTTATCACATGTGGCCACAGCATAGCCAGGGAGAAATAGCAGGAGAAAAGGGTAAAATACAATCACTTGGGTTATAACTGTCAGAATCAAGGAACACCACATCATTCCCAAGGGCCACTAAGAGCCAAAAGAGACATCTCAAAGCATTTCTACTGTGCTGGGGTGCTTGGCGAGGATTGTCACATTACTTTGTACAGAAGTCTAAAGAAGTTTGTATAATTCAAAGCATAGCTAGTCAGAAAAACAGGTTTGGATAAGATTGAGAGCAGTCTCGATGCTCCCCACCAAGTTCAGATGAGTTCCACTTTAAACCACCACAGAAAGCCAGTCCATTTCTTCTGCATCCATCTCTTTCCACCTTCATCATTCTGCTGCCTCTGCAGCATGGATGAGACCAAGAGAGGAAGAACTCACAAGAAAGTCACACACCATTCCTAACCACAACTAGTCTGGTGAGAGTTTTGCCCTCTTTGCTACATCTAACAAATCTCAACAGTTCCCTAAACCTTCTGAGGTTAAATACAGGAGAAAAGGCACATAGACACTTCCACTCAGCCTACCCTTCCTAAGCAGAGCTTTAGGAGCTGCCATGAAGAGGATGGCTTAGCCTGTTGCAGGCCATAGAAGCTCTAGCAGTACTACAGAAGAGCCAAAGCCATACAGGTGCTAGGTTGCCCCCCACAAGGGCCAGCACAGGGAATACAAGGAAGATCCCAGCTGTGTGCACAGCTTGAGTTTTCACCTGCTAGCACCTGGAGAGAGGCCCAAGGGTGGCTAGGGAGCAGCATAAGACAATGGCTCCTTCAGGTTACAAGCTGGATGTACAGCAACCAGGAGAGAAAGGAAAAGACTTTCTGCTCTGTTCTCTTGGGCTTGTCTCAAAAAGATCTCAGGAATGCAAGTACTTTGAAAGTCTTTCCCCTAAAGCACCAGTTTTATTTGGACACAAAACCTGGGCTAGGACTGCACAATGGGGCTTTGACTTCTGCAGTTTCACCTCCCTGAGCATCTGATAGTTGGCAGCTCTCTCTCAGGGTGCCTTGAGTAAATGAGGCAAGGTGGGAGCAGGGACAAACAAAGGTAAAAAGTGCTATCTGGTAGCCCTGAGCCCTCAAAAGGCAGCCACAGACATTCCCACCATTCAGAGCATCTCTTAGCTGGGAGAAGAGAGAATTGAGAATTATAGATTTTAAAAAGTCAAGGTCTTTAAGGAAAAAAAGTGATTGTTTTTCCCCTGACATTTGGGCAGTTCATTGCTTTAAAGACATCCTTGAGGGGCATTGCTCTGGAACCTTCTAACTGAAGAGAAGGAATTACTCATGCTAGCAATCATCCTGTTTGCTTAGCACAAAGAGGTCATATTCACAGAAACAGTTTACCTCCAGCATGGTTTAGTAGTCCATGTTTTTCCTTTATAAACTCAAACATCCAGAAACATCCTTCAGGGGGGGAAAAAAAAAGATCCCTTTAGAGTGATTCACCTTCTCCCAGTAGGAAGAGAACTGGGCACCAGGCTCCCAGGGTAAGAGTAGCCATTAGTGTGTATAGGAAATGGAGTTAAGCAGTAAGTTAGAATATGCCCCAGTGATCCATAAGTAGATAAATCATGATTTACTAGGCTAAGCATAATATTAATCTGACATGCTGCAATATTAAAATCAACATAGCGTATGGGAATATGTAATTATTTCCTAAGAAGCACTTTTGTCCAAGGAAGTTTAAATAAAAAGGTTCAGACACCAAGGTAGCGAGGTGCAGCTTTGCTGGTGAAGAAGAGAAATTGCAGCAGATTTCCTACTGAATAGCAGGACTACTTCTGCTACTGCTTACAATTAGTGCCTCACTTCCCTCCCTACAAGCTCAGCTGTGATGATCTCAGGCAGACTGAAGCTGCCTCTCCTTGAGCTCTTTGCCAGGGAGGAATTGCTTGGCAGTAATCAAAGCATCCAGAGGAGAGATGACCCCTGCAATTTATCTCACATCAGATCTCGACAATAGCTTGGCCTGGCAATTGTCATTGGCTTATTATTTTGTCTTCAATGAGACCTAGTGGCTACACATGAGAAGCAGAGTTTGGGCTGTTATCTGATAGTCTCTGAAGTGCTCTGCTCAGTGAAGCTGGACCTGGAGCTTTACCACATCAGGGGATCACATTGTATCAGTGGAATGACTGAACCCAAGACTAAAGGGCCACATGAACCTGCCATGGTACAGTGCTAAGCCATTACACACAGTAATGTGGGGGTAGAAGTGTAGTTGGAGCAGTAGCCATTTCTGCTTAAGAGAAGAAAAATAGAGGAAGAGTTCTTCCTCTAAACCCATACTTACTTCCCACAAGGGGGCCTCCTCCCCCGTCCCCATTTCTAACATCTAAGAAAAGGGAAGCTAATATTGGTGTCTCTGGCATTAAGTCTGGAGGAAGCAGCACTCGCATTGGTAACAGATTCCACTTCTTTCCTTGAGAGGAAGGCAAGCCATACAGAAGAGAAACAAGTATGACTCTTATTATGTCAGTCCCTCACTCCCAACAGCAAGCAAGGCATTTGCTCTGTCCTCCTCAGCTACTCCATAGTCTGGTAAGTCCGGGGTGGGGGGAAGGGGAAGCTGTTTGGAAGATGGCTAAGCTTGGTAGCTGAAGAGCTTTTGGCTCAATTGGAGCACCTCCTGGCTAGGAGATGGTGGTGCCAACAGGACCAGCACCAGCAAGTATCTGTCACCTATGCTTTAGTGATTTCCCATCCCAATGGGTCCGCATCTTTCCCAGGCAGCCACTCCAGCAGTCCACTCTCCCACCACAGACCTTGAAGTCTTCACCAGATAGAAGACAACTATAACTCTAAGAGGGGAATTAGGCATAAGAGGTGTGGCAGAACACAACTACCCCCCCACACGCACACACACACCTCAGGCCCAAAGCATGGCAGAGCACAACTACCCCCCCCATCTCAGGCCCAAAGTGTGGTGAAGCACAACTATCCCCCCATGCACAAACACCTTATCTCAGGCCCCAGCTGACCTCAAATAACTGACTGCACCCACAGCTGACCAGGAGGAACTAGGTGATACTGGTTGCAACTGGTGAGGCCAGAAACAGGCATGAGAAAAAAAAAGGTACAACTCCACACCAAATATTGTATGACCATGAGTCAAACTCCGTGCCCATAAATAGCGCTGCAGCCTAGAGCCCCTTGAGCTCTCCTGCACAGCAGCAGGCTGCACGGCGGTGAATCTCCCCTTAAGTTGGGACTCCTCTCAAGGTTACTCTCCTGGAGTTAAGAGAGCCTCCAACAAGAAACTGTTGGAGTGGTAAGAAACAGACTCGGGCACTAACAAATGTGCAGTAAGATTTGCTTGCTATGACTACACTGTATGGCCATCTTCAATAAATCTGTTAACTAATAACCAATAACCTTCTCCCCCTCCCCCTTCACCCCCACAACAAGAGGCCAAATGACAAAGGCTGTCAGGATCCTGAAAGCTCCCCACAGCTTTTCCAAGTGTTGGGAAGCACCAGGAGGACACATGCCTGCCACCAGGCCTAAAAATGAGAAGGCATTATAGCTCAGCCTCTCCCAGGCTAGTACCAAAGCTCACAGCTGTACTCCTTATTGTTCCACTGCTGGTTGACCACTTCTTGCATTCCTGAGTGCAGTATCCCAGCATCAAGATATGTTACCCAAAACACTTAAGGCCTGAATACTTGGATAGCCAGCAGCTGATGAACTAGTTTTGTGCATCCCCATTGCTGAAGGCAGGCTCTGAAAATTTCTGGGACAGGCACAAGCACTGCTACTGTTTTCTGTGACAACTCTTGCTCTGCTACCCAAGACCCAGGATGAGCATGCTCAGAGTCTCCATAGCAGAACTGCAGGCTTGCTCCTAGGGCACAAGTCCAGCCTCTACTTTGCCCAGAACCAAGGAATAGGAAGATGACTACCTACTCCCTTACCTCCAGACCTATGGAAATTGCAACTTGGAAGCATCTTGGGAACTTGAAGACCATTGCTTAGTTTCAGAAGCCTCTATTTTCAGAACTCTGTCCACATACTGCATTTTCCAGTTCCTTAAGTGATACTGCCTTGTTCTGCACCAGAGCTTTTGCAGGTAGAAGAGCACAGTTCACATCTGTTGATCAATACCTGTTCTTGCAGCCTCTCTCCAAAAGAGAATAGAAGGTAAGCTTTCCTGCATGCAGTAGTTGTATTTGAAACAGTTATAACCTAGTACAAGCAGCTTCTAGGAAGACACTTCTAGAAATTGAACACTAGCTGAAGGCTTTAGACCAACAGCAGTCATTGTGCTGAGCATAGACACTGTCTGGGCACATTGGTGAAGGACATATCATGAACTCCTTGCTAGAGAGGAGGAAGCATTGGATGCTTCAGCTGTTTTGCTTCTGGCCCAAGTATCAGCCCCTACTCCTGAATGGATCTACAGCCATTTAGGAAGTGTGGCCCTGCTACCTCACCTCCCTCAAGAGTTCTTAAGACTTCTTACTTAATTCATCAATACCCAATAGACACCACAGATGTGACATCTCACCCTCAGCTGGAATGGTGTGTGTGTAAAGTTATCCTAGAAAAGACTCCCCCCAGAGCTGAGCCAGGCAGACTGTGTTCAGAGCCTTACTCCCTTTACATGAGGGTGGCAGAGGTTTCATGGGTCCCTGCTCCTACTGCCTGTGCTTCCTTCTCCTCCCTTGGAGAGAAGAGTCCCACCAGCCAAGAGAGAGGCATGTTGTTCTTCAGGTAGTCCAGCAGCTCCTCCATGTACTCCTGGATCACAGCCAGCTTCCCCTGGCTCTGGGTCAAGATGCTGCTGGACAAGTCCTGGAAGGAGCTTGCTGCTGAGAAAGCAGCATGAAACTCCTCTAGGTTACCAAGAGATTGTTTCACCTTATTCTGAAGGCTTGAAGGCAGGCCTTGGATTGCAGATACTATTTTACAGCAGGTGATCTGCAGCTGATGTGTGATACTGTGTGCCATGAGCAGGGCCAGAGACTCCATCTCCTAGAAGGAGGCAGAAAGGAGAAGGTCAGAGGAGCAAGTTACTTTAAGAAATCAAGCAGGGAAAGGGTGAATCAGATCCCTCTGCTTCCCTCCCCATGGGCATACCTCTGGCTTTGCAGAACTTGCATCTCCACTCTCCCTAGGACACTTCTTGCTCCAGTCCAGCCACATCTGGCATAGTTTCTCTTGCCCTTCCTGAAGCTTTTGGTTAAATCCTTGCTTAAACACTTCAATCTGGGGGAGGGGGGGGGGAATCAGAGTGTCTCAAGACAGAAACCTGCTGGTCATCAACACAGCTGTCACTGTCATAGTGAGGTTGAGACCAAGTCATACATTTGGCCCTGTCCTGCTCTCCAACAGGGAGGCAGAGCTCTACCTACCAGTTCAATGATGCAGTGAAGCTGTGCAAGGGCCTCCTGCATGCCCTGCCAGGCCCGCTTCATTTTATCAGTTGAGTGCAGGTAGGCAAACTGGCGGAGTTCATCAGAGAGAGACCCCAACCGCACAAAGTACCTCTGCTTCTCCTGCTGCTGCTCCATAGATATTATGTCTGTGCCCTCCCCAGATGCTGCCAGTTTGGCTGAGGAGAAAGACAATGCCTGTAAGTGTCTGACCAGAGATGCTTAATAAGAAAACTAAACAAGCATCAGGAGAGCTTGGACTATGAGCCAGGTAGCCTCCAACATAGCACTTCCTATTAGTTCTTAAACCCATTTCAAAGATGAGAAAACAAGGTTGGTATCCCCATTTTGATGATCCTCATTAAATATGCAGGCATATATGCCACTTCCTGACCTAGTTCCTCATTTCCAATAGGCAGACTGAGGTCATCTCCTGTTTCCTCCAGCACAGCTCCTGCTCTGCTCGCAGCCATCTGGCACACTCTGGAATCTGTAACCACTGCCACACTGCTGGTCACTGCAGATCTGGCAGCCTCCATGCCACTGTGAAGAGCCTCCTTGGTTGCATCTATCACCTCCGTCACTTTGCTGCTCACAGCATCCTATGCATCAGCCACTCTGGATGACATTAGCTCTTTTGTGTCAGAGAGAACCTACGGAAATAGGTTAGTGTCAGATAAGAACTGCAGTGCTCTGTGACCCGGTCCCTGCTGGACCAAGAGGAGTCTTCAGACAGTATCTCCCGTTTGCTTTCTTACTCCTAAGAGAGCTCACTCTATGCACTCAGAGATTTGTTTCCTCAAGAGAATCTGAAGTATTTCTATCCTTGTAAAGGCCAGCTCTGCCCCCCTCTTCCAGCCAAGGAGGGCATAGCCTTTGGTTCTTACCCGGTCCATTGACTTTTGAAGGAGAGGGAGCTTCTCCCCTACTTTATCCAAGCCCTTGAAGGCATATTCATTTGCCACAGCAACTGCAGAAAAGAGGAGGTGTCAAGACTTGGGTTTTCTACTATTTCATCTTGCAAGTTCTGCCTCCCTGATTATGCTGCCTTGCAGGGACTGTGGGTAAAGACTCTCACTCAGGCAGATGTGTTTTGATGTAAACTGGATTTGCTGAGCACCTTGTCTTGGTTTCCACTGCTGCTTGGTCTTGAGCTAAGTCTGTTCACTTTGAGAATAACCAGTCCCCACTTGTACTAGCAAGAACATAGCCACATACTTTGGAGTCCCACCTGCAGCTTGTTTAGTTCTTGACCAGACAGTTGCTTAGCTCTCACTTCTGCCCTAGCCTCCATGTCCCAGGGATCTAGAATCACACAGTAAACAGGAGGGGGCCCACTCTGGTCTTAGAGTTAAACCAGGCCTGTCACATCAGCTGTTTTGTCAGACCCTTGCCATCAGGATCAGTCCCTCTCCCTCCATGAGGTTTAAAAACTTCTCACATGCTGAGGGTCTAGTTCTGGTTCTTGTTTTTTTTTTTGTTTGTTTGCTTTTCCCCCCCCTCCCATTTGTGGGGGTTGGGGGGGGGGGGGAAAGGCAGCTCCACAGGAAACAGGACCATTAGTAATGATAGCCCTCCAAGTGGGGCTTTTCTTCCAGCCCCCATGGGCTTCTAAGAATCAAACTACAAGCAGCTGTCACCTAATACTTTGGGCCTGGCAAGATCAGTTTTAGGGTAGTCAACACCTGAGTCAAATCCAGTCCTTCAGGAAGAGACACTTCTTCACGCTACTCTGATTAGGACTCAGCCTTTTTTGCTTTACTTGTAAGTCTGGAGCTATCCCTTTAGTAAGTCAATGAGAGAGGTGCCTTTCCACACCCAAGGGCTCCTTTCAGGGTTGGAAGGAACCAAAGAGTTAGGAGTCCCTCTGGGAAGGGGATTTGGCCCTCACAAGCAGGTGTAAGCCTCCCCACCACATTACCTTGAAGCTCTAGTGTAGTCAGAACTGGTTGCACACAGGTAGCTGTGGCTTCAGTCACACTCTTCACTCCTTGCTCTGCTGCCTCACCCACAGATCTGATGTAGGGGTGGCTCTCCTTGGTGGAGACATAAGCTGTAGAAACCACATCACAGGCAGAGCTGACCAAGGTCAGGTTAGCCACCAGATTTATTGCAGCCTACGAGGGCAAAAAAAATAAAACAAGCCATGAGGCTTCCAAGCCTGACAGAGCTTTCTATGCAGCCCTGCACCAAAGCTTCACCTTTCTGCCTGTTCAAGTAACCTGATCTGGTTGAAGGAGAGCAAACCACAGCTCATATTCACTTCAAAACCTGCAACTCACTAAAGAAACAAGCTGTGGAACGCTATTGATATTTATGGTTGGTCCATAACAGAAAGGTTTTCTTCCAATACAGAGTCATCCAAGGGACAGAGGAGAGTGTAGACAGTCTCAGTACTGCTAGAACCTTACCCAGCTCCAGTTCATTTGACATAGTTATTAAACAGTTCCAGGAAAAGCTTTATCAGAACAGGATCGCATTGATGTTAAGCTGGAAGACTCCACACTAGTCAGCAAGACACACGCTGCAGTCCACAGAGGCAAGTGCATCAGGTTTTGGGGCCCCCAAGACATGGGAGCCATTCTACGAAAGCATTGCCCAGGCTCTCGACTAGAGATGTAGAGAAGCATCACTCCTAGGCAAGAGCCAGGCTATTTTGCTTAATCTAGCAGGTTTTTTACAGGGTCTTCAGGCCTGCTCTTTTGGCTGTGCCACCACTCATTCCCAGAGAAGCTGCAGGGCACAGGCTGAGCAGAAGAGACTCCTCCCTTTGGGCAGGCTTAGTTTCCCCCTAGCCACAGTAGCAGCCACTTCCTCACACCTGCACCCAGAAGCTGCTGCTCCAGTTACAGCTCACACAGAGTACCTACCTGCTGTTCCAAGTGTCTCCCCCCCTGCTGATGTGGGGGACATGCTGGCAGGATGTAGAAAGTCTAAGATCTATTTACACGTTCACTTTCAAATGCATTTGATTTCTGATTTGCCTTTAGTTGCAACAATGAAGGAATGTATTTACCTGGGACAGGACAAATTGGAAGACAAGTTGCCAAACCTGCAAGAACCAGATGACAAGGTAACAGTTTCTGGTGGATGGGAGGCCAGGCGAACTTGCTTGTCTAGCTGGACCTGGCCAGTCTCCTTGTTCTGGGCTGAGAGAAGAGCAAGGCTCTCTTCTCCCACCAGGTATCTTGTGAGTCACTCATAACTGACTTCAGTATTGAATCTCTTTGAACCCTTACCCAGCAAATGGTGTGCCTTGGTCTTGAACTTCTATGCAATAAAATTTAGACTTAAATCTGGTCTGTAGAAACAAACAAAACAGAACAAAAGAAGGGTGGTGGGTGGCTATGACCTCCAGAGAAAAGCCTTGTTACAGACCAGTTGAATCTACATACATGCAACTTCTACTGGAGAGGAAAGAACCAATATTGACTGAAGGAGTACCTTGACTAAAAGTGCTAATCCTTCAATCTAACACAGAACTAGAAATTCTCGCCAACTAGGAACATCCCCCCCCCCCCCTTCTTAATGTCCATGACATGTTCTTCTGGAACGCTCTCCCTCACAGAGGAGATGAGACCTGGGTACCTGCCAGTTCCCTTGGGCTGGCTCAGATGTCCGTTCCCCCTGCTTCCTACCCCAAGGCTCCTCTAACAGCCTAAACCAGCTCCTCCTTTCACTCCCAACTTCCTTTGGTTATTTTTGCCTGAATGGCTCTTTTGACTGTCTGATCAAGCCTGGTACATTTAGTCAATAGACTTAAATGCAAATTCTGAAGTTAGATGGCAAACATACTGTAATCTGTACTCAGTAGCTGCAGTGCAGACACTCCTGGCGCTGGACTTTCCTGCTGAAATGATTAAAAGACAAAGGAAACAAACAAATAGTTACTCTCCAAAAACAAATGAGTGTTACTTGAGCACTCTGTGTTGAGAGTTTCAATCCTGCAGCTCTGTCCCAACTGGGAAAAGTTTGAAGCTGCAAAGCCAGAACCCTCTGGAGCTGTCACAGCTGTTCTGACTTGCCCTTCTGTCCCCTTCTCTCCCAGCTGGTGGGTTGGTACTCTGCTACATGCATGTTCTAGAGTCCATCTTCTGGGAAGATGTTAGAGCACAGCTGGAAACTCTTTGTATCCTTGCTGCTGGACTACTGTCCCTTGACAAATTTGAATACTCTAACCTGAGGTGAAGTTTCTTAACATTTGTTGTCCCACGTTCTTCTCACTGAAGCTCTCAATGACAATTTTAACAAACTGTCAGATTATTTTTGTGGAAGGTCCCATGCAAGTCTCATTACAGTTTCCACATCCCACAAATTGGGTGAACTGCACCCCAAGCAGAGCTTACTCACACTTGTAGTCTGACTTATTCCCCACCTGGGCTGGTCAAATAGCTCTGATGTTGAAATAGTCTCATCAACCTCACGGTTGTACCAAATGCTGTTCTACAGAAGTGGGTACATTCAGTCTTCTGATCTCTCTCTACGTTCTCTCCGGCATCAAAGAGCTCGTGTCACCCAGCATCACTGGTGCCGAAGATGCTGCTATCAGAGTGGCGGTGTTGGAGGCAGCCAGGGAAGTTGTTCAGAGAGTCCTGGAGTCTGCTAGGTCCGTGGTGACCAGCCAGGGCATGGCAGTGGATTGCGAAGCAGGCAAGATCACTGACAGAAGTGTGGAAGCTGTGCCAGGAAAATCGGATCACCATTTCCCCATCACAGATGAGGAACTAGGTTGTGGAAGAATGATTAAGTGAAAAGGGGCATGATCTCTTAGAAGTGAGCAATCCTGTCTTCACAATGGAGGGAGGATCCCACAGCTATGTGAACTGTCCTTGAACATTCCTAGACCATTACAGAAGGGGAAGGCAGGTATTGGTAAACAAGTCAAGGAGGGGGCCGACAAGCCCCTCCACGTGAACAGCAACTTTGCACCAATCATGTATTCGCTTTAGGCGCGTGAACAGAGACTGTAAACCAATCATACAGCTATTGGTAGCACATGCCCTATCGCCTGTCTATATATACTCTGTGTAAGCTCTAATAAAGGGAGAACGATCATACTCACATTGAGACTCATCGTTACTCCGGGTCTGTCTCCCACTCCGACACTAGGTCAGAAAACACTTGCATGAGGCAGATCTGCAAAGAAGATCTTTCTAGGTTTCTCTGCAATGTAGAGAGGTAGCACAAGTGTGTGTGGTTGGGGTACTCGGCCTCCCAGTTCCTGCTATATTTGGGGGATACAGACACTTTTAAAAGCCATGGTCACTCTGACTCTAACCTGCAAGGCTTCATGACTGCTGACCATCTGTCATATGCACTCTAGGACAATTAACAATTAACTTCTCATCGCTGTTTTTTCCAGCTGACCTTGTGGTCTCTGTGGAGGGGACTGAAGGGGCAGCTGTCCAGCAGCAGTCAGACCATCAGGGTTATTTCATACATCTGAGTTCCTTGCCCACTCATCTGCATCAAAAAGCCTACCAGTGCTTCTTAGCCAAAGTAAGGAAGATCAAGATGGTCACGCAGGAGACTTTCTCAAAGTTGCAGGAGGTCATTGAGCTGGTAGGAACACTGTTCTGTCTCCAAGCATCCTGTCTTGAAGCTGCTTGCTGTACAGCAGTCTTCCCCTTTACTCCCTGTGAAGACCAGGAGGATCTCTGTGCCAGCTCACAAGCTGGCTGGGGTAGTCACAAGGCAAGTCTTGCTGCTATAGTAATTCACTCTTGTCTTCGCTTTCCTGTCCTACTCCAGATAGATTGATTGTGACAAGCAGGGTATTGATCAGAAGCTTCAAAATGGGCAGGAGAAGCTGCACCAGATGTGGCTGACCTGGAACAAGAAGCAGCCAAAAGAGAGTGAGGACGCAACTTCCTTGGAGCTGAAGGTAGTGGTTTGCTGGAGATGCTGGCTCACTGAAGCTGTTTTGGGGTGGGAGTGGGTGCACTGGGAGCCGCTTCTAAAGCTTCCTTTCCTCCCCTGTAGTGGCTGGAGGTCCAGATTCTGGCCATGTCTCATTGCATCACCCAGCAACTGCAGCACACTCTGCAGACTCTACCAGCCAACAGCCAAGGCTTCCCATCCAGCATCCAGGACAAGATGCAGCAGGTACAGCAGGAATTACAGGAGACCCACAACTCCTTGCAGGCTGCTGCTTCTTTCCAAGACCTGTCCAGGAACATCCTGACCCAGAAACACCATTTAATGAACACAGGCCAGGAGTGCATGGATGAACTGCTGGAGTATGTGGAACATAATAGACCTCTTGCCTGGCTGGTGGGACCTTTCACACCATCTTCTAGAGCTTCTGTAGGATCACAAAAAGGGACAAAAGAGAAGGAAGGTGAGGGGAATAAGTCCTCTAATACCTACTCTTGTGGGAACCAACTTCTCTAGCTAGTACTGATATAAAAGTTTCCCCTGAACTGTGACTCCTGCTGTTGATAGTAAATCATCCCTCCCCTGCAGTGCTTAAAACTGATCAATGACTTCTAATCCAGGAGTACTCAGGATTCAAGAACAGTTTTGTAACAACAGGCATTCTTGCATGTAAAAAATAAGCAAGCCTGGTGATCCCAAGCCACCTCTAAATAAATTAAGATCAAGCGTGTATGATGCAGAAAGCTTTCTGAAATAAAGTCATGTGTCATCACTTGAGGCACTCCTCTGCTTGGCTACCCACCACAGCTTTGCTCACCCACGTGTTGGGACATAACCTTCATTTCTCACTGTGTCCCGCAGGAACTTGCAGTGCATGGTGAGGAGCAGTAATCACTAGGTGCTGCAACTTGTGTTCCACGAGAGCCCCTGGTCCAGTCATGGTCTGTCTATCTACATTGCAATATTGCAGTCTATCTTCCCTGCGCAACAAGGTTAGCCTAGTTCAAAAGGTCTTTCCAGATGAATCCCAGTGCTGCTTTTTCCTTATATTGTCAGCGTTTCATTCCTAGGAACATTCTGTAAGACCTATCTGCAGTCTACCTAAAATGGTTCACCTAAATCTAGACGCCTGACTGTGCGTGGGTAGTGTGTATGTAAAACCCCGTGGGTTTCCCAGACAAAAAAAATTAATGTTTTTGCTTCTACTGACTATGGTGAGTGTGAGCTGTCACACAGTAAAAAGCAAACAGCTAGATTTCTTCTTAAATTCCTTTAGTTGCCATCAGAGAAAAGCAGAACTGTTTACAAAGAGATGAGTGTATCATCCTGGCTCAGCACCTGTACTCCTGCAGAAAACCTTTCAAAACCATACTGATTTCCAAGAAACTGCTACTATTCCCTCTTGCACCCACTCTTTATTGCTTATTTTTCATGGCTCTTTCTGAAAGTAAAATGTTTTGCTAAGTCCCCTTAGCATAAAAAAAACTCATACAGAGGTAGAAAACAGCAAGCAATTTTGTGTTGTGGGTATGCTGCTGTTAGTACCAAAGAGCATGTCCCAGTGGTTTGTATCACAGAGGAACAGAAACTCTCCAGATGGAAATTGCTGTTCAGATCCTTTGTAGTATTGGCTTAGCCTTGCTTAGCCTTTCTATCTTAGAAAGATGTATTGAGTGTGATAGCTGTCAGCCTGCTGCAGAGTTTAGCATACTGCTGGACAGTCAGGTTTCAACAACTGTGTAGTTATGGTGACAATTACCACTGTTGCCTTGGCTGAAGCTGCCGAGCACCTGTATTTATAAGGAAAATAAAGATGAACGGTCAAAAATAAAGGGAGACTCTTGAAAAAAGAAACAGGAAAGTTTCCTTTGTCTGGGTTTTTCTCCTCCAATAAAGATCAGCATACCCCTTCCCCTGGAATCTGTTAAATCAAATTATTTTGGTTTAATGGGTAACCTTTTTCCCCATCTCTTTTAGCAGCAGAGGAGGAGAGGGAAAGTAAAGCAGGACAGGAAGAGGTAGCCAGAATTGGCATTGGCTATACCTTGTGCTTGTAGGCTGATCACCTAATATAAGGTGATGCAGAGAGATTAGGGAAGCTGAGAGTGGTGAACTGAAGTGGAGAATCCATTGCTGCTAGACCACTGACAGTCAATGAGAAAACCTGTGCCAGCATCTCAGGGCTGGAGTCGCTGCTATAGAGACTGTATCCAACTCAGTGGCAGGTTGCTAAAACAGCCAAAGGACCCAAGGGGTAGACTGACTCTGAAGGACCAGACAACATCAAGCTGACTGCTCTGAAAAGGAGTTTGGCTTTTTTTTTTTTTTTTGGACAGCATGGGTGGTATTGACTGAATGCAGTAATTGGCTGAGCAAAGTTTGGTCTTCAGAACTGAACCTAACCCATCAGTATGTACTAGGAACTGTTCCAGTCTGGGGCGGGGGAGGACAGAGATCCAGAAGCAGAGATTTGCTTCTCATCTCCTTTATCTCAGATGTGCTGAGCGTGTTGCAAGTGCTCGTAAATCCCTATAACAACAATCTGGAAGAGACTAGTGGAAGGACAGAGAGCTGAGCCTTGCTTGGGCAAGCTGCCTGGCCACAAGCTTTGACTGTGCTGCTACCATTTCAATTTATTTAACATAGGAAGGATGATTTAACCCACCTCATCCACACTGGACAAGGAAGAAAAATACACTTCATTAAAACAGCTAAGTTAGAAATCAGCATTTCTGCAATACAGCTGGATCAATCTACCCCTATTTTTAACAGCTGGCCAAACTCTCTGCACCAGCTGGGCTCATTCCTGTAAATGGTTCTGCTCCCCAAACTGAAGGCTGTTGTGGATAAGGAGGTCTCTGTGAGGCACTGCAAAAATGCCCCTTTCCCCACGGCTGTTCTTGCACAAGGTGAGCCTAACGTGCCACCCCTCAGGTGTGCTGCCAGAGGTAATCTGAATATTGGCTCTGAAAGTGTGGCAAAACCTCTTATTGGAAGGAAGATGTGTAAGGAGCCACCTGAGGGCTGGGCCGAGCTCAGATGGGAAAGCTGGCACCTCTGAGAAGGAGATGGTGTGATGCTCTGATGAGCATGGGGAGGAAGAAGGCAGGGAATGGCAGGGAGGATGTTTGTAGGATGTCAGCAACACCACAGGTGAGTTCTCAGCCATGTCTGTCACCAGCTGAAATATTCTTGCTAGGGTGTGTGTGTGTGAAGGAATGGGGGGGGGGGGTTCTCCCTGTTCAGTGCTGAGACCACATGTTGTTGAGGAGAGCTAGTGTCCAAGGCAGGGGATGGAGATAATACTGATGCTCTGTTGTGAAGGACACAAACTGAGTGAAAGTTTCATGTCACAAGTCATGGAAGGTAACTGATTCAACAGGGCCTGACAGTCTGCTCCTGAGCAGTTGGTGCTGGAGAAATCAGTGAATCAACTAGCTCAGTTAATCTAAGAGGGTTACAGTCAACGATTTATTTTGTCTTCTTATTGCATAGTAAGCATCTGCACCAGTTGCAAATGAATCTCTGTTTCTGTGCTCATTGTTGCATTGACATCTGAAGACCACAGAGCTATTGTGAAAGAGAACTGCTCCAACCAAGTCAAAGGAGAACCTGTGGATGCTATATCCATGACGACAACTCCTTCCACTTTCAAACATTCGACACCAATTAAAGGGAGTCTTCCCAGTGTTAATAATGGGACTAGAGATGCCAGATCATTGAGCTGGATGTGGGAACTGTGGGATACTGTCCTTAGTTCTGTCAGCTGCCTGTGGGGAGCCTTTTTCTGCGGCCCTTCAGCTCCTTGTCCCCATCTTTAAAATGGAGATCATGATTTTGACCTTCTTCTGCAAAATGCTTTGTGATCTGCTAATGAAAAGTGCCATATAAAATATAGGGATTAGTGATTATAAACTCCACGCTTACCATTCAAAAGGCAGCTCATGCTCAAGACAAGCCACAGTCCCTGTAACTAGAGAAATACACTTCCTCTGTGTAGATCTGGTGAGCACCAGTTTTCAAGTCCTTGACTTCACTTCACCAGGAGTAAGAGGCACATTCAGCCTCCGATGCAGTGATGTGCATACGCAGACGTTTGACTCTGAGCATGTAAGCAGAGCCACCAGGAGGACAGGCTGGGCTCTGCTGCTCATCAAAGTTTGCTTCTTCTGCTGGACCTGGGTGATTTGACACAGCGACTGCACAAAATAGATTTCTCCCCCCCCGAGAAAGTACCAGCAGCTGGCCTCCACTGGCATCCCCTTTAGCAGGACCAGGACTTCTAGGCAGGCTGGATTACAGTGCAATTTTTGGCTGAAGCAGAGCTCATGTTGGGTTACCCATACAAGACCATGCAAAACGCTCCAACAGCGTTCTTCACTCAGCAGTTGACATCTGGCTAACTGCACTTGGTTTCAATTCAGAAGACATCTGAGGGGCTTGCAATATGCATGTGAGCAGAGGGGGTTGTTGCTCTTCAGCAGCGCAAAGTAGGAGGTCTGAATGCCCTTCTGCTCTATAACACGCTTGCTCAGACTGCACCAGCCTTTTCCAGGTACCTCTGATTCATGTCATCAGCAGGTAACTTAGGCCCAATAGTTGAAGAGAGCACCCACTAAACTGTCAGAAAGACCCTGTAAACTATTCAGAAATTTCATCTGAATTCCCTTCCGTACAAAGATACTGGAGCTTGAAATATGTACAGAGCACCAAGGAATAGGCTCTAGCAGCAGATTTTTAAATCAGTGCTTTCGGCAGTCTCCTTAGCAGCTTGTTAGATGTTTTATAAGTGTCCTTCCCAGCTACAGAAGAAATAATAATACTAACGATTGTGTCAGATACAAAATAATTTTGCAGCCTTTTTCTCTGCAAGCTCTCCAGTTTCAATAAATCATACACCTTTCCATGCAAGGAAAGGTATCTAAAACCATAGTACAGACAGCGTGGCAGGAAGACAAAAAAAAAAAGCCAGGGCCATCTTTTTCTGAGTTAGTTCCAGCCAATAATTTGTTTGCCTTAGCAAGTCATGCATTTGCTGAGCTGTGATACCTTCCCATTAGCATAGCTGAGTGCTCTCTGGGCTCACAGGAGGAGGTGTTAGAATTAAGCATGGAGAAACATAATAAAGGAATCAGAGATGCTTTTTTTTCTTCTTCTTCTCTCTCCTGGTTTTGTTTTTCTGTAGCAGCAAGACTGAAAGATGTGCGAATGGTTTGGAATCACTTCCCTTACCAAAAATAAAAGTTCTGATTTAAGTAGGGCTGGGAGACTCTGAGAAAGGAAAGAAACTTATGCCTCTTGCTGAGAGGAGACAGACCCACCTATCTGGAGCCAGACAAAAACTCGAAGAGCTGCCATGCTGCATTTAAGGTGGCCCATCTGGTGCTGGCACTGGTCTCTTGCAAGCACATGGACTGCATTAATTTCTCTCTTCCAAGAGAAGTGGGACCCATGCATTGGCATGGCACTCCCGGGTCCTGGTTCTCATGTACCTGTATGTTTCACTGGTCTGCGAAGTGGACCAGCATGACCAAGAGAGGTGGTGGACATCCAAACTAACCCAGAGCTGGGGTGGAAAGATAGTCACCCTGGCAGTGGCTGCTGTGGTAGAATATCCCTTCAAGCAGGGAAGTGATTTGAAGCTGAATGTCCAAGGCACTGGGTGAGTGTTTTAACCAGTGAACTGTGAGAACTAATAAGCTCCCTGCCCAGGATGATTGTCCATGTGGATATGACCACACCTGAGTGATTGCATCAATCAGACAGGAAAAGCTTTCCTAGGTAGAAATATCCCTGCAGATGGCAGAGATGAAGCAGGGCAGAAAGGACACAGATGCCTTTGCCTTCTACCCAGCAATAAAGCAGTCAGCAGTGAGGGGTTTATTTCTTTGATTTTAAAGATGGAATATCATATAGGGGAAGTGGCAAACATATTTTACACTTCTCCTTTGAAATTGCTAGTTTATTTCTAACAAAATCATTGCAACCCAGGCTAGCATTTTTTGAAGTACCCAGAAGTAGCCAGTAAAAATCTACATTTCCAGGTATTCTCTGAAACTCTATGTTTAATTTTCATTATGGATGATGGAAAAAGGTCCCAGGAATGACTGTAAGAAAAGAAAGAAAAGAAAAAAGATGCCCTGAAATGAGCAGAGGAGAATGAATCTTCAGTGTTCAATGCAGTTACAGACCAAGAATAAATAACTTACACTGCTAGATCAATCTTCCTATGCTGATTGTATTCATCTACTCTTTTTGTTCTGAATAATAGAAAACATCACTCCAGACTCTGCAGAAAGTAGACTGAGACCAACAGCTCCAGTATCAGGGTCTGGGCTCCGATGGTCTGTAGAGCATTTGAGAGCGGGGTGATGGCCTCCTGTTCTGGCCCTCCTCACTTACAGTTGCTACCTCCTGTTAAATGCGGCTTATTGTGTATGTTACTTTGGGCCAGGACGGCTAGCAGAGCTGCTCCATCTTTGTTGGTGGGTGAGAGAGAACTCACCCTACCCTGTGCAAAGAGAAAGACAAGAGCTCATTGCTCTGAGCCGCCCATCACCACACACAGTCCCTGAGCAGTAGAGCAGATGAAGGAGGCTTATGTCTCATGACTGACAGAAAATCCCGACTGAGGCTTTATCTGGAATTTGTACATCTGCAAAGGCCTTCCCTCTGCAGCTCAGTCTCTGGTGCCTGGCATACTTTGAGCTCACACGACGATCTTTCTCTCAGTTGGGATACTTACACTACTTCTTATTCAGTTGCCTATTTTTTCACATTTCATAAGAAATTAATTACCTTTGAAACCCCTTCCCTGCTTTGTAAGATCTGGTTGAAATTTAGCCAATGGATTCAGAAACTACTATGTAGGGACAATTTAAAAACCCAAGGAGATACTTACGCTTCAATGTGAAATAACATATAATCCATTTGAGTTTAATTTATCCACAGCACTTAGAACTTTTTCCTGTATGTTACCTGATACAATTCTGAGAAAATTATTCCAGTCCTGTATGTCACCCCCTTTTTTTTTTTTGAAGTGCCTGAAGTACACAGCATCACAGTAGCTATTCCCTCCCAAGACCTGCCAGGAACTCCTCAACAGGCAGAACGGCAGCCTCTGCTCACAACCTCTTCAGTGTGACTGTGGAAGTGGAAAATGTGATTCAAATGAGAAACAAAAGGTCAGAAATCAGCAAATATGTGATTCTGATTGAATTTAAATATATGTGTGTGGATATTTAATCACTTAATTGTTACAGCTGTCTCTGAACTCCTGGGCATGGCCGTATAGGTAATGAGCAACTCAAGTGCAGTGATCTGCTTCAGGGACATCTTTGTCTTCTTTGTTTCCTCTCCATTGCTCTGTGTCTAAAACTTGGGCCTTATCTTGCTTATTCCACTGGCACGAGCAGTGATAAACATTGCACATACAGAAATACAGGCCTTGCTCTCCTGGATTCCTGTCAGTAGTGCCGACTTTGGTTTCCAGAATGCTGCTCCTTCCAAACCGGCATTTCACTCTGTTATGGACAGGCACTTTCTATCACAAGGTGGCCTGCAATCCTTTTTAATCTCCCTTCAGTGCATCCTTTTAGGTAGCAGGCCTAGGGGTACAGCTCAAATCAGCTTAGAGAGGCTTTTTATCCAGATTACACTCCCTCAGTTCCAAATCCCCATGCCTGGGGAAATGAGAGCCATTGCGCTGGGACCCAATGAGCTCCTGGCACAGTGCTTGCTGTGCAGCTGCAGCCTCGCGCCAGCAAGCAGGGAGGACACTGCAGACCCACCGCTCAGCATTAGCCCCATAAGAGATCCCTGCTCCCTTTTCTATACCTCTGATAGAAAAGTCTCCCAGTAACTGCAGTCTGAGATTAATAAGAATGACTAACTGGGGCAATATGGTGTTGTCAGCCCTCCTGTGTATTGCCCTTTTTGGAAAGCACCTGACCTTTAATATCTTTCTTCAAATTGTCTTTCACTGTACCATGGATTAATCCTAAGTAGATGTCCTTTTTCCACAAAGCGTGGCTTAGGACTTTCATGGGAGAATGAGGACATACTATCTGGTCCTAGAAGTCTAGAAACTTAGTTTTAGAGAGGAGATTCTACGTCATACTTCTTGGCAGGGAGACTGCAGGGCAGGTGTTATTAAGTATACAGATGACTTCTGAAGGAAGGTTGTCTGCAGTCAGTTGAATTCTAGTCACTAAATACAGATGTTGAGGCTTTAGGCTTTCACAGAGCATTTGCAAAATGTTCCAACATTTAAGTGCAGTTAGTAAATTAATTTCACTGTGGTTCAATTTGCAGTTTAATGGAGTCAAGGTTAGAATGGATTACAGCCATTTAGTCTGGCCTCCAGCTTTAACCACAGTGCAGAATGTTATTCACTGAATTTCACAAACATTTTAGGAATATCACTAGTATGCAAACAGCAGCCTATGGACTATCTCAACTCTTTTGCATTTGAATTTCAGAACTGGTGGCCTGAGGGACAAATAGCTTAAATACTTGTTTTCACAATTTAACTTCCAGTCTTATTTGGTTTTACGATGCCTGGCAATCAAGATCTTTCATGAATGTGCAGTTATGGAAAAACTCTGATGCAGTCAAAGGAAGAGCCTGTAACATACACATTGTTTCCCCCACCTGCAAAAAGCTCCGTTTTTTTGGACTGAGAAAGTTAATTCATTTTAAAGATGTTACAGGAGAAACGTGTGTGTCTACACTCCAGAGCCTGCCTACCTTTAAAATAATGCCCTCCATGACTAATGACAGTGGAGTTTCCAGCAGCCCCATTTTAGAGCAGGCAGGGAACAAGCCCAGACAGCCCTCAGCCAGCTGTCCTGAGCCAACATCCGTGCCGCCACAGCTATGGGATCATCCATGCACGAGGGACGTCTGGTTCAGCTCCACCTGTGGCAGAAGGCACTTCTCCTCCTCCTGCTGGAAATCTCCCTTGCGAACCATCTGTATGATGAGAGGCACAATCCTGTGTAATCCTTGCCGCTCAGAGCTCTGATGATGGTCGTGGTGGGCTGTGGCCAGGAGCTCATGTCCCTGCTTCCAAGGGATTGCTGTTACTTGTGGCAGACTTTTCCAGAAATCTCTAAATATCGGTGCAGCTCAGTTCACAGCTCATGACTTGCCCCTGTTTATTTGGTTGCATGTTCTCAAGTAGCCTTTGTTTGCATTATTATCTGGAGCAGTGCGATATGACTGTCCTACTTTGCCTCCTGTAAAAATAGCGCAGAAATAAGGTTTGATCTCTTTCCAGCCACAGAGATAATTGTGAGCTGTTTACATCCAAGATCTGCCTGGTAGGTTGTTACAGCTATTTTAAAATAATTCCTTTAAAGTTCTTTTTTTTTTTCTTTTTTGATGGGGTCACTGAGATTGGTGGTAAATCTTGATACACCTGTCAAAATACTTTTTTTCACTGAGAGAACATCTTGTATTACATGTCTCAGCGTTAGCATATTTTAATACATATCCCTTTCTTTTTCTAGTCTTTAAAATAGTTTTGAAGATACAGTTTTCAAATCTTTTATTGTACATCTTTTCATAGAAATGTCTTCATAACTGCTTCTTTCTTTCTTTTGAAATCAGATTTCCTTCTGATAGGATCAGATCTGAAATCATTTGTTATGTTCTTTGTATTTTTCATTTCTGAAGTCAGTCATTGCTTTTCATACTGTTTCTGGGGGATTTTTTGAGGCTTTTGTACTTCTTTCTATTCTTTTAACACTGATTCTCATGTTTGTCATACAATTTTATTTCTGGTGTCTTTATTCTCTGCTTTATGTGATCTTTTCTGTTGGTTCTTTCCTGCAAGTTTTCTGACTAAATTTCTTTAATTTCCAGTTGATGTACTTCACCTAAGTATTGCTGTCATGAAAGAAAACTGGAAGAAATATTATAGACTTTATGCTAGTTTAACTGTCTAATAAAGAGATAGAAGGAATGGGAAAAACAAGCTTCCTATAAATCTAATTAATAGATTTCTGAGTTGGCTGTTAGGAAGCCATGGAAGGGGAGCTAAATGCCAGAGCATGCAGCTCTGTTCAGTGTGCATCACAGTAAGCGAACAAGGATGTTATTAGCGCTGCAAGGAGGAGTTTCTGAGCAGCGCAGAGATGACCACTGCATCTCCCTGCCAACAGAGAACTCTGGGAGCACCATGTGCACAACCAGCCAGGTCATCTGGGGTTTGGATTGACAGCATCAAGGGCCAGGTTCAAATTTAAAGGAGCCTCTAAGAAAATGCTGGCTGATATTCCCATGCAGAAACCTCAGCAAATTCAGCGACATTTTGGATGCCTCAATTTTCTCTCAAAGAGGTTGTTGCTTAACAAGGCACTTCATGATATGCTTCACTTTTTTTAACAGGAACACCTCTGAAACCTACCAAAACATGGTGTGTAAAATCTACCCATTCCCACCTGGCCCACAGGGCCCTCTTTCCACCTGACATCACCCAAAAATGCCTCCTTTCAGGGTTGCTTCTCCCTGGGATCTTCTTGGAGAGGGTGGTCTCAGCCCCCAGGACAAGAGTACAAATAGGAAGACAAGAACAGGAAGAATCCTCTGAAAATTTTAAAGCAAAGACACTGAAATGACCACAGTTTGTTTACAGCAGCAAAACCAGGTAGGGGAATGAGGTTTGTAAAAACCTCAGCAGTGATCACGATGACGGGATCTTATGAACTTCTCTCCTCCATTCCTCAGAGCAAGAGTGTGGGAGCTTTCAGTGCTGCCAAAGAGCAACAGACTCCAAAACAGCAAAAAAATCCTGTTTTTCTTCTCGGCAATCAAATGTGGAACTCAGTGTCATGGAGAGGCCTTTAGCCCAGGAGTGTAATATTGAAAAATGGGATAGGTCTGTTATATGATTATAGGTGATAATTGGTGTAACTAGCAAAATGAAATCTGTGAAGGCAGCTTAAAACCTTAAGGTTAGGGCTGAGAGCGGAAAGGATCACTTTAAAGACCTATATCCCTGGGGGGGGGGGGGGGGGGAGTTGTACCATCTTCTGTAACAGCTGATGCTGGACTCCGTCTGGTAGAAGATTTTAGACCTAGAGGGTCCTGGTGCTCTGAAGTAGTGCAGTAATCCTTGTTTTTCTTCAGTGACACTTCCTCTTACTGTGGACCTAAACTCTGAGCTGTGCATAGCTGGTGGAGGACCAATGACATGTTCTTAACCATCCCCAAGAAATGAACCCCTAGGAAACAGCAGCCACGACGTGAGTGATGCCTCCAGAGAGCTGATGGTCACCCACTGTGCTGCCCATGGAGCAGACTTGGGGCTTACTTTTAATGGAAAAGTAATGTATTTCACAAACATAAGTGACTTCCAAAGAAGAACAGCATCTAGCTGTGGGTCCAGCCAAGCCTTGTTGGGGACATAAATTAGCAGTTGCTCTCGAAGGTGGATCTCCTTAAGGAGAAGAAATGAAGTTATTTCTATCAGATTCTGGCTGTCAGTGGAAGGTGATGTATGGCATATTCTGAAGTCTGGATAGAGGTGCATCTTTTCACTGTCTTTCCACAAGAATTCAAAAGGGTGTTGTTATATAGCAGGGTGAAAATTCAGGGACGGTAATATAGCAGCTGAACACTGATGTAAAAAATTAACTAGCAATTTAGAAAAACATATCCAGATACTGAAAAAGGCTGGAATGAATTGTTTTCAGCTGCTGTTTTTTACATTTCTCACGCTCTTCTTGGTTCTTCAATTTCTTATGTCCCACGCTGTTCTCACTGTATCTGTTCTTGATGCTACTGCACTGCCACGGCTAGTTTCCCACTCTGCTGGGGGTGGAGAGCAGCAGCCAAGGATTCAAGGAGGGACTCTCTCAAGGCATTTCTGCTGCTTCTATTTAACTAATAGAATCGGTTTTTAACATTGCTGTTGAGGTCTAACTGAGGGCTCTGGCAATGGTGTGCGGTGCATATACCCATGATCCCAAATGAGAAGTGAGACTCTGCTGCAACGATCTTCCAGCCAGAGTAGGGCAGGTAGCAAGCAGGAGAGATGTCAGAAAACCATGAGACATTGCTAATAAAATTAGCAACAGTCCGAGCTGCCAGCGTGTGGCAGAGGGCTTTGCAACATCACGGCCGAACTGAGGGCTAAGGCAAGAGGAGACGGTCTTTGCAGGTCTGCTTCTTCCTTGGAAGCAGTGGAGGAAGCATCCGGCTGCTCCCACCGGGTTTGGGGTGGGCCATACATGCGAGGCAGGCTGGGGACAGCACCACCTCTTGCCAGTGGCCTGAGAGGTGCAAAGGCGAGCTCACAGTGAGGCTACAGCCTGGGGGATTCCCAGGAAGGACATGAATCCAGGACTGCCTTGTCTGCATGCCACCTCCAGAGCAGCAAGGAAAAAGAGCAATTTCCTGGGCCCTCCTGTGGTGTCACTGCCCTCCTTGCTCTAAAGACAGCCAAGAAAGATGTGCAACTTTTTTCCTTTTTTCCACAGTATTCAGCTTTCCCTTGGAAGAGGTTAGCAAAGCCAGGCCTCACCACAGCCTCCCCAGAGCCTCCCTAGCTCAAAGGTTGCTAATTTTGAATGATTTACCCCCCTCCGTCTGTAGGAAGGGGGAAATCCCCATGTGCCCAACAGTAAAATGGAGTAGTTATCTGACCTTTTAAAAGGAATGTTTTCTGTGTAAGGAAACAGAGCTAGCCAGAGAGAAATTGTTCTGCAAAGAGCAGGAATATCATGAGGCCTTTTCTCCATTTCTAAGAATCACTGTTACAGAATCACAGAATCGCTGAGGTTGGAAGGGACCTCTGGAGATCACCTAGTCCAACCCCCCTGCTCAAGCAGGGTCACCTAGAACACATTGCACAGGATCTCATCCAGGCAGGTTTTGAATATCTCCAGAGAAGGAGACTCCACAACCTCTCTGGGCAACCTGTGCCAGTGTGCTGTCACCCTCACAGTGAAGAAGTTTTTCCTCATGTTCAAGTATTACCAAGTAATAACTTGCTATTGATCGGGCACAGCCTAGATCCATTTCTTACTTTTTCATTTATGAGCCTGTTTTAAGAGCCTTATAACTCAGCTGTTCAGGGCAGAATAAAGGAGAAAATCACAGGAACGTGTAACATTCAGGGAGTTCCGCTGAAAGACACCACTTGCAAGAGGTCTCACTCACTCTCTCAGCTCCAGGTACCTTGGGGAGTCCAGCCTAGCCCTAACTATGGTCATATCAAAAAAGCAAGAATAAATGTTGCATTTGACAAGTTCAAGAGAGTAGATGTTCTTCTTCTGCGACCTTTCCATTTGCTCTATATGTGCTGGGGATACAAGTGAGATGTCAGGGAGAGGGATGTCGGCAGCAGCAGCGAGCGTGAGAACGAGCACGGGGCTGCATGTGCTGGGCAGTGTCTCTGCATTCACGTCCAGCCACTGGGATGGGCTAGACCCACAGCATTTACATCAATTCAGCTGTATGCATTGAAACAATTACTAGCACAGCACAACTCTTAATATGCGTGAAGACACATGGAATTTATTCTCTCTCCTGTACAGAGTTAAACTAGCGTAAAAATGATTATATTGGCACAAGTGTATCCACCAGCACGCTCCCAAGCTAATCATGTTTAAACTTCACGTGCATCATTCAGGCAATACAGCCTTGCAGCTCAGCAGCCCAATCTGTCCAAACTTCTTGGAAATAAATCCCTGCTGCCACCACCTGGCTCCTGGCTCTCCGGTTCAGCCATGGCCATCACACATGCAGACTCCAGCTCCCCATTGCTCCCCAGACTGTTGGACATGCCCAGGTGCAAACATCTGTTTGCCCCTGCCTAACATGCCAGCATGGTGCCTGCGTGCCGGAGGGCTGCTCCCAGTTACGTGCAGTCACTGCAGGAATGACTGGGAGCATCCCTCCTCCTCGGCTCACCTATGAACACCCCGCTGGACCGGCGGGCTCCAGCTCTTCTGGGGCTAAAGATACGGGGCAAAGTGGAGCATCCCTGGGCACGCACACACACAAGCTCACCGTCAGGAGTGACAAACTGCTTGTAGGGTCACAGAGACACCACTTCTGAAAACAAACCCTGAAATATCAGCACAAGAAAGCTACAAGGTGTCTAGAAATCCAGCACGCTGCAGTAAGAGTCAAAAGCATGACCTAGCAGGAGAGATTTGAAGGCTGCTTACTTTCGAGGAGAGAAGATCAACAGCAGACGTGGCTGCAGCTTTCAAATGAGTAACAAATTCCTGCACAAGGGCTAGAGCAAAAAGCAGTGGGTTTAGCTTGAGGCAAGCGAGCAACAAAGTTATATGGTAGAACAAATCTCTGACAGCAGGAGACTGAAGCCCAGGGAAAGGTGCAGTTTCTACCACTGAAGGTCTTTAAGAACAGGGTAGAGATATGTCAGGTATAACACAGTACAGCTGCTCATGCCCTGGGGCTGGAGGGGTTGGACTGCTTCCAGCCTCCTTCTCAGTGATGCCTTGAAACAAAGAGATTTTGCCATCTGCTCCAGTGAGAGAAAAAAAATCAACATGACTTCACAGAAAAGACAATGAAAAAGCAAACTTGCTATAGGCTCATTCTGAAAATTGGAGTCCCAGATCTCAAAAGAAAAGTGATTCCTGAAACGCCCGCCCTGCTCAAGCACATTATAGGATCAGACTGTTCCCTGACATACAGATCTCATTTTAACATTAAGGAAGCAGGAAAGGCAGTGTCTTGCTTTTTCAGAAGGTCAGGTTTGGGCTCAGGCTGGGCTGTGAATAGCCAGGATGGGACAGAGAGGGATGGAAGGAGAGAAAAGTATGTAACTAGTCAGAGTGGACTCCAGTGAGACCAAAAAAAAAAAAAAAGGATTCTATAAAATCATAAGATGTAACTTATTTCTTCAGGAGACAATTTAATGTTTGTTTTCTTCCTTTGCACGTCTGCTGCCTCATTGCATTAATTGTAAGTAACAGCAAAAAATAAAAAGAAAAAAGTAACAAAACAAAGTACAAAAGCTTTGTAAAGCCTTGAAGGGGTGGCACAGGCCCCAGCCATGCCCAATGTCTCTACGATTTATTCCTTCAGGTGTTCCAGTGCCCAAGCTAACAGGCAGAGAAACACACGCTAAGTCCTGCCAATTGCTCACTGCAGGGATGCCTCTTCACTTTCAAGAGTCCAAGATTTCAACCAAAATTTAATTTTAACACTGTGGTTTCAGCTGAGAGGCTTCTGAAGCTAGCAGCCTAAAGCCAAAATTGTCCATGGTCTCTCTGTCCTAACTTTTTGCTGCATCCTGCTTAGCATAATGATTTACTGAACTGCAGCTGGCATGAGGCCCTAACCATGCTCTCAGCTACATCAGTGCCCAGAAAAACAAATACTGGCAGAAAACAGATTTGCTGGAGGAGAAGGAAGCTGGGCGATAAGTTAGAAAGGCAGGGGCCACTCCCCAGGCTGGAGCCCTGGAGGTATTCAACTTGTAAGGTTGCTACAGGGCTGAAATGCCAGCCAGAGAAGACCGTGAAGACTTGCAGGTCCTCTGCACTTGCCTTGCTTCCAGGATTCACTGCAGGAGGGGACATTCACTAATCTTTCTGTCTATATTGTACCTGAAAGCCTTTCATATAAAACGTCAAAAGCCTTCACCTTCCCCTCACAAGATTTTGGCTTTTCTGCTTTCACAGAGTTCAGAGACTCTCTTTTAAGGAAGGATTTTCTCTTGGGGAAAATATTGTGGGAAGGAATGCAGGGAACGCAGTCGTGCAGTTTTTTGTTTGCTTGTTTGTTTGTTTTAAACAAATCTTCCCATGCTTGGAGTACGCTTGCAAAGCCCCTGTGTTGGGAGAGCAGTTTGTGGCTTGGTTCAAGCACCCATAGCCACTTGCAGAGAACTGCACTGTTCTGCTATGCAACCACTCTCCACCTCCCAGGGGAGGGAGCCCAGGGTGTCCCTTTGGCAAACCCTGGCATTTCCTGCACAGCAAATGATTTGCCTGGGCTGTATTATTAAAATAATAGTAGTAACAGTGCCATGTGTTGGCTGTGAGCTAGCACAGCTACTCGTTAGGTCACCTGTGAACATGCTTCACTTCATTTGTAAGAGTGCTGGTGAGGAGCAGCTTGAAAATAGGGGGAAAGCAGTATAAATTTCACAGAAAAAAAACTTCGTTAGTCTAAAACTCCTTTGCAGGCATGAAAGCAAGCCAATTAGCCATAAATCCAGCCAAGCACTGTGGCTGACAATTGCTCCCCTCTCTGCATTTCAGGTGAGCTAACACAGACTATGAGAAGCTCAGTGACCTTCACTGCATCCTGCAGACAGCCTGCAGGACCTCCTTGGCTTTCTGACACTCACCTGTCTGCCCCCAGCCCTCTCTGCATGGGGAAATTCAGATCTCTGAGGCCTCTCTTCCTCCTCAGCCCCATCCTAGCTGCAGCGAATCCAGATGCTGCCGGACAGCTGAGTAGGGCTAGCTGCAGCCCTCAGCTGATTCCCCAATTTCTTCACCCCCCCCAAGGTCCCTCTCCCCCATGTGTCTCAGCAGCCTGCAGTGCTGGTAGCACCCCTTTGCTCTGCCAGGGAGCTGTGAGCTCTCAAGGTCAGGAACAGGCTTTTTCTCATGTTCTGAAAAGACCCTCATCTTCCCCTCAGTCCCTGAGGACTGTTGTCAAAGTGTGACAATCATTACAGGTGGGGACGTGGGGTCCACAGGCCTCGGACAAGAGTTCTTCGACCTGCTACAGACCAGCTTCTCAAAGACCCCCAGACTGGGCCTCTTGCCTCTAAGCAAGGGGCCAAGGCAAATTCCAGCACTTTGTAGAGAATTTCTAGACCTTCTGAATGCAGAGAGAAGTTGAAAACATTACGGAGTCCCCTACAAACTGAATCTCTGAATTTTTGAGCCCAGTTCCCTGATGCAAAGCCGATCCCATGGGAATGCTCCTAACACACCTCCAGCAGAGAGCAAGGGCACACCTCCCACCCAAGGAAGACCTACAAAGCCTTCAGCAGCTCCCCCAAGTATGTAGCTACAGCATACTCCAGTATTGACCATATAATACAAAAAAACACCAAGTTACGTTTCAGGCCGTATCTCATTGCAGAGTGCAGCAGAGTGTGTTGAGCTATTGGGAAATGCATGTCAGCAAGCCCGCTCCATCACCACCAAATGGAAGACTTAGACCTCCATGGCCAACACAGTTCTTGGCTCCCAGCCATAAGCTGGTAATTGCTACTGGGTTTGTTAGATTCTTTGTAAATAAACAGGAAGCCCAAATACATGGCACTATACTCTCAAATTATGGCAGCAATGAACTGAGAGTGCTGTGCTTTATCGTTAGCTTTGTCTTCATTGGCAAAAGGAAGAAAATCCCAGGCCCTTTTGTACAAAGCTGTGCAAGCATCAGTGTTGCACAGCACATCCCTGGGGTAGGAGAATCTGCAGATGGTATAAATCAGGCACGGCAGGACGTCAGGCAGGCAGGAGCAGGATGGAGCCAAGCGCTCCCTACTTCTGCAGGACTAGGATTTCTGCTCAGCTGCATAACACAAATTCCCCAAAACCTTGGCTGGCTCACACAGATTGGGAAACTGGTGTGGACTCCACAAACCAGATCAACAGTGACTCTAGCACCTCCAGCCCTGTGCTCACGGACTCCTTCAGGCACCTGCAGCATTTGATCCCCCAATGCAGCAGCTGCCTTTGTTTTGCTTATTGGTTGAAGTAAAAAATTCCATTCCAAATATTAAGCTTCAACAACAAAAAAAAATGTATAGCCCCTGCCTTGCCCAAAAGCATTCCCAGAAATTCCCCTTGAAAAAAAGACAATAACAGTAATATTTCCATGTGGATGGACATAGATGGTCTTTCTGCCTTCTACCTTTCTCCCTCCTTTCTACTTGTCAGGCTGGACTCACCTGTATCACTCCCAGGGGCCAAAAGCCCCCCTAGGGGCCCTGCTGAGCACATAGTTGGTTACTGTTCTATGCTGCCACCAAAAAGGCTACTGTCAGGTGAAATGGGTGCTAAATCAACAATAACCAGTATCCTTTGTAAAATCAGATTGGAAGGGATCTCAGGGGGTCATTTGGTTCAACTTTCTGCATAACTTCTGCCCTCTTTCACATGCTCCTGCGGTCAGCGAAGACTTTCATTCATGGCCGTGTATCTCATACGCTGATGATTTGCCTTTTGCTGCAGAAGAGACCTCCTTCTCCTCATTATTCAGACTAAAAGTATGTGCATGGACTGTGACGGAGGCTCCCTCCCTGATTGGTTTAAAGTCTGCCTGTGTGTTAGAAATTCTGACAATTTTGAGCCTTCTCCTGCCACCTCTTATTGAAGACAACGTCCCATTTCTCTGCAAATGCCACCTTTGTACTGTTAGCACATGACTCCAGCCTTCTGCAGACGTCTTCTTTGCCAGGCTCAAGGCTGTGAGGGTTCAGCGTTACCTTCTCTTCCCAGACATTGGCATTTGTCTTGTCCCTCCTCACTATCAGCTCCCACAGGTAAGCCCCCAGCACCTCTGTCCATTGCTCCTGTAGCCAGAGCCCAGTTATACCAGGAAGGCAGCTTATGCTGTTGTAGGTTGTAGCTTAATTTTAAGAAATTTATGCTTTTGGCCTCTGTACTGCCACGTGGCTATGAAGTGAAAATGACCTTTGCAGGGTTGTAAACTTAACTGACTAATCGCTTCATGGGGAAAGTGCCCCTGGCAGGGGGGCTGGCTGGTTCTTGGATGGAGCGTCAGCCCACCATGTCAACATATAGGCTGAAGTTCAGCAGCTACTGAGTCCTTCCTCTCTTCCTGCAGCACAAGAATCTGTTTGCCTCGCATTCATCGGTTGTTTTCCTGGTCTCAGCATAGAGATGGGAGCAGCTGTATCTTTCCTACCTTTAGCAGGACTGATTTTTCCAGCAAGGACTCCAGTCGACTCAGACATGCTCTACTCACAGTAACACTCCTTCCCTTCCAAGGCCTCAGTATTCACTCCCTTGCCTCCCCAACCTCCTTTCTCAGAGATTCCTTAGGTCTCAACTCTTTGGGGGTCCCTAACCCAAAGTCTATATAGGATTGACTCCATGAGTATGGCCTTGGGTCTCCACTGTGATTGAAGCACCAGCACTCCCAGGTCCTTCTCCACAGAGCTGCTTTCCAGCAGGTCAACCCCCAACCTGTCCTGGTGCATGGGGTTAATCCTGCCTAGGTGCAGGACCCTGCACTTGCCTTTGTTGAACTTCATGAGGTTCCTCTCTGCCCACCTCTCCAGGCTGTCAAGGTCCCTCTGAATGGCAGCACAGCCCTCTGGTGTATCGGCCACTCCTCCCAGTTTTGTATCATCAGCAAACTTGCTGAGGGTGCACTCTGTCCCTTCATCCAGGTCACTGATGAAGAAGTTGAACAAGACTGAACCCAGTACTGACCCCTGGGTGACACCGCTAGCTACAGGCCTCCAACTAGTCTTTGCACCACTGATCACAACCCTCTGAGCTCTGCCATTCAGCCAGTCCTTAATCCACCTCTCTGTCTGCTCATCTAGCCAGTACTTCATCAGCTTGCCTATGAGGATGTCATGGGAGACAGTGCTGAAAGCAAATAATATGGTCAGACAGTCCTTTAAGCTCACGTGTGACCTAGCAAAGAAAATCTTAGCACAGTGCTGACGAAGCAGCTGCAAGGCCCACAGATGTACTGCCCCATACTGCAGATTGCTCTGCATCCCTGCCTTCGCTCTCTAAGACCCAGGAACGGTGATCCTCCGTGTCTGAGCCCAGCCGCCAACGTCCTGAAAGCCCCAGCATGCTGCCAGGGAGTTCTTTGCACTTCACTACTGCCAAGGACCCCCTCCTTGCCAAATATCCCACCTACACCAAGCTGATGGAGACCAAGATGTCTGCAGATCTTCCTTGTCAGGAACAGGGTTTCCTCTGGGATCAGACATAGCATGCAAGGACACAGGCAAAGCTGGGGGTGCAGATGGCACTGCTTTGGAGGATGGTGGCAGAGCCACACAAAGCTAAAACGAGGGGTGGAGGGCTCCATCTGTGCAGCGTCCAGGATGCGTGAAAAGGGCACTCTTGATGGCAAAGGGATGTACTGCACAATGGGACTTCCTCCAGTGGAGAGGCAGTTTCAAAACTGGAAAGGCACTTTCCCAGAGAGAAGAACAATCTTCTTAATGGAAAGATTTTTAAAAGAAAAATATGATCATGGGAAAGTCATTGCAAGAAATCGCCCTGAGCAATTCTGTCTTTGACCCCAACTCTGCTCTGTCAGTGACCAGCTTTGGAGCTGTTGCTGGCCTCTGCATGTCCATGGAGCTTGTGACAAGCAGTTTTGTTCATTTTTTTTTATAGTTTCCTGGGTTGAATGATAATTATTTGCCCCTTCAGGGAAAATACTGTCCCTACCTAAATGTCCCTAGAGTTCAGGGGCAGCACAGGACAACTGCTGTGACATAAATCTTGTGCTTTCTCACCTCTCTCTGAACTGGTAAATCTATGAAGAATTCTAAAAGTGGAGTTTGCAGAGGGTCATGAGAATAGATTTATTTTGGAATATTTCCACTTATCATTACAATTGATCACCAGAACCCAAGGAAAAGGAACACAGTTTATGAAAACATCAAGCAGGGAGTGTGACTGCAGGAACCTGACAAATGGGATGGCAAGATAGGGCGATGGTTTAGAATAATTCATTTTCATGCCAGCTCTGGTTTAAAAAAAAAAAAAAAAAAAAGGAAGAGTGAGCATTATCCTTCCAAATGACAACCTCCAGAGCATAATCATGACCCTCATCTGAAACCACACACTAGCTCCTCAGAACACTTTCAAAAGACAAGGCACCATATTTTTCAAACTCTGTCTCAGCATGATACTCAGATGAGTCTTTTTGCTGTGAAAAATAAGTGTGACTCTTTAAAGAGCTAAACTGCCATTTTTCAAGACCAGCCTCAACTCTGGACATGCACTTTTGAATGCACAGAATAATCCCACCTAGAGTTTTGCACTGAAGTCGATGGTAATGTGGGCTCAAACCTCTCCCTCTTTCCTTAAGGGGACTTCTGTCCCTCTCTACCATCTGCCATGAGAAGCAACAGGCTCATCTGGGCTGCATCTCTCTCTGCAATGTTAGCATCATTAATTTATAAGAGAAGCGGGGAGTGGTCTGCTTTCTAACTTGGTAGTTGAGACACAGACCTCAAAACAAGACACACTGAGATTGCAGTAGCTGCACCCATGAAGTATTTATAAATGACAGCCTGCTACAGGAGCATAACACTCTGCACCTGCCTCCAGCACCTGGACTAGGAAAGCAGGCAGAACAGAGCCTGGGTTTCCCCTCACTTAGTGAAGTGCCCTAACCTCTGAGTTACCTAGGAGGAAGAGGAGGACAGCTCCTCCCCTGACAGCCTGGTGATCCTCTCCTTTGTCTCCATTCATTATTAGACACTTGCAGGAAGAGCAGACTATTGAGTCAAATGGGACATTGTTCAAATGTTTGCTGAGGCAGTGAGAAAATACCTATTTTTTGGCAGTTTAGCAACTGAACCGTAAAGACAAACAAAATCCCTAATTTCAGTCCTGCCTCAACCTTTGCTGGAAGATCCTGAGACCCCTGAATACAGGCATTCAGGGAATGCTACGAGGTTTCTAGTTTTTGCCTGTCTGTAGGAAGGAGCTCAGTAGACATGGAGTTCCTAACCCCCAGCAATCTGGGGAAGGATGCCCCAGAGCCCTGGGACTCTTTATCAGTTTGCCATGAGAGACAGAAGGAAGCAGGAAGGTTTCTACTGAAGGCCTTCACACTGCAGACCTGCAAGGAATCAGATGGTTGGTTTCTCCTATTCTGCTTCCCAAAACCTTTGGTATCCCTCTATGTTCTCCACCCATTGACTGCATGTATGGCCAAACCTAAAATTCCTTGAAGCATTTGTGTCTGATTCAAGAACTGCAGAAGCACACAAGCATACTTCTCTGGGATCAGGTTTAGTTGGAAAGAGTGAGTTTCTGAAGTATCATTGTTCTCATGAGTCTCCTCATCTACCTGCCAGTGACCAAACTGGTTGGAGTCTTCTCCATGCACAGCAAGAACACCATTTCCACACATTTCAAGGACAACCAAAGCTCCCCAAGAGGGAAGAAGAATCAACACAACCATCTGTTTGAAATGGAACATCTATTTACTTCCAGCCACACCTGGATACTCAAAGTTCACTAGCAGGAATAGAAAAAAAGTGTGTCTGTTCAAAGACAATTAAAGTAAATTAGAGACAGGACATTCAGTGTTAGTGTTTCCACAAGCAGGGTGTTTTGGTGGGCGAGTAACAGGAGGCACACAATGGGAATGTAGAGCAGGAACGACCGTGTGAAACAAGCCAGCAGCACAAAGCAGACTGACCAGGAATTTCACAGGCTTCTTGACCACCGCTATCTATGAGTAAGATCATAGCCAGTTTTGATCATGAGCTTTGTTAGTAATTCATAAGCAGAAAACACATTTGGGATTCTTCAGATAAATTACTCCTCATGAATAGTTCACTATCTCTGTCCAAAGCTGAGTGCTTTCTGAATATGCTCCTGTCTGTGAAGCTCCCGTTAGGCACATGTCCCTCTGTGTGTGCTGTTATTTTAAGTGGACCTACCAAAATCCTCTTCAATATTCCCTAGTGAGAAAGCCCTCAGCTGGAATCTGCAGAGGGAGGGAGCTGCCTGCTCCAAAAGGTAAAATTGAATTTGTGCTTAATAATTAAAACTTAAAATAACAGCTTGCCTGTGTGATCTGAACCATTAAATTATAGGGGTGAATCTAAATCTTTTTACATTGGGTTGAGTTTGCTTATGTGGAAATTTCCTGATGCATTCTCCCCTGGACTCATTTATGATGTAAAAAAGGTGAGTGGGCATCAGTTTTATGGCACTGATTAAAAATGTTTCTCTTCCCTGCCAGACTGCTAAAGAATTTATGATTATTTTTTTACTCCACTTGGCATAAACAACTTCCTCATCATTTGAGCTGTAACTCAGTTCTGAGACTCTTTTCAGAAAGACACTGTTGAAACTGCAGTGACTGTACAGCAACCAGCTCAAGCAAGGTCTTCAGGGCTGGGAGAAGGGGTCAGTGATACCCCCAGCATCTCTCTGGCAATCTTCTCAGGGGTCTATTCTTGGGCCCCAGCCATCAGACATGTAGTAGCCAAGCGAGTGCAATGGAATCACCGTGCCAATTGCACCCACACTACCATAAGACTCCTCCATGATAGGGAATTAAAGCAGAGGGTCTGAAATGTTGGACTTTATTGTTCAACACTCCAGCTCAAGCAGTAGCGACTGTACAACACAGGCAAACACGCACCTCTTAGACTGGCCCAGGAATCTCAGCACAAAGGGATGCTTTTGATAAAACAACTTTCTCATTGCTCATGTAGGCCAGCAGAAACACTGACCATGAGCTGTTCTTCCGAGATCCCGATCAAAGAGCTCTTTGTTAAATGTAAATAATTTAAAAGACATGAGCAAAACCTTTCTAGCTATTCACACACCCAAATCTTGCTGAAAAAATGTAGTAGGACTAATGAAATTGTAATGTACATACTAATTAATGTACATATTTTCTCAGTAAATTTTGCACGGCTATAAATGGCCAAATAAATAATGAATGCCATGGAATAATTTATGTGAGCTCTGTTTCTTACTTTACATGTTCTAATTAGCAGTATGAACATATCCCAATGAATTATTGAAAACCACAGAATAAATAATATTAAAATTAATTTGTCACCCATAAGTACATGAGAAGCCAAGTCCAAATAAATATTTAATTCTACTAACATGTTGCATTCTAGTAATACTTGCCCAATAAATGAAAGCAGGAGAGGAAATGTTCCTTCTGGCCAACTTGTTTAGGAGCCCCATTTCCATTAGGCTTTGTTTGTGGCTTCCAGTGTCGAAATTCAGCAAACAGAGCTATAAAGATGCTTTTCATTCATTGGACCTTCTTGGCATTAGAGGGAACTACAGGAAATTAGATTCCTTTATGAAGCACAGCATATAAAACCAACATAAGTCTTAAAACATCATAAGCAATACTTCACACTCACAGCATCTTGCAGCTGACAATTTCACAGTCACCTGTAGATTAATTAGTTAAACTTTACTATTTCCCTGTGGGGCTACATGTTATCATCCCACTTTTATACAGTGCATGAAAGGTCGGGGATGTTCTGGGGCCTCTCAACACAATTGTCACACAATATGAACTGTTTTTGCAGCTGTGACCAGAGATTAGAAACAACTGAAACAAACGGCTAGTTATTAATGTAACTGGTTGTTAGCATGCTTGATTGCTTGTTTCTCATATGCATGCAGAGCAATTGTGTGCATCTTATTAAAAAAAAAAAAAACATACTCTACAGCTTTCTGAAAAGTGCTGCTGTGGTCTTTTGAAAAACTGCCATGGAAAAACTTGCCCAAGAAGAAACACTTGCAAACATTTAGTAGAAGCAGGAACTGAACACCTCCATCATGAGACACCAAGTGTATTTCCTGAATGGATGGGTGCAACCACTCCCCTCCATCCCAGTGGGCACACTCCAGCAAGAGTGTACAGCTTACCTATTCGTTATCCACTTACTCTGTGTACCCTTATGTGCATTTCATCATTCAAATCCACTCCCTTTCCCTCTTTTAGCACACCCATGGTTAACATGATTGATGAACTGTGGTTCCACAAATGCTGGATTAATCGGGAAGAAGATTCATTCTACATCATGATGTTCATTTTGACATTGCCTTCAGCACAGTTCAGCTGGGAGACATCTCAGAGAGCGCTGCAAAGGGTCATTTCACCATGGGCAACACCAGTGCAACACGCTACAACCCTCCCTGCTCCAAGCAGATCATCTAGGCTGGACCTGGAGGGCTACCAGGTGGCCACTGGCAAGGAGACAGCTCTCAAGAGCACTGTTTTTTCTATCAGGCACTCATTAGTGACTAAATCATTTATTAAATTAATAGCACATGCGCAGAATGGAAGAATGGTTCTGTGCTATGCTTGGAAAGCCTGAGTTCAAGTCCTTGCTCTGCTGTAAGTGCTTCTGTGCATGTGACCTTGGGGGTTTAGGAACTTAACTCCCAGGGAAAGCCACAGGAGTTAGGTGCCTTAATACCTTTAAGGATCTAGCATTTAGGCTTAGGGAGGGGTTCCTCTGCTTTTTGCACACACAAATCCAGATTAAAGATAGTGGAAGAGCTCCGCTCCACCCCATCAACATGAGAAACAAACAAAATCCATAACAACCCCTGGTGTGTGGGAAGAGTAGTCAGCATGGCTTCACCAAGGGGAAATCATGCCTAACCAATCTGATAGCCTTCTATGATGGAATGACTGGCTGGGTAGATGAGGGGAGAGCAGTGGATGTTGTCTACCTAGACTTCAGCAAGGCTTTTGACACTGTCTCCCGTAGCATCCTCATAGACAAGCTCAGGAAGTGTGGGTTAGATGAGTGGACAGGGAGGTGGATTGAGAACTGGCTGAATGGCAGAGCTCAGAGAGTTGTGATCAGTGGCACAGAGTCTAGTTGGAGGCCTGTAGCTAGCTGTGTCCCCCAGGGGTCAGTCCTGGGTCCAGTCTTGTTCAACTTCTTCATCAATGACCTGGATGAAGGGACAGAGTGCACCCTCAGCAAGTTTGCTGATGATACAAAACTGGGAGGAGTGGCAGATACGCCAGAGGGCTATGCTGCAATTCAGAGAGACTTGGACAGCCTGGAGAGGTGGGCAGAGAGGAACCTCATGAAGTTCAACAAAGGGAAGTGCAGGGTCCTGCACCTAGGGAGGAATAACCCCATGCACCAGGACAGGTTGGGGGTTGACCTGCTGGAAAGCAGCTCTGCGGAGAAGGACCTGGGAGTGCTGGTGGACACCAAGTTAAGCATGAGGCAGCAATGTGCCCTTGTGGCCAAGAAGGCCAGTGGTATCCTGGGCTGCATCAGGAAGAGTGTTGCCAGCAGGTCGAGGGAGGTGATTCTCCCCCTCTACTCAGCCCTGGTGAGGCCACATCTGGAGTACTGCGTCCAGTTCTGGGCTCCCCAGTACAAGAGGGATGTGGCACTACTGGAGCAAGTCCAGCGAAGGGCCACAAAGATGATTAGGGGACTGGAGCATCTCTCTTATGAGGAAAGGCTGTGAGAGCTGGACCTGTTTAGCCTGGAGAGGAGAAGGCTGAGAGGAGATCTTATCAATGTGTACAAGTATCTGAAGGGAGGGTGTCGAGAGGATGGGACCAGACTCTTTTCAGTGGTGCTGAGCGACAGGACACGAGGCAACGGGCACAAACTGAAACACAGACACTTCCATCTTAACATGAGGAAAAACTTTTTCACTGTGAGGGTGACAGAGCACTGGAACAGGTTACCCCGAGAGGTTGTGGAGTCTCCTTCTCTGGAGATATTCAAAACGCGCCTGGATGCAATCCTGTGCAATGTGCTCTAGATGACCCTGCTTGAGCAGGGGGGTTGGACTAGATGATCTCCAGAGGTCCCTTCCAACCTCAGTGATTCTGTGATTCTGTGAAGAGGATAGGTAATATACACCTGAGCATGGCCCTGAACCCAGACAACGGAGGGGCATCCATGCAACTGCCCATGAAAAGACCTGCTGGTGGCCCAAAAGCTAACAGTGATTCTGTCACAGGTGAGAGGGTGTGAACAAAGCTGAGACATGCCATAAAGGTCTGTCTTTTCATGTCCTCCCAATGTGGGTTTGCAGGTCCCAGCCTGGACTACCAGAGCCCATGGGGAGGATGGCAGGGCAAGAGGCAGACACCCCATTCATGCCTGGAGGCTGGACATCCCTCAGGGTACCTGTTGCGTGAAGATCATGTGCTGGGAGCCCCGGGAGTCTCCTCCAGATCTCCGTTGGCATCTTCAGCCAGAAAAGGAGTCTCTTCCTTTGAGCATTTGATCCAGTCTCAGGCAAGGAAGCTAAATAAAGTCTTCCTCCTCCCTGTTCACAGAACAATCCCATCCCTGAGGAGAAGCAATGCCACACAATGGAGGACCAGGAAGGTAAGTACTAAGTGAATAAGACAGACTGCAAAAACATTCTCAAATTATGTTTCTTCAAAATTATTTTCTGTGGCTGCAAAATGAGAATAACTATTTTTTCCTATTTTTGAGTTTTGGTTGGGATTCGTTTTCAAGTTTGCTTGAACTGTATCAAGCATTTTCATAGAGCATGCTTTTCATCCTTTTTAGAAAAACAAAGAAGGACTAATATTTGTCTTTTTCCTGTCATATCCCAAACATTGATCAATTTTCCCACAGAGGGAGTATTCACTTTTGATTTTTTTTAAAAAGGCATTTCTATGGACATTCTCAATGAGCAGTTTTGACCAACTGTACAAATGAAAAATACCATATACTTGATGAAAGAATAGCAAACACAGAATGGGCAACTCCATCCTACATAGACAGACAAAATATCCTTCAGACCGTTCAGTTCACAGACAGAGCTGTGAAAATTAGTTGCAGACTCTGCAGTTATTTGCAATTTGCAAATACACCGAAGGCAAAACTCATGAAAAAAGTTAGGAACAAATGCAAGAATTACTACAATGGGAAAAAATCTCTCCTGTATCAAGCTGTGCCAAAACACAAAGTTATTGAACCCAGCCCATGCCCAGCATGGTCTAGTGTAACAGGAAGCTTTTGCTAGCCCATCTCATTGGGGCTGGACCAGCACTTCCCTGACGCACCAGTGGAAGCAGTAACTCCCACCAGCAGAGGCTGGGTCCCAGGGTAATAAGCACCCTCCTCAAGTTGTCTGTGTAGTACGCAGTTTTCAACATGAGCTATGTGCAATTCCACCCAAACATCATTTTCCTTGTCTCCACCTTTGGCACAGTGAGAAAAGCTGCTCACTGCTATTTAATGAACAGCAAAGCACATGTTGGTCAGGCAGAGGTGTAGGACAGAGACCAGTATTAGCCAGGCTGAAATATAGTTAGAGCCAGAGCTGGGCTGGGTTGCTGGCCCAGGATGTCACATGGCCAGACAGAACCATCTTCACCTGGCTCCACACAGAGCACAGCACGAGTCACTCCAACCCGGCTAGCAGGCAAGATCCGAGTTTAACACCCTCCTAGCAATCTCAGCCAGAACAATCCCAAATGTTTAAATTTAAATACAAAATGCTCAGAATGGTAAGGTCAGTTGTTTCTTGCCACCTTTTATCCTGGTCGCCCATAGAGGTTAAAGATAATGCAAAGATCATTAGCAGCAAACAAGGAAAGTAACACTACAGGTACCGCCTGAAACAGAGCAGCTGTTAGCTGAGACAGCAAGGCCATTTCAGTTTTTCAGAGACATACCATAGTCGCTAACATTCGTCTTTTTATGATAGTACAGGTGGTTGGTTCAGAAAGAAAGGACCATTGCTTCCCTCCCTTTTTCCAGGTGTCCACGTGCAGAGCTGGGCAAAACGCTCCCCTCCTAGTTGAGGATTGAGATTTGCTCTTGCTTTGTCCAGGTGCAAACAAGAGCAGAGAGGAAGAGGGACGGAGACCTGAATCCTGGAGCACGGCAAAGCAGGAGAGCATCATCCTTGGCCACCATGTGTGTGGCCCAAGATTGTGCCATTTCCAGCAACCTCAAGGGCTGTCTTTGCTAGCAGAAGAGAAGCGAACCCAGAAGGAGGCTCCATGTCTCTCCTTTGTTCAGTTTCAGACAAAAAATAAAGTCAAATAAGAAAAGTCATCATTCTTGTCAAGCTTTCCTCCTGCACCCTGGCTAATCAAGTGACTATTTGCTGAATATTTAGCTAGCACATCTAATATGAACTTTGCTTTATAAATGATAAATCAAACAGCTTTTTTAAAGCTATACCTTGTCATAGTCTCCTCCAGTGCTTTCATGGGCAAGAATAGTTATTTAGTGCACACTGCATGTATAATGAATTTTCAGGCATACTTGTTTGATCTATAGCCTTGGAAATAAAAATCCCATTAGTCTAACAAGCTCACCAATTATTTCCTGAGATCACTGAGCCCATTTCAGTGAAGAAAGTTACATAAAATTGAAAGTGAATAGAGAACAGTGCAATATGTTGTTTTACAGAGTAAAACATTTTAAAATAGCATTTCATACCATGTTTGGGGAGTAGAAAGAGCAGAGAACTTAAGCCTGCTTTACCTAGGTGGATTTAAATAACTTACTGCTGGAAGGTGAGGGTGAAGAAAACAAAAATAAGGGAGAAGCTCATTTGTCCAAATTTAGGTATAAACAGCTCAGGTGTCTCTGTCCAAGCTAGTCACTCAGATTCCTTTTAAAATCCTCTGTGGTGAAAAATATATTCTTAAGGGACAGGTATTCTCACCTAATTCAGACAGCTAAATCTGGTGAGGTGAATCACACTCTAGAAGAACTTCTTTCTCTCTTGGCTCCAAGGGAAGCCTGTAAAACATGCACAGATGTAGCTGTCTGTACTGGAGAAGTGTGAAGCTGGATAACAGAATCTCCCCTCAGTGTCCAATCTAACCTAGTCACCCTGGGCTTGTAGAGGCAGCGAAGACAACGTCTCCCGAGAGCCTGCCAGCCTTTGTCTTCAGGTACCAACCTCCAAATTAGATGGACTGCCCTCCAGGGCAACCACCTTTCTCCACTGCCTCTGCAAAAAGCCTAAAATATTAGCTACAATGAGATGCTTAAACTTCAGATGGTCGATGCTGGTGAGCTCAGTCCACCAAGCATCAGAGGGATTAGTTAGCTTAGGGCAATGAAAGGGCCCAGTCTGAGGGAAAGATTCCCATTGAATCCAGTTAGTTTGAAGTTTGGAATGAGCTATTACTGGGCATAGGCACAATACAAGATTGGTTTGACAGCCTATGTCAAACACAGTGGCATCATTAAAAATGCTCAACAGAAAGTCATTTGCTTATATTACTGTTGGGAGGTTAACAAGGATTAAATCCAAATATTGTTCCTACATACACTTCCATAGCTCATAGATTAATACACTGAGGAAGGCAGTAGAAAAGAGGCCTAAACTCTGCTGCTTCTCTGAGGGGAGAGATGGCTCCAGGGCTTTTGTCAGGCCTTTCTCTGCCACTCAAAATACTCAAAAGAAGGGAGCCACCAGACTGTCTCTAAATAAAGGAAGTCAGAGCACAACTTGACTAATTCTTGTCTGCTCTTCAAGGCTGTTAGGAGCTGCTTTTTATGTGATTTTGAGGGCCAGAGGTGTCTGAAGCAGCAGCAAAAGGTAGTGGTCAGAGAAAAATGCTGTTAACATGAATACACACAATATTGGCACTTGACTCTGCAACAAAAAGGTGGACTTCTACTACTGAAACATCCAGGAAAAGCAAATACGAAAGAACTAAAGCCATACCCTGAAAACAAAAAGATTCTGCCCTACTGGACTGAGTCAGCAGCAAAACAGAAACCTTCTTACACAGATGAGCTGACATCCCTGGAGCTAATGGGGTAACTGTAGCGGTGATAGGTTTGGTCTACTGCATGCTCTGAGAAGAGAGATGTGTTTTGACAGGGACTTTCACAGCTCTTGCTGACACCAAAGTAATCCTGGAACTCACCTCCCAGATGCTGGTCTAAGGTCCAGAGAGGAGCATGGCTAGAGGGTGCAGGACCCCTGCTTCATCTCTCCCAGCGTGCTTCTGCTTTGGCACCTTGACATGTCCCCTTAGCCCTGTCCTTTGCTGTCAACCTGTATGATTCCTTGTTCTCGCCTCTCACCCTGTGCCTCTGAGCAGGTCATGGCTGTTTTTCCCTTCTTCTTTGCAGCCCTGCCTTCTTTGTGAGCCTGAAAGAGACCATCTGCCTTCTTGCAGTCCTGACATGTGGCACCCAGCAGGAGCAGGTGTGATTGAAGGTTAGGTGTCCTCCAAGACCTGGGATAGAACATGCTGAATTCCACTGCCTGAATGAATCATACTCAAGTTCAGCCTGTGCATGGCAGATGTGTGGGTACAAAGCATAATCAGCCCAAATGAGCTCCTTGGAGGCTGACACTGTGCACCTCCATCAGGCCACAATGCCACAGTTTTTCCTTCTGGCCACATTGTCAGCATAAGCAGCTCCTGACCTCGTTTTCTCATTTTACCTGTTGTTAAATGACTCTTCTACTGTATGATACAGCTGACCATGGCGCCATGTGCTGAATCGGAACAGGTTATTTCAGTTAAGCCTCCAAAAAAAGAGCATTTTTGTCCTTTATCTCCGGAACAAGATGCACAATTGAAGGTGGAACTTTAGGGGGTGAAAAAGCAGCTTTGAATGGGGAGAGAAAGAGCATAAATGCAATAACAAGCCAGGAAAACCAAGTCTTAGCTTGTCACGTTTAGTGCTGCCTAGAGGACTCTGGAAATACTTTGCTTAGTGAATCCCTTAACACATCTAACAGTGCCTAGACTTTAGATGCCCAAACAGGACCATGAGCCACTTCTGCTTAACTTCTAAGGTCTGTCAAGAACTTAGAAGACACACAGCAGGATATTAATTAAGGATTTGAACAGATGGGCATCTATGGATCACATCTCAGCAGGTTCAGAAGTTAGTATCCCCCCCACTCTTTCTGGCAGCTGTTAATTACCACCCATCAACAAGAGATCACAGCTGCAGCAGCTGAAACACGCTACCTGACAATGCACAGGGAACCATGTTCGCTTCCTGGCTGTAAGGAGGTACATGCCTGTCTGCTCACCCTCAGCTCCGGGGATGCAGTCCCCAGCTACGGGCAGGATCTAGCATCAAGAGGCACCAACTTCTCAGCCTGCTCCAAATCCACCTACAGCAGCACATCTGTCCTTCCTCTAAGATGAAGAAGTCGCGTGTGAAATGCAAGGTCTTGGGTAGCAGTGAAGTTTGCTTTTCCACCCAGGCTCCTGAGCTGTCTCTTACTGATCCCCCTTAGCTGAAAGGCTTTCTGGAGTACATCCTATCCAGTAACATTACGTTTCCTCACATCTCAAACACCCTGGGGATGGCCAGATGTGATGTGACAAGGCACAGAGCGAAACGTCCCCCTGCATCAGCTTGAGAAGTTTCAAGGGAATTCAGGTTTTTAAGTTGCCCCACCTTTCCCAAGTCACACATACTCACATCATGCACTTACCCTTTTGCTTTTCTCCAGAGTAGCTCCAAGGTTTCCACAGCACGAGAGATCCCACAGCAAAGCCAAAGTCTCACTGTCCCTGCTCCCAGGAGGGAAGTCTCAGCCCCAGTGCAAGTGGGTCCTGAGGCCTTCCCCTGCCCACCCTGCCTAGCTGCCTGGCTCGACACATCCACAGAGCAACAGGCTCACGCGTGTTTGGAAACACCAACCTCATCTCTATGGCTTGAGGACTTGCCATCTGACAGCTCTCCCTGTCCTGTGGGAGATGAGCTCACAGAAGACTTTCCTCATTACCGGAATTCGTGGCAGCTGTAGTGTGGCAGAGCACAGCTACCCCCATCCCACCCCCCAACAGATCTCAGGCCCAGCTGACCACAGATAACTGACAGCACCCAGTGATGAGCAGGAGGAACTAGGTGATACTGGTTGCAACTGGCGAGACCAGAAACGGGCATGACATCAGCAAAAAGGGTACATTTTCTCCAACACAGCATGAGATCAGCAAAAAAGGTACATCTCCACACCAAATGTTGTATGACCATGAGTAAAACTCTGTGCCCGTAAATAGCATTGCAGCCTAGAGCCCCTTGAGCTCTCCTGCACAGCAGCGGGCTGCACAGCAGTGAATCTCCCCTTGAGCTGGGACGCCTCTCAAGGTTACTCTCCAGGAGTTAAGAGAACCTCTGACAAGAAACTGTTGGAGAGGTAAGAAACTGAAACTCGGACAATAACAAGTGTGCAGTAAGATTCGCTTGCTATGACCACACTGTATAGCCATCTTCAATAAACTTGTTTGCAATAAACCTAGAGTTAATACCCGCCCCGCAACACATAGGCAGGACCTTTGCCTGGTCACATGGGACAGCCCAAATGTTATCTGTTCTGCACCAAAATCAACCCATGTCTTTGCCCATGTGGAAGTCACAACTGTCTCCTTACTGTCCAAAATAGAGGCACTCTTTAACATTGCAGAAAAACAGCTGAAAGCTGGCCCCATTTTCATTGGAAATTCCCTCTGGAAAGCCTCATCTGTGGGTACGGAGACCTCACTGCATGCAAGGTCTTTAGATCAAGGCTGGCCAGAGAGTCTAGAGTCTTCGCAAAGACAAAATGCTGGACTTGAGGCAGAAGTCACTGGGAGGATTTCCTGGCTATGTGAGAAATCAGTTCAGGTCATGGTAACAGCCCTTCCTGGCTTTGAGGTCAGTGTTCCTGATCAGTTAGCCTAGAGTCCTTGAGAGGAAAACAATTTTGAAAAAAATCTGCAATTTCCCCCCTGTACCTGGGGCAATTGGCAGGGCCAGGAGGAATGGAGTCACCCCAGAGAGGAGAACCAGGAAACAGCAGGCAGGAGACCTGGCAGTGCATGGAGAGGCCCGGACTGAGAGGAGCTGGAGAGAACGAGTCAGTGCTGCTCCAGGACAAGCTGGCCTCAGCTTTTCAACACCATCCATGCCATTAAGCTGAGCAAAGGAGTGCATTGCCCAGCTCACAAGAAAAGATCTTTCCATCAGCAATGCACTAAACCAGTGAGGCAGGGCCAAGGGCTGAGATTCATCTTGTGCCCCCTGGAGCCAAGGGAGATGTTATCCCTGCCTAGAAGCTGCAGATGGCCCCTAGTTCCAAGGCACCACTTCTCAGGGACACCGTGTTATCAGGCAGAAAGGGAGAGAGCCTGGAAAATCTGTCCACTTGGTCTTCATTTAAAAAGCGATGCTGAAAACAGCTGAAAGATGATGCTAGGAAAAGGAAAGATGAACTGCTTGACTAACAATTTCACCTGCCTGCAGAAACTGCAGTTTATGCTTGGTTTCCAAGAAACATGGCTTACCACCTTTCTTGTTTAAAAGACTGCTTATCTTCTGGTCCCTATCAAGTTATCTTCCATCAACCAATTTTATACCTACATAACTTTGACTCCAGGTGGACATTCTCCTTACCTACTGTTGTCCATCTGGAGTCAGAATTGGCCCCACCAAGTATACTTGCAGCACAGCCAAGGCCCTCTCTGCACTGCAGAGAGCCTGGCCTAAAAGCTGAGACAAGTCTACTAAATTCTGTGCCGTTTCAGTGCTACTAGAAAGAAGTTCTGCCACAGTTTCAGATAAACTATCATGAACAGAGGGGTTTACTGAATAAAATATGAAAATTCAGAATACCATCAGTGCAGAATCCATTGGACTATTTAATTTGATATTAAATACAATTTATTTTGCCCAACTCTTACATTTTTAATTTCAAGCAAGCTGCAGAATATTCTGTGTAAAATGTGAATGTTAGAAAAAACTTACTGGTGAACTGAAAGCTCCAGCAGCTGAGCTAAAGACACTTGTGCTTTACCATGAGAGAGATATTTCAGTGGAAACCTCCTGGAGCTCCTGCTACCAGAACAAAACTGCTAAACTGCCCCCACCCCCAAACAGGCCCCACTTGGAAAACTTTCTTTGAAGCCAAAAGGAAATGAAGTTTTTAATGAGCAGGCCTGAAGTCTGCCTACAGGAAAACTGCCTCTCATCATCCTCAGGTGCAATAGCACATCTAGCCTGTACCATTCAGCAGCAAAAAATCTAAAAATCTTCTTGTCTGATCCAAAGACAGAGCAAACAGCCTTGAGCAGTCTCTGGGGCAGGTTAGCTCTAGTAGCAGCCCCTGCACAGCAGCTTCTGCCCTGTGCTTTGGAAAGATCAGCAAGGAGCACTTCCATGGCCAGTCCCCATGGCCCTCAACAGCTGAAGGGTGCTGATCTCATGACCCATGACATTGCTCCACCCAGGCATCCAGAACTACCCTGATCAGGGAGGAGCTCTTCCCTGGGGAGCATGGGAGAACAAGCAGGAGGCGATGAAACAAGGGAGACAAGACTGGTGGAGTGACCTGGTTTTCTAACCTGTACCCAGCCACACTCAGGTGAAGCTTTGGGTCTGCATCACCAGCAAGGTGATAACCCGGCCGCCCTTAACAGCTGTCTTCAGAGGATGGAGTCTGACAGCCAAGCGCAGAGCTTCGTGCATACCTACTGGAAATCGGACCATGAAAAATTGTTGAATCAAGGACCTACACACACAAAGTCATGCAAAGGGAATTCAGAAAGTTTGGCCTATCAGTTATAGCTGAGGGTCAGGCCCTGGGTTCCCTTCAGCAGCTTTCCAGGTGACCTTTAGAGAGGCACAAAGTCTGTCCAGACACCAATTGCCCTCTCAGCTCTGGAGGACAGATTAATAATCAACTTTCTCTTGGTGGTAGGGAGGTGACACTTTTACAAAGCACTCACAGATAAGAGACTCTGGAAGCAGCAAGCATCATTACTTCTAGCCATTATTGCTTTTCCACAGGCACTGTCTTGTTGAACATCATGAGACCAGGCATGTTTCTTAGGCACTTTTCTGGGCCTCTCTGCCAGAGATGCTGAAAGACAGAGGTCTGCAAATCTTTGTCAGGAGGAACACACACAGCAGTTGACCCACTAGTCTTCATCTTCCTGAGCCATCCACCTGCCAACCTGCATTTGTGGTGCCTGTTTCCAACATTTGCAGGAGACACAGCAGCTAATAATAGAGCAATGCAACTGTCTCCTGGTTAATTTGAGGTGATCAGAAAATATCCCAGCAAATTGCAGTAACAAACTGAGACTGCAGGGAACCATAAATAGGATGAGCAGACAGTAAAGTTTCTAGCCCAAAACTTTTCAGTGTCATCTCTATATCTTGAGAGGCCAAGTAACCCAAGGGAACACCTTAGCAATGTGGTTCCCAATGCTGGCCAGAGAGACCACCTCAGGCTGAAGTTCAAGATAGCTCTGAACCTTATCATGCAAGTCAAATGAGCGAATGCAACTCCCAACTTCCTGTGAGATTGTTTGCCATAACCATGAATGACTATTTTTCCACATTTTTTGATAGACTGACAGCTGTTAGCAAGGACTGCAACCACGAGAACTCAGTACCCCCAAAAACCAGCTCTGCAGAGCAACTTTGATCTGTTGCATGGATGGCAGCTATTTGCACGCTTGAACCAAAGTTCCCACACAGAGCCAGGTCTCACCCATCATCATAAGCCTGGTTTCTCTGAGATGCTGTTAGTCTGGCCTGTAGGATAAGACTCCTTGGTTGCACAGGTCTAGGAGACATGTCATTGCCTTTTCTTTGTCTAGAGACCTTTTGAAATGAGGGAATAACGGCTGAAACATTCATACATGTTTTAAGCACCACCGCAAGCTCACAGAAGCCCAAACAAGCTTACGACAGGACTGAGGCAGTCAGGAGTGCCTGATGCTATTGCTCAAACAGTGGCCAAGAGCTGGCAGATGTCTCCAGAGCACAGGTATAAGAGGTTTCACCTTTCACAACCTGAGTCAAGGGAGCTGAAGCAAGCGTATCAATGCACCCACTGCATTTATCTGCTGAAAGAACAACAAGCACAACAAAAGGCAGACATGTCTGCACTTGTCCTACCTGGAATAATTTCCCCCTGGTTCCAGGTCAGCCACCACATTGAAAAGTTTGCCCATCTAAAGCCAGAGCAGCCTTGCCTGAATACAGGTGGCATGTGGTCCTCCATCCTGCTGACTTGTCCCTGGAGCTCTACTATTGATATATGCCAAGATCACTGCAAAGCAGAGCTGCAGAACCATACACATATCTAATTCCCATTGATTTGATAGGATTCAGGCTCACAGCTGCCTTTGCAGCTCCTGGTCTGTGTGTTGAGCTCATTGCACCCCAGCTCAACAGCTACATCTCAGAAGAGCAAGGTGACCCATCCTGAAATCCAGGGCTCAGGGAGCATAAAGCCATGAGGCAACACAACCTTTGCAGCTCATCAGATACTGGCAGCTCTGCTCTCCTATGCACATTCAAATCCTTTGCGCAGTACATATGCTTGAGGGGAACCAATCAGTGCAGATCAAGCCAGCGTACCTACTTGTTTATGTCTGTCTGCCTGAATTTCAGGGCACTCATCAGTAACAGTTTACAACGGGAACAGGCGTATCACAGTCCTGCCGCCCAGCAGCTCCCCTTACAGAGATGCTCCCAAACAGGTTGAAGCCCTTTGCCAGACTGTGGAGTCAGCCTCCTTTTGGGTTGGATGCCTCAGGCCTGATGCAGGGTTGGTTTCACCTCCTCTTTCCCTCATCCAGAACCTTGGTGAAGTGCTTCTGCTTGCTTTCCTCTGATGACATTCATGGGAGAGTATCAGTGAATCAGAATTGCCTGTTAGGGAGATCAAGGATAAAGAGAGCCAGCTGTGTAGGCCACAGAGCCAAGCTGCACATATTTTAGACACACACACAGCTTTCAGCTGCCAGAAGAGGTCAGTGCCCTAAAGCAAGCGCTGCTCTATCCCTCCCTTCCTCCCTCTGCTCTCTGTGGGACCCAGGGAAGATTAGGAATGTTTCTAACCTCCAGCAAAAATACAGGTGCTAAATTGATCTTGGGTGCCAGGGAGGGCAGCCTGAGCAGACCCCAAAATCCAGCCACTCACCCCCAGGCCTCCTTTGGCTTCAACCAGTGGGATGGTACCTCCTTGGCATAGGACAGCCTGATACCCCCTCACCCATCAGTCCCACACAGAGCTGCAGGTGGGAAAGTTGGTGGCAAAGGCCATTCCCTGCCCTTGATGGAAGGAAGGGAAGAAGGAAAGAAGCAGTTTCCCTGATCACATTGGCAGTGCCAACCTGGAGGAGGCCCAAGCAAGAGGTGTGCTCCCTGGTTGAGCCTTGAGAGCAAGACTGCTTGTCCCCCATGAATGCTCCTGCGACCCTCTGGGCTTTGAAAAATGAGACTCAAATAGGTCTTAATTTTGTGCAAAAGACTCTTGCAGCCTCTACAGCACCAGCTCTCAATGGATCAGCTCTTGGGTGAGGGTCCTACACACCCCAGGAAAGCAGCAGGTACCTTGGGTGCCAGGCAAAAGGCAAGCAGAAAACAAGGGAGAATATCATCCTTCAGCACTCCTTTCTAGAGCAGACCCCATGCTCCTTTTTCTTCCAGCCTCCACCCCATCCCAAACAGGAGCACAAGACAAATGATTCCTGCTGAAATACATTTCGGAGCTTGAAAAGACTCAAAGATTGATATGTCCCCTGGATTAGACAGTTGACAGGAAGAAGAAAATCACTCCAGAAATCATATTCCAAGACGTCCTTTAGGCATGAAGGTTTCCTGCTCACTGCTATATTAACTTTCTCTAGCAGATATACAGATTACAGCAGCTGAGCAAGCATTTTGAAGCACTCTTCCCATGACAGCCTCCAAAGCCAGTGCACTGGGGTACTGCTGCAGGGTACCCCAGCAGGGAGGGGAGCCGCAGGCTCAAGCACCCAGTGTCACAGAGCAGGCCTGTGCCACCCCTCTGACCAGGCTCTAGCTGAGCAGGACTGCCCAGGAGCAAAGCCAGCGCCAGACTGATGTGGACTAGCAGTCTTTCCATCGTTACCTCCTCTGGGGGAGTGTAATACCAGGCTCCCTCTCGCAGCCTGGCTTCTTCCATAGGGCAAAGCCTGGACCACATCTCCTCTCTGCTTCCCTGAGAGAATTTGGCACCAGAATTGCCAAGGATGGTCTTTTAGCCCAGAGTCTGCATCTTTTGCTTGGCTGCTTTTGCAGGACAGGGGACCAGATTATGACTCAGCTTTATGAAGCGCCAGTCACAAACCAGAACCCAGTGGGCTATATGCTGCAAATACAGGATAAAACACCAAGTATTCAGGGCCAGTGTATTCAAAATACTCTTGAAGAGAGAACCAAAGGATGGAAATGCATAGTAGTGGGATAGCCTGCATAGAGTCTTTATCATGAAAGCTAGCACAAGACCTACCTGTACATGTTCACTGGAGCCAGTCAGAGGAGAGTCCCAAGTGGAGCCTGGAGAGAAAGAAAAAGAGAAACAGTCCAAGGTTTTAAAGAGAAAAACTTTTGAATGAGCCTTCCCGAGCTCTTTATGTGGGAAGAAGCCCTCATTAGCCATGGCAACAGACGTCTCTGAGGGATGCAGCGCCAGCGTGCAGGTAGCAGAGCTGTGCCGGTTCACAGTGGGTAGCGAAGGCTCGGAGCAAGGGCTGTGTCTGTGCTACACCCTCAGCATGACATTGGGCAAACAGGAACAGGGAGAGACAGGGGCTTCTGTCTCCCCAAGGTTACTAGCACCAGCTAGCACGCAAACAGAAGGATCAAGTCTTCCACAGAGCCCTACCTGCAAGCATAAGCCTCCTGAAAAGTCAGGTACTGTTACATGAGGTACCTACGTCACTTTGATCAAACCAGGCTGCAAAGCAAGCTCCATCACAGAACTCAGGGACTGCAGGCTTGTGAGGCTCCCACCCCACACACCACATGAGAAAGCAATATGGCACTCTGACTTCTCTCGGAGACGGGTGGACTGTGAGCTGGAGTCCAGCCTTTGCCTGAATGCATTGTGTGTTCAGGCCAGGAAACGCTAAATGAAGAATAACCAGCACTCTCTGCCTCCTCTCTGTCTGTGGAGGATGGATTTCCTTTCATCTGCCTCAGTTACATTTTTTTTCTTCAGTTGTCATTTCTTCTTTCCAGCTGAATCTTGATGCTTATGTCTGTATTTGATCATTCAGCTGAGATTGTCGTGTTAGATGTCGTGAATGGGGAAAAAAAATAAAATAAATAAAAATCAAAGCTTTTCTAGTCTTCTAAGGCTCTCTGCAAACATGTTGTGTAGATCACCCTGTTACTACAAGCAGGTGTTTGGCAAAGCGCACTAGCCCTAAGGTTACAAAACAAGCTCTGTTATCACCTCTGCCGTTCACATGCAGGTAACTTTCCAAGCTATTCACTTTTTAAAAGGTGAAACTTTGTTTTCTGCCTGAAGTTTTTTGGGGAGGAAGGGGAGTTTGAAGAACATTTTCACTTGCCATTGAGCTATGGAAGAGTGACTGAAAGATGCTTTTCCCATTATTAAGAAAATAATTGCAGACACTTTTCTGAATTGGAATAAAGCAAGAAAGCAAAAGTTTGAAACTGTTGCAATGGCAGGACTGGGGAATAACATAATGCTTGTAAACCAGATGGACAAACAAAAGGTCACTTCTGAGCAAGAGCAAGAGACATCTCCCATGTTTCTATTCCTTTGGTCAGCTTCTGTATGAAAGTTTTCTTTGCTTCTTTTTGTAGTGGAGCCAAATGCAGTCCTGTCCTCCTGCCTCCTCTAGCATCACTGGAAAGTTACAGAATCACAGAATGGTTGAGGCTGGAAGGGACCTCTGGAGATCATCTAGTCCAACCCCCCTGCTCAAGCAGGGTCACCTAGAGCACGTTGCACAGGATCACGTCCAGGTAGGTTTTGAATATCTCCAGAGAAGGAGACTCCACCACCTCTCTGGGCAACCTGTTCCAGTGCTCTGTCACCCTCACAGTGCAAACCTGCCCTTCCGAATCAGTCGAGCTCCCCAGCTAGCAGGGGTCTCACCCAGGCTAGCAAGCCTGCAAAATGACAGCCCCCGGCTGGGCCACGGCCTCTCGGAGCAACGCGGGCACCGCCGCTCCCTGCCCGGGGTCACGGATGGGGGCTGCTCCCTGTGGGCATCTGATAAGAACATGGATTTATTTTCCCTGTCATTAGCTCCTCGCAAAGTGCTGCTTCGCGGTTCTCTGCGGGACTCGAGAATGCCTGGTTTGGTTTTGAAGCTCCAAGTTCCCAGTATGTAAATAAATGCACTTTTTTTTTTTTTTTTTTTGGTGCCCCTTTAATTTGTGGCAGTGGCTTTTCAATACCGAAGAAAGCTGGAAAGTCACCTCTTGTGAACGGGACAAACTCTAAGAGACTCTGCATAGGGTCTCCGAGGGGATGCATGGAGGACACGGCCGTCAGGCTCAGCTCTGCGGAGTTTCTCCTCCACCTTGGCGGTTTCATGCGTTGCTGACCTGAAAAGATGCCCGAGCTCCTGCCTAGGGCTCAGAGCTTTTCAAAGCCATGAGCCTCTTTTTCCTCTCTCTCTCCATGTTTGCCGTGTTTTGGTTCTAATTTGTTAAGCATGAGTTGCAGCCTGGGTAATTACATTTGTCTTAATTAGTATGCATTACCACGGAACCTCCCTGGAGCCTCCACAGCTGACCGGGGCGGTGGCACCAGCAGCCGCTCGGCTGCCCCGCAGGTGGCCCTGGGGACATGGCGCCCCTCGGAGCCGGGAACACCGGGCGGACGCGTCCCTCAATGGCCCATGGACCCCGGAATAACTTCCCAAGGAAGTCGTTAGCTCTCAGAGACTATTCCTCGCCAGCATCTTCCTCCTGGCCTGCCGTGCGGATGGGATCGCCGTCATGCGGAGAATTACCACCCGACAGATGCCGCCGGCTAGCACTTTGGCGCAAAACGATGACAACTATCCAAAACATTTTTGTAAATAACTAGCACAAATTAATGCACAAGTCAGATCTAATTATCATAGCAAACCTAGCGCTGACGAGAAAGGAATGGCAGACGGCCAAACCCCGCCACGGGCGACGCATCCTCCCCGTTCGGCAGGCAGCGTGTCAGCGTCTCCTGGTAGGCAGCGCAGGTCACGCCGGGGAGTTTCGACGCTTGCGCCCCGGCTCGTGCCCGCTGGGGAGGCAGCGCTGAGGTGCCGGCTGAGACGCTTCCCCGGGGGGACGCGGCGGCCCTGGCAGCGCTGCCTTGTGCCGCGCTCGCCCGCTGCGCCTGACGGGCTGCAAGATGCTGCTGCGTGTGGTTAGAGACCCGGGGACGGGCGCTTGCTGCCGCCACATCCCGCTTGCAGAGCCCGAGCTTGCCGAAACGCCGCGGATGCGCGGTGGGAGGGGACCGGCCGGGCCACTCGCCTCGCACGCGAGGTTGCGGACCCGAAACTCTGCCTCCGCACGCCCGGCGCTGGGAGACCTTCTGCGTCCTCTGGGGCCGGGCCGCCGCCGCCCGCCGGCGCTGACGGCCGCCACCAGCCTGTGCCCGTCCTGCCGCCGCCATTTCCCCCACAGCGACAGCGCCTGCCGGCGACGAGGCGTAAAGAGAGTCAGAGAGAAAATGCAAGGACCGAGGCAGATACAATATCGTGCGTTTGCTAGCGGGCTGGAGGGGAGGAGGGCGCCGTAAAAGCTGTTATCCAGGCGCAGCAGCCCCGTTTGCACCCACAGCTGCCCCCTCGCTCCCACCTCACGCTTGGCCGCGAGCAGAAGGGCCCAGAGGGGAGCTACGGCCCTGCCGAGATCTGCGTTGTGCCCCGCCAGCCCCCCGGCTGGGGCCCGCGGCTGCTCTGAACTGTGCCTAATTAAAAGCATCATGGAGGCAAAGAGCTTCCCGCTCCCGTTTAGTTTCACATTCACTGTTTAAATCTCTTCGTTTGCATCTGTAATTGCTCCACTTACAGCAACGGGCCATAAAGAAACCATATGGCGAATTTCCACTCTCTAATCTTCCATGAGAGGTGAAGGAGAGGAAGGATTGCAGGTACGATTCAGTAATGCTAATACTAGGGACACGGGCGAACCGTGCTGCCCGGCAGGATGCCGACAAGGCACGAGGCGACCCTGACGCCTGGAGAGGCACCGCGCATCCCAAGACAGGCAGGGCCTTACCGAGCCCAGGCTGCTCCGGCTGACGCATCTGTCCCGCTGGGCAACGCTGCTGCTCCGTGCCTCAGTTTCCCCATCTATAGAACAGAAATGATTAACTAGCCTCCGCGGCACCACTTCTGTCTATGTGCCTGCTTCTCCCTGTGTCTTTCCCAGCCCCATAACCAAGAAAGGGACGGTGAAACTGCTGGAGGAGCTGCAGGTGTAAAAGGCGCGTGGGGTTGTCACGTGCTCAGTGGGAACTCCCCGCAAAGCCTTCGAACATCCCAGCATCAGTCTTAATGCCTTGGAAAACCTGGCCTCGAGCAATTTTGACTTGCTTTCCTCTAAATAAACTGATCTTTTTCTTATCAGAGATGTGAGAGCCCAGGTCTTGCAGGATATAGACCCTCCAGAAAGGTCACCCCAACACCAAGAACTGCTCTGTTTCACACCAGCGAACTCACACCCAATAAGTCAAACCAGAGCCCATCGCTGCCTGGTGGCAGCTGGACCTCCTTGGCTGCGTGTTAAAAACCCTCCAAAGCAGGAGACGGTGAAGCCAGATGGATGTTCAACGCACGCCACAGGAGAGCCGAGCCTGGCGTCGGGAAGCCTCCAAGTCACGCTAGCAAGGAAGGATGGGAGAGATGCGCCGTGTCCCGAAAGGCCACCTGGATCTGCCCAGTGCTTAACAACCCTGCCTGGGATTTATTGCATGAGCCAGATTCCTATTTGCACCAAAGTCTCTTTATAGTTCTCCAGCCTTCAAGGAGGTGTAAATTTGAGATGCATTGCCAGGGTGGGAAAGAAGAGCCTTGGATTATATCTTCCCTGCAAGAAACAAGTGCATTTTACATTGTATCTCAGTGTCATTGCTAGTAGTGACAGGGCCCGAAGGTTTTACTTCGATGTAGTCATTCGCGATGCACCCAGAGCAGGGGTAGGATATAGGGATGCTTTTCATTAATGGAGACGAGTAAGAACCATTTGCATTTTCTGTGCCCAGGGATTTCACCCTTGGGCAGCTCTCATGCCGGAGGGTTTTTTGGCAGTGGGGGTTCAAAGAGAGAGCACCCTGCCCCTCGGGCAGGACGCAGGCGTGGAGGGAGGCTGGCACAGGGTTACACGTGGTGGGACAGGCAGCGTCGCTAAAGCTTCATCTCACACCTAGCAGGAAGGGGGCAGCTCGGCCATGGCGAATACACCCGTGCTGAGCCCGCCCGCCCGAGGCAGGTGCACCCAGCCCCACCAGCTACGCGGGTGTCCTTCCTGCCCCCAGGGCACAACCGAGACCTGACCCTCTGGCCCTGAGGGAGCAGGGCTGGGATGGGTGAACACAAGAGCAGGAAGAGTCTCCACCAAAGCATGGAGCACCTAGCACTATCCCTGGGGTGTTACACTTGGGAAGATGATTATCAAAGGAAAAAGAGCTGCTCAAGACACAGGTTCAGACAAAACAAGCACTCCAGGCTCTTCTCAGTCCCACGCTCAGTGCACAGACACAGAGCCTTTGGATACTGCTGATAGAGCAACCAGCTCTGCAAGGCTGTTATCATTTACATTGCCATCATTAGGTTTCAGAGTGAACTCTAGATTGGGAGAAGTGGTGCAGGTCATTTCTCTAAGACTTGTGGTTCCTAATAGAGCCTATGAGACCTCATAAGGGACAAAAACAGCTCTGGACCTGCTCTCCTTCCCCTCTTCTCTGTTGTGTGCTTCAGCCAGTAGCAGGTAATCATGTTTCCCTGACGGAAGTGGCCAAACAGCTGGAATTTCATCCTTCTCATGGTGTCCATGAGACCACTTCTTGGACCATCTCTTTCTTTTGTGATCCCCTTAGAGAAGACATCCTCTGTGATAAGGTTTCCCTGTTGCTATGTAATCTGCTGTCTCTGCCCACATCTCTTCCTTTCCCTGGAGAAATTCACCTCTCCCGCAGAGCGGGGATACCACATCCCTCCAGGAGCGCCTAGTTCTGTGTCTCCCACATCAGCCATGAGCAGTCTTAAGAGCAAGCACCTGCACCAGGTGGAGTTGGAGCGGTGCACGGGGGGACGGCAGCAGCCTGCTCCCCACCAGCACCCAGCAAGGCAGCAGCAGGGCTTTCACGTTGCCTGCAGGAGGGATCAAGCCAGGATTCACCTTTGTGCAGGGTAGGGGCAAGGCAGGTCTGTCTTCAGGGTATGTGAACCACCTTCGGAGATGTTTGGACGTGGATTGCTAGTCATAAATCAGTGAGGACATTTCAGACCAGAGCACTAATAAATAAGGTCAGAAACAGTGAGAAAAGCCCATATGACTGACAACGTTGGAGATGCTGGGGACCCAGGGTTGTCCCTGGCTCCGCACTTCTCAGCAGCTCCCAAGGCTGAGCTCTCCAGCAGGGGTTTCTTCCATGACTAATTACCCAGTGTACTTAGGAGACTGATCAAGGCACCAGCTAGCACTTGGGGGTTCAAATCAAGCAAGGCCCATGGCGAAAGCAGCTCTCTGACAGCGTCCTGGGCCAGCCTGGGCCAGGGTCTGTGCTGACACGCAGCACCTGGGCTGGAGCACTTGTGGGTTGAAGATGAGCCACAGCACACACCTGGGAATGCAGCCACCTAAGCCCAGCTTCGCTTCCACCTAGCAAGGAGCTAAATCCATTGCTGGGAGCTTCACAGCTCGCTCTTGTGCCTTGGAGCCGATTAAGCATCTTGCTCCTTTGCGGGATCGCTCTGTGTTGCCGGTGCCAGTCCAGCCAGGCTGAGGCTTGCTCTTGGCCATCTCCCCACCAGCCTGCTGGCTCCCTCGCCAGCACCAGCCCTGCACTAGGGCCAGGTGTAAGCGATCCCCGCTTTTCCCAAGAAGAAACCCTTCTGCAGCTGCCCATCTTCCCCCAGCACCTTCCAGCAGCACAGAGAGGAGCAAGGGCATGTTAGAGATGGTCCTTCCTGAAGGCAGAGACTGCGTCCCAGAATGGCCAAGGATGAGGGCTTGGGATATTTTACCCCAACCATTCTCTAACCAGCGAGCAGGCTTTCGACTCCAGCCCCAAACATCAGGGCCAATAATGCTCCTTATCCATAACTGATGCTGGAGTGGGCGTATATTTAATAATAGAGACAGCATATATTTTATTTATGATGAAACAGGCCTCCTTGTCCAGGTCTTTTTGTAAGAACGAGGCAAATTTCTTCCCTGGAAGCAAAATATATATATATATATAATCTCGGAAAATGCAGATTGTGAGTCCAGCCAGGGTTTCTTGGCCTTGGGGAGAGGGTCATGCTTGTGTCAGCATTAAGAACTGCAGCTTTACTGAGGGGCAAAATAAAAGAACTAAATGTAAAGAGATAACGGGCTTTGCTTAAGACAGGAGCAAGCAGGGGTGGAGCAGCCACAGATCACCAACCTGGTGCCCGCAACCCAGGGCTGCTCTGCAGCACAGCATGCCCGGAGCCGCCAGGCACCTCGCCTCCCGGCTCCCCTTCGGCTGCCCTGGCCTCGCCGAGATGCACGCAGCCCCGAGCCCAGCCAGGGGCTACCAAATCGCCCCAAACTCCCCTTTTCGGCAAGGCCGGCCAGGGTTTCACTGCCTCGCCATGCCGCTGCAAAGCTGAGGCGACAGCCGCCTGCTGAGCGGAGGGGGCTGGTGTTGCGCCGCCAGCGGGCACTTCGGCAGAGAAAGCCCGAGGGGGCTAGTGGAGCTGCTCAGGACCTGCTCTGTGCACGCATCCACACCGAGGCACTCCCAAAAAATGGAAGGGCCAGGAGGTGTCTGCACTCCCAGTTCTGCTGTTGCTGCATTTGCCCTCTGTCACCTCCAGAGGTAGCCGGTAAGAGCAGGGAAATGCAAGCTGCTGCTCCAGCACTCCTTGCTTTGCACGGTTACTGCAGCAAAAAGGGGAAAAACAAGCTCAAACCTGGGTAAAAACACAGCCTCCCAAATCTCCCGGCAAGACAGAAAGCTGGGAGGAGGGCAAGGAGGGTGCAGAGAGCATTGGCTGGCAGCACGGACGGGGATCACGAGCATTGCAGAAGGGCATCACATCCCGGGCAGGCATGGCAGGACTGCAGGACACGGGCTCCCGCCAGGCACCTCAGTGCGAGCTGTGGGTGCAGCGTTGCTCACAAAAGCTGATTTCACTTTTTTTGCAAGATCGGATGCGTCCCTGCACAGCTCAGCTAGCACGTCGCCAGGACGTACCACGTGTGCACACCTCACTTGCCCGGACAGCAAAGTGAAACAGTGGTTTATACCCTTTGCTGATAAAACCTGATTCACTATCACATGAATATAGCAAAAAAACATGTACCAGTGCACTTGTAACTAAGGTCACAGGATTGCAGCACGCTTGCCAGTGTCTGGAAACAACTAGTGGCTGGTTTGGGTTTAACCAGGAGACGCATCACGCATGATGCCAAATGCCGCTCGGCCGCCTCCTCCCAGCCTCCCACCAGCGCTGCTTTGCCTGCGCACCGCGGCATGAGCCAGACGCACACGGTGACACAGGGAAGGTCCTCGCCTCCCACTCTGGCCTTTCGCCCCACCACGGTGCAAACCTGGAGCAGTCCCAGCTGCTGCATCGCGGAGACGCGGCGTCCGTGGGGCCGGCTGGGCATCAGTGCAGAGCTGCAGCCTGCGGAGCAACCTGCGACGTGGCTTGTCCCTGCCCAGGGGACAAACGTCCGGCGCGGTGGATAAGATTGTCGGCGTGCCAAGCAGGGAGGCCGCGCTTATCCCTGCCAGCTGGAATGATGCTGTCGACTCCGTCAACAGCACGGGAGCGCAGACCCGAGCGGGAGACTCACCGCCGTGCAAAGCCAAGCCCCGTTCCTCCCTGCTCCACTGAGCTTTGACCTCTGCTGCCCAGGGCTTTTCCCCACCGCCAGGCACACAAGGGAGACGCCGGCCCTGCAGGGTGCCGGGGAGCGTAGCGCGCCTCGGTCTCTGCGGTGCTCACCACGAGCAAGGACCAGGCTCTGGAGCATCTCCTGCCCCGTCCCACCAGCCAGTCCCAGCCAGGACTGTCCCACTCAGGTGGTCGCCTCGCCAGCACCGGTTTTCCAAAGCTCTGTGATTTGCGCCAGGCAGCTGGTGATCTGGGAGACGTGCCAGGCATTTCGTCCCAATGGGAGCAGGTGCCGCCGTCGAGCAGGGGAGGAGGCGGCACGCAAGGGAGCAGGTGTCCCTGTGCGAGCAGCTGGGAGGGAGGCGCTGGGGACCCGTCCTGAACATCGTTCCCTGCAATCAGGCTCGTGCAATTAGCACCACGCTCCGGGCAGGAGAGCCGGGCCCAGCATCGCTGCTCCAGAGCTGCCCCGAATCGCTATGCACGAGCACGTGGGCAAGGAGCAAAGTCCCGGCCGCCCGCTTCTTGGGCTAAAGCTGCAATTGCTGCTGCTCCCCAGCAGGACAAGGTCCCATGTGCCACCAGCCTCCCCGGGGCAGCATGAAGGGGTCGAGGTGACAGCGTGGCCACAGCCCAGCCTGCCCGCTGTGCCCCGAGCCGGTGCCTCCCTGCCAGCCTCGTGCTGTCTCCCACGGGAGCGCAGAGCCGTCGCACGACCCAGCCCCTAGCAGAGGCCCACGCAACCCGTCGTGTCCCTGCTGTCCCCAGGCTCCAGCCACCTCCGTGCTGTGGGCAAGGGACAACGCAGGCTTTTTGGCAGCCAGGCTCATGCTCCCTGGCTGCGGCCAGGCTCCCCAGCCAAACCAGTCTGCACCTTCCTCCTGCCCATGTCGGCCTCCCGCAGCTGCAATGTGGCCGGGCTGCTGCGCTGGTCACCTCGACACCGCGGCCCGGCTGGCAGCGGAGGCCACGGCTGCCGGGAGCACACGGTCCCAGCGCGCCACCTCCTTCCCCTCCAAGCTGGCTGAGCTGCGCTGAGGCGGAAACTCATCACGGCATTGCCCTCTGCTGGCATGCGCTCCTGGAGAAACCGGCCACCAGGAGCCTTCCCCGGGGACGCGGAGCACCATCCTCACTCGTTGGCACAGCGGGAGAGCAAGAGGAGAGCAAGAGGAGAGCTGGGCCTCGTGGGCAGCAGCCATCGCTCGACCGGCACCTCGCCTCGCCGAGCCTCGGCTGCAAACCTCGCCAGGACGCGCCTCCCGCAGAGCCGTGCGCTCAGCCCCACGGGATGCCGAGGGGCGGCCGGGCTCCCGCAGCGCTCCGCGACGGAGCCACCAGCCCGCCGTCACGGCTCAGGCCTCGCTGCTCCTTCCCCCGCCGGCTCCCATGGGCTTTGCTCACGTGGCTTCCGTGGGGAAGGCACAAAAAAGCAAACGGCGGGAGCTGCAGGACACGTGCCCTGTGCCCGACGGCTGCTGGACCCAAGCAGCGGCTCCGGCAGCCCCAGCCGGGGCACTCACGCGGCAATTGCCACTGCGGCAAGCTCGTGGTGCGGGAGGCGGCCGAGAGCCCGGCGGGCAGAGGCGGAGGAAGGCAGAGGTGGAGAGCGGCCGCGCTGTGCTCTGCAGGGGCACGTCCAGAGAGAAAGGGGGAGCTGGAAGAGGGAAAAAAAAAAAAAACAGTTTTAATTAACAGTTGGCAGCTGGTGAATCTCTCCTCCGCCACTAGCCCTGCTTAAAGTATTAGTCTCTAATTTATAAAAACTTAACGCTGCTCAGAAAAGACACGGAAAACACTTTAACATTTTACAGTTGCAAATAGGGTTTGGGGACGCCTCTGGGAGCAGGGGGACGTCTGGCTGCTGGGCCACAGCGAGCACCGCTCGCCCAGCTCGCGGAGGCAGCGCTGCCCCGGCCCCTGCCTCCTCCCCGCTCAGCAGCGGGAAACACGGCAGCGGCTCAGCTGCTCACAGAGCACCACGGCAACAGAGAAACCAGCTCCGGTGCCCGAGCCCCGGCCCATCGCTGCAGGGGGACGGAGCAGGACCCCTCGGCCAGCACCCTGCTCCCAAGCAGAACCCGGCAACTGAGGGTTAGTGCCTCCCCCAAAACGAGAGCAAAGAGCCCAGGAAGGGGTCCCTCGGTCCACACGTGCACCCCCAGCCCTGCCAGCCACACTAGGAGCCCGGCCGGAGCAGGGAGGCGGGAACGGGAGACGGCACGGTGGGCTGTGGCATCGGCTGTGTGTCCAGAGGTGCAGTTTTGCCTCCAAGCGTTCAAGTACAATATTGCACTTTGATGGTATTAGCCGATTTAATCTTCTTACAGAGTGCACTACCGCTCACGCACTCGGCTGAGTCCAGCACGCAGAGGGGTGGTGTGTGCATGTACGTGTGCAAGTGTGCATGCACGCACAGCAGAGAGCACTGGATAGCCTAGGGCAGCTGTTTAATATTTTGGGCTGCATCTCTGTGCCTCATAGCCCAGCCTAGGCCCCACTGGTGCCTGGGACATTTGGGACCCCAAGGCTGTCCTAGCCCCCAAAAGGCATAAAAGCCTTTGCTCCACCTGACCCCCAAACCACCACCCCGAAGCCATCTCTCTGGTGCCACTACCTAAGCCCCTCGGCACCCGCCAGGAAGGCCAAGGCAGCTGATTTTAGGGAACTCATCGGGGATGCGGGTGATCTGGGCTCCCGGTGCTCCCCTCTCGAGCTGCTCAGCCCTGCGTGTTGCATCCCTCCTGTCTGCTGAACGCTCTCCTCATCTCCTGGCCAAGCTCCCTCATGTCATGTGCACAGGGTGGGAGGAATCATGGAGGAAGACGGTGAACTTCACCCCGTTAGCCTAGCAGGTAACGAGGAGTGGGGGCAAGTAACTACAAACAAAAGGGCTGGAGAAACCCAGAAAGGTCTGGAAGGGGTGATGTGAGCTGGCCAGGGTGAAAGGGTCAGGAGCTGAACCTAGACCACCTGGAACCGGCCATGTGTCCCCGCTTTGCACCTCATGCACAGGAACTTTCCTCTTCTGCGTCAGCCAGGGTTGCAAGGTCCCGCCCCAGGAGAGCCAACAAGGGATGCTCTTGGCCACAGCTCCAAGATGACACATGCAAGGACATCACAGGGTTCCCATCACACAGCCCAGACAAGGGGAAGCCTCGGATAATGCTCCAAAGGGTCATCTCCAAATACTGCCAGCTCACCAGCTCCAGACTCCAAAGACAGCTGGCAGAGCTGAAATGCCCAGAACCAGAGGAGGGAGGAAGGGGGTGGGCTGTTGAGAGCCGCAAGATCTGGAAAGCATCACTTTGATTTAATGGACCTTTATGTTTGAAAAATTAAATCAAGAGAGCTCTTTTCCTTGCCACGGGGTTGAGCATAAGCTGAACACGAGCAGGATTTAGAAGGGAAGAGTTTTCCAGATGAGCAGAGTGCAATTTTGTAATGAGGACCAAAATAATGATAAAAATAACTAGCAGGTGAGAAAGGGAGCTGAGCACGCAGCATACAAATGTCAAGCTCCAGATTCTCCCAGCAGAGCCATAATAAAAGGGTTTAACCTATTATATCGATTAGTGGTATTACACCTCTTGACTAAGAAACTCATTCTTATAGGCAAGCTAATTTCATAAATACTCCACATTCAGAGGCTTCAATAAGCTGATCATTTTTAATGGAAGCTTTGAGATTTAAATATACATCTGCAAAGGGATTAGTGAGAGTTGCAACCAGTGAGCAGTATCTCTGGGGATAAATTGACATTGCCATAGTAACCAAACAGGCTGTCACACTCCGGGCCATATGCCGGAGTGTGGCAGAGATGTGGACAAGCCCTTGGCACTCCCAGGTGCTCCCCAGGGCTGGTGCCAGCACCCCAGGACTGCCACAGAGAGACCGCCCGTCCCTTGCGTGTCCCCTGCCCTTCCTGAGCTCCCTGCATCCAAGGCAAGGGTGGAGGAGACCCGAGCAGCCCGAGAACAACCCACGCTCGGGCGTCCGTGCTGCCGAGGCTCCTGTTTGGGTTCGCAGTGATCCCCAACACTGAGCTCCCCACCACAGAGCCTGTGCAAAGACCCCCGCAGTGAGGTAGCACCGTGGCCCTCACGCGGCCAAGGGGCTCTGGAGCCCGCTCTGCCTCTTTGATGCCCCGTGCCGCTGAACACCCGCTTGGCACCAGCGATGCCCAGGGCGCTCTCCCCGTCACGGGGTGATGGGGGTGCTCTCCAGACACCAGAGCCGATGGTGCAGCAGGGGCTCTGGCCGGGAATAGAGGAGCAGCAGTGTTGCAGGAGGGCTTGACGGGTTTCCATGCCGGAGTATAACGAAGGCTGCAGGCTGGGTAGGTGTACAGTAGAGAAAAGGAGGAAAAAGATAAGTCCAGGCAAAAACCTCCAGGGCAAGGCTGGCTAGGAGACACTGGTTCTTCATTGCCAAAACACACAGACAGGGCACGAGCCTCCTCCCACCGAAAGGCAGGCAGGGGCTCCTAGCTCCATAACAGAGAGACAGGCTGGCACACAACTCGTAGCACCCACATCCACTGCTCCCGAGGAGCCCAGCCCAGGGCACCCATCTGACCTGCAAGAACACCCACCAGTGAGACACTGAGCAGGAGTCCAGAACCTGAAGGCCCATTAAGGAAAGAAAACTGGAAAAGGAATCAACAGGACAGTAACCTGCATCAAAGACCCTGGGGGCAAAGACAGAGAGTGCCAAGGAGCCCTACAACCTGGCTGTGAGGCCACTGAGAGCTGGAAGTAGGGTTTATTTGGCACTGAAATAAGACTCAGCTGTCCCCCAGATCAGCACTAGGTCCTGAGGGGGGATCCAGGAGCTTTACAGCCACATGATAAGAGGCCATTAGGGGTGGGATGGCAGCTAACATTTCAGACAGGGAAGAGGAAGTCTCCAGGGAAAACGTGGCAGCTGATTTATGGCACTAAGTGACAGTCATTAGCTTTTATTCCTAATCGAAATGCCAAGTCCTGTGCAGGCCCAGGGTGCAGCAGTTCCTGAAGAGAGCTAGGCAAGTGCTCCTGCTCCCTCCCCTCGCAGTACAAACGCAGCAGAGACCATCTCAGCCTGTTTGTTCACTCGAGTTATCGAAACCGAAACAAAGGCCACCAAGGTCAAAATGCCTCCGGCTTCTCTGCTCTTTGCAAAACACACTCAGGAGTTGCTCAGGGAAAGGCGAATGCCCAGAAAAACACCTGACACATCACACAAGGACTGTGCTATCTGGTTTGCTCCTGATCTTCACCACTGTTCCCGTCTCAGCATACGCTGCTCCACCGCTTTCCCTACCCCAGCTGATTCCCATCACCTCTTTGCTACCTCTGCAGCCGACTGCCAGGACCACAGCGCAGCTCCACACGACAGCACTGCCCGTTCAACCACAGACTCCCAACCACAGCGCGTGACCACAAGCTCTTCTCCTGCCCCTCCAACCACTTCCAATCCACCTTCCTTAGCTGAGGACAAAGGTGCTGCACAGGTGTGGGGAACAGCCACAGCCCAACCCATTAATGAGGCGACCATGCTAACAAACTGCTTCTCCAGAGGTGCTCAGAGCAAAGCGCACTGGGATCAGACTTGGCCAGCCTTGCCCATGCTGGGAAAGCGGACCACAGCCACATGCATCCAGCTGACAGGCTGAACTCCATGCCTCACCCTGAGTTTGAAACACCTGAGGTGGACGGAAGAGAGAGCTCCTCGCTCTCTCAGCACTGGAGCTGTTATCCTCACAGCCACAAAGTAGGCCATTTAACTAGAAGCGGTAATCACAGAATCACAGAATCGCTGAGGTTGGAAGGGACCTCTGGAGATCATCTAGTCCAACCCTCCTGCTCAAGCAGGGTCATCTAGAGCACATTGCATAGGATTGCATCCAGGCAGGTTTTGAATATCTCCAGAGAAGGAGACTCCACAACCTCTCTGGGCAACCTGTTCCAGTGCTCTGTCACCCTCACAGTGAAGAAGTTTTTCCTCATGTTCAGATGGAACTTCCTGTGTTTCAGTTTGTGCCCGTTGCCTCGCGTCCTGTCGCTCGGCACCACTGAAAAGAGTCTGGCTCCATCCTCTCGACACCCTCCCTTCAGATACTTGTACACGTTGATAAGATCTCCTCTCAGCCTTCTCTTCTGCAGGCTAAACAGGCCCAGCTCTCTCAGTCTTTCCTCATAAGAGAGATGCTCCAGTCCCCTCATCATCTTTGTAGCCCTTCGCTGGACTCACTCCAGTAGTGCCACATCCCTCTTGTACTGGGGAGCCCAGAACTGGACGCAGTACTCTAGATGTGGCCTCAGCAGGGCTGAGTAGAGGGGGAGAATCACCTCCCTCGACCTGCTGACAACACTCTTCCTGAGGCAGCCCAGGATACCATTGGCCTTCTTGGCCACAAGGGCGCATTGCTGCCTCATGCTTAACTTGGTGTCCACCAGCACTCCCAGGTCCTTCTCCGCAGAGCTGCTTTCCAGCAGGTCAACCCCCAGCCTGTCCTGGTGCATGGGGTTATTCCTCCCTAGGTGCAGGACCCTGCACTTGCCTTTGTTGAACTTCATGAGGTTCCTCTCCACCCAACTCTCTGGCCTGTCCAGGAGTAGTCAGTGAATTAAGGTTTTCTAAAACACAGTGCAGACATAACTTGTAAGAAGTAGGAAATTACTGGTCCAGAACTCTACTGCCAGTCATTCTGGGAAGAAAAATTTTTCTTCTTCCATTTTTGCTTCACACATCAAGTCAAGCTTTCCCCTCTTCGCTGTCTCTGCCTTTGCTCTCCATTCACCAATATTTATCTCTTTCCTTCCACCTTTTAGTAGCAGGAATGCATGGTGAAACATGAGTTTGGCTCAGTGGCCTATTGTCAAGCCTGTCTGGTGAAACATATTACAGACAGGAGCGAATAAAGCTAAGAGCCGGACTGAGGTGGACTTGTCTGGATTTATTTCTCTCTTCCCTGTCTTGCTTTCTATTTCTTCTGTACCACAACTGCCTGAATCCAGCTGACTTCTAATGGTAAAAATCAGTGAGCCAGGGTTGCTCCATGAATCATGAGGGAACTGAAGTTCTGCTAATAGCGGAACTCTGATTTGTCCAGCCATAAACAATCCCTGTCATTCTTGCAACACTCATTTTCAACAGCAAGCTCATGGACCATTTTTTTCTTCTAATTAAAAGTACGGCGTAACCACATTTTTGCAGGCAGCACATCTAAGACACATTGCCAAGCCCTGACGTGAAGCCAAGCCAATGCAACCCATTGGTCTCAGCTGTGTCCCACACCACTGAAAGCTGGAAGTAAACATAAAGAGAAATGTCACCATTTTTTTCAATGCCTTCTCCCTTTCTGGAGAGATTCTAATGTGTCTGTGTATTAGACATCTGTGAAGAGCCCATGTTCTTGAAAATTACAGCTCTTTACACTATTTTGTCTTCCTACATAGTAGGTCAGGACAGGAAGTAAAAATATTTTATGCTGCTAAGATTAGAGAAAAGATCAAAAGGTTACCAGCTAGATTCAGAAAGTGCCTGGGCTGTTCCTTTACACATTGGCAAAGGATCCCTGAAGAGCATAATTTTCTAATTTTACATCACATGTGAGAAAAAGGTGACTCTTCTGCAAAGAAACGGGATCAAAAATTTTGAGCATCATTATCTGTTTGCCTCAGCAGCTTTGTATCTCAATATTGGCTATGTCTGGGGAATATGGGCAGATGGGATGCGCGGGTAGGCACGGGAGGAGGACTTACTGATGCTTTCATTAAATAAGACACACAAATTGTAGTAATTTGAAAAGACCAGCAAAACTGGCTATTAGAGTCACTGGTAGGAAACTGCAAAGCAGCCGCATATGGGCAAAACTTTTACGTCACCAGTGACTGGAATTCACATAACTCTATTCTTCAGCACAGATGCAGTGAAAGGTTTGAGCTATTTTCATGTGGCAGCAAATTGGGGGCATTTACTGCATGAACCACAATAACTGGCTCCCATTACCCAGTTTATGGGGTGAACTTCTGCACACTCATTCAAATTCATCTGCTTGGCAAATTGGGAGCATTCACTGGTTCATGAATCTCCAGATCTGTGAATGCAACCAGCTGGGGATGTCTGTAGGTTTGAATTCTTTTTTTTTTTTTTTAGCTGCAGACTTTAGTTTAGTAAGGCATGAACAGAGCCGCTATACTAGTCGGTAGTGTGGAGTCATAAATTGTTTCTCAGAACGCCTCTGGAAACAGGGCACACCAAATTACTTTATAATGCATTTGTGATAACAGTGCTGAAGAAAATGCTATTTAAATACAATTTCCTACTAAGGTAAGTAAGGGATAAGGAAATACATAAAACAAATAATTAACGCCTTATGAATGACTTCAATTCCGTGCATGGAAAGACAACAGAGAAGTAAAGAGTGGAATGGAAGGGTCTGGCTTTTTTTTAGCAATCGTAATACTTAATTTCCTTTTTAAGGAAAAATCCAAAGCGTATTAAGCTCACTGCCCACTGATTTCAATGGGGTTTGGACTGGCTCATGGAAATCAGCACTGGTGAAATTTTGCCAGGTAAAATCCATTGAGACTGACATCTTTACAGCCACTACAGCTGACTGGAGATGGGAATTTCCCTTCTGAAAGAACTTAAAAGATATCTATATTATAAAATTGAATGAAAGCTTCTGTCTTGCAATGAGAGAGAAGTCTTTTGTTTGGTTGTTTTGCAAATATTAAAGAAGACATTTCATTTTTGACCTTTTAAAACTTTTTTCTGGAGGCTGCCCAGACTTCCTGGAGCCCAGGCTGTTGTGAGAGGAGCAGAGTAGGTGATTTGAGAGGTGAAGGGGTTTTCTGCTTAGCCATACCTAGAAACTGAGGTTGATCCAGGGCAGTCTCCTGGCTGTGCTGTCTTCAACAGCTGGGAAATGTGGGAGTCCAGACCCAGAAACTTGAGTTTGATCTCCCACGGCACACTGCCTTCAGGTGATCAGCCTATGGCATGATCCGCCAAGGAGATAGAAACCTGTAAGCCCTGGTGAATACAGCTGTTGAGCTGGTTTCTTACAGGGGAGTCTGGGCTTCTGTTGAAGAATTGCCCTTTTTCACTGAAGAAATGGCTTTTTGGAAAATGTCCAGCTATCTCTGTTTGCAAATTATATACACCGAGAGCAGCAGTATGGAGCTTCCTTAATCCACTTCTTCCTAAGCATGCAAATGTCATTACAGCCACTAGAGTCTGTTGTGGACTGAACTGTGTGGGCACTTGTCTGATGGGTACTGGATTAGCACCTTCCATCATGTTGCATAGACCACCAAAAATCAGAAAACAGCGCCTTTTGATCATTAGTGACTCCTGTGGATTTAGCAGTGGTGGAGTGTAAGCTGTTGGATAAAGAGAAGATATTTAAATATCAGTTCTTTAATAAGGTCCATCCTTCCAAACAGTCAAAGAATGGTTATTAAGGAAGTATTTTATTCCTTGAACAGCAAAAGCAACCAGACATGCATTTAGTACTCTTTATTGCTAATATCACATCTTCTAACAAGAAAATCCTGGCGGCTTATTATCAAACTTACAACACCTTTGACTTAGTAGAAACAAGATGAGTAAGAGAGATCAGAGATGTCTTCCCAGGAGAACAAGTCATCCTCTAACAAAACCCTCCAAAAATATATTCTTTTTAATCTTTGAACCATTTACATTACATATGCATTTGTAAATGACTCATTTGCTATGGACCTTATACCCTATTTAATAACTCTTCTTCCTTTGGTTAACGTTGTACCCATATCTCTTCCTGTCATACAATATCACCAGATACATGGTATTGCCAAGCATTAGCATTGCAAATACCTTGGAAAATCCAGTCTCACTTTGCTGGAGTCTTATACAGAGAGCTGACATAAAAATCCTTATTATATTGCACATTCAACACAGTAACACTCTATAAGGCTAATTGTTCTTCTTCCTCTATTAATGGGAACAATATGTCCATGTTAAAGATGAACCAGAACACCCGTCTTTAACACACTTATTGAACTCTTACGTCTAGAGTCCTATTTTTTAATCTTTGATGCAAGCTAAAAGACATATGGATAAATATCTAAAAAGCTTCATTGGTTTCTACCTGTAGATCATGTAGAGAAAACAGCTAGAGCAACCATGTAGGTATTCTCTGTCTTGATACAACGAGCAGGGCTTGTATAGCTGGAGCCTGTATTTATCTGGTACTGTGGTTGCAGCCTTGCATGTAACGTGCATGTACCTGTCAGGTGGTTACAGCCTTAGAGTCTGTCATTATACATAGCATGGCCAGGTCCAGCCCACACTGATATGGGATTGATCTATATCTGACGATCATCCCCTACGCTATGGCATTTTGTTATTTTACTGTTATGCCCCAAGACTGGCAAGGACCAGCATAAAAGTGGTTGTACTCCTCAGTTTCCTCATAGCTGATTGGTAAGAAATGGCCAAAGAAAAGAGGTATTTCATGTCCCAAAGGTCCTTGATCTTTCTTATGGCCTGTAGGGAAGTCACAGATAACTATCCTAAGTGGGAGAAGACTTAAAGCAGCTTTACCTTCCCTGTTGGCACTCCTTTGAAAGCCAATGCCTGTTGGGAGCTGTACAGGTCTCCCCCTGGCTGTTACCAAAGACCTGTCCCAGGAGCTTTGAGTCACTTGGTCTGAGTTTCTAAAGGGCAAAACTGCTTAACAGTGTGCTGTGCCCTCCTGGTGTCCTGAGGGCCCCACTAGGGACCGACTGGATGGCACAGAAGGTCCCATCTGCCACCTTGTCTGTGTTTGCTTTGGAAGGACTTCCAGTCTTCTCCAGTTCTTGAGCCAGGTACCACCTGTCTTGCAGCACACACTTGGCCAACGTGAGTGAATCATCTGAGCTTTGGCGTATCCCTGAGAGATGCAGCCCTTTGCAGACTGGCTCTGGCTGGAGTTTCATGGGCATGGGAAAACCTCAGCATTCCTCACTAGGAAAATCTGCACAGCGTTGAATCAGCCAGGCAGAATGGGATTAGAGCAAGTATTAAAGTACCGGTTTCTCTTTTCTCATACCAATGATTTCAATGCAATGAGGAGAAGCACAGACTTCTCCTCATCTAGGGCAAGTGGCTTCCTCCTTCTGGTATGCCCTATAGGGAAGACTAGGAAGACTAGTCCTCTGGACCTGTGGCTGGAACTGACCTTCCAGTTAGGATTGCAATAAAAATATTATCAAGGACCTTGATACATACCTAACCTGGTCTAACATAACGTGGGCTGTGAGGAGCAGAGCTCTTTTGAGTGAATCCGCAATCTTAGTCTGCCGAGTCAGTGTTTCATGCAAGATCTTCTGGTCTTGCTGACAGCTTGGCAGTGGGACAGCACAAATTCAAACTGGGAGAATTACGATATCTTTGTATGTTCAGCAGTTCCTGGGATAACACAGTTAACAGGGAAAGGCAAGCCAAAAGAGATCTCTGTGTGGCCTTCCAAACTTCAAACCTGCTGCACATGGCTGTCTTTCTGTTAAATAAATGTAGTTAATAAAGACACAAAGAATGAGAGAATTTCCTGGCATCCATTAGGGCTTCTGTTTGTGATGTTGCTCTGTGCACTGCATTGTGAATTAGCAATCCAGACTCCCGGCACATGATAGAGAACCTGTCAGCTTCCTTCTAGATCCACTGCTGGTGGCCTGAGGTGGGTATCATCATCAAGTGCTTGCTTTGCACTTCTGAGGGGCTGCTGAGAATCTCACCAGTTTCTAGGTAAAGCGAAGTGGGGGAAGAAGAGAAAGAAAGGAAGACACAGAAAAAAGAGTTGTGTTACCTCCGTTAGGAGACGGTTCCCCTGGAAACCTGCACTGGCACTGCACTGTGGGCAGTCATGGAGGTGCTGACACAGTGTCTGCTGAAGGGAATGCTCCTAGGGCCCGTTAGCCTGACTGAAATGTCATTTTGACATCCAGATGTGATGATGCCTCCTGTCACCTGTCCAGAATTAGCTGGAATGAGCTGGTATCATTTGGTTTGTCTCCACTCATGCTCAGGCAGAATCCACTCTGAAAACAAATGATTTGGAGTGGCTGCCTGGATGCCCCCTGTCATCAGTTCCTTGCAGGTGTCCTTGCCCAGGCCTCAGAGCCGCAGCAGCTGCCCCCCAGCCACTGCTGCTGGCTGATTTTGGCTTTGGAGTCTGCTGGACAGTCAGAGCTCTTGCGCGCTGGGTTACGTGGAGGGGGACTGCAGCCCAGGGTGTCCTCGCAGCATGCAAAGTGCATATCACTGCTGAATTTCTGCACAGACAGTTTTAGTTTCACAGCTGCAGGGAAAAGTGGTGAGGATATAGGGGGGGAAAAGAAGCCACTGGGGAGTGGGGGGACGTGGCCTATGAAACGTGTTTAGGCATTAACTGCCAGTGGAGAAGAGAGGAGATGATTGCTGTTCGTGAGGGAGATGAACCCTAGTGAGGGAGAGACGACTTCAGCTACGAAACAAGAACAAACTGGTCAAGGAGAAATTCTGGCTGGCAAGGATGAGATTCCTTGGTATATGAGGAGGGAAGTTCTTCAACAGTCTCCCCTGAGGAGTGGGGGAAGGAAAAATCCACTGTTTTTAAGAGCGAGCTTAATAAGCTCATATTTGGAATCAAGTGATGGGAGTCTGAGGGAAGATGGGACCTGACAGCAAAGCAGACCCCTTCCCTTCAGTCCCTCTCTTATTACATCCCTACCTCTGCCCCTACCCTTGATACTCCAGTAATGAGCTTTTTGTACTTAATTATCATGTTATTAATTAGCATGATAACAATAAAACCCGCTGCACTATTTTGACTGTGTCCCTGGCCCCACTGCCTTTTGTTGTACATGCTGAATGGGTAATAGATTTCCATGTGTGACTTACATGTCTGGACAATATTTCTAGTAAGTAAAGGAAAATAGTATTTAGGCTGATCCCGGGAAGCACAGAATCTTAGATGCTCTTTAGACAGTGAGGTGGTTGTGCTGCTGGGATTTTGAAGGATTGTGTGTGGGGAGGGGAAGTTCAAGGGAAGATGGGAGGATTGAGATAACTGCAAATGAATGTGTGTAGCATGTAGCATGTGTCAGGATAAATATATTACGTAAAACTTTTACATAATTTTTGAGCAGTTCTGGGCTATTGTGGCTGACACCATATTGCAATATTGTCAAGGTCTTGTGCTTCAGAAACAGATGAAAATTACTGATCCAGAATGCAGGCACCAGGAACTCCAGCTCCAGGCCTGCCACAGAGCACAACGCGGCCGGCTGGTGGGAACCTCGCTGACAGAGAACTGAACCTCCCGCCACCTCGAAAGGCACAACATGGTCTCCCAGAAGCCCCCTATGGGAAGACTACATCTCCCGGCATGCCCTGCAGACTAACATGGCCACTGGGAAAACCACTGCCAGAAAACTATACCCCCCCCCCGCATGCTGTGCAGACTAACATGGCCGCCCGGAAGCCCAGTGCCGGAAGACTACTGCTCCCAGCATGCCCGGGGGGGGGGGGATGCTGCAGTGTTTGATCCTGTGGCGACTGCGTTCCGTCTCGCCCCTCTTCCCGCCGCACGCCCGCCCTCGGGACCCGGATGCCGCCGCAGAGCCCGGAGCGCCGCCTCGCGATCCCCAACACCGGCCCGGGACTCCCCCGACACTGTCCACGGAGAGACTGATATTTTCGGAACGCGACGGCAGCTGTGAGCACGGCAGGAAGCAGTGCGCGTGTTGCAGGTGCAGTACTACCTTTTCGACACGCGAGGGCAGCAGTAAGCACGGCGGGGCGCAGTGCGCATGCGCCCCCCCCCCCGGGTGCCGTTCTGCGAAAGACTAATGGCTTGATCACCTGTGTACCACTTACCTGGCTTGATTACCACAGGTATTAGTAATGAAAGTGCATAGCCTTCTCTAAAAGGTAAATACGGTCTTTTCAAAACTTCCAGGGACTCCACAGAATTGTCATTACTTTTGATTGGTAGCCAGCTCCTTCTAACCCAGCTGCAAGAAACAATTTGCCCTCAGGTCACAACTTTCTGCTCCCCAGGGGTTAAAAGGAGACCTGTCATTCACTACTATCTCTCAAGATGTACAGCAAGCCCTAAAGTACAGGACAAGACACTTCTCTAAGGAAACTGGCTACTATGTCTCCTTCACTGCAGGTCTCTCTTAGTATCGTGGTCCATTCAACAAACAAAAGAGTACGATAAATGTTTTAATCTGCTCCAAGTGCTTTCATGTAAGAGAACAACATCAAAATGTGTTATTATGGGATTTACTACACATGCTACCCCAGTGACATGGACTTGCTTTAGAGGATCGGTAACGTACGCATTTTTGCGCTAATATTCATGGAATGAATAGGCACCTGATCAAGTATGATTGTTCATAAAAAACTTTGACAATATGTTGCTAGGTAACAAACCTAGGCAAGCAGTTATTTCCTCTGATCCTTCGGCTTACATTTCTTCAGCTGGATGTAGTCAAAAGTGTCTTTTTCACGTCCCACTGTCAGGGCCGCCCCAGCTAAAGGGGCTGGAGGGCCAAAGGACGGCTGTGGGGCACAAAGGAAGGCTGAAAGAATAGTCCAGAGTGCACTAGAGGGATGCTAAGGGGTGTAGAGGGCCAACAGAGGCCTGCAGGGGGAAATTAACAGGCTAAAGGAGGGGCCAAAGCAGAAGAGAGGGCTGCTAAAGGTGCTAAATGGCTAACAAAGGGCTCCAGGGCATGAAGGCGGCCTCCGGAGGGATTCTGAGGGGACTACCAGGCTCCTAAAGGGGTCTAGAGGGCCAAGGTACAGCTCTGGGAAACAAGGAAGGCCCCAAAAGTAGCCCAGAACACGCTAGGGAGGTCCTAAGGGAACTAGGGGGCCAAAAAAATAAAAACTGGGGAGCAAGGAAGACCTGCAGAGGTGGTCTGAGGGGACAAGAGAGATTCTGCAGGGTGCGGAGGGCCAAAAGACAGCTCTAGGGCACAACCAAGGTCTCCGGAGGGGTTCTGGGGGAACAAGAGGGGTCCTAAGGAGTCTAGAGGGCCGAGATGCAGCTCTGGGGCAGAAGGAAGACTGAAAGAGTAGTCCAGAGTGCACTAGGAGGGTGCTAAGGGGTCTAGAGGGCCAACAAATGGGCCTAACCCTAACCCTCTAACCTAACCCTAACACTAACCCTAAATGGCCACAACCCTAAACCCTAACCCTGTACCAGGGAAAAACAGGGAAATTCCACTGTCTCCAGTGACCTACAGGGACTCTGGTGTGAACGGCACATGTCCAGTAAAGGACAGACACAACGGGCCACTGCTGCAGGGCTGAGAAGGCACAGGAACTACAGCTCCTGGCCTGCCACGGAGAACCAGCATGGTCACTCCCCACCACACCTCGCCATGACAAAGCCCTTGCCCAGCATCATTAGGCTCCTTTTGGCGGGGGGAGAATGGAAAAATACCCTTCCTGCCCTGAAGTCAGAGCTCCAAGGCGACCCATCTGCTCCTCCCCACATCTGAGTCAGGCCCCCTGGGCTCTGCTAGTGTTCCTCTGGGCATCCTGCCCCTTCCCTGCTAGGCTGCCCTTGCCAGGGCTGCCTGCACACACACACCCCCTTGCAGATGCAGATGCTCCCAGGATGCTCGTGCCTCCAGAGTGGGGTTGAGCTTTGCTCACTCCCTGCTTTGGGGCACTTAGCCACATGCCCTCCTGCACCTGCGTCCTCTCTCCCTCCCCATCCTGGGCAGGCCTCTGCCCCTCACCAGGGGCTTTTCACACTTCACTGCAACACCACAGCATCGCTCCAAACAACTGCTCTGGGCAACTGCTCCAGCACTCATGAACCCTCACAGTAAACCAGCTTTTTCTTAGCTTCCCACACAACTTGCTGTGCTTCACTTTGGGCCTCTTGCCCCTCAGCCTGGCACTGCGCACCACTGAGAAGAGTCCTGCTCCGTCCTCTTGACACTCTCCCTCCAGATATTTAAAGCCATCGATCAGATGCTGCCCCATTTGGCTTTTGAACTCATGGTGCCTGAAGAGCTCCCTTTGCAGAGGGGCTGGAGCCTCTAGTGCCTGTGCAGAGCTCTGCGCCCTGGGGCACTGGGGCCTGCATGGGCAAATCCTGCGGTGCCTGGCCACAGGCACTCACCGCCTTTGGTGTTCAAAGGGGAGCCCAGCGGTTCTTCCTCTCTGAGCGCAGGAGGGCAGGCTGCAGGGGACAGCAACGGGTGCAGCCTTGCCTTCTGGCGAAGGAGACTTTCCCAGCACGGCAGCTGACTTGGCTGCTGGAGCCAGAGCATCTGGGCAGCCTCCTAGCTCCTGGGCTCAGCCACAACAGGGGAAGCCTGCGCCGGCAAGGGCCCAGCGCCAGGCCCTTCCTCAGGCACAAGAGGTCATGGCTTTTCAAGGCAGAATCTCGGAAAGACCACTGCAGTCTTCCAGCCATTGCTGACCCTTTTGTAAGGGGAAACGGGGGCCTTCCCTCACTGCTGGAAGAGGGGGGGGTTACGTTGCGGCTGCCACAGACTGCTGCAGGGAGGGCATGTCCTTCCCCTCTCAGGGTGAGAACAATTCCTTCATGGCCTGACTTTTCCACCAATTCGTTTGCCCAAAGAAAAGACACTGACACATGATGGAGAGACAGGGCTGCTTCTTTGGGGAAAGGCCGGCAGAGGGTGGATGGGCAGCACAAGTCTGCAACGGGCTGCGCCTGAGGGCTGGAGCTGTCCTGCAGGCAGCGAGAGAGGCCAGGGACCCCATGACTTCCCCGCACACTCAGGTGGTCCCGGGGGGCAGAGCACCCTGGCATCAGGATGTGGCCGAGCACCAGCAGCTTCCTCGCAGAGGACAGTGCCACCGCCGCCACGCTCTCCTCAGGCGGTAGCACAAGCCTTCATCGGTGCCTCCAGATGCAGACTGCCTCCCTGGAGCTCTCAGCATCAGGATGGTTTGTGTCGCCAGGGAATGGATGGATGGGCTGATGTCCTCCTGCAAGCCTTGAAGGGCTGAGAGGGAAAGGAGGCGAGCAGAGATCAAGGCCCTGTATCTGCACAGGCCCCAGGCATCGCCTCCTGACACAGCCAGTCCCACCCGGCTCTTCCCACAGCCAGGAGGGAGCAGGGGGGACAAATGGATCGGCTGGCAGTTACTGGCCAGGAATGTCCCAAAGGTGCCTGAAATCTTCTCTCTACTCTACCCACACCACCCCAGCTCTGCACGGAGAGCAGAGCCCTCCTCGCCTGGGGCAGGCATGGCAGCTCCCTGCCCAGCATCTGTCTTCCTCCCACCAGCCCTGCCTGACACCCTGCTGCCCTCACTCACCCTCGCAGATGGCCTCCAGCTTCTGCCTGCTCCGGCCCCTCATGCGCCGCCCAACGAGCCCTAGGCACACACACAGCCCCCCATAAACCCTGCTCCACAGCCCACCCCCAGCAGCAAACACGGCCCCCAGCCCTGCCCGCCTGGCCATGCGCCCACCTCCCCTCGGGCAGGGCTGACCCCAGGGCGCTTTCCCAGTGGGACACCCAAGGGCCTTGCTGTGAGGCACTGAACAAGGCTCCCACCAGCCCCACACGTGTGGTTAGAGATGGCAGAGGGTGACACGGAGCCCCCGGGCACCCAGGCCCTCCAGCAGGCACTCGGGGCTGCAGCAGCCACAGTCGCAAGGCTGCTTCTTGCTGCCAGCGCAGCAGCCGGGGCTGGGGCCGAGCTGTCCCGGGACAGAGAGGGACCGCAGCGGTTGGGGCTCACCAGTGAACCTCACGGCCGCCTCTCGCAAGGACTCTTGGGGGCTCTCCAAGTACAACAGGCTCTGGCGCAGGTATTCATCCACTCTTCTCCTGCCCCTCGCCAGCTGAGGAGAGCACAAGGGCACGGCCTTGGCGTACACACCCCCATGTAGCCAGGCAGTCCCTCCACCCTGGACCAGCTTCCCCGGCCTTCCCCTGCCAGGACACTCGTCACTCCCACACACAAGCTGGGCAGTGCCGAGCTTTGGAGGGAGCAGAGGGCAGGCTGCTCCCCAGGCACGCTGAGGTGCCCTCCCGCTGTAGGGCCCAGCTGGGCCAGAGGCTGCTTTAGCATCCCCTGGGTCAGCAAGGGGAGAGGAGCCTGGAGAAGAGCCTGCCGGGGCAGTGTGCTTGGAGAAGGGCAGCGTGAGTGCTGCTCCAGGCTGGCGGCTCTGCGATGCAGCCGTGGTGAGGGGCACAGCTGCCTGCCCCACGTGCTGGCCATGGAGGGGAATAGGCCTTGTCCGGGCTGGGTCTGGGCGCTTTGTGGCCGTCCTTACCAGGCACTTGCCGATCCTCCATGTCTGCGCTGTCTCAGCCAGGTGTCTGAGCTGCTGCCACTTGAGGAACTCGGCAGCACCAACGAGGGCTTCCTGAGAGACCTGCACAGCAGCAGAGACTGGGAGATGCCACCGCAGCCCAGGCGACAAGACCCTGCGACCCCCTCCTCTTAGCAAGCCTCAGGGCCTTTCCTGGCCCCCCATGGGAAGAGGCAGCAGCTGGGACCTGGGTCTGCCATGGGGTTCAACGTCCCGGGCAGAGACGGGGAGCAAGCAGCACCTCAGGCACGTCGTCCTGCCTTGGCAGCACAACAGAGAGCCCCAAGAGCTGCTGAGCTGCTCTGGGCATGCCCCAGGCCAGACTTCTCCACGAGCCCTGGGCAGAGCACAGGGGCGACAGCGCTTGGGGGTCAAACCCCATCCTCGGACACCTGCAGGGACAGCTGGGAAGCTGGGGCTCTGCACCTCCTCAGGCACTCAGCAGCCTGGGCCTCAAGGTGACCCATGTTCAAAGGGGCCCACTGCCAGCAGCCCTTGCTCCTCATGCTCACGCCCACCCAAAGGGGGTCAGCATTGCCCTCCCCAAATGACCGCTCAGGTTGCACATCCATACCTCGGCCACACTTGGGCTTTCATCATGCAGGTGGAAGAACAGGGGCAGCAGGCTCCTGTGCACTTGCATCTTCAGCTGCTGGTTTTTGGTGCCCGCTACAGTCTCCATCACATCTCCAAAGAGCTGGATGGAGAGCTTCCGCACGCAGTCAGACTCCTGGGGGTGAGGAAGAGGCGTCACCTCAGCACTGGCTGCTCCAAGCCCACATGGAGCACGGGGGGCAGTGTGGCTGATAGGGAGATGAAGGTTTCGGAGCCTCCCTCTGCACCAAGGAGCTGTGGGCCAGCTCTGCAGACACTGCAAAATGGCCTGTGGTGGGAAGCACAAATTCACACGCGCAGGGGAACACGCCACAGCCGTGACCCCACACACAGCCTCACACGCACACCAGCAGCACCCCCGGCTCTCCCCACAGCCTTACGTCATCAAAGAGTGGCAGGAGCTTCTCGGCCAGCAGCGGAGCCGCGCGGGTGATCCTCTCTCCCTCCATCACAGGGACCACATGGCTGAGCACCAGCAAGGCCTTGGTGCTCATGTCCCTGTCCACATCCTGCAGGTACCTCATGAGCAGCGGCAACAGGTACTGCAGTTCTCTTACCTGGGGGAAACACAACCTCATTTCCTGAAGAAATAAAAGACTGCCCTGGCCAAAAGGCCTGCCTTGTTAGACACCAGCTTCCCTGCTGGCTTCCCAGAAGCTGGCACGGCAATCACTGCAGCAACCTCCTGGCTGCCTGGGCTTATCGGCACAGCCATGGGCCTGGGGGGGTCTGAGGCATAGAAAGGGAGGAGAGCACAGCACAGGCTCCTCTGCACCTGACCAGTGGCCCTCTTCTCCGCCAGACTTGAATGGGCACCGTGCTTAGTAACCAAGGCTGCCTGGAAACCTGCCCTGGCCATGAGCAGTCCTAACCCCAGCAGGCTCCTGTCCCGCCGAGGCTCAGGGCCCCATTGCCAAGGCCCTGCGGACACCCACGGCTTGTGCACAGAGGCTACGGCGCAGTGCAGAGACCCCCCCCCGCCCAGGCAGCACTCAGCACGTGCTGGCCTCTGCAGGGTGGGGGCTGCTGCCTCGCGGCCCGGAAGCTGCCTGTGCCCAAAGCCTGGCCCTGTGCTCAGGCTCCCCTCCACCTCCCAGCGGGACGCTCCCTCTGGCCACAGCACTCCCGCCACACAAGCCCTTTGGAGCTGCCTTGCTTGGTGCTGCGCCACGATCTCTAGCTAACACAGCTCCAGAGGCCCAGCAAAGTCCAAGCTACCCTGTTCCACAGCACTCCCTACCCAGACCCACGCTGCCTGCGCACCTTCACCCCGCTGTCCCCTGCTCACCATCTCCTGTCTCTCACACAGCAGGACGAGGCCTCTGAGCACCAGCCCATGCATCACGCAGCAGCGACTCCGCAGAGACGTCCAAAGAAAGAGGTCCAAGAAAGCGTCTTCGTCTCCACGAAGGTCACTGCAGGCCAGCAGCTGAAACACACAGCACACACAAACCGGCAATGGCGGCAGGACTCCCTGTGTCACGCAGTGCTGGATCCCACCAACAGCTCGGGCCAAGGCCACCAGGCACAGACAAAGCCCGGCCCAAACGCAGCAGTGAGTGCCGAGAGCCCCCGGGGCCACACTCCCTGCCCTCGGCCTCATGGCGCACTGCGCAGATCCCTCGCCTCCTCCTCTGCTCCTCGCCACCAGCTGCAGCCTCTTATCCTCAGGCCTTTGAGGAGCCATTGACTAGAGAGCTGGCACAAAGGAGGCGTCAAATCCATGTGGGGACAAGAGTTACCCCACCACACAGGGGCCAAGGCCAAGGGCACTAATCGCACGGCACCCACTGCCCCAGCTCCACTCGCTGCTGGCCATCCCACACCTGTGGGTACAAGAGAGCACCGGAGCTAGAGGCACCCCAGCAAGGCACCGCCTGCCAGCAGCCTCACCTCCACGAGGAAAGCCATGGCGGGGATCTCCCGGCAGGACTCCTCGCTCTCCAGCAGCGCTGTCAGCCGTTGGAAGAGGAAGACACGCAGCTCTCTTGGGGTCTTCCTCATCTCTCTGGCACAAGGAAGAAGGCACTGTCAGCTCTCAGCAGCCCAGGCAAACCTCTTCTCCAATTGCACTCCCAAGCCCTCTCACCAGGCCCCCATGGGCCATGACACGGAGGGCAAGGCCACGTTTGTGCTCAGCTCTGGCAGCATTTGCTCGGGGAGCCATGGTCTCTCCCCACCACACCTCGCCATGAGAAAGTCACTGCCCAGCGTCATTAGGCTCCTTTTGGCGGGGCAGACTGGAAAGACAACCTTCCTGCCCTGAAGTCCAGACTTCCAACACAACCCATTTGCTGCCCATTTTGGATTGATGCCCCCTGGGCTCTTCTAGTGTTCCTCCGGGCATCCTGCCCCTTCCCTGCTAGGCTGCCCTTGCCAGGGATGCCTGCACACACACACCTCAGGGCTCTCAGTGCAACGAGCCCAGGCCCCTCGGGAGGGCACTCTAGGGCTTTGCAAGGGGACTGCTGCTGCCTGTCACCCTCTCTTGGGCCTCCTAACACTGCCTCTCCCCCAGCAGTGCGCAGAGCTGGGCAGCGATGGAGCAGGAGCTGCCTTGGCCGCTCTACTCAGCCATGTCTTCATCACAAGTGCTGAAGCTGCAGCCCCTTTCTTGCACGGATGGGCACCCCTGCGGGGTACCCTGTCTGCAGGGGAGAAACGCTGGGGCAGAGCGGGGACAAGGGGGCTCTCACCTGGCCAGCAAACCCACTCCCCTGTGGTAGGTCTCGGCGCTGAGCAGCAGGTCCCAGCCACCCTTCCTCGCCAAGGCAGCCAGCTAGTGAGAACCCGCCTGCAGAGAAGTAACCTGCCGCCACCTCGAGAGGCGCAACATGGTCCTCTAGAAGCCCATAACGGGAAGACTACATCTCCCAGAATGCCCTGCGTATTAAAATGGCCGTCCGGAGGCTCGGTGCCGGAACACTGCGCCTCCCGGGATGCTCTGCAGGCCAAAATGGCCGCCCGGAAGCCCGGTGCCGAAAGACCAGAATTCCCTGCGTGCCGCAGCGCTCAGTGAGGTTTGACCCTGTGGCGATTCCGTTCCGCTCCGTCCCGCCCCCCCCCCGGGACCCAGAAGCGGCCGCAGAGCCCGGAGCGCGGCCCCGCGATCCCCGACACCGGTCCGGGGCTTCCCCGACACCGCCGCGACCGGCCCCGGGTCAGCTCCGACACTGCCCCTGCCCCCCCCGCGACCCCCCGCATTGCTGCCCCTGGGATCCCCCCGCCTGACACGGTCCCGATCTGACCCAGGCCCCCCCCATCCCCGCGCTATCCAACCGCGCAATAAGCCACCCCAAACCGCAGGACTTAACCTCCATTTTCTGCCACAGAAACAGCCCATTGACCCTCCATTTCCAGCCCCCAAAATGTAGGATGTAGCCTCTGTTTTTTGTTCCCAAAACAGTCAACCTCGCCACCGTTTTCAAGTCCCCAAAACACGTCTCAGTCTCCATTTCTGGACCCGAAAACAGAGGACTTAGTCTCCATTTTGAGTAGTAAAAACAGCCAGCTAAGCCTCCACTTCAGGCCCCAAAAACACAGGCCTCGGTCGCTGTTTGCAACCACAAAGGCAGCCAACTAAAAGCCCCTCTTTCTGGCCCCCAAAATGCAGGACTTCTCGGCCTGTTTTCAGACACAAAGGCAGCCAACTAACGCTCCATTTCTGGTCCTCGAAGTGCTCAAACTAGCCTGTGTTTGTGGCCCCAGAAACACAGGATTTTAGTCCCCATCTTTGACTCAAAAACGGGGAACTTAGTCTCTGTTCTCAACCAGAAAAACAGATGGCTAGGCTCCTGTTTCTGAGCTCAAAAATGCATCCCCAAGTCTCCATTTTGGGCCCCAAAACCTCACAACTTCCCTTCCTGCCTGCCCTGGCACGTGGCCCCCCAAATCCCTGTTTTTGGGACGCAACCTCCTGCTTGCCCCTGCCACTGGCCTGTGTGCGGGGCTCACGGGAGCAGCCCCATCCCGGGCTGGCCCCGGGCGGCTCTGGGCCGTGCTTGTGAACTCGGCTGGGGTGGCCCTGTGGGGAGGGTCCGGCCCTGGGTGCGAGGCAGCCTGGGTGGCGCTGGGGAAGCAGGGGGTGCTGGGCTGCAGCCCTTCGGGCTTTATTCCCTGGCCGAGCCTGGCCTGGCCCGCTGCAGCCAGGCAGCCCTGCGCCCTGGCCGTGCTCATAGCCCCAGCCCCGGTGCCCCCAGCCTGGCGTGGCCCCACAGCCGAGCCCTGCCGCTCTTCACCCGAGGCCACCGCCGCTGCCCTCCCAGCCCCCAGTGCCCAGGTCACTATGGAGGGATGGAGGGAGGGGCGGACAGCTGCCATGAGGGGCCAAATTGAGCTCCCCACCCGCGGCAGCCCACACTCACCCCTGGGGCTCGCCCTGCCCTGGCCCCATTCCCAGCTCCACCCCATGCTCCTGGTGCCGCCCCTGGAGAGCAGCTCCACCCCCGGGTCTGCACTCAGCCCCAGGTGCCTCCCAGGGACTCCTGGGGCCCCTTGGCCCCCCCTAGCCCCCACTTGCCCCCCGGTCCCTCCACTCCCCATGGAATCCCCAGGGCACCTCTCATCCCCTGTCCCACCCCAGTGCCCCCCAGCGTCCTCAGGCACCTCCCGGTGCCCCCATCATCCCCAGTGCCCCCCACTCACCCCTGGTCTCTCTGATCCCCTGTGTCCCTACTACCCCCAGGCCGTGTCCCTGGGCAGGGCATGGTGGGGGGGCACCAGGGCCATGTTCTGGGCGCAGCAGGGCCGGGGTCAGCGCAAGACCTCCAGAGAGCCCAGACACAGCCGGCACCTTCCCTGTGTGGACGGAGCTTTATTGCCCTCCTGCCCCGGGGTGCTGGGGTCCCCCAGCGCAGGGCACCGGGGCTGCCGCCCGCCACGCACAGGAAGCCTCGGCACGCTGCCGCCTCTGCTGAGCTGCAAAGACAACGCAGGGAGGCACCATGGGTGCTTGGCAGCCGTTTCCCCCACGGCCCTGGGTGCCCCGCGGCGCCCAGCTGGGGGTGGCTTCCCTGGCCAGGAGCCTGGGGGCCGTGCGAGTCCCCTCTCCCCACGCCCCACTGGCTTTCAGCACCAGCGTCCCTGGCCGGCACCCACGGGGCCTCCGGATGTCTCCCTGTCCCTCGAGGCCGGAGCCCGGCCACCATCACCTACCTCCCAACAGGAATGCCAGGTCCCGCTGCTGGAGCCACTTGGCTGGCGCGGTGTCCTGGAGGACGCCTGGCACACAGGAAAACACAGCCATTAGGACATGGCCCTAGCCCTAAACCCCAACCCCGGCCCTGGACCCTGACCCCGACCCGGGGGGCGCAGCTGGGAGGAGCGCGAGAGCTCGGTGTTGCCTCTCACCCAGGACAATGATGGCTGCTGCCTGCGATGCCTGGTAGCTCCCCGTGCAGCAGCTCTGGGCCGTGCTGAAGAGCCTCTCCAGCAGCACAGGGCAGTGTCGGGCCTAGGGCAAAGCAGGGACGTGGGAGCTCATCTCCGGCTGCAAATGCCCCTCCGCGCACCCACGGCCGGGCGGCCCTGCGGCACAGGAGCCATGGGACATCCGGCTGCAGGGACGCGGGCCCCAGCGCAGAGCTCACTCACCAGGTGGCTGCAGACCTCATCCTGCAGCTCGGCTGCACTCAGCCCAGCGCTCTCACCCTTGAGCAAGTTCGGGTACCTCTGACATTAAGGGTCTTATCCAGCTGGTTTTTCCCTGTCTCCAAGTATGAAGGTTTCACAGTCTCTCTAGGCTTCTGTCTCAGCGTTTTGTCACCCTCTGGATGAAAAATGTTTTCTTTGTTAAAAAACTTGCTTGCATTGGAATTTTTCATCTTGTAAGCACCATGTGTAAACAGTGAGAGGGGGAAGCTAGTCTATTTAGTCTATGCCATGAGGCCTGGGCTATCTTTTAATAAGTCCTCTTCCAGACTGGCTTCAGTGGGCTATGTATGAAAGTGGGACCTCTCATTTCTGTTTCTCTGTGTGTCTAGTTACCATGTACTGAGTTCAAGGGAAAAAGTCGGTATGTAGGTGACAGAGCAGAAATATTCAGTACTACTATGCTTGCTAACATGCATGCTATTTCCAGCCTGCCTTCAACCCCCCCCCCCCCCCATGTCTGATATGGGGAAAGAACTCCTTCTCCTGCAAGGTATTGGGGAATTCAATAAATGCTTGTTACTTAAATTACTGCTTGCCTTGGTCAGTGAGGAACAGGACACTGAAGCTGAACCAGGTGTCTGGGTTACATAGCCCATGTCTTTTCTCTAGTCTTCTCTCCTCACTCAAGCTAGGAGAGAATATCTATGAGGCCTGATTCTTAGGCTTCCTTGAGTCCACATGGTGAATAATGCATGTATGTGATCTATTTGCTCTGTGGTGTGGTTTTCTTTTTTCTCTTTTTTTTTCTCCAGGTGACTATTCCTATATCAGGATATAGGAACTGTCTCCCGAAGTCTGTGCCCATCTCATAGCACTACCACCAATGGCTTGCCTCAGTCATTTGGAGGTCCTTAACATAGACACCACTTGCTCCATCTGTCTTGACTACCTGCAGGACCCTGTCATGATTCCTGGTGGCCACAGCTTGTGTAGAGCCTGCATCACCCACTACTGGGAGCCAGTGGTCAAGGACTTCAGCTGCCCAATGTGTCAGCATGTTTGTGCTCAGCAAGTCATGTACCCCAACCGGCAGCTGGCCAGCATAGTGGAGACAGCCCGGCAGTTGCCTTTTGTCAAGGAAAAGATGCAGAACGAGAAGCTCTGCTGCCGGCACCATGAGGTCATCAATCTCTTCTGCAAGGAGGACCAGGAAGCCATGTGTGTGGTGTGTGCAGTCTCCCACAGCCATCTCGCTCATACAGGAGGGCCCCTGGATGAAGCCCTCAAAAAACACAAGGTAAGCAAGTGGTATCTCCCAGAGGTACTGCTAAAAAGCATTTCCTTCACAGGGTTTGAGATACCTGGCATTCCACTCCAGTCTTTAAACTTCTAACCATCTCATCCTAAGTAAGGAAGTAGGGCAGTTCAGACCCACCAATACTTGTTAAGTCACAGGAATGCAGCAGAACAGTCTGGGAACAAGTGTTGCATCTCTAGTTTGACTTTGACGCTAAATATTTCAAAAGGGTGCTGGTGACCAGAGAAGCTCTAGAGAAATTTGTATTCAAGCACCACAGTTTGGAAGTGGAGTCTAGGGATCAGAACATGAGTAGATTATGAAAGAGGATGTAGGACCTCCCCAGTTCTGCGAAGGAGTTTAATCTAGGCATAAGAGCTGAGTGTAGGCCCAATGACTACTGGCTCCTACCCGCTCTAAGCAGCGAAGCAGAACTGATTAGTAGATTCCGCTCTTCTCTGCAAACAGGTAGGAGAAAGACAGTCCCTGCTACAGAAGGAGGAGGGTACGTGCTGGGGGCTCAGGGTTTCGTTTCTATGATCCAGTAAAGAAACTGGAGTCTAATGGATAGAGCAAGGAGGAACAGGAACTAAGGCAGCTGTATGTAGAAATGTACCTATACCTCATGGCCAGCTTGAGGTGAGACCACCCAAAACTGTAGTAATGATTCCGACATCAGAAACTGATGTTACTGCTCACGGGCTCTCCATCTTGAAGCTGAAGAAACATTCCAGCAGCTGAGTGGGATGTGTGGTTCACCCTCTGAGGCAACCTCAACCAATTGAGCTGGCTGTGTTGGTGGCTAGAACCAACAGTCTGACAAGTGTACTTATTCACTTCACCTGACAGTAGATGCATGGTCAGCTAATTAGCTTTCTAGAATACTCCTGTGACTATACTGACATCTAGTGGAATTTAGGCATCTAATTCATCTAAATTTAGATGTCTTAATCTTGGACAGAATCCCAGCAAAGGTGTCTGCACAAGTTGCATCCAAAATGTTGGTGGCATTTTTTAGGCCCTTCCCCCATTCTTTTTTTTTTTTTTCTCAGAATCACAACTTAGGATTCGATTAGTCGTTTTCAGAGGCAGGAGGGAGTGTTAGAGCAAAATTTGTGATGTTCCACTGAGTAATTCCTGCTGTCCCATATCTGAGGGTGGAGTCAGAAGTTCCATTTTGATTCAGAGATACAGTAGGTTTCCTGGAAAGTTGCTCTGGTGATTGACTCCCTAGAAAAAATTAATCTATACAGTGTAGAACTATCTTGCTTTGACTCCTTGTCTGCACTTCTAGCTGCTGTTCAGAAGCTAAATTTTGAAGGCAGAGGAATATTGTAACCTGTATTGCTGCTGTACACACAGGCGTTCAGAACTTTAACCTCGAAACACTATGTGTAGTACCTGATGCAGATGTTCAGTGTGAATAGCCAGAGGATTGCTGGAATTTATAATTGACACCCCATGAAAGCAAAGTGCATGAAGTGACATGTCAGATCAATTGGTATATGATTCTCAACTGGTATGATCGAAGCCTTCTCAGTGCTGGTTCAGCATCTGATGCCTTGGACCATTTTGCCTGAGTAGAATCTCTTGCCCTTCGCTCTCCAGGATAAGCTACAAGCTTACGTGGAGCATCTGGGCAGAAAAGCAAAGGATTTGAAGGAACATTTATCCATGGAGAAGAAAAAGCCCAAAGAGTTGAGAGTAAGTGGAAGAAGGGGCAGAGCTGGGAGGAGTGGGGTAGGGGCCTTCTCTTTAGGCCCACCCAGCTGGAGTGAACTGGAGTGGTGTGGTGAGCTCAGAAGAGTTGACAAGAGGGGCTCTTCCCTTCCCTGGGGGTGTTGCCTCAGGTCAGTCCCCAGCTGGGAGATGCTCTCTAATCTCCTGGTGACTTCTCTGTCCCACAGGAGTTAGTGTGGAACTGTCATAAGCGCATTACCTGTGACTTTGAGGAGCTGCGCTCCTTCCCAGAGCAAGAGGAGGACCAGCAGTTGCATTGCCTGAGAGCAGAAGAGATTGAGATGCTGGGGGGGCTGCAGACCACCACAGCACACCTCTCGGAGCAGTGCTGCTCTCTCAACACCCTCATGGTGGACATGGAAAGATGCCTGGAGTCCAGAGCAGGGGTGCTCAAGGTTTGTATGCTGGGGCTTTTCCTGCCACCAGTGTGTGGATGACAGCCTTTCAAAGAAGCTCTTGTGGCAGTTGCTTTCTCTGGGGCAGGGGTGAAGCTCTGCCTTGCATTTTTAGAGGTCGCTATTATTCTGTATGGCCCTCTGCAACCAGGAGCCCTGGATCTCCCTGTTTAATCTCTTCCATGTGGTCTAGCTGATAGCAACATGACTTTCATCTTTCTTGGTGAGGTGAGGAAAAGGCTGAGCTTTAAACTTAGTCATGGTAGGTCTCCACCTTGGAAAGCAAGACTTTATACTCAAAGGGTAAAAATGGGGTGTGACTCATCCAGATGTCATGAGCCAGACCTTACAAGTGCTGCCTTTCTTTCCATTTCCCCAGATAATTAGCAGAATTAATGACACCTGGGTTAGATAAAGCCCAGCACTAACAGGCAAAAGGACTGCTGGGCATGCAGACACACCCTACAATATTTATGCTGATGGGGGGGGTTTTGGTGGGATCTGACTTACTGTCTTCCCTCTCCTTTTCTAGGACATGCAGAGTGTCCTGCAGAGGTGATGTACCCTATTCCTCTTCCTATTTGGGGGGAGGGGAGGGAGGGGATAGGGAAGGAGCCGTTAGTAGTTGAAGATGCAATTGCTTGGTAGGAGTGCTCCTTTCCTCTGGGATTAATGCCATGCCAGTGTTTCAGTGCAGTGCTAGGAGACTGGCTGCATTGCACTGTAATAGAATGATCCCCCTGGAAGATAAAACCTGATATATTGGTGGTCAGTTCCATCCTTTGCCTTTTCTCAGACCAGGATAGTTATACTGACTCTGGGCCAAATCCCAACATATATGAACTGTCAGCTTCTTCCCCTTAATTTTTTCCTGTCATGGTTTCTAAGTGGGAATATAGACTTTTGGTAAGCTTCCAGCATTTCAACCTTAGCATAGCAATAATTCCTAGAAACAGCTGCTGTGTTTTGTACTAGGGAATGGCATCTTCTAGACACTGTGATTGATTTGATTGCTAGATGAGGTCACTTCTTTCCTTAGGTATGAAACACTTAAGAACCTGGAGCTACCTTCTGTCCCTCTTGAGCTGAAGAAGGCAATGGCCTGTTTCCCTAGGCCATTATTTCAGCTTAAGAAGATGCTGTAAAAGTGCACTGGTAGTCAAGCTATATAGAGACCTAGGTCTGGGACTTGAGTCCAGTCCTTGGCTCTGAAAAGTGTCTTCTGTTTGGCAGTGAATTCACCTGTATGTCTAGGCCTGGTTTAAAATGTTGAAGTGACTAGACTTGACTCTTCTCATTTAAATGGTTATCTTGTTGGTGAACCCAATGAACGGGCTTGAGGGCTCATTTGTGGGCCCCTTTGTGGAGAAAGCCCATTATATCAGCGCATGTGCTCAACAGCACCCCTGTCACTCTGCCAAAGTGCAGAAGTGACCCCTGGTCCCAGTATTGTTGGTGCCTGCCTGAATAAGGGGTCTAGAGTGGGGCGCTTGAGAGATGAAACAGATGATAGTGCAGACTATCAGAGGAAAGTAAGCAACTTCAGGAGAAAGGTGGCATAGCATAGAGCTAAGACAATTTGGGGTAGGGACTCAGAGAAGGCGATTCAAGCGTGTGGTATGGTGAGGAGATGGGGCGTGGAGGGTTGACAGATGCCCAGCTGCCTTGTGGTCAATGGGCAAATGGCTGTGTAATTGCTCTTCTCTAGCTGATTCTTCTGGGGTGAGGTGTGTGAATCCATTGCTCCCTCCCCCTTGGTTTTCCCTGCTTTCTCATAGTCTCTGCTCTGCCAAAGGAGATGTGTCTCCGGACCCTCAGACAGCTCATGCCAGTGTGGTGCTCTCGGAGAATCTCAAGAGTGTTTATTTCACTGACATCCCCCAGGAGCTGCCACACAGCTCTCGGCGTTTCACCACTTACCCCTGTGTGCTGGGATCATCTGCCTACTCATCAGGCTGCCACTACTGGGAGGCTGAAGTAGGAGACAAAACCCACTGGGCCCTGGGTGTCTGTTATGAGTCTGCCAGCTGCCATGCAGAGGACCCCAAGCAGGAGACGGGCTACTGAGGGTGCGTCGATGGAATGAAAAATACGTGGCCATGACCACCCCCTTCACCCCACTGCTGCTTAGTGTCTGTGAGTGTCTCTTAGAACTGTTGGTAAGTACAGACATGGTCCCTTCAACAGCGGGGATGTAATATCTCTGAATATTGATTTCAATCTTCTTTCTCTATATTGTCAGGAGGCAGACACCTGTGGTGCAGGATGAGCACAGAAGTAGTGTGCCCCTCTCTACAATCAACTTAGATGTTGCAGATGAAGTTAAATGGGTATGATGTACAAGGCAGCAGCTGAAGCACTTCCTTGAAGCCATCAAGTTAAATTTGACAAAATTTAGGCTCTTGCTTAAAATGCAATCTGTTTCAAGTGTGAAGAGAAATACTTGAATGAGCAGCTGGAATGCATGGAGCTCTCCATGGGGACAGGTGAGGGACCAGCTGAGAGCTCATGGGTCAGGACTGGGGGGCAGACCAGCATGGGTGACCATGTAATGGGTGTCTGCTGTAGACAATCCCTTCAGGAAGAAGAAATAGGTGAGGCATTCTTCAGAGAACTGGAATAAAGCTTATGTCCACAGGCCCTGGTCCTATGAGCTTCAGCCACCCTGATATTGGCTGGCTGGACAACAGAGTAGGGCACAAGAAATCCAGGGAGTTTATGGAGTGCATTGATGACAACTTTCTAACACAGGTGATCAAGGAGCTGAGGAGGAGAGGCACTCTGGATCTCATACATACAAACAAGGAAGGACTGATTGGAGATGTGGAAGTCGGGGGCAGTCTTAGCTGCAGCTGCACAAAATGGTGAGTTGAGGATCCTGTGAGGAGGGAGCAGAGGACAAAAAGCAGGATCAATACCCTGGGCTTCAGGGAAGAGGGGTCCAAGACAGCTGGCTGATATTCAAGGATCACCTCCTCCAAGCTCAAGAGTGGTCCATTCCAACAAGCAGGAAATCAAGCAAAGGTAGCAAGAGGCCTATGTGGATGAACAAGGAGCTCCTGGCTGACCTCAAACCTAAAAAGGAAGTGTACAGGAGAGATTCCCAAGGACTGCAAGAGAGCAAACGCCCCTGCTACCTTCAAGAAGGGCAAGGAGGAGGATTCAGGGAACTACAAGCCAGTCAGCCTCACCTCAGTCCCTAGGATGGTGATGGAGCAACTAATCCTGGACATCATTTCCAGACATGTGAAGGAAAGGTGATAGGCTGGAGGTAGACGGGATGACTTTATGAGGGGAAAACTCTGCTTAACAAAGCTGCCAGCCTGCTGTGAGCCATTCCCCCTGGCGCCCAGCCACACACTTTTACATCTATACACTCATTATTATCACAATTTCCTGGCTGTTTTTTTTTTTCTTGTTCTAGTTTTTGAATCCTAGCTTTGGATCTCAAAGCAAATAGAAAGCTCGGAAGGAGAGGAAAAGTCTTTTTATGCATGCCATACTGCTGTTGAGATTTGTTTAGGCCTCTTCTTTGCACTGTGCATGCTACTGCATTGTGTAACCCTGCAGACTGGTGCTTCCACCGAGGGTCGTCGGCCTTATACCTGAGGAGCCGTCACCGTGGGGTTTATGTAGGCAGCAGAGGGGCAAGTGTTTGTCTGGAGAAGGGCTTTGTTCAGCCCTCTCATGCCACACCAGGACTATGTTCCTGGAGTAACGCGATCAAAGCAATCTGATTTTGACTAATAGTGGGATTAATGAGCTTTGTCAGGTCTTGAGCTGTCCAGCTAAGGATGCTCGTTATGAGCCCAGGCCAATTACAGACTTAGCTGCTGCCTTTAGACATGGGGCTGAGAACAATCCTTTTTTCTTTCATGGCCATTTGTGTTTCAGACATAGAGACAAGATGCTCTGAGGTAGTTCTGTTGCAAGGGAATAATCCCTCACTGCAGCTCACATTGCAGGTGGGCTCCATCCTCCCTGCTAGGCTCCCTCAGAATGTTCTTTATTCTAAAATTAAATTAAAAACTGGGTTTCTAATGAAAACTTTGTCCCCTACTTTCCAGGTTCTGCAAAGGAGATGGAGTAGCAAGAAGAAATCTACAGCGTAGGAGGCCTGGGACAGCAGAAGAAGACAGGGAAACTTGTGAATTGGCCTTATCTTTGCCAGAAACCATTTCTGAGTTTACTGCCTTTGCTATGTAGACCAAATTGGTCAGTCAGCTGTGTATCATCCCAGCAAAAAACAGAGTAGTTCAAAACCAGCTCAGTCCAGGCAGTTTTAAAGCTGCAGCCCCACTAGTGCAATGCAGGCAGCTCTGTTTGACCCATCATCTTTAAATGAAATAGATCAGACCAGGGTCTCTGTGGGTTTTTGGAGATACAGCAAAAGCATTGTAGAGATCCTGCCAGTTTTCACAGGCTGCTTTTCCTTCAAGGCGGTCTCTCACTGTCCCTAGATTAGAGCAATAATAAAGTCTGACTGTAAGATGAGAGAGCTGCTAATTTCAAGGAGTGAAAGAACTTGAGATTTTAATGATGCACACTGGAGCCAATTTAAACACACTCGCAAACTCACTTGCCAAGTTGCATCATTGCAATTTGTCAGGCACAAGTTTCTTAACTATACCTACGGAGACCTTACTAAAATCACCCTAAGTCATTTCCTGGAAAGACAACCAATTATATTAAATTGCTTGCCTTGAGTCCTTAGACACAGGCTCCTTAAAGCTGTAACCTACCTGGAATTTGCATTTGGCTTCCTTGTTAAAGTCAGAGTGATTAGTTCAAATCAATACATGTAATAATCTGCATAGGGTTTCCTCAGAGAAAAGCAAAGGAAATCACAGACATTTCCCCTGGAGGAAAGGTAAAGCTTAAAAAAAGAAACTAGGAAATTACAGTTTCACAATTACAGATGAAGCAATTAAAAAAAAAAAAATCTGAAATTCCACAGTTTTGTTCTTATGGCTATGTTAGCATCTGTCGAATATTACTAGTCATCAGTTAATAAGTTTCAGCCTGACGTGCCTGTTTTCCACAGTCTCTCCATTTTGCCTCACCAGCACAAAATGTCTTCTTAAAGGCATACATCTTAATGCTGAGAGAAATCAAACTGGCAACTGAGGAATCCAGTGCTGAAGTCCATCACTTCCACAATTTATGAAACAGGTTGCCCGTTCCGGAAAAAAAAAAAAAGAAAAGAACTTTAATAATAAAATAATAGAAATCTGACAGTATACATAATCCAGCCCAACTTGTTCTCTCTCCTGCCACCTCTCTCAGGTTATTAGGCAGAGCAGAGGGGTTGCCTTGAGCAGCAGATTAGTAATGGCAGCAAAATTGCCAAGACCCCAACAGAGCAGAATCCTGGAAAATTTCAGTGGGGCATAAATGGAGGTGGTCACTGAAGGAGTGGGGCAGGGAAGGAAGAACAGCCCCCTCCCCAACCTGGCAATTGTGTCCTTGTTTTTTGCTGTATCCTTAGCAGCGGGTAGTAAATTTCAGCTCTTCAGGGCTGTCCCTGCACAACTCTGTGGCCTCCTTTGCAAGGCCATGGCTGAAGAAGGTAGAGTCCAGGGGGTGGGGGAACCTGGATGTGTTGGTGGCCGGACAGGCTACAGCCGGCACCGAGGGGGTCTGTGAAGTAAGTGCCAAGGTCTGGCTGAGCTCCTGGAGCAAGGGACTCAGCTGAGGAAGACTCCAGGGGCTGTTTGGGGAAAGAATGGTCCCGCTGTGGTGGCCTGGTTAGGTTGTGCGTGAGGACGCTGACTCTGGATGAAGGGAAGGCAGAGGAAGGGAGGAGAGGACTAAAAGGAGACATGGCTCAGCCTAGCAGGAGGAGAAGAAATGAGTAATTGGAGCAAGTGACAGAAGCGAGCGTGAGAAGCGCAGTTTAGGGCACTACCTAGATAAGCTCAAGCAGCTGGAAGTCCAGACTGGCACTCAGCCTAGCCTCCACAGGCAATGACACAGACTGTGAATGCTCGTAATGGCAAAACTGAGCTGAGGCCAGGGTTTACCTTGTTTCAAGCAATGACAGGCTGTGAGGCGATCAGAAATTGCAAAAAAGTCATTTGCGCATCCTCTGCAGACATGTCCCTCGTTTGTAGCTGGCTAACTCTGCTCCTAAATTCACTGTTTCCACCATTCTGCTTTTTCTCCCTGAAGTCCAGCTGAGCCCCTTCAGTTTTGGGCCATAGCTACCTGCTGCTATTTCAGTCTGCCCTCACCCCCATGCATATCTGAAGACCTCTTTCCCAAAAGCTGTTCCTGCGAGGTAATTACATACTGAGTTATTTCCAGCTGATAAACCTCGTGTGCTTAGAGATGCATGCGATGGACACACATGCAGAATTACCACTACCTTAATAGCCCCGGTATTCCTCCACGCATCCCACAGTGCCTCCATCTTCCCACAGGTCCCCTTCCCGCTTCCAGCACAACATCTCCCAAGGAAAAATAAATAAATAAATAAATAAATAAATAAATCATCTCTGTAAGTGCTCCTATTCCCAGGTTTTTAGCACTTCCTTTTAAACCAACTGCCCAGCTAGTCAGCTGGTATAGTTTGACTTTGATCCGTTGTTACATTTGAGATGGAGAAGTATTTCCAGTTTCCAAAGCATTTTTCATACCTACTTTCTCCTCTAGCTTCATTTAATTCAAAACACACTCTGTTATTACATATTATATGACTGTATCACAATGTTTTATGATATACATTCTGAAATACCTAATAATTTCTTTATTGAAATTAAATGATTCAAAATGATCAAAATGAAGCATTTTGATTTTTCTCAATTGAAATTTAGCATAATTGACCCAGAAGACATTTCAGTGTTTCAACATTGCTCTCTCATGCAAAAGGAAGATTAGAGAAGTAGGAATTCACCATTGAAGAGAAACACTATTTGCCCAAAGATGGGAGATCTTTGGAGAGCAGCCTCCACCAGGACTATCAATGACTCCCCCACTGCTTCTGACCTTCCTTCTCTTTCTGCAGGTGTGGGAGTGAGGGCAAATTTAAGATAGCATTTAAAATACCAGCAGGAAATTAGTGGAAATGGAAAATGTCCCACGTCCCTGTAAGATAAGTTTGCAAGAGAGAGATGATGAATTATCTTCTTGAACGGCCTGTCTCCTTCCTTTACTACAAAGGCAGCTTAGACAACTAGATTAGATTTAGTCACCTAACTTTTAAATAGCTTAACTGCAGGGAGATGAATCCCATCTGCTGTATAGACATGTGGCATGTGCTCAAGATCCATGATGGGTCTGGATCTACTGCACAGCTATGTCCAGGAGATGCATTTCACATTCTCTGAAATATCACACTGAGCTGCACCGTGTGCTGTTCTGACTGTCTTTATGTGCACGGTAAACTATGCACATCCTGAAATCTGGGATGCATGGAGTCTAATCACCATGACATGGAGAAAGCATGTATGAAATTGCACGTGCATGTGTTTAAAAAAAAAAAAAAAATCCTGCCCCAGAAATCCACCAGCCTTACCCTCCCGAGCCTGCAGTTCTGCGCCATGCCATCACACCGTATTTCCATATCACAGCAATGCAGGAGGCCAGGCTCCATGATTACTCTTTCAAATGCTCATAGGTGTGAAACACTTGGGGAAAACATACAGGAAGACTTCCTTACTGAGCTTTAGCTGTATGCAAGTGACCTATTTAAAGCTAATCAGGCTTCCTCTGTGTTCATCAGAGAGAAAGAAGTTAGCATCTTCACAGAGCGCTTCTTCCTTAGGGTGGGTTGAATCATCTCCAGGAGCTGCCTGTCTCTCTCGGTTGAGTACAGAGGGGGTTTAGATGACTAGATTAGATTCAGACAAAGCTTTTACATGCTTCCTGGTAGATGACATGAGCGTTTTCACCCACAGTCCTCCCTGATTTCTCCCTTTTATCTCTACTAAGAGATCTCAAACCACCTAGGCACCAGCATGAGGTACTTCAGTAGGATGCCTGAATTTAGGTGAGATGAACTGAATCCTAAGAGTCAGTTAGTCTAACGCAAACAGATAATGTAACTCCCTGTATTTCTCTTGTTGGCAGATGTTGAACTTTTGACGTATTTGGTGACATAATTAATACGTTCATAATGGATAATTTGCTGAAGGAGCACAGTAACTTAATTACTGCAAGGTGGAAGTTTCACAGTTATTCAGTTCACCTCACAGAAGAAAATCCTCTTGTCTTCCCTTTACTCTGCTTCCCAAAATACTTGTGCTGCCTCCCCAGCTATAATACTGGATTGTGTCACTTCCTCCTTTACCTATGGATGTCCCCTTGTATGACTTTTCATAATTAACTTGTGCAGGAGAATTATGACAATTTTCAGAAAAGTTTTTTAAAATATAGCGCCCTACTATGGCTAAAGAAAATCCAACAAATAAAATAGCCATCTTCAACTTACCGGAAAACATCAGCACCAGTGAATACACATTTATATATACTCAGGTTTGTGCCTTCGCCATCTGGTGGCAAAGCACAATCATAGCGTGTCCACAGAGCTGAGAAAGTTTTTGGACCCTATCTATTTGTTTGAAAATGGGGATTCGAAATAAGTAAGATGGTTGAGAAAGTTTCCATTTTTCAACGTTTATTGATAATATCATCAGTTATATATATACATCATTTGGAGATCTTCTATTCTGTAAATTTGTGATACTTATTGTTTACTGCTGCTACTTGTTTTAATGTATTATCTTGTATTGTATTGTACTGACCAACATTGCATTGCATCATATCTGAGTGTTGTGGCACAAAAATATCCGACATGCTCTTTTCAGCTAGTTGACTATGCATCTAGTCATAGGCTTGAGCAAAAGGCTGTCCCGGCTTATTCCAGTCATAGGTGGGCACATCATTGATTTATCTTACCCAAATTTAAACCTCTGCAGCAGATTTGAGTCCATCTGACCTCACCAATCTAATCTTCCTTTAAGGTTAATTTAAAAAAAAAAAAAAAAAAAAAAAAGCACTTCTTGGGCACCGTTCATCTTTTCTTAGAAGAGACGTCTTCATAGCCCGGGATCCATGAATCTTCTTTGTAAACTATGAAGAACAGGAGATGCAGAGCTTAGGTGAAGGCCATTACTTCTGAGATCATATATCTTACATCATAGACAGCCAAAGCACAGACAGCAAAAACCTCACATCTTGTCCTTCCAACTGGAGAATCCAAGTCAGTGAGTGTAATTATAACCCGGTTACTTTCTCATGTATCCTGAAATATTGGAGCTGAGAAAGATATCTGAGCCATATTACATACTAAGATCAAATTTTAAAAAAAAAGTACTTCTCTTTTTCTTTTTTCTAACTCTTACATTGCATAGGAGGGAATTTACTAGTTGCACTGGATAGTATGAAATTTGCATTTTCCTGGCCTTAGAAATTAGTGGTTGAAAGATCTATTTCCCATCTCTAGTTTCTTTGCTATGAAGGATGGCCATTCATTTTCTTACACCCACTGCTTAATCCTGCCTGCTATAACACTGGATTTCAACACAGGTGGAGTTGCTTGCTTTCTCAACTGGGAAGTAACATCTGGGTTCACTTTGGACGGTCTTGTATGATCCAAGCATAAGTTGCTATGTAATTGCTTGCAAGTCTTTTTTTTTTTTTTTCCCCCCCCAGTAAGGACTGGATTATTTACCAGATTTGCTTATAGACCCTTGATCTCCAGATGTCTATACACACATATGGAAGCTCCATTGTTAACCAGATGAAAGCCTGTTCAGATCTCCTTATTTTTCAGAGTGCGGGGTATTACCAAGAGTGGAATAAATCCAAATCTTCTCAACATTTTGGAAAGAGACCATCTCTGTTATACAAAACAGAAATAACAGAGATAAAGTCTGTTTCTATTTAAAAGTAGACTGAAATTTAGCAAAACATCATTTCAGGACAATGTGGAACTAGAATGTTACAGTCTAGGAATCCTAGAATAGCCTCATTTTCACACGTGTTCTTTGTGGCTTGTATGTCCAATTTATTGATAGAATTGATACAGCAGCAGCAGATTGTAGTGATGTATTCTTCCGTGCAAACAAATTGCAGCTACTTACCTTTGGTTTAATAAAGACATGATAAGTGAAAATGGATATGAATTTAACTCTTTTCATAGTCGTGGAGTTTAAGTGCAGCTGACATCTACTCTGGAATATCATTGTAATCCCATGCAGACAAATGCATTTGAAACCTTATTCTCCCCAAAGATGCTGACCATCCATTTCTGTCTTCACAGGTAACTCTGTATATCCTGCACACCTTCAAAAGTCAGCTCATGAATTCATACGTCCATGTACCTACTAGTCAGACAGTCAGTTTGTTATGAGTGTGAATGGAGCTTGGTTTGGTGCAGGAATGAGCAGAATTAATCAAAGAGTGTTTTCTATCAGACATTTGTCTAGTAGAATGCTATCAAGTTGACTGGAAACAGTTGGAATCCAACCAGTGGACTTTAATATCCTTTTCTGAATTAAACAAATATTAGTATCACAGTTATAAATATGGCAGTGAAGGAATAGTTGGTTTATTTGTAATAAATCTGGAGTAGCTCTACATGCATATGCCTGCTTATGGAATTCATCTCACCTAGAGATATACCTTTAAGCATGCCTTCATTTCTGTCTTCCATCTTAGTTTCTTCTCAATAGGGAGGGGGAGGAAAAAAAAAGTAACAGGTATTTTTACAGAATGGTTCATGTGAGTATCTTAGACATCTGCTACATGATGAGATGAGTGATGCCATAGAAGTGCCCATTTTTTCCTTCCTTTTCCCTGTTCAGGATGTGTAGAATGATAAGCTCAGGAGGCTGCAGCCAGGGCCTGTCCCTCTGGCCCTGAGCCAGGTGGGCAGAGAAGACCTAGAGATGGTAGCCGAGTTCAACCAAGAGTCCGGATGACCAGGAGAGTTCATGGTGATGAAGCAGGTATGAGGTCAAGCTGAGAAGTCAGCCTGCGGGTCAGAGTCAGGATCAGGCCTGGTGAGGGTAACCAGGGACAGAGACAGTCCAGTGCCTACTGGGCAGGCCCAAAGTGACAAGATAGGTCCAGGGTCAAGCTGGGAAGTCAGTCCACAGGGCAGGGTCCAGAGCAATGGAGTCTGCACGCTGAGCTGAGCTGAGCTGAGCTGAGCTGAGCTGAGCTGGAGATCAGTGCTCCTCTAGGGTAGCTCAGAGAGATACTGAAGGCCCAGGGTTGAGCTTAAATGGGGCTCCTGGGCCCATGGGCAGGAGGTGCAAGTGGATGCTTCAGGCGAGGATGATCAGGCCCATTAAGGCCTATTAGTGCCCTCAGACCCTGGAAACAGTAGTAATTGAAATGCTCACTAGCATATGTAATTTTGATTTAAGAATTCAAAGAACTGGGAAATGTTACTACCTCTTTAAGATTTGTCAGAGACTATTTCTTCTGTTTCCAGTCCCATTTAGCCTACTTCCCACTAACAGCTCTTGCACATTGATACCTATGTATTTCCCATTATTAGACTGTGACTTAGTGGCATTCATAGTGCTCCAGCTTCACACTGGAACAATCTAGGTGGATAATGTATGTTACAGCTGGTTTGGGATAACACAGACAAGTGATTACATTTCAGAACGGCATGTTGGATGAAATCAGTATTGTCCTCGTTGACCAAAGGAAGTAAGCTGTTCACCGCTAGCGGGAGCATATGATCATGATCGGTTTTTGCCAGTTGTTCTCCAGAGCATATCAAGACAAGATTGCTTACCTAATGTGAACAAATATCTGAGCAAAATGGCAGGAGAAAATTACACCACAGTAGCTGAGTTCCTCCTCCTAGATCTAATCAACAAGGCAGAAGCACAGCCCACTCTCATTGTAATGCTTTTAATTATTTACCTGATGACTGTAGTTGGAAGTCTGGGCTTGACCGCATTAATAAGGATTGTCTCCCCAAACCACCCTCCCAAAGCTCATGAAGGCAAATAAAAGTCTGTTTGCCTCCATAGTTTTGGAAGAGAGATTGATCACACCTGTCTCTGTCTCCCTTGAAAGGTCTATATTTATATCTATGAATTACAGGAAGAGTGTAGAGTGACCAGCTCAGGTTTATGGGATTATTTCAAGTCCACGTTAATGCAGCTTAATGCTGCCCTGAGTTCTGGTTTTGGATCACATTCCATCTGACTCAGGGAGCTGGCTCGTAGAGAACAAAAAGCCACTGGCTTCAGTAGAGAAAGACTTCAGTCACATGGCCATGGAAGTAGCACAGAGAAGGAAACGGAACCTGCTGTAACACTGCCTCAATACACAGAGTTATTAGACAAATGGGTGTAAGACCATTTTTCCCTATCCTTAGGAAGGACTGCAAGTAAAGGTGCCATAAAAAGCTACACTCCCTCTCACTGGGGGTCATCACTCAGAGCAACCCATTCTGCCCATCCTGAACCACTTAGAGCCCTTAATGTGTAAACGTAGAGTCTGAGGAAGAAATATGTTCCACTCTTCCATATCCATAGCTTTATCATTAAGACTGACAGGTGTTATTAAACAATAACCAGTCAGTTCCCAGAGCAACTCTGGCAGCATCTAGAAGTACAAATTTTCTGCAAGCAAATGTTTTCATGCTTCCTAGAATACCGTGGAGGTTTCAGATATTCCTGACTAAACTGTGAGAGAGGACTACAGCAAAGAAAGATAAATAACCCAGACAAGCAATACCTGTTGATCCACTTTTAACCCGGCTATCTCCTGAACACCACGGCTTTCACGTAGTCTAGGCGAGAACTCCGGAAGCCATTACATTGCCAGTCTAATCCGGTCTGGAAGAGGACTCGGTCCAATGCAAATACATTGCAGACCTCATGGTGCAGCCCAAAGAGACGAGCTTCCCTCACTCATCATCTTACACATGGCACTGCACATTCATTGTCCCAGGAGTCGCCCCCACTCCACAACACGAGCAGCCACTGTAAGCACAGTCTAACTAAGGCTACGTTACCTGGGACATTTCTGCCTGCCTAAGCCCCACTGATGACTTTCCCTGCTAGGGACAGTCAGAGCAGATCACTCTTCAGCTGAGTAACCCAATTCAGCTCTCTGCTCTGAAGGCCAACAGTTTGTCAAACAACCTCTAAGCCCTCGAAGTAGCACAAGTAAGCTAGCTTTTCTGGCAGGTAGAGATGTCCTTAAACTCACGCCAGAATCAGGGGAAGGGTCTTTGTTCATATGTCTCAAAGGCTCCTCAGCTTCCCAGAACAGCTGTCTTCATCATCTTATCGTAAAGCAATTTCAATAAGTGTCCAGTGATATTGCAAGAACAGAGAGAGGTTAATGGCAAACTGTTTACTAAAGCACGATATCTATGTCAACATCTTCCAATAGACCATTATTTTTCTTTTCTTCAAAAGAGTTAATTATTCAAGGACCTTAGAAGAAAAATATATGTGGGATTGGGTGCAAGTGCAAAGGCAGTGTTAAGGCAGAGGCACCAGAACTCTAAGCAAATCACCAGCGATTACCTACTTGAAGAATTTTCTATCTGCATTTGAAGAAAAATCTATCCTGATGGATAGACACATAATCTGAGCCTGGATGGTCCACAGATGAACAGGTTATCACAGCAAAATATATGCTCCACAGATGAGCAGGCTGCCTGAAACTAGATGGTCCATGAGACAAAGAGGTTATCTAACAAAGGACACGAGTCCAAGGGTGGATGTGTTATTAGAGACAACAGGAGTCTTCTGTGGAAAAACCAGCTGTGTATCAGGACTGTGCATTTTAATTTAGAGGAAGAATTATCAAGTTTGATCATAATTAATAACAGAGGTGGATTCACATTCAGATGGCATACTTAAACTCCACGGAGTTGCACTGCAGTTCTTCAGAATCAGATAAGCAGAACTGATTCCTCTGATATCTTACACTGTACTGCTATTTACGTGAATATGGTCTTGTTATTATTAAAAGAATTTATATTAAAGTTTGCAGTCTAAAGCTTTGTTAAGCTTTGTTTGTGAGTTGATAGGGACAGACAGGTTCACTGAATTTGCTAGGATACTTATGTCATCAGTTTCACTAGTAAAAAGTAGTAAGGGCAGGGAATGAGATGGGCATGTCCTATAATCAATGACAACAAAGACACCCTTAGAGGATGATTCCTTCTGCTTATCACACTTATCTTAAGATGGGATGAATTGTCCTCTAAAGGTGATATTGCTTCCTTTGTCTATAGGGGGAGCCTAGAATAGATGTTGACTGGACCCCTAACCACGGGTAGGGGAAATTAATTCACAGAAAGATTCTTCATTACAGTGCATCTGCTGAGACTCCTAATTAAGGCCTGGTGTCTTGCAGGAGATCTAATTTACAGACATTAAACTGCATTGAGAGTCATAAATACACCAAGTACTTCAGTAACACCATTTTTCTGAAGAAAGAATTCCAAAGCGGCAAGCTGAGTGTTAGAATATCACATTTCATATTGAAGTTGTTTCTCAGCGTGTCACTCCACTAATGTTTCACAACGCCCAGGCTGCAGGTCAGCTGCAACATATAGGGAAAAGAAGGAGCTGTTGCTCCAAAGGCAGTACTGAATTGCGTAGTTCTGCAGACATCGAAGCAAATAACATTTATCTGGGCATTTATCCGGAGCAGGGAGGGGCTCTACTGCAAGTCTGAAGTCCTAAAGTTTTTCTATTTAGATAAATCTTCTGATTTGTTTCAGTAAGATGTTTTTGAAGTGAACAAGGAAGCTACTCACTATTACGAAGGTACATGAAATGTTTGTAGCTTTTGAAATAAGAGTTTATTTCTGGGATCAATATGGCATAAAATATCTCGCACCTTCATGCAAGGAAGGTAGGCCTATTTCTTCATTTTAGAGATAAAAGAGATCATTTTCAATCTGCAGATGGAATCATAGAATAATTTAGGTTGGGAAGGATTTCTGGAGGTCATCAAGTCCAACCTCCTCCTCAAAGTGCTGAGTTACGAGTGCTGAGGGAGCTGGTGGACGTTATTGCTAAGCCACTCTCCATCATCTTTGAAAGGTTATGGAGAACAGGAGAGGTGCCTGAAGACTGGAAGAAAGCCAATGTCACCCCAGTCTTCAAAAAGGGCCAGAAGGAGGACCCAGGGAACTGCAGGCCAGTCAGCCTCACCCGCATCCCTGGAAAGGTGATGGAGCAGCTCATGCTGGAGGCCATCTCCAAGCATGTGGAGGACAAGAAGGTGATCAGGAGTAGTCAGCATGGCTTCACCAAGGGGAAATCATGCTTAACCAATCTGATTGATAGCCTTCTGTGATGGAGTGACTGGCTGGGTAGATGAGGGGAGAGCAGTGGATGTTGTCTACCTTGACTTGAGGAAGGCTTTCAACGCTGTCTCCCATAGCATCCTCATAGACAAGCTCAGGAAGTGTGGGATGGATGAGTGGACAGGGAGGTGGATTGAGAACTGGCTGAATGGCAGAGCTCAGAGAGTTGTGATCAGTGGCACAGAGTCTAGTTGGAGGCCTGTAGCTAGCGGTGTCCCCCAGGGGTCAGTACTGGGTCCAGTCTTGTTCAACTTCTTCATCAATGACCTGGATGAAGGCACAGAGTGCACCCTCAGCAAGTCTGCTGACGATCCAAAACTGGGAGGAGTGGCCGATACACCGGAGGGCTGTGCTGCCATTCAGAGAGATCTGGACAGGCTGGAGAGGTGGGCGGAGAGGAACCTCCTGAAGTTCAACAAAGGCAAGTGCAGGGTCCTGCACCTAGGGAGGAATAACCCCATGCACCAGGACAGGTTGGGGGTTGACCTGCTGGAAAGCAGCTCTGCGGAGAAGGACCTGGGAGTGCTGGTGGACACCAAGTTAAGCATGAGGCAGCAATGTGCCCTTGTGGCCAAGAAGGCCAATGGGATCCTGGTGTGCATGAGGAAGAGTGTTGCCAGCAGGTGGAGGGAGGTGATCCTCCCCCTCTCCTCAGCCCTGCTGAGGCCACACCTGGAGTCCTGTGTCCAGTTCTGGGCTCCCCAGTGCAAGAGGGATGTGGCACTACTGGAGCGAGTCCAGTGAAGGGCTACAAAGGTGATGAGGGGACTGGAGCATCTCTCTTATGAGGAAAGGCTGAGAGAGCTGGGCCTGTTTAGCCTGGAGAAGAGAAGGCTGAGAGGAGATCTTATTAACGTGTACACATATCTTAAAGGAGGGTGTCAAGAGGATGGAGCCAGACTCTTTTCAGCAGTGCCCAGCAACAGGATGCGAGGCAAGGGGCACAAACTGAAACACAGGCAGGTCCATCTGAACATGAGGAGAAACTTCTTCCCTGTGAGGGTGACACAGAGCACTGGCACAGGTTGCCCAGGGAGATTGTGGAGTCTCCTTCTCTGGAGATACTCAAAACCCGCCTGGACGCGATCCTGTGCAAGGTGCTGTAGGTGACGCTGCTTGAGCAGGGGGTTGGACTAGATGATCTCCAGAGGTCCCTGCCAGCCTCAGCCATGCTATGCCTCTGTGATTCCGGGAAGGAGAGCTGCTCCAGGCCTAAATCGCAACCATTCAAAGTCCTTCCGCAGTGCAGTTCGCCAGGTCAGTTGATAATTTTCCCGAGCTCAGCTACCAGCGGCGCTGGGGCTGCGGCCGCTTTTCCCTGGGCGACGGCGCAAGTGGCCGGGAGCCGCCGCGGCGCTGCCCTGTCGCCGGCGCCTGTCAAACGCGCGCTGCTCGGGGAGGGCCCGGGCCGGGGGCGCCGGGGATCCCTGGGCGGGTCCGGCCCGGGGTGACGCCGCCCGGCTCCGGCTCCGGCTCCTGCCCGCGTGGGGGCTGCCCGGGCCCTGCAGTGCCCCCGCGGCCACCAGGCAGCGCCGCCGTGCGCGGGCGAGCGGCGCTGAGGGGCGGCAGGTGCGCGGCGGCCCCGGAGCCCGAAGCGGCACCGCCCGGCCGGGCAGCAGCGGCAGCAGGAGCAGGCAGCGGCGGGCAGCAGGGTCCCGCGGAGGGCTGGGGCCGGGGGGGGCAGCCGGGGCACTAGCTCTGCCGCGGGGGCACCGGGAGAACCGGGCCGGCCCGCGTCTGTGAGCGGGGCAGAGGAGCCGGAGGCCCAGGACGCCCCTGCCGGGAGCTGGGAGCCGCGGCCGCCGGGAGCCGCGGGCCGAGGCCGGGACGCGCTGGGAGGGAATGGGGGAGCCGCGGGGCAGCGGCGGGGACCGGCCGGGGAGGGCAGCACCGGGGCCCTGCCCCGGGGAGGGCAGCTGCGAGCACTCCCGGGACGCGTCTTCCCTTCCCTTCCTGCCGCGGGAGCCGGGTGCGGCGGGGCCGCAGCTGCCGCGCCGCACCGGGACCAGGACCGAGCCTGCCGGAGCCGCCGCCGGGAGCAAGAGCCGCAGGAGCCGCGGCCGCGCCGGAGCTGCCGCTCGGGCCGAGGCCCTGGGCCAAAGCTGCCGGCTGCTGCCCAGCGCCGCGGGCTGGGGCCGCTCCGGTGCGGGGCCCCCGCGGGAGCGACATGGCCAGGAACCAGCCGCTGCCCCGGGCACAGGGGTGGCGCCGCGTCCCGCTGGGGCAGCCCCGGGCCCGGCGGCGGGGAAGGGGGGTCCGGCACCGAGCCGGCCGCTCGTGGCTATTGCCTGGTGCCGACTCCTGAGCTCAGGGATTTGGGATCAGTGGGGAGCAATTAGCTCAGGCGCATTGGATCAGTGTTGACTAAGGAGCTCATAACTGTTCCATGAATGTTGACCAAGTTGCTGCTGGACATTGACTCAGGACTTAGGAGCTTCTGAAGACTGAATCCAGGCTGACTAAAGAGCTTATGAATACTGAATGCTGTTGACCAAGGAGCTGATGTCTATGGAATCCAGAGTGACTAACCAGCTACTACTGATTCAAGAATTAGAAGCTAATTGATTAATTGTTATGGAAAGTGTTGACAAGGCCACAGATCAGTCACTATCACAGCTTGGAGATTGAGGTCATCAGTTAATAGTGGAACAGTACTGAACAAAGAGCTGCTGTGCACTGCATCAACGTTGAACTAATTAGTTAAGATATTGTTTAGGAAGCACTGAAAGTCTTGGATGAATGCTGAATAAATACTGGCCCTGGAAAGTGGTGTCTCCTGGCGTTTCCTCCCCCCAAAACTGCTTTTGCACCAGAAGCTATCTCAGATGGGAGGATCAGCCTGGTGCATGCCAGCCTCCCTGCCCTGGGGGCACTCATGGATGGACCCCCCTTTGGGGAGGGACCACACACCCTGCCCCTCCCCACTCCTTTGCCTCCCCCCCCACCCCATAAAAGGGCCCCCTCAGCCTCTGCTTTGGGGCTGGAAACAGCTGAACTCACCTCTGTTTCCAAGTCCCCAAAATGCAGCACTTGGTCTCTGTTTTCAACCCCCAAAACAGCCCCCTGAGCCTCCATTCCTGGCCCCAACAAGGCAGCACTTAATCCCTGCTTGGAGCTCAGACACGCAGGGCTCAGGCTCCCCGAGTAACAAAAGCTGCCCCCTAAGCCGCCATTTGTGGAGCCAGAAACGCAGCGCTTGGCCTCCGTTTTCCACCCCAAAAAGCAGCACTTGGCCTCTGATTCTGAGCTCAAAAACCCAGGACTGAGCTGTTTGGAGGGGCTGAAAACAGAGACCGACAAAGCCGCTGTTCTGGACCCCAAAAGGCAGCACTCACTCTTCGTTTCTGAGCACAAAAGCGCAGGGCTGCTTCTCCCTTTTCAGCCACAAACCAGCCCCCTCAGCCTCCGCTTCTGGCCCCTAAATGCAGGCCTAAGCCTCTGTCCCCAACCCCCAAGCAGCCCCCGAAGCCTCTGGGTGTGACCCCAAACCCAGGGCTTCAGCCTGCTGCTGAGCTCAGAAACACAGGCCTTGGGTACCTGCTCTGGGGCTCGAAGCCAGAGCCTGCGGCCCCACTGCCGGCCCCAAAACTCAGCCCCCCGGCTGCCTCCCCGAGGCTCCCGGTGCCCCCGGCCCCCCGCAGCCCCCACTTGCCCCTCAGCCCCTCCGCTCCCCCCAGGGTCCTTGGGGCCCCTCTCGTGCCCAGTCCCACCCCAGCGCCCCACTCCCCCCAGTGACCCTGCTATTCCCTGGTGTTCCCAGGCACCTCCCAGTGCCCCCAGGCACCTCCCAGTGGCCCCCACTCACCCCGGTCTCTCCCCTCCCCCCTGTCCCCGCTCCCCCAGGCCGCGTCCCCGGGCAGGGCAGGGCCGGGGGGCACCAAGGCCATGTCCTGGGGGGGGCAGGGCTGGGCCGGCGCAAGACCCCCCCAGAGCCCAGACACAGCTGGCACCCCCAGCCCAGGGAGCCCCCGTTTGCACCCAGCGTCCCCCTTGCCACCCTGCTGACGGCAAGGCGAGGAGCGCGGCCCTAGCGCAGCCCCACGTCAGCCTCTGCTCGGCTCCCCACGCTCCTCGAGCCCCGTGCACCTCTCCCCGGCGGCTCTCGGCTTCGGGCTGCACTCAGAGCGCAGGAAAGGCCGTCTCACCTCCGCAGGCGCTCCGCTGGCCACGTTGCCCACGCCTCTCACGGCCGTTTGCCCCACGCTCCTGACAGGGTCGCACGATCTCTCTGTTAAGGCCTCTAAGAGGGGCTTCAGGAGCTCGCTCTGCTCCACCACTTGCTCCTTCATCAGCTGCAATAAAGCCACGGGGCTGCCAGCATCCCGACGCCGTTCACGCCAGGCAAGACGCAGCACTAGCCGTGGCCCGGCGCTCCAGGGTCGAGAAGCCCCTCAGCCCCCGACGGGTTCCCCCACAGCCGGGGGCTTTCCCTCCGGGCCGGCCCGGCTGCAGCTGCAGGGCCGGGCAGCTGCCAAAAGCAGAGCCGCGCAGCGCCCGGGGAGGCCTCGCGCACGGCCCGCGCGGGGCGGCACCTCTTGGCAGGAAGCTGCACTTGGGCCCGGGGCCCCGCAGCTCTGCCGCGGCCCCCCGAGCTCAGCAGCGCATCCCGCCTGGGCTTGGGGTGCCTGGCAAAGGCGGCACCCAGCAAACACCCCTCCACCTGCCCTCCCCAGCAGCACCAGGCACGAGGGCCACGATGGGCTCGGCGGCACCAGCGACAAGCGCCAGCACGGGCCACTTGGCAGCGGCAAGAAGGGCCCTGGCAGAGCTCTGGCAAGGGCTCTGCAGGGGCTGGCGGGTGCCGCTCCCCAGAGGCTTCCTACAGAGCAGGAGCCAGTCGAGGCGCTCCAGCAACACTCGCTGCTGCCACCTTCCCCCAGAAAGGGACGCCCCGAGCAGCCGCTTCTTAGGGAACCCTCCGAGCCCTCCCTGCCCTGCTGCTGCCTCCCCTCAGCAGAGAAAGCCGTGGCCGCGAGCCGCAGGTTTGCCGAGCACCACTCCAGCCACGGGAAGAGGCTCTCCGCTAGGTGCTGCGGGACCAGCTCCGCGCCGAGCAGCACGCTGCGCACAAAGCACCAGCGGGCTTGTGACGTGCAGTCACGCAGGACGGCCACAGGCTGCGACTCCCAAATCCCCCCGCTCTGACGCAGACGCTGCTCTGCACCTCAGCAGAGCTCCCGGGCACGCAGCGAGCTCCCAGCAGCCCTTTCCCCGCGCACAGCCCCCGAGACAGGGCACGCCGCATCCCGGCGCTCTCACCTCGCCAGCAGACGCACAGTGTGCCGGCGGTGTGAGCCCGGGGCTCTGCCAGTGATGCCCACGCTCCCTGCTCCCGGAGCAGCCGCAGCCACCGCTCCTCCAGGCACTTCGCCAGCACCAGCTCTGAAGCCTCCGCAAAAAGCCTGGTGGAAAAGAAAAACCAGAGAAGTTGCCAGGCGCACAACTTTGGGGGAACATTTATCTCTAGCGAAGCTAAAACAGCTCAGCCGCTTGGCGAGGCGCTCGTTCACGCAGCCTAAACCCCGCTGAGGGAGAGGCAAAGTACCCCTGAAATGACACTCCGCAGTCGCCAAGGCTCAAGCTAACAGAAAACCGGCCCCTGCCGCTCCTCACCTGCCCGGCGTCTCCTTGCTCCCTGGCTCCCCGAGGGACAGCGCCATCTCCTCCCCCAGCGTCTCCCTGATCTGCCCCAGCAGGCAGGGAAGCAGGAAGGGAAGCAGGCGCTGCACCAGCGCCTCACTCCGCACCGCCGACACCACCTCACAGAGGGCCTGGGTGATCTACAAAGAAATTCAACCGAGAAGCACCGGGTGAAACAAGGCCTTTGCTCACCATCCACGTCCCCCCACCGGCCTGCGAGGCTTTCACTGGCTCCAGGTCTCACTGCGGCCACAGCCTTGCGGCCCGCCAGCAGCAAACTGTCCTGCCTCCCCACACCGCTAACGCTGCCGCTGCCCCGGCACAGCACCCTGCGAGGCTCCCCGGGCGCTCGCAAAGGGCACCAAACTCCCTCGCGCTCAAGCCCAAGCTGGAAAGCAGATGTGAAGCAGCACCAACGCCTCCGCCGCTGGCCGTATCACGCAAGGCTCCCGCGCTGCCCAGCTCCCAAGCACAGCACTCGCTCCTCTGGCTGCTCTTTCCAGCTGCCCTGAACTTTTCAGGTAAGTGCACCAGCGTGCAGCCCCCCAGGGCGCTGCTCCCCAGGTTCCTCCGCAGCTCCGCTGTGTCGCTGCAAGGGAACAGATGCTCGCCCGGGAGCCCGCATCCTCGTGCACCTGCGACGTCCTCGCGAGAGGCCAAACGCTCTCCTCGTCTGCAGCAACAGGGTTGCTGAGGCCCGGGCGGGCACGGGGACACGAGCCCCCGAGCCGGCAGCGCTCAGCCTTTCCTGGGGAAAACCCACCTGCTGCCCAGCGGGACCCCCCCCACGCAGGGGTGCCCTGGGGCCGGCTCTCGCTGCTGAGGGAAGGGCCAGTGCGCAGACCTGTCCGCGCGCAGGCGCTTCTCGAGGAGGCTGTCAAGCACCAGCCGTTGGCGAGAGCGGGCCAGGAGCAACAACGCCCGCAGCACAACCCGCCACGGGGGGCTCTGCCGGGTGCTCCGCAGGCACGTGGAAAGGATGCTCACCATTTCGGGCACCTGGAAGGAGGAAGGCAACAAAGAACGGCTTGCTGCATCCCTTCCCTGTCCTTCTTCGGGGCCAACAGCCAACAACAGAGAACAACCAAAGGCAAATGGAGAAAACGCCTCTCTCACCTCCGCCTGCAGTAGTTGCTCTCCGCACTCCCCCAGGAACGGGAGCATCCACCGCCCAGCGACCCGCGCACACACGGGCCTGGCACACAGCAGGCTCTCCGCAGTGGGCCTCAGGAAGTCTGTGGCCTGGCCTCGGGGGGAATGTTTGCAAACAAGCTGGGGAGAAAGCAGAAATGGAAGAGACCACGTCACAGGTTGCTCAGAAGCAGAACTCACGTCCTGACAACAGCGCTCACACACGCGCGCAAATCACGGCATCTGCTCCTTTTGCCGTGGGCCAAAAGGACAGACTTGTCTCCAGCTCCCTGCTCCGTGCTCACGTCACGCATCCCCATGCGACAGCTCACTTGCAGAACTGCGCGAGACCCTGCAGGGAGCAGGGAGACGGGCAGGAGCCCTGCACCGGGCCCCCACCCCGCTTTGCAGGGCCCAGTTACCTTTGCGATGCTGGCACAGGTCACCGGCAGAGACTCGGCGGTGGCAGCATTCAGCCGCTCGTGCAGGGACCCAATCCCTTCAGCTGCCGCTTCCGTGGTCTCGGCTGCAGCTAGCAGAGAGGGGAGTCATGTTCACAGGCAGCAAACCTCCGGCCCCGCGCGCAGATAAAGCGGGACCCGAGGGAGGGCGGCGAAGGCCACGGCAAAGCCAGGGCCGCCCAACACGGCGCAGCGGGTTTGCGAGCCAGGCGAGGGGCCGGCCGTGGAGGGCGCTGGTCCCTGCCACCGGGGACCACATCCTGCCCTCAGGCAGCAGCGGGCACCGGCCCTGCATGCTCTCCTCACCTCCAAATTGCAGCAGGCGGCCGAGGCAGGTCGCTGCCTGCCGGCGGGACGCGGCTGGCACGGCGCTTGTCAGAGGCCCCAGCAGCGCTGCCAGGGAGCCCAACTGCTCGCGGGCATGGCCTCGCTGTGGGAGCAAGAGGCAGCCAAAAAGGTTACTAGCAGCCCCTGCAGCCGCTTGCCCTCTCCTGGCTGCACCCCCCACCCCGAGCCGCAGCCAGGCAGGGGGCAAACAAGGGGCTGCCCCGCAGCCCAGGACACCCCAAACCCAGCGCTCGCCCGGGCGCAGCTCCCTGCTGGGGCCACGGCCAGCGCGGAGGGGGCCAGGCAACGCGGGCGCCCTGCTCACCCTGCGCTCGCAGGCCTCTTCGTGAGCACCCAGCAGCTGGACGCACACCCACCCGCAGGGCCCTCTCCCGCTCGCACGCCTGCACCGAGGCGAGCCAGCACCGCAGCACCCGGCCACGGGCGCACCTGCCTCACCACGGGCCTCTTTCTGCCCGGCGCCCCTCGCCAGCCCCCTCCCTTCCCGGCCCTGCCGCCTCCACAGCCCCAGGCTCTCCAGGCCCCCCAGCCCTGGCCCAGGAGCCCTTCCCCACGGGCACCTCCCCGCTCGGGGCTCTCGCCGCGGCGCCCTGCACTTGGGCAGTGCCCCTCGCTCACGGCTGCGCCTACGCAGAAGCTGCGGTGCGTCCAGGCAGCTCCGCACGACACTGTGAGCTGCCTGCAAGGAAGCTGCTGCCCATGGGAAAAGCTTGGCTGCAAAACTAGGGCGAGGGCACCTCAAACTGGCACCCTTTCACTCGCTGCCAATTTGGGGTGTTGCACCTGCTTACAGGGAAGCTCCTCTCCTCGGAGCAGCCCCGCGGGCAGGATCCCCACGGCTCTGGCCGCCCCGCTCGGGCAGCGGCGACGCTTTCCCTGCCGCCCCACGGACGCTCGCCTGCACCGTGTCCTCGAAGCAGGCAGGGGCTGCCTCTGCCTGCAGAAGGGCTCTCAGGAGCTGGCGCAGCGCTCGCAGGGACGGCGCCTGCACACCCTGACACCAGAAAGGGCGACTGAGGCCGGGCACCCCGCGGAGATGCCAACGCAGCCAGCCGCTGCCAGAGCGCGGGGCGCCCGGAGCTGGGCCCCCACCGAGGGGCAGCTGAGAAGGGCTGGCAGGTACCCGCGTGCGTGCGGCAGCCACCACCACATCCCCTTCCTCTTCCCTCTGCTCCGGGTGACGAAGGCACACAACGCCCTCGCAGCACTGAGCCAGGAGGCTGCGCTTTTCCTCCCTGCTCACACGGGGCTGCAGCTTGCTGCCAGCAGAAAAAAGGGACGGAAACCACAAAGAGGCCTTACTAGCGCTCTCCAGAGCGACTCAAAGGACCACTGCCGTTGTCCCCATCCACAGCCCCAAATCCAGTGCCCACAGCCCCAGCCACACCAGCCAGCTGCGCTGGGACTCGCAGCGACTCCCACAGCCCCACACAGACCCTACCTCAACTGCTCCACGGCCACCACGGCCTGGGGGCGCACCAGGGACTCTGGGGGCTCCTCCTCAATCACCTCCTGCAAGTCACAGGGACGCAGGCACAAAGCGGGCAGCGCGCAGGGCTGCGGGAGAGCCCTCCCACCTGACCCAGCCACGCGCTCTGCTGCCAGGTCCCACCGGCACCACCACCCCCACGGCTCCCACCAAGGCCCCGCAGGACGAGGCGGCACCTCCCTGGCGCCCGGACGCACCGCGCTCACCCGCCACGGCCCTGAGCACCAGCACCCAAGTGCCCTGCCAGCTAGGGAGGCAGCTCAGGGTGCTCGGGACCTCGCGCACGGCCCCACGACACCAGCGCGCCCCTGCGCAAACCCGCCCCAGGCACAGCCCAAAGCTCCCCTGCGCAGTGGCCCTGGCTCCGGGCGCTCACCAGCACCGTCTGCAGCAGCTCCACTCGCAGCTCAGCTCAAACCCGGAGCAGGTGGCCACAGCCCGGACGGCCAGGCTGAGCTCAGCGATGCTCTGCACCACGGAGAGCTTCAGCTCTGTGTCCTGAGGCCAGGGGACAAAAACATGCTTGGAGCTCGGCCAAGGGCGGAAAGAGCAGCGCGGCTGGGGGCAATCTGCCTCCAAGCACAGCACCAGCAGCACACTGCGCCCTCCAGCAACCCAGCGCACCCCAGCTCGGCACCTGCGCCCCAGCCAGCAAACCTCCTCTCCCCTCCCGCAAAGGAGCCTCCCGCGGCCAGGGAAGCAGCTGCCCCGGCTGCCGCCCGGAAAGACCCCGCCGACCCCGGCCCAGGGCAGCAGGGTGAGCAGCGCTGGCACGGCTGCAACAGCAAAGGGGTGCACGGGAAGGGCGAGGAGAGGCTGGAGCTGGCAGCACCTGGCCCGCTCTGCCCCACGCCCCAGCACCCGCCCAGCAGCCCTCTCAGCACAGCCGCAGGACGCTCCCCACCACATGGCTCTCAACAGGGGCAAGCAGCTGCTCCCTGGCGGCGCGCAGCGCCATCCTGCTCTAGACACCCACGAGCGCAGCCCGAGTCCTCGCCGGGTCGCTCTGCTGCGCATTTGCCGGAGAAGCACCAAGACGCCACCCCATGGCCCCGCTGCGCCCGGCACCCCCTGCGCTCCCCAGGCGGGAGCTGCCCCGCACCCCACCGGCGCCTCAGCTCCCCGTGCACCTCCCAGCACCTCCCCACGGCGCTGCTCGAGCTCCCGGCAGCTCGGCGCCGGCGGCCGGCACCCACCCCACAGGCGCGGAGCTCGCGCAGGCACGGGCCGAGGGCAGAGCCTCCCTCGCCCCCACCGCTGGCGCTTCACCAACACGGCGGCGGGCAAGCGAGCGCTGCAGCTGCCCCGGCTGGGCAGCTCCCACCCACCAGGCGCCAACCCCCTCCCGCCCTAAAACACCCCACGCGCCCCACCCCCGCCACGGCCCCTTTCAAGCACAGCGCTCAGGCGCTTCTTAACACGGGCGCAAACAAAACGCAGCAGCTGCCACCAGGCTGCCGCTGGGGCACAAGTGACAAGAGGCCAGAAGGAAAACAAACAGCGACACCCCAGGCCCTTTACCTGCTGCTGCTGCTGCTGCAAAGTCTCCGTGAACCCCTCGACCGAGGACAACGCCAGCTGGAAGCGGCTCTCAGCACAGCGAGACGCAACACAAGTCAGTGCCTGCGACGCACCAGAAAGGGGCAGTCGCTGCGGCCCCAACGCCCAGCCCTGGCCAGCTCCACTGCCCACGCAGGGAGCAAACCTTCTCCCAGGACAGGCGGGGAGAGCTGCCCAGCTGCCGCCTCAGCTCCCACCTCAGGCCCACGGTCCAGGCCTCGCTCTCGATGAGCTCCAGCGACGTTCGTGGGAACTAGGGCCAAGTGAGACGTGAAGCAAATGCTCCCCTGCCCTTGGCCAGGGCCGTCTGCGCATCCACACGGCCCCACAGACTGTCGGCGCAGAGCTCCCCTTTGTGGCAGCCCCTCTCCCCGCTCGCCCCTCTTGCAACCCGCCTCTCGCTCTTCCCCTAATGCAAAGCCCGAGGAAGCAAAAGCCCTCGCTCTCAGCCCAGCGAGTGCCACGGCAGGGCCCGGGCGTCTCCTTTGTGCTCCGACGCCCCAAAGCCTCAGGCCATCGCGCTGACAAGCGCTCGCCAACCTGCCACCATCGCCCTCCGCCAGCCTGGGCGGCTGAAGGCATCTTGCTGCCCCCTCCGCCCCCAGCCTCTCCCCCCCGCCGCCACTTCACCTGCCAGGTGCAGCAGCAGCAGGGGGATCTCTGCAGCCCACCTCGCCCCCATGGCTCCGGGGATCATGCCGGGCACTGGCCTCGGCACCAGCTCTCCCAGCCTCTCCCCTCGCCCTGGCCACAAAAGCTCTGTCCCCGGGGCCCCGCTACTCACCAGCAGGCGAGCCAGCAGCGCCTGGGCAGCGGGCAGAGCGCCCGCGGGCAGAAGGAAAGGCTGCGTGAGATGCTCAGCCCCACCGGACCCTGCCCGTGCCATGGCCCACGGCCCCACGCGGGGCTCAAGGGCACTCCAGCCGCACCGCCTCCGCACCAGCCCTGCCGGGCTCCTGTGGCTCAACAGCCGCCGCCGAAGGCAGCCCCGGCACAGCAGCAACCAGCCCCCGGGCCCCTGGCAAGAGCCGGGTGCAGCTCTGCCCCGCGCTGGCCCGGGCCTCCTGTGCAGGGTTGGCAGGGGACACAGGGACACACGTGGCCCCACTCCCACCCAGCCCCACACAGCACGCCGGCACTTTCTGCTCACCACCTTGCTCCTCAGACTCCAGGGTCTCGGGCACCTCCTCCTCTTCCTCGTGCTCTGCTCTCTCCTGTCTCTCAGCCAGCGCGCACAGACAGCGTGTGACAGTGTGCTCCTTCCCCCCCCCACTGATGTGCTCTCTCCCCCTCAACCTGACCTCCCTGTAAGCAGCACCTATGTAGGGGCTAGTTGAGTGTGCGCCAATTAAGGCCCATCTAGCATGCAAATACGACTGTGAGTCAATCATCCCCCCCCCCCCCCCATAAATAGGGGGCAGCCCAGAGCCCATGGAGCTCTCCTGAACAGCAGTGGGCTGCACTGCAGAACCTCCTCTTGAGCAGGGACACCTCTCACGGTCACTCCTCGAGGCTGAGAGATTCCTTACCCGCCACAGATCCTCGGGAAGTGATTAATAGCGTGCTGAACTTTTGCGAACTTTGTGAAACTTTGCTGAGTTATATCTCAGATTAATTGCACACATAACCCCTTAGACATAAACCGTTGACCAAGTCTGGGACTAGGACTGGATCCAGCTGCACCTAGGCTCCTCTCCAAAGGAGTTTAGAAAGCAAGGGGCTCCAGTCTGAACCTCGTGACTTGACGGCAGGGTCTCTGTTGTTGCACGCGCATCTGACCCTGTCCTTCATGCAGTAAATAACTGAGTGAACCTTGCCAATTGAACCTCGTTAAATCATTCTTATTTACGATTGAACTTTGTTAAGTCGCTGTCTTACTGCAATAAACGTAGTGCTGCTTCCCTCTTACGAGTGAAGTGCATCACTCCTTTCACAACACCGTCCCAGCCAGGCCACAAAACCGGGCACACGGGAAGCAGAGAGACCTGGGCCAGAGCCTGAAGAAAAATCCAGCGCGCTCCCACTAGCGCACAGGGGCCATTGCTCCAGCACAGAGGCCCCGCGAGCCAGGAGCGGCTCGCGCCACTGCTCACACCAGCGCCAGGGCATTCGGCCGCCTAGAAAGCCTCGCTGGCACCCAGGGGCCCCATGGCAGCAGCACAAAAGCTGCCAGGTCACACAGGCTGCCAAACTGCCCTCCAGCTCCCCGGCCAGCCCACAACACAACCCTTTCTCAAATGTAGCAGGACTAATTCATCCCGATGCCATGGAAGAAAAGCCGGGGCCAGAGGCAAGGCAACATCATCGCCTTTCTCTTCCGCATTTCGGAGCTGCGTTTCTGGAGGCCCCAGAAGCCCTTCTGATAGACCCGGGGTCCCTGGGCTCAGCCCTGCACAAAGGCAAAGCAAAGCTGGGCCCTGGCCCACCCTGCTGCAGCCTCCGCACACATGGGGAGACGCAGGAGGATGCGCACACCGAGCACGGGGCTCCCTGGAGACCCCAACGCGGGAAGGCCGTGCATGGCGCTGCTTGGGACCAGACAGCCATGGAGCTGCTTTCCAGGGATGGGGGGGTTTCCCTGGGAACGTGGTCCTGCGGGAATCGCCACTGCAGGCAGAGCGGGGCTGGCCACAAGCAGCCGCTGGGGACGGACGGCGGCAGGCCAAGCTGCCAGCGAGGGCTGCAGCTTCTGCCCAAATCAGGCTGCCCGGGGACCCCATCACCTGACCCTTTTGCCTGTCGCCACCCAGCAATGCAGCCCACAGCGCCGCTGGCCCAGGCGCCTTTCTGAGCAACCTCCTGGGGGCTCCCAGACACGGACCTGCTCGGGGACTCATGCCACCCCCATCAAGGGACTCTTTTGGCTTTAAATGGATGAGGCAGCATGGCTTTGACACCATCTGCCTGCTCGCTGGCTTCACTCAGGGGGCTCCCAAAGCGGCACACGGGGCAGGCAGACCTACAAGCACAGGCAGGGGCAGTTCTCAGGGCCTCGACAAGCAGCCTCAAAAGAGGACAAGCTGACAAGGACTAAGCTGCTCTCAAGCTTTTTGCGCTGGGAGCAGGAAGAGCTGGGAGTTCATCTCTGAAACTAAACACGCAGCCAAACCAGGAGATCGCAGTGGTGCACGTGCCACATGGAAAATCCAGTTAAGGGGCATCTTTGGAGGTCCCAAATCGCATGGCAGAGGTATACTGCAAGAGCACTGATGAAGCGACCCAAAGAAGGGGCAGGGGGCAGATGCGCTTCACACACAGCAGGCTTGCTGCGGGATTTGGACCCTCACCACCACCAGCTTTACTCGAGCCTCTAGCTAGGACCCATCCCAAGCAAAGCAGGCTCCAGTCTCATTGCCCACGTCCACCCACAACTCAGGCTAAAACCAGCGCCCCTGCAGCGCCAGCCCCAAACCCAGCCACAGCCAGCGCAGTCGCAGCTCTGCAGCTAGCGCCCTTGGCTGCTGCACTGCACAGCTGTCACACTGCCTTGATGCTGGCTAAGAACTCGTACAGAGGGGAACTGGAGGGAAGAGACACCCCCACTGGGCAGCCCTTTCAGGGGACCGAGCCCTCCTTTGGGCTTTCCTAGTTACAAAGCATGCAGTGGTTGGAGACAAAATCCACTGCTGGTCGGCTGAGGGCGTCTGCTTGGACAATGAGATTTTGAACAGGAAGGCATCGGCCACTTTAGGCCCTCTCCTAAGAATAGCCTTGCCCAGCCCAAAAGGGCCCCTCTTCTCAACTGGGTCCCTCTTCCAAAGAGCTTCAAGCAAACCATCAGCGACCCAGCAACTGCCAGCTCCCACCTCACCCCCGCAGCAAACACGGCTGCGCACAAAAGCCCTAAACACAAATGGCAAAGGAGAACAGGGCAGGGAAAGCGCACGAGGGACCCAACTCAGAGCAAGGTCCTTCCCAGCACGGCAAAATTGAAGATGCTTCCGTCCTCCGGAGCACCGTAGGCAGAAATGGCAGCAGACCTGCTTCTGTGCAGCCGGATTAAATCCTTCAAGCAGCAACCTGGGGAGAAGGCTGGGCCTCGAGTGTCAGACCCACACTAAGCAGGGGGGGCTCCGCTTTGGGAAGCCACAGGGCCTAACGCAGGATTGTTGCCGCTCCGTCACCGGACACAGCCCCTCTGCCCCCCATTTCCTTCCTTTAGGGGTACACGCACAGAAGAAAGGCCCTTTCTTTTACTCCCACAAGTCACATGAAAGCAAGCCTTGGGTTTTACAGCAAGGCCCAAGCAAGGCATGAAGAGGAAGGGACTTCTCAAATAAAAGGGCAACTCCCTGTCTCCAGGTCGGCAGAAACGCCTGCGAGCACTAACAGCCTGATCAAGGAGGGCAAGCAGGCGCCTCGGGACCGAGCGAGCAAGGAAACGCAACGCTTCCCTTGCCTTGACGCTCAAGCTCGCCGAGGAGGAAGGAGGGAGGCCAGACCCCACGGCGTCCAGCTGACCACGGCACAGCGCCAAAAGGGGCTGCAGGAAGAAAGCTTTGGGCAGGGCAGCACCCTGGCACACCGCACATATCCTGCCCTGCATGGCACTGCCCACCACTTCTCCACAGCCATTGCCGCACAGTTATAGTTAAGGACAAAGCTGCGGGGCTGCCTGCTCCCCCCGTATGCACCAGCCACCCAGCCATCAACACGTGGCAAGCACTGCTCTCCAGGCTCGCTCCTGGCAGCGGGGAAGCGCAGCCGGAGCGCGTTACCTTGGGACACCATCACTCCCCAGGGCACACTCTTCCCTGCAGGGCACCTGACCCCAAACTAGCTCTGCAGTGAGCGCAGACGCTGCGGCTGGGGCAGCACTCATGCTGCAGCAGAGTTTTGTGGCTCTGGCACGGACGTGGCTCTGCTCAGCACCCGGACACCGCCGGGCAGGACTCACACAGCGCAAGTGGCTGGGCACAGAGCTCCTCGCCGGCTGCAGCCCCACACAAAGTGCCCCGGCCTCAGACCACCCCACAACAGACCCCTCAGCGCTGGGCTCCTCACAGCGCCTGATCCCAGACCCGCAGCCTGGGGCCCCAGGGAAGAGGCCCTGCTCTGCCCACTTAGGCTGCCTGCGCTTGCACCGGCTCATTACTACTTTCAAATGCCCGGCCCATCACCAGCTGTTAAAGCAACTTGCCCAAAACCTCTGTGCAGCCTAAACTAGACACTGCTTTGGGGAAAACTCCTTGGGCCTGGCTTAGAGAGGCTGCCTTTATTCCAGCAGCTGATCCTGGGCGCTACCTACACAAGCCCTCACCCTTTCCACTGCGCTTGCAGCTTCTTCAGCCTTTCAGCCTTCTCAACCCTTTTTTGCCCTTTCCACTGAGAAGCCCCTAATGGAATCACGCTATAGCAAGAGGACTCACTCTGCGCAGAGAGCAAGAAGGGTTTGTCCTTGATTCCAACAGTCAAGAAACCTTTTCCTCAAAAGCTGCGCATCCACTGCAAAGGAGATTCACGGGGCCCCAAACTACGGTCAGGAAGTGCTGCTGTATCCAAGTGACTTTCCTTACTACCATCCACACCCAGCTCCGTTTGCTTTAAGGTTATCACTGCCCCTGCAGCAATTTAGTGATCTAGAGGGAAGGCATTGAGTTACGGGTAATCTGAAGGTTGGGCATTCTGCAGTGAATTTATTGTGGGTTTTGTGGTTTTTTTTTTAATTTCAAGTTTTATATGCCAGACATGCACAGAATCTCCCTTTAGGCTCAAGCAGATACAAAACAGCTCTGTTGCAGTTTTCACAGTGCCAAGCTCATACATTCCTCCCATAGCATGACCAAATCAAGAGTTGTCCTTTAAGAGAGAGAGAGAAAGAGAGAGAGAGAAATGAATCACTCCCCTATTCAGAACCAGGAGGAGGTAAAAAAAAATACCCCAAAGCTTGGGGGGAGGGGGGACAAAACCCCACCCAGCCCACGAAGATATTCTGGTACTAACCCTGCTGGGGCAGCTGCTAACGCAACTGCTTGCCAACCAAAGGGCATTAGCCCAACCAGCGTGTCAGCACAGTTGACCCAGGAAGGCTCGTGCATGCACAGCATGGCGCGCGCAGTGATTCCCTTTGCCTGTATTGACCTGACAGGGGGTTGGTAACTCTGCTTTGCCTCAACTGCTGCAAAAACAACAAACCTTTTCCGAAAGCCAGGCGGAGAGCTGATGGCATTGGAGCAGCTCAGTCTCAGGGGAGAAATCCAGCAATACCTGACCAAAAGAAAACTGGAAGCACAGGCTCAGTGTCGCTGCCCACATCCCCCCTTCAAAATGCACCTCCCCCTCCCTACCCCCGGCTGTATCCATTCCTGCCCTCCCATGCCACCCCCATCCTCATCCCACCCACATCCACCCACTAGTCTTCCCCTAAAAGGGGGAAAAAACAAACACAAACACACACACTGCTTGCTGGTTCACACAACCTCAGGTTTCTCAGGAGGCCTGACACAAACTGGACAAGGCAGCAAGGCTGAGCTCTTCCCAAGCACTGTCTGACCTTGGGGACTCAGCAGGACCAAGCCTTTGGGGGGGACCTTGCAGCAGCAGCAAGGACAGGGGAAAAACACTCGAGCGTCTTGGACAAGGAGGAGTTTGAGACCTACACAGGACAGTTACAGCCTAATATTCCTCACTCTAACTTGTAAGGGAGGGAAACAAGCCTTTGCTTTGAAGAAGAGAGGAAGAACCAGACTTGGCGCTTGCTCTGCAGCTCTGCAGGGGATGGGCTGAGCCTGTCCCTGCAGAGCACAGGGCTGGGAGCAGGCTGTGCAGCCAAGACATTCAGAGGCCTGTCTCCTCCCTGCTGCTGCCTGAGCCGTCCGTGGTGGCTGCTCTCACCCGGCTGCCCTCGTCCTTGCTCTGCGCCAGGGCCATGGAGGTGAGGAGCTCTCTGGCACAGGCCTTCTCTCTCGCGAGGTGTTACGGCGCCCGGCACAAAGGGGCCCTGGATTTCACTACAGCCTCTTTGAGCAAAGGCAGGAAATGTTAGTGTGTCCTTTCTTTCCTTTCCTCTCTCCCAGGCTTTTTAAGGTCTTCCCATCCTCAGTGAGGGCTTTTACACACAGTCATTCACCCCTCAGGCTGTCAGCTCAGGGTTTTGGGGCGCTGAAAAAGTCAGAGGTTTCAAAGGGAGAGGAAAAGCCAGGGCAGTGAGCCCTTTTGGGTTTCTTCCTCCCCTGGGCTCAGGCTGGGCAGCTGATGGGTAGGACTTGACCAGGTTCCCCTCCAGGGGAGGGGAAAGGTGCCTGCTGAGTTGGAAGGCAACTCAGCCAGGCTTCTGGGGACCATCTTCTCAGCAAGGGAGAGGAATTGCTCATGGTGTTTCTACAGTCTCTTGTAGCTGAGCTGAAGAGCAGCTCAAAGGAGAAGCTCTTCATTCAGAGCAACATAGCCCCAACCTTCTCTGTACAATCTTGTCTGATCTGCTTTTTTATGGGAAAAGCAACTTCGTGACAGAGCAATACTCCAAGTTCATCAGGTTGTACCTTGAGACAGCTTTTCCTGGGTTCTTTTCTGTTCATCTTTGGACTTCTCCAGTTGCTTTTACTTTCATGGTCTTATCAACTTCTCAGTAGACAGATGTACACAGCACTTTGAACAGCAGTTCTTGAACTGATTTTCTATTGGGCAGCCTTCTTCAACATAATCACTACCTCCTTTTATACCCTCTTATTTGATTTATGGAAGCAGAGTACATAAAGCATATTTGGACACCTTGCACTTGCTTGGAGAACCTTTCCTTCAGCCAACAACATCAATGGTGAGGACCAGGATGCAAGATGGGGGGCAGTCCTGTGAGCCCATCATTGGGTGAAATGTGACCCATTGTGCCTGGAGTGATTTTTGGAGCAGGCATTCATGCCAGCTCTTCTCACAGTGGTTCTATTTTTCAAGTGCTTCTTGGTGTTTCTCCTGTTAATGGGAGAAGGATTTGCAGGAGCACAGAGAAGAGCCTGCTCTCCAGCAGGCAACTGAACTGCTCTGTGACCTTGCCTTCTTCACGGTCATATTTGGCCCTTGAGCAGCTGCCTCATAAATCTGTCTGCAGAGAACTTGCATCCTGTCCCCAGGCAGCCTTTGCGGCAGTGGAGGGGGAGGATATGTTCCCTTTGCACGGGTGCCACCAAAGGTCTGAATTCTTCACCCACCTGAGGGGCACTTTAAAGAGGGCCCGAGGTGACCGCGGGTTATGGTATTTGGCCTGCTCAGAGGGTGCGTGATTATTGGCAGTGGTGGCATCTGCCTGCTCCTTTGCGGGTTTAGCATCTGCCCCTGATTTACTGCCTTGTCCTCTCCTGCTTTTCCCCACTGCTGCCTGTGTCCTTGACCTCTGCCCAAGGGAGGCATGTGGCCGCTGCTTGCAATGCATGCTGGGACACCTCATCAGGGGGCTGCTAAGGTCCTACAGAGGCACATGCTCACCCAGAGGGGCCTCCCCTTGCTCTCTGCCTTCTTCAGGCCACTCCGCAAGCGCTCGTGCCCATCGCAGCCACAGTCCCTGGCACTGCAGTCTCAAGGCTGCCAAATGTCACCCCACTGCACTGCAGTTGCAGTTGTCTTTCAGTCAGTGGCAAGTCAAGGGCCACGGAGGACTGGTCAGGGCTGCTCCAACTCTGGGGGGTATCTAGGGTTAAGGCCAGCTCTGCGGCATGCTCCTCTTGCAAGGTTCTTGCACTCTGCTCCTGGGCAAGCCGGCGCATCCGTTGCTCCTGGGGGCAGGAGGCAGCCCTGCCTAGGTGGTTCTCAGCCTTCTTCTGAGGCCTCGTAGGGACAAGGTTACATGTCCACGTGCTCTGCAAATTGCTTGTGCATCCAATGAGCCCTTATCCCAGGCAGGTACATATTCAAGGATCCTGGCAGGGACACCAACCCATAAAGAGAATAGAGTTTGGTCAGTTGGACTCACCTGGAGAGTTGACCATGCAGGATGATGTGCACGCTTCATCTTGATGGCTCTGATCGAAATCCAGCCCAGGAAGCTGTTGCTCTCCGATACGTGACAGTGCATGCAGAAGGCTCTCGGACAGCATGTAGAGGGATGCCACGCAGGAACCTAGAGAAGGAGAGCACAGAAGCTAGCAGCATCCTCATGAGCACACAGAAACAACTCCAAGCTCCTCCAGAAGCACCAGCGTTCTAGGCCACTTTCTGCACGGCTCCCAAAATCCCAGGGGCAAGCCACCGCAGAAGGGCTAAAGGGCTAGTGCAAAGCAGCACAGCACCAGCTCCTGTTACTGCCATTGGTGGGAAACCACACTGGGGCACAGCAAAGGTGCCTCAGGCTGGCCTTGCCTGCAGCTGCGCTATCTAGGGCCTGGCAAAGCTCACTTACCAGCATGCCTTGCAGATCAACCACCTTGTAGATGAGTGGAAGGGCCCCACAAGCCCAGACACATTTTCCTACCTGCTCCTACTTCAGCTGGGCTTTTGCAGCTACTCCTCTCCTACTTCTCCACAGAAGCAACTCCCCTAACACTTCCAGCTATCACTCCCAAGAAGGAAAAACCCACATCCTATTTTTGACCTCTGCCAGGGGGTTCCCACAAGTTACTGGCTCAGAGGTCCCACTACAGTTAGTGCAGTCTTTGGCTTTCCTCCTAGCAAAGAGGAACAATTCTGAGCGGTAAACTTGTAGCGAATGAAGGCACAGACTCAAGAAGTGGTGCATCTTGAGACATTTATTGTTTGCTTCTGAGCATATTTATACTAAGTAGTTAGCTGCTTCAGCGGTTTTACAGATACACTTTGCTAAGCCAGTCATCAGGCTGATCATGTCACAGGTAGCCAGTCATTACACCGATCACGCACACGGCGATCATGCCTTGTACTTTGCTACTTGCTTCTCCTTTCCCACAGCTTGCTACTTGCAACTTTCCTCCCTTGTACCTTGTTACTTGCTTCTCTTTTCCCATACGCTTTGCTGCTTGTAACTTTCCACCAGTTTAACCCTGTCATGACCCTCCACATCTCCCCCTTCCTTTAATAATTGAAAGGCTAAGGCGGTATGAACTTGCAGGGTCATGACTTGCTTCATGCTCTGGTCAATCATTCTTTGTACACAATTCAATAAGCATGGCACACACATTAGTATTGCAACAAATACAAAAGCTATAATAAGTCCTAGAATCAGGATGCGTTTTAACCAAGGTCCTACAGCAAGCATATTCAACCAAACATTCCCCATACGTTTTTCCCATCGTCTTCTTGCAATTGTTTTGTTAACGCCTTCAATCTTGCAATGCTCATATGTGTTGACTCAGAATGATCACTCAGATTCATACAACACATTCCCTCAAAATCCTGACAGCCATGGCCTTGGGCCAATAGCAAAAAACCGATCGCAGCCCCATTCTGCAAGGTGGCATGTCTAACTGAATCTATGTCTGTTAACAGGGCGTTCAAAGCAGTACTAGTAGCATTTGCTTCCTCTGCAAGCCAGCATCCTAATTTGTTAAGTTGTGATAAAGCGGGAGCAGTTCCTACTCCTGCGAAAATACTACTCAAGACATGCTTAGTTGGGTCCCACAATTCTATGTCGCTACTACAGTCTGATGTAAAGCTGTGGGTGGACCGTTTTGTCCGAACACGGGCAGTTCCATCAATTAACAACTTTTCGGGATGGAACAACGTCAGAAGCCCAAAGGTACATGGGCCTCCCACTTAATAGGATACTGTTTTTGTCCTACCAGTTTAGCTCCAGATTTTAGAACAACCTTCACTGGTTTCGCCAATTTAGACCTACCTGGAATTCTGCTAGCCCATACAACTGGTAGTACTGCATCCTATTAAAAGCTATCCAGGCCACTTCTAACATTTTCCCCAGATCTCTCAAATCTGCTCCTTCTAATTTTTGAAGTTTCCTTCTTATGTCTGGAGCCGATTGTCCCATAAAAATTGAAGCTAGCTGCTGGGCTTCCTCTGGTTTCTCAGGATCCAGGTTGGTAGATTTTCTGGCAGTAACTTCTAATCATTCCATAAAAGCAGATGGGGATTCAGTCGGTTCTTGTCTGACCTCATTTATTTTGGACCAATTAACTGCTTTTGGCATACCATGTTTTACACTATACAATATCCATTTCTGATATCTTATTAGAAGTCCCTGGGGTCCTGGCAGGTTAGGATCCCACCCCGGGGGGTCTGTAGCAAGAAAATTCTGATCTAGTGTTCCCTGTAAATCCCCACCAGCAAGTGCTCCTTCCACTTGCTTCCGAGCAGTGTTTAATAACATCTTCTTTTCAGTATCATCTAGCAGGGTGTCTAATATTACCTGTAAATCATTCCAGTCTGGATCCTGAGTCCTAATTAGAGTTTCAAACACTTCTGCCACTTTCCCCAGATCTTCTCTATAGTTCCCTGCTATTTCCTTCCAGGACCTTAACTCCATTATACAGAAAGGCACTTGAACTGTTACAGGTCCGGTATTTCCAACCGCCTGCCAAAGGGCAGCCTGTAAAACTTCCCCCGCTTCCCCTTGTCGTCCTCTTGTTCTCCTCTCAATCGGGCTAAATCCTTCTGCCTCTTCAGCCTCCCCAACAACATCCTTGACATCTCCCCCACACTTATGTCGGGGGGGGCCACCAACAGCTCCAAATCCTCCGCCTCCTCCCGTTTACACTTTAAACACCTCTTTCCGATACTACAAGCAGAACAACACCTTTTCAACTTTTGACCCTTTCCCTCCTTCTCTAGTGCTAGTATCATCGGATCCCTTGGAATCATCCCACAATCTTTCTGCCATTCAGGGTGGTTTCTTAATGTGAAAAACAAATCTACATACATTACTTCATCCCATTTCCCCTCCCTCCAGCAAAACAACATTAATTGTAATATGGTATTGTAGTTCACACTTCCATTCTTAGGCCATTTTTCCTGATCTTCTAAACTATACATGATTACGATGATTACAGTATTCAATTAATTGTTCTCTTGGTAAGTGTACCTCCCGGCGGACCTGCCGCCTCTCTCCAATGCTTCAAAATACCTCCCAGGGGTGAATTCTTCCAAATCGCCCCCTCTTTCGACGCTTGGTTACCCATAACCACAAAATCCACAAAACAAAGTCCAATAACGTTCCAAATGTCAAATTGCCACACAAATCAAGCAATGCAGGACTCTAACCCGACCTTTTCAAGAAAGGAATGCCTTTACCTTTCCCAGGGGTCTTGTTCAGAGCTCTTCGGTCCGGGTATCGGAGGTTCTCCCCGAGAATCCCTCGGTGCCGGCTGGAGGTCCTGCAATCCCACAGATGCGTTGAGATTCAGAAGCAGGGTCCCATCTGGGGTGCCAAAGCTGTCACCGAAATCGGGAGGAAAAACTCCTTAACACCAATGTAGCATTAAGAAGCAGGCATTCTCTTTATTACGGCGCCGGGTACACGGGGGATAGCTCCACCCAACGTGCACACCGTGTGTCGCATCATCTAAAGTTTATATTGCTCTATCCTATGCATATGCATTAAATTTCCAGGAACGATTATACATATTCATTCTATTTCCTAGAACTAATTACTACATTTACATAATCATTATGCATGCGGTCTGAGTCTCTGGGGGTCTTCTGTGGGGGTCTCTGGTGGTGTCAGAAGAGGTGTCACTCAGTGTCTTGCCATGAACTTTGCTCTACTTTTCCATACATGGTCTCAACTTGGCCTGCTTCCTTGTTTGAGGAAAACTGTTTCAGTCCTAATCTTGCCTCCAACTGGCTTCTGCTGGTTTATCTGTACTTTCTCAGGATGTATCAGTCCCAGTGCACTGGTGTCCTTGGGCATGTTTGTCTGCGCCTCCTGTTGAGACTCCTTCTTGTCCGAGCTGGTAACAGTTCCCCTATGTAGCCAAATGCTTACAAACCGCGACATCTCCAGTCCCCACTTCCTCATATAGTCTCTGACCTACTTTCGCCCATTCATCGAGTTGAAACGTCCCATTAGCAGGGAAGTCAGGTACATTTCTCGTAATCCAGTCCAGGAGTGTTAGTAACTTTACCTCTGAAATGTCCCGATTGTGCCTGTCCAAAGTAGTCTACAATGCGTCAAGACTTTGTTTCTGTTCTAGGGATAACCTTCCCCCCATGATTCCCAACTGCTCACCTTCATTGAGGTGATGGATGCGCGCTCCTTGTAAGGCTTGGAGCCCTGGTTCAGTCTTGTTGTCCCGGTTCAGTCGGGTTTCGCTACCGGATCGACGTCGCCTTATTATGCAGAGCTGAGTCCCTATTCGGGCGCCATTTGGAGCAAATGAAGGCACAGACTCAAGAAGTGGTGCATCTTGAGACATTTATTGTTTGCTTCTGAGCATATTTATACTAAGTTAGCTGCTTCAGCGGTTTTACAGATACACTTTGCTAAGCCAGTCATCATGCTGACTACATCACAGGTAGCCAGTTATTACACTGATCACGCACGCACAATCATGCCTTGTACCTCGCTCCTTGCTTCTCCTTTCCCCTACGCTTTGCTACCTGTAACTCCTTGTACCTCGCTCCTTGCTTCTCCTTTCCCATACGCTTTGCTACCTGTAACTCCTTGTACCTCACTCCTTGCTTCTCCTCTCCCATACGCTTTGCTACCTGTAACTCCTTGTACCTCGCTCCTTGCTTCTCCTTTCCCATACGCTTTGCTGCTTGTAACTTTCCACCAGTTGAACCCTGTCATGACCCTCCCCAAAACTGAAGGGAAATACACTGCCTCCACAGAGCTGGCCCAGCAGCAGCAAAAACACTCCTTGTCAAGGGCCTGCAATACAGCTTGCACTCCAGCCTGGGCAATTCCTGCAGCACACCACTGAGGCTGCAAGGACTCCAGGCTGCACCTCCAAAGACCCGAGAGGAAGGAGGGCACTGCCAAAAAAGAGAAACTGCAAGCCTCTTGTCATGCCTAGAGGATTGCCCAGGGCTCAAACAGCTGAGGCTTTTCAGGGTACCTTTGGCACACAGCATTATAAATTGCCTCTCACTGCAGAGATTGCAAAGGGCTCCAACTCTGCAAAACTGCATCAACACCAGGAAGCTGCAGCAGTCCTGGCTCTGCTGAGCACCTTTCCCTCTTGCCATTATCCTGTGCCCTGCAGACACCACTTTGCCACCGCTGCGTATGACAAAGCACAGAACGCCCCCAGAAGCGACCAACACAGCAAAGCCATTGCCACCAAAGAGAAGGCAGGGCACAACCGAGGGCCCACGCGCTCTGCCACAGCAGTCTCAGGCTTTGGGTCCCAGCAAGCTGAGGCCTTTTACTAAGGAACACTTGCCATCAGTACAAACTGCATCTCTGGGCGCTGCCCCTCCTGGGCCTGAAAAGCAGAGCTGAGGCACATGCCCCCACCCTCCGAGATATCCCCAACTTCTTCAGAGCAGTCCTCTCTTGGCAAACACTGACCAGAAGTGGCCAAGCCCCAGGGAAAAGCTGCCGGGCAGCACCAAAGAAGTGTGCGGGACCATCTCCCAAGGGCTTTGGCCAAAGCAGCTAACCCCCTCTGGCACAAAGAGTCAGGGTCCATGCAGAGGACAAAAGGGAACCTTCAAAGAGAGAAGCACATCCCACGCAGGGGCAGGCGCGTCCCCCAAAGCACCAAAAGGCAGTCCTGCGAAAGAAGGACTCATTTCTGCTCGCCGATGCGCCGACAAAGCCGCCGATGCGCCGACAAAGCCGCCGTTCTTTCTCCTTCTGGAGGCAGAGAACCAAGATAGCTACGTAAGCAAATGACGAGGGCACTGCTCCGAGGCTGATTCTCACAATTGCATGCAGCTCCGTTTGCCCCACTGCACAGACATCACCCTCCCTTGCCAAGCTTCTGATCCCTCGGAGCTGCTGGGAAGGGGCCAGTTTGGAAGTGAGACTAAGTCCCAGTGCCCTGGGGTTTCTTCCTCCCCTGGGCTCAGGCTGGGCAGCTGATGGGTAGGGCTTGACTAGGTTCCCCTCTAGGGAAGGGGAAAGGTTCCTGCTGAGTTGAAAGGCAACTCAGCTGGCCTTTTGGGGACCATCTTCTCAGCAAGGGAGAGGAATTGCTGATGGTGCCTCAGCAGCCTTTTGTAGCTGAGCTGGGGAGCAGCTCAAAGGACAAGCTCTTCATTCAAAGCAACGTAGCCCCAACCTTCTCTGAAGGATTTTCAGGAGCACAGAGAAGAGCCTGCTCTCCAGCAGGCAACTGAACTGCTCTGTGACCTTGCCTTCTTCACGGTCATATTTGGCCCTTGAGCAGCTGCCTCATAAATCTGTCTGCAGAGAACTTGCATCCTGTCCCCAGGCAGCCTTTGCGGCAGTGGAGGGGGAGGATATGTTCCCTTTGCACGGGTGCCACCAAAGGTCTGAATTCTTCACCCACCTGAGGGGCACTTTAAAGAGGGCCCGAGGTGACCGCGGGTTATGGTATTTGGCCTGCTCAGAGGGTGCGTGATTATTGGCAGTGGTGGCATCTGCCTGCTCCTTTGCGGGTTTAGCATCTGCCCCTGATTTACTGCCTTGTCCTCTCCTGCTTTTCCCCACTGCTGCCTGTGTCCTTGACCTCTGCCCAAGGGAGGCATGTGGCCGCTGCTTGCAATGCATGCTGGGACACCTCATCAGGGGGCTGCTAAGGTCCTACAGAGGCACATGCTCACCCAGAGGGGCCTCCCCTTGCTCTCTGCCTTCTTCAGGCCACTCCGCAAGCGCTCGTGCCCATCGCAGCCACAGTCCCTGGCACTGCAGTCTCAAGGCTGCCAAATGTCACCCCACTGCACTGCAGTTGCAGTTGTCTTTCAGTCACTGGCAAGTCAAGGGCCACGGAGGACTGGTCAGGGCTGCTCCAACTCTGGGGGGTATCTAGGGTTAAGGCCAGCTCTGCGGCATGCTCCTCTTGCAAGGTTCTTGCACTCTGCTCCTGGGCAAGCCGGCGCATCCGTTGCTCCTGGGGGCAGGAGGCAGCCCTGCCTAGGTGGTTCTCAGCCTTCTTCTGAGGCCTCGTAGGGACAAGGTTACATGTCCACGTGCTCTGCAAATTGCTTGTGCATCCAATGAGCCCTTATCCCAGGCAGGTACATATTCAAGGATCCTGGCAGGGACACCAACCCATAAAGAGAATAGAGTTTGGTCAGTTGGACTCACCTGGAGAGTTGACCATGCAGGATGATGTGCACGCTTCATCTTGATGGCTCTGATCGAAATCCAGCCCAGGAAGCTGTTGCTCTCCGATACGTGACAGTGCATGCAGAAGGCTCTCGGACAGCACGTAGAGGGATGCCACACAGGAACCTAGAGAAGGAGAGCACAGAAGCTAGCAGCATCCTCATAAGCACACAGAAACAACTCCAAGCTCCTCCAAAAGCATGCTTTGCTACCTGTAACTCCTTGTACCTCGCTCCTTGCTTCTCCTTTCCCATGCGCTTTGCTACCTGTAACTCCTTGTACCTGCTCCTTGCTTCTCCTTTCCCATACGCTTTGCTACCTTTAACTCTTTGTACCTCGCTCCTTGCTTCTCCTTTCCCCTACGCTTTGCTACCTGTAACTCCTTGTACCTCGCTCCTTGCTTCTCCTTTCCCATACGCTTTGCTACCTGTAACTCCTTGTACCTCACTCCTTGCTTCTCCTCTCCCATACGCTTTGCTACCTGTAACTCCTTGTACCTCGCTCCTTGCTTCTCCTTTCCCATACGCTTTGCTGCTTGTAACTTTCCACCAGTTGAACCCTGTCATGACCCTCCCCAAAACTGAAGGGAAATACACTGCCTCCACAGAGCTGGCCCAGCAGCAGCAAAAACACTCCTTGTCAAGGGCCTGCAATACAGCTTGCACTCCAGCCTGGGCAATTCCTGCAGCACACCACTGAGGCTGCAAGGACTCCAGGCTGCACCTCCAAAGACCCGAGAGGAAGGAGGGCACTGCCAAAAAAGAGAAACTGCAAGCCTCTTGTCATGCCTAGAGGATTGCCCAGGGCTCAAACAGCTGAGGCTTTTCAGGGTACCTTTGGCACACAGCATTATAAATTGCCTCTCACTGCAGAGATTGCAAAGGGCTCCAACTCTGCAAAACTGCATCAACACCAGGAAGCTGCAGCAGTCCTGGCTCTGCTGAGCACCTTTCCCTCTTGCCATTATCCTGTGCCCTGCAGACACCACTTTGCCACCGCTGCGTATGACAAAGCACAGAACGCCCCCAGAAGCGACCAACACAGCAAAGCCATTGCCACCAAAGAGAAGGCAGGGCACAACCGAGGGCCCACGCGCTCTGCCACAGCAGTCTCAGGCTTTGGGTCCCAGCAAGCTGAGGCCTTTTACTAAGGAACACTTGCCATCAGTACAAACTGCATCTCTGGGCGCTGCCCCTCCTGGGCCTGAAAAGCAGAGCTGAGGCACATGCCCCCACCCTCCGAGATATCCCCAACTTCTTCAGAGCAGTCCTCTCTTGGCAAACACTGACCAGAAGTGGCCAAGCCCCAGGGAAAAGCTGCCGGGCAGCACCAAAGAAGTGTGCGGGACCATCTCCCAAGGGCTTTGGCCAAAGCAGCTAACCCCCTCTGGCACAAAGAGTCAGGGTCCATGCAGAGGACAAAAGGGAACCTTCAAAGAGAGAAGCACATCCCACGCAGGGGCAGGCGCGTCCCCCAAAGCACCAAAAGGCAGTCCTGCGAAAGAAGGACTCATTTCTGCTCGCCGATGCGCCGACAAAGCCGCCGATGCGCCGACAAAGCCGCCGTTCTTTCTCCTTCTGGAGGCAGAGAACCAAGATAGCTACGTAAGCAAATGACGAGGGCACTGCTCCGAGGCTGATTCTCACAATTGCATGCAGCTCCGTTTGCCCCACTGCACAGACATCACCCTCCCTTGCCAAGCTTCTGATCCCTCGGAGCTGCTGGGAAGGGGCCAGTTTGGAAGTGAGACTAAGTCCCAGTGCCCTGGGGTTTCTTCCTCCCCTGGGCTCAGGCTGGGCAGCTGATGGGTAGGGCTTGACTAGGTTCCCCTCTAGGGAAGGGGAAAGGTTCCTGCTGAGTTGAAAGGCAACTCAGCTGGCCTTTTGGGGACCATCTTCTCAGCAAGGGAGAGGAATTGCTGATGGTGCCTCAGCAGCCTTTTGTAGCTGAGCTGGGGAGCAGCTCAAAGGACAAGCTCTTCATTCAAAGCAACGTAGCCCCAACCTTCTCTGAAGGATTTTCAGGAGCACAGAGAAGAGCCTGCTCTCCAGCAGGCAACTGAACTGCTCTGTGACCTTGCCTTCTTCACGGTCATATTTGGCCCTTGAGCAGCTGCCTCATAAATCTGTCTGCAGAGAACTTGCATCCTGTCCCCAGGCAGCCTTTGCGGCAGTGGAGGGGGAGGATATGTTCCCTTTGCACGGGTGCCACCAAAGGTCTGAATTCTTCACCCACCTGAGGGGCACTTTAAAGAGGGCCCGAGGTGACCGCGGGTTATGGTATTTGGCCTGCTCAGAGGGTGCGTGATTATTGGCAGTGGTGGCATCTGCCTGCTCCTTTGCGGGTTTAGCATCTGCCCCTGATTTACTGCCTTGTCCTCTCCTGCTTTTCCCCACTGCTGCCTGTGTCCTTGACCTCTGCCCAAGGGAGGCATGTGGCCGCTGCTTGCAATGCATGCTGGGACACCTCATCAGGGGGCTGCTAAGGTCCTACAGAGGCACATGCTCACCCAGAGGGGCCTCCCCTTGCTCTCTGCCTTCTTCAGGCCACTCCGCAAGCGCTCGTGCCCATCGCAGCCACAGTCCCTGGCACTGCAGTCTCAAGGCTGCCAAATGTCACCCCACTGCACTGCAGTTGCAGTTGTCTTTCAGTCACTGGCAAGTCAAGGGCCACGGAGGACTGGTCAGGGCTGCTCCAACTCTGGGGGGTATCTAGGGTTAAGGCCAGCTCTGCGGCATGCTCCTCTTGCAAGGTTCTTGCACTCTGCTCCTGGGCAAGCCGGCGCATCCGTTGCTCCTGGGGGCAGGAGGCAGCCCTGCCTAGGTGGTTCTCAGCCTTCTTCTGAGGCCTCGTAGGGACAAGGTTACATGTCCACGTGCTCTGCAAATTGCTTGTGCATCCAATGAGCCCTTATCCCAGGCAGGTACATATTCAAGGATCCTGGCAGGGACACCAACCCATAAAGAGAATAGAGTTTGGTCAGTTGGACTCACCTGGAGAGTTGACCATGCAGGATGATGTGCACGCTTCATCTTGATGGCTCTGATCGAAATCCAGCCCAGGAAGCTGTTGCTCTCCGATACGTGACAGTGCATGCAGAAGGCTCTCGGACAGCACGTAGAGGGATGCCACACAGGAACCTAGAGAAGGAGAGCACAGAAGCTAGCAGCATCCTCATAAGCACACAGAAACAACTCCAAGCTCCTCCAAAAGCATGCTTTGCTACCTGTAACTCCTTGTACCTCGCTCCTTGCTTCTCCTTTCCCATGCGCTTTGCTACCTGTAACTCCTTGTACCTGCTCCTTGCTTCTCCTTTCCCATACGCTTTGCTACCTTTAACTCTTTGTACCTCGCTCCTTGCTTCTCCTTTCCCCTACGCTTTGCTACCTGTAACTCCTTGTACCTCGCTCCTTGCTTCTCCTTTCCCATACGCTTTGCTACCTGTAACTCCTTGTACCTCACTCCTTGCTTCTCCTCTCCCATACGCTTTGCTACCTGTAACTCCTTGTACCTCGCTCCTTGCTTCTCCTTTCCCATACGCTTTGCTGCTTGTAACTTTCCACCAGTTGAACCCTGTCATGACCCTCCCCAAAACTGAAGGGAAATACACTGCCTCCACAGAGCTGGCCCAGCAGCAGCAAAAACACTCCTTGTCAAGGGCCTGCAATACAGCTTGCACTCCAGCCTGGGCAATTCCTGCAGCACACCACTGAGGCTGCAAGGACTCCAGGCTGCACCTCCAAAGACCCGAGAGGAAGGAGGGCACTGCCAAAAAAGAGAAACTGCAAGCCTCTTGTCATGCCTAGAGGATTGCCCAGGGCTCAAACAGCTGAGGCTTTTCAGGGTACCTTTGGCACACAGCATTATAAATTGCCTCTCACTGCAGAGATTGCAAAGGGCTCCAACTCTGCAAAACTGCATCAACACCAGGAAGCTGCAGCAGTCCTGGCTCTGCTGAGCACCTTTCCCTCTTGCCATTATCCTGTGCCCTGCAGACACCACTTTGCCACCGCTGCGTATGACAAAGCACAGAACGCCCCCAGAAGCGACCAACACAGCAAAGCCATTGCCACCAAAGAGAAGGCAGGGCACAACCGAGGGCCCACGCGCTCTGCCACAGCAGTCTCAGGCTTTGGGTCCCAGCAAGCTGAGGCCTTTTACTAAGGAACACTTGCCATCAGTACAAACTGCATCTCTGGGCGCTGCCCCTCCTGGGCCTGAAAAGCAGAGCTGAGGCACATGCCCCCACCCTCCGAGATATCCCCAACTTCTTCAGAGCAGTCCTCTCTTGGCAAACACTGACCAGAAGTGGCCAAGCCCCAGGGAAAAGCTGCCGGGCAGCACCAAAGAAGTGTGCGGGACCATCTCCCAAGGGCTTTGGCCAAAGCAGCTAACCCCCTCTGGCACAAAGAGTCAGGGTCCATGCAGAGGACAAAAGGGAACCTTCAAAGAGAGAAGCACATCCCACGCAGGGGCAGGCGCGTCCCCCAAAGCACCAAAAGGCAGTCCTGCGAAAGAAGGACTCATTTCTGCTCACCCAGGCAACACCTCTCTGCCAGACCATCCCACTGCTCCATGCTCACACCTACCACCCTCCTTCCTTCCTGCTTTAGAGCCACTAAACACCCAGCCCTACTTGCTCCTCCAAACAAAAGGCACCTCCAGCTCTCCACTCAACACCTGCACACACACCACTCACTCACACATGAAACACAGCAGCTCCCCTGCACAGCATGCTCAAGTGGGCAGCTCCCACACCCACAACCCTGGGCATTGGCAACCTGCACTAGGCCCCAAGTACACAGCCAGCTGCTGGAATTGTTCCAGACAACCAGCCCCAAACTTCTCTCCACAACATCCTCTTCTCTTCAAAGGAAACTGCTGCCCCTCCACTTGGCAAAGCAGCTGCAGCTTTGGGCAGAAGGGCACAGACTGGACCACTAGAGCTTAGCTCTACTGACACCTGGGCAGGGGAGAAGCCAAAGAGCCCTTGCTGCACTTGGCACCTGACAGCAATTCAGCCCAGGCAGCTTGGGAAAACTGCACACAAAAGCCATGCTCCCCAAAACACTGGGCTCACACTTGGGAGCCCTCTGTCCTCTCTGACCCTGGCGAGCCCCTTGGCACACCCCTACAGCTCCCCTGGCTGCTCCCACCTCACGGCAGGCTCTCCCTCACAAAGCCACACTGCAACTTCAGCCTGACATGCTCTGGGGAGTCCTCAACTCCTCTGCCCTGCCCCACCAGCCCCCACACATCCACTCTCCACCAGTGCCCCAGGCAGGCCTGAGCACCCTCCCTCCCACACCTTTAGGGCACACTACCTTCAGCTGTCCCACCTCAGCTGCTGTGGGGGTCAAACAGGCAAGACAGGCTGACACAGCAGGACAACAAGCCCAGCACATGTTAGCCTGCCTGCCTGCAGCAAGCTTGCTCTCACACTGCCCCATTTGCACTAAATGGCTTCCATGCACGGGCTCCTTGCCAAGCTTCTTTCTTGCCCTCCCTGGCTGCTCTCCCCTCTCCTCTAGCCTGCTCTTCTACCTTTTCCCCAAACAAACACCAGCACTCAAAAATCACAGCAGCCCTGCTCTCAAGCTCAAGGTGCTCCCAACACTTTTCTCCTCCTGCCTCCACCTGACAGGCGGGGCCCCAAGGAACCATCCCCTTTACTGGGACATGGTCAACTCACTTGACTCCAGCAGGCAATACATACTGCCACTTCTCCCTGGCATAGGCCACTCCACCTGCTCCACATGCTTTTCACTTCCACATTAATGCCCCAAGGACCACCTGCCTCCCACCTAGGGGGCTAGGCCTCCAAGCTTCTGAAGCCTTTTAAGGCTTCTTCTTTCCTCAACTCCAAGACCTGTGTACAAGTACAGCAACCAGCCCTGCTAGCCTTCATTTTCCAGGCACAAAAGCACCTGCCACCCCCCACCTTTGCTCCAGCCACCAAGCCACCCTTGCAGCCCTCTCTGCAACTGTACTTTACAACAGGGCTATCACCCCCCCACACACACACACCCTCCTCCCTCAGCAGCACCAGGCTCTGACAACAGTGTCACTCAACAGGCTGCCAAACCCCTCCTTGTCTCCACAACTCTGCCCAGAGGAGATATGCCAAAGAGGTGGCTTCAAGGACTTTAGTCTATTCCCTCCCCCTCCACCACCCATTTGGCAGCTCCAAGTTACAGGAGCGCTCCTCATTTTCCAGAGAAACCCCTCTTGTAAAGGGCAACCTACTGGCACAAAGCACATCTGCTTGGGGGCCAGGGGCCCTGCCTGCAGGCACTAGCTGCCACCTGGCATCCTGGGCAGCACCAGCAGCACTCCTTCTCCCCCACCTCTTTGGCTTCTCAGCTGGGCATGCCACATGCCAGGGCTGCCCTGGGGGCAAGGCACCCCAGCAACACATGTCACACCTGCAGCTGCCTCAGCTCATCAGCTGCTGACAATCTTAAGCATCTGCCTTTGGGCAAGCCACCTGCACTACTTGGGCTCCCTGGCCTTGCTGGGACACTCCCTTGCATGGACAGCACTACCCCCAAATCCCCACCAGGCAACACCCGCCCCCACCTCAACAGCACAGACAAAAGCCCTCCCCATCTGCCCCTGGCAAAATGAGAGCGGCCCAACTTCTTAACATCATGCCACCCCCTTTCACTTCCAAAGGCTTTCCTCAGCTCCCAAGAAGGAGCAGCCCTCCACTCCACTCCTGCCATCACTGATCCCCTGACCAGCAGCAAGGCTTGCTTGGGCACACACAAGCCACACCTCTGCTCACTCTAACCCCCAGCCTTCTCCCTGCTTTCATACAGCATCAGCTCTGTTCATCTCGCCACCACCATAAACATAACCTGCCCTCCCAGAACTCTTCCCTTCTGGCCAGCTGTCCCTGCAGAGCAGCCAGCAGCTCACTCTCAGCTGAGCTCACCTCCTATTTCCAGGCATCTTAAGAGCAGCTTTTAAGCTCTATCTACTTTGTCAGTCTGGGCAGCAAGGCTGAGCTTCAAAAAAGTTACCCAGATAGAAGCAGAATTACCCTGGCACACCTGCAGTCCTGCTCCAGCCTCAGGTGGGCACCAACTCCTTGTCAGTGCAGCCATACTCCAGCCAGCAAGAGCAGCTCATCCCTGCAGATCACCACCACAAACACCACAATGCTGAAAGACAGATTATCAGACACGTACAGCAGTCTCAAGCTCCTGGCAGAACTCGCTGAGCAGCACAGGCACATCCTCTTCAAGAGGAGGCAAGCGCAGAGCAGACCACGGAAGGAAAGAGAAGCTGCTGCAGTTTCTTGGCTTCGGCCAAGAAACCACCACTGGGAAAAGGGAACCCTCTGCCTGCCAGCTGCTTCCATCTCCAACACAGATCTGACCAAGTCAACTGCTCCCTACCCACAGGGGGCAATGTGGCCCCAGAGGCATTCTTCTCCCAGCGACACATTAGAGTCCTAGGCCCAAACCAGAACTAAAACCATTGCCAGTGGGGGTACTTCTGGCCTGGCATCCAGCTCCTTTCACTCACTGCACCAGGCCCAGGCATGCTCTGTCCCTTACCAAACCACCTAGCACCCCTTCCTTTTGTAACCTAAAAAAAGAAAAAAAAACACGGTTAGACGCTTTAACGGTTAGACGCTTTAACGGTTAGACGCTTTAACGGTTAGACGCTTTAACAAGCAAATTTACAAATAATTCAGCAACACTCACTCCCAGGTCCTGGCTTAACTCGAGTGTAATGAACCCAAGCTTTGATCCCTTCCACCTTGAGTGCAGTGCAAGTAGGTAGGAGTACCCGGAAAGGTCCTTTCCACCTCTCTTGTAAAGGTTTGGAGTTCCACCTTTTTAATGTATACGAAATCTCTCGGTTGATACTGATGGACAGGAGTGTCCAACACGAGCAGTCCTGTCAAAATAATATGCCATCAGAGAGCTGCAAGGACTTCCCCTAAAGAAATCAGATAGAACTTTAATCTGTTTTTCCTTTTACAGGGATCTCCCCTGGAATCAGCGGCGCTTGGTATGGTTTCCCCATATAATACCTCATAAGGACTAATCTTACTCCTAGACCTTGGCTGTATTCTGATTCTTAAAAGAGCCAGTGGAAGGGTCTGGGGCCATCTTAAAGAAGTTTCTGGACATATCTTACTAATCTGTTGCTTTCAAGTTTGATTCATTCTTTCTACCTTCCCACTCGACTGAGGCCTCCGCGGGGTATGTAAATCCCACTTGATACCAAGAATTTTACTTAGCTGTTGGACTATCTGCCACAAAATGTGGGCCCCCATCAGAGGACACTCCTATTGGTACCCCAAATCTTGGTATTATGTCTTTGAGCAATATTTCAGTTACTTGCCTAGCTTTATTGGTGCAACAGGGAAAAAAGCTTCCGGCCATCCCGAGAAGGTGTCAGCTAATACCAGGAGATATCTAGAACTGTCTTGCCTTGGTAATTCAGAGAAATCAATTTGCCAATAATCTCCGGGGGATCTTCCGGGCTTAGTGGTCCCCAGGGGCAGTCTTCTCCTGTTCATAGGATTAATTTTTAAACAAACAGGGCACTTTGCCATCACAGACTTTACTATTCCACTCATTCCTACACATATAATCGAGTTTTGAAGACTAGAAATCAGAGCCTCACTACCCCAGTGTGTTTCTTCGTGTCTCTTTTTTACAATTTCGGTCATTATCTGCGGTGGAACAATGACCTGTTTTGTAGGCGTTATTAACCAACCCTCTCCCTTTGGGGGTGCTTTTAACAGTGATGCTAATTTTTGATCTGCCTCACTGTAATTAGGTTTCAGAATTGTCAGCTTCACCTCTTTTACTGGTACCAATACAAGGATGCCTCATTCGGCCACCTCTAGCGGTTTTATCGGCTAATCGATTACCCACATTTACTGTGGCTTGTCCAAATTGGTGTGCCTTGCAACGCATTATTGCCACTTCCCCAGGTTTTTGAATATTCTCTACAAGTCGGAAAATTTCTTCCTTGTATTTAATAGGTGATCCTTGAGCAGTCAGCAATCCTCTCTCCTTCCAGGTAGCCCCATGTGCACGGACTACCCCAAATGCATACTTTGAGTCAGTCCTTATATTTACCTTTTTCCCTTCAGCTATCTTCAAGGCTTGTCTCAATGCTATCAATTCTGCCTTCTGGGCTGACACGTTAATGGCTAGGGACCCAGCCTCTATTACCCATGTAGCTGTGACCACTGGGTATCCGGCCACCCATTTCCCATCTTGTACAAAGCTGCTACCATCTGTAAACAGTTCCAAATCAGGATTAGTTAGCAGTTCATCTCTCAGATCCTGTCCGCTTGAATATACGTGTTCAATGCTTTGCAGACAATCATGGTGCAAGGGCTCGGGGTCCCTTACTTCTGAGTTCAAAAACATCGCCGGGTTGATTGCTGCGGTGGTTTTGAGTTCCACATCACCCTGTTCCAACAGGATAACTTGATATCTGAGCATACGGCTTGGAGACAGCCAATGTCCCCCCTCTTGTTCCCATATGTGGAACATACACTATGATTCTTTGTCCTATTGTGAATTTTCCAGCTTCTTGGATCAAAAGAACAGTTGCGGCTACAGCACGCAAACACCCTGGCCATCCTTTACTCACACTGCCCAATTGTCTGCAGAAATAGCCCACAGCTCTTCTCCACGTTCCCAGTTTCTGAGTCAGCACGCCCAGGGCAAGATGTTGGCGTTCATGTACAAATAGCTCAAAGGGTTTAGACAAATTGGGCAGTCCCAATGCAGGTGCTGACAGAGCCTTTTTTAAGTCTTTAAAAGCTATTTGGCATTCAGGGGTCCATAGTAGGTAGCTCTTGTTTGACCCCTTCAAAATTTCATAAAGGGGTTTTACTAATAGCCCATAGCTGGGAATCCACAGTCTGCACCATCCGGCCATACCCAAGAATGCCCTCAGCTCTCGTGCAGTTCTTGGTTCTGCAGTTTGGCAGATCGCTTCTTTTCTGTCAGCTCCCGGTCTCCGTTGTCCTTGTGAAATCTCGAGACCTAAATCAGTCACAGTCTTTTTCCCTACCTGAGCCTTACTTTGTTACACAATGGCCTCTTTGTCCTAGAAAATTCAACAGGCTTATGCTCATCTGTAGACACTCTCCCCTAGTCTCCGCAGAGGACAACAAAATGTCATCTACATACTGCAGTATTGTTCCTTCCAGGTTTTCCCTTTTCCATGATTCCAGCTCCTTGGCCAATTGCTTGCCAAATATTGTTGCTCTGGTTTTGAACCCCTGAGGGAACACCGTCCAAGTAAGTTGTGTTTTGCATCCGGTGGTGGGGCTTTCCCATTCAAAGGCCAATATCGCCTGACTGTCTTGGTCTAGAGGTATGCAGAAAAAGGCATCCCCGAGATCAAGTACAGTAAACCATTTATGGTCCTCCTTCAGGGATGTCAGCAAGGTAGATGGCTTAGCCGCTACTGGGTGAATATCTTGAACAATCTGATTCACGGCTCTTAAATCCTGAGCCAACCTCTATTCCTTGCCATTTTGTTTCTTTACTGATAATACTGAGGTGTTATATTCTGATTCACACTATCAGTAACCCATAATTCAAAAGTTTACTTATTAATTCTTCCAACCCCTTTCTAGCCTCCCACCTAATAGGATACTGCTTTTGTCTTACCGGTTTAGTCACAGATTTTAGAACAACCTCCTGGTTTCGCCACTTTAGACCGACCTGGAATTCCACTAGCCCATACCAAGGGTACTACTGCATCTTCTACATCAGCAGGAATCTCCTCCTCCGCTTTCTGCGTGCTGCTCTGTAACATAAAAATTCTTGTTTCCACAGCTTTTGATTCAGGTATTAGTGGCTGCACCTCTCCATTCTTAAAGGTTATCCGCGTGTTCAACTTATCCAATAAATCCCTACCCATCAAGGGCATCGGACATTCAGGCATATATAAAAATTGATGAGTCACCCATTGGTTTCCCAATTTAAAATTTAAGGGCTGCAAAAAGGGCCCATTCTCTCCTTTCCCTGTAGCACCAACAACGCTTACACTTTCATGGCTAAAGCTTCCTTTACAAGTATTAAGTACAGAGTAAGTGGCTCCTGGAGCAACTACAAATTCTACTTCTTCATTTCCCAGCCTTAGTGTAACCAGGGGTTCGGCTGCGGATGATTCCCCAGCTCCCCTTCAGGATTCATCCTTTAAGGTCATTAGCTTAATGGCTTGCAGGGCTGGGGCTAAGTTCCCAGCCTGAGGACATTCCCTTTGCCAGTGCCCCCTTTCTTTGCAGATTGCGCACACTGATCTGCTAGATGAGGTTGCACAAAAGGAGGTCATGTTCCCTTTCTCTTACTCCCTTTCACACCTCGGTAACCCCCTCCTGGGCCTTCCCTTTCTCTATAGGCTCCTCCAGGAGCCCTGCTTAAAGCAGCAATCAATCTCCCTTCTCTTAGGTACTCCCTTCGAATATGTCGCATTTCTTTTTCCTTTTCCCTATTATTAAAAGCCGTCCAGGCCACTTCTAACATTTTCCCCAGATCTCTCAAATCTGCCCCCTCTAATTTTTGAAGTTTCCTTCTTATGTCTGGGGCCAATTGTCCCATAAAAGTTGAAGCTAACTGCTGGGCTTCCTCTGGTTTCTCAGGATCCAGGTTGGTAGATTTCCTGGCAGTAGCCTTTAATCATTCCACAAAAGCAGATGGGGATTCAGTTGGTTCTTGTTTGACCTCATATAGCTTAGACCAATTAACTGCTTTTGGCAGGGCGTGTCTTATGCCAAACATTATCCATCTCTGATATCTTGTTAAGAGTCCCCGGGGTCCTGGCTGGTTAGGATCCCACCCTGGCTCTGCAGCAGGAAAATTCTGATCTAGCATCCCCTGCAAATCCCCACCAGCAAGTGCTCCTTCCACTTGCTTCCGAGCAGTGTTTAATACCATCTTCTTTTCAGTATCATCTAGCAGGGTGTCTTATATTACCTGTAAATCATTCCAGTCTGGATCCTGAGTCCTAATTAGAGTTTCAAACACTTTAGCCACTCTCTCTGGATCCTCTCTATAGTTCCCTGCTATTTCCTTCCAGGACCTTAACTCCATTATACAGAAAGGTACTTTAACTGTTACTGGTCCATTATTTCCAACCACCTGCAGAAGGGAAGCCTGTAAACCACCTGCCCCTCCCCCCCCCTCCCCCCCCCGCTTCCCCTTGTCATCCTCTTGTTCTCCCTGCAATCGGGCTAAATCCTTCTGCCCCTTCAGCCCCACACATAGCCTCAATATCCTCCCCCAACCTCTGTCGGGGAACAACCATCAACTCCAAATCTTCTTCCTCCTCCTGTTCATACTTTAAACACCTTTTTCCAATACTACAAGCAGAACAACACCTTTTCAACTTTTGACCCTTTCCCTCCTTCTCTAGTGCTAGTATCATCGGATCCCTTGGAATCATCCCACAATCTTTCTGCCATTCAGGGTGGTTTCTTAATGCAAAAAACAAATCTACCTACATTACTTCATCCCATTTCCCCTCCCTCCAGCAAAACAACATTAATTGTAATATGGTATTGTAGTTCACACTTCCATTCTTAGGCCATTTTTCCTGATCTTCTAAACTATACATGATTACGATGATTACAGTATTCAATTAATTGTTCTCTTGGTAAGTGTACCTCCCGGCGGACCTGCCGCCTCTCTCCAATGCTTCAAAATACCTCCCAGGGGTGAATTCTTCCAAATCGCCCCCTCTTTCGACGCTTGGTTACCCATAACCACAAAATCCACAAAACAAAGTCCAATAACATTCCAAATGTCAAATTGCCACATAAACACACAATTGTGCACAAATAACTTTACCTTCCTCCCCCTGAGGGACCTCCAGAGCCCAACCTGACCTCCCTGCATGGCTTTCGCCACACCTTACAGGCGGGCAACCCCACCTTTTCCACCCTTTTAACCCAACTCTGCAAGGCTCACTGCATCTGACCAGCGGGCAACCTGACCTGTTAAGGAAAGGAATGCCTTTACCTTCCCAGGGGGCTTACTCAGAGCTCTTTGGTCTGGAGATCAGAGGTTCTCCCTGAGAATCCCTCGGTGCTGGCTGGAGGTCCTGCAATCCCACAGATGCGTTGAGATTCAGAAGCAGGGTCCCATCTGGGGTGCCAAAGCTGTCACCGAAATCGGGAGGAAAAACTCCTTAACACCAATGTAGTATTAAGAAGCAGGCATTCTCTTTATTACAGCGCCGGATGCACGAGGGATAGCTCCACCCAACGTGCACACCATGTCTCACATCATCCAAAGTTTCTATTGCTCTCTCACATATGTACTGAATTTCCCAGAATGATTATACATATTCATTCTATTCCCTGGAACTATCATATTGACAGAATCATTACGCATGCGGTCCTGGTAACAGTCTTAGCTAAAGCTCCTGCACATCTTCCCAGGCAGGTGATCCACAGCCAAGGAAGACAAGCATCTCGAATAAAACAAACCCCACAAGGAGGCTGCAGAGCTTCCCACCACAAGGCACTGCTGAGAAGGAGCCCGCCCGCCCTCAAGGACAACTGCACATTCAGGCCAGGATAAAGCAGCCACTACTGATACCACACAAGCCACACACTCAAACAGCCAGCCACACAACACCAGCTGCCTTCAGCCTCGGGGCTAGCTACTCACTGAGAACATTCAGGCAAGTTCCCACCTGCTCTCCAAGGCAGCACAAGGCTGCCAGGAAAGGACCATAAAAAGCCTGCCCCAGAAGCACATTTCCACACCACAGGACACCAGCACCCTGCCTGCCTAAGACCACTGCCCACACCCACCTTGCCATTCCCCTGCAGCTAGCACAAGCTCAGCAGCTGTCTCTCCCACCTACAGCAACTCCTTTGCAGCCCATTCACAGCAGCAAGGTCCCACCCTGTGGTGCTTAACACAAAGGGACACACTCAATGACCACCCAGGGGCAATGGAGCCCTTGGAGCTCACTTCCTTTGGCTTTTCCCTCCTCAACACAGGCCACACGGCCACACTTCTAAGCAAGCCAGGGCCAGACAGCCAGAAGCAGCCTAACACCTAGCCAAAGGGAAAAGCAGCTCTGCAGGGATGCACCTCAAAGGCCAAGCAACTCCACCAGGGCACCGCTGCTTATGTGGATACCAGCAGCACCTGATCAAGGCTCCTTGGCTTTGGTTGCTTCCCTTTTTGCTTTCTCATTTATACTTCTGAAGCTGACGACAAGCAGTCAGGACTGACTGGGGTCTCCTTTCAGAGACGCTTTCACAACTGACCCAACGCCTGAAAGTCACACCTCGCCTGTAACTCCCCAGGATAAACACCACTCCTTAAGGGACTCGGAAGGCAGCCTCAGGAAGCAACTGCCACCCAAGTCTACAAATCCTTCTACTCTCCACTGTGAGAGCAGACCCAGACCCACCAGCTTTCAACAAGCCACAGCTTTACTGCAAGGCAAATTCACACCACCCACACAAGTGCTAGAGTCTGCTTTAAGAGGCCACTGGCCTTCAAGAAGGCACTCCCACACATTGCTAGCATTTAAAACACACACTTCAGAGGTGCCCTGAGCACAGCTGAAGCAGGGCATGACCAAAGAGCTGCTGCACACAGCTGCTTGCCTTCACTAGGGAACCCCCAGGCTGCACTGCACTAGCCTCCTTGCCTGCACTGGGACAGGCTGCACTAGGAAGCACTTTCAGGGCTTTGGAAACACAAACAAGGGCACTTCCAGGGGAGCGTCTGGGGGGCAACAGGCTGCAGACATTATGCTGCAGCAGAAATGCCTCTCAACCGAGGGAAGAGCCACGAGTGCAGAGGCAAAGCTACCAAGGGGACACCAACGCAGCCCAAAATGGCTTTAAAACCCAGGCACGCTCAGGGGTCACCTCACCACTCTCACAGGCTTCCCCAGCGCATGGCACAGGCAGCTGGGCAGCCCCACCGCTGGCTGCCACACAGCCCCACTCACCCCCAGCAGCTATAGCCCCTGCAAGGCCGCTTTGGTGCCACCGCCACCTCCTCCCCACTCCCTGGGGACTGCGGGGCAGCAGCAATTTGCCTCCGTCTGGGTTTTGGCACCCGGGCACCAGCCTACAGCTGCCTTCCCCCACAAGGCTGAGAACCAGCCCTTCTCCAGGACTGACACTTTCTCTCGGCAGGACACCTCACCAAAACCCTCAACCCCCACCACACACGCCCCATCACAGCACCCAACAGCCACCCCCCACCGCAGCCCACTCACTTTAACGGCGGCCGCCGCCGCGCGCCCCGCCCCTGCGCCCCGCCCTAACGGCCGCCGCGCGCTCCCCGCCCAGGCTGCCGTAACAGTCGCTGGCCGTTCTGCCTCGTTGTCGCCCTAACGGTCGCCGCGCGCCTCCCCCTCCCCCCCCAACGGTCGCCGCGCGCCTCCCCCTCCCCCCCCCCCGCCTCGCCCTAGTGGTTGTTGTGCGCGGCAGGTACTTGCTGTAACGGGAAATCCGGCGAAAGCTGCGCCAAAACATCGTCCCAAGACACTGCTGAAATCAGCACTAGACATTCAAGCTAGAACTTTGTGGGTATTTTAGTAATTCAAGTGGAAAAATCTGACTGATGATTGAATTATTAGCAAGAGCTTTATTCAGCCTGACTTGCATAAATCTCTGTTGGTTTTCATTAGTGTACTCCACTTTCTCTGTCACGTAAACCTATGTGCTCGAGGTATTAGGTTTATATTTATTTATGCAATAGGGAAAATATGGTAAGTGTGCTACTGATTTCATTGATTGGAAAAATGTGACTAGTACAACAAAGACTATGGAATGGATATCAGCTGCCCAGAGGCTTCTGCAGTTAGATAAAGGATTAAGACATGAAAAGGGAAGTCATTTGAATGAGGTAACTGTATCAGGCTGCATAAATGCTTGTGTTCCTGCACACTCACAAATTGAAATGCAATGCTTGACGATTACGTAGGGATGTGTGAAGAAAAAGATTCTTACAAGAAACTCTACCCGGGCCATTTGCATTGATCCATAAAGAAAGAAAGAGAACAGCAAAGCACAGAGAGTCCCAGCCCACACATGTAGTGGGAAAAATGCAGCAATATGAACTAATTTTTCTTAACCAGGTGTGCAAAACAGCAGGAGGCCAAACCCAGGCTCTCTGCAGTTTGAGAGGGGTAGGAAAGTATCAGCAGGCAAAGTTTCATTGCAGCAAGGCACTCTGCTTCAAATTATTTTTGTGGAGAAAAAGCAAATGCATGTACCCTGTCAGCTGCGGGAGACTTCTTTTTATTGTAAGCTGTGTATGACAAGTAGCGTGTATGGGTTGTTATGGCTTTTGTGGTTACTTTTTTTAATACCTGAAAATCTTTGAAAACTGTTGGAAAATCTCCCAAAACTGAGGTATCCAGGCATTCAGCCCAGCATTCCTGCAGAGCAGTGGCCTGCAAACCTAGAAGGAACTTTTCCCTTCTCCAAAAGGTCAGTCTGTTAGGCACAAAATAATAGATGTTGAAAGGAAGTAATTTCAAAATGTAAGATTAAGGTTGGCATCAGGGAGAGATGAGTTACCAGAATATGTCTTTGTTTTGCTGCCTCTTGAAGCCTCAGTTTCTTCTAATGGAAGACTTCCGTGTTTGGCTCATGTGCAGGTATATATGCGTGCTGCATTTAAGTTGCTGTGGAGCTGCAGCAACAGAAGGCTCAGGATGAAAAACTGCCTGAGAAGCAGGTCCAGAAGCAGTTACCCTATGGTGAGCTCTGCCCCGCTGGGGTTTTAGTACCAGTGGTACAAGAAATGGTGATTTCTGAGGTAAGTCAGTGGAAGCTGCAATCGCTCTAAGAGTTCAGAGAGATATAGCCACACAGGAAGAAGCGATGGGGATTTGGCCCCTGGAATTTCCCAGATCTGGTTGTTTTGTCTGCATGTGAGCACTTCAGTCCCAGTCTAACAGGAGCTGCTCTGGCTTCTCCTGAGGAGCTTCACTTTGTTTCTGGTACAGCCTAGTTGCTCTAGGGTTGAAATTACTGCATAGAGACCCCTGTGCATGTGCAAAGTCTAAGCAAATGAAGCAGAGATTAAATTAATAGGGGTCTTTGGAACTGACCTCAAAAGGCAAAAATGAAGAGAGAATTAAAGAGCAGATGCATGATTTCTTATTGAACTTACAGGGAGGTGCAAAAACTCTAGAATTGCTTTGTAACAAGTTATACAGAATCCTTTTTAATTATTACACACATATACAAAGAAATAAGCAGAATTTTGTAAATAAAGTAGTCATAGAAGGAGAGTAATTAAAATGTTAATTCTAATTGTATGCTATGATCCTGCACTGATTTGTTTTTAAGCTCACTTTATCCATTAATTAGTTAATGCCTGTAAAAGTGCTTTGAAAACAGAAAATGCTATTGTTACTATCATTATCCACCAGTTTTAATTAGTTCTCTTACATTTTAATTGGATTATTGAGATGTAGACTTAGGAAAAGTGATTTGGGAGCAATTGCTATCCTCAGAATCCCAGTGAAGTGAACAGCTGCCACTGTCCATACAAAGAAATAAGACTGGCTTGTCCTCTACGTGTATTGATGGATAAATCTTCATATGTGTCCTACATGAATGGGTGCAGATGATGGCTTTCCTCTCTCAAAATTATCTTGTCTAAGACCAGGATAGGACATATTCAGCCTGGTCTCGTGACAGCTTTTCTACAGAAAGATGTGTCACGGTGCTAAGCTGTGATTTATGACCCTGGAAGACTAGAAACAAGAAGATGGTAGCACAAAGATGGGGAGATTCCTAATTTCTGTGTGGGACCAACACGTTTCTCTCACTGTTTCAAGAAGGGATACTGGCTTTAAACCGATAATCTCTTTAATAGTATCTGGTTGTGGTTGTGCTTTTTCATGTCTTCAGTAGTGAGGAAACTTGCCCAACTAGTCCTTCATTCTTGCCTGTGGTTGAGAAGAACATATAGGAATAACCGTTTCTATTCAGACTTTCTTTTCCTTCTTTTTTTTCCCCCTGAAATAACTGCTTCTGAGGTGAGCTTCAACATCTGATCCTCTTGGGAGATTGTCTGGGGGAATTTGCTTTCCAATTTGGTCCAAGAATACCTCCCTTTCCCCTCCCCCCCCCCAAACCAAGACCAGGGACTTTCTGAATTTGTGTAAATTTGTGGATGGTGTGGTTCCAGAATCTGTTTTATTTCCAAAACAATAACTGGGGAGCCAGCAAATCTTCCCGTGTGTGCTTGCCATTAGAGACTCTATTTCATGCATTTTTATAACGTTTTGTTTTTAGTGCTGATAAGGCTCCCTGCTTAAAAATCCCACAGAAAAGCATTCTAGTGGCGAAAGGAGTATATTTGCTCTTATTATAAAAGACATTTATCAAAGTTAAATCAGTTGGGGTTTTCTAGCGCATGGCTGACTTGCAAAAATCTTTAACAATCTTGCATTTTTGGTAATATAAGGAAGTTCTTACCATTTGGAGTACTGGAACTGTAAGGGGATGCCAGCTGTCAAGAGCAAAAAGAGGTGATTTCAGGGGTTTTTTTGAGCTTTTTTTTTTATTAGCTATATCCATCTTCTACTTTTTTCTGTCATTTTCTGTGTACAAATGGTAGCCTGCTTCTAATAAGAGATCAGGAATAAAGCTGACAGGTAAGTGATTGAGCAATACTTGATCCAGTGCTCCCCACAAATAATGGAAAGTTGCCTATTGAAGCCAGTGAGTTTTGGGACAAAGTCCTAAGACATCTGACAGCTGCCTACTTCCGTAGCGTTTGAGTACCTGATAAAAAAAATAGTTGAGGTACGTTCTTTTTAATCATAGCTTTTCAAGAGTCTCTTCTGGGGTCTTATGTAAAGGCATCTTATCTCCAGTTCTTCAGGCTTTGTAGTATTGAACCCAATTGTCTCTGGTTTCAGGTATTAGGAGGTTAAAATCTTATATCTAAATCTTTGATGAATGTTTGTTATGTTAGCCTAGAAAATTAGATTTCTGGATTAGATCTACTTCTATATCACATGATGCTGCAGTTGCAAGAATTCCCTATGCAGTGATCTTGCTTTGTGTGCATTATTTATGTGATGTTACAAATAGGGAAAATACTAGTCCCCTGAAGAACATATTTTTGTTTGGCCTCTAATATTTCCTTGTCAGAAGTAATTGTTTGTACTGCAGCCTTTCATTTTATCTTCAGAAGCACTTGCCCTTGGCAATTGTCCTACGTCAGTTGTGACAAAATGCACAGCAGTTTGGTTCTCTTTCCTTTCTGCTCCCCGTATATTCCAAAAGTTATCATGTGTGTCATTCCTAATTGCTGGGAATTGACTGAGGATGGCAATGTTTTGCTGGCAATTCTGAAGCAGTGGCTTGTGCTCTACTTAGGTTAAATACTATTTCTTGGAAACTTTTCCAAGTTGTCTGCTGGGACAATGATGGTGGGCCATGAGGGGCACATTCTCCAGGTGCAACTGCCTTCTCCCAGAGCCAGCCCTCCTTGTGACCTGACACACCACAACCTCACGATTTACCGATGTGATTTACAAGAGAAAAGTGGAGATGTTAAGAACTTTAAACTTTCCTCTTAAGAATCAGAAATCTTCTTTAATGCCAAGTAATTATAAAATTGCAAAATTAAAGGTGGTAAGGGCCTGTTAATATGGCACCCTGCTCCGTCTGCAGGGGATTGTTCTGGGGGAACTAGGTGGTTTAAAAATGGGCATTCAATCAGTCATTTACTTAATAATTTCTGTTCATCGACTTCTGTCATTGAGATATAATGTATCATCTTTTTTCATGAGCAACAAGAATAGATTAATTTCATTCTCAAATCATCTGCAAGGCAGATTTATATAGAGCCTTTGTATCTCTACGCAAATTGGAAAATGTAAGCCTTCCACAACGCACTTGCTAAATATTTTCAAAGAAGAAATATGAATATCCCAATCTTAATTACTTTTTCATGGTATGCTACCTTCAGCTTGAGTAAAGAGTTGGAGTACGGGACTGCATCTAGTTTTGTCTGGAAAGAATTAGGTCTATAAAGTTTAAATATTCCCATTGTAAATGAAAGATGAGGTGAAAGCTGCTGCGGTGCTGGCTTTTGGCAATCAACTGCGACTCGCAAACTGCCCTGTGAGAGGTACCAGAAGTTCTGTGAAGTTGAATGTGTTTGTACATTTATTTCCAGAAATAAAATTGCTTACTTAAGCGTCACTTAAACCACGTGAGGGAAATGTGAGGCTTGTGTAGGCCTTAGGAGAGCGCTGATGCTCTGTTTAGGTGTGCTTTGAGCTAGGTGGGGGGCACAAAAGCAAATCTCTCCCTTTGGGCTTTCTGTGAGCGTTTTTTATGGGCTTCCATGAAGCTGCCCTGCCCCTTCGGGAGGTGTGTGGGGGGGGGAGGACCAGCAGAGGGTAAGCGAAAGCAAACGGCTGTGCCCACCCCTCGCGCGGCAGCTCCGGGGTACCCGGCCCGCGTGTCCCGCCCGGGCCGCCGCGGCGAGCAGCCTCCGCAGGTGCCGCGCGGCCGCCGGTGCCGCCTCCCCGCCTCCCTCCCCCGCGCCGCGCGGGCTCCCACGTGGTGCGCGCCCCGCTCAAAAGCCGCGCGCCGCCCCGCGCCCGCTCCTCGGCGCCGGCAGCGTCTGCCGGCGCCTCTGGCTGCTGCCGCCGCGCCGCCGCCCTGCGGGCACATGCCAAGGCGCGGGGCGGCCGCGCCGGCCCCCGCCTGCGCCCCTTCCCCTGGCCGCCGCCCGCGCACGGGGGCACAAAGCCGGCGGGAAGAGGCGGCTTCGGAGGAGCGCTTGCGGTCTCCCTGCGCGGATTCCCGCTTCTGCCCGCCCGTCCGCCCGTGCACGATGGGGCTTCGGCTCGGGACTTTGCGTTCATCTGTTGCGTGGCTTCATCTGCCACCCGAAGAGAAATCGATTGCCACAGCAGCCCTCGTTAGACAGCACGGCTTCAAGGGATGAGCAGCTCTTAAGGAGCAGGGAGGACGAGACGCGCGCTGCTACCGTTGACTTGTTGAAAGACCTGGGTTTTTGGGGTTTTTTCTTCCTCCTTTGGAAGGGGGACGTTTGCTCCCCAGACTCTAGCCCGGCTTCCTCCACACCCTTTCCTTCTTCTCTTCCTCTCTTTTTCCAGGATCCGCTGCTTGGGGCCGGAGGTGATTCCCTTCGCATTTCCCCCCCCCCCCCCCCCAATCCTATACCGGCACAGGAGGCACGAACTAGGCGGGCGGAGCGCTGCCTGCCCTCGCTGGAAGCGGGGCGGCCCCCCCCCCCCTCCCTCCGGGAAGAGCTGCCCACGGCGCTCCGGGCCCTTCCCCTTGCCCTCGCCGGCGCCGCGAGGCGGGCGGGGGCCGCGGAGGGGGGTGTGCGCCGGCCGGGCGCAGGGGCCGCAGCCCCTCGGCTGGGGCGGTGTTGCGGGGCTGCCTCCGCGGGGCGCCCGGGGCGTGAGGAGCCCGCCGGGCTCGGGCTCGGGCCCTTTAGCCGCCACCACGTCGAAAGCGGCGGCGGCGGCCGAGGACTTGTGCAAGGTGTCCGACGAGGAGCTGCTCACGTGGAGCAAGGAGGAGCTGATCCGCAGCCTCCGCCGGGCCGAGGCCGAGCAGAGGAGCGCGATGCTGGACCACAGCAGCCTCATGCGCGAGGTGAACCGCCGCCTCCAGCTCCACCTCGGCGAGATCCGCGGCTTGAAGGTAGCGGGCGGCGGGGCGGGGGGGCGAGTTTCTCCGGTGCGTCCCCAGCGCATCGCGGCGGCGAGAAAGGGAGCCCGCCCGTGCCGGAGCGGCGGGCACGGAGCGGTGCCGGGGAGCAGGGCCGAAGCTGCGCCCGGCGGAGCTGCCGGCACGCGTGGGGCGTGGGCCGGCGGCCCCGAGCTGCGACGGTGCCCCGGGGCCGAGGTGGGGGGCGCGGGGGCTGGCGACCTTCCCGCGGTGCGGGGTCCTTGCGCGGAAAACTTCCCTGCACGTAGGTACCGGGCACACGACTGCATCTCCCGCGAGTGGCGTCGCCCAGCCCTCGTCAGGTGAATGTGCTGGCGGTTCTTGCCGAGAATGGCGTGAAAAGCGAATAGGATTTGAGCCTGCTTGAAATGAAGTGCCCGGTTGACGGGCGAGTGAAGAGTTAACAGGACTGAAGTTTGTCAATTGATATGCAGAAGAACTGATAGCACAAGAGCTGAAGTGCACAAAGCTGCTGAACAGAGGACTTAACAGGACTAAAGAAGTCTACCAACCGATATGCGCAAGGACTGATATGCGCAAGGCTGCGGAATGATTAACAAGACTGGAGAAGTGAAGTCTGCCACCTGGAATCTGCACGGACCCCCGGGGAGGGAAGAAACAATACGGAGGTGTTGTGGTCTTGCCTCGCTAGCAGTGTCCTCCCAAGCAGACAAACAGACAGTCCTGTGACTGCGAAACTCGCAAAAGTCAGCAAAAGCAGTGTTTGCCCAGAGCCCCAGCCGTATAAAAAGAGACTTGGGAGCTAGGAGAGTTGGAGCAGGGACGGGAACGTGACCTGATCATCCTCTCCGGCTGGACCGTGAGTATCCCCCCCCTCCCCTTTTCCTGGGACGCTGGGTTAAGGTAACTCCTCGAGGTTGAGAGCCCTCTCACTAGGAGAGTGAACAAGAAAGCTTTCAAGTAGGGATAAGCAGTCCTTCCAATTAATAACGCAGTAATCGACGGTTTCAGGTTATCCTTTCTAAATCAGTAACTGATGGTTTTGTGTTATCCTTCCTAAATTAGTAATCGCATTATTTTAATGGATGTTACTAATCCAAGAACTTGTGTGAGGAAATAAACATCTTTTTTATTATTATTATATTACTGTCTCAGTCGTTGCTATCGAACCTTCATAGCATGACAGCGTGACAGTTTTTGGCGTAGTCGGCAGGATAGGATAAGGATAGGATAGGATACAGACTTAGTGGATACATAAGCTGGGGTAACCAGATAGAAATATTTTTGAACTATGTCGCTGCGTGAGTTATTGAGAAGGCACGGAAGCGGACCCTCAAGCCCTGGGATTGACTGGGCAAATGATAATTGGGAAAATGAAGCCTCTGTCGTGTGTAGGATAGAGGAAGTCAGAGGTAACCAAAGAGATGGGAAAGGAAAAGGCGGTATATGTGCCATCTTAGGGGCCTGTTTACTGGTGGCCCAACAAGCCAATCGGACCCATCAAAAAACTAAGGAACAGTTACAAGAAAAGGTGCAGGAGTGTGTAGATCTTGAAAGAAAATTGAAATTAGAGAAAGAGCGAAATCAGAAATTACAAAACAAGTTAGAACTCGTCCTTTCAACAGCAAGGAAGCCCCCCACAGCAGCTCAGATTAGAAAAATGTTGGTGGAGGACCCGGACGATTGGGACGGAGATATATGGGGAAACAGCAGTAGTTCAGAGGACGATGGTGATTTGTACCCTCCAGAACCCTCACCTCTGGATGTGCGGCCAGTTGTAAAAACCGAAACCGCAACAGGACCCCATGGGGGTAATGCTAGAACCACAGTTAGAACTACCCCTTACTCAGGAGACGAGATGGGAAAACTGCAAGAGAAATACTGCAGGCAACCTACAGAAACAGAAACTGAGTATTTGTGGCGGGTATCCTTAACAGGAGGTGATCGCATAATACTAAGTGAAGAGGAGGCATCAGGATATTGGGGACCAGGAGTTTTCCTGACGGGTAGAGTTGGGAATTGCTCCCTCACCTCCCGAGTAGCCTACTGGGCAGGAGGACAAGACCCGAGGAACAGAGGAGAACCTTTGAGAATAGGTATAAATACCCACAGTGAGCTTACAGAAGCCATACAAAAGGCGGCTTGCGTACAGCAGATATATGAAAGGGGAGCCTATGACGTCCCCATGCAAGCCCCGGTAAGCCCAAACAGCCTAACGCCTTTAATACGGGGATTGCCTACAGTGTTAAAGCTGAAGCTACAAGCAATACGAGATCGCATTGTAGCTGCAGAGGCACACAATCATAATAACCTCAATGCCCCCCCCATGCCAATACCGACATGGGCGGATACCTTGTTAGAAGTGCATCGAACTGCGCAAGAGATGGGGATGGATACCAAACCACGGGAAAAGCGCATTAGACAGGCTACTGCCTCATATGCCCCGAGGAGAGGACATTCCCCCCCCAGGCGGCACAATAAGGAAATGGGAACTAAACAAGAAGACAGGGAGAAACGAAATAGACTGTGGCGACATGCCCTGGCATTAGGTGTTCCACGATCCATGCTGCATAATCAGAAAACAGAAGACATAGAACAGATAGTGAGCAAACTGGAACAAGTGAAAAGGGTGACTCTGCCATCCGCCCCACCTGGCTCACAAGATAGTAAACAAGAATCTAAGCCTAGTAACCCTTTCTCAGAGTTACGAGAAGAGTTGCATGATCTAAAAAACTAGGTAGCGCTGGTCGAAAATCAGGCCAACCGACCTGAGTACTATCAATAGCGCAGCGGCCTGAAAGTTTAGAACCCCGGATTGTGATTCCAGTAGGACCTAGAAAACACAAAGTTTCTTTTTTAATTGATACTGGTGCACAGATAAGTGTTTTGGACAAACAGACAGCCAATAGGTTAAATATCAAACCATCTAGACGATCAGTTTTTATAAAGGGAGTTACAGGAATTGCTGAATCTTGTCCTTTGGCAAAACTTTGTGCCTGGCTCCCGGGAGACAAACGTCTTACCAAATTTGAGGTAGTAATAAACCCAAAGGGAAATGACAACATTTTAGGGTTTGATGTATTACGAGGAAGAAACTGGATACTCCCAAACGGTACCCGGTGGAGCTTTGGAACAGCCAACATCAAGCTTTTGCAAACCTCCCCCGCGCTGCCGCCTAGTAAGATAACTAATGCTAAACAATATCCTTTAGCATCTGCTGCACGATCCGGGATAAGCAAAGTCATTAGAGACCTAGAAGAGCAAGGGATTATAGAACGCACCCACTCCCCCTATAACTCTCTGGTGTGGCCTGTCAAAAAACCAAATGGAGAATGGCGATTAACAGTAGATTATCACCGATTGAATGCTAATACCGCTCCCCTCACGGCTGCGGTCCCCAATATAGCGGAACTGGTGAGTCAGCTTAGGACTGCAGCCCACCCCTGGATGGCCACACTAGATGTAAAAGATATGTTCTTCATGGTCCCGCTAATAAAAGAAGATAAAGACAAATTTGCTTTCACCTGGGAAGGCATTCAATATACCTTCACTCGGCTGCCCCAGGGATACAAACACTCCCCCACCATCGCTCATAATGCATTAGCAAAAGTCTTAGATTCGCTTGGTACAACCCCTGGAGTAAAAGTCTATCAATATATAGATGATATACTAATAGGGGGACCTGAAAAGGAGGCAGTGCGACAAGAAGCCCACTTAATTTGGGAAAAACTGACTGAGATAGGGCTAAAGATACCACAAGAGAAATGTCAAGGACCTGCCCAAACAGTGACCTTCCTAGGCGCCAAATGGATAGCAGGAGCAGAAGCAATCCCTGAAAGGGTGCTCGAGACTTTAGAAAAATCCAAAAACCCAACTTGTAAAAAGGAGTTGCAACAAATTATGGGTACGTTGGGATATTGGAGAAAGCATGTCCCAGGATTCTCGATAATCGCCAGACCTCTTTATAACCTTATGCGAAAGAATAGCAAATGGGAATGGGACAACACCCATGAACAAGCATTAATGCAAATAATGCAAGCAATGAATCAGTATCAAAGACTAGGTCCCGTGCATCCCAGGAACCCTCTTGATGTAGAGTGGGGGTTTAGCACACATGCAACTTATTGTGCCATCTTCCAATCACCAACAAGTGAACCTAAACGGCCAATTTTATTTGAATCCACTGCTTTCAAGGAGGCAGAACAAAGATATAGTGAATGGGAAAAAGGAATCTTAGCCATGGTAAGGGCTGTGAAGGCCACCGAAAAAATAGCGACCCAACAGAAAGTAATCTTAAGAGGGCCCTTCCACATTTTAGATGCTGTGAAACGAGGAACACCACCCCCTGAAGGTATAGCCAAGAGACAAACAGTTCGTAAATGGTATGCATATCTATCAGGAATCCAAGATAGCCTGGAAATAGAGGAGGGACCAGTAAAGATAACCAAATACCAATTACCCCTAACTAGCCTTGTACCAGAAACAGTACCAAGCTACCCAAGATCTCCCATTGCAGTAGCTGAACCACTCACTGAAAAGTCTGACCTAAATGGGGTATGGTTCACCGATGCCTCTTCACATAGGATAGCCACGGGGTGGCAATACAAAGCAGTTGCCTTAGAAATAAGCACAGGCCATACGATAATAGAAGAAGGCAATGGCAGCGCCCAAGTAGGAGAACTCAAGGCTGTCCGACTTGCCATAAGAAATGGAGCAACAACAGTGTATACCGATTCATATGCAGTATTCAAGGGGGCCACAGACTGGATAGGATTCTGGGAATGTAATAAATGGCAAATAAATAGGTGCCCAGTATGGCAGCAAGCAGACTGGGAAGAGTTGTTGGAAGAAGGAAGGAAATAGTCTATTGCAATAGGGTGGGTGAAAGCCCACAGCTCAGACGGAAGTCTGGCAGCTAAATGGAACGGGATAGTTGACAAGTTGTCGAGGGTAAGAGGAGTAACAGTAAGCGAAGTAGAGTGGGACAGAATAGGAGAATGGCTACATATACAGCGAGGACATTCAGGGGAAAAGGATTTAGTAAAAGAAAGTATAGCTCGAGGATGGCCCATAGATATAACAACTGCACGACGAATCATAACAGCCTGTCCTCAGTGCCAACTAAGATTAAAAAGGGATCATCCAGAACAGCAAGCTCCACTACATATCAGTAATAAAAAACAATTATGGCAAACCTGGCAGATTGATTATATAGGGCCTCTTAAACCATCAAGTGGGAGAAAATATATATTAGTGGGAGTCGAGGTGGTCTCCCGTCTCCTCCGAGCGACAGCCGTCAGAACTGCGAATGGAGAAACTACCATTAAGGTATTACAAGAATGGTTCAGTGTATTACCGGTACCAAAGGAAATACAAAGCGATAATGGGACTCACTTTACAGCCCGCGTAGTACAGGACTGGGCGACACAAGAAGGGATTAGTTGGACATTCCACACCCCCTACTATCCCCAAGCAAACGGGATGGTGGAAAGGGCCAATGGCTTACTTAAAAGATATGCTCAAGTAGAAAAAGCGAGTTGGGACCTACGCATTAACCATGCTGTGCATCTACTTAATAATCGATGGGGAACATTTGGTAGTCCCAGAACCCAGGCCTTTTGCCCTATCGATACGGGCATCGTTAAGGATAATCCTGACATTGATCCTGCACGTGGTAAACCAGGACAGCCTGTGATGGTAAAACTACCACAAATTGGAGTAGTCCCGTTAACATTGTCTAAACCCCGAGGACCCCTTGCATGGGAAGCACTTGATGCCACAGAAAAAACCCATCGAATCAGTTCTCGGTGGATAATTCCTGATTATTAACCACTTATTCCGAGGCACCCTGCCTCGAGGAAAACCTAAATGTGTTCTCTTACAGGATACCATGTGGAGACTTGTGTTCCTACTCCAGACGGCCCTGGTGACAACATTGATCTCAAACCCATGGGGCAGCAATGTCAATATTTGGGAAAAGTTAGCTAGAGAAATACTAAATACCACTCACTTTTGTCTAGAAGGAGGAACTTCGGCGGCCCAAATTTACACCACTTGCACTATTGGGTTCCCTACACCCCTAGAGACAGTGCAAAACAAGGCAATACTAGCAAATTTCAAAGTAACTAATACGTTTAATCAGATGTCTTGATGGGGTTCCGCCACAACACAGTATAACAAAGCAATGATAGAAATTAAGGTGAAAGGAATGTTTCCTGCGGTTGAGTGTGCTATGATGGTAAATTGTACCAGCAAAACCCGACCGTGCCACAATTTTACGGAAGATGGGCCTCCTCTTAAATGTCATCAAACAACCAATGTAACCTTTAACTATGCACATATTGTGCTCCCTACAGGAATGTTTTGGCTATGCGGGGTAAAAGCTTACTCCTACATTCCAGCCAATGCTACTGGTGGCCCCTGTACCATAGGTCGCTTGAGCATCTATATGCCAAGCAAACAAGAGATAGAGGAAATAGCTGGGAATCAAACACGAAAGAGGAGGGAGGCCTCATCCCTCAACCCTGAATGTAATTCAGAAGTAATCTTATTCTCAGCATCACAAATCTCAGCTGCAGCATTCCTTACACCTGGGGTGGGAGTTGCTATGAACTATCAAGCTATAAAAAAGATTGCATGTTCTTTAGCTAAAACTATCAACACCACTTCTGCTGCCTTATCAGCAATGCTTAGAGATGTGCAAGCCTTGCGTGCCGGTGTATTAGAAAACAGAGCGGCAGTTGACTATCTTCTTTTACGACACAACCATGGATGTGAAGAATTCAAAGGCATGTGCTGCTTCAATCTGAGTGACCATTCGACCCTGATTGAAGGGGAGATCACAAACCTTAAACACCTAGCTTTGGACATTAAACAGCATAATGATAACGGGTTTAATTGGCTGCAAAAATTGTTCCAAAATTTCGGACTGTCTGTATCAGCTTGGCTCGCGTCGGGCTTACAAACTGTCATAATAATTGTACTCATGATAATCATTATATGTATTGCTTTTGTCTGCTTGAAAGCTTTAATATTACGCACAATCTTTGCTAAGGTAAATGCTTTAAAAACAGGCTACTTGCCTTTGCAACAACAAGATCAAACCCATGATTGTCCTTGAGGGGCAAAAAAGGGGGGGTGTACGGCTGTGACTCTGGTCACGGGGTGGACTGACGGGCGAGTGAAGAGTTAACAGGACTGAAGTTTGTCAATTGATATGCAGAAGAACTGATAGCACAAGAGCTGAAGTGCACAAAGCTGCTGAACAGAGGACTTAACAGGACTAAAGAAGTCTACCAACCGATATGCGCAAGGACTGATATGCGCAAGGCTGCGGAATGATTAACAAGACTGGAGAAGTGAAGTCTGCCACCTGGAATCTGCACGGACCCCCGGGGAGGGAAGAAACAATACGGAGGTGTTGTGGTCTTGCCTCGCTAGCAGTGTCCTCCCAAGCAGACAAACAGACAGTCCTGTGACTGCGAAACTCGCAAAAGTCAGCAAAAGCAGTGTTTGCCCAGAGCCCCAGCCGTATAAAAAGAGACTTGGGAGCTAGGAGAGTTGGAGCAGGGACGGGAACGTGACCTGATCATCCTCTCCGGCTGGACCGTGAGTATCCCCCCCCTCCCCTTTTCCTGGGACGCTGGGTTAAGGTAACTCCTCGAGGTTGAGAGCCCTCTCACTAGGAGAGTGAACAAGAAAGCTTTCAAGTAGGGATAAGCAGTCCTTCCAATTAATAACGCAGTAATCGACGGTTTCAGGTTATCCTTTCTAAATCAGTAACTGATGGTTTTGTGTTATCCTTCCTAAATTAGTAATCGCATTATTTTAATGGATGTTACTAATCCAAGAACTTGTGTGAGGAAATAAACATCTTTTTTATTATTATTATATTACTGTCTCAGTCGTTGCTATCGAACCTTCATAGCATGACATCGTGACACCGGTTAAAAGCGGTGAGAAACTATTCCGCGGTGTGTGGAGCACAGCTGTTCTATAATGTGTCCCACTGCGCTTTGGGTTGATGGGAACATCTAATTCTTGTCACCTTTGCAGTAGACTTCGTTGGTTTCTGGTAAGATTCAGTGTTTCTATCTGAAATACATGTGAAAGAATACAATGTGCGGAGCTGTAGAGATTCAAAAGGCTTTGTTTTGCCTATGCTGTTTTTTGTCATGTTTTTTTAAGATGACTTACTAGGCTCTGCCTTGGAGTGATGAGAATCATTCTCTAGTTTCCTTGTCTGGAAAGGACATCTGAGGATGCATCTCTAAGGAAGTCCCTTTCAATGGTGTACTTCCACAGACTGCACTGAGAGGCAGACCAAGTCTGTGATGATTTATGCCTTCTTAATTTAACTCTTGCTAGGTGGGAAGCGTAGTCCCTAATGTTTCCTTCCCTGCTTCTGAGAATTGGGAAGACAGTGTGTCGCGTGAAAGGGAGGGACGGAAGGCCCTTCCTTATCTTTATAATTTACGTTTGCCTGCCAGAGCCCCCCTGTTTGAGGACTTTCCCTGAGACAGTTTCGCAAAGTAAAAAGAATAAGGTTTTATTAAAGCGACAGATACAACAGGTTCGGAATTGCTGTTGATAAATGCACTTGCTGCTACAAATTTTCTTTCTATGAGCTCAAACTAACAATTAAGCGCTTTCAATAATAATATATTTTCCCGGGTAACGTCCAACGTTTGTCGGAGGCGCACGTCTTACCAAAGAGGCGTCCCTGTTTGGGGGAGGGGAGAAGGAGGCTCGCTCGTCAGCAATCTCCAGTGAACAGGTCAGCGGTTCAATTTTCTTCCCTTCCAAAAACTTTAGTGAGCTATTCTCTGTTTTATAGTTGCTGAAGGTGGGATGTGGAAGTGCGGCAGACATACTTCATTGGCCAGATTGCCATTTGCGCAGTTGTTGGGGGTATGCCCCCCTTATTTACATATTGTTATGCAGCAAAGGGCGTGATTTTTAATATGGTAAGCAGGGATAATGAGGCTAGGGGTACTATAGGTCAACAGTTAGTCTGTGAGCAGCAATTATTTTTTGGGATGCAACCCTTTGTGGTCAGGGGTGGACTGTGATACCTCCATATCGCTCCCTCCTCCGCCGTGCAGCTGGAACAAACTGTCTGGCCTTCACCAGCTAGTTCATTACTCATGTTGCAAAAGGGTGATGTGCTTTGGCTGCCACGTACTGTTTTTCCTGTGTGCCCTCTTATCTTTCTCCCTGAATTCTCTCTTGTTCCCACACAGTGTAACTACTGCCAGAGAATTACCCTGATATACCACGTATAACTGTATTGGAGAACTTGAAAGTTACTTTAAAGCGGACGTGACTACAAAGCATTATCTGTCTTGTTGCTGTGACACGTGGCACTTTTTGTAAAATTCCTTAGTTGAGGTGAGGTTGGAGAGGAGGAGAGACCCAGATGCAGTGTGGCCTTTTGAATTGTTATGTGAGGGTACAACAGAAGAGAGTTCATGACTTGTAGAATGGTTTTAGACAACTAAATTATTGAGAAAGTGTCCTTGATAATCCAAGCTTTCCTGTTCTGGAGCGTACAGCAATCCTGCCTCCCTCCATTTTGGCAATAGAAGGTGTCTGGGGGTAAAAGAGACCCATCAATGATATTAGCTTAGTGAAAACAGAGCTTACATTTTAAATGCAATTTAAATTACAGCAGCAATATCATTCTCCTGGTTATGTTCAAAGGTGTTGTGATGTTATATGGGTTTATATATCTGCCAGATAAGTAACAAAGCATGCCAAAATGTGTAGGAAGGAGTGACAAATTCCTCTCTCAATTCTGAACTTCCTAAGTGATGTTCAGCTTCCACCTTTTGTTCAGATGTCTCAGCTGAAACTTTTAAAAGGAATTTGGGAGAACAAGGTCTCTGGGCTCCAATGGATTTCAGTGGTATGTGGGTACCTACTTGCTTCTTTGTGCCATGTGAAGGAACAGGTCCATGAGTAAGGATGAACAGCTGTGCCTGGCTTGAGTGGATGGCTGCTGCCTGCTTAGATATTCTGACTGATAAACTGTGGGCTGTCACTTCAACTTTTTTCCACCATGGGGTCATCTGAAGAATCCCTATCCTGTATAGGTTTTTCAGGTTACCTTGCGACCTCATTGAGACTTTTCCTTTGTCAAACCTGGGTTGAAACTGGTCAAGTTCAAAGTCATTTTGAGAGGAAGGTCACACACTCAGGCATGCACCCAGCAGAGTTGCAAAAGCTTCCTTTTTTATTTTAAGAAACTGTGCTAAAACGGTCTTTCCATAAGGCTAAGCTTGTAATACCAGACATAAGGGAAGAACATTTAGACCAGAGAAGACAAATATGGTTACAAGCCAGCTTAGTAAAACTAGGATGGCGAAATACTGAAAATGTTTTCTTTGCTGTATTCTTCTGCTACAGTAAGAGCCTGAATGTTTTTTTCTTCAGAGCATTACTGTTCTTCAGTTAGAGAAGGGCACTGGGAACATGTACTGCTTTGTTTTGTTAGAAGTGAAAAATCTATTAAAGCAGATTATTTCATTTCAGAGTGATTGAACCAATTCTGATTGAGAACAGACAAGATTCTTTTATGCAAATCTGAAGCAAAATCAAACAAACCCAAATATTTTAAATCTCTAAAAAGTTCATTTTATATGTGAATATGCTTTAGGGAACAGAATATAAATGTTGTTAATTATCTGAGCGAGATTACCATTTCTGATGTACTTTCTGGTTTTAGTCAGCAATAACTTTACAAGTGAGTATTTTTGAGGGAGTGAGAACATCATGAGAGAGTATGATCATCTGGATTTCTCACTGTGTTTTTGTTTTTTTGTTTTTCCTTTGGGCATTAATTAAACACCTGAAATTTTCATACCATATCGGAAGTTAGTCATTGAACCTTTCCAAATTAGCTCTGCATATTCAGTTTTGTACTGGACAGGTGTTCTGTTAGTATGAAACATGATGCAGTTATAATATGCCAGATCTACACACACAATTGTTTATGCCTTACTTGAGTGCTTAGCTGATGGTTTGTAGCAGTGCCGTTCGCTGACTTGTATAGTGCTAATGGTATAATGTTAATTTTTTTAGACACTCTTCTCTCATGCTTATCTTTCTTTTAAAGGATATCAATCAGAAGCTGCAAGAAGATAACCAGGAACTGAGACCTTTGTTACCTTCTTGCCTTTCTGCCTATCATCATCCAGAAAGCATCCCGTGAGTGGCAGAGACTGGGCAGGCACAGTGCTAGCATTATGCACAAAGAGGTTGCCTCATACCTACAGAAGCTGAAAGGATTGGAAGTGAGGCAAGAAGAAGTGGTTAAAGAAAAGCTGGAGCTAAAAGAATTGTGTGTGTTGCTGGATGAGGAGAAGACTGGTGGAGCAGGCAGCCAGAGCTCTGTTGACAGCCAAATCGGCCTGTGCCAGTTAACTGCAACAAGTACATCCATAAGAGATGTTGGTGATGGGAGTAGTACTTCTAGCACTGGAAGTCCAGACAGTGCAGACCATCATAAACATCATCCGAGTACTAGTCCAGAACATCTTCAAAAAACCAGGGGTGAAGGAAGCCCTGAGCATCAGAAACACAGGAGCATCAGCCCCGAGCATCTCCAGAAGCCTAGGGGTTCTGGCAGTCCTGATCATCACCTGAAAGGACCAAGTCCAGAACATCACAAAACCCTTGTGAAAGCACCTGAGCAACAAAAGCACAGCAGCAGCAGTCCAGAAACTCTCCCAAAGCACGTTTTGAGTAGTAGCCCTGAACACTTTCAAAAGCACAGGCCTGGCAGTAGCCCTGAGCATCAAAAGCACAGCAGTGGCAGCCCAGATCATTTTCAAAGCACACACCAAGCGGAAGCCCAGAACATCTGCACAAAGTGAGGGGTACGAGCCCTGAGCACCTCAAACAACATTTTGGAGGGAGCCCAGAGCATCTCAAACATCTCAGTGGAGGCAGCAGAGAAGGTCCCCTCAGGAGACAAGTAGCAGATGAGCTGTCACCTCACCACAGAAGTATATACAATGGAATGAATGGTGGGTCAATATATTTAGTGAGAGCTCGTTTTTCAAAATTCCTAAGGTAGTTTCAGTTCTGTATCAACACTTTTGGAAAAAGAATAATATTTTATGTGAAATGAAAGGTAACAAGTCTGATGTTAGTATTAACTGACTTGATAAATAATCGGGGTATACCCAGTTGTCCTTCTGCCAGGTTTTAGGTGGATTGATGAAAGAGTGGAGGAAAAAGTTCATCTTGAGTGCTTGTGTAAGGTATCAAGAAGCAACTTTTGGACTTGATTCTGCCCGGTGGTTGGTAGACATAAACTGTCCCTGTGTAGACTTATGTTTACATCAGGTATCAGGGAGGAGTTATGTGTGTTTCTTATGCTGTCTGTATTTGAGTCAGCAGAATGGAGGTGAATGTCTCCAATTTCATTTCTGCCTTTCTAAGCTAGTCTGTCTGTAGCTTTGAAGATTTTAACATTTCCTCTTTATTGATGGAAAGCTTCTTTATGGAAAAGCATACAACTCTGGAGAAGATGAAGAGCTAGGCTCAATATAAATGAATCTGATACTCCTAAAGCTTTCCAAAGCCTTGATTTTTTGCATGTATTTAATTATAACAAATTAAAAATTAAGGAAGATCCTAAGGGATATTTGTTGTTGTTGCTGCCCTTTAGGAAGATACCCAATAAACAAGCCTAGCTTTAAGGAGGTGATATCCCCACTGATTGCAATTAACTTTTTTTTTTTTTTAAGATAGGCAAAATTTAAGTGTCTTGGTATTTTGGGAGACAAGTGATTATGACAATATTATTGAAATGAATATGGATTGGAATAGAGTAAATGAAATAATTAAAAACAAAATTCAAATAAACATCTTCTGTTGTTGAAATAACTTTTTGTAGACTTAGCAAAATTTCTGTAGTCTGCTCTTTTCTTCTACATGCTCTGAGATCTTTTCATAAAAGAAGTCAGCATCTTATTTATAGCTGAAAACTCATTTCTCAGTTCTTTGTACGTAGATTTGAAACAGAGCTCAGAAGAAAGTGAGGATTTTGCCAGAGTAACTTGTCTCGGATGGAGTTCATGTGTTCCCATTTTATAAGCAGCTGCGAGAAGTCTTTCTGCCATCGTTGGAACTGACTGCTTGTTGTTGGGTCTGCTTGTGAGATGGAGACAGTGAGCTCTCTGCCGGGTGCTGTCCTCAGCATTTATCATGTTGCTGTCTCGCATCAGTCCATTTGTCTTTGATGAATAACTTGCAGAATGCCTTCAGCTGAGATAACCTGCTTTGTAGGTGTAAGTCCAGATTACTTTCAGTGACATGTGCGTATTCCACAGGGCTGATAACCCCCAAAGCGGTAAGTGTGGAGACTTCAAATTAATTTTTAAAACAGGTAATTAATGAGGCGAATGTATGAAAACTATGTGAAGATGCAAATAAGTAAGTTCTAAAAGTTGACCTTGCAAAACTTCCTTTAAATGCTGTATTTCTTTCTCCCTTCAGTTCAGTTAAAATAAGCGAACAACACTGACTTGTAAGTAGCATGTAGTATGGAAACACACTTCCTAGAGACTTCTTACTTTTACCCGTGATGTTCACGAATGTATTCACTGGTTACGTAGAAAGGTGATTTAAGGTCTTAAGTATGCATTTTTCAAACTCATTCACAGACAAGGATACAGGTTTTCTGCTCCCAGCACGGTGGGCTTTCTGGTATTTTCAATCCAAATAGTTCTTTTTTGTTGTGTTTTTAAGAGTGGGATGACAGCAGTTGTTACTTTAAACCTGAGGTGACTGACCCGCTTTGTGCAGGGCATCTCAAATAGCCACAGTTGTGACTCAGATAACAGGGAGCTGGAGAGGGGAGCCAGTGATTTGGGAGTCTGTTTATTGACTTGAATCAGAGCATCGCCTGTCCCACCCTTTGTATTAATCACTTTTGCAGAGGAATTTGCACCCCGATAAGCTGTCAAGCCTCTCTTATGTTTATGTAATTTGACATAAGCATGAGGTAGATGTTAGCTGTGAGTTTACTTCTGGCTTTGGTCTGACTTTTTGTCTCATTTTGGTCAAATGTTAAACTCTTGTGAGCTTTGCTGTAAGGAATAACCCTTAAAAACTTGAGGAAAAGACTTTGTCTTCACATCCTCACAGTTAGGCTCAACTGCTGCTCTCCTACCTCGGCCCCCTGCCCCCCCCAGCCTTTTAGGGAAGAAGTTGCACAAAAGTGCTAGAAGTGCTGACCAATATAATTTATCATCACTGCAAATGTAATCTGTAAACCTTAATTAGCATGTTTTATGTGTTCCTGTATACATGAACCTGCCAACTGAGTACAGACTGGGAGCTGTACGTTGAGCTTGTAACAAAAATGCCAATTTTGCATCTGCAGCAAGAAATGCTAAAATTGTGCAAACATAGGTAAGAAAGTGGTGTGGAAACCTGGCCTTAAACTCAGATGAGCAATGTAAAAGGATGCTATTTTTGATTCCTATCCCCAAATCAAGTAGTAAGTCTATTATATCATGTTGGTGAAAACCTAGTTTACTTTAAAATTCAGAATATATTCAGCTAGTAGGCTGACTGCACGGCCATTTGATTATTTTGCAGGGCATTTCCAATGTTACAGCAGTACTTCTGTGACTGTCATTTGTTTGACCAGCAAGAATGAAGTTTTTGTGTTGATAAATGGTAAATAGTGAAGAGTAGCATCTTTTGACTCTTCTGTAGAAATAATATATTTTAATCATGTAATTGGAACTTACCCGGCTCAGTAGAGGCCTGGCCCATCTCCCTTTGGATGAGATGGAATGGCCTCCATTGCCTTATGTGGACTCCAAATCAGGTCTGAGAGGAGAAGGTATTCCTCTGCATATCAGACCTTGCTCTGAGAAGTACTATACTGTCCACCTGAAATTGCTCTTCTTTCTTGGAAAGCATGTTTGCAGACAGCCCAGCTGTTTCTGTTGAAATAAAATGTTCCATCCATAACTAATAGCTCCTATTTACCCTGAGTTCTGGTCTTGTTAGCACTTGCATGACCACAGGGAAGCAATGTATTCAGTCATATGCAGTTATCTATACCAAAATTTTGTATGTAAATATACAGGGAACAGAGATGGAATCTCTGCAGGCTTTAGTCAAACTCTTAAGCAATATGATGTTATGATGGTTTCAGAAATGCGGTGTGTAGCTATAGTCCGCATTACAGGATATGGTATATGCATTCGTTGTTTGGGCCTCCTGCATCTTTTAAGCTCCCATGAGGGACATGAGAAGTTGTCTTTGGTCCGTTGTCTCTTCTGAAACGGGCGCCCTCAAGCTGTGGAGCCACAGAAGTGGGGTCTGAAAGCTCCGTTTGGCTTGGTGCTTGTTAGTTGAAAACATTTCATTTTAAAGGCTCTAACCAAATACGAGGTGTGTTGTAGCAGTTAATGATCTTTTGCTGGAATCCCTCTTAAAATGTTCTGGTTAATGAGCACAGGGCTATTTGGGATAGGAAGATGGCTGAAATTAGGTAGAAAACAGCAGTGGTAAAAACATCTTACAGTGAACACTTATGCAGTCTCAAATAATACATGACAGTCTTTAACTCTGACACAAATATGTGGGTGCAAAAATATAAATTAATATGTGTTCAGGATTTGCAATCTAAGTTTTTTTTTATTCTAAGCAGTTTATTGTAAATTTTCTGTTTTAGAAGTCTTTTGTTTTATTCTGGGCTTTGACTTTTGTGTGACAGGAAAATATCAGAAGGCTTTCAGATGTGCTTTTTGCTTCCTGCTGAGGTTATTAATGACTAGAAATAAAAGTGCTGACTAACACTGTAAGCGCTGCTGGAGGTGCGAGGACTCATGTACAGAACAAATGCAATGCTGTCTCTCTTGAGCAAAAGTATTTGTTGGCTTAAATGGAGACTCAGCTTAAATTTTGAAAAATTCTGTTATAAATGCGTTGCTGCTTATAAGGAAAATAAAATAAGAACCTACTGCTTTGAGTAAAAAGAGGAAAGTGCAATGTGACTTCAGAGAGCAAAAATCAGTAATAATGTTACTGAGTTAATTTCAGTGGAAATAGCTCATATGCTGCTGCTCAAATAGTGAAATGATGTCACGTGCCTGTGTAAGCTTGCTTACATGTTACTTTTCATACAATTGAAATGAAAATAATTTGCTTGTCATTCGTAGCAGTGCACAATACTTTGTGTGTAAATGGAGCTTTCCTGATGGCACCCAATATACATCTGACATTTAGAGCTTAATACAGTATTATTTACTCTTAAGAGTAACCTGCTGTATAAACAAAGGCTACAGGGTCGATAGAATTTCTACTTGTCACTGTGAATTAATCTACTATTTATTTCGGGGGTTTATTATTTTAAGTGTAGAGGTCTAAAACTTTCATGTCAATGGGAGTCTTTCAGTTGAATTCCATAGGATTTGCATCAGACTCATAAATCGGGTTCAGACATTACAGACTGCAAGAGAACTGAGGCCTGATATGTGAGTATGTGTGTGATTAGAGCATGCTGTATTTATTGACAAAGTCCTTTCTGTGGGGTAATTTGCCAAGCTAAAACATAGCTTATAATATGAGAGCTATGAAACTACTAGAAACTCATGTCTGAGGGCTTACGGGAGAACTTTACATTTACATTTCTTTAACTTCGCTGGCAAAAATAGTTCTGCTTTAAATGTTTGAGTATATGCTGGATCATCTTTCCAGTAAAAGTATGTGAATCTTAATGGGAAGACTGTCTGTTTATAAAGAAGCTTGTCTGGTTTAAAACAGCTGGCTGAATGTTCCAGCACTCTGGTTACTGAGAAGTTCAGCTGAGGATCAGAGTGGGAATCAGCCAGTGCTGACTGCAGAGATATGCTTCCCTCTGTAGCTATTTGGTGGGAGATAGGAGGTTGCACTACACTTTAAAGTGGGAACGCATAGGAAGGATTCAGCTTAACAGTCACCCCCCTTCCAGGACTGCAAATAAACCACAGCCACACATGGTATGTAACACTTTGTGTGAACTCACCACTTCCAGCTTCTGTGCTAGTATTTCTGAAGTGCCTGGTGAAGGCTTCTGAATGCTGAAGTGTTGAATGCTTAGCTGAAGCCTTACATACCCCCTTGGTTTTGTTAATGCTTTTAGGGCAGGCAGGACAAGCAGTAAATGAATAACACCTGTCTTGGGTTGAAGACTTGTTGTCAGCTGAGAGCATCCTGGGTGGGATTTTCTTACCTACTGTGGTGTTCTTCAAAACAAACAAAAATATCACTCACCAAACAGCCTATCCCCCTGCCATTTAAGGGCCCGGTGTGGAAGAAGGGTAGGTGGTACAGTTAAAGACCAGTGCATTTAGGTTGTGAGCTCCTCAGTGATTAGGAAATCAACACCGAAGTTCACATAAAGTGGGAGTGAGATCCAGTTCCTCTGAGTGTAGAAGAAGAGTGTGAGCTGAGGTGTTCTTGAGACCATACTTAAAAGAAACCACATGAATGAAAATGTGTGCACGGTACTATTTCTGCACTTGTGTACTGTAGAAGCACATGAGGATGTAATGAGAGGCTGTTGGAAAGTACAGCTAACCAAGGGCTTAAAGGACAAAAGCATTCTGCAAGTATTTTACTATCACAAGGAGGATGACGGCTACTCTTCTACTTAATACCATCTACAAGTGATGCTGGATTTTTTCATTGATGGATTTTTACTTTTTGCTTCCATCTTAGTCCATTTAGTGAACAGTGATCGGATGGCTAAAACCATTCTAGTAAGACCTCAAACTTAAAAAAAGGAAAGGAAAGGGGAGAAAAATAATTAGTGTGTTTTTTTTGTTGTTTTTTTTCCTCCAAGTAAACTAGGCCTGATAAAGTTCATAGTAAATTCTCTAAGGAGAATCTCAATCTCTTCTTTGATATCTTTAAAGGAGATGAGTGAAGTTTTGGAAGAGAGACTATGCTGATTTTTCCAGTCTTGAGGGGGAAAAGAATAATGAGAAAACTGTGGAATTGTCAATTTAATAATAATATCTGGAAAAATACTGGAACAAGTAACTAAACGTTTTAAATGTCTAGGTGGTAAGGAGGAAATAAGTTGAGGTCAACTTGTTAAGAAGAATGATACAAAACAATCTCTCTCCTATGTATTGTAAAGTAATAGGCGCTGGGGAGAGTGGGGGATAGTAAATGTAACTATCTTGAACTAGGAAGGGTTTTGGCCCTGTCTCACCTGATATCCCCTAGCAAGCTAGGGAAGCATGGCTTGATTAAACTCCTATAAGGTAGGTCCACAGCAGTTTGGAAAATGTGTCTAGAGATGCATCTTCTCAGTAATCGTCTGTACTTCTTGCCCTTTCAGGAAGGCTGTATCAGAACTGAGCTTTCACAGGCGTCTGTCGTTCTTCACTGTTTTCTTTCATAACTTGCTAAAGGAATGGAGTGTATACTTTGTAAAATTCAAGATGACACACTTTGTGGGAAGGTCCGAAAGCAATTTCAATGATAGCATCTTGACAACTAGTCTTAACAATACAATGGAATGTAATAAGGATGAATGCCAAATCCTACATTTAGGTAGGAATAGTTATTGCTCCATTAGAGGTTGGGGGATATTTGGTTAGGTAGCCGTTCTGCAGATACAGACGTGGAGGTTATTTTGAATCACTGATTGATTGAAAACATGAACCTTGTTATGCACTTAAAAAAAAAAAAAAAAAAAAAGAGGATAAGCCTGCCTAGGGTTTACCTGTACAGAGCCGCCTTCTCATCTCTTTTCTCTGCTTCCTTACTTTTCCCTTTAGAGTGCTTATTCTGCTGCACAGATGTCTTTCTTTTGGCTGTCAGGACTTGATGCTAATTCAGTCTTTCCTTGATGCAGGCAGTGACCCTTTCACTATGAGTGCCAGAGCAGGGAAGGGGTTCCTGGAAGTGATATGTTATCTTTAAATCATCACCAGTATGCCGCATATCTTTAAGAACAAAGTCTCTGTTAGCTAGCCTGTGATGACTGTGTGCATTAATAAGGCAGGAGGGAAGTGATGGTGAATATAATAACAAGCAAGAGCTTTTGCCCTCTTGAGGTACCATTTTCAGTTTGTGCAAAGGTAAGCACAGCAGAGCTAGACAGGTTCAAGGCTGGACAAGACAGGCAGTTTATTGAAGACAAAATATTTAAAGACTAGTTTCCTTCTGATTAATTGGCCCTCAAAGAGGGACTCACCAATAAAGGTAATGTTTCAAAGGCTATCGGAAATAACTTTCAAAAGGTAGAGAGTGGAGTGCAGATTTTATCCGTTTTGAATAGCACCTCAATGTGTTCCTGTTCTTTTAAACACAAATACCTTTCAGTGTGAAGGCCAGAAGAGTTTAAAAAAAAAAAATTTTTTTTTGGTGAATGGGGCTCCTATAGAGGGAATGGGAGATAACTTGCCTGAACTAGGGGTATTTGGAAGAGATTTAAAAATATGTTTAATTTTAATTAGTCTTTTATGGGTGAATCATTTATGGGTGAATTAGTCTTTTATGTTGCTGGATCAGTTCCTCACTTCCCCCAGTGTATGTGGCCAGGGCCAGGCATATTGCAGTTGCACAGAAGCATTGACACAGTCCCGTCAGTAACCCTCGCTTCAGACCTGAGTAGTGCCCTTATCTTCCAAGCATTTAACCAATACGAAATGGAGATTAGCGGCTATGCCAGCTGGCTGATTAATTTGAGGTTTATGGCCTTATCTCTTGTTTTGAGTGTCCATTGGAACTTCACTGACATTTGAACGCAGACCTCCAGAGGCGGAAGGCTGACGTAGTGCATCACTGTGCCGGTGTTGTCAGAGTCTTGACAAATTCTGCAAGCCAGCGTTTGTGTGGCTCCCCTGACTTTACTGGTGTTCTACGTGGGATGCATCTGATGCGTTGTGGGTTTTTTTGGTTTATTTAAATGTATGTTTTGAAAACAATAGATTTTTCAAGTAGCGAGTAGGAGGTTGTTTCATCATGTACTGAAGCCAACATAAAAGCTCATTTATTTTCATGATAATTGGGTCAAGTTGTAAGATATTTGCCTTCTCTTTGCCTTCCTGATGATTTCTGAGTCATCAGGAGCTTGGAGGGGCAGTTAGTGTTGCCTGCCTGAAATATATAGGCAGACTACTTTTGTACCAGGATGAAAAGTCCTTACGTTAAAGCCTGGTTGGAATCGTTGCTTGGGGAGAGCACCTTTAACTTCAGGAGGGGCCATTGTGCAACGTAGCCCTTCAAACAGCTTTCTGAGTTACTGTGTTATGGTATTATTATAGTAAAATGTTTTTAGAACTATTACAGTGGTTAAATTGTCAAATTCTCTGAACTCTGGCAGTTTTAATGCAGAGCTGAAATATTATTATAATTCTTGGTAAGTGCTGCTTGTTTAAGCACTTCAGCCTTGCAGGATGTACTGTGCATGTTAATCAAAGGGTGTCCTGTCTTTCCAGCTCTATCTATTAATGGAGCCTTTCTTTTTCTTGTGAGTTTTTTTATTTTATTAGAAAAGTAATAATGGGGGGCTGCAGACTGTGCAGCGAGTTAAATGGGTTAATAATACCCAGTGAGGAACAAAGCAGTCAGTGTAGAGAGGTGCTGAAAATATTGTACTTACCATTCACACACCACGTACATTCTTTAGATGTTGACAGGTGCTATAGGACAGTGAAGCATTCCAAATTAGAGGGTATTTAACGAGGTGTAATAAAGCTTTGTGTACTTAGAATGACTCTAGCAATGAAAACTGATTGGTTTCTGAGCTAGTAAGTCATGTCTCAATTAGTGAACTGAAGCACAGCTTATCTTAGGTCTTATTGTCAAATACACAGATCTATAGTAACTGAGAGAACACTTAGAATTATGTTCAAGTAACGATCTTGATATAAATCTTGTCTGTGTGTGTGCTTCTTGAACAGTTAAAGGGTGGGTTCCATTGAGCAAAGTAGCTAGGATGGAAACACTGAGCTCTGAATTTTGCTGCTTCATGCAGGAAGAAGTCAATCTTTAATATACCACATCTGTTCTTGCAAAAAGGTTAAACCTGAATCATGCAGTGCTTGTTTTACTACAACCGCATACTTGAAGCTGCAGAAGAGTCCACTGTATCCACTTGTCTGTCTGAAGAAACCTGGAGTATTAAGCCTTAGTAAAGAAAAAGGGCTGGAACACTTGACCATGGAATTTGGAAATGTATTTTAATAGGATGCTCAATTGTAACTGAGCTCTTAAGCCCCATTAGCACATTTAGCCAGATGCTCATTGCTGTGAAATGACGCTGAGCCCAACAGCTGTCGAGGTCCTAAAAAGGATCATACATATTATCTTTCATTCAGTAGCATTCAAAGAAATGTAAAAACATGGAAATGCATGACACTTTGGAAGAGAGATGTGATCCTTTTGGTCTAAGGCATAAATTGCCATCTACCTAATGGAAACTAAGAATGAATTTCACTCTGACGTGTTATTCCATTTCTGTTTATGGCAAGAGGTTTTGTGCGCCTCCATCTAAAGCAGCTGGTACTGGTCACTATAGGAAAAGGAATGAAAGACTGATTGGGTCAGTTGCCTGATCCAGTATAGCAAGCTGTAATTGTTGTAGGTGGTTCTTTTGTAGTCCTCTGTATGTGGATGCATTTTTCTTTTTTTCCATATCCTTGTTCTCCAGCAGTGGTTTGTAATATGCCTCAAGGGCTTAATAGTATGGTCTTTACCTTCATGGCAAACCTGAAGTACTGTGAAGGGTTTTAGTGGTGCTTATATACATGAATTAAGAATCTTCTATAATGTGTGGGGCATTTACAATCAAGAAACCTAAAAGCACATCTAAATAAACAAGCAAGAAAAACCTACCTTTCTCTCTTACCCCCCCCCCCCCCCAGCTTGTTGTGTCTCAGGTCCTTCTTTTGAAATCTGATCACTTGTGATCAAATTTTCAGACAGTCTTACAACTCAAAGATACCAAATGAAATAAGGAAATGGAGGGATTAGCCTGGAAGAAGGAGCCTTGGACAGTGGGACTGCAAGACAGTGAGATATACCATTAATAACAGTAACTTGTTTCAGAGGAAATTAATTCTACAGTTATAACATGGGAGGGAGGGGAAAAAAATACATCAGTCCTTAAAAAAGCCCTAATGATACTAGTCTATGCACACTTAGTATCTTTGTGAATTTTTTAATGCTTTTAATCTTGTAAAATCCATAGAAGAGAAACAGGATCATAGTTTGAGATCTGTCCATGAGCATGTGGTCCACACCATGAAAAAAGTTGCAGATGTATTAATTGCAAATGGGAAAGGTGCCATATTGAGCTAGGCTATCTTGAAGGATAAACGGATCTGTGAAGCCTGATTATGAATAATAAATAAGCTTAGTTCAACATGTGTCAGTTTTGCTATAAAACTTCTGGTTTATTTGCACTGGTCCCTCCCTATACATTGTTTGGGGAGGGGAGGGATCTAGCAGTTTTTTGCACCTGTGTACTTCAGCAAGCAAATCTTTGACCCTGTATTTTTCCTGTGCATGATTTGTGTGAACTTTGCACTAGATGATTACACATATTGTGTCAGGTGACAGAGCATGGGGAGAAAGATGACAGTATTTGTAATGCTGACCTGTAAAAATCCATATCATAATTTTAAGTGGTTTAGACTAATCAAACACAGCACTGTTCAAACACTGTCAAGAATAAGAGATGCATTATCTTTCAGCTATGATCAGTGAGCCCTGTGATAAACAACAGTATTGAATATCTTTTGAAGTTCTCTATTTTGGTACTTCATCAAAGTTACCTAAATATTCCGAAGCTTTTGTGATATTGTTTAAATTTAAGGTTCTAGTGAGACAGAACCTGCAATATCAAACTTCTATTTGATAAATAGTGAGATCTCTTTCAAATGTTTGGCCTCAAAACTGATTGTTTCTTTTAAGTGCATCTGTTTAAATTCCTGTGGATTTTAAAATTTTGGCTTGATCAGCACTTGCTGTAGGCTTTGGAATATATATTTGCAACTTGGATTCAAAAAATGTACGTACTTTTACCAAAGGTTACAGGGTTTATTCATCATTACGTTGCTCATATTCATGCTAAGCTCAGATAAACCTGGGGAAAAGCACTGATTGGTGACCCACATCCCCTGTTGGTTTGTGAGTCCGTTTTAGTTTTACAGTGGGTGAATCTTAATGCTAAATATCCATCTTATGTTTTTTTGTGGTCTGAGAATATTATTGATGGCCTGAAGATGGGTCTCTAAAAAATACTCTTTGTTTCTGAAAGAGCAAAAGAACACTGCATTGAAGGAAGCTAATAAAACAATACACCAAATGTGTTCAACTGAATGCTTAAAGGTTAAACATGCAGATTGTCTTAGTCCTTTAAAGTATTTGATCATTTCACTCCTTGGGCACCCGACTTGCGCTCAAGCTGGGTGCCCAGACAAGAGCAAGATATCCTTGCTCTTGCAGCACTCTTACAGACATCGCTTGCCTGTTATTGTAGTTTGTCTTGCTTGCTTGTATCTATTTTAAGGTTTTTGTAACCTGAAGTTAGACTTTGAATTTTAGATTTTTGCAGTATCATTAAAGATACTGCAGTAAAGATTATGCAGTCCATAGAGATAACATAAAAGCAAAGCATTCCAACAACTCTTTTCTCCTAACCAGATCTCCAGCCTCCAAGACCAAAGGCTCTGCAGTCTTAAATTAAGGCAGAAGATCCCAGAATCAGTCTCCTACAGGTACAGGCGCTAAGAATTTTTTGATTTATTCCTTGTTGTTGGAACTTGACACCTGAACTCTACACTCCAATCAATAATACTGAATGCTACATGTTGACTGCTTGCTGCCACAGCACATGTGAATGATTTGGAGAGTTAGGAGGACAAAAAGCATCTTGAGCATATTAAGCCAAACTCTGCTTTCAGTCTTTAGGTGTCTGTACTGACATTTTGCCTTCCATATAAAAGTAGTAAAATGGAAAGATATCTTTTATAATGTGCTGAAGAGTTGTGCTTAGGCTGATAAAAATGAATTGCTGGGTTGCCTGACAGCATGCAAAATGACTGATCAGACTATTTTGGAAGCTTGGATCTGAGTTTTATCACCTCAAGTCATTCCGTCGTCCTTCTTTTGTCAAGAATGAGTTGGATAGTGCTAACTCCTTGTGTTGATCACACTGTTGCAATTATATGCAGTTACAGACCCGTGGAGTACTGAAAAGATACTTGTGGAAGCCTAAAAAGGGACTTGCTTTACCCTCTTTCATGATAACTCTACAACCACCCAAATCAAGCAAAGTGTGTTGCATGGAACAGGTAAGTCAATGCATATCAGCTGCCACCTGAAAATGTGTGCTGTGGGTGCTGAAGCTAGGAGCCAGTTTCCTGGGCAACACGTTCTATTCCAGTTCTATTGCCTGATGCTGTTTTTATTTTAATATATATAGTTATTTAACTAACCCACTCAGTTGACAGAGATGATTCTGATATCTGTTTGGAAAATGGAGGTACATTTGAAGGATTAATAAGGATGTTTGAATATGAAATAATTACTCTTTGAGAGCAAAATATTTGTTGAATTTATCAGTGTGAAAGGTTCTATGCTTTTAATGTGGCAGGTCTTGGTTTGGTCTGTTTTTGTGTTTGATAAAGGTGCACTTAGCAGATGTATCTTTCAGTAAGTTGATGAGAGTTATCAGTCCTACATGTCCATTCTCCTCCTGTTGTGAGATTTTGGGTATTCATTGCCTTGGTTATAGGAAAAGAAGGTGCTGACTGAGGAAATGCAGTCAGGGGACGTTTTCTCTCCAACTTAACATTTTTAAGTAGGTACTTTCAATAAGCCCCAAACTTGGCTAAATTTTTCTTGATTTGTTTTTGAAGTGCTACCCAGAAATACATCATGATGCAAGGAAGTCATAGGATCTTGAAACTGGTCAGAAGGGGTCTGTAATAGAAGATGAAAGTGGTAGAATTTCCACTGTCCAAAATGTGGAAAAATAGAATAAATCCAGAGAGTGCAAACATTAGTTAATGTTGTTTCCGAGGGGACCAGGAACATCTTAATTCAAAACACTGAGGCTCAGTGTATCTTCTGTGTGTTTCTGCTCATCAGTGTAGTATTCAGGTGCTCAGGTGTATCTCTTGAGCTCAGGTGTTTAGTCATGCTAGCTAGATGATGAATAAATCAACCAACTGGCTTCCTCAGCCGGGTAGCGTGACTGTTTATACAGTGCTAAGTACTGAACTTGTGTCCCAGTCTGTCTGGTAAAACAAACTGGGAAAGGCTGTCTGAGGGTCAGTTCCTTTATTGCTCCAGAAACCTAATGAGGAATCTGGAGGTGTATTGTGCAGAAAAGTAAAGAAACCCTCGGACCCTAACCCTAAACAACCAAACCCAAATGTATATCGGATCTGAAAGCCACCAAAATGAATGTTATGTGGTAACCTTTTTTCTGTGCTATGTTGAAATCTTGCTGAATTCGTGAACATCTGGCAAAAGGAGAGGCTGAAAATCTCCAATATATTGGTCATCAGACTAATCGGACTAGTGCATCTGCTGGAAAATGGCATTTGCAGTATGTCTGTTCTCTTTGGGCCCAATCTGTTACACTTCTGGATGTGAAAATCTTGCTCTGGTTCTTGCTGGCCAAGCTTGCTTCTGCTTTTCAGTGATCCTATCAGCTTCTCAAAGGCCCAAAGAAGTCTGCAATTTCAGAGATGGGGGCTGTGGTACCAGCTGGAGGACCTGAAGGAGTGCAAGACAGTGCTGTCTTCCTTTGTTCTCCTGATCGCAATGAGAAGTGATCAGAAGGTCCTTTTTTCTCTACAGCTCAGAAGTACAAGTCAAAAAATGTATTTGCAAAATGGAGGCCCTAATGCTTATGAAGAACTATGGATGAACTGTTAACCTGACTTAAATATTATGCTTGTTAGTAGTGCCTGATTATTATTTAGAACTTTTTATCAGTAGGCTTCAAAACAATTTCCCAAGGAAACAAGTATTGTGATCTTCATGTTGCACTTGAAGAACACTGAGCAAAACAAATAACCAAACAGGATTAGTCAACCACCAATTAGACCTTAAATCTAGGTCTTCTGAGTTCTAGGCTGCTGCTTATTCTTTTGCATCACACCGCTTTTTAACAGCTTCTTTTATAGAAATCTGTGTTTGGTGTGTGGAGTAAAGAATGGGGCTGAGGTTACTAACATGCCTAGAAAACACCTTTATGAACAATTAGCTTTGATACAAACATTTTCAATGTGTTTCCTCTCCAAATCAAGTTTTAAGGCAAACTGTTTCCTTCCTTCCTGAATTATGCTAACCAAGCCAGTGAGGAACAAAGCTATTTTTATTTATATTTTTTTCATGGAACAGACATCAGAATATGTTAATGTACCTTTTCCATTTATGGGGTGCTTAAGAACTCTTCTTGCAGGTTTAAAACAAAAAGTTCACAATAAATCCAAACTTTGAGTAAAAATGAAGTGCTGTGATAGCTTTTGCAAAGCAAGGTGTATTTCTCTGTCTTGGTTCTGGTGGCCCGTTTTTGCTGTTGTGAAATGGTTATGCGACTGTAATTGTCTTCATTTGGGAAATCAAGATGCTGATATGAATCTGGGGTGCAGTTAGCTATTAGCTGGGGCTTTCAGGTTTCTCATCTTCCATGAGATTAAATATGGAAAAAGAAAGTGGTCTTAGACTTAATAAATAAATAAAATCTGAGCACAACCTGTGGCAAGATGGTCATTTGACCCTTAGTGTCAATCAGTAATGTGCCACCTTGCAAATGTGCCAGGGAGCAGGGGAAGTAGTACTTAGTAGATGTAAATCTCCATGGCGCCTCCCAGAGTGTGAACATCTGTGTGACTTGGCAGATGTAGAAGATTGGATCTTGGTGAACTAGTATATTTTGAGATTTTTGGTTAATTGATTCTTCTGTTTTTTCCAGCAGACTTATTTCTGGCAGGTGGATGGTTGCTGCTGCTATCTATCAAGTACTGCAGTCTGAAGTGTTTAAACTCCTGTGGAGGAGTGGCTGTGTTTGAGAGAAGACTGGGTAAAGGCTCTCATTGTCTGCCAAAAGCTGAAGATTACTTGGACCAAGTAACTAACCCAGTCGTTTCTGAAAATGTTTTATGAATGGCACCTATCAGAATTCAGTCCAAGACTTTCAAAGCTCTGCAGTAATGTACACTCGCTGGGGAATCAGGCTGCTGTGTTCAAAAATGTCAGCCTAAACATTTCCGTTCTGTGATAAGTGATGACAGTACTAAGGTAAAAATTCTTTTCATGAGAACAGAAAGTTACTGCAATTACAGCAGCTTCCTGCCACACTAAGTATTGAGTTTTTAGTGGTTCTTTTTATCATGAAATACCATCTGAGTGCAATGTAATGTCTCAGAATTGTCCAGAGATTAGAGATGTGGGTACTGTTACTATTTTATTCCTACTTATGAACTAGAGCAAACTTCAGGTTATGTGTCCTGAGCATGATTTAGTGACCTGTTAGTCTTTTAATTATCTACTTCTTAATTAGATTGGTCTGATTACTTGATACTTGAAATAAGTGTACATTTTTAAGACCTCAGGGCAGTAACTTTTGGGAAAAACTTCATTGCTTTTTATTTTATAGGCATTTTGTCCTTCATGCTGAAGCATGAGAACATATGGTGCTACTTCTGATGTAGCACATGTCTAAATATCTTGGCTTGTAAAATTTTCTGCAGAGCCATGTAATTTTGCCCGTAAAAAACATTCCTAATGTAGCTAACCAACTTAAAAATGCAATAATCCTATGCTGTACTTGTAGTCATTTTAAACTTTTACTGCTTATAGGTCGGGAAATTAAACTGTGAACCCCTGAATGAGGAAAAATGAACAGCAAGCAGTTAAACTTTAAAGAGCCGACTAAGAAATATAATGCAGTGATAATTGCATAAACCAATTATCTTATCAAAACACTTCTCAGATATTTTGAAAGGGTCAAAATATCAGAGTGCAATCCCAGCCATTTTATTTTTGAGCTGAACTCATGGGATAGCACTGACAGTCAGTAAAAAAATGCTCGCATGGTAATGGGTTACTTCTCATGTTTTGTGTTCAGCCTACTGAACACATTTTCCAAGTGCTGGTGTTTCTTCTGCCTGAGCCATTTGAAGCTTGAGTTATCAGCATGCCCCTGAGCTGAAAGTGTCAGGGAGATGGTTCTAAATACAGGGCGATAGGAAAAGAAAGGCCAGACATGGAGAAACATATGTGCGCTGATGCGACAGTGGAGTCGGTGTCAGCAAAGGACAAGCAATATGCGGGTTAATGTCAGAATATTGTAGATCCTTTGGTGACTAGTAAATTCCCTGTCTTGGTGCATGCTTGGCATCCCAGCTTGAGGAGCAAGTTGTGTCCAAATAAAGAGGTCTACCAAACCCAGATGCAGATGAAATCACTCGTACGATTGATTTCTTGACCACTAGGGATGTTTAAAGTCGGTCTGGTCTGAGAACCAAAATGCTCTTGAAGTCAGCAGTAGTGAAACATGTGGACTGGCTGTGTTGAATAGCTCTAGGAAGAGGATGCAAGCGAAGGAGAACCTCTCCTAAGCGTGCATTACAGTAACTAGCATGAGTGTTGCTCTTACAAGATTTTCATGGGATCCAGAAGAAAGTGTCACACTGCAACTGCAGAAACCTCACTGTTGGGTCATATCCAGGCCATTGTCAATTTTTAGCACTAAAGGAGATCACCTGAGGCAATAAGACTTCATCTGACTTGCCTTGAGAAGAAGGGATATTGATGATGAGGAAGCTTCCTCCAAAAGCTGGTGGAGGTGGGGAGGACTTTTTTTTTTTGATGTCCCTTCTTTCTTCATTCTTCCATAAAGTTGCTAAGGAGCAGTTTTCTAGTGTTCATGGAAAAGATACTGGATGTGTTAGTCATAAAGAGCTGAGAAAGGCAAATTGTATGGTCTTTTTTCTCCTGCCCTGGGAGCGGGACGTTATATGCAGAGACATAGTCAGACCACTCTTAGGAAGACTTGTAAGCAGTGCATGCACCGCTTTGCCTCCTTCAGAGACAGTCTCTCCAGATGGCTGTAAAGGGAGTTTATTTGGGGTGGTGGTTCCTCTTTTCTTTACTCTTTCTCCCTCCTTTCAAGCCTTCTGCTGTGCAGTTTCAGTTCATCAGGCAGCCACTAAAAGTTTCTATGATGAGCAATTAATGGCTCATTCTAATTACTTATTTGCCTTCAGTATCAGTTTGGGCTTTTCAATTCTCCTTTGCAATTGGATTGTGATTGAAAACCATGCAAAAATTAATTTAATCAGTCTTTCAGACACTTCTACATTGCATCCTGTGTAATTCTAGTTATCTTTTTGAACATATCAGAGTGTGTGTGTGTGTGTGTATATATATACACACATACATACTTAATGTTAGTTATTTATTTTGCAGTGAACACAGCAAGGAGTTTTGGTGTTTGACAGCCTTAAAAGGTCAGCAAATACCTTCTCTACTGTTTATTCTGGAATGTGCAAGAAATCTCATTTACCAAAGAATGCAGAATAACACATTATATACTGTGAAGGAAAACTGAAAATGTTTTTGAGACTGAAGACCCTGGCATAGCTGACACAGTTTGTATTAGTTCTTTTAGAGGAACAGAATAACCAGAGTACTTTTGCACATTGCTAAACCATTATCGAACATGAGAGAGAATTAGCAAAAGTTTGTTAAACAAACTTGCTCTTTAGAAGTGGGCAAAAATATTTTTCTCAAGGAGTGGTATAGATCTAAAACTACTCCTCTTCCACAGCAGTGGAAAAGCAAGGATGCTGATTAATGTGGTGGTCTTGAAGTAATGTAAGGTATCAAGATATGGGCATGTGATAAGCATTACCCGTATTACCTGTCAATGTAGGAAATGCTCTAGGGCATGCAACTAGTTAAAAACTGATGACAGGGCCTTGTGCTGCCCTGTGCCTTCCCAGGAGCTATGTTACAGAGGAGCCTGCAGCTTGAGTGCACGTAAGGATTGAATTGGACGGGGTTTGAAAGACAAGCTCCCAGAAAGTGCTTCCTTTAACATCTGAAGCCTTAAGCCTGTGCATACAGAATTGCCTTTTGATTTTATTTTCATGGGAACATATGTTTCGTACTTGATAGTGAACTTTTTCCCTAAACCTCTGTTTCCCAGGATAATTAGAAGTTTGAAAAATCAATGCGAAGGAAACAGCTATGTGGGGTTGGAATAAAACCTTGACACACTAGGCCACAATTCATCCTTTAGAACATTAAACAGGGGATCGCACCAGAAAAGAATGGTCAGTTAAGTGTGGGGAGAAAGGACAGGAATTTGGAAAATGCTGAAGTTGCTTTCATTTCATTTTGGGCATGGGGGAAAAATCTGAATGAGAAGTTGATGGTAGAGGTTTTGATCTTGTTGTCATTGAAATTGATAGAAATATTGCCATCGTTTCTAGAGGAAACGGATGTAGCCTCACTATTTAAGATTCAGTGCTTCTCCATTGGTATAGGCTAATTCACTGACACTTAGAAAAGGTTAGGTTAGGGTTGGGTTAGGTTAGGGTGTGTTTCTTGAACTGATTTGTTTGGTATGACTTTTGAGACAGAATCACAGAATAGCTGAGGTTAGAAGGGACCTCTGGAGATTGTCCAGTCCCCCCCCGCCACGCTCAGAGCAGGGTCATCTAGAGCAGGCTGCCAAAGACCATGCGCACTTGCATTTTGATTATCTCCAAGAATGGAGACTCCACAACCTTTCTGAGCAAGCTCTTCCACCAGCTGCCCTCACAGTAAATTCTTTTTTTGTTATGCTTGAGTGGAGTTTCCTGTGTTTCAGTTTGTGCCCATTGCCTCTTATCCTGTCACTGGGCTCCACTGAGAGTCTGGCCCTGTCGTTTTTACTGCCTCCCATCAGGTATTTGTACACATTAATACACTTGTTGCCCTTCCCCCCACCCCCAAGCCTTCTCTTCTCCAGGCTGAACAGTCCCAGTTCTCTCAGCCCCTCCTCATATGAGAGATGCTCCAGTCGCTTAATCATCTTTGCTGGACTCACTCCAGTATGTCCATGTCTCTCTTGTACCAGGGCACCCAGACCTAGACCCAGCACTCCAGGTGTGGTCTCAGCACTGCTGAGTAGAGGGGAAGGATCACCTCCCTGGACCTGCTGGCAATGATCTTCCTAGTGCAGCCCAGGAGGCTGTTGGCCGCCTTTGCTGTGAGGGCACATTGCTGGGCCATGGTCAACTTGTTGATGCTCAGGTCCTTCTCTGCAGAGCTGCTTTCCAGTCTGTTGGCCCCCAGCCTGTTTTGATACATGGGATTGTTCCTGCCCAAATACAGGACTTGGCATTTCCCTTTGAACTTTATGAGGTTCCTCTCTGCACATTTCTCCAGCCTGTTGTGATCCCTCTAAGTGGCAGCCCAACCCTTTGGAGTATCAACCACTCCTACCAGTTCATGATGCCCTTTCATCAGGTATCGGGGTGGTTCAAGTGCCCCATGTGTACCAGGGCCTGCAAACATGAGGCTTCCTCCAGTTGTCTGAAGAAGGCCTCATCTACTCCTTCCTGATCTGGCAGTCTGTAGCAGACATCCACCCGCAAAGACTTTTTGCAGACTCTGCAACTTGTACCTCAAATTTGTTTAGGAAATGCAAATTCATGCTGTTTGCCTTCCTTTTCATAGAATAAATATGACGTGACATCCGCACACAGGCTATTGCTGTTCTTCTGATGTAATCTGAGGGATGAAATAAAAGATAATTGCTTAAAATTTTGGTTAAAGTTTAGAAAGTGACACGATCTCAGTTGGTATGTGAGAAGGTGAGAGAAGAGGAGGAAGGTGCTGACTAGTTCAGTAGTTGAAATGGTTAAGTAATTTTCTAAAAACCCAGTAGGTACATGAAAATGAGAGAGTTTTCGATTTATTTGAATCTCCGAGGAATATAATGTGAAAGCCTCTTCAGGTTCTACTGCCTGGCCAGAGACTGCAGTGAGTTTAATAAAAGACACAGCTAAATTTACCAGGATAAATTGCTGCTTCATGCATGAAATAGATGCTCTAGTCTTGTGCTGGTGATTTGGTGATGTCTTACCTTTAAAACTGTGGGACCAGCATGCAAAATTTTTAGTGGATTATTCTCTTGATCGCTTTTTGGTACCCCCTGGACTCTTATATGATTGATAAATATCATTTAAGAAACCCTCAAAAATAAGATATGAGAGATTTAAAGAATTGTGCTTTTCACAACAATAATACTTCCTTTTTCCCCAGGAGATGCTTAAGAAGCTAGTCTAACAGCAGTTTATGCTGCAAAAGATGTTTGTAGCTCACTGTAATCCGGTTCCATGTGAAATTCCTGGTGTTATTCTTTAAAGCTCTCATGGGGCTTGACTTAAATGATGTGCCTATCGTCCCTCTCTTTGTGTGCGGCGCTTTGTTACCCACTGCGGTGTCTGGGCTAATCTCTTGACAGGCCTTTGTTTGAAAGCCCAGGCGGGGAGAGAGAAGTCGCTCTATTTTTTTCAGGGCTAGATCAACTAAGGGATGCCCCGTTCCAGTGCCTAAGGGAGTCTTCAGCGCCAACCTCTGTACCTAGGCTTCCCCTTTAACTTATGGTGAGAATAAAGCGTTTAGGAGTGGGATTAGTAAATGCTAGGAAACTGAGCGGAGAAGCCAACAGGAGGCCGAGGGGAGAAGTACATCAGGGGCATCACCTCTTAAAGGTAATAGGTCAGCTGTGGTATGGATGTTAACTCTCACCTGGAGAGAAAATGCCTAATGACACAGAGATGAGGGATTTCTGTTGGTACAAGAAGAGACTTGGGTTTGAGTCGGGCGCTGTGGAGATTTGAAAATACTTGTGCTGTTTCCGAAGTGGGTATCTTAAATGCAGCGTTATGTGAACATATACAGCCGGTTCCTGCTGAAAATCTCATTTTGGTAATCTTGAATAGATGGAATGAACTGTCAGTGTCCATTAGATCCTGGAGACAAGCAGTGCGTATTTGAGAGTCTTGCCAGAGTAAAGAGCAGCTCAGCTGGTGAATAGCTCAGCTGCATCAGGCTTTGCAGGAGCAGGGTGAGGGGTGTTTTATGTGCCTACTGGTGGAAACGCCAGTGTCTACAGGACTTTGGGAATCCGCAGAGTTAGGCCGCATATAGTAAAGACTTTGACAGTCTCACTAGCACCTAAATGCTGGACATAAGTGACTACTTGCTCTTTCAGATTCTTAGTGGTTTTGGTTCTGACCCTATAGGGATCAGGTGATCCTACAATTTTGCTTTGTTCAGAGGTTATTGCATAATCCACACTTATACATAGGCTCTCATGCAGTTTCCGAATGGCAGAAGGTTCAGCAGTGTCTTAGCTAACTAAAGCAAAGACTCAGTGTAGAAAAGGAGAATTTAATTCCTAATAGGAAGTGTTCTTTAGTTCTTTAGAGCTTTAGTTTTGCCCCATTTAAGCGACAAGCATGTTAGAAATGTATATGTGCATAGGTTTTTATTGAAGTATTGTTTTTTCTTTATTTACGTGTGTTCTGTATAGCGTCTTCAAAATGCAGTTTGTCCGTATCTAAATAGCAGGTGGAATCTGAGAGCAGATCATATGCTCACTTGGGCCTTCCCATGCTGCTGTACTTTAGCAAGCGAGGCTGTTCTTGGCATTTGTAAGCTAAGCGTGGTCAGTCTGGGTTATTGCTTGGATGTATAACCTCTGCAGAGAACACAGGTGTTCTAGGAAGTGATGGAAGAAAACATCATCTTTCCTTTGAGTCAGTCATAAATCCTGTTAGAGTAAAGTCTGAAAGATTAAGCTAAGATTCTTTCGACTTGTTGTTTAAAGTCCCAAAGACCAAGAGCAGTAAAATTTTTCCAAGGCTCTCTGCTAACATAGCTGATGCATTTTGCTTCGCATGCATTTCTCCTGTTATTTTGGCTGAAAATATTACCGTTCACTTCTTGTCAGGAACTGTTGCGTAATACTGTTGTGTGCTTCTGAACAAATACAGCCTTTTACGCCGATCTGCTTCAAGTCCTGAAGCAGACTCACTTTCTCTTCTCTCACAGTAGTAACTATTTATTCTCTTTATCAAAACCGTCTTTTGTCTTATATGATCTCTTTGCCCCTTTTTGTTCATTCCCGGTTCCCTGCCAGCCTTCAGTATTTTATTTTTGGAAGTTCAAATAGATCTAATTATAAGCAAAAATACCTGCTGAGAATGGAAATAGTCTGAGACTGTGTCTGGAAGAGATCATTCCCTTTGTGGGAAAAACTCTTCTTGTCCTGTTGTTGGAAATGCTGTTTCCTCTATGACTATATATCTTCAAAAAAAATCTGTGTTAAAGCATTTCAAAATATCTGAGCTGGATTTCTGCTTATCCTGGCTGGTAAAGTCAATATGTACCTGGTGACTATGCAATTCTCCCTACTCTGATTACCTGAGAACCACCCACTGCAGTGCCCTGCAAACCAGAGAATATTCTGCCGGGTAAAAAATGATTATGATTATTCTTTACGCATCTCCCTTTTTTTCAATGTCATCTTGTATTTATCAGAAAGAACAGCATTTGGACTCTCATAGTTACATCTGGCTTGACTGTCTGATGAACAAGCGTAGTTATGAAAGAGACGGTTTCTTTAAGGGGCTATTGGCATCCCAGTCTTCACCACTGGAAAAAGTTGTAAAAAAATGAGTGAATGTTGATGGTGCAGTAAACATGGGTGTGTGTTAAAAGACTAAGCTTAAGCTCAGTGTAGTCATAAAACAATGATTTCAAATTATTGACTTCTGGAATGTGAAGTCATGAAACTTCAGTTGTGGAAAAATCTTTTTATATTAAAGAAATGCATCTTAGGTCACAAATAGTTCCCTTTGTCTTTCTCAACAGCCAGACCTCTGTGGGTTCTTCGCCAGCTCTCAGAAATGATCCCAATTCGGCGATGTTAGTACTGGATTGTACTGTCTGGTCATAGTGGGGAAAAAATTTGGCCAAAATCAAGATCCAGTTTCTGCTGTTCCCTCTGCTATAGCCTTCCTGCATTGCCTGTAGATGTTCTGCATTACCTGTCAGGCTGCTCAAGGCACAAACTCTTTCAGGACTGCTCAACATTGGCTTTGTTGTCAATGGTAGAATATGTTCTACTGCCTGCTTTTGTAAATACTACTGCAGTTTCTCTTCTGTCTCCATGGTGTACTCCTGACTTCCTTTACAATGTGAGTAATAATAATAATAATAAAAGGTTCTATTATTTATTTACAATTATGTATAGTAGTGAACATTTTGCTGAATCTAGTCATAGGTTTTAAGCCTATGGCCATTTACAGTACATTAGGGTTGCTAATGGAAGAGACACTAAGATTTGTTACTATGCTTTAGATAGGATCCTGTGATCACTCCAGCAAAGTCTAGTTAGAGGATAATCAAACTAGCGCTCTTCTGCAGGAAGTGTTAGATGCAACAGATCTAACAGATGACAGGTTGGGCTTAATTTTTATTTGAAGACATGAAAGATGCAGTGCATTTCAGGGCTGGTAAAAGTGCTGCTTCTCTGGAAGTTTTAGCAAAGTTAAAATGGTTCTACAGGCCAAGCAGGTAGAAAAGTTTAAAAAAAAAAAAAAAAAAAAAAAAAAGCCGCCTCTGGCCAAGAACAGAATGTGCATCCAAAATGTTACTTTTTCAAATGTAAATAATTGTTATAATTCCAACTTCTAAAAAGCTAAAAGTGCTGTCAGACAGCATGGAATGAGAGAGCATCTCAAAACATAGGGGATAAAACCTTGGAATAGAAAGCAGTGAAGGACTAATGGCTTGATCTTTTGTTGCCTGCTGTACCAGAGAAAGGAGTGTTGACTGGAGCCATGTGTTGCATCATATGAAGTGCTGTATTGCCAAAAAGTACAGGCATGCTTCCAGCCTCTGACTCTGGCAATTCAGACAACTTGAGTATTACACTTGTACTTGGTGATCTCAGTTGAATGCTGAAAAAATTCTTTCCCTTAGATACTTGCAGAAGCTTTATGCTTGCATCCAAAGGCAGCATTTAGTTTTGATGCATACTTTAAGATATATTGCACTTTATGTCGAATGCGTACTTTGTACTATATGATTTGCTTTAGTGTTTCCTGGTTGAATAGACAAGGGAATGGCAAAAATGTGGTGGAGAAAGAAAGTACTTTGGATGTGTTGTTGTCAGAAATGGCGCATTCAGCAAAGTCATGTGAGAAGAAAGCAGCCCTAAAACTTTTCCCTAGGGAGCTAGAAGACGAAGCTCAGAATAATTGTGCCTTACCTGGTCTGGTCTGTGCTTTCACCCGGCCTGTGGAAAGTTATCACAGCTTTCTTTCCCTGGTTGTTACTAGATCATTTTTGAAAGCAACAGCAGAGATACAGAAAGCGATATTACTCAGCTGACTGTATCGAGATGTCTCAATATTTGGAAGCCATGATATGTCATGCTGATGAATGGTTCCATTCTCCCATTGCTACAGCGGACAGGGAGAAGAGTTCCAGAATATGTCAGGGTAGTTCATTATCTTCAGAGAATGTACTGGCCTGAAAAGACTATGAATGTGGAAAACATATATATGTGTGTGTATATATACGTATTTTGTTGTTGTTTAATTTTATCTTATATGGTGTGAGCAGCCATTTACTTAGGGACAGTGCACTGAAAAATAGCAACAGCATCACTTGAAGTAGTAGCTGAAGCAAACAGGAAAATGATGATATTCAGCCAAAAGTTTTGCTCACATTGTGTATTGTGGAAGGTTTTCTTTTGTGTTGAAATGCAAGGGAGTTATCACTGTAGTCTCTAGGTCATTTTACTAGTGACTGTGACTCGTGGATTCCAAATAAATTCAAATTGATGAGCTTCTCAATATTAATGAAGTACTTGCTAGAGTGGGATGAAGCTATGGGTTTTTTTGTTTGCTTTTTGCATATTCAAATTCTATTTGTTATTCCTCTAAGGGTAGGAAAATGAATTGAAATGAGTGTTTAACTTCTTTCTTAAGCATCGGGGTGAGAAAATGAGAAATAGAAGACAGGAGAATGTTGTAGCTCAAACCCTCAAATGACAAAACGAGGCAATGTTAAACTTTTTGGGGCTTTGAATTACATGGTCAGAACAATGCCACATTTGAGCATTTGCAGCCCTGGTTTAGGTGTAAGTACCTGTGAGGGATAGATTTCTGGCTGCAAATTGCCCCAGGCAGCATTCTTATCCTTCGGATTCATGGAGTGCCTGAACCCTGTGGAATCTCTGCTCCTATTATGTGGAAGATATGCTGATGGTGATGGGCGGCAGCTAATGCTGAGGATGTACAGAGAAAGTGAGTGTGAGTTTTGAGAATTAGGTACCTGCTTCCCACTGACAAGCAGAGCCTAGGAGAGACCTTTTCCAATTTCCCTGTAACCAGGCAATCTTGTTGGTAGTGCTGCAGGCTAAGGCCTGTGGCAGGGCTGCAAGTGAATCGTGTTTTCCATGGAGCTGGTTGGGAGCTTTACCCACAAGCTTGTTCTTCCTCTTCTGCGATCTTGTTTTGCGTTTGTCAGAAGGCAGCAGGCATGGATGAGCTTCTTCCTGTGTGAACGCTGTTGATGCGCACGACAAAATTTAGCCCTAGTTCATTTGCAGAGCATATGTGATCTTGGCTTCCTTACAATCACTGGTTATTTATTCCTGAACACGGATCGCTAGGCCCTGGATCCTTACAGTAGATGGTCCATGCCTCCCACGTTCTTTGTTACTGACAGAAAAGAGCTTATTAGCATTCTTGAGATTAATGTTTCCTGATCATTCTCAGGAACAGAGCAGAGAACTGCATCACCCTGCTTGGTATGAGAGGAAAGGAAAGGTTAAATGTGAGATGCCAGTTACAAGCTGCCTATTATACTCAAATATTGTACTAGTTGTGAATTTTCGTTGTAAAGAGAAGTGAACTATCTGGAGGAATCAAGTAGCCTGGAAAATGGGCCTCTTCTGATTCAGTGATATCAGGGTGGAATCGTAAAAACACAGACTAATTTAGGCTTGGTGGAACCTTTGGAGGTTTCTAGTCCAACCTCCTGCTGAAAGCAGGACCAGCCTAGATCAGGGTGCTCAGGGCCTCGTGCAGTTGCGTTCCGAGTGTCTCCAAGGGTGGAGATTGCATGCCTGTCTGGGTAACCTGGCCAAGCATTTGATCACCCTCACTGTGAATTTTGTTTCCTAATAGCTAATCAGAATTTCCCTTGATGCACCTTGTGCTCGGAACCTTTTATTCTTTCCCCATGCATCTGAGAGGAGTCTGACTCCATCTGCTCCGTAACCACCTGTTAGGTAGTCATAGACAGCAGTAAGACCCCCTTCTCCTTCTCTTCTGCAGACTGAACAACCCCGCTTCCTTCATATGCCATGTGTTCCAGCCCCCGATCATTCTGGTGGCCCTCCCCTGGATTCACTCCAGTTTGTCAATGTCTGTCTTGTATTGGAAGTCCAAAACAAAGTAGGACCAAATCCATTAGTGTGGATGAAGTCGCATTGTCTCTACACCTGCTTAGGCTGACACGCAGTTTAGAGGAAGCATTGGTTCTTCTTAATCTAGAAAGAAAAAAAATCAGAGCTCTTGCAAAGAAAGCACCCCAATGCATTTGACTGATTAATGAGTTAAGTAAGGCAATAGATTTGATGGGATATTTCTTTTTCTTTCTTTCTTTCTTTCTTTCTTTTTTTTCATTTTCTTAGAGAAACCAAAACAAAATCCTTTTCCAGATCTGAGATTTCCTAGGCAAGCAATGTCAGCAGGAATCATAAAAGCCTGAGAAGAGCAGGAGAATAAAGAAAAAGTGCAAGATCTAGTTGATCCTCAGTATTCCTTACACACAATGCAATGACTAGTTAAAATGATGAGAAGACTTATAGTCAAGCTTTAAGGAAATTGTAGTGTGATCAAGAAGAGGGGAGAAAACTGGGAAGCACTGGGAGCAGTGATGGTGATGTTTGTTTAGACAGAAGACATTAATAGCAGGTATTCTGAAAGTAAATAGCAGTTGCAGAATGCCAGTGCTTTAATAATCTACTCCTTGAAATTCCTACTGTGGCTGGTTTGAGTTGTGCTAAACGTGCAGGACCTAGAAACACATCCTGTGCTGAGGTGTAGAAAGATCAGTGTTGTCTTCAGAAGTCAAATTCTCCTGCTGAGTACCCTCAGTCTATGTGGATTAGTCAGGGAAAGGCGTTCAATCACAGTAACTCAATAATTGCTGCAACGCCAGATGCTGAATGACACAGCCTGATACTGAGCTTTAGTGATGTTCTGAATGTCATGTCAGAAGGAATAGATCGCAAGGAAAGTGTCTGGGAATATGTTGCAGTGCAAATAGTCGTAGTGTTTGTAGTATTTTTGGAATCTTTTCTCTTGCCTAGGGAGTATCTTGATGAAATCAAGTAAGACTTGACTATGTTTAACATTTTGGAGAAAGAAGGCAATAATGATATTTTTCTTAAGGTCAATTTTCATCTCAGAACCATTTCTTCATTTCTCCTTTTTCCAGTAAGAGGTGGGTCTGATTGCAGGAGATCATTTAATCCAATTTAGTAATAGCCAGAAAAGAGAGGCTTTTTGGTTTCATTTTTTCCCTATTCTTCATGAAAGTTTTAAAAATGTAAAGACATTGTAGTGAGGAGGGAAGAAAATGATGAGCCATTATGTATCCAGAGCTAGATACAGCATTGAGGTAATTCTTCTGTCATTGCAGTGAATAGTATACCTCCCTTAACCTCAGGCTAAGCACAGACCGCTACGGAGCTGCTTTTTTTTTTTTTTTTTTTTTTGGGGGGGGGGAATCCCATGTACCTAACATGGACTTGCTTGAATATGAATATGACTGCAGGCATACCTCAGAGATATTGTGGGTTTGGTTCCAGACCACCGCCATAAAGCGAATATCGCAATAAGGCAAGTCACATGAATTTTTTGGTTTTCCAGTGCATATAAAAGTTATGTTTACACTATACTGTAGTCTATTAAGTGTGCAATAGCATTATGTCTTAAAAAAAAAAAATGTGACACAGAGATACGAAGTGAGCATATGCTGTTGGAAGAATGGTGCCGATAGACTTGCTTGACACAGGGTTGCTGCAAACATTCAGTTCGTGTTTAAAAAAAAAAAAAAATCTGCAAAGCACAATAAAACGAGGTACGCCTGTATTGAGTGATATGTTTCAGGACTGGAACTGATTTATTAAATTTCTAATGCTTTTTTAACCACTTCATTCTATTGCCATGGCACCTGGTATTCATGGCTGGCTCCAAACTCTTGCTCGTCTACCTCATCTGTAGAAGCCTATGCAAAAAGGTATTTGTACATGTAGACCAATTCAGTCATCTCTTGGCTGTTCTGCGAATGCTTAATGACACGTCCAAACGTATAGTTTGGAGGGTGTCCCAACAGTGCTGTAGCTTTTAACGCTCTCTCCTTAATGAGCTGACAGCCTGCAAAGGGCCACGTGTGTATTTTATAGTCTGATGCACAACGAAGGCCTGATAGCAAATGCAAGCTGATCGATGCTGCAGAAGGACTTTAAAAATAAGGTGAATTAAATTGTGAACAGAGTTTTCTGATTTTGAACATTCTGCTTTGGGGTTCAAAGGTAAGGAAATTAAGCTCCAAACCCTACTTCATGGGTAATTTTAGTTATAAGCGAACAGCTCCCTTGGGATCTTTTTAGCCTGACTTGAAAATCTAGCTTGATGGTTCCTGATAAATGGTCTGTCTCCTGGCCTTTTCTGAGGCTTTATGAAGAAATGTAAGCTGCATATGAAGTTGCAAGAAGAGTAAGCTGTATTTCACTTTTACAGGGATTTTTATCAGCTGCTATTTTTATTCGTCTTGTAATTTAACACCATTAACTTTCAGTATTGTGCCTTAAAGGTTTAAAACTAAAGCTCACTAGAAGACAGCAGGCTTTCCAGCATCTCCTAGGAATGATAAAGGAAAACTTTAGACAAGGCAAGAAGCATCTCTGTTGGGTTAAAATAGAACATCCAACATTTTACAGATAATGGGATAGGTGGGTTGCTAGAAACCTCTCTCAACCGAGGGGACATCTGAGCAGGAAAATACTGTCTCTGTGAAAGCTGTTTTGTGCTATACAGCACAGAAACACAGCTTACCTTCTCCCAGGTGGTCTGCAGGCAGCCAAAATCTGCAGTTACCTAGAGGAGAAGGTACTGGCAAGATAGAACTGTTTTCTGATTCAGCAGGGCCCCCGTCCTTGTCCTGTGGAGCTTCTGATGGTTCCTGCAGCAGAAGACTGACTAGGAGGGCTGTGCAATGCCGCTGGTGTGAGCTGGCTCGGCGACTGAGCCCTCCGGGGTGCAGTGGCAGCCGGGCTGGCAGGAGGGCTTAGAGCTCTGCACGTATGGATGTAGCTCAGCCTTCCTAGGTATCCTGACGGGAAGTTATCTGTTCCCTTCAAAACAGGGGAAGGCATGATGCAGACATTGTAGTAGGGTAAAACAGCAGGACCCATCTCTTAGTTAGAACTGCCTCTATGTTACTCTGCCTTTGATTTACACCTGAAAGTGTGTGTAGCACAGGTGGCTACCTGAACTTTCATGCCCTTGCTGTCAGGATGGTCCTTACTCTCATTTTGGACCATGTTAGGTCAAAGGAAAGGAGACCTGGTCAATGTGAATGTAAGGCATTTATCTCCTTTTCTTTAAGTTCCTCACTCTGCATTCTGATCCTCGCTAGTAAGGCTGGCCTGGGGACTGGAAGAGCAGGTCTCCCACCTGGCACCTGCGTATGCTCCCTCCGGTCGCTGGTTCTTGCTGTACCAGTTCCGCGGACTGTCAGCAGGAACAACTGGTGTAATATCTACAAATTCCAACAGAGAAGACCCCACTACCACCAAAGTACTGACCTCGCAGGTGAGTGTGAAGTACTTGATTCCTCGCTGGCACTGGCTCTTAGTGACCGGTTGCCTTTTGGGACCTTGACTATAAAACTGCAAAGAGCACCTGAGGAGGAATACTACTCCTTGTCTGGATTCGACCAGTGTCTGTCACCTGGAGATCAGGTGTTTGTACTGTAAGTGCCCATGCAGAAAGTGCTGCTTTTTTGTTTGGGGCGCTTTAGTACAATACTGAACCCTCTGTTACCTCTGGTGAAAAACTTTACCTTTGTTGGAATTAATTTTTCTTAGTTCAGCTCTAAGCCCCTGCTGCATGCCGTTTCACTCTGCCTCTGGATAGCTCTTGCCATGTGTCTGTGGGTTTCTGAACAAGAGGAATGAAAGGAGCGTGAAGCAGGTGATGAGATTAAATTGACTACCGAACAGGACTGGAACCGAAAATGTTAAACTGTTGCTCTGCCTCCAGTTGCCCTTTTACCAAATAAGAAAAACTGTCTTTAGATAAATGGTGGGCACATGAAAAGAGAATGACGTGAAAGAGAACAAAGGGAACCTCTGCAGAATTCACAATGAAGGTGTGAGTACAGCAAGTAAAAGCCAGTGGAAAAGTAGCAAATGAACAAAGATTGCCCCTGGAGGAAGTCTCAAATATTTGTCCTTCTGTCTCTCTTTAGAAAAAAGATTCAAATGCCTTTAGGAGTAAAAACACATTGTGGATAGTGTTTGCTTAATATGTGAGTCATGCCTGGAAAAATTCCACAGCAAAACAAATTTATTCATGATCAGCTTGCTTGAATATAATAAACTTGTCCACAAAAATTTGATGCAAAGTCGTCATATTGTATCAAGCAACATACTGAAAAACATTTCATCTTGGGATTTGTCTTGCTAGCTCTAGTTAACCCTCTTCCGTTTTTAATGACATACATGATACTTTCATTGGTGGTGTGAATTGCTTGCTCATGGGGAAGCTGTGGATACCCCTGTTACCTCAAGCATTATATGTTAATGTTGTTTTCTTTCTGTGAGAAGCTAGGGTTGACAGTGTTGGATCAATGACTCTAGCTAGCTAGTTACATGTTGGAGCTTGATGATAGGAGAAATGGTTAACACCAGATGCCATACACTAGACATGTTTAACAAGATGACTGATATGAATCATTTACATGTTCGCATTAATTTAAAATCTTGAAATTCGGTGCACTTGTTTCTTATAGGATATCAAGTGTGGGAAATGATTGCATCTTTAATGTTTTCATCACAGTTCAGTGATAGATCACTAAAAATACCAAGGATACAACTTGTCTTCAGAGCGATAAATTCTGTATACGGTGGTGAACTTAAACTACTGTAGTAGCTTAAATAGGAGTTGTATTGTTCCAAGCCTGCATATCCTGTAAAGAGTGATGGAAACCTGTGCCTAAGAAAGGTATTATGCAGGCTAGGGAGAGAGGCTGGCATTTATTTGGATTCTTGAGACTAAAGAGCTCAAGGCCACGATATGTGGCCTGAATATGACAGCCATACTGTCCAGGTAGGATAATTTTAACAGGGATGTGAAATAACTAAGATACTTTTCATAGCTCTAAAGTCATGGCATCATCAATACTGCTATTGAACCTGGGCATTCCAGCTGAATGAGGTCATATTCTCGTGTGGCATTGGTTAGAAAACATGAAGGCGATGCTAGCTTGCATGGGACCTTGAATGCTATGGAGAATATGATAATACATGTGTATTCTGTATAAGTCTTATCTTAAATAGTATGTCAAGTTCTGGTCATCTCAGTCTCATAAAAAAGATTCAGCGAAGGGCAATTGAGAAAAGATTTTTAATCTTTGAGGAGAGGAAGAAGAGAAAATAGATTGAAAATATGTAAAGCATGAATAACTGCAGAATACACTTTGGAGCTTTTTTCTACTTCTCTCATAGAAAAGATAAGAGATACTCCATGAAATTCAAAACCAGGAAATTTAAAATCAATGAAAAAAATCTACATCTGTTGTTTAAATATATAAATAAAATTACTACCCAAAGAAGTTGTCAATGCTTAAAATGTAGTTATATTTGAAAAAAGACTCAGACGTGGATATTAGGAATGTCCGGTGTCGTCATAATTAAATGGAATAAACTTTGCTCTAGAATAACTGTATTTCAGGATTTTGTTTGCTTCTGTCCAGTAAAGAACAAGATATGCTCCCTACTGACGGGGGCAAATGAACCTGCATGAGCCTGTGGTGGAGTGTTTGCCTGTTGCTCTGCAGCATCTTGATCCAATCACTGATAGAGCTAGACTGACTTCAGATCTTCAGTGTGATAATTCGTGTGTCCCTGAAACAGCAAGTTAGTTTGTCCACTTCAAGGCTGTATGTAGTCTTTTATTCTGGATCTTCACTTCATCCTGAAGTGCTATTCCACAAATTGTTTGTATTACCTGTTTTTTTGAATCGATTACTGTCGTGCACAGAAACTTGCTCACCTGGTGAGGAGCCCTAAGTGCAGAAGAGTCTGCCTGTATATGCAGTATAGAGCGAGCTGGTCTGGATCATTTGGTCTGCACACAAAGTGAGCTCATACTGAGCATGTTGTGATTGAAGACTATGAGCATTAGGTACTGTGGCTTATTTTAGTGCTAGTGGATGGTTATAATTAAGGGAATTTGCAAGCAGAAATGTTGTTTAGGCTATATGTACAGAAATAACACCATATGGATTAAATCCTACAGATGTGCACATTTTTATATGAAAATGTGACTGAAGAGTTATGAAAGAGATTGAATAAAAATCAACATGAAACAAGGACAAGGGAGAAGCCCTCTAGCAGTATCTGCAAATGGGAGAAAGGCATTATTTACTTATGTATTCAGCAGGATCAAACGGGACAAAAGTTGGAGGACCAAAAAGGAAGAAGGGCACAGTGCAGTAGGTGTGTGTCTGGAGGTTTTAGTCCCTGCCCCTGCCAGTTCTGCACCCCAGCGATGTGGTGGTGTTGCATCTGGCATCTGCAAGGACAGCAGTAACAGCACTGGACAGTGCTACTGATCAGGGCTGAAGGGGTAGATTCAAACACTGCCAGCTCCTGCTCTCAAGACCATCCTGGTGCACAGCCCAGAAGGGCATGGCAGATGCTAGAGTTGGAAGAGGAAGCAGTGTCACTTGTCAGCTGCCTTTGGACTCTTTGTACTGAACGCAAGCTGGCTAGGAAAGAGGATAAGTGGTGAAGTATTGAAGGAGGCACCAATTTCTTATTTGGTGGCTGAGCAAAAGCCAGTACGATTTATGCTGCCAGGAGATAGAGCAGGATTTAAGTTGCAAGCTCCCCTGCTTTACCACTGGGCCTGCTACTGAATTCAGTAAGAACCAGTCTATATTTCCGTAGCTGTCTTGGCAGGACAACAGTGGAATAGAGGTTTCCCAAGCGTTTTGCCCAGAGAGTATGCCGAGATGGAAAAATCCCTATTTTTCAGATGTCTAGTATACTCTTATTTTAACTTTCTTCTTAATATTTTTATGAGACAAAATCTCCCCTCTATCTCCTCTACAACCCCATATATGTAATTTTTTTTTTTTTTTTTTTTACAAAAGACAGGGTTTTCCTTCTAGGATTCTGCCTGGCACCAGATGGGAAAAGGTCAAAACTTCAATAGTAACTATTTTATCACCATTATGAGTCAAAGGGTGTGATAACATCAAATTACATCTTCTTGACCTATGTCATCTGCAGTCCTGGTACACGCTCTTTTTCTGATGGAGTCCTAACTTATTCCAGGTCAAGCCTTGAGAGCAATATCCAAATCTGCTTACGAACACAGAAGACAAAATTAGTCAGGTTTGTACTTTTTCATCTGCTGCAGCAAGTGTTCGTTGCTGCACTTCTGCTGCTTTGTTTTGGCCTTTCGTGCTCTCTTTTACTCAATAAGCCTTGTAGGTGTCAGCCAACGAGTTCTAAGGGGACAGATATTAGCTAGATTGTGGTGGCATCCCCAAAGCGTCCAGCACTGTCGAAACACAAAGGAATGTTGTCTTTTCCACAAAGATGATAAACACTAGAAAAACAGTAAAAAAGGGATGCAGAGAGAGCTACACCAAGCAACTCTAACGATCAGTGTGATCATAAATATATAGTTCATTGTTCACATATTTTTATGTAGTTTTTACATTGTGTATGTATAACTAAACACAGTAAATTATCTTCCTCTCTCCATACATTGGCCCCCTCGCCCAGCTGTTTACCAGCTTTGGTTTATTCACTTTAAGGTAAATAAAATGTATTTAAAAATTAAATAAAAATGGGACTAAGTAAAAGACTTTGCTATGTAGTTCCCTGTAGACTGTGAGAATGGGTCAGTGAAGGAATTTAAATTCTTGGGTAGAAACGAGTGAAAGGTTACTGTTTGCTCTCATTTGTCGTTTTGCTAGAAATGTAATAAACCCTAGGTAATAGAGTAGGATATTACTGTTTTCAGGTTGATAAAGTCTGCCTAGAAAGTACTGCTCAATTCCTTTAAATTAGAGACTTGCCGAATTATAAACCAACCCAGTGGAACACAAGAAGTTCTTATGAGTTCTCTCTCTTTCATTTTATGATGTGCAATATCCTGCCCTTTATTAAACCACCTTAAGGATGGACATCAAACATATGGTTTAGTGATTACAGAAAATGGCATGTCCAACACAAATACATATTTTTATTCACTAAGCAGGGTGTTACATTAGTGAGCATCCAATCATCAAATGTGTACCACCACCACTTTACATAACATTATTTTTCTCTGTTGGAAAACCAAAAGAGTCGAGGGGAATGCTGAACACTTAGGTTTATTATGTGGTCTCCATAGTTAAGACAGGTATCCCAGTAACCCTAGCTGAAGTCACACATCAGGTTGGTAAAAACTAAAGTAATCCACCTGAAATGTTTTGTCTGTGGTCCTTTACTGAACAAGAATTTATGGAGGCGGGGAATTCAGAAGGCAATTGGACAAATACATTTCAGTTCAAATATAGTTTCAATTTTCCAATTTTTTTTTCCAGACCCTAGAAATCTTCTTTTGTGCTTTTTAAGCCTGGGGAAGAGTAATGGCTCAGTAGTGACTGGTGTCTCTGAATCTTTCTGGCAAGTCTGATGAACTGAAGGCTGTATTCCTCCCATCTATCTTCACACTCCCAACTGCGAAAGCTGGGAGCTTAGTCACCCAAGGCTCCCTCTGTAGTTAATGGAGAGAGAAACAGGCAACTTCAGATGGCCAATGAACTGCATAGTCAAGCTTAATAAATTGCAGATAATATTTTTTCTGCCAAATCAAGGCAGTTTTCTGAAAAATGTAATTAATAAAATACACTTTTTAAAGCATTCTCCCATTTAAGTCATTCTAAGAGAAAATCACTTTCATTTAAAAGCTACTAAGTAAAAGGAAATAAGGAGTCAGTTGGAATGAGACATAGCTAGTCATTTGTAACCATACAGCCCATGGGCTGATGAAACTAGCTTAAACTGTTAATCGCTATGAAATAGTTTATGTTCCCAGTGTTTTAGTGCTTATTTATTTGGCTTAATTGTTTACTCCCTTAAGTTGATCAGGAAAGGGCTTAGTCATTCAACTCACAAAGCAATTTTGTTGCCATCTCCCAGTGTGGAGAGGATAATTTATCTTGTGGATGTCCTGAATGGTTTTCATTTGCTCGGACAGACAGGAAATAACCATTCCCGTGCTTGCCTAATTGGTTAAAAATGTGTTTATTCGTTGGAAGGTGAAACCTTCCCTCCCCTAGTGCTGGGAAGTGATCACAGTGCAGATTAATTATAGTATAGATATTAATACACACATTTATATATACACATGCACATGCATGCACACACCGAGTTAGCAAGCTGTATGTCAAATCATATGATGATGATTAATGTAAGTAGCTATTCGCTGACTTCCATCTGCAGCCAGATGTGGTGATAGCTTCCCTGAGGTGATAATGGGTCTGCAGAGCTCAAGCCCTTTGCTGTTTTTGAGGGATAAGGTAAAAACCTTATTTCTTTGTGGCGAGAGAGTTATAGTATATTTTCTGTCCATTAGCCCAGGTGTGTGAGATGAATTTGATCTAGAGACTTTGGCTCAGGAGAGTGAGCAGAGCCAGTGAAAAGAAGAGCAGTGGTTTGGAATAGATTCTAGGTCACAGTTTTTTTTATAATATCTCTCTATATATTTTGCTTCTAAAGATATAAATTTAGAAACTCATTAAAGTTTTGTCCTCATGGATTAGACACACTTAAAACAACCACTGGATTTTCTCTGAAAGAAGTGATAGAATTTGCTGCCAAGATTAAGGACAGACTATGGGTGTCAGCCAAAGCTCATGGAAGTCAGTGAGAAGCCTTCACTGACTTCTAAGGGCTTTGGATATGGTTTGAAGGGCTTTGAATTTTTACAGGAAAAGCAAGCTTCTGTTATCTGCTGGATAAGCAATAATTCATTGCTCCTTGCTAATATAAGCCATGGGCATTGATTTTTCTATAGGTTTATGTGTGATGGTTTATAAGACTCTAATTTTTATAAATGCTTTCTACTTGCAGATGTAAGTAATCTCTTACTGCAGTGCCTGTACAACTGCCATTTAGCATGTGGTTGTTATCAGAAGGTAATTTTTTTTAGAGCTTAATTTGACTTAAACGTTTGTTGTTTTTTAAAGTAGAAGAAATATCTGTAAAATTGCAGAAATGGAAAAAAAGCCCGTATGTATTTCAGATGGCCGAGAAATCTTTGAGAATATTGGTTTAGGTTGTACCTTAAAAGGATGACCACTACTGTACCGTTTTGCCTGTTGAAGATCATCGTGCACACAAAATCCACTGATGTCTAAAAAATTGAATTGGTATTTGAAAGATCTTTCTGCAAATCTCTATTCCTTCCACCCCTTTCCTCTGAGACTACTTCAACTTTTTAGATAGGTTTTTCTCCGCTTCTGATTATCAGCTGCAACTCAAAACATAACCTGTAAGAGTCTCACAAAAGATTGATGTTCTTGAGATTTTGAAGTTCTCATTTAGGGCCTTGCTGCATTTGGGTATTTTGGAAGCATTTCAGAAAAAATCATAGTTTCAAACCAGCCTTTTGTATCGTTCATGGGTAATTATGTCTTCACTACGCTACAGAAGGTAAACAGAAGGAAACTGGTATTTCTGCTTTCTGAAAATTTTCCTTATGTTGTTCCTTAGGTATCTGGCACAGCACTGGTTTTGGGACATATAGTTCACATTTGTCATCAAATACTTTGTACTTTTACTTGGAACAAGTGTGACTCAGCTAGGTTGTCTGCTCCCTTCATATACAGCCTTTTCTTTGAGCAAAAGTACTTGAAAATTTAGATCTTTCTAGAGCTACTGGGTAACAATATTGAAAATATTAACAGGAGATGTTTTTAACATAGCCCACTTGAAAAAGAACCTGCAAAGAGTGTTTCATGCAAAGCTCTTGTTTGTTTGTTTGTTTTAGTATAAATTGCAATAATGGAAAATGAAACAGACCTTTGTCCTATAAACTGTTCAATTTACATAATGAAAATAGAAATCTTCAGTTCTGTTCTCCTATATAGCTTTACTAGACAACCTTTGTTTTTTCAGTGCCCAATATCACACAGAAAGTGTCTTACTCTTCTGGTGCAGAAGTTTCATTCATTCATTCATAGCCTTATTGGCAGCAGATTATGCGAGGTGGGAGTAGGCTATTAAGTCACCATCAGTTTATTTTGAGGCAGAATATTCATTGATAGACTGTTCCCTGCCCTCGATATTTCTCCTGGGTCTACCTGATCTAGTGATGCAAATTCCTTCCTTTGTGAAACAGAGGTGACTTGGACCCACGTGGCCACATTGCATGCATTCCTGTTGCATCAAATTGCATGGAAGGTCCAGCATATCTACATTCAGCAGTTAGTATCAGATATTAATAATGTTGCTTACAGCTATTACTATTGGTTTGTTACGGGTTCATTGGTGCACTAGGGCTAGGTTTCTGGTGATATATTACCCTAATTTTGGTCAGGAGTGAAATAATATAATCCTTGGTTCTGATGGCATTCATCTAAACCTGTCTGTCGCCTGACAGGGTGTTTATGCTGAAAGAGTGAAAGATTTGCAAGTCTGGATTATGCAGTGTTTTGGCAGACTAGTGTGTTGGAACTTAGAAAGTTTTGGCACTTTGCATGAAAAATTTGGCTGAAACTTTTCAGGAGTTCCGACTGGTTGAACCCCAGATACATTGATCATAGCTCACAGGTAGGACAAGGCTGTCATGGAAAGCACCAGGTCTCTGGACGTGGGGGTGCTGCCTGGTGAACTGTTGCCAGACCAGGGCACGGATTCTACCAGCACCAGCTCTCTGAACACTCGCTGGGCTGGAAAATCCTGACCCCGTTAGGTAGGTAAAGCCACAGGCTGTGCTTTTTACTTGGAAAAAAATTGGCAATCAGCTTGTTTTGCTCTTCAGTTTGCTCCTATTTGGGTATTTGCTAAAATGGCAAAAAATTGCTCAGGAAAGATTCTCAATCAGAGAGCACTCAGACACTGAAAATTAGAGATAGGTGCACAGTTAAAATATTTTGACCATCTGCCTATTAATTTTACATAGAATTGTGTAAAGAGAAAAATACAGGAAGAAATACAACTGTATGGAATAAACGTGTCTCTCAAATACGTGTACACTCTGCATTTAACTTACTTGCCCTGAAACCTTTTTTTTATTTTTTTAAGTCTTTTTTTCTCTTGTCCCAGGTAATCGAGCTTTCTTTAGCAGTCTCTCTTTAGAGTAACACCTAAGCCGAGGGAATGTGAAAATCATATTCTTAAAGCTCTATTTCTAGAGGTGTAGGACGGAAACATTAAAAAAAATCACTCTCAGGTGAAATCTGCTGTGTGAAGTCTCTGGTGTCCTGGCAGTGAAAGGTTCACTGTTCCATTATCTGTTCTTTAGATCCTATGATATCCCCCAAAGTGTCTTTCTCAATTTATTTTTGTGTAGGAGAGAAGTAAGGGAGGGTGATAGAATAGCATCTTGGAAATACCATTGCTTTCAAGGCTTTTCACCATGAAGATCTCAGTTGAGATCTGACTTTGAAGGTATCATGAGACAACCACTGATCTTTCTGTAAAGGTAGGGCTTCTAAATCCAGCTCCTGGTGGCCATAGTTTGCTTTGAAAATCCGCTGATGCATTTGATGCTCTTTTAAACAACTGTTATTAGAAATTCAGAGTAGTGGTCAGACCAGTTGTTTGGGGTATGTTTCAGCTGTACCTTCCGAGCAGATTCCAATCTCCGGTGACGTGAAACCAGAGCAGTTTTGGCTCGGTTATGATTGTTCCACAAAAGAGATGGAGCCGCTCCATAGTTGCCTAGGGACGAATGCCAGCAGACGGATTCCTCGAAGAGTCCCTCAAAGGCACGTACTTAGGCTATCATCCCTTCAGCATGTCCCATAGCTCTGTAGATGGAATTGGGCGCTGGGAGGAAACAGAATTTCTTGGGTTGTGGTAGTGCCAAATGTAAGATCCAGCCAGAAAAGGCAGTCTCCTGTTTTTTACTCTTTCGTATACCATCACGCCTGCCAGGCCAGATCTTGTCCATGACAAACTTAGTTCCTACCGATCAGTTAACAGTGCTGACGTGACTTCATCTTTGGGAGAATGGAGATGTCAAGGGAGTGGAAGAGCTGGAGCGTTTGGAGAGAATACAAACGTGACTGTGATTGTTAAAATCTACCTGTGGCATAGATGCTGCAGCATTTCTCTTTAAGCAAAAAGTCACGTAAAGATGGTTAGCGTGCAGTTTTTGTGGGCGGTAGGTGAGAGGCACTGTGATCTTGGAGGTGACCGTTTTGCATATGTGGGGAAAAAATGAATGCCCCAAACCAAATAAACCGTTGCAGCTGTCTAATACTACACGTGCTTAAAGCTTGTAAACTGCACATAGTTCTAGATAGTCTCTGAAGGTCTTACAGGAGCTCTCTGATCCACTGAATTAATAATAAAAGGCACATTTTAGAAGTTACACGAGAAGCAGTTGATCAGAGTTTTATGAAAAGATATGGTAAGTGGAATGTTTTTCTAACCTTCCTCATCTTTAATTCTTTATAGGGAAAGCAAAGAAAAATACGTTAAAAAGTCGTCTTGTACAAAAGTGCTGACAATGTAACAATGTTTGAAGGATGGTGTGTCTCATGATGGGTGGTAATGGAAGATGCCACAAATGCCACAAATCAGATGATTGATAAAATGAATGCGCTTACAGATAGGAGATGCTCTGCCTATTGAGAGCTCAGTATTATGGTCCGAAGAATAATTTGACAAGGTGACCGCTGAAATACAGAGACATCTGTCCACCGTGTGCGATTTGAAACTGTTGCTGGTTTCAGATGTCGTCTGTTCCTTAGCATGTTTTGCAAAATATTCCGTTGTCATGATTTACAACAGACAGCATTTACTGAGAGCTATCGCATCCAAATAACTATGAATCTGCAAGTGTCTCACTCTAATTTAAACGCCCCTCATTTAACTAATACCTTTGCAGAGGCTCATGCAAGAAGTCATTTTAGTAATAATTAATTGCTAGATTCTTATAACTATTACCTTTGCCTCAAGGGCAAGCAAATCCTATTCGTTCAGTTTCAATTGCAGATGCTGATGTCTACTCTTTTTCATCTAGGCGGTGAAAGGGCTCAGGAGTATGACAGAGACTATTCTTCACTGGGATATGGCTTCTTGGATGTACCTAAACGCGTAGGTACTTAGGATCACGCTTAGGTGCGTGTGTTAGTGTTTGGATGGGAGATACTTCTGAAATGAATTGGGCATTTCTTGAGGAAATGGATTTTTGTCCTGATGGGCTTTGGTCCTGTGAGCTGTGGTGCGCAGCCAAGGCTTTGTACTTGCTCTTAATGCCCACCTTGAGTTTACGTGCACGATCAGGTCCTGAGTAAAGGGAGCTCAGCATGACTAAAGGTAGCAATTTTGATCCTTATTTATTTAACAAAACTGCTGTTGTAAGTTGCCCTTAAGAAAACCCAATGTTTGGGAAGAATGTCTGTAGCATTAGGATATGGTACTTCCTCTTCTAAGTACAGAAAACTATATACAGCCTCTCAGATTCTGTCATGTTGAAAGTCCGGGTGTATGGTAGTTACTTCTTTAAACACACTAAACTGTTAGATTATTTGGTGAAGGTAAAAATTATTTGCTCTAAGTGATTTACTATTCCTTACACTATCTGTTAAGAGTTTTAAAACCTAAATGTGATGCTATTTTAATGCAACATATTATTTATTTAATATTTCTGTTAATCTCCTCTTAATTATTCGTGTTACTTAAGTTTTATAAGTTACTGCTACAAGATATATCTCCTTTTGCTGTAAGAAACATTGTGCTGCCATGTGTTATACTTCAGGTCTAGGTTAAGACTCAAACATTATGCATTATGTCCAGATTTAAGAAACAAAGAGAGTCATGAATCTCAGTTCTCTCTCTCTGCTCCTCTTGACTTTCATGTCTGCTATGGCTTTGAAGTGAAATACCTGCAAACTGCAAAATTATTTTCTGAGGTAAATTTAAAGAATTGTTTGAGCAATTTACATTTGTGTATACTCATTTTGTAAGCTTTTACATCTCCATGTAAGTTAGGATTTAAAAAAAATTCTGAGTGTTCCTCTAACTTTTCCGCTGAAGTCAAGAGAGACTTTTCCTGGTAACTTCAAGGAGAACAGAGCGGGCATTGGCTGCCTTTCAAAATCCGACCCGTAATTTATTAAACAATAAATCCATGTCAGCAACAGTGGATTTACAGCGGATGTCAGCATGTACAGTGTAAATACATTCACCGTATGCACATGTACAGTACTGTATGTACAGCACTACAACACTCGCAGTGTAGATATGCCCACTACATTAATCATTGCGAAAGCGTGAGAGTTACCACTGGATTAGCTGGGACGTTGCTCGGCTGTTAGCCAAGGCCAGACTGCCGAACTGGGGCAGGTCGCAGGCGTCTCCTTAGGGAACTTGCCTTAGTGGCTGCTGGTTTACTCGCTGCCTGTGTATGGGGCCAGGCAGTATCGCAGCTCTGCTGGGACAGGCAGCATGCAGACACATAGCCCGAGGCAGTCCCTTTTCCTGAAGTGGTTACATCTGGAATAAAGAAATGAAGATGACCTAGGATTTACTCAGAAAGGCAGGTTTCAAACTGGGGTCAGCAGCCGTGGTCCTGACGCCAGCGACAATTTAATGCCTCTGGTCTTGGTGCCAGCTGCCCTTTACTTGGGGGGGGCTGTGCTTGTTGACACAAACTAGAGCGCCTCTTATGGTGTCTGAAGAAATTACTGATACAGTAGTTGGTGATGAAAACACAAATACGTGTATGTGTTTTATATTATATACATATATTACATTTCTATTATATTTTATATTATATATATATAATGTGAAGTAAAAATCAAGTGGCTCCACTTTTACTGTGCTGAATACAGGTGTTCTAATAGCAGGAAGGATCACAGAGAAATCCAGTGTATGTAATGCAACAGGATTGCGTAAATGTACTACTGTATAAAATATTTATTGGTCTGTGTTAGTAGAGCTCGCATCTTAACAATTTTCTGTGTATTACGAGAGCCTGAGTCGGTGCATTTAGAAGAAAAGTGAATACTAGAAATGACGCTGGCACAGCTTCCTTCTGCCGGGGAGGTATTATTTGTCGGGGATATTTACTGGCGAGGGCTAGCGCCATTGAAGGGCGGAAGAAGAGACGTCTGTGGTCCGCACGTTGTTCCCCTTGGTCTGCAGTCTATGAAGTTAGTTGGGCGTCTCGGCACGGTGGCCCGAAACGACGGGAAGGCTGAGCCCCCGCTCGGCGCAGGGGGGCCCGGCACGGGGGCTGCTGCCGGGAAGGGCAGAGGGGGAAGGTAGTCCTGCACCCGTCTGCTCACAGCCTGCTCTGTCTCTTCTGAAATGCAGAAGTAGGTCTCTTCCCCGCCTTGCTTTTGAGGACCAGACTCTCAAGATGATAGCTTCGCTGTCCCTTTTGTGCTCTGTTTTTACCTTAGTCTCCAATTAATTTTTTGCATAGTCGACAAGCAAGGGAAAGACTATCCGCTCTGCCTCGGTCCCTTCCTCTCCCACCAAGCCTGAGGCTTGGCGTGTCGAACGTTTGCCTGAGGTGCCAGCTCCACTCGGAGCTCCTTTGCTCTGTCAAGCTGGAGCCATTTTAGGCAAGTCCAGAGGCGTAACAGGTTCCCTGGCAAATTTTACAGTTTAAAATGTGATGTGACCAAGGAGCTTGGAGATGGTGTTTAAGCAGATTTTTTTCAAGATTAGAGTTTTTGATGTGGAAGTCCAAGTTCCACCTAAATGCCCTTATAAGCATGGGAATCTGTTTTAAATCTGACTTGCAAGCATAGGCACATCTAAGTGGTAGAGGCACACTGTGATAAACGCACATATTTCTGTTTTACGAAGCGTCACTTGGTCTTCCAAGCAAAAAATGTTGTTGTTAACAGAACCAAGATGATGTTTGCATTCTCATGAAATCGTGTTCTTCTGTTTTCTGGCCATCAGGACAGCCTGCTGCTCCACACCGGCTTTCTGTCTGGCCTAGCATCCTGTCTCCAACAGTGGCCGTAAGTAAATGCCTAGGATCAAGGCAAACAGTGTTCTACTTTTCTCCCAATACCTCCAGCCTCCAAGTATTTTCATCTTGGAGGACTTTCTCTCTTATTGTGGCTTGTCTGCTTTGTTTATCCACTGTATTACAGTTTTTCTTCAAAGTTAGGAAACTCTAACCTTCTTTTAACATCAGTGAAGCAACTAGTGCCTCCGTGCTGGCTAGCTGTGGTATTCTCTGCAGGCTAGATCACTGCTTGCATGGGAAGTCTGCATGTGCTGCACCAGCCCTCCGCTTACTGGTGTGGAGGGACCTCTTTGGCTGCATCTGTCAGCAGAAGACAGTCTTCTCTTTCTGAGTTTTGAAGTGGTGACCCTGTAGAAGAATGCATTGCTCTTGTCCAAGCTCACAGATCTTAGGGTATGGGATAGAAGAAATCAAGTCTGTGTTGCCTTTCTGTAAGATTTCCTTTGTCTGAGAAGCGACTATAAATATTGTTTTAAAGTGCAGTAGTTTAGAATCAAAAGTGACAAAGAACTGGATTAATTCTAGTACCAGCATTATTTGCAGTGCCCTTGAGAGGAACAGAGCTGCATGTTCAAGGGAATTTTAAGAGAAGAAGGCTGCTGCGAGCACAAGTCAGCATGTGGCACAGGCTCTGACACTAGTATACACAAGCAGATCTATGTGGATAATGAGAGTTTTTTTCTTTTTAATTTTAGAATCAACCTTGTCCTATGTTAGGCAGCTGGAGGCAAGAGTGAGACAGCTGGAGGAGGAAAACCGCGTGCCACCCCAGGTGGGTGACTTCCTGTTGGTGGGAACAGTAGTGGGTAGCTAGACAGTAACTCTTGAGTCTTAGTGCTTCAGATAAAGTCAGCATTTCTGTGATTTGGCTTTGCATTTGGGTAATCAAAGGCTCTCGCATCTTTTGTTTCTCTCTCTCGTGATTGAGTGGAACATTTCTACTGGTGTATTTAAGACTATGACAATACTTTCATTCATTTTTCTCCTTTGCAGGTGTTGATACTTTGCTGAGAAAAGTTCACTGGAAGCTGCTACTTATATTCTAATTCAAAATTCATTTAACAGTTGAAAATTACAGTAAGCTGACCCTTTACATTCTGGTTTCATTCCAAGAGGTTCTTGTAATTAGAATATCAAATACTTTTTAGAGTTAACTGAAATATTTTGCTCTAAATATGCAACGGTTTTAAATAATAATAATTGGGTTATATGATTTTTAATATTTTGAGGAGTATAGCAGTACTTAAATGCAAGACTGAAATTAAATTGAATAAATAAATAAGCAAATATGAAATGAAAGGTTTTCCTAATATGTTTCTAAAAATGAAAAGTTTACAAGTTGATTAAGAATGAATCAAAGACACTTCTATTAAATTTCATTAAATAGTCCTTCAGAAAATCAGTAATGTCTCCAAGTGAAGTTGCCCACTGGAAAAAAAAAAAAGCATTTTGGTTAGCTGAAGCACTAGTTTAAATGAAGTAATTGCTCTGAAGAACGAAAATGCTTTTCATTGAACTTAGTCAGAACACTGTCATTTGAATATAAAACCCAAGATAACAGTGAAATGTAGGAAGAAGTAAAATCCACTGACTCTGATTTATTCATTTATATAAGCCAAGATGCAAATTCTTTAGCTAGAAGCTATTTCCTTCCTTAAGCAGATTTTAAGCAAAGTTATTTTTCTCAATCGCAGTGTAACAATTAGAAAGGCCTCTGTAGTCCTATCTCTTGCTTTGGTCTTGACTTGTTAGGTGACTTCATGAATTTATTTAATTTCTCTGTACCCTAATTTGTTAGTCTGGAAAAGAAGAGCAACAGGAATGGTTAAATGTCTGTCCAGTAACATTTATATGGTCTTGAACAGGAAAGAAAAAGTGAGATGCTCTCTGGTGAAGAATATTATTTTCTTGTCAAGGAAGGTATTCAGGGCAAATGCTAAAAAAAAGTTGCCTGAAAACTACCATTGTGATTTGTCTTAGGTCTGGAAGAGCACTGGGAGATAAATCATGCAGACCGTTCTTTGTGGGCAGCCTTTAGCAGTGACCATATGTTTTATTTGTCCAGCTTTGGAGGTGTCCGGGTGGAGGCCCATTAAGCGGATTGCCCGATCGTGTCAAAGACTGGAACGCCCACGTTCTGAATGTTGAGTTCTTTGAAAATATTTTCGCTGGGGTGCCAAAACCAGAAATTGCTTGTGAAAACAGTGCCTCCCCCTGTAGCTATTGCAAAAGTAATCCAAACAAAGTATGCTGAATGTGGGACATTTAAGGGGGAAAACTAAGGCAGCAAGTCTGCAAATTGCTTTTCATTGATACACAGGTCTCAAGTCCCAGGTTTGCCATATGTTTGGTTTTGTTGGCACCAGGATCTACAGCAGAGTTCTGAAAAATATCCTAACGTCTCTGAATAGTTTATCATAAGAAATAATGAGTGACATGGGTTCACATTTCCTGGCGTGCCTTCCTCACCTTTCCTGCTGAAGAAAGTCACTGCTTATGGGAGAGGAGGGAAGGGAAGACATGAGGCTTATTCTGAGTTTGCACTTGGTTACATTGGCGTTACGTTTGTACGAGTTTGTTCGGGGAGTTTGTTGTTCCTGTGGGTAACACCCTGAATGTGCTGTCAGTGCTGGTCAGGCCCCGTCGGAAACACGAGGACACTGGATGGAAATGCACGAGCTCCTGGCACGGGTCTGATTCTGTTTAATGGGAGGAATGGGAGGTTGTTATAGCCAAACGCAGTGCTTTTGACAAATCAGCTGAAAATATATGACAAGCTACACGACAGACGAGGGGTTTTGGCGCAGCTATTACCTAGTCCCAGTGTTGTGCCTTAAAATTTCAGCAGTGCTTCAGCGAGAGTGCCTTCTGGTTTTTGTGTAGGCCTTCATTATTTATCACTGGTTGGCATATAGCAGCACTGGGAGGGTTTGAAAGTTGCAGAGCTGCACTTGGTGTGAGAGAGGTGACGGCTCCCACTCGTGGAAGTGACTCTTCTACTAGTTCTGTACTGAAGAGTCCCCCCTCGCTATCTAAGACACTTTTTTCTCTCCTCCTGCTGCACTTTTCCTCTTTCTCCCCTCTGCTTTCTCTCAGTATCTATCCTATTCCTCCTTTTCTGCTTATTTATCACTCATGAAAATATACCAGCACGTTTGTTGACACCCTCTTCAGATAAATCACTCCTTTCATTTACCACTTAGTTATGATTCTTTCCCAGTTTCTTTTGCTTTGCTTGTCTCCTTCCATACATATTATTTTTCTTTTCAAGCCCCACCGACCTCTAATATAAAGGTTTTATTAATATTTAGTGGCAAGAACATTTCCAGAGAAGATGGTATTAAGTGCTGCCATCACTGCTCAAATGGAATCTGAGTTCAGTTCACTCTGCTGTACCGACAGACTTCCTTGTCTGGGGAAAAGCAGCACCAGCACTGAGTCGATATTTTAGTCTGATCAGGTAACAGAAAAGGTATAAAAATGCACGTATTCACTTAAGCCCGTTAGTGTCTCTTCCTGTGCTGCACAGTTGTGCTGGTGATGGTTTATAGCGTACTAGTGGGTTTAAGAGTTATGAGAAGCTATAGATGGGCTGTAGGTTTGCTTTGTTGGTGCAGGCCATAATTAGCTGTTTTCTTCTTTTTCCCCCAGATAGCATGGAACAAGATATGATCCAGACCCTTTCAGTTTCTGGCTACAGATAGGATTTTTGTGCAAGAAAGCAGATACTTTCCAGGATTTATGGTATGCAGCTGGGTCTTCTGTAGAGAATGCCAAACTGAGGACTCGGCTGAGTCCGAGACGAGGGGTGTTCACAGCTTGCACTGGTGCTTCTCAAACCCTGACGTGGGTAAGGGGGCTTGACAGCAGCGTGTAGAGGCAAAAGAATTTGAGAGAGAACATTTCTGTTCTGCCGGATGCGTTTCAACCCAGAGGAGTTCCCACCGGGTTCAGCACACAGCTGCACGTTTCCTGTGCTGGGGCTGCAGTGATGCTGGCGCAGGGACGGCTCTCTGCAGCAGAGGGGCAGGGGGCTGCTTATTCCGGCAGTGGCTGTCTGCTGCTGCCTTGCAATGTTCAGGGAACTACAGCTTCGCTGTGGATCAGTTTTTGCCTTAATGTTCAAAGAAGTGCATGGTAGTGTGGCCAGCAGACTAGCCAGAACAAAATTTGTGTATTGTAGTGAAGATACCTAGCAATAATCAAGAAAATCAATTTATAACAGCTGAGGTTCTGACCAGATTCTTTGTCTCAAGGTATCCTAAGTATAAAGTTTCCGCCTTGGTTTGTATGGGCTTGCCCATATGGCAAGAACTTATTTGCTTGCCATTACTAAGACACAAAATTCAAGAAAAACCTGGGATACAAAAGGAGTTTCCAGGTTAGAGGGAAGGACGTTTTTTTTCCCCAGAGTAATTTCCAAATGTCCTGAGTTAACTTGTACTCAAAATTTTCTACTAGAGTCCACTGAATTTGCCAAATTTTAAGTTGTGTTGATTTTTATATGCATGTCCTATAAGATTCTGAGACACTAGAGCCCCGAGCCTTTTCCTCTTACAGGTTTATTAGTCAGCAAAAGAGGTTTATGAAGGGCCTGCTGAAAACGGCTGCTTCTGAAGGTGTGTAGCCAGCAGTAGCTTGGACCGTGCAGAAAGACTGTGCATTTAATATACCATGAAGATATGTGGATTTAGGCAGAAATGTGGAGAAGTACAAGTTTTTGCTGAGGCCTTTGAGCAGAGGAATTATGATGAGTAACAGCAGCATTTTTAAGTTGTATATTATAATTGACAGGAGTGTTTCCTAAAAAAAATTGTTGCTGATTTGTTTGGTGCATGATTTATCCAGCAGAGCAGCATACTGCAGTTTATTGCTTTCCGTTTTCCCTTTCTCCTGCCTGCTTGAAACAAGCTGACAAATACAGCCTGTGTTTTCTTCGGAGCTAAGGGGGAAATTGAGGGCTGAGGAAATAAGAAAAACGGTTTGAGAATCAAATAGTGCTTGAAGTGGCACGGCAGTTACCCAGCAGGAAGAATGCACTTCCCTAGTAAACCACTTGCCTCTGGGATAAAAGCTTCCTGAAGAACAAGGTCTTTTGCATTTGCTGAGCTAGAACTGCCTCTGGTAAGTGTGCAGTGCGGTGCCTAGTGGACAGGAAAGTTGTGTTTTCTCTGAAGCCTGCCCTGGAGGCGACTGCTGCTGTCCTTGGGGCAGTGATGTACTGTGTGTCTTTTGCTTCTTGGCTGTTCCTGCATGGGATGGGGAGAGTGCTAGTCGGGCAGTAAGTGGCAAGCTTCCTTTGAAGGACGCTTGCAGGTAAACTGAATGTAATTTGAGTTATGCAGTGTGTTTTGCACTGCAGCGGTTTTCATTCATGACTGTCCTTATCATCTGTACAAATAGAAAAAACAGTGTTTTCTACTGGCTCAAGTAACCAAAGGCTCCTGATGAGTTTTCTCCACCAAAGAGAATCCTGTTCTGCACAGAGGTCTCTGTTCTGTCTGGGAACAGTGCACAGTGCGGTGTTTGCCTCCAAGTATCTTTAGGCTCACAGGACTTGCCGAAGAAGAACAGACCCATGTTCAGACTGGTCCGGTCTTCTGTCTCCTCCGGTAGCTGGAATAAGCTTCCTCCAGAGAAGGCAGAAGCTGTACTGCATTTGCAGAGTGGCCTAACCTGAGGTCTAAATTGGTCTGAAACGCACTCAGAAGCAGATCTTCCATCTTTCTTCCTGTGTAGTTCATGCCCCTCTCAAATGACAGGTGCACCATGCAGAGGAGGATGGTGATGCAAAATTATCCTAGATTTCCCTCTTTAATCCAGATTAAGCATCTTAAAAATCTGTAATGTTTTGAAACATTAGCTAGTGGTTTTGTTTGCCATAGTTTTAAGGCAAACAGGCTTAACTTGGCATACCTTTAAGTATTTTTAAGTAGGATCAGATTTCCATAAGGTGTCTCAAACCGTGTACACCAAAATGGGGTTTCTTAGAATAACCATTTACTTTGGGAAAGGAAGGCCTATCCCAAAGTTCCCAAACACCCTTACAGTCTCTTCCCAGTGTTGCTATGTGACATCAGCCCAGTGGCACCAGCTCTGGCACTGTGACCCGGATTCATCCTTCCTAATTTTAGGTACAACAGTTAGGAGCACAGTGTCTCCTGCAAAATCAGTAGAGAGAATTAGGCATTTCCTAGATTAATCTCTCTCTTTGATGCCTCTCTCTTCAGCAATGAAAGGAGGAACCTGCTTACCTGTATGTCCACTTTTACACTGCCCCTAGGAGCCTGCACTTTGGTAAGATAAATGCAGACTTGCTTGTACAAAGGAAAAAGCTGACTACCAGATTTGGAAAGTGACTCTCAGGTCCAAGAGCATGACTTTGTATGCTTACAGGACCCAAAGTAGAATGGGGGCTGTAAACCTCTGCAGAGCTTTGGGAAGCGAAACAACCTTTCTGCCTGAAAATAGAGGTAAATCCAGATTCTGTTCTTAGGATGTAAAGCTAGCTAGGGGGGCTCATGAGAAGTCTCAAAGCCAGGAGGATGGGGTTTAAGGGCTGCAAAGCTTGTTTTAATTTTTAAGAAAAGTTTCCTTCTCTTCTAAAGGACAGGAGGAGGAGGGATAAGGAAGTCCACAGGGGAAATATTAATTTTCAGTCTTCTACTAGCATGTGTTGAGAACACTGTCTGCTTACAGCAATGAATGTTCACAACAAGCTTCTCATTCTCATGAAGGGAGACAGAAATGTGCTGCAGATGGCACAGAAGTGGCTGTGGAAGAAAGCTGCCTAGAGGCAGCTGAACTCTGACAACAGCACAATTCGCAGGACTTTCAGATTGTCTCATATTCAGGAGACTTTATATGTGTCTGTACTAATTTTACGTGCCTTTTAATAGCACTGTTTGCATTATCCTGTTTGAAACTGGCCAAAATCGTTGCTGGCCCTTGAGCAGAAAAAGAAACAGAATATACTGACTTATAAAAAACAAGGCTGGCTGAGGGAACTTGTCCTAAACCAGAATTGCTCCAATCTGCTTTATTACTCCTTTTCCTTCCTCTTTCATTTCCTTTTCCAAAGTATAGCATTAAGTCTGCCTAGTGGCTAACAGGCCTATAAATCCTTCCCAAAGGAAAATAAGTCCTAAATCTCCCTCCGTACATCACAGCCAATTGATAATAGTTGTTGCTGTGGAGAAGTGTAGGATGATGCACTGCACGTTGCCTTAAACGTGTGCCAGTGTTGTCAGCCTAGTTAGGAGACACATTACTGTCCACTACTGTGGCTTACGTTCCTGCCACCCATTCCTTGACGGGACGGGGGCACTTGAAGATGAGTTTGTGTACTGAACGGGATTTAATATTCAGACTCAAGATATCTGTTCTGTGGGCTTAGCATATGCAGCATTCCCATTTTTGAATTGCTTTTAGGGTTTTTTTCGATGTGTGAGGTTCAGTCCTGCAGTCGGGGTGCCCACGTGGCTTAAGGAACCCTGGGATCAGGTCTGACATATTCAATAACGACAGCAGTTTTCTGTCCCTTGTGCTGTGGGTCATCATTTACCCCTTGGCACTGGTATGATCAGTGCAGCATCGCGTACAATGGATTGGGCATATTTTGATGAAGTCAGGCACAGATCTTGCTCTCTCTTCCTCGATCCCTCTGCATTTCTCTTCTTGCCTCGCTCTCTCCTTCCCTCTCGTCTCTCACTAGCCTTGTTTCTCCTTTCTCTCTCCTTCACTCTTACTCTTTCTCTCTTTTTCTCTTGCTTTCTCTCTCTCCTGCTGTCTTTCTCTACCTCACTTGCTCTCTTTTGCTTTTTTCTCTTCTTTCTCTCCTATCTGCCCGTCCTCCTCCCTCCTCCTGTCTTTCCCTCGGTTTGCCTCTTTCTCCTTCTCTCCTTCTCACCTTCATTCTCCTGGACTCTCTTTCTCTGCCCTTCTTTCCTTCTCTCCTTCTCCCGCTTGGTCTCTTTCCCCCTCTGCTTCTCTCTTCCTCTCCCCAGAATTCCTGCCCTCCTGAGAGATCTCGCGCTCACCTGAGTTCTCACGCTCGCCAGAGTCCGCACTCACCAAGGTTCTTGCACTCCCCAGAGTATGCACTCCCCAGAGTTCCCGCGATCCCCAGAGTTCTCGCGCTCGCCAGAGTTCGCGCTTGCCTGGTTTCTCGTGCTCGCCAGGGTTCACGCTCCCCAGAGTTCCCGCCCTCCCGAGAGTTCTCGCGCTCGCCTGATTTCGCACTCACCAGGGTTCTCGCGCTCACCAGAGTTCGCACTCACCAGAGTTCCCACGGTCGCCAGAGTTTGCGCTAACCTGAGTTCTCACGCTTGTCAGAGTTCGCATTCACCAGAGTTCCCGCACTCCCCAGAGTTCTCACACTCCCCAGGGTTCTCACGATCGCTAGAGTTCGCGCTTGCCAGAGTTCTTGCACTCACCACAGTTCCCGCGCTCCCCAGAGTTCCCGCGCTCGCCAAAGTTCTCGCGCTCACCAGAGATCGCGCTTGCCAGAATTCCTGCGCTCCCCAGAGTTCTCGCGCTCCCCAGATTTCCCGCCCGCCCGAGAGATCTCGTGCTCCCCAGAGTTCTCACGCTCACCTGAGTTCTCGCGCTCGCCAGAGTTCGCACTCACCAGGGTTCTCATGCTTGCCAGAGTTTGCGCTTGCCAGAGTTCCCGTGCTCACCACAGTTCTCGCGCTTGCCACAGTTGCCGCGCCCCCCAGAGTTCGTGCACTCCCCAGAGATCTCGTGCTTGCCAGAGTTCTCGCGCTCCCCAGAATTCCCGCACTCACCAGAGTTCTCGCGCTCGCCAGAGTTCCCGCCCTCCCGAGAGATCTCATGCTCACCAGAGTTCTCACTTACCAGAGTTTGCGCTCACCAGAATTCCCGCGCTCGCCAGAGTTCGCGCTCACCTGAGTTCTCGCACTCCCCAGAGTACGCACTCCCCAGATTTCCTGCCCTCCCGAGAGATCTCGCACTCACCAGAGTTTGCGTTCACCAGAGTTCTCGCGTTTGCTAGATTTCCCCTGCTTGCCACAGTTCCTGCGCTCGCCAGAGTTCGCGCTCCCCAGAGTTCCCGCACTCGCCAGAGTTTGCGCTCACCTGAGTTCTCGCGCTCACCTGAGTTCGCACTCACCAGGGTTCTCGCGCTTGTCAGAGTTTGCATTCGCCAGAGTTCTTGCGCTCACCAGAGATTGCGCTCACCAGAGTTCGCACTTGCCAGAGTTCCCGCGCTCGCCAGAGTTCCCGCGATCACCAGAGTTCGCACTCCCCAGAATTAACACTCAGCAGAGTTCCTGCGCTCGCCAGAGTTCGCGCTCACCTGAGTTCTCGTGCTCACCTGAGTTCTTGCGCTCTCCAGAGTTCGCACTCACCAGGGTTCAAGCACTCGCCAGAGTTCACACCCGCCAGAGTTCCCGCGCTCCCCAGAATTCCCGCGCTCGCCACAATTCTCGCGCTCGCCACAGTTCCCGCGCTCCCCAGAGTTCCCGTGCTCGCCAAAGTTTTTGCGCTCCCCAGAGATCGCGCTCGCCAGAGTTCGCGCTTGCCAGAGTTCCCGCGCTCCCCAGAGTTCGCACTCCCCAGGGTTCTCACGCTCGCCAGAGTTCACGCTTTCCAGAGTTCTCGCACTCACCACAGTACCCCTCGCTCCCCAGAGTTCCCGTCCTCGCCAGAGTTCTCACGCTCGCCAGAGATCGCGCTTGCCAGAGTTCGCTATCCCCAGAGTTCGCGCTACCCAGAGTTCTTGCACTACCCAGAGTTCCCACTCACCAGAGTTCTCGCGCTCGCCAGATTTCCCATCCTCGCCAGATTTCCCGCGCTCACCAGAGTTCGCACTCCCCAGAGTTCCTGCGCTCCCCAGATTTCTCGTGCTCACCAGAGTTCGCACTCACCAGAGTTCTCGCACTCCCCAGCGTTCTTGTGCTCACCAGAGTTTGCATTCACCAGAGTTCGCACACACCAGAGTTCCCACCCTCCCCAGAGTTCGCACTCGTCAGACTTCCCACGCTCCCCAGAGTTCCCGCCCTCCTGAGAGATCTCGCGCTCACCAGAGTTCACACTCCCCAGAGTTCCCGCTCTCCCCAGAATTCCCGCCCTCCCGAGAGATCTCGCGCTCACCAGATTTCGCGCTCACCAGAGTTCCTGCACTCGCCACATTCCCTCGCTCGCCAGAGTTCCCTCGCACCCCAGAGTTCCCATGCTCACCACAGTTCCCGCGCTCGCCAGAGTTCCCACCCTCCCGAGAGATCTTGGGCTCGCCAGAGTTCGCACTCACCAGTTAACGCTCAGCAGAGTTCTCGCGCTCACCTGAGTTCTCGCGCTCGCTAGAGTTCGCCCTCGCCAGGGTTCACGCGCTTGCCAGAGTTCCTGCACTCCCCAGAGTTCCCACGCTCATCAGAGTTCGCATTTGCCAGAGTTCCCGCGCTCGCCAGAGTTCCCGTGCTCGCCACAGTTCTCGTACTCGCCACAGTTCCTGCTCTCACCACAGTTCCCGCGCTCGCCACAGATCCCATGCTCCCCAGAGTTCCCGCGCTCTCCAGAGTTCCCACGCTCACAACAGTTCCCACGCTCACCAGAATTCGCGCTCCCCAGAGTTCTTGCACTCACTAGAGTTCGCACTCACCAGGGTTCTTGCGCTTGCCAGAGTTCCCGCGCTCCCCAAAGTTCCCGTGCTCACCTGAGTTCTCACGCTCGCCAGAGTTCGCACTCCCCAGAGTTCCCGCGCTCCCCAGAGTACGCACTCCCCAGATTTCGCGCTCCCCAGAGTTTGGGCTCGCCAGAGTTCACGCACTCGCCACAGTTCTCGTGCTCGCCAGAGTTCCCGCGCTCCCCAGAGTTCCCGCGCTCGCCAAAGTTGTCGCGCTCGCCAGAGATCGCACTCGCCAGAGTTTGCACTCCCCAGAGTTCTTGCGCTCCCCAGAGTTCCCACTCACCAGAGTTCTCGTGCTCACCAGATTTCTTGCGCTCCCCAAAGTTCACACTCGCCAGAGTTCCCGCACTCCCCAGAGTTCTTGTGCTCACCAGAGTTCGCACTCACCAGAGTTCTCGCGCTCGCCAGAGTTCCCGCGCTCCCCAGATTTCTCGCGCTCACCAGAGTGCTCGTGCTCACCAGAGTTCCCGCGCTCCCCAGATTTCTTGCGCTCACCAGAGTTCTCGCGCTCGCCAGAGTTCCCACGCTCCCCAGATTTCTCGCACTCAGCAGAGTTCTCGTGCTCGCCAGAGTTCTCGCGCTCCCCAGAGTTCTTGCACTCCCCAGAGTACGCACTCCCCAGAGTTATCGCGCTCCCCAGAGTTTGCGCTCGTCAGATTTCTCGTGCTCCCCAGAGTTCCCGCCCTCCCCAGAGTTCCCGCCCTCCCCAGAGTTTGCGCTCGCCGGAATTCCCGCGCTCCCCAGAGTTCTTGCACTCACCAGAGTTCTCACGCTCCCCAGAGTTCCTGCGCTTGCCACAGTTCCTGTGCTCCCCAGAAATCGCACTGCCCAGAGTTTCTGCGCTCCCCAGCTTTCCCGCGCTCGCCAGAGTTTGCACTCGCCAGAGTTCTCACACTCGCCAGAGTTTGCACTCGCCAGAGTTCTCACACTCGCCAGAGTTTGCGCTCCCCAGAGTTCGTGCTCCCCAGAGTTCCCGCGCTTGCCACAGTTCCCGTGCTCCCCAGAATTCGCATTCCCCAGAGTTCCTGCGCTCCCCAGCTTTCCCGCGCTCGCCAGAGTTCGCACTCATCAGAGTTCTTGCACTCCCCAAAGTTCCCACCGTCCCCAGAGATCTTGCGCTCGTCAGAGCTCGCACTCACCAGAGTTCGCGCTCACCTGACTTCTCATGTTTGTCAGAGTTCTCATTCGCCAGAGTTCTCGTGCTCGCCAGAGTTCACGCTTGCCAGAGTTCGCTATCGCCAGAGTTCACTATCACCAGAGTTCTTGCGCTCATCGGAGTTCGTACTCGCCAGAGTTCGCACTCACCAGAGTTCTTGCGCTCGCCAGAGTTCCCACCCTCCCAAGAGATCTTGTGCTCACCAGAGTTCGCACTCCCCAGAGTTCCCGCGCTCCCCAGAGTTCTTGTGCTCACCAGAGTTCGCGCTCACCAGATTTCCCGTGCTCGCCACATTTCCCGCACTCCCTAGAGTTCTTGTGCTCCCAGAGTTCACCCTCACCAGAATTCTGGTGCTCCCCAGAGTTCCCGTGCTCACGACAATTCTCGTGCTCGCCACAGTTCTCGCGCTCACCAGAGTTCCCGCACTCCCCAGAGTTCCCACGCTCGCCAGAGTTCGCGCTCACCTGAGTTCTCATGCTCACCTGAGTTCTCACGCTCGCCATAGTTCGCGCTTGCCAGAGTTCTCGCACTCCCCAGAGTACACTGCCCAGAGTTCGCGCTCCCCAGAGTTTGCGTTCGCCAGAGTTCTCGCGCTCACCACAGTTCCGGCGCTCGCCACAGTTCCCGTGCTTGCCACAATTCTCACGCTCGCCACAGCTCCCGCGCTCCCCAGAGTTCCCGCGCTCTCCAGAGTTCTCGTACTCCCCAGAGTATGCACTCCCCAGAGTTCGCGCTCCCCAGAGTTCTTCCGCTCACCAGAGTTCGCGCTCACCAGAGTTCCCTCACTCACCAGAGTTCGCACTCGCCAGAGTTCCCACACTCCCCAGAGTTCCTGCGGTTCCCAGAACTCTCGCGCCCACCAGAATTCCCACGCTTGCCAGAGTTCCCGCACTTGCCAGAGTTCCTGTGCTCGCCAGAGTTCCTGCGCTCCCCAGAGTTCTCGCGCTCGCCAGAGTTCACTATCCCCAGAGTTCTTGTGCTCCCCAGAGTTCGCACTCACCAGAGTTCTCGCGCTCGCCAGATTTCCCGCACTCCCCAGAGTTCACACTCGCCAGAGTTCCCCCACTCCCCAGAGTTCTCACGCTCACCAGAGTTCGCACTCACCAGAGTTCTCGCGCTTGTCAGAGTTAGCACTCACCAGGGTTCTCGCAAATGTCAGAGTTCTCATTCGCCAGAGTTCCCGCGCTCCCCAGAGTTCCTGCTCTCCCCAGAGTTCTCACGCTCAGTAGAGTTCGCACTCGCCAGGGTTCTCGCGCTCGCCAGTGTTCCTACTCCCCAGAGTTCCCGTGATCCCCAGAATTCCCGCCCTCCCGAGAGATCTCGCGCTCGCCAGAGTTCCCACGCTCACCAGAGTTCTCGCTCTTGCCAGAGTTTGCGTTCGCCAGAGTTCTCGCGCTTTCCAGAGTTCCCGCGCTCCCGAGAGATCTCGCGCTCGCCAGAGTTCCCACGCTCACCAGAGTTCTCGCTCTTGCCAGAGTTTGCGTTCGCCAGAGTTCTCGCGCTTTCCAGAGTTCCCGCGCTCCCGAGAGATCTCGCGCTCGCCAGAGTTTGCGCTCACCAGAGTTCTCGTGCTCACCAGAGTTCTTGCGCTCCCCAGAGTTCCTGCCCTTCCCAGAGTTCGCACTTGCTGGAATTCCCACGCTCCCCAGAGTTCTTGCACTCGCCAGAGTTCGCACTCACCAGAGTTCTCGCGCTCGCCAGATTTCCCGTGCTCCCCAAAATTCGCACGCGCCAGAGTTCCCGCGCTCCCCAGATTTCCCGCGCTCCCCAAAGTTCGCACACGCCAGAGTTCCCGCGCTCCCCAGAGTTCTTGTGCTCACCAGAGTTTGCACTCGCCAGACTTCCCGCGCTCCCCAGAGTTCGCGCTCCCCAGAGTTCTTGCACTCCCCAGAGTTCCCGCGCTCGCCAGATTTCCTGTCCTCGCCAGAGTTCTCGCGCTCACCAGAGTTCGCGCTTGCCAGAGTTCGCTATCCCCAGAGTTCGCGCTCCCCAGAGTTCTTGCACTCCCCAGAGTTCTTGCACTCAGCAGAGTTCTCGTGCTCGCCAGATTTCCTGTCCTCGCCAGAGTTCCCACGCTCCGCAGAGTTCGCGCTCACCACAGTTCCCGCACTCGCCACAGTTCCCGCACTCGCCACAGTTCCCGCACTCGCCAGAGATCGTACTCCCCAGATTTGCACTTGCCAGAGTTCTCGCGCTCCCCAGAGTTTGCACTCACCAGAGTTCCTGCACTCCCCAGAGTTCCCGTGCTCACCACAGTTCTTGCACTCCCCAGAGTTCGCACTCCCCAGAGTCCCCGCGCTTCCCAGAGTCCCCGTGCTTGCTCCCCAGTGTTCTCACTCCCCAGAGTTCACGCTCACCACAGTTCTTGAGCTCCCCAGAGTTCCCGCGCTCCCCAGAATCCCCGTGCTCACTCCACAGTGTTCTCACTCACCAGAGTTCTCGCTCTCCAGAGTTCATCCTCTCGCTCGAGTTCTTGCTCACCAGAGTTCGCGCGCTCGCCAGAGTTCAAGCTCACCGGAGCGCTCGCTCTATGTAGTGCTCACTTGCCTGAGAGCTCTCTCATGTGAGTGCTTACTCACCATACTGCTTGCTCACTGGAGTACTCATGCACCAGAGTGCTCAATCAGCAGAGTGCTCACTCGCCGGAATTCTCGCTTACCGGAGTGATCGATCACTGGAGTGCTCAGACACATGAGTGCTCACTCACCTGGGTGTTCACTCATGTGAGTGCTCACTCAGAGTGTTCCCTCACTGGAGTTTCCACTCACTGGAGTGCTTGATCACCGGAGGGCTCACTCATGTTTGCACTGTCACCAGAGTGCTCAAACACGTGAGTGCTCCCTAACCAGGGTGTTTGCTTCTGTGAGCGCTCGCTCACCGGAGCACTCGCTCCACAGGGTGCTTGCTCACCGCAGTGCTAACTCATGTGAGTGCTCACTCACCGGAGTGCTTGCTCCACAGGGTGCTCACTCACCGGAGTGCTCTGTCACCTCACTGTTCACTCAGAGTGCTCGCTCAACAGAGTGCTTGCTCATGTGAGCACTCACTCACCAGGGTGCTCGCTTACAGGAGTGCATGCTCTCTGTAGTGCTCAGTCACTGGAGTTCATCTCATCAGAGTGCTCGCTCACTGGAGCGCTCAATTGTGTGAGCGCTCGCTCACCGGAGTGCTTGTTCACCAGAGTGCTCACTCTATGTAGTGCTCATTTGCCTGAGAGTTCACTCATGTGAATACTTGATCACCGGAGTGCTTACTCACTGTACTGCTTGCTCACTGGAGTGCTCACGTACCAGAGTGCTCGTTCACAGGAGTGTTGGCTCACTGGAGTGCACATTCATGTGAGTCCTTCCTCACCGGAGTGCTTGCTCCGAGTGCCTACTTACCAGAGTGTTCACTCAAAGGTGTGCTCACTTACAGGAGAGCTTGCTCACATGAGTGCTCGCTGAACAGAGTCCTCGCTCCACAGGGTGCTCACTCACCAGAGTGCTCTGTCACCTCAGTGTTCACTCACCAGAGTGCTCGCTCAACAGAGTGCTCTCTCACCGCAGTGCTCACTCACCAGAGCGCTCGCTCATGTGATTGATCACTCTCCCGAGTGCTCAGTCACGTGAATTCTCGCTCACCAGGGTGTTCACTCACCAGAATGCTCGCTCACCAGAGTCTTCCCTCACTGCAGTGCTTTCTGGCTCCACAGAAAGCTCACTTGTGTCAGTGCTCGCTCACCAGAATATTCATTCACCGGAGTGCTCACTCACCAGAGTCCTTGCTCACTGCAGTGCTCATTCATGTGAGTGCTCACTCACCACAGTGTTCGCTCACTGGAGTTTCCACTCACTGGAGTGCTTGATCACCGGAGTGCTCACTCATGTGTGTGCTCAATCACTGGACTGCTCGTGTGCCGGAGTGCTCGATCACTGGAGTGCTCACTCACATGAGTGTTCACTTAGCAGAGCGCTCGCTCACTGGATTTCTCACTCACTGGTGTGCACACTAACTGGAGTGCTAACTCATGTGAGCGCTTACCGGGGTGCTCGCTCACAGGGGTGAGTGCTCACTCACCAGAGGGCTCGCTAACCGGAGGGCTCTCTCATTGGAAAGCTCACTCACCTGAGCACTCGCTCACTGGAGCGCTCTCTTGGTGGAATGCTCGCTCACTGCAGTGATAGCTCGTGTGATGGCTCATTCACAGGAGTGATCACTCACCAGAGTGCTTGCTTGCCAGACTACTCGCTCGCTTACCAGACTACTTGCTCACAGGGTGCTCACTAGAGTGTTCATTCACCATAGTGCTCATTAACCCGAGCGCTCACTCACCAGAGTGCTCACTCTTGTGAGTGCTCACTCACTGGAGCGCTCGCTCGCCAGAGCGCTTATGCATGAGAGTGCTTGCTCACCAGAGTGCTTGCTCACTGGAGCGCTCTTTAATGCAAGTGCTTGCTCACCAGAGGGATCGCTTGCTGGAGTGCTCACATTTGTGAATGTTCACTCACCGGGGGGGCTCACTCAAGTAAGTGCTCGCTCACATGAGTGCTTTCTGGCTCACCAGAGTGCTCATTTGTGTGATTGCTCCCTCGCCGGAGCACTCCCTTGCTGTAGTGGTCCCTCATGTGAGTGCTCGCTCAGCAGAGTACTCACTGCAGTGTTCTCTTGCCGGAGTGCTCACTCACCGGGGCACTCACTCAGAGGAGTGCTCGCTCAGAGGAGCACACACTAATGTGAGTGGTCACTCAACAGAGGTCTCACTAACTGGACTACTCATTCACCAGAGTGCTCACTCACAAAAGTACTCATTCATGTGAGTGCTCTCTCGCCAGAGAGTCTACTTGCGAAAGTATTCACTCACTGGAGCGCCTGCTCACATGAGTGCCCGCTCACCAGAGAGCTCACAAATGTGAGTGCTCGCTCGCCAGAAAAACTCGCTCACCGGAGTGCTCACAAATGTGAGTGCTCAAACATGTGATTGCTGCACTCAGAGTGCTCGCTCCCTGGAGTGCTCAGTCATGTGAGGTGCTCGCTCCCCAGAGTGTTCTGTCACCGAGTCCTCACTCCCCAGAGTCCTTGCTCCCTGGAGTCCTCACTTGTGTGAGTGCTCGCTCACCAGAGTGTTCACTCACCAGAGTGCTCGCTCACTGGAGTACTCACTCACATGAGTCCTCGCTCACCGGAGCGCTCAATCGTTTGAGTGCTCGCTCACCAGAGTACTCATTCATGTGAGTGCTCACTCACCAGATTGTTCGCACACTGAAGTTTCCACTTACCATAGTGCTTGATCACCGGAGTGCTCATTCACTGGAGTGCTCGCTCACTGGGCTGATCACCTGCCAGAGTGCTCTCTCACAGGAGTGCACGCCCGCCAGAGAGCTCGCTCGCCTGCTGGAGTCTTCACCCACCGGAGTGCTTGCTCAGCGGAGTCCTCGATAATCAGAGTGCCCCCTCACCAGAGTGCTCCCTCTTGTGATTGCTCACTCACCGGAGTGCTCACTTGCCTTTTGTGCTCACATGAGTGCTCGCTCATGTGTGCTCACGTGACTGCATGTTCGCTCATGTGAGTGTTCACGAGTGCTCGCTCGTGTGAGTGCTTGCTCAACTGAGTGCATGATCATGTGAGTGCATTCTCATGTGAGTGCTTGTTCGCATATGTGCGTGGTTGTGTGAGCACTCACGCAAGCACGCACGAAAGGAGCGACGCACCTCACCCGTAAGAGGGAAGCAGCACTACATTTATTGCAGTAAGACAGCGACTTAACGTTGAACCTTTTCCGTAGGCACTGATAGCTCCTGTTCTCGACACGCGCGCATACCTTTCGGTCTGGGGCCAATGTTGCTCTTGGTAGGCACCGATGACTCTTGACGTTGACCGTTTTTGACCTCGACGGGCCTTGGCAAGTACTGATTTCCACATGTTTTGTCAGGGCACGACATCCCTAGCTGTCACTCTCGGTACGCATCGCTCCCGCTCCATCTCAACAGGCACCAAGGCCTGTGGATTTCCAGACCCACTTCGAGGTATCGAGAGCACAACGGATCCTTGGTTCTTGGTAGCTGTCGCTATCCATCCTTGCCAATAGCCATCGATACCTCTCCATCTCAACAGGCATCTCTTGCATTCACCCTCACTCCCAGTTTCCTCTTGGCAGGCATCGAACCTGTTGACCTCAGGCCTCCTCAATATCGAGCACCATCGATACCTGTCCAATTCCACACCTATCGAGAGGGTTCGATAACAATATTGATATCAAATCCTATTGATAAGCACCAGTACCCCTTGCTCCACACGCGCATGCATACCTTGCTCTCCAAGGCCCATGCTGCTCTCCCGAGGTAATGACAACTATCGACATGGACCATTTTTGACATCGATGGGCCTTGACGAATATTCATTTCCAGGTGTACCTCTAGGGCACGATACCCTACCTTATCCTTCCCTCTCGGTACACATCGATACCTCTCCATCCCAACAGGCTTCAAGGACTCTCCATTTCCAGACCCACGTAGAGGCATCAATAGCACTGTGCATTGACAGCTATCGATAAGTGTCTGTATCCATCCCTGCCGACAGCCATCGATACCTCTCCATCTCGACAGGCATCGATCGCTTTCGATCTTGCCCCCCCTTTCCTCTTGCCAGGCATCAAATGTATCAACATCGATCCCTCTCAATATTGAACATCATCGATGCCTGTCCAAAGCCACAGCTATAGAAAGCCATCGGTATCAAGAGTGAGTGTCAGAGGGGTATGATATGTCAGGGGGTTTAATAAATTGCAAGGGGCATAATAAATGGGGGGGGGCGCGATATCAATCGATACAGATATGAAACCCTATCGATAGGTACTGATACGTCTGCTTCCCCACACACATGCTTACCTTTTGCTCTGTGGCCCATGCTGCTCTCCCTAGGCATCGACAACTATCGACATTGTTTTTGACATTGACAGGCCTCCACCAGTATTGATTTCCATACCGATCACTAGGGCACAGCTTCCAAGTATATCCATCCCTCTCACTACACATCCATACCTCTCCATGTCAATAGGCATGGAGGCTTTTCAATTGCCATATGCATTTAGCGGCATCAAGAACACTGTGCATCTAGATGTATCGGTGACTGTCGGTATCGATACGTGCCCATAGCCACCCATACCTCTCATCTCAACAGGCAGCTATCGCTTTTGCGCTCGCCCCCATTTTGCTCTTGGGAGGCATTGAACGTATCAATATCGATCCCTCACAAGATCGAGCAGCATCGATGCCTGTCGAATTCCACACCTTTCAAAAGGGTTCGATGTAGATATCAAGAAGACATGGAGGGGGTGTGTGATATGTCAGGAGGGCCTGTAATAATGAGCAGGGAGGCATAAGAAGTGGCTGGGGGGCTTAATAAATGGCTGTGGGGGGCGTAATATATCATAAAGGAGCGAAAGAAATGGCGGGGAGTGTAATATGTCAGCAGAGGGCATAATAACCGGCAGGGGGTGTAATAAGTGGCTGGGAGGGCATAATATCTCAGAAAGGGGCATAACACATGGCGGAGGAGCAAAATAATTTACAGGGGGCTTCATAAATAACAGGGGGGCAATATCAATCAATACGGAACCCTAGTGATAGGCACCAATACCTCTCTTTCCCTACTCGCACACATACCTTTTGGTCTAGAGCCCACGGTGCTTTCGGTAGCCACCGATGACTATTGACATTGACTATTTTTGACATCAATAATAAGATATTAATAATAAGTGGAGGGGATGTGTGTTTTATCAGGAGGTGGTGTAATAATGAGCAGGGAGGCATAAGAACTGGATGGGGAGGTTAATAAATGGTTGAGGGGGGCGTAGTATGTCATAAGGGGGCGTAACAATTGGCGGGATGGTGTAATACGTCGGAAGGGGACATAAGAATTTGCAGAGGGGTGTAAGAAGTGCCCAGGGCAGGGGGTGATAAGTTGTGGGGGGGAGGGCATAAGAAATGGAGGAGGGGTGCAATATGTCTGAAGGGGCCAAATAAGTGGTGGTGGGGGCATAATATGTTAGAAGGGGTGGGGGTGTAATAAATGGCAGGGGGGCATTATATGGCGGAAGGGAGTGTAATAAGTGGCGGGGGGGCGCATTATGTCGGAAGGCGGCATACTACATGCCGGCAGTATAGATAAAGGCACAAGGTTGGTCCAGAGTACAAGGGTCTCGACCCCTGCCACAGCCCCTAGGAAGTAGCCGAGACTCTGCAAGGGAGAGCGAGAGGGAGGGGGGGCTGTCACCATAAGCTGCCTGCAAAGCAAGAAACCAGCAGCGCTGGGAGACGCCACGGCCTGAACCCACTTCCAGGGAAGCCCCACACGGGGCTTCTGACTTGTCCTTTCCACAGAGCAGCGCCACGAGGTCTCTCTCCTCTGCACAGCCCCGCCGGGAAAGCCTTTCCCGGCACATCACCCCCCTCACAGGGGCTGGACATGGCCCCTGGGTGCGAGGGCAGGGCTCCTCGCACGCTCCCAAGACCCGTAAGGCAGCGTAGCCTCCCCTCCCAAGCCGCTCACCCCAGTCACTCGCTGCTCCCTCCTGGCCCTCCTGCCTTGCTGGTTTCTTCCAGCAAGAGCCCAGGAAGCCACAGGCCCCTCTTCCCCCTGTTCCTGCTCAAAGGGGCCACGGCTCCTCTCAGCACCCTCCCCGACGCCTTGCAGCGCATGCACAACCCCAGCTGCACCGTGCCCTGCACGACACCTTGCCATGGTCACCCCAAAGGGCTCCTGGACTTCTCAATATTGTTGCAGGAGCCAGAGGAGCTGCTCCCAGGCGTGCTTGTGGTGCTCCTCTGCGTGCACGAGGACACCCATCATGGCACCCATCACCCTGAGGACAGCCTGCTTGACCTGCTGAGGGACAGGGACACACCGTGTCGAGGGCTGAGGGAGAGCTCACCTCCCCCAGGCACCAGCCTGCCCTTCCTGCACAGGGGGCTTTCCCTTCCCCTTCATCCCTGGCGAGAAGGGCTCGCTCGCCAGCACGGACAGCGTTTCCTCCCCGCGCCCTGGAGCCCACCCTGCCAAAAGGCCCCAGGATTCGCATGCTTCCCGGCATGTTCCCAGCCCCGCGGCTCCCAGCTCAGAACTGCTACGGGGAGCTGCTGTCCTGCCGCCAGCCAGCACCGCTCGCTGCGGCACATGGCCTGCAGGCTCCCGGCTTGGGGCACTTGCACGGCCAGCCTGCTCCCTTGGGCTCCTCGCACAGCGCCGCGCACAGCCCAACCGGCCCCCGCGGATGTGCCCACCGTTGCCCACGGCTGCAAAAGCAGCAACGCTCACCTCTTCCTCCTCACAGCCCCACCAGTTCCTGCGCACGTAACAGAAGAGTAGGTAAATGGGAGCACAGAGCTGGGCTGCCTCCAGGCGAGGGAAGGCACATTTCTCCCATTCGCGGAAGTACGTGGTTATCCCTCTGCACCACTGCTCCACAACTGCAGCACCACAAGGGAAACAGGATCGCGCCAAAGTCTCTGACCCGCAGAAGAGTTTGCGCCAGCCCCCACGCCTGCTTGAAGCCCAGGCCAGGCTTGCCAGGGCTCAGGTTGCCAGGAGATCCGGCTTCAGGAACATGCTGGCCCACGGGCTGAGATGTCTGCACTGAAATGCTGCCTTCTTTCTCCCCTCTTCCACCCCAGCACCCCTTTCCCTCCGCACAGCCTCACTCCTCCACCACTGCCTGCTGCAGCCCCTGCCTCTTCCTTCCCAAACGTTTGCCCCTCGGCCCAAGCCTGGAGGTTTGGGCAATTCTTTCTTGTGCTCTCCCTTAAAGCCCACAAACACAAAACCAGGCTGCCCTGCAGAAAAGGGAAGGGGGGGGGGGCAAAACTGGCCAGAGCTCAGCCGAAGACAGCTAAAACTTGCCAGGAGGCAAGTGTGGCAACGGAGGCAGCGAAGGCACCCGGGAGCTCCTCGGGCCAGCTGCACCGAGCGCCAGCCCGGCCTGCCCGCAGACACCTCTGGCGGCACCTGCTGCTCCTATGTGTTCAGGGCTGCCAGGCTCAGTTTGGGGCTGCCGAGGCCAAGGCCGGAGCTTGCCGCAGGCTCAGCCCTGCCAACACCACCTCCCTTACAGCTGTGCAGCAGAGTCTCTCCCCTCCCAAAGCCACCAGCTGCAAGTAGCAGCTGCATCTAGTCCAGGCTGCTCTCACAGCAACAGGCAGCTCCCACCCAGCCCCCTGCGTTTCCGCAGGTCCCAGCCCTGAGCTCAACAGACCCTGACCTCCACAGTGCCCAGCACAGCCACGCTGCCAGAAGCGCTCACGGCACCAGGGGCTGCACGAGGTTAGTTGTAGGGGCTCTGGGGCTGACGACAGATGAAATAACTAGCTCTGTGGTGAGCGTGGAGGCTGTGGCTGGGGCAGCACTCATGCTGCAGCAAAGAGTTTTGTGGTTCTGGCATGACCGTGGCTCTGCTCAGCACCTGGGCACTGTTGGGCAGGACTCGCACAGTGCAAGCGGCTCCTTGCTGGCTGCAGACCCTCATGGGCTTGCTCTGCCTCTGTCTCCCCTGCTTGTCTCATCTCGCAGCAGGGCCCGCCCAGCAGCGGCACCCCACACAAAGTGCCCCAGCTTCAGCCCACCCCACAAAAGACCCCTCAGCGCTGGGCTCCTGACAGTGCCTGATCCCAGCCCTGCAGCCTGGGGCCCCAGGGAACAGGCCCTGCTCTGCCCACTTAGGCTGCCTGTGCTTGCACCGGGTCATTACTACTTTCAAATGCCCGGCCCATCACCAGCTGTTAAAGCAACTTGCCCAAAACCTCCACACAGCCTAAACTAGACACTGCTTTGGGGAAAACTCCCTTGTCCTTGCTTAGAGAGGCTGCCTTTATTCCGCGAGCTGATCCTGTGCGTTATCTACATGAGCCCTCATCCTTTTCACTGCACTTGCAACTTTTTCAGCCTTTCAACTTTCTCAACCCTTTTTCGACCTTTTCACTGAGAAGCCCCTAATGGAATCACACTATAGCAAGAGGACTCACTCTACGCAGAGAGCAAGAAGGGTTTGTACTTGGTTCCAACAGTCAAGAAACCTTTTCTTGAGCTCAAAAGCTGCACATCCACTGCAAAGTAGATTCATGTGGCCCCAAACTATGTTCAGTAAGTGCTGCTGTATCAAATTGACTTTCCTTACTACCATCCACACCCAGCTGTGTTTGCTTTAAGATTATCATTACCCCTGCAGCTAATTTGCTGCATCTATGATGTATAGGGAAGGCAGTTAGTCATGGATAATTTGAAGGTCGTGCATCTTGCAGTGAATTTATTGTGGGGGTTTTTTTTAGTTTCAAGTTTTATATGCCAGGCATGCACAGAATTTCCCTTTAGGCTCAAGCAGATACAAACAGCTCTGTCTCAGTTTTCACAGTGCCAAGCTCATACATTCCTCCTATGGCACAACCAAACCAAGAGCTGTCCTTTAGTTTAAAGCAGAAAATGGTAGGCTGAGGCAAAATTAAACACAGAGAGAGAGAGAGAAATGAATCACCCCCCCCATTCAGAACCAGATGAGGAGGTTAAAAAATAAATAAATAAATAACCCAAAGCCTGGAAAAAAAACCCACCCACGGAAGATGTTTTGGTACTAACCCTGCTGGGGCAGCTGCTAACACAACTGCTTGCCAACCAAAGGGCATTAGCCCAACCAGCGTGTCAGCACAGTTGACCCAGGAAGGCTCGTGCACGCACAGCATGGCGCGCACAGTGATTCCCTTTGCCTGTATTGATCTGACAGGGGGTTGGTAATTCTGCTTTGCCTCAACTGCCACAAAAATAACAAAACCTTTCCGAAAGCCAGGCGGAGAGCTGATGGCATTGGAGCAGCTCAGTCTCAGGGGAGAAATCCAGCAATACCTGATCAAAAGAAAATTGGAAGCACAGGCTCAGTGTCGCTGCCCACATCCCCCATTCAAAATGCGCCTTCCCCCTCACCCCTCTGGGCTGTGTCCATTCCTGCCCTCCCATGACACCCCCAGCCCCATCCCACCCACATCCATGCTGGGAGCTGCCAGAAGACTGAAGATCCTCCCTGCTTGTCCCAAGCCACCCCCAGGCTCCAGAAGGTCATCTGACAACAGCAGAGCCTGAGTGCCTGAGTCCGTGCATGCGTGCGTGAGAGCTTCCATGCGTGCATGCTCACGTGAGTGTGTGAGTGCATGAGTGCTCACTCACATGAGTGCGTTAGTCCTCGCGTGAGTGCTCACGTGAGTGTGTGAGCAAATGAGTGCCTGAGTGCTCGAATGTATGATTGCTCATGTGAGTGAGTGTTCACGTGAGTGAGCACGTGAGTGCGTGCGTGAGTTCTCACGTGAGTTAGTGCTCACATGATTGCTCGTTTGAGTGCTCGCATGAGTTCATGAGTGCGTGCGTGAGTGTGTGCATGAGTGCATGAGTGCTCACTGAAATGAGTGCTCACGTGAGCGCTCACGTGAATGAGTGCTCACAGGAGGGAGTGCGTGAGTTTTTGAGTGAGTGCGTGAATGCCTGAGTGCGTGATTTTGTGACTCAGTGAGTGAGTGCTCATGTGAGTGAGTGTGTGAGTGGTCGCCTGAGTGTGTGAGTGCTCACGTGAGAGAGTGCTCTAGTCTGTGCGTGAGTGATTGCTCGCGTGAGTGCATGAGTGCTTGCGTGAATGCCTGAGTGAGTTCGTGACTGCATGAATAAGTGCTCGCATGAGAGCTCACATGAGCGCTCATGTGAATGAGCACTCACATGAGTGAGGGCTCGCATGAGAGTGAGTGCATGAGTGACTGCGTGAGGGCTCGCGTGAGTGAGTGCTCACTTGAGTGTTCACTTGAGTGAGTGAGTGCTCGTGTGAGTGAGTGCTCACGTGAGAGAGGGCTCGCATCAGTGCTCGCGTAAGTGCGTGCGTGATTGCTCGCGCGAGTGAGTGCTCGTGTGAGTGCGTGCATGATTGCTCGTGTGATTGCTCGCATGTGAGAGTGTTCGTGTGAGTGCGTGCTCGTGTAAGTTCTTGCTCACTTCAGTGCTCGTGAGTGCATGCTCGCATGAGTGCGTGCTTGCGTGATGGCTCGCTCGCGTGAGTGCTCACATGAGTGCTTGCTTGCATGAGTGTGTGCTCACGTGAGTGCCCGCTCATGTGAGTCAGTGCTTATGTGAGTGCTCACATGAGTTGAGTGCATGAGTGCATGAGTCAGAGTGCGTGAGTGTTCGCGTGAGAGATTGCTGTTCTGAGAGTGCTCGCATGAGTGCGCGAGTATGTTAGTGCGTGAGTGCTTGTGTGAGTGACTGAATGCGTGAGTGAGTGCTCGCAGGACTGAGTGCTTCTGTGAATGCTCACGTGAGTGATTGCTTTCATGAGTGCTCGCGTGAGTGCGTGCTCGTCTAAGTGCTTGCTCACGTGAGTGCTTGTGTGAGAGCATGCTCGTGTGAGTGCATGCTCGCATGAGTGCTCATGTGAGTACTTGTGTGAGTGCTCCCTCACGTGAGTTCTCATTCACAGGAGTGTGTACATCAGTGAGTGCATGAGTCAGTGAGTGTGTGCATGAGTGCTCGCGAGTGCGTGAGTTTCTGTGTGTGTGTGAATGCTCGTGCGAGAGTGTCCTCATGTGAGTGAGTGCTCACATGAGTGAGTGCTGGAGCAAGTGCTCACGTGAGTGTGTGCATGAGTGCATGAGTGCTCGGATGAGTGAGTGCTCACGTGAGTGCTTGTGTGAGTAAGCACTCAGGCAAGCACGCACTCATGCGAGCAAACACTGATGTGAGTACGCACGCACTCACGCGAGCACTCACGCACTCACTCATGTGAGCACTCACACATTGCCTCACACGATCACTCACTCACGCAAGCACTCATGCGAGCACTGCCTCACGCACTCACCCAGGCAAGCACTCACGCACGCGAGCACTCTCTCACCCATGCACTTTCTCACGTGAGCAAGCTCTCGCACTCACTCACGCATTCACTCTTTCATGCACTCCGCACTCACGCACACACTCACGCGCTCTGTCGCGCGAGCACTCATGCACGCCTAGCCTTTGCTCTGGGGCGGATGTCGCTCTCGGGAGGCACCGCTGCCTATCGACATTGACCGTCTTTGATAGCGACAGGCCTCCACGAGTCTTGATTTCCGTCCGCGTTGCTCGGGCACGACGTCCGTAGCTCGCCGTGCCCCTCGGTGTGCATCGCTCCCTCTCAGCTTCCAGAGGCCCCGAGGCCCGGCCCTTTCCATGCCTCCTCCTGGGGATCGATAGCGCTGGGTCTCCGTAGGTGTCAGGAGCTGAAGATATTCATGCCTGCAGTGAGTACACTTGTGCACGAGCACTCCGGTGAGGGAGCACTGATGTGAGCGAGCACTCTGGTGAGTGAGAACTCTGTGTGAGCACTCACACGTATGAGCACTCCAGTGAGCAAAAATTCCTTTGAGCGAACGCTCCAGTCAGTCAGCTCTGGCGATCAAGCACTCCGGCAATCGAGCACTCCAGGGAGCAGTTACAGGAGTGAGCACCTCGGTGATTGAACACTCTCATTAGTGAGCACTCAGGTGAGGGAGCACTCATACGAATAATCACCGTGGCGAGCGAGCAGTCCGGCGAGCAAGCACTCCGGTGAGCGAGCACACCGGTATGCTAGCACTCCTGTTACTGAGCACTCCAGTGAGTGAGCGCTCACATGTATGAGCACTCCAGTGAGCAAGTACTCCGGTGAGCGAACACTGCAGGGAGAGAGCACTCCAGTGAGTGAGCACTCTGGTGAGCGAGTGCTCCGTTGAGTGAGCCATATGGCGATGAAGCACTCTGGCAATGGAGCACTCTGGTAAGTGAGCACTCTGGGGATTGAGCAGTTACACAAGTGAGCACTCCGGTAAGCAAGTACTCCAGTAAGTGAACACTCTCATTAGCAAGCACTTGGGTGAGGGAGCACTCATACGAATGATCACCCTGGTGAGTGAGCACTCACGAGAGCGAGCAGTCTAGCGAGTGAGCTGTCTAGCGAGTGAGCTCTCCGGCAAGTGAACACTCCGCTGAGTGTGAATTCATGTGAGTGAACACTTTGGTGCATGAGCACTCCGGTGAGTGAACACTCACACAAGTGAACACCCTGGTGAGCGAGCACGCTGGTGAGCGATCTCTCTGGTGAGCGAGCATACCGGCCAGTGAGCACTCTGGTGAGCGAGGACTCCAGTGAGTGAACACTGTTGAGAGAGCACTCCTGTAAGCAAGCACTCAGGTGAGGGAGCACTCTGCTGAGCGAACGGAGTAGTGAGTATCACTCCAGTGAGCAAGCACTCTGGTGAGGGAACACTCAATTGAGCAAGCACTCGGGTAAGTGAGCACTCCAGTGAGTGAGCCTCACATGAGTGGCCACAGCAGTGAACAAGCACTCCAGCGAGCGAGCACTCCGGCAAGTGAGGTCTCTTGCCAGCGAGCAGTCCGGTGAGTGAGCACACTAGCAAGCGGGCACTCTGGCGAGCAAGCACTCCAGTGAGCGCTTACTCCAGTGATCACTCTGGCATGTGAGCACTCTGGGGAGTGAGTACTCATTCAAGTGAGCACTCTGTTGAGTGAGCACTCTAGTGAGCGAGAACTCCGGTGAGGCAGCACTCTTCAGAGCGGGCAGTCCAGTGAGTGAGCACACTGGTGATCGAGTAATCCAGTGAGGGAGCACTCTGGTGAGTGAGCACTCTGCTGAGTCAGCACTCACATGAGAGAGCATGCCGGTTAATGAGCACTCATGTGAACGAGCACTCCAGGGAGTTGAGCACTCCGGTGATCGAGCAGTCCATTGAGCGAGCACTCTAGTGAGAGAGCGCTTTGGTGAGTGAGCCCTGCGGCGAGAGATCACTCCGGTGAGGGAGCACTCCTGTGAGTGGACATTCTGGTGAGGGAGCACTCTGGTGAGTGAACACTGTTGAGAGAGCACTTCTGTAAGCAAGCACTCAGGTGAGGAATCACTCCGGTGAGCGAGCACTCCAGTGAGCGAGCAGTCTGGTGAGGGAGCACTCCGGCAAGCAAGAAACCCTTTGAGTGAGCACTGCTGTGAGTGAGCACTCTGGTGAGCGAACTCTCAAGTGAGCGAGCACTCCAGTGAGGAAGTTTTCCAGTGAGCGAGTATTCCGGGGAGCAACAACTCAGGTGAGGGATGACTCCGCTGAGGAATCACTCCAGTGAGTGAACAATCCGGTGAGCAAGTACTCCTGTGAGGGAGCACTCCAGTGACTGAGCACTCTGGTGAGTGAACACCCTGGTGAGTGAGCACTCATGCATGTGAGTACGCTGGTGAGCGAGCACTCCAGTGAGTGATCAGTCCGGTGAATGAGCATTCTTTTGAGCAAGCACTTTGGTGAGTGATGACTCCGGTGAGTGAGCATTCACATGAGTGAGAACTCTGGTTAGTAAGCACTCTGGTGAGTGATGGCTCCAGTGAGCGAGCACTGTGGTGAGTGAGCACTCAAATGAGTGAACTCCCTGGTGAGGGAGCACTGCGGTGAGTGAGGACTGCTGTGAGCCAGCCCTCCGCTGAGAGAGCCCTCCGCTGAGGGAGCACTGCGGTGAGTGAGGACTGCTGTGAGCCAGCCCTCCGCTGAGAGAGCCCTCCGCTGAGAGAGCACTCCGGCATGTGAGCACTCCAATGAGCCAGCACTCATTCAAGTGAGCACTCCAGTTAGCGAGCACTCCAGTTAGCAAGCACTCTTCTGAGAGAGCACTATTGTGAGAGAGCACTATTGTGAGCAAGCACTCTGGTGAGTGAGCACTCCAGTGAGCAAGCACTCCGGTGAGCGAGGACTCCAGTGAGCGATTACTCCAGTGACCACTCTTGCGAATGAGCTCTCTGGTGAGCGAGCTCTCTGGTGAGCGAGCCTCACATGAGTTACCATGGCAGTGAATGAGCACTCCAGTGAGCAAGCACCCTGGGAAGCGGGCATTCTGGCGAGCGAGCACTCCGGTGAGTGATTACTCCAGTGAGCATTCTTGTGAGTGAGCACTCTGGTGAGCAAGCACTCTGGTGAGCCAGCACTCCAGTGATTGAGCAGTCACATGAGTGAGCCCTCCAGTGAGCGAGCAATCACGTGAATCAATACTCCGGTGAGCATTACGGTGAGTGAGCACTCGTGAGTGAGCACTCATACAAAAGAGTACTCCAGTGAGCAAGCACTCCAGTGAGCGAACACTCTAGGGAGTGAGTGCACACTCCCCAGAGTGCACATTCCCCAGAGTGTGCAGTCACAGAAGTGCCCACTCCCCAGAGTGCCCACTCCCGGGATAGCCCATTCACATGAGTGCACACTCAGCAGAGCACCCGCTCACGGGAGCGCCCAGTCATGACAGAGAACACTCCCCGGAGTGCCCACTCCCCAGAGTGCTCACTCCCCGGAGCGCCCACTCACTGGAGCGCCCACGCACCAGAGCCCCCACTCACTGGAGCGCCCAGTCATGGCAGAGAACACTCCCCAGAGTGCCTACTCCCCAGAGTGCCCACTCACGGGAGTGCACATTCTCTGGAGTACCCACTCACCAGAGTGCACACTCCCCGGAGTGCTTGCTCCCTGGAGTACCCACCCTCCGGAGCGTGCACTCACTGGAGCACCCATGCACCAGAGCACCCACTCACCGGAGCGCCTAATCATGGCAGAGAACACTTCCCGGAGTGCCCACTCCCCAGAGCGCCCTCTCACGGGAGCGCCCACTCACGGGGGTTCTCACGGGGGTGCAAACTAACAGAAGTGCATGCTCCCCATAGTGCGCACTCACAGGAGTGCACCCTTGCCTGAGTCCTCCCTCACCTGAGTGCTTGTTCACATGCGTGCTCACTTGCATGAGTGCTTGCTCACCTGAGTGCTTGCTTGCATGCCTGAGTGGGTGAGTGTGAGTGTTTGTGTGAGTGCTCACTCACGTGAGTGCTCGATCACATAGGTGAGTGTTCATGTGAGTGCTTGCTCAAGTGAGTGCTCACTCACATAGGTGAGTGCTCGAGTGCTCACTCGCATGAGTGCTCGCTCATGTTCTCACTCATGTGAGTGCTTGCTCATGTGAGTGCTCACTCGTGTAGGTGAGTGCTCACGTAGGTGAGTGCATGCTCGCATGAGTGTGTGCTCACATGAGTACTCGCTCGTGTGAGTGCATGCTTGCCTGAGTGAGACTCCTTCGGAGAGGAGCCTAGGCGTGGCTGAATCCTGTCCTAGTCTCAGACTTGCTCAACGGTTTATGTCTAAGGGATTAGGTGTGCAGTTAGTCAGAGATATAACTCGGCAAAGTTCGCAGGGGTTCAGCACGCTATTAATCACTTCCCGAGTATCTGGGGCGGGTAAGGAATCTCTCAGCCTCGAGGAGTGACCGTGAGAGGTGTCCCTGCTCAAGGGGAGGTTCTGCAGTGCAGCCCGCTGCCGTGCAGGAGAGCTCAAGGGGCTCCAGGCTGCCCCCTATTTCTGGGGGGGGGGGGGGGTGATTGACTCATCATCATATTTGCATGCTAGATGGGCCTTAATTGGCGCACGCTCAACTAGCCCCTACATAGGTGCTGCTTACAGGGAGGTCAGGTTGAGGGGGAGAGAGCACATCAGTGGGGGGGGGGGGGGGGGGGGGGGGGAAGGAGCACACTGTCACGTCATTGAGGCCTGTCGAATTCCACACCTGTCGATTGGCTTCGATATTAATATTGAAGACCATCGATAGGCACCGATACGTCCCGTTGACGACATGCGTGCATACCTTTTGGTCTGTGGCCGATGTTGCTCTTGGTAGGCACCAATGACTCTCGACATTGACCGTTTTTGACCTCGACGGGTCTCGGTGACTATTAATTTCCACACTTATCACCAAGGCATGACATCCCTAGCTCTCCGTAGCTCTCGGTATGCATCGCTCCTGCTCCATCTTGACAGGCATTGAGGCCTGTCCATTTCCAGAGTTGCTTCGAGGCATCGAAAGCACAACAGATCCTTGGTTCTTGGTAGCTGTCGCTATCGATCCTTGCCGATAGCCATCGATACCTCTCCATCTCCACAGGCATCTATGGCTTTTGCTCGCTGCCCCATTTCGCTCTCGGTAGGCGTCGACCGTATCGACACGGATCCCTCTGAAAATGGAGCAGCATCGATGCCTGTCAAATTCCACACCTATCCATAGGGTTCGATGTGGATGTCAATAATAAGTGGAGGTGGCACGAGATATGTCGGAAGGTGGCCTAACACGTGGGGGTGTTGCGGTAACAAGTGGCAGGGGGGTGCAAAAAGTGGTGGTGGGGGGGGCGATATCGATCGATAAAGATATGAAACCCTGTCGACAGGTACCAATGCCTCTGCTTCCCCACACCCGTGCATACCTTCCGCTCTGCGGCCCGTGCTGCTCTCCCTACGCACAGACAACTATCGATATGGACCGTTTTTGACATTGACGGGCCTTGGCGAATATTCTTTTCCAGACGTACCGCTAGGGCCCGACATCCCTACCTATCCTTCCCTCTCGGGACGCATCGATACCTCTTCATCTCGACAGGCATCGATTGCTTTCGCTCTCGCCCCCCTTTTCCTCTTGCCAGGCATCGAAGGTATCGACATCGCTCCCTCTCAATAGCAAGCAGCATCGATGCCCCTCCAATGCCAGACCTACCAAAAGGCATCGAGATGGATATCAATAACGAGTGGCCGGGGGGGGGGGGGCAGGATATGTCAGCAGGGTGTTTAATGATTTGAAAGGGTCGTCATAAGTGGCCGGGGGGGGGGGGTTGTAATAAATGGTGGGATGGGCGCTCGCAGCTCCCCCCAGGGCAGGGGCCCCCAGTGCTGCCCTCCCCGGCTGGGCCCTGCCGCCGCCCCGGGGCCCCCCGTCCTGTCCCGTCCCATCCCGTCCTGTCCTGTCCCGTAGCACCAGGCACCAGGGCCAGCCCGAGCCCCCCGGGGCAGCTGGAGCAGGCCCGGAGCCGGGCAGGGTCACCCCGGGCCGGGACCTGCCCAGGGACCCCCAGCGCCCCCAGCCCAGGCCCCCCGTGCGAGCGGGCACCGCCACACTGCCCCCAAGCCCTCCCCGAGCAGCGTGGGTTTGACAGGCGCCGGTGACAGGGCAGCGCCGCGGCAGCTCCCGGCCGCTTGGGCCGTTTCCCAGGGAAAAGCGGCCCCAGCCCCGGTGTTAGCAGGGGCCTCAGACAAGGAGTCTCAAGGGGGGGGGGGAGGGGGGGGTTGCTGCCAGGAGCTTCAGATGAGAATGCACCCAAGGACACAGTTCTCGCAGCTGTGACTGATGCAGCCTCAAGGAGCACAGCGAAACCAGCAGAACCCAGTTGAGACCAAGGCCAGGAACAAGGCAGACGTCTCAAGCAAAGAAACGAGCCAAGCCGAGACCAATATGGCAAAGGAGCTCAGCATTCCTGGAAAAGGCACCTTGTCAGGGACCACCAGAGACCCCCATCGAAGCCCCCCGGAGACTCAGACCGCCTGCGTAATGGCTATGTAAATGTGATAATTCCTTCCAGGAAATAGAATGAATATGTATAATCATTCTGGGAAATTTGATGCCTACGGATGTAACAGAGCAACAGAAACTTTGGCTAATGCAACACACGGCATGCACGTTGGGCGGAGCGGAGCGACCCCCCCCCCCCCCCCCCCGCGCATCCGGCGCTGTGATACAGAGAACGCCTGCTGCTTAGTGCGACACTGGTGTTGAGGAGTTTTGCTCCCGATTTCGGTGACACCGGCGCCGCCAGAAACGGCGCCCGCAGGGGCCGCGGCCGCCACGTGCCGCGCCGGGCAGAGCCGCGCCGCGCCGGTCACGCGGGGCACGAGCGGCCCCTTTGCGCCCTGCGGCGCCGCCACGCGGGACCCCGCGCACGGCGGCGCTTGGGGCAGTTCCGCCGCGGCCCCGGGCGCCCCGCGAAGCCCCGCGCGGCTCCGTCCCGGCAGGGTTGGGGGGGGCGGGGGGCGACGATGCCCCGCGCCGCCGCCCGTCACCGGGCTGCAGCCAACACGGAGCGACCCGCGCCCGCCCCCGCGCCGCCCCAGCCGCCCTCAGCCGGCCCCGGCCCCCGCGCCGCCCCCCGGGGCGCCCCCGGCAACGCCGCGGCTGCCGCGGGCAGAGCCGAGCCGAGCGCGGGGTCCCCGCGCCGCCGCCGGGGCCGGCGCGGCTGCAGCCCGGGACGGGGATCGCGGGCGCGGGGGGCGCAGCGCAGCGCCGGGGCCGGACACGGGCAGCCCGGGCCCGCGGCGGGGCAGCGGCACCCGCCGATCGCCCCCGCGCTGCCGGGACGTCGCCCAGCGCGCGCGGCCTGGCTGAGGACGGTGCGCTCGTGACACACGTGAAGCGGGGGCGGGGCGAGGCGGCGGGGGCGGCCTGGAGTGGGGCCGGGTGGAGCGGGGCCAGAGCGCGGGGCGGGGGCGGGGCGCCAGGGCGCGTGCGCGGGCTGCCGCGGGCGGCGCGCTCAGTTTGGTCCCTCGCGGCTGCCGTCCGCTTCCTCCCTCCGTCGCTCTGTCGCTCCGTGGCGGCGCGGGCGCTCGGGGCCGGGAGGGCGGCGGCGGCCCCAGGTGAGGAGCGGGGGGGCTCGGCCGCGGGGCCGGGCGGGGGGAGCCGGGGCCGGGGCTGCGAGTGCGGCTGGGGCTGCCGGGCTGCGGCGGCCAGAGCCGGGCCCTGCTTCCTCCCGCGGCGCCGCCGCCGCCCGGCCCGGCCCGGCCCGGCCCGGCCCAGCCCGCACAGCGCAGCGGCTCCTGCTGCGGCCGCGGCTCGTGTCCCGCCGCGCCGGGCCGGGGGCTAAAGCGCGAAGGGCCGGAGCCCGGCGCCCCCCCACCCGCCCGGGCTGCCCCGCACCCGGGGCCGGGGCCTCCCCTGCCCTCCGCTCCGCTGCCCTCCGCTGCCCTCGCCGCGGGGCCGCCCCGGCGCAGCTCCCGAGCACGGCCCAGAGCCGCCCGGGGCCGCCCGGGCTGGGGCTGCTGCGCCGGGCCCCGCACACGGCCGGGGCAGGGGCGGGCGGGGGCGACACGGGCCGAGTGCGGGGCTGCGGGGCCGGACACGGGCTGGGGGAGCCCGGCTGCTCCTGGGGCTGGAAGCACGGCCTCATTCCCGGGCTTCGGGCCCCGGAGCAGCGGCTGCGGGGGGCTTTGGGGGCTGGAGAAGGGAGGCGAGGTCGCTGCTTTCAGCTCTGCCGGGAGAGGCCGAATGCTGCGTTTTGGGGGCCCCAGGCTCTGCGTTCAAGCGGGTGCCCAAGGCCTGTGTTTCTGAGCTCAGCAGCAGGGCTGAAGCCCTGGGTTTGGGGTCAGAAACAGGCTTCGGGGGCTGTTTTGGGGGGTGGAGAGGGAGGTTCAGGCCTGCCTTTAGGGGCCCAAAACAGGGGCTTTTAGTTGGCTGTTCTGTGGTTGCAAACAGCAACTAAGGCCTGTGTTTTGGGGGCCTGAAAGGGAGGCTGAGGTGGCTGTTTTTAATCCTCAAAGCGGGGACCAAGTCGTATGTTGTCAGGTCCAGAAACAGAGACTAAGGAGTCGCATGTTTCTGGGACTCAGCAACGGAGGCGAGGTCAGCTGTTTTGGGCACTAAAAACAGAGGCCAGTGCTGTGTTTTGGGGCCACAGAGGGCAGCTTAGTCCCTGTTTTCAAGCACAAGAACAGGTGAATGAGTCCTGCATTTTGGGGGTCCAAAAGAGAGGCTAAGTCCTGTGTTTTGGGGGCCACAAATGGAGGCTCACTTGGCTGTTCCTGTGGCTGAAAACACAGACTAAGTCCTGCGTTTTGGGGACTTGGAAACAGAGGCAAGTTTGGCTGTTTCCAGCCCCAAAGGGGAGGCTGAGTGGGCCCTTTTTGGGGTGGGGGGAGGCGGTGGGATGGGGGGGAGGGAGGGTGCGTGGACCCTCCCTGAAGGGGGGGGTCCATCCGTAAGTGCCCCGAGGGCAGGGAGGCTGGCATGCACCAGGCCGAACCTCGCGTCTGAGATAGATAGTTTCTGGCACAAAAGTGGTTTTGGGGAGGAGGAAACACCAGGAGACACCATCTTCCAGGGCCAATATTTATTCAACATTCATCCAAGACTTTCACCACTAATTAACCAATTAGCTTAGAAGTGTTGAATCAGTCCTGACCAGGGAGTCACTATCGATTCAATATTCACAAGCCAAATGCTCAATTAGTTTGAGGAGTCAACAGTGAGTGGACATATAGAAACCAATTAGTCAACATTCACACAAGACTTTCAGTACTAAATAAACAATTAGCTTAGAGGTTTTGAAGCAACATGAACTAACTAGTCACTAGGGATTCCATATGTGTAAGGTCATTAGTCATCCCTGAGTCAATGTCCCTGAGCTCATTACTCAGCCTTCACTGAATATTCATAAGGGAATTAGCCAACACTGATCCAATATCCATCAGCTAAGGCTTCAACACTGATGCAACATTCAGTGATGCCACCAAGCTCTGACCTGTGATAGCAACTGATTTATGGCCCTGTCAGTAATGAAACAGTAATGAAACAGTAATGAAACAGTAAGCTATTGGATCAGTCTGAGCTCATTAGTCCAGACTGATGCCATGTGCACAAGATGCCACCAAGCTCTGAGCTGTGATAGCAACTGATTTATGGCCCTGTCAATAACAAATCAATAACTCATCAATAACTAACCAATTAGCTATTGGATCAGTCTGAGCTCATCAGTCCAGACTGATGCCATGTGCACAAGCTCATCACTCCGCACCAGCTGTTGTGCCCGAGCAGCGGCTCTGTTGTGCCTGCGGCTCCGTCCGGCGCTCGCTCCTGGCAGTGGCTCCGGCGCTCCGTCCCGCTCCCGGCGGCGGCTCCGTCCCTCCGTCCAGTTCCTGCTCCCAGCGGCAGCGGCTCCATCCAGCTCCCGCTTGGCGCTGTCCATCCATCCATCCGTCCGTCCGTCCGTGCGTGGCAGCCCCGCGGCTCGCGGCCCCCGCGGGAGGGCAGAGGCGTCCCGGGAGCGCTCGCGGCCCCACAGGGCTCCGCACCGGGCCCGGCCCGGGGCTCTCCCGAGGGTGCCCGGTGCTGCCCTCCCCTGCTCGGCCCCACCGCCGCCCGCCTGCGGGTGTCACGAGGGCCGGGGCCGCCCCCCCCCGCGACTCCCCCCGACCCGGCCCGGCGCGGCGCTCCCGGCGGCTGCGGGGCCGGGCCGGGCCTCCGCCCCCCGCTGCCCCGCGGACAAGCCCGGGCCGCCCGCTGCGACCCCCCCCCGGGGGGGGCCCCAGGTGCCTCCCGGCAGAGCCGGAGCCCGTCCCGCCTCCCCGCTACCTGCTGCTGCTCCTCTTCCTGCTCCTCCCGCTGCTTCTGCCGCCGCCGGTTCCGGTAGCGCCCCGCCCCGCCGGTTCCGGTTCCGGTAGCGCCCGCCCGGCCCGGCGCGGGGCCGCCGCGCACCTGCCGCCCCTCAGCGCCGCTCGCCCGCGCACGGCGGCGCCGCCTGGCGGCCGCGGGAGCGCTGCAGGGCCCGGGCAGCCCCCGCGCGGCGGCGCCCCGGGGCCCGGGGCCCGGCGACAGCGGCGCGGCGGGGCCCGGAGCCGCGGGGAGAAGAGCAAGAGGAAAAAGAAAGGAAGGAGACAGAAAGAGAGAGGGAGAGAGAGGGGGCAGAAAGGGAGAGGGAGGAAAGAAGGCAAGAAAGAGGGAAACAAGGAGAAAAAAGGAAAGAGAGAAAGGGAAAGCGGAATAAGGAGGGAGAGAGGAAGAGAAAGACGGAAGAGAGAAAGAAAGAAAAAGACAGAAAGAAAAAAAGAAACAAAGAAGGAAAGAAAGGATGAGAGAGAGAGGGAGAAAGAAAAAGAGACAAGGAAGACAGAAAAGGTGATAAAGTGAAAGGGACAAAGAGAGATGGATAAAAGAGAAAAATAAGGAGGGAAAGGGAAAGAAAGAACAGGAGAGGCAGAGATAGAGAAAAGGAGAGAAGGAAAGACAGGGAGAGAGAAAGAACAAGACAGAAAGAGAAAGGGAAAGCATGAGAAAGAAGAGAGGGAGGAAGCCAGAGCGAGAGAGAGAGAGGGAAAGAAAGAACAAAGAGGGAAACAGAACCAGAGAGAGAAAGAAAGGGAAAGGGGAATAAAGAGGGAGAGAAAGAGAGAAAAAGAAGAAGGGAGAAAAGAGAAACAAAGAATGAGAAAGAGAGAGAAGGAGAGGGAGAAGGAAAGATGGAGAGCGAGCGAGAAAAGACAGGAGAGAAGGAAGTGGGGAAGAAAGAGGGAGAAAGGGGGAGAGAAGGAGGAAGAGAGGCAGCGAAAAAGACCAAGACAGAGAGAGATGCAAAGCATGATAAAAAGGAGAGGGAGGGGGGAAGAGAGAGGGGAAGGGAGAGGGAGGGAGAACAAGAGAGAGAGAGGGAAAAAGAGAAAGACAAAAGGTGGGAGGAGGATGGGCAGATGGGAGAGAAAGAAGAGGAAAAAAGCAAAAGAGAGCAAGTGAGGGAGAGAAAGACAGCGGGAGAGAGAGAAAGCAAGAGAAAAAGAGAGAGAAAGTAAGAGTGAAGGAGAGAGAAAAAGGAGAAACAAGGCTAGTGAGAGAAGAGAGGGAAAGAGAGAGCGAGGCAAGAAGAGAAATGCAGAGGGACCGAGGAAGAGAGAGCAAGAGAAAGAGAAGACAGAGCAAGAGACAGAGGGAGAAGGAGACGAGATAAAGGGAGGGAGGGAGCGAGGGAGAGAATAACAGAAAAGGAGAGAGAGAAGAGAAAGGGGCAGGTAGAGGGAGAAATATAGGCTGGGGGAGAGAAAGGACCAGAGAAAGAGGAAGGTGAGAGAAGGCGAGAGAGAAAAGAAAAGTATGAGTGAGAGAGAAAGAGAAGAGAGCAAAGGAGGGAGAGAGAGGGAGGGAGAAGGAGCGAGAGAAAAAAGGGAGAGGAAGAAGAGAGGGGGCAGAGAGAGAGAGAAAGAGAGGAGGAAAGAAAGAGCAAGAGAATGAGAGATGGGGAGGGAAAGAGAAAGAGGGAAAGAGAAGAGCAGGAAGGAGAAAAAGGGAGGGAAGGAGGAAAGAAGGAAAGAGCAAGAGCAAGAAAGGGAGAGAAGGAAAAGGGAAAAAAGAGAAAGGTGCAGAGAGAAAGAGAAAGCATGAGGGAGGGAAAGCAAGGGAGAGGAGAGAAAGAAAGGGCGTGCGAGAGAAGGGCAGAAAGAGGGAGAGGCACTGAGGAAAAGAGAGGGGGAAAAGAGAGGGAGGGACAGGGAGAGAGAGAAAAAGAGGGAAAGAGGGAGGAAGAGAAGAGCGAGAAAGGAAAAGAAAGCGAGAAAGAAAGAAAAGAAAGAAAAAGAAAGGGGAAGAAAGAAAGAGAAAGAAAGAAAGAAAGAAAGAAAGGAGGGAAGGAAGCCTGAGAGAGAGAAGGAGCGAGAAGGAGCTAGATGGTGAGAGAGAGCAAGAAAGCAAGCGAGAGGGAGAGAAAGAGAAAAGAGGAAGAGCAAAGGAAAAAAGAGCAAAGGCAAAAAGGGAAAGAGTGAAAGAAAATTGTGAGGGAAGGAGGGAGGGAGAAAGAGGGAAAAAGAGCAAGAGAAAAGAAAGTCGAGGAGAGAAAAAGAGCAAGAGAGAAAGGAATGGCGAAAGAAACAACAGAGAGGGAGTAGGAGGGAGATCAATACAGATAGAGGGAGAAGGGGGGGGAGAGAGAGAGAGAGACAGCAGGAGGGAGGAAGGGAGAGAATGAGAGTGAAAAAGAAAGAATGAAGGAGAAAGAAAAGGAGGAGGGGGGAAAGGAAGGGGAAGGGAGGGAGAGAAAGGGAGAGAGTGAGAAAGAAAGACGACAGGGAAAGAGAAGCAGAGAAAGAGAGGGAGAAAGAGAAAGGGGAAGTGGGATAAAGAGGGAGGGAGGGGAGAGAGAAAAGGAAAGAGGGAAGGAAGAGGGAGGAAGGGTGGGAGAAACAGAGAAAGAAAGAGAAAGAAAGAAAACCCGAGCAAGAAAGGGAGAGAGAGGGAGGGAAAGAGGGAAAGAAAGAACAAGGCAGGGCAAGAGGAGGAAGGGCGAGGAAGAGAGAACAAGAGAGAAAGAGGCAAAGAGAGAAAGCAGGAAAGAGAAAGAGGGAAGGAAAGGAAAAGACAGAGGGAAAGAGGGGGGAAGGGAGGAAAAAGGGGGGAAAGAATAGTAAAGAGAAAGAGGGAGAGAAAGAGGAGGGTGAGAGGAAGAGAGAAACAGAGAGGGAAAGAGACCAAGCGGGAGAAGGAGAGAAGGAAAGAAGGGCAGAGAAAGAGAGTCCAGGAGAATGAAGGTGAGAAGGAGAGAGAGAAGGAGAGAGAGAAGGAGAGAGAAGGAGAGAGAAGGAGAGAGAAGGAGAGAGAAGGAGAGAGAAGGAGAGAGAAGGAGAGAGAGGCAAACCGAGGGAAAGACAGGAGGAGGGAGGAGGATGGGCAGATAGGAGAGAAAGAAGAGAAAAAAGCAAAAGAGAGCAAGCGAGGTAGAGAAAGACAGCGGGAGAGAGAAAGCAAGAGAAAAAGAGAGAAAGAGTAAGAGTGAAGGAGAGAGAAAGGAGAAACAAGGCTAGTGAGAGACGAGAGGGAAGGAGAGAGCGAGGCAAGAAGAGAAATGCAGAGGGATCGAGGAAGAGAGAGCAAGATCTGTGCCTGACTTCATCAAAATATGCCCAATCCATTGTACGCGATGCTGCACTGATCATACCAGTGCCAAGGGGTAAATGATGACCCACAGCACAAGGGACAGAAAACTGCTGTCGTTATTGAATATGTCAGACCTGATCCCAGGGTTCCTTAAGCCACGTGGGCACCCCGACTGCAGGACTGAACCTCACACATCGAAAAAAACCCTAAAAGCAATTCAAAAATGGGAATGCTGCATATGCTAAGCCCACAGAACAGATATCTTGAGTCTGAATATTAAATCCCGTTCAGTACACAAACTCATCTTCAAGTGCCCCCGTCCCGTCAAGGAATGGGTGGCAGGAACGTAAGCCACAGTAGTGGACAGTAATGTGTCTCCTAACTAGGCTGACAACACTGGCACACGTTTAAGGCAACGTGCAGTGCATCATCCTACACTTCTCCACAGCAACAACTATTATCAATTGGCTGTGATGTACGGAGGGAGATTTAGGACTTATTTTCCTTTGGGAAGGATTTATAGGCCTGTTAGCCACTAGGCAGACTTAATGCTATACTTTGGAAAAGGAAATGAAAGAGGAAGGAAAAGGAGTAATAAAGCAGATTGGAGCAATTCTGGTTTAGGACAAGTTCCCTCAGCCAGCCTTGTTTTTTATAAGTCAGTATATTCTGTTTCTTTTTCTGCTCAAGGGCCAGCAACGATTTTGGCCAGTTTCAAACAGGATAATGCAAACAGTGCTATTAAAAGGCACGTAAAATTAGTACAGACACATATAAAGTCTCCTGAATATGAGACAATCTGAAAGTCCTGCGAATTGTGCTGTTGTCAGAGTTCAGCTGCCTCTAGGCAGCTTTCTTCCACAGCCACTTCTGTGCCATCTGCAGCACATTTCTGTCTCCCTTCATGAGAATGAGAAGCTTGTTGTGAACATTCATTGCTGTAAGCAGACAGTGTTCTCAACACATGCTAGTAGAAGACTGAAAATTAATATTTCCCCTGTGGACTTCCTTATCCCTCCTCCTCCTGTCCTTTAGAAGAGAAGGAAACTTTTCTTAAAAATTAAAACAAGCTTTGCAGCCCTTAAACCCCATCCTCCTGGCTTTGAGACTTCTCATGAGCCCCCCTAGCTAGCTTTACATCCTAAGAACAGAATCTGGATTTACCTCTATTTTCAGGCAGAAAGGTTGTTTCGCTTCCCAAAGCTCTGCAGAGGTTTACAGCCCCCATTCTACTTTGGGTCCTGTAAGCATACAAAGTCATGCTCTTGGACCTGAGAGTCACTTTCCAAATCTGGTAGTCAGCTTTTTCCTTTGTACAAGCAAGTCTGCATTTATCTTACCAAAGTGCAGGCTCCTAGGGGCAGTGTAAAAGTGGACATACAGGTAAGCAGGTTCCTCCTTTCATTGCTGAAGAGAGAGGCATCAAAGAGAGAGATTAATCTAGGAAATGCCTAATTCTCTCTACTGATTTTGCAGGAGACACTGTGCTCCTAACTGTTGTACCTAAAATTAGGAAGGATGAATCCGGGTCACAGTGCCAGAGCTGGTGCCACTGGGCTGATGTCACATAGCAACACTGGGAAGAGACTGTAAGGGTGTTTGGGAACTTTGGGATAGGCCTTCCTTTCCCAAAGTAAATGGTTATTCTAAGAAACCCCATTTTGGTGTACACGGTTTGAGACACCTTATGGAAATCTGATCCTACTTAAAAATACTTAAAGGTATGCCAAGTTAAGCCTGTTTGCCTTAAAACTATGGCAAACAAAACCACTAGCTAATGTTTCAAAACATTACAGATTTTTAAGATGCTTAATCTGGATTAAAGAGGGAAATCTAGGATAATTTTGCATCACCATCCTCCTCTGCATGGTGCACCTGTCATTTGAGAGGGGCATGAACTACACAGGAAGAAAGATGGAAGATCTGCTTCTGAGTGCGTTTCAGACCAATTTAGACCTCAGGTTAGGCCACTCTGCAAATGCAGTACAGCTTCTGCCTTCTCTGGAGGAAGCTTATTCCAGCTACCGGAGGAGACAGAAGACCGGACCAGTCTGAACATGGGTCTGTTCTTCTTCGGCAAGTCCTGTGAGCCTAAAGATACTTGGAGGCAAACACCGCACTGTGCACTGTTCCCAGACAGAACAGAGACCTCTGTGCAGAACAGGATTCTCTTTGGTGGAGAAAACTCATCAGGAGCCTTTGGTTACTTGAGCCAGTAGAAAACACTGTTTTTTCTATTTGTACAGATGATAAGGACAGTCATGAATGAAAACCGCTGCAGTGCAAAACACACTGCATAACTCAAATTACATTCAGTTTACCTGCAAGCGTCCTTCAAAGGAAGCTTGCCACTTACTGCCCGACTAGCACTCTCCCCATCCCATGCAGGAACAGCCAAGAAGCAAAAGACACACAGTACATCACTGCCCCAAGGACAGCAGCAGTCGCCTCCAGGGCAGGCTTCAGAGAAAACACAACTTTCCTGTCCACTAGGCACCGCACTGCACACTTACCAGAGGCAGTTCTAGCTCAGCAAATGCAAAAGACCTTGTTCTTCAGGAAGCTTTTATCCCAGAGGCAAGTGGTTTACTAGGGAAGTGCATTCTTCCTGCTGGGTAACTGCCGTGCCACTTCAAGCACTATTTGATTCTCAAACCGTTTTTCTTATTTCCTCAGCCCTCAATTTCCCCCTTAGCTCCGAAGAAAACACAGGCTGTATTTGTCAGCTTGTTTCAAGCAGGCAGGAGAAAGGGAAAACGGAAAGCAATAAACTGCAGTATGCTGCTCTGCTGGATAAATCATGCACCAAACAAATCAGCAACAATTTTTTTTAGGAAACACTCCTGTCAATTATAATATACAACTTAAAAATGCTGCTGTTACTCATCATAATTCCTCTGCTCAAAGGCCTCAGCAAAAACTTGTACTTCTCCACATTTCTGCCTAAATCCACATATCTTCATGGTATATTAAATGCACAGTCTTTCTGCACGGTCCAAGCTACTGCTGGCTACACACCTTCAGAAGCAGCCGTTTTCAGCAGGCCCTTCATAAACCTCTTTTGCTGACTAATAAACCTGTAAGAGGAAAAGGCTCGGGGCTCTAGTGTCTCAGAATCTTATAGGACATGCATATAAAAATCAACACAACTTAAAATTTGGCAAATTCAGTGGACTCTAGTAGAAAATTTTGAGTACAAGTTAACTCAGGACATTTGGAAATTACTCTGGGGAAAAAAAACGTCCTTCCCTCTAACCTGGAAACTCCTTTTGTATCCCAGGTTTTTCTTGAATTTTGTGTCTTAGTAATGGCAAGCAAATAAGTTCTTGCCATATGGGCAAGCCCATACAAACCAAGGCGGAAACTTTATACTTAGGATACCTTGAGACAAAGAATCTGGTCAGAACCTCAGCTGTTATAAATTGATTTTCTTGATTATTGCTAGGTATCTTCACTACAATACACAAATTTTGTTCTGGCTAGTCTGCTGGCCACACTACCATGCACTTCTTTGAACATTAAGGCAAAAACTGATCCACAGCGAAGCTGTAGTTCCCTGAACATTGCAAGGCAGCAGCAGACAGCCACTGCCGGAATAAGCAGCCCCCTGCCCCTCTGCTGCAGAGAGCCGTCCCTGCGCCAGCATCACTGCAGCCCCAGCACAGGAAACGTGCAGCTGTGTGCTGAACCCGGTGGGAACTCCTCTGGGTTGAAACGCATCCGGCAGAACAGAAATGTTCTCTCTCAAATTCTTTTGCCTCTACACGCTGCTGTCAAGCCCCCTTACCCACGTCAGGGTTTGAGAAGCACCAGTGCAAGCTGTGAACACCCCTCGTCTCGGACTCAGCCGAGTCCTCAGTTTGGCATTCTCTACAGAAGACCCAGCTGCATACCATAAATCCTGGAAAGTATCTGCTTTCTTGCACAAAAATCCTATCTGTAGCCAGAAACTGAAAGGGTCTGGATCATATCTTGTTCCATGCTATCTGGGGGAAAAAGAAGAAAACAGCTAATTATGGCCTGCACCAACAAAGCAAACCTACAGCCCATCTATAGCTTCTCATAACTCTTAAACCCACTAGTACGCTATAAACCATCACCAGCACAACTGTGCAGCACAGGAAGAGACACTAACGGGCTTAAGTGAATACGTGCATTTTTATACCTTTTCTGTTACCTGATCAGACTAAAATATCGACTCAGTGCTGGTGCTGCTTTTCCCCAGACAAGGAAGTCTGTCGGTACAGCAGAGTGAACTGAACTCAGATTCCATTTGAGCAGTGATGGCAGCACTTAATACCATCTTCTCTGGAAATGTTCTTGCCACTAAATATTAATAAAACCTTTATATTAGAGGTCGGTGGGGCTTGAAAAGAAAAATAATATGTATGGAAGGAGACAAGCAAAGCAAAAGAAACTGGGAAAGAATCATAACTAAGTGGTAAATGAAAGGAGTGATTTATCTGAAGAGGGTGTCAACAAACGTGCTGGTATATTTTCATGAGTGATAAATAAGCAGAAAAGGAGGAATAGGATAGATACTGAGAGAAAGCAGAGGGGAGAAAGAGGAAAAGTGCAGCAGGAGGAGAGAAAAAAGTGTCTTAGATAGCGAGGGGGGACTCTTCAGTACAGAACTAGTAGAAGAGTCACTTCCACGAGTGGGAGCCGTCACCTCTCTCACACCAAGTGCAGCTCTGCAACTTTCAAACCCTCCCAGTGCTGCTATATGCCAACCAGTGATAAATAATGAAGGCCTACACAAAAACCAGAAGGCACTCTCGCTGAAGCACTGCTGAAATTTTAAGGCACAACACTGGGACTAGGTAATAGCTGCGCCAAAACCCCTCGTCTGTCGTGTAGCTTGTCATATATTTTCAGCTGATTTGTCAAAAGCACTGCGTTTGGCTATAACAACCTCCCATTCCTCCCATTAAACAGAATCAGACCCGTGCCAGGAGCTCGTGCATTTCCATCCAGTGTCCTCGTGTTTCCGACGGGGCCTGACCAGCACTGACAGCACATTCAGGGTGTTACCCACAGGAACAACAAACTCCCCGAACAAACTCGTACAAACGTAACGCCAATGTAACCAAGTGCAAACTCAGAATAAGCCTCATGTCTTCCCTTCCCTCCTCTCCCATAAGCAGTGACTTTCTTCAGCAGGAAAGGTGAGGAAGGCACGCCAGGAAATGTGAACCCATGTCACTCATTATTTCTTATGATAAACTATTCAGAGACGTTAGGATATTTTTCAGAACTCTGCTGTAGATCCTGGTGCCAACAAAACCAAACATATGGCAAACCTGGGACTTGAGACCTGTGTATCAATGAAAAGCAATTTGCAGACTTGCTGCCTTAGTTTTCCCCCTTAAATGTCCCACATTCAGCATACTTTGTTTGGATTACTTTTGCAATAGCTACAGGGGGAGGCACTGTTTTCACAAGCAATTTCTGGTTTTGGCACCCCAGCGAAAATATTTTCAAAGAACTCAACATTCAGAACGTGGGCGTTCCAGTCTTTGACACGATCGGGCAATCCGCTTAATGGGCCTCCACCCGGACACCTCCAAAGCTGGACAAATAAAACATATGGTCACTGCTAAAGGCTGCCCACAAAGAACGGTCTGCATGATTTATCTCCCAGTGCTCTTCCAGACCTAAGACAAATCACAATGGTAGTTTTCAGGCAACTTTTTTTTAGCATTTGCCCTGAATACCTTCCTTGACAAGAAAATAATATTCTTCACCAGAGAGCATCTCACTTTTTCTTTCCTGTTCAAGACCATATAAATGTTACTGGACAGACATTTAACCATTCCTGTTGCTCTTCTTTTCCAGACTAACAAATTAGGGTACAGAGAAATTAAATAAATTCATGAAGTCACCTAACAAGTCAAGACCAAAGCAAGAGATAGGACTACAGAGGCCTTTCTAATTGTTACACTGCGATTGAGAAAAATAACTTTGCTTAAAATCTGCTTAAGGAAGGAAATAGCTTCTAGCTAAAGAATTTGCATCTTGGCTTATATAAATGAATAAATCAGAGTCAGTGGATTTTACTTCTTCCTACATTTCACTGTTATCTTGGGTTTTATATTCAAATGACAGTGTTCTGACTAAGTTCAATGAAAAGCATTTTCGTTCTTCAGAGCAATTACTTCATTTAAACTAGTGCTTCAGCTAACCAAAATGCTTTTTTTTTTTTCCAGTGGGCAACTTCACTTGGAGACATTACTGATTTTCTGAAGGACTATTTAATGAAATTTAATAGAAGTGTCTTTGATTCATTCTTAATCAACTTGTAAACTTTTCATTTTTAGAAACATATTAGGAAAACCTTTCATTTCATATTTGCTTATTTATTTATTCAATTTAATTTCAGTCTTGCATTTAAGTACTGCTATACTCCTCAAAATATTAAAAATCATATAACCCAATTATTATTATTTAAAACCGTTGCATATTTAGAGCAAAATATTTCAGTTAACTCTAAAAAGTATTTGATATTCTAATTACAAGAACCTCTTGGAATGAAACCAGAATGTAAAGGGTCAGCTTACTGTAATTTTCAACTGTTAAATGAATTTTGAATTAGAATATAAGTAGCAGCTTCCAGTGAACTTTTCTCAGCAAAGTATCAACACCTGCAAAGGAGAAAAATGAATGAAAGTATTGTCATAGTCTTAAATACACCAGTAGAAATGTTCCACTCAATCACGAGAGAGAGAAACAAAAGATGCGAGAGCCTTTGATTACCCAAATGCAAAGCCAAATCACAGAAATGCTGACTTTATCTGAAGCACTAAGACTCAAGAGTTACTGTCTAGCTACCCACTACTGTTCCCACCAACAGGAAGTCACCCACCTGGGGTGGCACGCGGTTTTCCTCCTCCAGCTGTCTCACTCTTGCCTCCAGCTGCCTAACATAGGACAAGGTTGATTCTAAAATTAAAAAGAAAAAAACTCTCATTATCCACATAGATCTGCTTGTGTATACTAGTGTCAGAGCCTGTGCCACATGCTGACTTGTGCTCGCAGCAGCCTTCTTCTCTTAAAATTCCCTTGAACATGCAGCTCTGTTCCTCTCAAGGGCACTGCAAATAATGCTGGTACTAGAATTAATCCAGTTCTTTGTCACTTTTGATTCTAAACTACTGCACTTTAAAACAATATTTATAGTCGCTTCTCAGACAAAGGAAATCTTACAGAAAGGCAACACAGACTTGATTTCTTCTATCCCATACCCTAAGATCTGTGAGCTTGGACAAGAGCAATGCATTCTTCTACAGGGTCACCACTTCAAAACTCAGAAAGAGAAGACTGTCTTCTGCTGACAGATGCAGCCAAAGAGGTCCCTCCACACCAGTAAGCGGAGGGCTGGTGCAGCACATGCAGACTTCCCATGCAAGCAGTGATCTAGCCTGCAGAGAATACCACAGCTAGCCAGCACGGAGGCACTAGTTGCTTCACTGATGTTAAAAGAAGGTTAGAGTTTCCTAACTTTGAAGAAAAACTGTAATACAGTGGATAAACAAAGCAGACAAGCCACAATAAGAGAGAAAGTCCTCCAAGATGAAAATACTTGGAGGCTGGAGGTATTGGGAGAAAAGTAGAACACTGTTTGCCTTGATCCTAGGCATTTACTTACGGCCACTGTTGGAGACAGGATGCTAGGCCAGACAGAAAGCCGGTGTGGAGCAGCAGGCTGTCCTGATGGCCAGAAAACAGAAGAACACGATTTCATGAGAATGCAAACATCATCTTGGTTCTGTTAACAACAACATTTTTTGCTTGGAAGACCAAGTGACGCTTCGTAAAACAGAAATATGTGCGTTTATCACAGTGTGCCTCTACCACTTAGATGTGCCTATGCTTGCAAGTCAGATTTAAAACAGATTCCCATGCTTATAAGGGCATTTAGGTGGAACTTGGACTTCCACATCAAAAACTCTAATCTTGAAAAAAATCTGCTTAAACACCATCTCCAAGCTCCTTGGTCACATCACATTTTAAACTGTAAAATTTGCCAGGGAACCTGTTACGCCTCTGGACTTGCCTAAAATGGCTCCAGCTTGACAGAGCAAAGGAGCTCCGAGTGGAGCTGGCACCTCAGGCAAACGTTCGACACGCCAAGCCTCAGGCTTGGTGGGAGAGGAAGGGACCGAGGCAGAGCGGATAGTCTTTCCCTTGCTTGTCGACTATGCAAAAAATTAATTGGAGACTAAGGTAAAAACAGAGCACAAAAGGGACAGCGAAGCTATCATCTTGAGAGTCTGGTCCTCAAAAGCAAGGCGGGGAAGAGACCTACTTCTGCATTTCAGAAGAGACAGAGCAGGCTGTGAGCAGACGGGTGCAGGACTACCTTCCCCCTCTGCCCTTCCCGGCAGCAGCCCCCGTGCCGGGCCCCCCTGCGCCGAGCGGGGGCTCAGCCTTCCCGTCGTTTCGGGCCACCGTGCCGAGACGCCCAACTAACTTCATAGACTGCAGACCAAGGGGAACAACGTGCGGACCACAGACGTCTCTTCTTCCGCCCTTCAATGGCGCTAGCCCTCGCCAGTAAATATCCCCGACAAATAATACCTCCCCGGCAGAAGGAAGCTGTGCCAGCGTCATTTCTAGTATTCACTTTTCTTCTAAATGCACCGACTCAGGCTCTCGTAATACACAGAAAATTGTTAAGATGCGAGCTCTACTAACACAGACCAATAAATATTTTATACAGTAGTACATTTACGCAATCCTGTTGCATTACATACACTGGATTTCTCTGTGATCCTTCCTGCTATTAGAACACCTGTATTCAGCACAGTAAAAGTGGAGCCACTTGATTTTTACTTCACATTATATATATATAATATAAAATATAATAGAAATGTAATATATGTATATAATATAAAACACATACACGTATTTGTGTTTTCATCACCAACTACTGTATCAGTAATTTCTTCAGACACCATAAGAGGCGCTCTAGTTTGTGTCAACAAGCACAGCCCCCCCCAAGTAAAGGGCAGCTGGCACCAAGACCAGAGGCATTAAATTGTCGCTGGCGTCAGGACCACGGCTGCTGACCCCAGTTTGAAACCTGCCTTTCTGAGTAAATCCTAGGTCATCTTCATTTCTTTATTCCAGATGTAACCACTTCAGGAAAAGGGACTGCCTCGGGCTATGTGTCTGCATGCTGCCTGTCCCAGCAGAGCTGCGATACTGCCTGGCCCCATACACAGGCAGCGAGTAAACCAGCAGCCACTAAGGCAAGTTCCCTAAGGAGACGCCTGCGACCTGCCCCAGTTCGGCAGTCTGGCCTTGGCTAACAGCCGAGCAACGTCCCAGCTAATCCAGTGGTAACTCTCACGCTTTCGCAATGATTAATGTAGTGGGCATATCTACACTGCGAGTGTTGTAGTGCTGTACATACAGTACTGTACATGTGCATACGGTGAATGTATTTACACTGTACATGCTGACATCCGCTGTAAATCCACTGTTGCTGACATGGATTTATTGTTTAATAAATTACGGGTCGGATTTTGAAAGGCAGCCAATGCCCGCTCTGTTCTCCTTGAAGTTACCAGGAAAAGTCTCTCTTGACTTCAGCGGAAAAGTTAGAGGAACACTCAGAATTTTTTTTAAATCCTAACTTACATGGAGATGTAAAAGCTTACAAAATGAGTATACACAAATGTAAATTGCTCAAACAATTCTTTAAATTTACCTCAGAAAATAATTTTGCAGTTTGCAGGTATTTCACTTCAAAGCCATAGCAGACATGAAAGTCAAGAGGAGCAGAGAGAGAGAACTGAGATTCATGACTCTCTTTGTTTCTTAAATCTGGACATAATGCATAATGTTTGAGTCTTAACCTAGACCTGAAGTATAACACATGGCAGCACAATGTTTCTTACAGCAAAAGGAGATATATCTTGTAGCAGTAACTTATAAAACTTAAGTAACACGAATAATTAAGAGGAGATTAACAGAAATATTAAATAAATAATATGTTGCATTAAAATAGCATCACATTTAGGTTTTAAAACTCTTAACAGATAGTGTAAGGAATAGTAAATCACTTAGAGCAAATAATTTTTACCTTCACCAAATAATCTAACAGTTTAGTGTGTTTAAAGAAGTAACTACCATACACCCGGACTTTCAACATGACAGAATCTGAGAGGCTGTATATAGTTTTCTGTACTTAGAAGAGGAAGTACCATATCCTAATGCTACAGACATTCTTCCCAAACATTGGGTTTTCTTAAGGGCAACTTACAACAGCAGTTTTGTTAAATAAATAAGGATCAAAATTGCTACCTTTAGTCATGCTGAGCTCCCTTTACTCAGGACCTGATCGTGCACGTAAACTCAAGGTGGGCATTAAGAGCAAGTACAAAGCCTTGGCTGCGCACCACAGCTCACAGGACCAAAGCCCATCAGGACAAAAATCCATTTCCTCAAGAAATGCCCAATTCATTTCAGAAGTATCTCCCATCCAAACACTAACACACGCACCTAAGCGTGATCCTAAGTACCTACGCGTTTAGGTACATCCAAGAAGCCATATCCCAGTGAAGAATAGTCTCTGTCATACTCCTGAGCCCTTTCACCGCCTAGATGAAAAAGAGTAGACATCAGCATCTGCAATTGAAACTGAACGAATAGGATTTGCTTGCCCTTGAGGCAAAGGTAATAGTTATAAGAATCTAGCAATTAATTATTACTAAAATGACTTCTTGCATGAGCCTCTGCAAAGGTATTAGTTAAATGAGGGGCGTTTAAATTAGAGTGAGACACTTGCAGATTCATAGTTATTTGGATGCGATAGCTCTCAGTAAATGCTGTCTGTTGTAAATCATGACAACGGAATATTTTGCAAAACATGCTAAGGAACAGACGACATCTGAAACCAGCAACAGTTTCAAATCGCACACGGTGGACAGATGTCTCTGTATTTCAGCGGTCACCTTGTCAAATTATTCTTCGGACCATAATACTGAGCTCTCAATAGGCAGAGCATCTCCTATCTGTAAGCGCATTCATTTTATCAATCATCTGATTTGTGGCATTTGTGGCATCTTCCATTACCACCCATCATGAGACACACCATCCTTCAAACATTGTTACATTGTCAGCACTTTTGTACAAGACGACTTTTTAACGTATTTTTCTTTGCTTTCCCTATAAAGAATTAAAGATGAGGAAGGTTAGAAAAACATTCCACTTACCATATCTTTTCATAAAACTCTGATCAACTGCTTCTCGTGTAACTTCTAAAATGTGCCTTTTATTATTAATTCAGTGGATCAGAGAGCTCCTGTAAGACCTTCAGAGACTATCTAGAACTATGTGCAGTTTACAAGCTTTAAGCACGTGTAGTATTAGACAGCTGCAACGGTTTATTTGGTTTGGGGCATTCATTTTTTCCCCACATATGCAAAACGGTCACCTCCAAGATCACAGTGCCTCTCACCTACCGCCCACAAAAACTGCACGCTAACCATCTTTACGTGACTTTTTGCTTAAAGAGAAATGCTGCAGCATCTATGCCACAGGTAGATTTTAACAATCACAGTCACGTTTGTATTCTCTCCAAACGCTCCAGCTCTTCCACTCCCTTGACATCTCCATTCTCCCAAAGATGAAGTCACGTCAGCACTGTTAACTGATCGGTAGGAACTAAGTTTGTCATGGACAAGATCTGGCCTGGCAGGCGTGATGGTATACGAAAGAGTAAAAAACAGGAGACTGCCTTTTCTGGCTGGATCTTACATTTGGCACTACCACAACCCAAGAAATTCTGTTTCCTCCCAGCGCCCAATTCCATCTACAGAGCTATGGGACATGCTGAAGGGATGATAGCCTAAGTACGTGCCTTTGAGGGACTCTTCGAGGAATCCGTCTGCTGGCATTCGTCCCTAGGCAACTATGGAGCGGCTCCATCTCTTTTGTGGAACAATCATAACCGAGCCAAAACTGCTCTGGTTTCACGTCACCGGAGATTGGAATCTGCTCGGAAGGTACAGCTGAAACATACCCCAAACAACTGGTCTGACCACTACTCTGGATTTCTAATAACAGTTGTTTAAAAGAGCATCAAATGCATCAGCGGATTTTCAAAGCAAACTATGGCCACCAGGAGCTGGATTTAGAAGCCCTACCTTTACAGAAAGATCAGTGGTTGTCTCATGATACCTTCAAAGTCAGATCTCAACTGAGATCTTCATGGTGAAAAGCCTTGAAAGCAATGGTATTTCCAAGATGCTATTCTATCACCCTCCCTTACTTCTCTCCTACACAAAAATAAATTGAGAAAGACACTTTGGGGGATATCATAGGATCTAAAGAACAGATAATGGAACAGTGAACCTTTCACTGCCAGGACACCAGAGACTTCACACAGCAGATTTCACCTGAGAGTGATTTTTTTTAATGTTTCCGTCCTACACCTCTAGAAATAGAGCTTTAAGAATATGATTTTCACATTCCCTCGGCTTAGGTGTTACTCTAAAGAGAGACTGCTAAAGAAAGCTCGATTACCTGGGACAAGAGAAAAAAAGACTTAAAAAAATAAAAAAAAGGTTTCAGGGCAAGTAAGTTAAATGCAGAGTGTACACGTATTTGAGAGACACGTTTATTCCATACAGTTGTATTTCTTCCTGTATTTTTCTCTTTACACAATTCTATGTAAAATTAATAGGCAGATGGTCAAAATATTTTAACTGTGCACCTATCTCTAATTTTCAGTGTCTGAGTGCTCTCTGATTGAGAATCTTTCCTGAGCAATTTTTTGCCATTTTAGCAAATACCCAAATAGGAGCAAACTGAAGAGCAAAACAAGCTGATTGCCAATTTTTTTCCAAGTAAAAAGCACAGCCTGTGGCTTTACCTACCTAACGGGGTCAGGATTTTCCAGCCCAGCGAGTGTTCAGAGAGCTGGTGCTGGTAGAATCCGTGCCCTGGTCTGGCAACAGTTCACCAGGCAGCACCCCCACGTCCAGAGACCTGGTGCTTTCCATGACAGCCTTGTCCTACCTGTGAGCTATGATCAATGTATCTGGGGTTCAACCAGTCGGAACTCCTGAAAAGTTTCAGCCAAATTTTTCATGCAAAGTGCCAAAACTTTCTAAGTTCCAACACACTAGTCTGCCAAAACACTGCATAATCCAGACTTGCAAATCTTTCACTCTTTCAGCATAAACACCCTGTCAGGCGACAGACAGGTTTAGATGAATGCCATCAGAACCAAGGATTATATTATTTCACTCCTGACCAAAATTAGGGTAATATATCACCAGAAACCTAGCCCTAGTGCACCAATGAACCCGTAACAAACCAATAGTAATAGCTGTAAGCAACATTATTAATATCTGATACTAACTGCTGAATGTAGATATGCTGGACCTTCCATGCAATTTGATGCAACAGGAATGCATGCAATGTGGCCACGTGGGTCCAAGTCACCTCTGTTTCACAAAGGAAGGAATTTGCATCACTAGATCAGGTAGACCCAGGAGAAATATCGAGGGCAGGGAACAGTCTATCAATGAATATTCTGCCTCAAAATAAACTGATGGTGACTTAATAGCCTACTCCCACCTCGCATAATCTGCTGCCAATAAGGCTATGAATGAATGAATGAAACTTCTGCACCAGAAGAGTAAGACACTTTCTGTGTGATATTGGGCACTGAAAAAACAAAGGTTGTCTAGTAAAGCTATATAGGAGAACAGAACTGAAGATTTCTATTTTCATTATGTAAATTGAACAGTTTATAGGACAAAGGTCTGTTTCATTTTCCATTATTGCAATTTATACTAAAACAAACAAACAAACAAGAGCTTTGCATGAAACACTCTTTGCAGGTTCTTTTTCAAGTGGGCTATGTTAAAAACATCTCCTGTTAATATTTTCAATATTGTTACCCAGTAGCTCTAGAAAGATCTAAATTTTCAAGTACTTTTGCTCAAAGAAAAGGCTGTATATGAAGGGAGCAGACAACCTAGCTGAGTCACACTTGTTCCAAGTAAAAGTACAAAGTATTTGATGACAAATGTGAACTATATGTCCCAAAACCAGTGCTGTGCCAGATACCTAAGGAACAACATAAGGAAAATTTTCAGAAAGCAGAAATACCAGTTTCCTTCTGTTTACCTTCTGTAGCGTAGTGAAGACATAATTACCCATGAACGATACAAAAGGCTGGTTTGAAACTATGATTTTTTCTGAAATGCTTCCAAAATACCCAAATGCAGCAAGGCCCTAAATGAGAACTTCAAAATCTCAAGAACATCAATCTTTTGTGAGACTCTTACAGGTTATGTTTTGAGTTGCAGCTGATAATCAGAAGCGGAGAAAAACCTATCTAAAAAGTTGAAGTAGTCTCAGAGGAAAGGGGTGGAAGGAATAGAGATTTGCAGAAAGATCTTTCAAATACCAATTCAATTTTTTAGACATCAGTGGATTTTGTGTGCACGATGATCTTCAACAGGCAAAACGGTACAGTAGTGGTCATCCTTTTAAGGTACAACCTAAACCAATATTCTCAAAGATTTCTCGGCCATCTGAAATACATACGGGCTTTTTTTCCATTTCTGCAATTTTACAGATATTTCTTCTACTTTAAAAAACAACAAACGTTTAAGTCAAATTAAGCTCTAAAAAAAATTACCTTCTGATAACAACCACATGCTAAATGGCAGTTGTACAGGCACTGCAGTAAGAGATTACTTACATCTGCAAGTAGAAAGCATTTATAAAAATTAGAGTCTTATAAACCATCACACATAAACCTATAGAAAAATCAATGCCCATGGCTTATATTAGCAAGGAGCAATGAATTATTGCTTATCCAGCAGATAACAGAAGCTTGCTTTTCCTGTAAAAATTCAAAGCCCTTCAAACCATATCCAAAGCCCTTAGAAGTCAGTGAAGGCTTCTCACTGACTTCCATGAGCTTTGGCTGACACCCATAGTCTGTCCTTAATCTTGGCAGCAAATTCTATCACTTCTTTCAGAGAAAATCCAGTGGTTGTTTTAAGTGTGTCTAATCCATGAGGACAAAACTTTAATGAGTTTCTAAATTTATATCTTTAGAAGCAAAATATATAGAGAGATATTATAAAAAAAACTGTGACCTAGAATCTATTCCAAACCACTGCTCTTCTTTTCACTGGCTCTGCTCACTCTCCTGAGCCAAAGTCTCTAGATCAAATTCATCTCACACACCTGGGCTAATGGACAGAAAATATACTATAACTCTCTCGCCACAAAGAAATAAGGTTTTTACCTTATCCCTCAAAAACAGCAAAGGGCTTGAGCTCTGCAGACCCATTATCACCTCAGGGAAGCTATCACCACATCTGGCTGCAGATGGAAGTCAGCGAATAGCTACTTACATTAATCATCATCATATGATTTGACATACAGCTTGCTAACTCGGTGTGTGCATGCATGTGCATGTGTATATATAAATGTGTGTATTAATATCTATACTATAATTAATCTGCACTGTGATCACTTCCCAGCACTAGGGGAGGGAAGGTTTCACCTTCCAACGAATAAACACATTTTTAACCAATTAGGCAAGCACGGGAATGGTTATTTCCTGTCTGTCCGAGCAAATGAAAACCATTCAGGACATCCACAAGATAAATTATCCTCTCCACACTGGGAGATGGCAACAAAATTGCTTTGTGAGTTGAATGACTAAGCCCTTTCCTGATCAACTTAAGGGAGTAAACAATTAAGCCAAATAAATAAGCACTAAAACACTGGGAACATAAACTATTTCATAGCGATTAACAGTTTAAGCTAGTTTCATCAGCCCATGGGCTGTATGGTTACAAATGACTAGCTATGTCTCATTCCAACTGACTCCTTATTTCCTTTTACTTAGTAGCTTTTAAATGAAAGTGATTTTCTCTTAGAATGACTTAAATGGGAGAATGCTTTAAAAAGTGTATTTTATTAATTACATTTTTCAGAAAACTGCCTTGATTTGGCAGAAAAAATATTATCTGCAATTTATTAAGCTTGACTATGCAGTTCATTGGCCATCTGAAGTTGCCTGTTTCTCTCTCCATTAACTACAGAGGGAGCCTTGGGTGACTAAGCTCCCAGCTTTCGCAGTTGGGAGTGTGAAGATAGATGGGAGGAATACAGCCTTCAGTTCATCAGACTTGCCAGAAAGATTCAGAGACACCAGTCACTACTGAGCCATTACTCTTCCCCAGGCTTAAAAAGCACAAAAGAAGATTTCTAGGGTCTGGAAAAAAAAATTGGAAAATTGAAACTATATTTGAACTGAAATGTATTTGTCCAATTGCCTTCTGAATTCCCCGCCTCCATAAATTCTTGTTCAGTAAAGGACCACAGACAAAACATTTCAGGTGGATTACTTTAGTTTTTACCAACCTGATGTGTGACTTCAGCTAGGGTTACTGGGATACCTGTCTTAACTATGGAGACCACATAATAAACCTAAGTGTTCAGCATTCCCCTCGACTCTTTTGGTTTTCCAACAGAGAAAAATAATGTTATGTAAAGTGGTGGTGGTACACATTTGATGATTGGATGCTCACTAATGTAACACCCTGCTTAGTGAATAAAAATATGTATTTGTGTTGGACATGCCATTTTCTGTAATCACTAAACCATATGTTTGATGTCCATCCTTAAGGTGGTTTAATAAAGGGCAGGATATTGCACATCATAAAATGAAAGAGAGAGAACTCATAAGAACTTCTTGTGTTCCACTGGGTTGGTTTATAATTCGGCAAGTCTCTAATTTAAAGGAATTGAGCAGTACTTTCTAGGCAGACTTTATCAACCTGAAAACAGTAATATCCTACTCTATTACCTAGGATTTATTACATTTCTAGCAAAACGACAAATGAGAGCAAACAGTAACCTTTCACTCGTTTCTACCCAAGAATTTAAATTCCTTCACTGACCCATTCTCACAGTCTACAGGGAACTACATAGCAAAGTCTTTTACTTAGTCCCATTTTTATTTAATTTTTAAATACATTTTATTTACCTTAAAGTGAATAAACCAAAGCTGGTAAACAGCTGGGCGAGGGGGCCAATGTATGGAGAGAGGAAGATAATTTACTGTGTTTAGTTATACATACACAATGTAAAAACTACATAAAAATATGTGAACAATGAACTATATATTTATGATCACACTGATCGTTAGAGTTGCTTGGTGTAGCTCTCTCTGCATCCCTTTTTTACTGTTTTTCTAGTGTTTATCATCTTTGTGGAAAAGACAACATTCCTTTGTGTTTCGACAGTGCTGGACGCTTTGGGGATGCCACCACAATCTAGCTAATATCTGTCCCCTTAGAACTCGTTGGCTGACACCTACAAGGCTTATTGAGTAAAAGAGAGCACGAAAGGCCAAAACAAAGCAGCAGAAGTGCAGCAACGAACACTTGCTGCAGCAGATGAAAAAGTACAAACCTGACTAATTTTGTCTTCTGTGTTCGTAAGCAGATTTGGATATTGCTCTCAAGGCTTGACCTGGAATAAGTTAGGACTCCATCAGAAAAAGAGCGTGTACCAGGACTGCAGATGACATAGGTCAAGAAGATGTAATTTGATGTTATCACACCCTTTGACTCATAATGGTGATAAAATAGTTACTATTGAAGTTTTGACCTTTTCCCATCTGGTGCCAGGCAGAATCCTAGAAGGAAAACCCTGTCTTTTGTAAAAAAAAAAAAAAAAAAAAATTACATATATGGGGTTGTAGAGGAGATAGAGGGGAGATTTTGTCTCATAAAAATATTAAGAAGAAAGTTAAAATAAGAGTATACTAGACATCTGAAAAATAGGGATTTTTCCATCTCGGCATACTCTCTGGGCAAAACGCTTGGGAAACCTCTATTCCACTGTTGTCCTGCCAAGACAGCTACGGAAATATAGACTGGTTCTTACTGAATTCAGTAGCAGGCCCAGTGGTAAAGCAGGGGAGCTTGCAACTTAAATCCTGCTCTATCTCCTGGCAGCATAAATCGTACTGGCTTTTGCTCAGCCACCAAATAAGAAATTGGTGCCTCCTTCAATACTTCACCACTTATCCTCTTTCCTAGCCAGCTTGCGTTCAGTACAAAGAGTCCAAAGGCAGCTGACAAGTGACACTGCTTCCTCTTCCAACTCTAGCATCTGCCATGCCCTTCTGGGCTGTGCACCAGGATGGTCTTGAGAGCAGGAGCTGGCAGTGTTTGAATCTACCCCTTCAGCCCTGATCAGTAGCACTGTCCAGTGCTGTTACTGCTGTCCTTGCAGATGCCAGATGCAACACCACCACATCGCTGGGGTGCAGAACTGGCAGGGGCAGGGACTAAAACCTCCAGACACACACCTACTGCACTGTGCCCTTCTTCCTTTTTGGTCCTCCAACTTTTGTCCCGTTTGATCCTGCTGAATACATAAGTAAATAATGCCTTTCTCCCATTTGCAGATACTGCTAGAGGGCTTCTCCCTTGTCCTTGTTTCATGTTGATTTTTATTCAATCTCTTTCATAACTCTTCAGTCACATTTTCATATAAAAATGTGCACATCTGTAGGATTTAATCCATATGGTGTTATTTCTGTACATATAGCCTAAACAACATTTCTGCTTGCAAATTCCCTTAATTATAACCATCCACTAGCACTAAAATAAGCCACAGTACCTAATGCTCATAGTCTTCAATCACAACATGCTCAGTATGAGCTCACTTTGTGTGCAGACCAAATGATCCAGACCAGCTCGCTCTATACTGCATATACAGGCAGACTCTTCTGCACTTAGGGCTCCTCACCAGGTGAGCAAGTTTCTGTGCACGACAGTAATCGATTCAAAAAAACAGGTAATACAAACAATTTGTGGAATAGCACTTCAGGATGAAGTGAAGATCCAGAATAAAAGACTACATACAGCCTTGAAGTGGACAAACTAACTTGCTGTTTCAGGGACACACGAATTATCACACTGAAGATCTGAAGTCAGTCTAGCTCTATCAGTGATTGGATCAAGATGCTGCAGAGCAACAGGCAAACACTCCACCACAGGCTCATGCAGGTTCATTTGCCCCCGTCAGTAGGGAGCATATCTTGTTCTTTACTGGACAGAAGCAAACAAAATCCTGAAATACAGTTATTCTAGAGCAAAGTTTATTCCATTTAATTATGACGACACCGGACATTCCTAATATCCACGTCTGAGTCTTTTTTCAAATATAACTACATTTTAAGCATTGACAACTTCTTTGGGTAGTAATTTTATTTATATATTTAAACAACAGATGTAGATTTTTTTCATTGATTTTAAATTTCCTGGTTTTGAATTTCATGGAGTATCTCTTATCTTTTCTATGAGAGAAGTAGAAAAAAGCTCCAAAGTGTATTCTGCAGTTATTCATGCTTTACATATTTTCAATCTATTTTCTCTTCTTCCTCTCCTCAAAGATTAAAAATCTTTTCTCAATTGCCCTTCGCTGAATCTTTTTTATGAGACTGAGATGACCAGAACTTGACATACTATTTAAGATAAGACTTATACAGAATACACATGTATTATCATATTCTCCATAGCATTCAAGGTCCCATGCAAGCTAGCATCGCCTTCATGTTTTCTAACCAATGCCACACGAGAATATGACCTCATTCAGCTGGAATGCCCAGGTTCAATAGCAGTATTGATGATGCCATGACTTTAGAGCTATGAAAAGTATCTTAGTTATTTCACATCCCTGTTAAAATTATCCTACCTGGACAGTATGGCTGTCATATTCAGGCCACATATCGTGGCCTTGAGCTCTTTAGTCTCAAGAATCCAAATAAATGCCAGCCTCTCTCCCTAGCCTGCATAATACCTTTCTTAGGCACAGGTTTCCATCACTCTTTACAGGATATGCAGGCTTGGAACAATACAACTCCTATTTAAGCTACTACAGTAGTTTAAGTTCACCACCGTATACAGAATTTATCGCTCTGAAGACAAGTTGTATCCTTGGTATTTTTAGTGATCTATCACTGAACTGTGATGAAAACATTAAAGATGCAATCATTTCCCACACTTGATATCCTATAAGAAACAAGTGCACCGAATTTCAAGATTTTAAATTAATGCGAACATGTAAATGATTCATATCAGTCATCTTGTTAAACATGTCTAGTGTATGGCATCTGGTGTTAACCATTTCTCCTATCATCAAGCTCCAACATGTAACTAGCTAGCTAGAGTCATTGATCCAACACTGTCAACCCTAGCTTCTCACAGAAAGAAAACAACATTAACATATAATGCTTGAGGTAACAGGGGTATCCACAGCTTCCCCATGAGCAAGCAATTCACACCACCAATGAAAGTATCATGTATGTCATTAAAAACGGAAGAGGGTTAACTAGAGCTAGCAAGACAAATCCCAAGATGAAATGTTTTTCAGTATGTTGCTTGATACAATATGACGACTTTGCATCAAATTTTTGTGGACAAGTTTATTATATTCAAGCAAGCTGATCATGAATAAATTTGTTTTGCTGTGGAATTTTTCCAGGCATGACTCACATATTAAGCAAACACTATCCACAATGTGTTTTTACTCCTAAAGGCATTTGAATCTTTTTTCTAAAGAGAGACAGAAGGACAAATATTTGAGACTTCCTCCAGGGGCAATCTTTGTTCATTTGCTACTTTTCCACTGGCTTTTACTTGCTGTACTCACACCTTCATTGTGAATTCTGCAGAGGTTCCCTTTGTTCTCTTTCACGTCATTCTCTTTTCATGTGCCCACCATTTATCTAAAGACAGTTTTTCTTATTTGGTAAAAGGGCAACTGGAGGCAGAGCAACAGTTTAACATTTTCGGTTCCAGTCCTGTTCGGTAGTCAATTTAATCTCATCACCTGCTTCACGCTCCTTTCATTCCTCTTGTTCAGAAACCCACAGACACATGGCAAGAGCTATCCAGAGGCAGAGTGAAACGGCATGCAGCAGGGGCTTAGAGCTGAACTAAGAAAAATTAATTCCAACAAAGGTAAAGTTTTTCACCAGAGGTAACAGAGGGTTCAGTATTGTACTAAAGCGCCCCAAACAAAAAAGCAGCACTTTCTGCATGGGCACTTACAGTACAAACACCTGATCTCCAGGTGACAGACACTGGTCGAATCCAGACAAGGAGTAGTATTCCTCCTCAGGTGCTCTTTGCAGTTTTATAGTCAAGGTCCCAAAAGGCAACCGGTCACTAAGAGCCAGTGCCAGCGAGGAATCAAGTACTTCACACTCACCTGCGAGGTCAGTACTTTGGTGGTAGTGGGGTCTTCTCTGTTGGAATTTGTAGATATTACACCAGTTGTTCCTGCTGACAGTCCGCGGAACTGGTACAGCAAGAACCAGCGACCGGAGGGAGCATACGCAGGTGCCAGGTGGGAGACCTGCTCTTCCAGTCCCCAGGCCAGCCTTACTAGCGAGGATCAGAATGCAGAGTGAGGAACTTAAAGAAAAGGAGATAAATGCCTTACATTCACATTGACCAGGTCTCCTTTCCTTTGACCTAACATGGTCCAAAATGAGAGTAAGGACCATCCTGACAGCAAGGGCATGAAAGTTCAGGTAGCCACCTGTGCTACACACACTTTCAGGTGTAAATCAAAGGCAGAGTAACATAGAGGCAGTTCTAACTAAGAGATGGGTCCTGCTGTTTTACCCTACTACAATGTCTGCATCATGCCTTCCCCTGTTTTGAAGGGAACAGATAACTTCCCGTCAGGATACCTAGGAAGGCTGAGCTACATCCATACGTGCAGAGCTCTAAGCCCTCCTGCCAGCCCGGCTGCCACTGCACCCCGGAGGGCTCAGTCGCCGAGCCAGCTCACACCAGCGGCATTGCACAGCCCTCCTAGTCAGTCTTCTGCTGCAGGAACCATCAGAAGCTCCACAGGACAAGGACGGGGGCCCTGCTGAATCAGAAAACAGTTCTATCTTGCCAGTACCTTCTCCTCTAGGTAACTGCAGATTTTGGCTGCCTGCAGACCACCTGGGAGAAGGTAAGCTGTGTTTCTGTGCTGTATAGCACAAAACAGCTTTCACAGAGACAGTATTTTCCTGCTCAGATGTCCCCTCGGTTGAGAGAGGTTTCTAGCAACCCACCTATCCCATTATCTGTAAAATGTTGGATGTTCTATTTTAACCCAACAGAGATGCTTCTTGCCTTGTCTAAAGTTTTCCTTTATCATTCCTAGGAGATGCTGGAAAGCCTGCTGTCTTCTAGTGAGCTTTAGTTTTAAACCTTTAAGGCACAATACTGAAAGTTAATGGTGTTAAATTACAAGACGAATAAAAATAGCAGCTGATAAAAATCCCTGTAAAAGTGAAATACAGCTTACTCTTCTTGCAACTTCATATGCAGCTTACATTTCTTCATAAAGCCTCAGAAAAGGCCAGGAGACAGACCATTTATCAGGAACCATCAAGCTAGATTTTCAAGTCAGGCTAAAAAGATCCCAAGGGAGCTGTTCGCTTATAACTAAAATTACCCATGAAGTAGGGTTTGGAGCTTAATTTCCTTACCTTTGAACCCCAAAGCAGAATGTTCAAAATCAGAAAACTCTGTTCACAATTTAATTCACCTTATTTTTAAAGTCCTTCTGCAGCATCGATCAGCTTGCATTTGCTATCAGGCCTTCGTTGTGCATCAGACTATAAAATACACACGTGGCCCTTTGCAGGCTGTCAGCTCATTAAGGAGAGAGCGTTAAAAGCTACAGCACTGTTGGGACACCCTCCAAACTATACGTTTGGACGTGTCATTAAGCATTCGCAGAACAGCCAAGAGATGACTGAATTGGTCTACATGTACAAATACCTTTTTGCATAGGCTTCTACAGATGAGGTAGACGAGCAAGAGTTTGGAGCCAGCCATGAATACCAGGTGCCATGGCAATAGAATGAAGTGGTTAAAAAAGCATTAGAAATTTAATAAATCAGTTCCAGTCCTGAAACATATCACTCAATACAGGCGTACCTCGTTTTATTGTGCTTTGCAGATTTTTTTTTTTTTTTAAACACGAACTGAATGTTTGCAGCAACCCTGTGTCAAGCAAGTCTATCGGCACCATTCTTCCAACAGCATATGCTCACTTCGTATCTCTGTGTCACATTTTTTTTTTTTAAGACATAATGCTATTGCACACTTAATAGACTACAGTATAGTGTAAACATAACTTTTATATGCACTGGAAAACCAAAAAATTCATGTGACTTGCCTTATTGCGATATTCGCTTTATGGCGGTGGTCTGGAACCAAACCCACAATATCTCTGAGGTATGCCTGCAGTCATATTCATATTCAAGCAAGTCCATGTTAGGTACATGGGATTCCCCCCCCCCCAAAAAAAAAAAAAAAAAAAAAAGCAGCTCCGTAGCGGTCTGTGCTTAGCCTGAGGTTAAGGGAGGTATACTATTCACTGCAATGACAGAAGAATTACCTCAATGCTGTATCTAGCTCTGGATACATAATGGCTCATCATTTTCTTCCCTCCTCACTACAATGTCTTTACATTTTTAAAACTTTCATGAAGAATAGGGAAAAAATGAAACCAAAAAGCCTCTCTTTTCTGGCTATTACTAAATTGGATTAAATGATCTCCTGCAATCAGACCCACCTCTTACTGGAAAAAGGAGAAATGAAGAAATGGTTCTGAGATGAAAATTGACCTTAAGAAAAATATCATTATTGCCTTCTTTCTCCAAAATGTTAAACATAGTCAAGTCTTACTTGATTTCATCAAGATACTCCCTAGGCAAGAGAAAAGATTCCAAAAATACTACAAACACTACGACTATTTGCACTGCAACATATTCCCAGACACTTTCCTTGCGATCTATTCCTTCTGACATGACATTCAGAACATCACTAAAGCTCAGTATCAGGCTGTGTCATTCAGCATCTGGCGTTGCAGCAATTATTGAGTTACTGTGATTGAACGCCTTTCCCTGACTAATCCACATAGACTGAGGGTACTCAGCAGGAGAATTTGACTTCTGAAGACAACACTGATCTTTCTACACCTCAGCACAGGATGTGTTTCTAGGTCCTGCACGTTTAGCACAACTCAAACCAGCCACAGTAGGAATTTCAAGGAGTAGATTATTAAAGCACTGGCATTCTGCAACTGCTATTTACTTTCAGAATACCTGCTATTAATGTCTTCTGTCTAAACAAACATCACCATCACTGCTCCCAGTGCTTCCCAGTTTTCTCCCCTCTTCTTGATCACACTACAATTTCCTTAAAGCTTGACTATAAGTCTTCTCATCATTTTAACTAGTCATTGCATTGTGTGTAAGGAATACTGAGGATCAACTAGATCTTGCACTTTTTCTTTATTCTCCTGCTCTTCTCAGGCTTTTATGATTCCTGCTGACATTGCTTGCCTAGGAAATCTCAGATCTGGAAAAGGATTTTGTTTTGGTTTCTCTAAGAAAATGAAAAAAAAGAAAGAAAGAAAGAAAGAAAGAAAAAGAAATATCCCATCAAATCTATTGCCTTACTTAACTCATTAATCAGTCAAATGCATTGGGGTGCTTTCTTTGCAAGAGCTCTGATTTTTTTTCTTTCTAGATTAAGAAGAACCAATGCTTCCTCTAAACTGCGTGTCAGCCTAAGCAGGTGTAGAGACAATGCGACTTCATCCACACTAATGGATTTGGTCCTACTTTGTTTTGGACTTCCAATACAAGACAGACATTGACAAACTGGAGTGAATCCAGGGGAGGGCCACCAGAATGATCGGGGGCTGGAACACATGGCATATGAAGGAAGCGGGGTTGTTCAGTCTGCAGAAGAGAAGGAGAAGGGGGTCTTACTGCTGTCTATGACTACCTAACAGGTGGTTACGGAGCAGATGGAGTCAGACTCCTCTCAGATGCATGGGGAAAGAATAAAAGGTTCCGAGCACAAGGTGCATCAAGGGAAATTCTGATTAGCTATTAGGAAACAAAATTCACAGTGAGGGTGATCAAATGCTTGGCCAGGTTACCCAGACAGGCATGCAATCTCCACCCTTGGAGACACTCGGAACGCAACTGCACGAGGCCCTGAGCACCCTGATCTAGGCTGGTCCTGCTTTCAGCAGGAGGTTGGACTAGAAACCTCCAAAGGTTCCACCAAGCCTAAATTAGTCTGTGTTTTTACGATTCCACCCTGATATCACTGAATCAGAAGAGGCCCATTTTCCAGGCTACTTGATTCCTCCAGATAGTTCACTTCTCTTTACAACGAAAATTCACAACTAGTACAATATTTGAGTATAATAGGCAGCTTGTAACTGGCATCTCACATTTAACCTTTCCTTTCCTCTCATACCAAGCAGGGTGATGCAGTTCTCTGCTCTGTTCCTGAGAATGATCAGGAAACATTAATCTCAAGAATGCTAATAAGCTCTTTTCTGTCAGTAACAAAGAACGTGGGAGGCATGGACCATCTACTGTAAGGATCCAGGGCCTAGCGATCCGTGTTCAGGAATAAATAACCAGTGATTGTAAGGAAGCCAAGATCACATATGCTCTGCAAATGAACTAGGGCTAAATTTTGTCGTGCGCATCAACAGCGTTCACACAGGAAGAAGCTCATCCATGCCTGCTGCCTTCTGACAAACGCAAAACAAGATCGCAGAAGAGGAAGAACAAGCTTGTGGGTAAAGCTCCCAACCAGCTCCATGGAAAACACGATTCACTTGCAGCCCTGCCACAGGCCTTAGCCTGCAGCACTACCAACAAGATTGCCTGGTTACAGGGAAATTGGAAAAGGTCTCTCCTAGGCTCTGCTTGTCAGTGGGAAGCAGGTACCTAATTCTCAAAACTCACACTCACTTTCTCTGTACATCCTCAGCATTAGCTGCCGCCCATCACCATCAGCATATCTTCCACATAATAGGAGCAGAGATTCCACAGGGTTCAGGCACTCCATGAATCCGAAGGATAAGAATGCTGCCTGGGGCAATTTGCAGCCAGAAATCTATCCCTCACAGGTACTTACACCTAAACCAGGGCTGCAAATGCTCAAATGTGGCATTGTTCTGACCATGTAATTCAAAGCCCCAAAAAGTTTAACATTGCCTCGTTTTGTCATTTGAGGGTTTGAGCTACAACATTCTCCTGTCTTCTATTTCTCATTTTCTCACCCCGATGCTTAAGAAAGAAGTTAAACACTCATTTCAATTCATTTTCCTACCCTTAGAGGAATAACAAATAGAATTTGAATATGCAAAAAGCAAACAAAAAAACCCATAGCTTCATCCCACTCTAGCAAGTACTTCATTAATATTGAGAAGCTCATCAATTTGAATTTATTTGGAATCCACGAGTCACAGTCACTAGTAAAATGACCTAGAGACTACAGTGATAACTCCCTTGCATTTCAACACAAAAGAAAACCTTCCACAATACACAATGTGAGCAAAACTTTTGGCTGAATATCATCATTTTCCTGTTTGCTTCAGCTACTACTTCAAGTGATGCTGTTGCTATTTTTCAGTGCACTGTCCCTAAGTAAATGGCTGCTCACACCATATAAGATAAAATTAAACAACAACAAAATACGTATATATACACACACATATATATGTTTTCCACATTCATAGTCTTTTCAGGCCAGTACATTCTCTGAAGATAATGAACTACCCTGACATATTCTGGAACTCTTCTCCCTGTCCGCTGTAGCAATGGGAGAATGGAACCATTCATCAGCATGACATATCATGGCTTCCAAATATTGAGACATCTCGATACAGTCAGCTGAGTAATATCGCTTTCTGTATCTCTGCTGTTGCTTTCAAAAATGATCTAGTAACAACCAGGGAAAGAAAGCTGTGATAACTTTCCACAGGCCGGGTGAAAGCACAGACCAGACCAGGTAAGGCACAATTATTCTGAGCTTCGTCTTCTAGCTCCCTAGGGAAAAGTTTTAGGGCTGCTTTCTTCTCACATGACTTTGCTGAATGCGCCATTTCTGACAACAACACATCCAAAGTACTTTCTTTCTCCACCACATTTTTGCCATTCCCTTGTCTATTCAACCAGGAAACACTAAAGCAAATCATATAGTACAAAGTACGCATTCGACATAAAGTGCAATATATCTTAAAGTATGCATCAAAACTAAATGCTGCCTTTGGATGCAAGCATAAAGCTTCTGCAAGTATCTAAGGGAAAGAATTTTTTCAGCATTCAACTGAGATCACCAAGTACAAGTGTAATACTCAAGTTGTCTGAATTGCCAGAGTCAGAGGCTGGAAGCATGCCTGTACTTTTTGGCAATACAGCACTTCATATGATGCAACACATGGCTCCAGTCAACACTCCTTTCTCTGGTACAGCAGGCAACAAAAGATCAAGCCATTAGTCCTTCACTGCTTTCTATTCCAAGGTTTTATCCCCTATGTTTTGAGATGCTCTCTCATTCCATGCTGTCTGACAGCACTTTTAGCTTTTTAGAAGTTGGAATTATAACAATTATTTACATTTGAAAAAGTAACATTTTGGATGCACATTCTGTTCTTGGCCAGAGGCGGCTTTTTTTTTTTTTTTTTTTTTTTTTTAAACTTTTCTACCTGCTTGGCCTGTAGAACCATTTTAACTTTGCTAAAACTTCCAGAGAAGCAGCACTTTTACCAGCCCTGAAATGCACTGCATCTTTCATGTCTTCAAATAAAAATTAAGCCCAACCTGTCATCTGTTAGATCTGTTGCATCTAACACTTCCTGCAGAAGAGCGCTAGTTTGATTATCCTCTAACTAGACTTTGCTGGAGTGATCACAGGATCCTATCTAAAGCATAGTAACAAATCTTAGTGTCTCTTCCATTAGCAACCCTAATGTACTGTAAATGGCCATAGGCTTAAAACCTATGACTAGATTCAGCAAAATGTTCACTACTATACATAATTGTAAATAAATAATAGAACCTTTTATTATTATTATTATTACTCACATTGTAAAGGAAGTCAGGAGTACACCATGGAGACAGAAGAGAAACTGCAGTAGTATTTACAAAAGCAGGCAGTAGAACATATTCTACCATTGACAACAAAGCCAATGTTGAGCAGTCCTGAAAGAGTTTGTGCCTTGAGCAGCCTGACAGGTAATGCAGAACATCTACAGGCAATGCAGGAAGGCTATAGCAGAGGGAACAGCAGAAACTGGATCTTGATTTTGGCCAAATTTTTTCCCCACTATGACCAGACAGTACAATCCAGTACTAACATCGCCGAATTGGGATCATTTCTGAGAGCTGGCGAAGAACCCACAGAGGTCTGGCTGTTGAGAAAGACAAAGGGAACTATTTGTGACCTAAGATGCATTTCTTTAATATAAAAAGATTTTTCCACAACTGAAGTTTCATGACTTCACATTCCAGAAGTCAATAATTTGAAATCATTGTTTTATGACTACACTGAGCTTAAGCTTAGTCTTTTAACACACACCCATGTTTACTGCACCATCAACATTCACTCATTTTTTTACAACTTTTTCCAGTGGTGAAGACTGGGATGCCAATAGCCCCTTAAAGAAACCGTCTCTTTCATAACTACGCTTGTTCATCAGACAGTCAAGCCAGATGTAACTATGAGAGTCCAAATGCTGTTCTTTCTGATAAATACAAGATGACATTGAAAAAAAGGGAGATGCGTAAAGAATAATCATAATCATTTTTTACCCGGCAGAATATTCTCTGGTTTGCAGGGCACTGCAGTGGGTGGTTCTCAGGTAATCAGAGTAGGGAGAATTGCATAGTCACCAGGTACATATTGACTTTACCAGCCAGGATAAGCAGAAATCCAGCTCAGATATTTTGAAATGCTTTAACACAGATTTTTTTTGAAGATATATAGTCATAGAGGAAACAGCATTTCCAACAACAGGACAAGAAGAGTTTTTCCCACAAAGGGAATGATCTCTTCCAGACACAGTCTCAGACTATTTCCATTCTCAGCAGGTATTTTTGCTTATAATTAGATCTATTTGAACTTCCAAAAATAAAATACTGAAGGCTGGCAGGGAACCGGGAATGAACAAAAAGGGGCAAAGAGATCATATAAGACAAAAGACGGTTTTGATAAAGAGAATAAATAGTTACTACTGTGAGAGAAGAGAAAGTGAGTCTGCTTCAGGACTTGAAGCAGATCGGCGTAAAAGGCTGTATTTGTTCAGAAGCACACAACAGTATTACGCAACAGTTCCTGACAAGAAGTGAACGGTAATATTTTCAGCCAAAATAACAGGAGAAATGCATGCGAAGCAAAATGCATCAGCTATGTTAGCAGAGAGCCTTGGAAAAATTTTACTGCTCTTGGTCTTTGGGACTTTAAACAACAAGTCGAAAGAATCTTAGCTTAATCTTTCAGACTTTACTCTAACAGGATTTATGACTGACTCAAAGGAAAGATGATGTTTTCTTCCATCACTTCCTAGAACACCTGTGTTCTCTGCAGAGGTTATACATCCAAGCAATAACCCAGACTGACCACGCTTAGCTTACAAATGCCAAGAACAGCCTCGCTTGCTAAAGTACAGCAGCATGGGAAGGCCCAAGTGAGCATATGATCTGCTCTCAGATTCCACCTGCTATTTAGATACGGACAAACTGCATTTTGAAGACGCTATACAGAACACACGTAAATAAAGAAAAAACAATACTTCAATAAAAACCTATGCACATATACATTTCTAACATGCTTGTCGCTTAAATGGGGCAAAACTAAAGCTCTAAAGAACTAAAGAACACTTCCTATTAGGAATTAAATTCTCCTTTTCTACACTGAGTCTTTGCTTTAGTTAGCTAAGACACTGCTGAACCTTCTGCCATTCGGAAACTGCATGAGAGCCTATGTATAAGTGTGGATTATGCAATAACCTCTGAACAAAGCAAAATTGTAGGATCACCTGATCCCTATAGGGTCAGAACCAAAACCACTAAGAATCTGAAAGAGCAAGTAGTCACTTATGTCCAGCATTTAGGTGCTAGTGAGACTGTCAAAGTCTTTACTATATGTGGCCTAACTCTGCGGATTCCCAAAGTCCTGTAGACACTGGCGTTTCCACCAGTAGGCACATAAAACACCCCTCACCCTGCTCCTGCAAAGCCTGATGCAGCTGAGCTATTCACCAGCTGAGCTGCTCTTTACTCTGGCAAGACTCTCAAATACGCACTGCTTGTCTCCAGGATCTAATGGACACTGACAGTTCATTCCATCTATTCAAGATTACCAAAATGAGATTTTCAGCAGGAACCGGCTGTATATGTTCACATAACGCTGCATTTAAGATACCCACTTCGGAAACAGCACAAGTATTTTCAAATCTCCACAGCGCCCGACTCAAACCCAAGTCTCTTCTTGTACCAACAGAAATCCCTCATCTCTGTGTCATTAGGCATTTTCTCTCCAGGTGAGAGTTAACATCCATACCACAGCTGACCTATTACCTTTAAGAGGTGATGCCCCTGATGTACTTCTCCCCTCGGCCTCCTGTTGGCTTCTCCGCTCAGTTTCCTAGCATTTACTAATCCCACTCCTAAACGCTTTATTCTCACCATAAGTTAAAGGGGAAGCCTAGGTACAGAGGTTGGCGCTGAAGACTCCCTTAGGCACTGGAACGGGGCATCCCTTAGTTGATCTAGCCCTGAAAAAAATAGAGCGACTTCTCTCTCCCCGCCTGGGCTTTCAAACAAAGGCCTGTCAAGAGATTAGCCCAGACACCGCAGTGGGTAACAAAGCGCCGCACACAAAGAGAGGGACGATAGGCACATCATTTAAGTCAAGCCCCATGAGAGCTTTAAAGAATAACACCAGGAATTTCACATGGAACCGGATTACAGTGAGCTACAAACATCTTTTGCAGCATAAACTGCTGTTAGACTAGCTTCTTAAGCATCTCCTGGGGAAAAAGGAAGTATTATTGTTGTGAAAAGCACAATTCTTTAAATCTCTCATATCTTATTTTTGAGGGTTTCTTAAATGATATTTATCAATCATATAAGAGTCCAGGGGGTACCAAAAAGCGATCAAGAGAATAATCCACTAAAAATTTTGCATGCTGGTCCCACAGTTTTAAAGGTAAGACATCACCAAATCACCAGCACAAGACTAGAGCATCTATTTCATGCATGAAGCAGCAATTTATCCTGGTAAATTTAGCTGTGTCTTTTATTAAACTCACTGCAGTCTCTGGCCAGGCAGTAGAACCTGAAGAGGCTTTCACATTATATTCCTCGGAGATTCAAATAAATCGAAAACTCTCTCATTTTCATGTACCTACTGGGTTTTTAGAAAATTACTTAACCATTTCAACTACTGAACTAGTCAGCACCTTCCTCCTCTTCTCTCACCTTCTCACATACCAACTGAGATCGTGTCACTTTCTAAACTTTAACCAAAATTTTAAGCAATTATCTTTTATTTCATCCCTCAGATTACATCAGAAGAACAGCAATAGCCTGTGTGCGGATGTCACGTCATATTTATTCTATGAAAAGGAAGGCAAACAGCATGAATTTGCATTTCCTAAACAAATTTGAGGTACAAGTTGCAGAGTCTGCAAAAAGTCTTTGCGGGTGGATGTCTGCTACAGACTGCCAGATCAGGAAGGAGTAGATGAGGCCTTCTTCAGACAACTGGAGGAAGCCTCATGTTTGCAGGCCCTGGTACACATGGGGCACTTGAACCACCCCGATACCTGATGAAAGGGCATCATGAACTGGTAGGAGTGGTTGATACTCCAAAGGGTTGGGCTGCCACTTAGAGGGATCACAACAGGCTGGAGAAATGTGCAGAGAGGAACCTCATAAAGTTCAAAGGGAAATGCCAAGTCCTGTATTTGGGCAGGAACAATCCCATGTATCAAAACAGGCTGGGGGCCAACAGACTGGAAAGCAGCTCTGCAGAGAAGGACCTGAGCATCAACAAGTTGACCATGGCCCAGCAATGTGCCCTCACAGCAAAGGCGGCCAACAGCCTCCTGGGCTGCACTAGGAAGATCATTGCCAGCAGGTCCAGGGAGGTGATCCTTCCCCTCTACTCAGCAGTGCTGAGACCACACCTGGAGTGCTGGGTCTAGGTCTGGGTGCCCTGGTACAAGAGAGACATGGACATACTGGAGTGAGTCCAGCAAAGATGATTAAGCGACTGGAGCATCTCTCATATGAGGAGGGGCTGAGAGAACTGGGACTGTTCAGCCTGGAGAAGAGAAGGCTTGGGGGTGGGGGGAAGGGCAACAAGTGTATTAATGTGTACAAATACCTGATGGGAGGCAGTAAAAACGACAGGGCCAGACTCTCAGTGGAGCCCAGTGACAGGATAAGAGGCAATGGGCACAAACTGAAACACAGGAAACTCCACTCAAGCATAACAAAAAAAGAATTTACTGTGAGGGCAGCTGGTGGAAGAGCTTGCTCAGAAAGGTTGTGGAGTCTCCATTCTTGGAGATAATCAAAATGCAAGTGCGCATGGTCTTTGGCAGCCTGCTCTAGATGACCCTGCTCTGAGCGTGGCGGGGGGGGACTGGACAATCTCCAGAGGTCCCTTCTAACCTCAGCTATTCTGTGATTCTGTCTCAAAAGTCATACCAAACAAATCAGTTCAAGAAACACACCCTAACCTAACCCAACCCTAACCTAACCTTTTCTAAGTGTCAGTGAATTAGCCTATACCAATGGAGAAGCACTGAATCTTAAATAGTGAGGCTACATCCGTTTCCTCTAGAAACGATGGCAATATTTCTATCAATTTCAATGACAACAAGATCAAAACCTCTACCATCAACTTCTCATTCAGATTTTTCCCCCATGCCCAAAATGAAATGAAAGCAACTTCAGCATTTTCCAAATTCCTGTCCTTTCTCCCCACACTTAACTGACCATTCTTTTCTGGTGCGATCCCCTGTTTAATGTTCTAAAGGATGAATTGTGGCCTAGTGTGTCAAGGTTTTATTCCAACCCCACATAGCTGTTTCCTTCGCATTGATTTTTCAAACTTCTAATTATCCTGGGAAACAGAGGTTTAGGGAAAAAGTTCACTATCAAGTACGAAACATATGTTCCCATGAAAATAAAATCAAAAGGCAATTCTGTATGCACAGGCTTAAGGCTTCAGATGTTAAAGGAAGCACTTTCTGGGAGCTTGTCTTTCAAACCCCGTCCAATTCAATCCTTACGTGCACTCAAGCTGCAGGCTCCTCTGTAACATAGCTCCTGGGAAGGCACAGGGCAGCACAAGGCCCTGTCATCAGTTTTTAACTAGTTGCATGCCCTAGAGCATTTCCTACATTGACAGGTAATACGGGTAATGCTTATCACATGCCCATATCTTGATACCTTACATTACTTCAAGACCACCACATTAATCAGCATCCTTGCTTTTCCACTGCTGTGGAAGAGGAGTAGTTTTAGATCTATACCACTCCTTGAGAAAAATATTTTTGCCCACTTCTAAAGAGCAAGTTTGTTTAACAAACTTTTGCTAATTCTCTCTCATGTTCGATAATGGTTTAGCAATGTGCAAAAGTACTCTGGTTATTCTGTTCCTCTAAAAGAACTAATACAAACTGTGTCAGCTATGCCAGGGTCTTCAGTCTCAAAAACATTTTCAGTTTTCCTTCACAGTATATAATGTGTTATTCTGCATTCTTTGGTAAATGAGATTTCTTGCACATTCCAGAATAAACAGTAGAGAAGGTATTTGCTGACCTTTTAAGGCTGTCAAACACCAAAACTCCTTGCTGTGTTCACTGCAAAATAAATAACTAACATTAAGTATGTATGTGTGTATATATATACACACACACACACACACTCTGATATGTTCAAAAAGATAACTAGAATTACACAGGATGCAATGTAGAAGTGTCTGAAAGACTGATTAAATTAATTTTTGCATGGTTTTCAATCACAATCCAATTGCAAAGGAGAATTGAAAAGCCCAAACTGATACTGAAGGCAAATAAGTAATTAGAATGAGCCATTAATTGCTCATCATAGAAACTTTTAGTGGCTGCCTGATGAACTGAAACTGCACAGCAGAAGGCTTGAAAGGAGGGAGAAAGAGTAAAGAAAAGAGGAACCACCACCCCAAATAAACTCCCTTTACAGCCATCTGGAGAGACTGTCTCTGAAGGAGGCAAAGCGGTGCATGCACTGCTTACAAGTCTTCCTAAGAGTGGTCTGACTATGTCTCTGCATATAACGTCCCGCTCCCAGGGCAGGAGAAAAAAGACCATACAATTTGCCTTTCTCAGCTCTTTATGACTAACACATCCAGTATCTTTTCCATGAACACTAGAAAACTGCTCCTTAGCAACTTTATGGAAGAATGAAGAAAGAAGGGACATCAAAAAAAAAAAGTCCTCCCCACCTCCACCAGCTTTTGGAGGAAGCTTCCTCATCATCAATATCCCTTCTTCTCAAGGCAAGTCAGATGAAGTCTTATTGCCTCAGGTGATCTCCTTTAGTGCTAAAAATTGACAATGGCCTGGATATGACCCAACAGTGAGGTTTCTGCAGTTGCAGTGTGACACTTTCTTCTGGATCCCATGAAAATCTTGTAAGAGCAACACTCATGCTAGTTACTGTAATGCACGCTTAGGAGAGGTTCTCCTTCGCTTGCATCCTCTTCCTAGAGCTATTCAACACAGCCAGTCCACATGTTTCACTACTGCTGACTTCAAGAGCATTTTGGTTCTCAGACCAGACCGACTTTAAACATCCCTAGTGGTCAAGAAATCAATCGTACGAGTGATTTCATCTGCATCTGGGTTTGGTAGACCTCTTTATTTGGACACAACTTGCTCCTCAAGCTGGGATGCCAAGCATGCACCAAGACAGGGAATTTACTAGTCACCAAAGGATCTACAATATTCTGACATTAACCCGCATATTGCTTGTCCTTTGCTGACACCGACTCCACTGTCGCATCAGCGCACATATGTTTCTCCATGTCTGGCCTTTCTTTTCCTATCGCCCTGTATTTAGAACCATCTCCCTGACACTTTCAGCTCAGGGGCATGCTGATAACTCAAGCTTCAAATGGCTCAGGCAGAAGAAACACCAGCACTTGGAAAATGTGTTCAGTAGGCTGAACACAAAACATGAGAAGTAACCCATTACCATGCGAGCATTTTTTTACTGACTGTCAGTGCTATCCCATGAGTTCAGCTCAAAAATAAAATGGCTGGGATTGCACTCTGATATTTTGACCCTTTCAAAATATCTGAGAAGTGTTTTGATAAGATAATTGGTTTATGCAATTATCACTGCATTATATTTCTTAGTCGGCTCTTTAAAGTTTAACTGCTTGCTGTTCATTTTTCCTCATTCAGGGGTTCACAGTTTAATTTCCCGACCTATAAGCAGTAAAAGTTTAAAATGACTACAAGTACAGCATAGGATTATTGCATTTTTAAGTTGGTTAGCTACATTAGGAATGTTTTTTACGGGCAAAATTACATGGCTCTGCAGAAAATTTTACAAGCCAAGATATTTAGACATGTGCTACATCAGAAGTAGCACCATATGTTCTCATGCTTCAGCATGAAGGACAAAATGCCTATAAAATAAAAAGCAATGAAGTTTTTCCCAAAAGTTACTGCCCTGAGGTCTTAAAAATGTACACTTATTTCAAGTATCAAGTAATCAGACCAATCTAATTAAGAAGTAGATAATTAAAAGACTAACAGGTCACTAAATCATGCTCAGGACACATAACCTGAAGTTTGCTCTAGTTCATAAGTAGGAATAAAATAGTAACAGTACCCACATCTCTAATCTCTGGACAATTCTGAGACATTACATTGCACTCAGATGGTATTTCATGATAAAAAGAACCACTAAAAACTCAATACTTAGTGTGGCAGGAAGCTGCTGTAATTGCAGTAACTTTCTGTTCTCATGAAAAGAATTTTTACCTTAGTACTGTCATCACTTATCACAGAACGGAAATGTTTAGGCTGACATTTTTGAACACAGCAGCCTGATTCCCCAGCGAGTGTACATTACTGCAGAGCTTTGAAAGTCTTGGACTGAATTCTGATAGGTGCCATTCATAAAACATTTTCAGAAACGACTGGGTTAGTTACTTGGTCCAAGTAATCTTCAGCTTTTGGCAGACAATGAGAGCCTTTACCCAGTCTTCTCTCAAACACAGCCACTCCTCCACAGGAGTTTAAACACTTCAGACTGCAGTACTTGATAGATAGCAGCAGCAACCATCCACCTGCCAGAAATAAGTCTGCTGGAAAAAACAGAAGAATCAATTAACCAAAAATCTCAAAATATACTAGTTCACCAAGATCCAATCTTCTACATCTGCCAAGTCACACAGATGTTCACACTCTGGGAGGCGCCATGGAGATTTACATCTACTAAGTACTACTTCCCCTGCTCCCTGGCACATTTGCAAGGTGGCACATTACTGATTGACACTAAGGGTCAAATGACCATCTTGCCACAGGTTGTGCTCAGATTTTATTTATTTATTAAGTCTAAGACCACTTTCTTTTTCCATATTTAATCTCATGGAAGATGAGAAACCTGAAAGCCCCAGCTAATAGCTAACTGCACCCCAGATTCATATCAGCATCTTGATTTCCCAAATGAAGACAATTACAGTCCCATAACCATTTCACAACAGCAAAAACGGGCCACCAGAACCAAGACAGAGAAATACACCTTGCTTTGCAAAAGCTATCACAGCACTTCATTTTTACTCAAAGTTTGGATTTATTGTGAACTTTTTGTTTTAAACCTGCAAGAAGAGTTCTTAAGCACCCCATAAATGGAAAAGGTACATTAACATATTCTGATGTCTGTTCCATGAAAAAAATATAAATAAAAATAGCTTTGTTCCTCACTGGCCTGGTTAGCATAATTCAGGAAGGAAGGAAACAGTTTGCCTTAAAACTTGATTTGGAGAGGAAACACATTGAAAATGTTTGTATCAAAGCTAATTGTTCATAAAGGTGTTTTCTAGGCATGTTAGTAACCTCAGCCCCATTCTTTACTCCACACACCAAACACAGATTTCTATAAAAGAAGCTGTTAAAAAGCGGTGTGATGCAAAAGAATAAGCAGCAGCCTAGAACTCAGAAGACCTAGATTTAAGGTCTAATTGGTGGTTGACTAATCCTGTTTGGTTATTTGTTTTGCTCAGTGTTCTTCAAGTGCAACATGAAGATCACAATACTTGTTTCCTTGGGAAATTGTTTTGAAGCCTACTGATAAAAAGTTCTAAATAATAATCAGGCACTACTAACAAGCATAATATTTAAGTCAGGTTAACAGTTCATCCATAGTTCTTCATAAGCATTAGGGCCTCCATTTTGCAAATACATTTTTTGACTTGTACTTCTGAGCTGTAGAGAAAAAAGGACCTTCTGATCACTTCTCATTGCGATCAGGAGAACAAAGGAAGACAGCACTGTCTTGCACTCCTTCAGGTCCTCCAGCTGGTACCACAGCCCCCATCTCTGAAATTGCAGACTTCTTTGGGCCTTTGAGAAGCTGATAGGATCACTGAAAAGCAGAAGCAAGCTTGGCCAGCAAGAACCAGAGCAAGATTTTCACATCCAGAAGTGTAACAGATTGGGCCCAAAGAGAACAGACATACTGCAAATGCCATTTTCCAGCAGATGCACTAGTCCGATTAGTCTGATGACCAATATATTGGAGATTTTCAGCCTCTCCTTTTGCCAGATGTTCACGAATTCAGCAAGATTTCAACATAGCACAGAAAAAAGGTTACCACATAACATTCATTTTGGTGGCTTTCAGATCCGATATACATTTGGGTTTGGTTGTTTAGGGTTAGGGTCCGAGGGTTTCTTTACTTTTCTGCACAATACACCTCCAGATTCCTCATTAGGTTTCTGGAGCAATAAAGGAACTGACCCTCAGACAGCCTTTCCCAGTTTGTTTTACCAGACAGACTGGGACACAAGTTCAGTACTTAGCACTGTATAAACAGTCACGCTACCCGGCTGAGGAAGCCAGTTGGTTGATTTATTCATCATCTAGCTAGCATGACTAAACACCTGAGCTCAAGAGATACACCTGAGCACCTGAATACTACACTGATGAGCAGAAACACACAGAAGATACACTGAGCCTCAGTGTTTTGAATTAAGATGTTCCTGGTCCCCTCGGAAACAACATTAACTAATGTTTGCACTCTCTGGATTTATTCTATTTTTCCACATTTTGGACAGTGGAAATTCTACCACTTTCATCTTCTATTACAGACCCCTTCTGACCAGTTTCAAGATCCTATGACTTCCTTGCATCATGATGTATTTCTGGGTAGCACTTCAAAAACAAATCAAGAAAAATTTAGCCAAGTTTGGGGCTTATTGAAAGTACCTACTTAAAAATGTTAAGTTGGAGAGAAAACGTCCCCTGACTGCATTTCCTCAGTCAGCACCTTCTTTTCCTATAACCAAGGCAATGAATACCCAAAATCTCACAACAGGAGGAGAATGGACATGTAGGACTGATAACTCTCATCAACTTACTGAAAGATACATCTGCTAAGTGCACCTTTATCAAACACAAAAACAGACCAAACCAAGACCTGCCACATTAAAAGCATAGAACCTTTCACACTGATAAATTCAACAAATATTTTGCTCTCAAAGAGTAATTATTTCATATTCAAACATCCTTATTAATCCTTCAAATGTACCTCCATTTTCCAAACAGATATCAGAATCATCTCTGTCAACTGAGTGGGTTAGTTAAATAACTATATATATTAAAATAAAAACAGCATCAGGCAATAGAACTGGAATAGAACGTGTTGCCCAGGAAACTGGCTCCTAGCTTCAGCACCCACAGCACACATTTTCAGGTGGCAGCTGATATGCATTGACTTACCTGTTCCATGCAACACACTTTGCTTGATTTGGGTGGTTGTAGAGTTATCATGAAAGAGGGTAAAGCAAGTCCCTTTTTAGGCTTCCACAAGTATCTTTTCAGTACTCCACGGGTCTGTAACTGCATATAATTGCAACAGTGTGATCAACACAAGGAGTTAGCACTATCCAACTCATTCTTGACAAAAGAAGGACGACGGAATGACTTGAGGTGATAAAACTCAGATCCAAGCTTCCAAAATAGTCTGATCAGTCATTTTGCATGCTGTCAGGCAACCCAGCAATTCATTTTTATCAGCCTAAGCACAACTCTTCAGCACATTATAAAAGATATCTTTCCATTTTACTACTTTTATATGGAAGGCAAAATGTCAGTACAGACACCTAAAGACTGAAAGCAGAGTTTGGCTTAATATGCTCAAGATGCTTTTTGTCCTCCTAACTCTCCAAATCATTCACATGTGCTGTGGCAGCAAGCAGTCAACATGTAGCATTCAGTATTATTGATTGGAGTGTAGAGTTCAGGTGTCAAGTTCCAACAACAAGGAATAAATCAAAAAATTCTTAGCGCCTGTACCTGTAGGAGACTGATTCTGGGATCTTCTGCCTTAATTTAAGACTGCAGAGCCTTTGGTCTTGGAGGCTGGAGATCTGGTTAGGAGAAAAGAGTTGTTGGAATGCTTTGCTTTTATGTTATCTCTATGGACTGCATAATCTTTACTGCAGTATCTTTAATGATACTGCAAAAATCTAAAATTCAAAGTCTAACTTCAGGTTACAAAAACCTTAAAATAGATACAAGCAAGCAAGACAAACTACAATAACAGGCAAGCGATGTCTGTAAGAGTGCTGCAAGAGCAAGGATATCTTGCTCTTGTCTGGGCACCCAGCTTGAGCGCAAGTCGGGTGCCCAAGGAGTGAAATGATCAAATACTTTAAAGGACTAAGACAATCTGCATGTTTAACCTTTAAGCATTCAGTTGAACACATTTGGTGTATTGTTTTATTAGCTTCCTTCAATGCAGTGTTCTTTTGCTCTTTCAGAAACAAAGAGTATTTTTTAGAGACCCATCTTCAGGCCATCAATAATATTCTCAGACCACAAAAAAACATAAGATGGATATTTAGCATTAAGATTCACCCACTGTAAAACTAAAACGGACTCACAAACCAACAGGGGATGTGGGTCACCAATCAGTGCTTTTCCCCAGGTTTATCTGAGCTTAGCATGAATATGAGCAACGTAATGATGAATAAACCCTGTAACCTTTGGTAAAAGTACGTACATTTTTTGAATCCAAGTTGCAAATATATATTCCAAAGCCTACAGCAAGTGCTGATCAAGCCAAAATTTTAAAATCCACAGGAATTTAAACAGATGCACTTAAAAGAAACAATCAGTTTTGAGGCCAAACATTTGAAAGAGATCTCACTATTTATCAAATAGAAGTTTGATATTGCAGGTTCTGTCTCACTAGAACCTTAAATTTAAACAATATCACAAAAGCTTCGGAATATTTAGGTAACTTTGATGAAGTACCAAAATAGAGAACTTCAAAAGATATTCAATACTGTTGTTTATCACAGGGCTCACTGATCATAGCTGAAAGATAATGCATCTCTTATTCTTGACAGTGTTTGAACAGTGCTGTGTTTGATTAGTCTAAACCACTTAAAATTATGATATGGATTTTTACAGGTCAGCATTACAAATACTGTCATCTTTCTCCCCATGCTCTGTCACCTGACACAATATGTGTAATCATCTAGTGCAAAGTTCACACAAATCATGCACAGGAAAAATACAGGGTCAAAGATTTGCTTGCTGAAGTACACAGGTGCAAAAAACTGCTAGATCCCTCCCCTCCCCAAACAATGTATAGGGAGGGACCAGTGCAAATAAACCAGAAGTTTTATAGCAAAACTGACACATGTTGAACTAAGCTTATTTATTATTCATAATCAGGCTTCACAGATCCGTTTATCCTTCAAGATAGCCTAGCTCAATATGGCACCTTTCCCATTTGCAATTAATACATCTGCAACTTTTTTCATGGTGTGGACCACATGCTCATGGACAGATCTCAAACTATGATCCTGTTTCTCTTCTATGGATTTTACAAGATTAAAAGCATTAAAAAATTCACAAAGATACTAAGTGTGCATAGACTAGTATCATTAGGGCTTTTTTAAGGACTGATGTATTTTTTTCCCCTCCCTCCCATGTTATAACTGTAGAATTAATTTCCTCTGAAACAAGTTACTGTTATTAATGGTATATCTCACTGTCTTGCAGTCCCACTGTCCAAGGCTCCTTCTTCCAGGCTAATCCCTCCATTTCCTTATTTCATTTGGTATCTTTGAGTTGTAAGACTGTCTGAAAATTTGATCACAAGTGATCAGATTTCAAAAGAAGGACCTGAGACACAACAAGCTGGGGGGGGGGGGGTAAGAGAGAAAGGTAGGTTTTTCTTGCTTGTTTATTTAGATGTGCTTTTAGGTTTCTTGATTGTAAATGCCCCACACATTATAGAAGATTCTTAATTCATGTATATAAGCACCACTAAAACCCTTCACAGTACTTCAGGTTTGCCATGAAGGTAAAGACCATACTATTAAGCCCTTGAGGCATATTACAAACCACTGCTGGAGAACAAGGATATGGAAAAAAAGAAAAATGCATCCACATACAGAGGACTACAAAAGAACCACCTACAACAATTACAGCTTGCTATACTGGATCAGGCAACTGACCCAATCAGTCTTTCATTCCTTTTCCTATAGTGACCAGTACCAGCTGCTTTAGATGGAGGCGCACAAAACCTCTTGCCATAAACAGAAATGGAATAACACGTCAGAGTGAAATTCATTCTTAGTTTCCATTAGGTAGATGGCAATTTATGCCTTAGACCAAAAGGATCACATCTCTCTTCCAAAGTGTCATGCATTTCCATGTTTTTACATTTCTTTGAATGCTACTGAATGAAAGATAATATGTATGATCCTTTTTAGGACCTCGACAGCTGTTGGGCTCAGCGTCATTTCACAGCAATGAGCATCTGGCTAAATGTGCTAATGGGGCTTAAGAGCTCAGTTACAATTGAGCATCCTATTAAAATACATTTCCAAATTCCATGGTCAAGTGTTCCAGCCCTTTTTCTTTACTAAGGCTTAATACTCCAGGTTTCTTCAGACAGACAAGTGGATACAGTGGACTCTTCTGCAGCTTCAAGTATGCGGTTGTAGTAAAACAAGCACTGCATGATTCAGGTTTAACCTTTTTGCAAGAACAGATGTGGTATATTAAAGATTGACTTCTTCCTGCATGAAGCAGCAAAATTCAGAGCTCAGTGTTTCCATCCTAGCTACTTTGCTCAATGGAACCCACCCTTTAACTGTTCAAGAAGCACACACACAGACAAGATTTATATCAAGATCGTTACTTGAACATAATTCTAAGTGTTCTCTCAGTTACTATAGATCTGTGTATTTGACAATAAGACCTAAGATAAGCTGTGCTTCAGTTCACTAATTGAGACATGACTTACTAGCTCAGAAACCAATCAGTTTTCATTGCTAGAGTCATTCTAAGTACACAAAGCTTTATTACACCTCGTTAAATACCCTCTAATTTGGAATGCTTCACTGTCCTATAGCACCTGTCAACATCTAAAGAATGTACGTGGTGTGTGAATGGTAAGTACAATATTTTCAGCACCTCTCTACACTGACTGCTTTGTTCCTCACTGGGTATTATTAACCCATTTAACTCGCTGCACAGTCTGCAGCCCCCCATTATTACTTTTCTAATAAAATAAAAAAACTCACAAGAAAAAGAAAGGCTCCATTAATAGATAGAGCTGGAAAGACAGGACACCCTTTGATTAACATGCACAGTACATCCTGCAAGGCTGAAGTGCTTAAACAAGCAGCACTTACCAAGAATTATAATAATATTTCAGCTCTGCATTAAAACTGCCAGAGTTCAGAGAATTTGACAATTTAACCACTGTAATAGTTCTAAAAACATTTTACTATAATAATACCATAACACAGTAACTCAGAAAGCTGTTTGAAGGGCTACGTTGCACAATGGCCCCTCCTGAAGTTAAAGGTGCTCTCCCCAAGCAACGATTCCAACCAGGCTTTAACGTAAGGACTTTTCATCCTGGTACAAAAGTAGTCTGCCTATATATTTCAGGCAGGCAACACTAACTGCCCCTCCAAGCTCCTGATGACTCAGAAATCATCAGGAAGGCAAAGAGAAGGCAAATATCTTACAACTTGACCCAATTATCATGAAAATAAATGAGCTTTTATGTTGGCTTCAGTACATGATGAAACAACCTCCTACTCGCTACTTGAAAAATCTATTGTTTTCAAAACATACATTTAAATAAACCAAAAAAACCCACAACGCATCAGATGCATCCCACGTAGAACACCAGTAAAGTCAGGGGAGCCACACAAACGCTGGCTTGCAGAATTTGTCAAGACTCTGACAACACCGGCACAGTGATGCACTACGTCAGCCTTCCGCCTCTGGAGGTCTGCGTTCAAATGTCAGTGAAGTTCCAATGGACACTCAAAACAAGAGATAAGGCCATAAACCTCAAATTAATCAGCCAGCTGGCATAGCCGCTAATCTCCATTTCGTATTGGTTAAATGCTTGGAAGATAAGGGCACTACTCAGGTCTGAAGCGAGGGTTACTGACGGGACTGTGTCAATGCTTCTGTGCAACTGCAATATGCCTGGCCCTGGCCACATACACTGGGGGAAGTGAGGAACTGATCCAGCAACATAAAAGACTAATTCACCCATAAATGATTCACCCATAAAAGACTAATTAAAATTAAACATATTTTTAAATCTCTTCCAAATACCCCTAGTTCAGGCAAGTTATCTCCCATTCCCTCTATAGGAGCCCCATTCACCAAAAAAAAATTTTTTTTTTTTAAACTCTTCTGGCCTTCACACTGAAAGGTATTTGTGTTTAAAAGAACAGGAACACATTGAGGTGCTATTCAAAACGGATAAAATCTGCACTCCACTCTCTACCTTTTGAAAGTTATTTCCGATAGCCTTTGAAACATTACCTTTATTGGTGAGTCCCTCTTTGAGGGCCAATTAATCAGAAGGAAACTAGTCTTTAAATATTTTGTCTTCAATAAACTGCCTGTCTTGTCCAGCCTTGAACCTGTCTAGCTCTGCTGTGCTTACCTTTGCACAAACTGAAAATGGTACCTCAAGAGGGCAAAAGCTCTTGCTTGTTATTATATTCACCATCACTTCCCTCCTGCCTTATTAATGCACACAGTCATCACAGGCTAGCTAACAGAGACTTTGTTCTTAAAGATATGCGGCATACTGGTGATGATTTAAAGATAACATATCACTTCCAGGAACCCCTTCCCTGCTCTGGCACTCATAGTGAAAGGGTCACTGCCTGCATCAAGGAAAGACTGAATTAGCATCAAGTCCTGACAGCCAAAAGAAAGACATCTGTGCAGCAGAATAAGCACTCTAAAGGGAAAAGTAAGGAAGCAGAGAAAAGAGATGAGAAGGCGGCTCTGTACAGGTAAACCCTAGGCAGGCTTATCCTCTTTTTTTTTTTTTTTTTTTTTAAGTGCATAACAAGGTTCATGTTTTCAATCAATCAGTGATTCAAAATAACCTCCACGTCTGTATCTGCAGAACGGCTACCTAACCAAATATCCCCCAACCTCTAATGGAGCAATAACTATTCCTACCTAAATGTAGGATTTGGCATTCATCCTTATTACATTCCATTGTATTGTTAAGACTAGTTGTCAAGATGCTATCATTGAAATTGCTTTCGGACCTTCCCACAAAGTGTGTCATCTTGAATTTTACAAAGTATACACTCCATTCCTTTAGCAAGTTATGAAAGAAAACAGTGAAGAACGACAGACGCCTGTGAAAGCTCAGTTCTGATACAGCCTTCCTGAAAGGGCAAGAAGTACAGACGATTACTGAGAAGATGCATCTCTAGACACATTTTCCAAACTGCTGTGGACCTACCTTATAGGAGTTTAATCAAGCCATGCTTCCCTAGCTTGCTAGGGGATATCAGGTGAGACAGGGCCAAAACCCTTCCTAGTTCAAGATAGTTACATTTACTATCCCCCACTCTCCCCAGCGCCTATTACTTTACAATACATAGGAGAGAGATTGTTTTGTATCATTCTTCTTAACAAGTTGACCTCAACTTATTTCCTCCTTACCACCTAGACATTTAAAACGTTTAGTTACTTGTTCCAGTATTTTTCCAGATATTATTATTAAATTGACAATTCCACAGTTTTCTCATTATTCTTTTCCCCCTCAAGACTGGAAAAATCAGCATAGTCTCTCTTCCAAAACTTCACTCATCTCCTTTAAAGATATCAAAGAAGAGATTGAGATTCTCCTTAGAGAATTTACTATGAACTTTATCAGGCCTAGTTTACTTGGAGGAAAAAAAACAACAAAAAAAACACACTAATTATTTTTCTCCCCTTTCCTTTCCTTTTTTTAAGTTTGAGGTCTTACTAGAATGGTTTTAGCCATCCGATCACTGTTCACTAAATGGACTAAGATGGAAGCAAAAAGTAAAAATCCATCAATGAAAAAATCCAGCATCACTTGTAGATGGTATTAAGTAGAAGAGTAGCCGTCATCCTCCTTGTGATAGTAAAATACTTGCAGAATGCTTTTGTCCTTTAAGCCCTTGGTTAGCTGTACTTTCCAACAGCCTCTCATTACATCCTCATGTGCTTCTACAGTACACAAGTGCAGAAATAGTACCGTGCACACATTTTCATTCATGTGGTTTCTTTTAAGTATGGTCTCAAGAACACCTCAGCTCACACTCTTCTTCTACACTCAGAGGAACTGGATCTCACTCCCACTTTATGTGAACTTCGGTGTTGATTTCCTAATCACTGAGGAGCTCACAACCTAAATGCACTGGTCTTTAACTGTACCACCTACCCTTCTTCCACACCGGGCCCTTAAATGGCAGGGGGATAGGCTGTTTGGTGAGTGATATTTTTGTTTGTTTTGAAGAACACCACAGTAGGTAAGAAAATCCCACCCAGGATGCTCTCAGCTGACAACAAGTCTTCAACCCAAGACAGGTGTTATTCATTTACTGCTTGTCCTGCCTGCCCTAAAAGCATTAACAAAACCAAGGGGGTATGTAAGGCTTCAGCTAAGCATTCAACACTTCAGCATTCAGAAGCCTTCACCAGGCACTTCAGAAATACTAGCACAGAAGCTGGAAGTGGTGAGTTCACACAAAGTGTTACATACCATGTGTGGCTGTGGTTTATTTGCAGTCCTGGAAGGGGGGTGACTGTTAAGCTGAATCCTTCCTATGCGTTCCCACTTTAAAGTGTAGTGCAACCTCCTATCTCCCACCAAATAGCTACAGAGGGAAGCATATCTCTGCAGTCAGCACTGGCTGATTCCCACTCTGATCCTCAGCTGAACTTCTCAGTAACCAGAGTGCTGGAACATTCAGCCAGCTGTTTTAAACCAGACAAGCTTCTTTATAAACAGACAGTCTTCCCATTAAGATTCACATACTTTTACTGGAAAGATGATCCAGCATATACTCAAACATTTAAAGCAGAACTATTTTTGCCAGCGAAGTTAAAGAAATGTAAATGTAAAGTTCTCCCGTAAGCCCTCAGACATGAGTTTCTAGTAGTTTCATAGCTCTCATATTATAAGCTATGTTTTAGCTTGGCAAATTACCCCACAGAAAGGACTTTGTCAATAAATACAGCATGCTCTAATCACACACATACTCACATATCAGGCCTCAGTTCTCTTGCAGTCTGTAATGTCTGAACCCGATTTATGAGTCTGATGCAAATCCTATGGAATTCAACTGAAAGACTCCCATTGACATGAAAGTTTTAGACCTCTACACTTAAAATAATAAACCCCCGAAATAAATAGTAGATTAATTCACAGTGACAAGTAGAAATTCTATCGACCCTGTAGCCTTTGTTTATACAGCAGGTTACTCTTAAGAGTAAATAATACTGTATTAAGCTCTAAATGTCAGATGTATATTGGGTGCCATCAGGAAAGCTCCATTTACACACAAAGTATTGTGCACTGCTACGAATGACAAGCAAATTATTTTCATTTCAATTGTATGAAAAGTAACATGTAAGCAAGCTTACACAGGCACGTGACATCATTTCACTATTTGAGCAGCAGCATATGAGCTATTTCCACTGAAATTAACTCAGTAACATTATTACTGATTTTTGCTCTCTGAAGTCACATTGCACTTTCCTCTTTTTACTCAAAGCAGTAGGTTCTTATTTTATTTTCCTTATAAGCAGCAACGCATTTATAACAGAATTTTTCAAAATTTAAGCTGAGTCTCCATTTAAGCCAACAAATACTTTTGCTCAAGAGAGACAGCATTGCATTTGTTCTGTACATGAGTCCTCGCACCTCCAGCAGCGCTTACAGTGTTAGTCAGCACTTTTATTTCTAGTCATTAATAACCTCAGCAGGAAGCAAAAAGCACATCTGAAAGCCTTCTGATATTTTCCTGTCACACAAAAGTCAAAGCCCAGAATAAAACAAAAGACTTCTAAAACAGAAAATTTACAATAAACTGCTTAGAATAAAAAAAAACTTAGATTGCAAATCCTGAACACATATTAATTTATATTTTTGCACCCACATATTTGTGTCAGAGTTAAAGACTGTCATGTATTATTTGAGACTGCATAAGTGTTCACTGTAAGATGTTTTTACCACTGCTGTTTTCTACCTAATTTCAGCCATCTTCCTATCCCAAATAGCCCTGTGCTCATTAACCAGAACATTTTAAGAGGGATTCCAGCAAAAGATCATTAACTGCTACAACACACCTCGTATTTGGTTAGAGCCTTTAAAATGAAATGTTTTCAACTAACAAGCACCAAGCCAAACGGAGCTTTCAGACCCCACTTCTGTGGCTCCACAGCTTGAGGGCGCCCGTTTCAGAAGAGACAACGGACCAAAGACAACTTCTCATGTCCCTCATGGGAGCTTAAAAGATGCAGGAGGCCCAAACAACGAATGCATATACCATATCCTGTAATGCGGACTATAGCTACACACCGCATTTCTGAAACCATCATAACATCATATTGCTTAAGAGTTTGACTAAAGCCTGCAGAGATTCCATCTCTGTTCCCTGTATATTTACATACAAAATTTTGGTATAGATAACTGCATATGACTGAATACATTGCTTCCCTGTGGTCATGCAAGTGCTAACAAGACCAGAACTCAGGGTAAATAGGAGCTATTAGTTATGGATGGAACATTTTATTTCAACAGAAACAGCTGGGCTGTCTGCAAACATGCTTTCCAAGAAAGAAGAGCAATTTCAGGTGGACAGTATAGTACTTCTCAGAGCAAGGTCTGATATGCAGAGGAATACCTTCTCCTCTCAGACCTGATTTGGAGTCCACATAAGGCAATGGAGGCCATTCCATCTCATCCAAAGGGAGATGGGCCAGGCCTCTACTGAGCCGGGTAAGTTCCAATTACATGATTAAAATATATTATTTCTACAGAAGAGTCAAAAGATGCTACTCTTCACTATTTACCATTTATCAACACAAAAACTTCATTCTTGCTGGTCAAACAAATGACAGTCACAGAAGTACTGCTGTAACATTGGAAATGCCCTGCAAAATAATCAAATGGCCGTGCAGTCAGCCTACTAGCTGAATATATTCTGAATTTTAAAGTAAACTAGGTTTTCACCAACATGATATAATAGACTTACTACTTGATTTGGGGATAGGAATCAAAAATAGCATCCTTTTACATTGCTCATCTGAGTTTAAGGCCAGGTTTCCACACCACTTTCTTACCTATGTTTGCACAATTTTAGCATTTCTTGCTGCAGATGCAAAATTGGCATTTTTGTTACAAGCTCAACGTACAGCTCCCAGTCTGTACTCAGTTGGCAGGTTCATGTATACAGGAACACATAAAACATGCTAATTAAGGTTTACAGATTACATTTGCAGTGATGATAAATTATATTGGTCAGCACTTCTAGCACTTTTGTGCAACTTCTTCCCTAAAAGGCTGGGGGGGGCAGGGGGCCGAGGTAGGAGAGCAGCAGTTGAGCCTAACTGTGAGGATGTGAAGACAAAGTCTTTTCCTCAAGTTTTTAAGGGTTATTCCTTACAGCAAAGCTCACAAGAGTTTAACATTTGACCAAAATGAGACAAAAAGTCAGACCAAAGCCAGAAGTAAACTCACAGCTAACATCTACCTCATGCTTATGTCAAATTACATAAACATAAGAGAGGCTTGACAGCTTATCGGGGTGCAAATTCCTCTGCAAAAGTGATTAATACAAAGGGTGGGACAGGCGATGCTCTGATTCAAGTCAATAAACAGACTCCCAAATCACTGGCTCCCCTCTCCAGCTCCCTGTTATCTGAGTCACAACTGTGGCTATTTGAGATGCCCTGCACAAAGCGGGTCAGTCACCTCAGGTTTAAAGTAACAACTGCTGTCATCCCACTCTTAAAAACACAACAAAAAAGAACTATTTGGATTGAAAATACCAGAAAGCCCACCGTGCTGGGAGCAGAAAACCTGTATCCTTGTCTGTGAATGAGTTTGAAAAATGCATACTTAAGACCTTAAATCACCTTTCTACGTAACCAGTGAATACATTCGTGAACATCACGGGTAAAAGTAAGAAGTCTCTAGGAAGTGTGTTTCCATACTACATGCTACTTACAAGTCAGTGTTGTTCGCTTATTTTAACTGAACTGAAGGGAGAAAGAAATACAGCATTTAAAGGAAGTTTTGCAAGGTCAACTTTTAGAACTTACTTATTTGCATCTTCACATAGTTTTCATACATTCGCCTCATTAATTACCTGTTTTAAAAATTAATTTGAAGTCTCCACACTTACCGCTTTGGGGGTTATCAGCCCTGTGGAATACGCACATGTCACTGAAAGTAATCTGGACTTACACCTACAAAGCAGGTTATCTCAGCTGAAGGCATTCTGCAAGTTATTCATCAAAGACAAATGGACTGATGCGAGACAGCAACATGATAAATGCTGAGGACAGCACCCGGCAGAGAGCTCACTGTCTCCATCTCACAAGCAGACCCAACAACAAGCAGTCAGTTCCAACGATGGCAGAAAGACTTCTCGCAGCTGCTTATAAAATGGGAACACATGAACTCCATCCGAGACAAGTTACTCTGGCAAAATCCTCACTTTCTTCTGAGCTCTGTTTCAAATCTACGTACAAAGAACTGAGAAATGAGTTTTCAGCTATAAATAAGATGCTGACTTCTTTTATGAAAAGATCTCAGAGCATGTAGAAGAAAAGAGCAGACTACAGAAATTTTGCTAAGTCTACAAAAAGTTATTTCAACAACAGAAGATGTTTATTTGAATTTTGTTTTTAATTATTTCATTTACTCTATTCCAATCCATATTCATTTCAATAATATTGTCATAATCACTTGTCTCCCAAAATACCAAGACACTTAAATTTTGCCTATCTTAAAAAAAAAAAAAAGTTAATTGCAATCAGTGGGGATATCACCTCCTTAAAGCTAGGCTTGTTTATTGGGTATCTTCCTAAAGGGCAGCAACAACAACAAATATCCCTTAGGATCTTCCTTAATTTTTAATTTGTTATAATTAAATACATGCAAAAAATCAAGGCTTTGGAAAGCTTTAGGAGTATCAGATTCATTTATATTGAGCCTAGCTCTTCATCTTCTCCAGAGTTGTATGCTTTTCCATAAAGAAGCTTTCCATCAATAAAGAGGAAATGTTAAAATCTTCAAAGCTACAGACAGACTAGCTTAGAAAGGCAGAAATGAAATTGGAGACATTCACCTCCATTCTGCTGACTCAAATACAGACAGCATAAGAAACACACATAACTCCTCCCTGATACCTGATGTAAACATAAGTCTACACAGGGACAGTTTATGTCTACCAACCACCGGGCAGAATCAAGTCCAAAAGTTGCTTCTTGATACCTTACACAAGCACTCAAGATGAACTTTTTCCTCCACTCTTTCATCAATCCACCTAAAACCTGGCAGAAGGACAACTGGGTATACCCCGATTATTTATCAAGTCAGTTAATACTAACATCAGACTTGTTACCTTTCATTTCACATAAAATATTATTCTTTTTCCAAAAGTGTTGATACAGAACTGAAACTACCTTAGGAATTTTGAAAAACGAGCTCTCACTAAATATATTGACCCACCATTCATTCCATTGTATATACTTCTGTGGTGAGGTGACAGCTCATCTGCTACTTGTCTCCTGAGGGGACCTTCTCTGCTGCCTCCACTGAGATGTTTGAGATGCTCTGGGCTCCCTCCAAAATGTTGTTTGAGGTGCTCAGGGCTCGTACCCCTCACTTTGTGCAGATGTTCTGGGCTTCCGCTTGGTGTGTGCTTTGAAAATGATCTGGGCTGCCACTGCTGTGCTTTTGATGCTCAGGGCTACTGCCAGGCCTGTGCTTTTGAAAGTGTTCAGGGCTACTACTCAAAACGTGCTTTGGGAGAGTTTCTGGACTGCTGCTGCTGTGCTTTTGTTGCTCAGGTGCTTTCACAAGGGTTTTGTGATGTTCTGGACTTGGTCCTTTCAGGTGATGATCAGGACTGCCAGAACCCCTAGGCTTCTGGAGATGCTCGGGGCTGATGCTCCTGTGTTTCTGATGCTCAGGGCTTCCTTCACCCCTGGTTTTTTGAAGATGTTCTGGACTAGTACTCGGATGATGTTTATGATGGTCTGCACTGTCTGGACTTCCAGTGCTAGAAGTACTACTCCCATCACCAACATCTCTTATGGATGTACTTGTTGCAGTTAACTGGCACAGGCCGATTTGGCTGTCAACAGAGCTCTGGCTGCCTGCTCCACCAGTCTTCTCCTCATCCAGCAACACACACAATTCTTTTAGCTCCAGCTTTTCTTTAACCACTTCTTCTTGCCTCACTTCCAATCCTTTCAGCTTCTGTAGGTATGAGGCAACCTCTTTGTGCATAATGCTAGCACTGTGCCTGCCCAGTCTCTGCCACTCACGGGATGCTTTCTGGATGATGATAGGCAGAAAGGCAAGAAGGTAACAAAGGTCTCAGTTCCTGGTTATCTTCTTGCAGCTTCTGATTGATATCCTTTAAAAGAAAGATAAGCATGAGAGAAGAGTGTCTAAAAAAATTAACATTATACCATTAGCACTATACAAGTCAGCGAACGGCACTGCTACAAACCATCAGCTAAGCACTCAAGTAAGGCATAAACAATTGTGTGTGTAGATCTGGCATATTATAACTGCATCATGTTTCATACTAACAGAACACCTGTCCAGTACAAAACTGAATATGCAGAGCTAATTTGGAAAGGTTCAATGACTAACTTCCGATATGGTATGAAAATTTCAGGTGTTTAATTAATGCCCAAAGGAAAAACAAAAAAACAAAAACACAGTGAGAAATCCAGATGATCATACTCTCTCATGATGTTCTCACTCCCTCAAAAATACTCACTTGTAAAGTTATTGCTGACTAAAACCAGAAAGTACATCAGAAATGGTAATCTCGCTCAGATAATTAACAACATTTATATTCTGTTCCCTAAAGCATATTCACATATAAAATGAACTTTTTAGAGATTTAAAATATTTGGGTTTGTTTGATTTTGCTTCAGATTTGCATAAAAGAATCTTGTCTGTTCTCAATCAGAATTGGTTCAATCACTCTGAAATGAAATAATCTGCTTTAATAGATTTTTCACTTCTAACAAAACAAAGCAGTACATGTTCCCAGTGCCCTTCTCTAACTGAAGAACAGTAATGCTCTGAAGAAAAAAACATTCAGGCTCTTACTGTAGCAGAAGAATACAGCAAAGAAAACATTTTCAGTATTTCGCCATCCTAGTTTTACTAAGCTGGCTTGTAACCATATTTGTCTTCTCTGGTCTAAATGTTCTTCCCTTATGTCTGGTATTACAAGCTTAGCCTTATGGAAAGACCGTTTTAGCACAGTTTCTTAAAATAAAAAAGGAAGCTTTTGCAACTCTGCTGGGTGCATGCCTGAGTGTGTGACCTTCCTCTCAAAATGACTTTGAACTTGACCAGTTTCAACCCAGGTTTGACAAAGGAAAAGTCTCAATGAGGTCGCAAGGTAACCTGAAAAACCTATACAGGATAGGGATTCTTCAGATGACCCCATGGTGGAAAAAAGTTGAAGTGACAGCCCACAGTTTATCAGTCAGAATATCTAAGCAGGCAGCAGCCATCCACTCAAGCCAGGCACAGCTGTTCATCCTTACTCATGGACCTGTTCCTTCACATGGGACAAAGAAGCAAGTAGGTACCCACATACCACTGAAATCCATTGGAGCCCAGAGACCTTGTTCTCCCAAATTCCTTTTAAAAGTTTCAGCTGAGACATCTGAACAAAAGGTGGAAGCTGAACATCACTTAGGAAGTTCAGAATTGAGAGAGGAATTTGTCACTCCTTCCTACACATTTTGGCATGCTTTGTTACTTATCTGGCAGATATATAAACCCATATAACATCACAACACCTTTGAACATAACCAGGAGAATGATATTGCTGCTGTAATTTAAATTGCATTTAAAATGTAAGCTCTGTTTTCACTAAGCTAATATCATTGATGGGTCTCTTTTACCCCCAGACACCTTCTATTGCCAAAATGGAGGGAGGCAGGATTGCTGTACGCTCCAGAACAGGAAAGCTTGGATTATCAAGGACACTTTCTCAATAATTTAGTTGTCTAAAACCATTCTACAAGTCATGAACTCTCTTCTGTTGTACCCTCACATAACAATTCAAAAGGCCACACTGCATCTGGGTCTCTCCTCCTCTCCAACCTCACCTCAACTAAGGAATTTTACAAAAAGTGCCACGTGTCACAGCAACAAGACAGATAATGCTTTGTAGTCACGTCCGCTTTAAAGTAACTTTCAAGTTCTCCAATACAGTTATACGTGGTATATCAGGGTAATTCTCTGGCAGTAGTTACACTGTGTGGGAACAAGAGAGAATTCAGGGAGAAAGATAAGAGGGCACACAGGAAAAACAGTACGTGGCAGCCAAAGCACATCACCCTTTTGCAACATGAGTAATGAACTAGCTGGTGAAGGCCAGACAGTTTGTTCCAGCTGCACGGCGGAGGAGGGAGCGATATGGAGGTATCACAGTCCACCCCTGACCACAAAGGGTTGCATCCCAAAAAATAATTGCTGCTCACAGACTAACTGTTGACCTATAGTACCCCTAGCCTCATTATCCCTGCTTACCATATTAAAAATCACGCCCTTTGCTGCATAACAATATGTAAATAAGGGGGGCATACCCCCAACAACTGCGCAAATGGCAATCTGGCCAATGAAGTATGTCTGCCGCACTTCCACATCCCACCTTCAGCAACTATAAAACAGAGAATAGCTCACTAAAGTTTTTGGAAGGGAAGAAAATTGAACCGCTGACCTGTTCACTGGAGATTGCTGACGAGCGAGCCTCCTTCTCCCCTCCCCCAAACAGGGACGCCTCTTTGGTAAGACGTGCGCCTCCGACAAACGTTGGACGTTACCCGGGAAAATATATTATTATTGAAAGCGCTTAATTGTTAGTTTGAGCTCATAGAAAGAAAATTTGTAGCAGCAAGTGCATTTATCAACAGCAATTCCGAACCTGTTGTATCTGTCGCTTTAATAAAACCTTATTCTTTTTACTTTGCGAAACTGTCTCAGGGAAAGTCCTCAAACAGGGGGGCTCTGGCAGGCAAACGTAAATTATAAAGATAAGGAAGGGCCTTCCGTCCCTCCCTTTCACGCGACACACTGTCTTCCCAATTCTCAGAAGCAGGGAAGGAAACATTAGGGACTACGCTTCCCACCTAGCAAGAGTTAAATTAAGAAGGCATAAATCATCACAGACTTGGTCTGCCTCTCAGTGCAGTCTGTGGAAGTACACCATTGAAAGGGACTTCCTTAGAGATGCATCCTCAGATGTCCTTTCCAGACAAGGAAACTAGAGAATGATTCTCATCACTCCAAGGCAGAGCCTAGTAAGTCATCTTAAAAAAACATGACAAAAAACAGCATAGGCAAAACAAAGCCTTTTGAATCTCTACAGCTCCGCACATTGTATTCTTTCACATGTATTTCAGATAGAAACACTGAATCTTACCAGAAACCAACGAAGTCTACTGCAAAGGTGACAAGAATTAGATGTTCCCATCAACCCAAAGCGCAGTGGGACACATTATAGAACAGCTGTGCTCCACACACCGCGGAATAGTTTCTCACCGCTTTTAACCGGGCACTTCATTTCAAGCAGGCTCAAATCCTATTCGCTTTTCACGCCATTCTCGGCAAGAACCGCCAGCACATTCACCTGACGAGGGCTGGGCGACGCCACTCGCGGGAGATGCAGTCGTGTGCCCGGTACCTACGTGCAGGGAAGTTTTCCGCGCAAGGACCCCGCACCGCGGGAAGGTCGCCAGCCCCCGCGCCCCCCACCTCGGCCCCGGGGCACCGTCGCAGCTCGGGGCCGCCGGCCCACGCCCCACGCGTGCCGGCAGCTCCGCCGGGCGCAGCTTCGGCCCTGCTCCCCGGCACCGCTCCGTGCCCGCCGCTCCGGCACGGGCGGGCTCCCTTTCTCGCCGCCGCGATGCGCTGGGGACGCACCGGAGAAACTCGCCCCCCCGCCCCGCCGCCCGCTACCTTCAAGCCGCGGATCTCGCCGAGGTGGAGCTGGAGGCGGCGGTTCACCTCGCGCATGAGGCTGCTGTGGTCCAGCATCGCGCTCCTCTGCTCGGCCTCGGCCCGGCGGAGGCTGCGGATCAGCTCCTCCTTGCTCCACGTGAGCAGCTCCTCGTCGGACACCTTGCACAAGTCCTCGGCCGCCGCCGCCGCTTTCGACGTGGTGGCGGCTAAAGGGCCCGAGCCCGAGCCCGGCGGGCTCCTCACGCCCCGGGCGCCCCGCGGAGGCAGCCCCGCAACACCGCCCCAGCCGAGGGGCTGCGGCCCCTGCGCCCGGCCGGCGCACACCCCCCTCCGCGGCCCCCGCCCGCCTCGCGGCGCCGGCGAGGGCAAGGGGAAGGGCCCGGAGCGCCGTGGGCAGCTCTTCCCGGAGGGAGGGGGGGGGGGGCCGCCCCGCTTCCAGCGAGGGCAGGCAGCGCTCCGCCCGCCTAGTTCGTGCCTCCTGTGCCGGTATAGGATTGGGGGGGGGGGGGAAATGCGAAGGGAATCACCTCCGGCCCCAAGCAGCGGATCCTGGAAAAAGAGAGGAAGAGAAGAAGGAAAGGGTGTGGAGGAAGCCGGGCTAGAGTCTGGGGAGCAAACGTCCCCCTTCCAAAGGAGGAAGAAAAAACCCCAAAAACCCAGGTCTTTCAACAAGTCAACGGTAGCAGCGCGCGTCTCGTCCTCCCTGCTCCTTAAGAGCTGCTCATCCCTTGAAGCCGTGCTGTCTAACGAGGGCTGCTGTGGCAATCGATTTCTCTTCGGGTGGCAGATGAAGCCACGCAACAGATGAACGCAAAGTCCCGAGCCGAAGCCCCATCGTGCACGGGCGGACGGGCGGGCAGAAGCGGGAATCCGCGCAGGGAGACCGCAAGCGCTCCTCCGAAGCCGCCTCTTCCCGCCGGCTTTGTGCCCCCGTGCGCGGGCGGCGGCCAGGGGAAGGGGCGCAGGCGGGGGCCGGCGCGGCCGCCCCGCGCCTTGGCATGTGCTCGCAGGGCGGCGGCGCGGCGGCAGCAGCCAGAGGCGCCGGCAGACGCTGCCGGCGCCGAGGAGCGGGCGCGGGGCGGCGCGCGGCTTTTGAGCGGGGCGCGCACCACGTGGGAGCCCGCGCGGCGCGGGGGAGGGAGGCGGGGAGGCGGCACCGGCGGCCGCGCGGCACCTGCGGAGGCTGCTCGCCGCGGCGGCCCGGGCGGGACACGCGGGCCGGGTACCCCGGAGCTGCCGCGCGAGGGGTGGGCACAGCCGTTTGCTTTCGCTTACCCTCTGCTGGTCCTCCCCCCCCCACACACCTCCCGAAGGGGCAGGGCAGCTTCATGGAAGCCCATAAAAAACGCTCACAGAAAGCCCAAAGGGAGAGATTTGCTTTTGTGCCCCCCACCTAGCTCAAAGCACACCTAAACAGAGCATCAGCGCTCTCCTAAGGCCTACACAAGCCTCACATTTCCCTCACGTGGTTTAAGTGACGCTTAAGTAAGCAATTTTATTTCTGGAAATAAATGTACAAACACATTCAACTTCACAGAACTTCTGGTACCTCTCACAGGGCAGTTTGCGAGTCGCAGTTGATTGCCAAAAGCCAGCACCGCAGCAGCTTTCACCTCATCTTTCATTTACAATGGGAATATTTAAACTTTATAGACCTAATTCTTTCCAGACAAAACTAGATGCAGTCCCGTACTCCAACTCTTTACTCAAGCTGAAGGTAGCATACCATGAAAAAGTAATTAAGATTGGGATATTCATATTTCTTCTTTGAAAATATTTAGCAAGTGCGTTGTGGAAGGCTTACATTTTCCAATTTGCGTAGAGATACAAAGGCTCTATATAAATCTGCCTTGCAGATGATTTGAGAATGAAATTAATCTATTCTTGTTGCTCATGAAAAAAGATGATACATTATATCTCAATGACAGAAGTCGATGAACAGAAATTATTAAGTAAATGACTGATTGAATGCCCATTTTTAAACCACCTAGTTCCCCCAGAACAATCCCCTGCAGACGGAGCAGGGTGCCATATTAACAGGCCCTTACCACCTTTAATTTTGCAATTTTATAATTACTTGGCATTAAAGAAGATTTCTGATTCTTAAGAGGAAAGTTTAAAGTTCTTAACATCTCCACTTTTCTCTTGTAAATCACATCGGTAAATCGTGAGGTTGTGGTGTGTCAGGTCACAAGGAGGGCTGGCTCTGGGAGAAGGCAGTTGCACCTGGAGAATGTGCCCCTCATGGCCCACCATCATTGTCCCAGCAGACAACTTGGAAAAGTTTCCAAGAAATAGTATTTAACCTAAGTAGAGCACAAGCCACTGCTTCAGAATTGCCAGCAAAACATTGCCATCCTCAGTCAATTCCCAGCAATTAGGAATGACACACATGATAACTTTTGGAATATACGGGGAGCAGAAAGGAAAGAGAACCAAACTGCTGTGCATTTTGTCACAACTGACGTAGGACAATTGCCAAGGGCAAGTGCTTCTGAAGATAAAATGAAAGGCTGCAGTACAAACAATTACTTCTGACAAGGAAATATTAGAGGCCAAACAAAAATATGTTCTTCAGGGGACTAGTATTTTCCCTATTTGTAACATCACATAAATAATGCACACAAAGCAAGATCACTGCATAGGGAATTCTTGCAACTGCAGCATCATGTGATATAGAAGTAGATCTAATCCAGAAATCTAATTTTCTAGGCTAACATAACAAACATTCATCAAAGATTTAGATATAAGATTTTAACCTCCTAATACCTGAAACCAGAGACAATTGGGTTCAATACTACAAAGCCTGAAGAACTGGAGATAAGATGCCTTTACATAAGACCCCAGAAGAGACTCTTGAAAAGCTATGATTAAAAAGAACGTACCTCAACTATTTTTTTTATCAGGTACTCAAACGCTACGGAAGTAGGCAGCTGTCAGATGTCTTAGGACTTTGTCCCAAAACTCACTGGCTTCAATAGGCAACTTTCCATTATTTGTGGGGAGCACTGGATCAAGTATTGCTCAATCACTTACCTGTCAGCTTTATTCCTGATCTCTTATTAGAAGCAGGCTACCATTTGTACACAGAAAATGACAGAAAAAAGTAGAAGATGGATATAGCTAATAAAAAAAAAAGCTCAAAAAAAACCCTGAAATCACCTCTTTTTGCTCTTGACAGCTGGCATCCCCTTACAGTTCCAGTACTCCAAATGGTAAGAACTTCCTTATATTACCAAAAATGCAAGATTGTTAAAGATTTTTGCAAGTCAGCCATGCGCTAGAAAACCCCAACTGATTTAACTTTGATAAATGTCTTTTATAATAAGAGCAAATATACTCCTTTCGCCACTAGAATGCTTTTCTGTGGGATTTTTAAGCAGGGAGCCTTATCAGCACTAAAAACAAAACGTTATAAAAATGCATGAAATAGAGTCTCTAATGGCAAGCACACACGGGAAGATTTGCTGGCTCCCCAGTTATTGTTTTGGAAATAAAACAGATTCTGGAACCACACCATCCACAAATTTACACAAATTCAGAAAGTCCCTGGTCTTGGTTTGGGGGGGGGGAGGGGAAAGGGAGGTATTCTTGGACCAAATTGGAAAGCAAATTCCCCCAGACAATCTCCCAAGAGGATCAGATGTTGAAGCTCACCTCAGAAGCAGTTATTTCAGGGGGAAAAAAAAGAAGGAAAAGAAAGTCTGAATAGAAACGGTTATTCCTATATGTTCTTCTCAACCACAGGCAAGAATGAAGGACTAGTTGGGCAAGTTTCCTCACTACTGAAGACATGAAAAAGCACAACCACAACCAGATACTATTAAAGAGATTATCGGTTTAAAGCCAGTATCCCTTCTTGAAACAGTGAGAGAAACGTGTTGGTCCCACACAGAAATTAGGAATCTCCCCATCTTTGTGCTACCATCTTCTTGTTTCTAGTCTTCCAGGGTCATAAATCACAGCTTAGCACCGTGACACATCTTTCTGTAGAAAAGCTGTCACGAGACCAGGCTGAATATGTCCTATCCTGGTCTTAGACAAGATAATTTTGAGAGAGGAAAGCCATCATCTGCACCCATTCATGTAGGACACATATGAAGATTTATCCATCAATACACGTAGAGGACAAGCCAGTCTTATTTCTTTGTATGGACAGTGGCAGCTGTTCACTTCACTGGGATTCTGAGGATAGCAATTGCTCCCAAATCACTTTTCCTAAGTCTACATCTCAATAATCCAATTAAAATGTAAGAGAACTAATTAAAACTGGTGGATAATGATAGTAACAATAGCATTTTCTGTTTTCAAAGCACTTTTACAGGCATTAACTAATTAATGGATAAAGTGAGCTTAAAAACAAATCAGTGCAGGATCATAGCATACAATTAGAATTAACATTTTAATTACTCTCCTTCTATGACTACTTTATTTACAAAATTCTGCTTATTTCTTTGTATATGTGTGTAATAATTAAAAAGGATTCTGTATAACTTGTTACAAAGCAATTCTAGAGTTTTTGCACCTCCCTGTAAGTTCAATAAGAAATCATGCATCTGCTCTTTAATTCTCTCTTCATTTTTGCCTTTCGAGGTCAGTTCCAAAGACCCCTATTAATTTAATCTCTGCTTCATTTGCTTAGACTTTGCACATGCACAGGGGTCTCTATGCAGTAATTTCAACCCTAGAGCAACTAGGCTGTACCAGAAACAAAGTGAAGCTCCTCAGGAGAAGCCAGAGCAGCTCCTGTTAGACTGGGACTGAAGTGCTCACATGCAGACAAAACAACCAGATCTGGGAAATTCCAGGGGCCAAATCCCCATCGCTTCTTCCTGTGTGGCTATATCTCTCTGAACTCTTAGAGCGATTGCAGCTTCCACTGACTTACCTCAGAAATCACCATTTCTTGTACCACTGGTACTAAAACCCCAGCGGGGCAGAGCTCACCATAGGGTAACTGCTTCTGGACCTGCTTCTCAGGCAGTTTTTCATCCTGAGCCTTCTGTTGCTGCAGCTCCACAGCAACTTAAATGCAGCACGCATATATACCTGCACATGAGCCAAACACGGAAGTCTTCCATTAGAAGAAACTGAGGCTTCAAGAGGCAGCAAAACAAAGACATATTCTGGTAACTCATCTCTCCCTGATGCCAACCTTAATCTTACATTTTGAAATTACTTCCTTTCAACATCTATTATTTTGTGCCTAACAGACTGACCTTTTGGAGAAGGGAAAAGTTCCTTCTAGGTTTGCAGGCCACTGCTCTGCAGGAATGCTGGGCTGAATGCCTGGATACCTCAGTTTTGGGAGATTTTCCAACAGTTTTCAAAGATTTTCAGGTATTAAAAAAAGTAACCACAAAAGCCATAACAACCCATACACGCTACTTGTCATACACAGCTTACAATAAAAAGAAGTCTCCCGCAGCTGACAGGGTACATGCATTTGCTTTTTCTCCACAAAAATAATTTGAAGCAGAGTGCCTTGCTGCAATGAAACTTTGCCTGCTGATACTTTCCTACCCCTCTCAAACTGCAGAGAGCCTGGGTTTGGCCTCCTGCTGTTTTGCACACCTGGTTAAGAAAAATTAGTTCATATTGCTGCATTTTTCCCACTACATGTGTGGGCTGGGACTCTCTGTGCTTTGCTGTTCTCTTTCTTTCTTTATGGATCAATGCAAATGGCCCGGGTAGAGTTTCTTGTAAGAATCTTTTTCTTCACACATCCCTACGTAATCGTCAAGCATTGCATTTCAATTTGTGAGTGTGCAGGAACACAAGCATTTATGCAGCCTGATACAGTTACCTCATTCAAATGACTTCCCTTTTCATGTCTTAATCCTTTATCTAACTGCAGAAGCCTCTGGGCAGCTGATATCCATTCCATAGTCTTTGTTGTACTAGTCACATTTTTCCAATCAATGAAATCAGTAGCACACTTACCATATTTTCCCTATTGCATAAATAAATATAAACCTAATACCTCGAGCACATAGGTTTACGTGACAGAGAAAGTGGAGTACACTAATGAAAACCAACAGAGATTTATGCAAGTCAGGCTGAATAAAGCTCTTGCTAATAATTCAATCATCAGTCAGATTTTTCCACTTGAATTACTAAAATACCCACAAAGTTCTAGCTTGAATGTCTAGTGCTGATTTCAGCAGTGTCTTGGGACGATGTTTTGGCGCAGCTTTCGCCGGATTTCCCGTTACAGCAAGTACCTGCCGCGCACAACAACCACTAGGGCGAGGCGGGGGGGGGGGAGGGGGAGGCGCGCGGCGACCGTTGGGGGGGGAGGGGGAGGCGCGCGGCGACCGTTAGGGCGACAACGAGGCAGAACGGCCAGCGACTGTTACGGCAGCCTGGGCGGGGAGCGCGCGGCGGCCGTTAGGGCGGGGCGCAGGGGCGGGGCGCGCGGCGGCGGCCGCCGTTAAAGTGAGTGGGCTGCGGTGGGGGGTGGCTGTTGGGTGCTGTGATGGGGCGTGTGTGGTGGGGGTTGAGGGTTTTGGTGAGGTGTCCTGCCGAGAGAAAGTGTCAGTCCTGGAGAAGGGCTGGTTCTCAGCCTTGTGGGGGAAGGCAGCTGTAGGCTGGTGCCCGGGTGCCAAAACCCAGACGGAGGCAAATTGCTGCTGCCCCGCAGTCCCCAGGGAGTGGGGAGGAGGTGGCGGTGGCACCAAAGCGGCCTTGCAGGGGCTATAGCTGCTGGGGGTGAGTGGGGCTGTGTGGCAGCCAGCGGTGGGGCTGCCCAGCTGCCTGTGCCATGCGCTGGGGAAGCCTGTGAGAGTGGTGAGGTGACCCCTGAGCGTGCCTGGGTTTTAAAGCCATTTTGGGCTGCGTTGGTGTCCCCTTGGTAGCTTTGCCTCTGCACTCGTGGCTCTTCCCTCGGTTGAGAGGCATTTCTGCTGCAGCATAATGTCTGCAGCCTGTTGCCCCCCAGACGCTCCCCTGGAAGTGCCCTTGTTTGTGTTTCCAAAGCCCTGAAAGTGCTTCCTAGTGCAGCCTGTCCCAGTGCAGGCAAGGAGGCTAGTGCAGTGCAGCCTGGGGGTTCCCTAGTGAAGGCAAGCAGCTGTGTGCAGCAGCTCTTTGGTCATGCCCTGCTTCAGCTGTGCTCAGGGCACCTCTGAAGTGTGTGTTTTAAATGCTAGCAATGTGTGGGAGTGCCTTCTTGAAGGCCAGTGGCCTCTTAAAGCAGACTCTAGCACTTGTGTGGGTGGTGTGAATTTGCCTTGCAGTAAAGCTGTGGCTTGTTGAAAGCTGGTGGGTCTGGGTCTGCTCTCACAGTGGAGAGTAGAAGGATTTGTAGACTTGGGTGGCAGTTGCTTCCTGAGGCTGCCTTCCGAGTCCCTTAAGGAGTGGTGTTTATCCTGGGGAGTTACAGGCGAGGTGTGACTTTCAGGCGTTGGGTCAGTTGTGAAAGCGTCTCTGAAAGGAGACCCCAGTCAGTCCTGACTGCTTGTCGTCAGCTTCAGAAGTATAAATGAGAAAGCAAAAAGGGAAGCAACCAAAGCCAAGGAGCCTTGATCAGGTGCTGCTGGTATCCACATAAGCAGCGGTGCCCTGGTGGAGTTGCTTGGCCTTTGAGGTGCATCCCTGCAGAGCTGCTTTTCCCTTTGGCTAGGTGTTAGGCTGCTTCTGGCTGTCTGGCCCTGGCTTGCTTAGAAGTGTGGCCGTGTGGCCTGTGTTGAGGAGGGAAAAGCCAAAGGAAGTGAGCTCCAAGGGCTCCATTGCCCCTGGGTGGTCATTGAGTGTGTCCCTTTGTGTTAAGCACCACAGGGTGGGACCTTGCTGCTGTGAATGGGCTGCAAAGGAGTTGCTGTAGGTGGGAGAGACAGCTGCTGAGCTTGTGCTAGCTGCAGGGGAATGGCAAGGTGGGTGTGGGCAGTGGTCTTAGGCAGGCAGGGTGCTGGTGTCCTGTGGTGTGGAAATGTGCTTCTGGGGCAGGCTTTTTATGGTCCTTTCCTGGCAGCCTTGTGCTGCCTTGGAGAGCAGGTGGGAACTTGCCTGAATGTTCTCAGTGAGTAGCTAGCCCCGAGGCTGAAGGCAGCTGGTGTTGTGTGGCTGGCTGTTTGAGTGTGTGGCTTGTGTGGTATCAGTAGTGGCTGCTTTATCCTGGCCTGAATGTGCAGTTGTCCTTGAGGGCGGGCGGGCTCCTTCTCAGCAGTGCCTTGTGGTGGGAAGCTCTGCAGCCTCCTTGTGGGGTTTGTTTTATTCGAGATGCTTGTCTTCCTTGGCTGTGGATCACCTGCCTGGGAAGATGTGCAGGAGCTTTAGCTAAGACTGTTACCAGGACCGCATGCGTAATGATTCTGTCAATATGATAGTTCCAGGGAATAGAATGAATATGTATAATCATTCTGGGAAATTCAGTACATATGTGAGAGAGCAATAGAAACTTTGGATGATGTGAGACATGGTGTGCACGTTGGGTGGAGCTATCCCTCGTGCATCCGGCGCTGTAATAAAGAGAATGCCTGCTTCTTAATACTACATTGGTGTTAAGGAGTTTTTCCTCCCGATTTCGGTGACAGCTTTGGCACCCCAGATGGGACCCTGCTTCTGAATCTCAACGCATCTGTGGGATTGCAGGACCTCCAGCCAGCACCGAGGGATTCTCAGGGAGAACCTCTGATCTCCAGACCAAAGAGCTCTGAGTAAGCCCCCTGGGAAGGTAAAGGCATTCCTTTCCTTAACAGGTCAGGTTGCCCGCTGGTCAGATGCAGTGAGCCTTGCAGAGTTGGGTTAAAAGGGTGGAAAAGGTGGGGTTGCCCGCCTGTAAGGTGTGGCGAAAGCCATGCAGGGAGGTCAGGTTGGGCTCTGGAGGTCCCTCAGGGGGAGGAAGGTAAAGTTATTTGTGCACAATTGTGTGTTTATGTGGCAATTTGACATTTGGAATGTTATTGGACTTTGTTTTGTGGATTTTGTGGTTATGGGTAACCAAGCGTCGAAAGAGGGGGCGATTTGGAAGAATTCACCCCTGGGAGGTATTTTGAAGCATTGGAGAGAGGCGGCAGGTCCGCCGGGAGGTACACTTACCAAGAGAACAATTAATTGAATACTGTAATCATCGTAATCATGTATAGTTTAGAAGATCAGGAAAAATGGCCTAAGAATGGAAGTGTGAACTACAATACCATATTACAATTAATGTTGTTTTGCTGGAGGGAGGGGAAATGGGATGAAGTAATGTAGGTAGATTTGTTTTTTGCATTAAGAAACCACCCTGAATGGCAGAAAGATTGTGGGATGATTCCAAGGGATCCGATGATACTAGCACTAGAGAAGGAGGGAAAGGGTCAAAAGTTGAAAAGGTGTTGTTCTGCTTGTAGTATTGGAAAAAGGTGTTTAAAGTATGAACAGGAGGAGGAAGAAGATTTGGAGTTGATGGTTGTTCCCCGACAGAGGTTGGGGGAGGATATTGAGGCTATGTGTGGGGCTGAAGGGGCAGAAGGATTTAGCCCGATTGCAGGGAGAACAAGAGGAACAAGAGGATGACAAGGGGAAGCGGGGGGGGGAGGGGGGGGGAGGGGCAGGTGGTTTACAGGCTTCCCTTCTGCAGGTGGTTGGAAATAATGGACCAGTAACAGTTAAAGTACCTTTCTGTATAATGGAGTTAAGGTCCTGGAAGGAAATAGCAGGGAACTATAGAGAGGATCCAGAGAGAGTGGCTAAAGTGTTTGAAACTCTAATTAGGACTCAGGATCCAGACTGGAATGATTTACAGGTAATATAAGACACCCTGCTAGATGATACTGAAAAGAAGATGGTATTAAACACTGCTCGGAAGCAAGTGGAAGGAGCACTTGCTGGTGGGGATTTGCAGGGGATGCTAGATCAGAATTTTCCTGCTGCAGAGCCAGGGTGGGATCCTAACCAGCCAGGACCCCGGGGACTCTTAACAAGATATCAGAGATGGATAATGTTTGGCATAAGACACGCCCTGCCAAAAGCAGTTAATTGGTCTAAGCTATATGAGGTCAAACAAGAACCAACTGAATCCCCATCTGCTTTTGTGGAATGATTAAAGGCTACTGCCAGGAAATCTACCAACCTGGATCCTGAGAAACCAGAGGAAGCCCAGCAGTTAGCTTCAACTTTTATGGGACAATTGGCCCCAGACATAAGAAGGAAACTTCAAAAATTAGAGGGGGCAGATTGGAGAGATCTGGGGAAAATGTTAGAAGTGGCCTGGACGGCTTTTAATAATAGGGAAAAGGAAAAAGAAATGCGACATATTCGAAGGGAGTACCTAAGAGAAGGGAGATTGATTGCTGCTTTAAGCAGGGCTCCTGGAGGAGCCTATAGAGAAAGGGAAGGCCCAGGAGGGGGTTACCGAGGTGTGAAAGGGAGTAAGAGAAAGGGAACATGACCTCCTTTTGTGCAACCTCATCTAGCAGATCAGTGTGCGCAATCTGCAAAGAAAGGGGGCACTGGCAAAGGGAATGTCCTCAGGCTGGGAACTTAGCCCCAGCCCTGCAAGCCATTAAGCTAATGACCTTAAAGGATGAATCCTGAAGGGGAGCTGGGGAATCATCCGCAGCCGAACCCCTGGTTACACTAAGGCTGGGAAATGAAGAAGTAGAATTTGTAGTTGCTCCAGGAGCCACTTACTCTGTACTTAATACTTGTAAAGGAAGCTTTAGCCATGAAAGTGTAAGCGTTGTTGGTGCTACAGGGAAAGGAGAGAATGGGCCCTTTTTGCAGCCCTTAAATTTTAAATTGGGAAACCAATGGGTGACTCATCAATTTTTATATATGCCTGAATGTCCGATGCCCTTGATGGGTAGGGATTTATTGGATAAGTTGAACACGCGGATAACCTTTAAGAATGGAGAGGTGCAGCCACTAATACCTGAATCAAAAGCTGTGGAAACAAGAATTTTTATGTTACAGAGCAGCACGCAGAAAGCGGAGGAGGAGATTCCTGCTGATGTAGAAGATGCAGTAGTACCCTTGGTATGGGCTAGTGGAATTCCAGGTCGGTCTAAAGTGGCGAAACCAGGAGGTTGTTCTAAAATCTGTGACTAAACCGGTAAGACAAAAGCAGTATCCTATTAGGTGGGAGGCTAGAAAGGGGTTGGAAGAATTAATAAGTAAACTTTTGAATTATGGGTTACTGATAGTGTGAATCAGAATATAACACCTCAGTATTATCAGTAAAGAAACAAAATGGCAAGGAATAGAGGTTGGCTCAGGATTTAAGAGCCGTGAATCAGATTGTTCAAGATATTCACCCAGTAGCGGCTAAGCCATCTACCTTGCTGACATCCCTGAAGGAGGACCATAAATGGTTTACTGTACTTGATCTCGGGGATGCCTTTTTCTGCATACCTCTAGACCAAGACAGTCAGGCGATATTGGCCTTTGAATGGGAAAGCCCCACCACCGGATGCAAAACACAACTTACTTGGACGGTGTTCCCTCAGGGGTTCAAAACCAGAGCAACAATATTTGGCAAGCAATTGGCCAAGGAGCTGGAATCATGGAAAAGGGAAAACCTGGAAGGAACAATACTGCAGTATGTAGATGACATTTTGTTGTCCTCTGCGGAGACTAGGGGAGAGTGTCTACAGATGAGCATAAGCCTGTTGAATTTTCTAGGACAAAGAGGCCATTGTGTAACAAAGTAAGGCTCAGGTAGGGAAAAAGACTGTGACTGATTTAGGTCTCGAGATTTCACAAGGACAACGGAGACCGGGAGCTGACAGAAAAGAAGCGATCTGCCAAACTGCAGAACCAAGAACTGCACGAGAGCTGAGGGCATTCTTGGGTATGGCCGGATGGTGCAGACTGTGGATTCCCAGCTATGGGCTATTAGTAAAACCCCTTTATGAAATTTTGAAGGGGTCAAACAAGAGCTACCTACTATGGACCCCTGAATGCCAAATAGCTTTTAAAGACTTAAAAAAGGCTCTGTCAGCACCTGCATTGGGACTGCCCAATTTGTCTAAACCCTTTGAGCTATTTGTACATGAACGCCAACATCTTGCCCTGGGCGTGCTGACTCAGAAACTGGGAACGTGGAGAAGAGCTGTGGGCTATTTCTGCAGACAATTGGGCAGTGTGAGTAAAGGATGGCCAGGGTGTTTGCGTGCTGTAGCCGCAACTGTTCTTTTGATCCAAGAAGCTGGAAAATTCACAATAGGACAAAGAATCATAGTGTATGTTCCACATATGGGAACAAGAGGGGGGACATTGGCTGTCTCCAAGCCGTATGCTCAGATATCAAGTTATCCTGTTGGAACAGGGTGATGTGGAACTCAAAACCACCGCAGCAATCAACCCGGCGATGTTTTTGAACTCAGAAGTAAGGGACCCCGAGCCCTTGCACCATGATTGTCTGCAAAGCATTGAACACGTATATTCAAGCGGACAGGATCTGAGAGATGAACTGCTAACTAATCCTGATTTGGAACTGTTTACAGATGGTAGCAGCTTTGTACAAGATGGGAAATGGGTGGCCGGATACCCAGTGGTCACAGCTACATGGGTAATAGAGGCTGGGTCCCTAGCCATTAACGTGTCAGCCCAGAAGGCAGAATTGATAGCATTGAGACAAGCCTTGAAGATAGCTGAAGGGAAAAAGGTAAATATAAGGACTGACTCAAAGTATGCATTTGGGGTAGTCCGTGCACATGGGGCTACCTGGAAGGAGAGAGGATTGCTGACTGCTCAAGGATCACCTATTAAATACAAGGAAGAAATTTTCCGACTTGTAGAGAATATTCAAAAACCTGGGGAAGTGGCAATAATGCGTTGCAAGGCACACCAATTTGGACAAGCCACAGTAAATGTGGGTAATCGATTAGCCGATAAAACCGCTAGAGGTGGCCGAATGAGGCATCCTTGTATTGGTACCAGTAAAAGAGGTGAAGCTGCCAATTCTGAAACCTAATTACAGTGAGGCAGATCAAAAATTAGCATCACTGTTAAAAGCACCCCCAAAGGGAGAGGGTTGGTTAATAACGCCTACAAAACAGGTCATTGTTCCACCGCAGATAATGACCGAAATTGTAAAAAAGAGACACGAAGAAACACACTGGGGTAGTGAGGCTCTGATTTCTAGTCTTCAAAACTCGATTATATGTGTAGGAATGAGTGGAATAGTAAAGTCTGTGATGGCAAAGTGCCCTGTTTGTTTAAAAATTAATCCTATGAACAGGAGAAGACTGCCCCTGGGGACCACTAAGCCCGGAAGATCCCCCGGAGATTATTGGCAAATTGATTTCTCTGAATTACCAAGGCAAGACAGTTCTAGATATCTCCTGGTATTAGCTGACACCTTCTCGGGATGGCCGGAAGCTTTTTTCCCTGTTGCACCAATAAAGCTAGGCAAGTAACTGAAATATTGCTCAAAGACATAATACCAAGATTTGGGGTACCAATAGGAGTGTCCTCTGATGGGGGCCCACATTTTGTGGCAGATAGTCCAACAGCTAAGTAAAATTCTTGGTATCAAGTGGGATTTACATACCCCGCGGAGGCCTCAGTCGAGTGGGAAGGTAGAAAGAATGAATCAAACTTGAAAGCAACAGATTAGTAAGATATGTCCAGAAACTTCTTTAAGATGGCCCCAGACCCTTCCACTGGCTCTTTTAAGAATCAGAATACAGCCAAGGTCTAGGAGTAAGATTAGTCCTTATGAGGTATTATATGGGGAAACCATACCAAGCGCCGCTGATTCCAGGGGAGATCCCTGTAAAAGGAAAAACAGATTAAAGTTCTATCTGATTTCTTTAGGGGAAGTCCTTGCAGCTCTCTGATGGCATATTATTTTGACAGGACTGCTCGTGTTGGACACCCCTGTCCATCAGTATCAACCGAGAGATTTCGTATACATTAAAAAGGTGGAACTCCAAACCTTTACAAGAGAGGTGGAAAGGACCTTTCCGGGTACTCCTACCTACTTGCACTGCACTCAAGGTGGAAGGGATCAAAGCTTGGGTTCATTACACTCGAGTTAAGCCAGGACCTGGGAGTGAGTGTTGCTGAATTATTTGTAACTTTTGCTTGTTTTTGCAGTTAAAGCGTCTAATTGTTAAAGCGTCTAATTGTTAAAGCGTCTAATTGTTAAAGCGTCTAATTGTTAAAGCGTCTAATTGTTAAAGCGTCTAATTGTTAAAGCGTCTAATTGTTAAAGCGTCTAATTGTTAAAGCGTCTAATTGTTAAAGCGTCTAATTGTTAAAGCGTCTAATTGTTAAAGCGTCTAATTGTTAAAGCGTCTAATTGTTAAAGCGTCTAATTGTTAAAGCGTCTAATTGTTAAAGCGTCTAATTGTTAAAGCGTCTAATTGTTAAAGCGTCTAATTGTTAAAGCGTCTAATTGTTAAAGCGTCTAATTGTTAAAGCGTCTAATTGTTAAAGCGTCTAATTGTTAAAGCGTCTAATTGTTAAAGCGTCTAATTGTTAAAGCGTCTAATTGTTAAAGCGTCTAATTGTTAAAGCGTCTAATTGTTAAAGCGTCTAATTGTTAAAGCGTCTAATTGTTAAAGCGTCTAATTGTTAAAGCGTCTAATTGTTAAAGCGTCTAATTGTTAAAGCGTCTAATTGTTAAAGCGTCTAATTGTTAAAGCGTCTAATTGTTAAAGCGTCTAATTGTTAAAGCGTCTAATTGTTAAAGCGTCTAATTGTTAAAGCGTCTAATTGTTAAAGCGTCTAATTGTTAAAGCGTCTAATTGTTAAAGCGTCTAATTGTTAAAGCGTCTAATTGTTAAAGCGTCTAATTGTTAAAGCGTCTAATTGTTAAAGCGTCTAATTGTTAAAGCGTCTAATTGTTAAAGCGTCTAATTGTTAAAGCGTCTAATTGTTAAAGCGTCTAATTGTTAAAGCGTCTAATTGTTAAAGCGTCTAATTGTTAAAGCGTCTAATTGTTAAAGCGTCTAATTGTTAAAGCGTCTAATTGTTAAAGCGTCTAATTGTTAAAGCGTCTAATTGTTAAAGCGTCTAATTGTTAAAGCGTCTAATTGTTAAAGCGTCTAATTGTTAAAGCGTCTAATTGTTAAAGCGTCTAATTGTTAAAGCGTCTAATTGTTAAAGCGTCTAATTGTTAAAGCGTCTAATTGTTAAAGCGTCTAATTGTTAAAGCGTCTAATTGTTAAAGCGTCTAATTGTTAAAGCGTCTAATTGTTAAAGCGTCTAATTGTTAAAGCGTCTAATTGTTAAAGCGTCTAATTGTTAAAGCGTCTAATTGTTAAAGCGTCTAATTGTTAAAGCGTCTAATTGTTAAAGCGTCTAATTGTTAAAGCGTCTAATTGTTAAAGCGTCTAATTGTTAAAGCGTCTAATTGTTAAAGCGTCTAATTGTTAAAGCGTCTAATTGTTAAAGCGTCTAATTGTTAAAGCGTCTAATTGTTAAAGCGTCTAATTGTTAAAGCGTCTAATTGTTAAAGCGTCTAATTGTTAAAGCGTCTAATTGTTAAAGCGTCTAATTGTTAAAGCGTCTAATTGTTAAAGCGTCTAATTGTTAAAGCGTCTAATTGTTAAAGCGTCTAATTGTTAAAGCGTCTAATTGTTAAAGCGTCTAATTGTTAAAGCGTCTAATTGTTAAAGCGTCTAATTGTTAAAGCGTCTAATTGTTAAAGCGTCTAATTGTTAAAGCGTCTAATTGTTAAAGCGTCTAATTGTTAAAGCGTCTAATTGTTAAAGCGTCTAATTGTTAAAGCGTCTAATTGTTAAAGCGTCTAATTGTTAAAGCGTCTAATTGTTAAAGCGTCTAATTGTTAAAGCGTCTAATTGTTAAAGCGTCTAATTGTTAAAGCGTCTAATTGTTAAAGCGTCTAATTGTTAAAGCGTCTAATTGTTAAAGCGTCTAATTGTTAAAGCGTCTAATTGTTAAAGCGTCTAATTGTTAAAGCGTCTAATTGTTAAAGCGTCTAATTGTTAAAGCGTCTAATTGTTAAAGCGTCTAATTGTTAAAGCGTCTAATTGTTAAAGCGTCTAATTGTTAAAGCGTCTAATTGTTAAAGCGTCTAATTGTTAAAGCGTCTAATTGTTAAAGCGTCTAATTGTTAAAGCGTCTAATTGTTAAAGCGTCTAATTGTTAAAGCGTCTAATTGTTAAAGCGTCTAATTGTTAAAGCGTCTAATTGTTAAAGCGTCTAATTGTTAAAGCGTCTAATTGTTAAAGCGTCTAATTGTTAAAGCGTCTAATTGTTAAAGCGTCTAATTGTTAAAGCGTCTAATTGTTAAAGCGTCTAATTGTTAAAGCGTCTAATTGTTAAAGCGTCTAATTGTTAAAGCGTCTAATTGTTAAAGCGTCTAATTGTTAAAGCGTCTAATTGTTAAAGCGTCTAATTGTTAAAGCGTCTAATTGTTAAAGCGTCTAATTGTTAAAGCGTCTAATTGTTAAAGCGTCTAATTGTTAAAGCGTCTAATTGTTAAAGCGTCTAATTGTTAAAGCGTCTAATTGTTAAAGCGTCTAATTGTTAAAGCGTCTAATTGTTAAAGCGTCTAATTGTTAAAGCGTCTAATTGTTAAAGCGTCTAATTGTTAAAGCGTCTAATTGTTAAAGCGTCTAATTGTTAAAGCGTCTAATTGTTAAAGCGTCTAATTGTTAAAGCGTCTAATTGTTAAAGCGTCTAATTGTTAAAGCGTCTAATTGTTAAAGCGTCTAATTGTTAAAGCGTCTAATTGTTAAAGCGTCTAATTGTTAAAGCGTCTAATTGTTAAAGCGTCTAATTGTTAAAGCGTCTAATTGTTAAAGCGTCTAATTGTTAAAGCGTCTAATTGTTAAAGCGTCTAATTGTTAAAGCGTCTAATTGTTAAAGCGTCTAATTGTTAAAGCGTCTAATTGTTAAAGCGTCTAATTGTTAAAGCGTCTAATTGTTAAAGCGTCTAATTGTTAAAGCGTCTAATTGTTAAAGCGTCTAATTGTTAAAGCGTCTAATTGTTAAAGCGTCTAATTGTTAAAGCGTCTAATTGTTAAAGCGTCTAATTGTTAAAGCGTCTAATTGTTAAAGCGTCTAATTGTTAAAGCGTCTAATTGTTAAAGCGTCTAATTGTTAAAGCGTCTAATTGTTAAAGCGTCTAATTGTTAAAGCGTCTAATTGTTAAAGCGTCTAATTGTTAAAGCGTCTAATTGTTAAAGCGTCTAATTGTTAAAGCGTCTAATTGTTAAAGCGTCTAATTGTTAAAGCGTCTAATTGTTAAAGCGTCTAATTGTTAAAGCGTCTAATTGTTAAAGCGTCTAATTGTTAAAGCGTCTAATTGTTAAAGCGTCTAATTGTTAAAGCGTCTAATTGTTAAAGCGTCTAATTGTTAAAGCGTCTAATTGTTAAAGCGTCTAATTGTTAAAGCGTCTAATTGTTAAAGCGTCTAATTGTTAAAGCGTCTAATTGTTAAAGCGTCTAATTGTTAAAGCGTCTAATTGTTAAAGCGTCTAATTGTTAAAGCGTCTAATTGTTAAAGCGTCTAATTGTTAAAGCGTCTAATTGTTAAAGCGTCTAATTGTTAAAGCGTCTAATTGTTAAAGCGTCTAATTGTTAAAGCGTCTAATTGTTAAAGCGTCTAATTGTTAAAGCGTCTAATTGTTAAAGCGTCTAATTGTTAAAGCGTCTAATTGTTAAAGCGTCTAATTGTTAAAGCGTCTAATTGTTAAAGCGTCTAATTGTTAAAGCGTCTAATTGTTAAAGCGTCTAATTGTTAAAGCGTCTAATTGTTAAAGCGTCTAATTGTTAAAGCGTCTAATTGTTAAAGCGTCTAATTGTTAAAGCGTCTAATTGTTAAAGCGTCTAATTGTTAAAGCGTCTAATTGTTAAAGCGTCTAATTGTTAAAGCGTCTAATTGTTAAAGCGTCTAATTGTTAAAGCGTCTAATTGTTAAAGCGTCTAATTGTTAAAGCGTCTAATTGTTAAAGCGTCTAATTGTTAAAGCGTCTAATTGTTAAAGCGTCTAATTGTTAAAGCGTCTAATTGTTAAAGCGTCTAATTGTTAAAGCGTCTAATTGTTAAAGCGTCTAATTGTTAAAGCGTCTAATTGTTAAAGCGTCTAATTGTTAAAGCGTCTAATTGTTAAAGCGTCTAATTGTTAAAGCGTCTAATTGTTAAAGCGTCTAATTGTTAAAGCGTCTAATTGTTAAAGCGTCTAATTGTTAAAGCGTCTAATTGTTAAAGCGTCTAATTGTTAAAGCGTCTAATTGTTAAAGCGTCTAATTGTTAAAGCGTCTAATTGTTAAAGCGTCTAATTGTTAAAGCGTCTAATTGTTAAAGCGTCTAATTGTTAAAGCGTCTAATTGTTAAAGCGTCTAATTGTTAAAGCGTCTAATTGTTAAAGCGTCTAATTGTTAAAGCGTCTAATTGTTAAAGCGTCTAATTGTTAAAGCGTCTAATTGTTAAAGCGTCTAATTGTTAAAGCGTCTAATTGTTAAAGCGTCTAATTGTTAAAGCGTCTAATTGTTAAAGCGTCTAATTGTTAAAGCGTCTAATTGTTAAAGCGTCTAATTGTTAAAGCGTCTAATTGTTAAAGCGTCTAATTGTTAAAGCGTCTAATTGTTAAAGCGTCTAATTGTTAAAGCGTCTAATTGTTAAAGCGTCTAATTGTTAAAGCGTCTAATTGTTAAAGCGTCTAATTGTTAAAGCGTCTAATTGTTAAAGCGTCTAATTGTTAAAGCGTCTAATTGTTAAAGCGTCTAATTGTTAAAGCGTCTAATTGTTAAAGCGTCTAATTGTTAAAGCGTCTAATTGTTAAAGCGTCTAATTGTTAAAGCGTCTAATTGTTAAAGCGTCTAATTGTTAAAGCGTCTAATTGTTAAAGCGTCTAATTGTTAAAGCGTCTAATTGTTAAAGCGTCTAATTGTTAAAGCGTCTAATTGTTAAAGCGTCTAATTGTTAAAGCGTCTAATTGTTAAAGCGTCTAATTGTTAAAGCGTCTAATTGTTAAAGCGTCTAATTGTTAAAGCGTCTAATTGTTAAAGCGTCTAATTGTTAAAGCGTCTAATTGTTAAAGCGTCTAATTGTTAAAGCGTCTAATTGTTAAAGCGTCTAATTGTTAAAGCGTCTAATTGTTAAAGCGTCTAATTGTTAAAGCGTCTAATTGTTAAAGCGTCTAATTGTTAAAGCGTCTAATTGTTAAAGCGTCTAATTGTTAAAGCGTCTAATTGTTAAAGCGTCTAATTGTTAAAGCGTCTAATTGTTAAAGCGTCTAATTGTTAAAGCGTCTAATTGTTAAAGCGTCTAATTGTTAAAGCGTCTAATTGTTAAAGCGTCTAATTGTTAAAGCGTCTAATTGTTAAAGCGTCTAATTGTTAAAGCGTCTAATTGTTAAAGCGTCTAATTGTTAAAGCGTCTAATTGTTAAAGCGTCTAATTGTTAAAGCGTCTAATTGTTAAAGCGTCTAATTGTTAAAGCGTCTAACCGTTAAAGCGTCTAACCGTTAAAGCGTCTAACCGTTAAAGCGTCTAACCGTTAAAGCGTCTAACCGTTAAAGCGTCTAACCGTTAAAGCGTCTAACCGTTAAAGCGTCTAACCGTTAAAGCGTCTAACCGTTAAAGCGTCTAACCGTTAAAGCGTCTAACCGTTAAAGCGTCTAACCGTTAAAGCGTCTAACCGTTAAAGCGTCTAACCGTTAAAGCGTCTAACCGTTAAAGCGTCTAACCGTTAAAGCGTCTAACCGTGTTTTTTTTTCTTTTTTTAGGTTACAAAAGGAAGGGGTGCTAGGTGGTTTGGTAAGGCACAGAGCATGCTTGGGCCTGGTGCAGTGAGTGAAAGGAGCTGGATGCCAGGCCAGAAGTACCCCCACTGGCAATGGTTTTAGTTCTGCTTTGGGCCTAGGACTCTAATGTGTCGCTGGGAGAAGAATGCCTCTGGGGCCACATTGCCCCCTGTGGGTAGGGAGCAGTTGACTTGGTCAGATCTGTGTTGGAGGTGGAAGCAGCTGGCAGGCAGAGGGTTCCCTTTTCCCAGTGGTGGTTTCTTGGCCGAAGCCAAGAAACTGCAGCAGCTTCTCTTTCCTTCCGTGGTCTGCTCTGCGCTTGCCTCCTCTTGAAGAGGATGTGCCTGTGCTCCTCAGCGAGTTCTGCCAGGAGCTTGGGACTGCTGTACGTTTCTGATAATCTGTCTTTCAGCATTGTGGTGTTTGCGGTGGTGATCTGCAGGGATGAGCTGCTCTTGCTGGCTGGAGTATGGCTGCACTGACAAGGAGTTGGTGCCCACCTGAGGCTGGAGCAGGACTGCAGGTGTGCCAGGGTAATTCTGCTTCTATCTGGGTAACTTTTTTGAAGCTCAGCCTTGCTGCCCAGACTGACAAAGTAGATAGAGCTTAAAAGCTGCTCTTAAGATGCCTGGAAATAGGAGGTGAGCTCAGCTGAGAGTGAGCTGCTGGCTGCTCTGCAGGGACAGCTGGCCAGAAGGGAAGAGTTCTGGGAGGGCAGGTTATGTTTATGGTGGTGGCGAGATGAACAGAGCTGATGCTGTATGAAAGCAGGGAGAAGGCTGGGGGTTAGAGTGAGCAGAGGTGTGGCTTGTGTGTGCCCAAGCAAGCCTTGCTGCTGGTCAGGGGATCAGTGATGGCAGGAGTGGAGTGGAGGGCTGCTCCTTCTTGGGAGCTGAGGAAAGCCTTTGGAAGTGAAAGGGGGTGGCATGATGTTAAGAAGTTGGGCCGCTCTCATTTTGCCAGGGGCAGATGGGGAGGGCTTTTGTCTGTGCTGTTGAGGTGGGGGCGGGTGTTGCCTGGTGGGGATTTGGGGGTAGTGCTGTCCATGCAAGGGAGTGTCCCAGCAAGGCCAGGGAGCCCAAGTAGTGCAGGTGGCTTGCCCAAAGGCAGATGCTTAAGATTGTCAGCAGCTGATGAGCTGAGGCAGCTGCAGGTGTGACATGTGTTGCTGGGGTGCCTTGCCCCCAGGGCAGCCCTGGCATGTGGCGTGCACAGCTGAGAAGCCAAAGAGGTGGGGGAGAAGGAGTGCTGCTGTTGCTGCCCAGGATGCCAGGTGGCAGCTAGTGCCTGCAGGCAGGGCCCCTGGCCCCCAAGCAGATGTGCTTTGTGCCAGTAGGTTGCCCTTTACAAGAGGGGTTTCTCTGGAAAATGAGGAGCGCTCCTGTAACTTGGAGCTGCCAAATGGGTGGTAGAGGGGGGCGGAGGGGGAGGGAATGGACTAAAGTCCTTGAAGCCACCTCTTTGGCATATCTCCTCTGGGCAGAGTTGTGGAGACAAGGAGGGGTTTGGCAACCTGTTGAGTGACACTGTTGTCAGAGCCTGGTGCTGCTGAGGGAGGAGGGTGTGTGTGTGTGGGGGGGGGTGATAGCCCTGTTGTAAAGTACAGTTGCAGAGAGGGCTGCAAGGGTGGCTTGGTGGCTGGAGCAAAGGTGGGGGGTGGCAGGTGCTTTTGTGCCTGGAAAATGAAGGCTAGCAGGGCTGGTTGCTGTACTTGTACACAAGTCTTGGAGTTGAGGAAAGAAGAAGCCTTAAAAGGCTTCAGAAGCTTGGAGGCATAGCCCCCTAGGTGGGAGGCAGGTGGTCACTGGGGCATTAATGTGGAAGTGAAGAGCAGGTGGAGTGGCCTATGCCAGGGAGAAGTGGCAGTATGTATTGCCTGCTGGAGTCAAGTGAGTTGACCATGTCCCAGTAAAGGGGATGGTTCCTTGGGGTGCCACATGTCAGGTGGAGGCAGGAGGAGAAAAGTGTTGGGAGCACCTTGAGCTTGAGAGCAGGATTGCTGTGATTTTTGAGTGCTGGTGTGTGTTTGGGGAAAAGGTAGAAGAGCAGGCTAGAGGAGAGGGGAGAGCAGCCAGGGAGGGCAAGAAAGCAGCTTGGCAAGGAGCCTGTGCATGGAAGCCATTTAGTGCAAATGGGGCAGTGTGAGAGCAAGCTTGCTGCAGGCAGGCAGGCTAACATGTGCTGGGCTTGTTGTCCTGCTGTGTCAGCCTGTCTTGCCTGTTTGACCCCCCCCCAGCAGCTGAGGTGGGACAGCTGAAGGTAGTTTGCCCTAAAGGTGTGGGAGGGAGGGTGCCCAGGCCTGCCTGGGGCACTGGTGGAGAGTGGATGTGTGGGGGCTGGTGGGGCAGGGCAGAGGAGTTGAGGACCCCCAGAGCATGTCAGGCTGAAGTTGCAGTGTGGCTTTGTGAGGGAGAGCCTGCCGTGAGGTGGGAGCAGCCAGGGGAGCTGTAGGGGTGTGCCAAGGGGCTCGTGAGGGTCAGAGAGGACAGAGGGCTCCCAAGTGTGAGCCCAGTATTTTGGGGAGCATGGCTTTTGTGTGCAGTTTTCCCAAGCTGCCTGGGCTGAATTGCTGTCAGGTGCCAAGTGCAGCAAGGGCTCTTTGGCTTCCCCCCTGCCCAGGTGTCAGTGGAGCTAAGCTCTAGTGGTCCAGTCTGTGCCCTTCTGCCCAAAGCTGCAGCTGCTTTGCCAAGTGGAGGGGCAGCAGTTTCCTTTGAAGAGAAGAGGATGTTGTGGAGAGAAGTTTGGGGCTGGTTGTCTGGAACAATTCCAGCAGCTGGCTGTGTACTTGAGGCCTAGTGCAGGTTGCCAGTGCCCAGGGTTGTGGGTGTGGGAGCTGCCCACTTGAGCATGCTGTGCAGGGGAGCTGCTGTGTTTCCTGTGTGAGTGAGTGGTGTGTGTGTGCAGGTGTTGAGTGGAGAGCTGGAGGTGCCTTTTGTTTGGAGGAGCAAGTAGGGCTGGGTGTTTAGTGGCTCTAAAGCAGGAAGGAAGGAAGGAGGGTGGTAGGTGTGAGCATGGAGCAGTGGGATGGTCTGGCAGAGAGGTGTTGCCTGGGTGAGCAGAAATGAGTCCTTCTTTCGCAGGACTGCCTTTTGGTGCTTTGGGGGACGCGCCTGCCCCTGCGTGGGATGTGCTTCTCTCTTTGAAGGTTCCCTTTTGTCCTCTGCATGGACCCTGACTCTTTGTGCCAGAGGGGGTTAGCTGCTTTGGCCAAAGCCCTTGGGAGATGGTCCCGCACACTTCTTTGGTGCTGCCCGGCAGCTTTTCCCTGGGGCTTGGCCACTTCTGGTCAGTGTTTGCCAAGAGAGGACTGCTCTGAAGAAGTTGGGGATATCTCGGAGGGTGGGGGCATGTGCCTCAGCTCTGCTTTTCAGGCCCAGGAGGGGCAGCGCCCAGAGATGCAGTTTGTACTGATGGCAAGTGTTCCTTAGTAAAAGGCCTCAGCTTGCTGGGACCCAAAGCCTGAGACTGCTGTGGCAGAGCGCGTGGGCCCTCGGTTGTGCCCTGCCTTCTCTTTGGTGGCAATGGCTTTGCTGTGTTGGTCGCTTCTGGGGGCGTTCTGTGCTTTGTCATACGCAGCGGTGGCAAAGTGGTGTCTGCAGGGCACAGGATAATGGCAAGAGGGAAAGGTGCTCAGCAGAGCCAGGACTGCTGCAGCTTCCTGGTGTTGATGCAGTTTTGCAGAGTTGGAGCCCTTTGCAATCTCTGCAGTGAGAGGCAATTTATAATGCTGTGTGCCAAAGGTACCCTGAAAAGCCTCAGCTGTTTGAGCCCTGGGCAATCCTCTAGGCATGACAAGAGGCTTGCAGTTTCTCTTTTTTGGCAGTGCCCTCCTTCCTCTCGGGTCTTTGGAGGTGCAGCCTGGAGTCCTTGCAGCCTCAGTGGTGTGCTGCAGGAATTGCCCAGGCTGGAGTGCAAGCTGTATTGCAGGCCCTTGACAAGGAGTGTTTTTGCTGCTGCTGGGCCAGCTCTGTGGAGGCAGTGTATTTCCCTTCAGTTTTGGGGAGGGTCATGACAGGGTTCAACTGGTGGAAAGTTACAAGCAGCAAAGCATATGGGAAAGGAGAAGCAAGGAGCGAGGTACAAGGAGTTACAGGTAGCAAAGCGTATGGGAAAGGAGAAGCAAGGAGCGAGGTACAAGGAGTTACAGGTAGCAAAGCGTATGGGAAAGGAGAAGCAAGGAGCGAGGTACAAGGAGTTACAGGTAGCAAAGCGTATGGGAAAGGAGAAGCAAGGAGCGAGGTACAAGGAGTTACAGGTAGCAAAGCGTATGGGAAAGGAGAAGCAAGGAGCGAGGTACAAGGAGTTACAGGTAGCAAAGCGTATGGGAAAGGAGAAGCAAGGAGCAGGTACAAGGAGTTACAGGTAGCAAAGCGTATGGGAAAGGAGAAGCAAGGAGCGAGGTACAAGGAGTTACAGGTAGCAAAGCATGCTTTTGGAGGAGCTTGGAGTTGTTTCTGTGTGCTTATGAGGATGCTGCTAGCTTCTGTGCTCTCCTTCTCTAGGTTCCTGTGTGGCATCCCTCTGCGCGCTGTCCGAGAGCCTTCTGCATGCACTGTCACGTATCGGAGAGCAACAGCTTCCTGGGCTGGATTTCGATCAGAGCCATCAAGATGAAGCGTGCACATCATCCTGCATGGTCAAATCTCCAGGTGAGTCCAACTGACCAAACTCTATTCTCTTTATGGGTTGGTGTCCCTGCCAGGATCCTTGAATGTGTACCTGCCTGAGATAAGGGCTCATTGGATGCACAAGCAATTTGCAGAGCACGTGGACATGTAACCTTGTCCCTACGAGGCCTCAGAAGAAGGCTGAGAACCACCTAGGCAGGGCTGCCTCCTGCCCCCAGGAGCAACGGATGCTCCAGCTTGCCCAGGAGCAGAGTGCAAGAACCTTGCAAGAGGAGCATGCCGCAGAGCTGGCCTTAACCCTAGATACCCCCCAGAGTTGGAGCAGCCCTGACCAGTCCTCGCTGGCCCTTGACTTGCCAGTGACTGAAAGACAACTGCAACTGCAGTGCAGTGGGGTGACATTTGGCAGCCTTGAGACTGCAGTGCCAGGGACTGTGGCTGCGATGGGCACGAGCGCTTGCAGAGTGGCCTGAAGAAGGCAGAGAGCAAGGGGAGGCCCCTCTGGGTGAGCATGTGCCTCTGTAGGACCTTAGCAGCCCCCTGATGAGGTGTCGCAGCATGCATTGCAAGCAGCAGCCCCATGCCTCCCTTGGTCAGAGGTCAAGGACACAGGCAGCAGTGGGGAAAAGCAGGAGAGGACAAGGCGGTAAATCAGGGGCAGATGCTAAACCCGCAAAGGAGCAGGCAGATGCCACTACTGCCAATAATCACGCACCCTCTGAGCAGGCCGAATACCATAACCCGCGGTCACCTCGGGCCCTCTTTAAACTGCCCCTCAGGTGGGTGAAGAATTCAGACCTTTGGTGGCACCCGTGCAAAGGGAACATATCCTCCCCCTCCACTGCCGCAAAGGCTGCCTGGGGACAGGATGCAAGTTCTCTGCAGACAGGTTTATGAGGCAGCTGCTCAAGGGCCAAATATGACCGTGAAGAAGGCAAGGTCACAGAGCAGTTCAGTTGCCTGCTGGAGAGCAGGCTCTTCTCTGTGCTCCTGCAAATCCTTCTCCCATTAACAGGAGAAACACCAAGAAGCACTTGAAAAATAGAACCACTGTGAGAAGAGCTGGCATGAATGCCTGCTCCAAAAATCACTCCAGGCACAATGGGTCACGTTTCACCCAATGATGGGCTCACAGGACTGCCCCCCATCTCACGTCCTGGTCCTCACCATTGATGTTGTTGGCTGAAGGAAAGGTTCTCCAAGCAAGTGCAAGGTGTCCAAATATGCTTTATGTACTCTGCTTCCATAAATCAAATAAGAGGGTATAAAAGGAGGTAGTGATTATGTTGAAGAAGGCTGCCCAATAGAAAATCAGTTCAAGAACTGCTGTTCAAAGTGCTGTGTACATCTGTCTACTGAGAAGTTGATAAGACCATGAAAGTAAAAGCAACTGGAGAAGTCCAAAGATGAACAGAAAAGAACCCAGGAAAAGCTGTCTCAAGGTACAACCTGATGAACTTGGAGTATTGCTCTGTCACGAAGTTGCTTTTCCCATAAAAAAGCAGATCAGACAAGATTGTACAGAGAAGGTTGGGGCTATGTTGCTCTGAATGAAGAGCTTCTCCTTTGAGCTGCTCTTCAGCTCAGCTACAAGAGACTGTAGAAACACCATGAGCAATTCCTCTCCCTTGCTGAGAAGATGGTCCCCAGAAGCCCGGCTAAGTTGCCTTCCAACTCAGCAGGCACCTTTCCCCTCCCCTGGAGGGGAACCTGGTCAAGTCCTACCCATCAGCTGCCCAGCCTGAGCCCAGGGGAGGAAGAAACCCAAAAGGGCTCACTGCCCTGGCTTTTCCTCTCCCTTTGAAACCTCTGACTTTTTCAGCGCCCCAAAACCCTGAGCTGACAGCCTGAGGGGTGAATGACTGTGTGTAAAAGCCCTCACCGAGGATGGGAAGACCTTAAAAAGCCTGGGAGAGAGGAAAGGAAAGAAAGGACACACTAACATTTCCTGCCTTTGCTCAAAGAGGCTGTAGTGAAATCCAGGGCCCCTTTGTGCCGGGCGCCGTAACACCTCGCGAGAGAGAAGGCCTGTGCCAGAGAGCTCCTCACCTCCATGGCCACGGCACTGAGCAAGGACGAGGGCAGCCGGGTGAGAGCAGCCACCACGGACGGCTCAGGCAGCAGCAGGGAGGAGACAGGCCTCCGAATGTCTTGGCTGCACAGCCTGCTCCCAGCCCTGTGCTCTGCAGGGACAGGCTCAGCCCATCCCCTGCAGAGCTGCAGAGCAAGCGCCAAGTCTGGTTCTTCCTCTCTTCTTCAAAGCAAAGGCTTGTTTCCCTCCCTTACAAGTTAGGGTGAGGAATATTAGGCTGTAACTGTCCTGTGTAGGTCTCAAACTCCTCCTTGTCCAAGACGCTCGAGTGTTTTTCCCCTGTCCTTGCTGCTGCTGCAAGGTCCCCCCCAAAGGCTTGGTCCTGCTGAGTCCCCAAGGTCAGACAGTGCTTGGGAAGAGCTCAGCCTTGCTGCCTTGTCCAGTTTGTGTCAGGCCTCCTGAGAAACCTGAGGTTGTGTGAACCAGCCAGCAGTGTGTGTGTGTGTTTGTGTTTGTTTTTTCCCCCTTTTAGGGGAAGACTAGTGGGTGGATGTGGGTGGGATGAGGATGGGGGTGGCATGGGAGGGCAGGAATGGATACAGCCGGGGGTAGGGAGGGGGAGGTGCATTTTGAAGGGGGGATGTGGGCAGCGACACTGAGCCTGTGCTTCCAGTTTTCTTTTGGTCAGGTATTGCTGGATTTCTCCCCTGAGACTGAGCTGCTCCAATGCCATCAGCTCTCCGCCTGGCTTTCGGAAAAGGTTTGTTGTTTTTGCAGCAGTTGAGGCAAAGCAGAATTACCAACCCCCTGTCAGGTCAATACAGGCAAAGGGAATCACTGCGCGCGCCATGCTGTGCATGCACGAGCCTTCCTGGGTCAACTGTGCTGACACGCTGGTTGGGCTAATGCCCTTTGGTTGGCAAGCAGTTGCGTTAGCAGCTGCCCCAGCAGGGTTAGTACCAGAATATCTTCGTGGGCTGGGTGGGGTTTTGTCCCCCCTCCCCCCAAGCTTTGGGGTATTTTTTTTTACCTCCTCCTGGTTCTGAATAGGGGAGTGATTCATTTCTCTCTCTCTCTTTCTCTCTCTCTCTTAAAGGACAACTCTTGATTTGGTCATGCTATGGGAGGAATGTATGAGCTTGGCACTGTGAAAACTGCAACAGAGCTGTTTTGTATCTGCTTGAGCCTAAAGGGAGATTCTGTGCATGTCTGGCATATAAAACTTGAAATTAAAAAAAAACCACAAAACCCACAATAAATTCACCGCAGAATGCCCAACCTTCAGATTACCTGTAACTTAATGCCTTCCCTCTAGATCACTAAATTGCTGCAGGGGCAGTGATAACCTTAAAGCAAATGGAGCTGGGTGTGGATGGTAGTAAGGAAAGTCACTTGGATACAGCAGCGCTTCCTGACCGTAGTTTGGGGCCCCGTGAATCTCCTTTGCAGTGGATGCGCAGCTTTTGAGGAAAAGGTTTCTTGACTGTTGGAATCAAGGACAAACCCTTCTTGCTCTCTGCGCAGAGTGAGTCCTCTTGCTATAGCGTGATTCCATTAGGGGCTTCTCAGTGGAAAGGGCAAAAAAGGGTTGAGAAGGCTGAAAGGCTGAAGAAGCTGCAAGCGCAGTGGAAAGGGTGAGGGCTCGTGTAGGTAGTGCCCAGGATCAGCTGCTGGAATAAAGGCAGCCTCTCTAAGCCAGGCCCAAGGAGTTTTCCCCAAAGCAGCGTCTAGTTTAGGCTGCACAGAGGTTTTGGGCAAGTTGCTTTAACAGCTGGTGATGGGCCGGGCATTTGAAAGTAGTAATGAGCCGGTGCAAGCGCAGGCAGCCTAAGTGGGCAGAGCAGGGCCTGTTCCCTGGGGCCCCAGGCTGCGGGGCTGGGATCAGGCGCTGTGAGGAGCCCAGCGCTGAGGGGTCTGTGTGGGGTGGTCTGAGGCCGGGGCACTTTGTGTGGGGCTGCAGCTGGCGAGGAGCTCTGTGCCTGGCCACTTGCGCTGTGTGAGTCCTGCCCGGCGGCGTCCGGGTGCTGAGCAGAGCCACGTCTGTGCCAGAGCCACAAAACTCTGCTGCAGCATGAGTGCTGCCCCAGCTGCAGCGTCTGCGCTCACTGCAGAGCTAGTTTGGGGTCAGGTGCCCTGCAGGGAAGAGTGTGCCCTGGGGAGTGATGGTGTCCCAAGGTAACGCGCTCCGGCTGCGCTTCCCCGCTGCCAGGAGCGAGCCCGGAGAGCAGTGCTTGCCACGTGTTGATGGCTGGGTGGCTGGTGCGTACGGGGGGAGCAGGCAGCCCCGCAGCTTTGTCCTTAACTATAACTGTGCGGCAATGGCTGTGGAGAAGTGGTGGGCAGCGCCATGCAGGGCAGGATATGTGCGGTGTGCCAGGGTGCTGCCCTGCCCAAAGCTTTCTTCCTGCAGCCCCTTTTGGCGCTGTGCCGTGGTCAGCTGGACGCCGTGGGGTCTGGCCTCCCTCCTTCCTCCTCGGCGAGCTTGAGCGTCAAGGCAAGGGGAGCGTTGCGTTTCCTTGCTCGCTCGGTCCCGAGGCGCCTGCTTGCCCTCCTTGATCAGGCTGTTAGTGCTCGCAGGCGTTTCTGCCGACCTGGAGACAGGGAGTTGCCCTTTTATTTGAGAAGTCCCTTCCTCTTCATGCCTTGCTTGGGCCTTGCTGTAAAACCCAAGGCTTGCTTTCATGTGACTTGTGGGAGTAAAAGAAAGGGCCTTTCTTCTGTGCGTGTACCCCTAAAGGAAGGAAATGGGGGGCAGAGGGGCTGTGTCCGGTGACGGAGCGGCAACAATCCTGCATTAGGCCCTGTGGCTTCCCAAAGCGCAGCCCCCCCTGCTTAGTGTGGGTCTGACACTCAAGGCCCAGCCTTCTCCCCAGGTTGCTGCTTGAAGGATTTAATCTGGCTGCACAGAAGCAGGTCTGCTGCCATTTCTGCCTGCGGTGCTCCGGAGGACGGAAGCATCTTCAATTTTGCCGTGCTGGGAAGGACCTTGCTCTGAGTTGGGTCCCTCGTGCGCTTTCCCTGCCCTGTTCTCCTTTGCCATTTGTGTTTAGGGCTTTTGTGCGCAGCCGTGTTTGCTGCGGGGGTGAGGTGGGAGCTGGCAGTTGCTGGGTCGCTGATGGTTTGCTTGAAGCTCTTTGGAAGAGGGACCCAGTTGAGAAGAGGGGCCCTTTTGGGCTGGGCAAGGCTATTCTTAGGAGAGGGCCTAAAGTGGCCGATGCCTTCCTGTTCAAAATCTCATTGTCCAAGCAGACGCCCTCAGCCGACCAGCAGTGGATTTTGTCTCCAACCACTGCATGCTTTGTAACTAGGAAAGCCCAAAGGAGGGCCCGGTCCCCTGAAAGGGCTGCCCAGTGGGGGTGTCTCTTCCCTCCAGTTCCCCTCTGTACGAGTTCTTAGCCAGCATCAAGGCAGTGTGACAGCTGTGCAGCGCAGCAGCCAAGGGCGCTAGCTGCAGAGCTGCGACTGCGCTGGCTGTGGCTGGGTTTGGGGCTGGCGCTGCAGGGGCGCTGGTTTTAGCCTGAGTTGTGGGTGGACGTGGGCAATGAGACTGGAGCCCGCTTTGCTTGGGATGGGTCCTAGCTAGAGGCTCGAGTAAAGCTGGTGGTGGTGAGGGTCCAAATCCCGCAGCAAGCCTGCTGTGTGTGAAGCGCATCTGCCCCCTGCCCCTTCTTTGGGTCGCTTCATCAGTGCTCTTGCAGTATACCTCTGCCATGCGATTTGGGACCTCCAAAGATGCCCCTTAACTGGATTTTCCATGTGGCACTTGCACCACTGCGATCTCCTGGTTTGGCTGCGTGTTTAGTTTCAGAGATGAACTCCCAGCTCTTCCTGCTCCCAGCGCAAAAAGCTTGAGAGCAGCTTAGTCCTTGTCAGCTTGTCCTCTTTTGAGGCTGCTTGTCGAGGCCCTGAGAACTGCCCCTGCCTGTGCTTGTAGGTCTGCCTGCCCCGTGTGCCGCTTTGGGAGCCCCCTGAGTGAAGCCAGCGAGCAGGCAGATGGTGTCAAAGCCATGCTGCCTCATCCATTTAAAGCCAAAAGAGTCCCTTGATGGGGGTGGCATGAGTCCCCGAGCAGGTCCGTGTCTGGGAGCCCCCAGGAGGTTGCTCAGAAAGGCGCCTGGGCCAGCGGCGCTGTGGGCTGCATTGCTGGGTGGCGACAGGCAAAAGGGTCAGGTGATGGGGTCCCCGGGCAGCCTGATTTGGGCAGAAGCTGCAGCCCTCGCTGGCAGCTTGGCCTGCCGCCGTCCGTCCCCAGCGGCTGCTTGTGGCCAGCCCCGCTCTGCCTGCAGTGGCGATTCCCGCAGGACCACGTTCCCAGGGAAACCCCCCCATCCCTGGAAAGCAGCTCCATGGCTGTCTGGTCCCAAGCAGCGCCATGCACGGCCTTCCCGCGTTGGGGTCTCCAGGGAGCCCCGTGCTCGGTGTGCGCATCCTCCTGCGTCTCCCCATGTGTGCGGAGGCTGCAGCAGGGTGGGCCAGGGCCCAGCTTTGCTTTGCCTTTGTGCAGGGCTGAGCCCAGGGACCCCGGGTCTATCAGAAGGGCTTCTGGGGCCTCCAGAAACGCAGCTCCGAAATGCGGAAGAGAAAGGCAATGATGTTGCCTTGCCTCTGGCCCCGGCTTTTCTTCCATGGCATCGGGATGAATTAGTCCTGCTACATTTGAGAAAGGGTTGTGTTGTGGGCTGGCCGGGGAGCTGGAGAGCAGTTTGGCAGCCTGTGTGACCTGGCAGCTTTTGTGCTGCTGCCATGGGGCCCCTGGGTGCCAGCGAGGCTTTCTAGGCGGCCGAATGCCCCGGTGCTGGTGTGAGCAGTGGCGCGAGCCGCTCCTGGCTCGCGGGGCCTCTGTGCTGGAGCAATGGCCCCTGTGCGCTAGTGGGAGCACGCTGGATTTTTGTTCAGGCTCTGGCCCGGGTCTCTCTGCTTCCCGTGTGCCCGGTTTTGTGGCCTGGCTGGGACGGTGTTGTGAAAGGAGTGATGCACTTCACTCGTAAGAGGAAAGCAGCACTACATTTATTGCAGTAAGACAGTGACTTAACAAAGTTCAATCGTAAATAAGAACGATTTAACGAGGTTCGATTGGCAAGGTTCACTCAATTATTTACTGCATGAAGGACAGGGTCAGATGCGCATGCAATGGAGACCCTGCCATTGAGTCACGAGGTTCAGACTGGAGCCCCTTGCTTTCTAAACTCTTTTGGAGAGGAGCCTAGGTGCAGCTGGATCCAGTCCTAGTCCCAGACTTGGTCAACGGTTTATGTCTAAGGGGTTATGTGCGCAATTAATCTGAGATATAACTCAGCAAAGTTTCACAAAGTTCGCAAAAGTTCAGCACGCTATTAATCACTTCCCGAGGATCTGTGGCGGGTAAGGAATCTCTCAGCCTCGAGGAGTGACCATGAGAGGTGTCCCTGCTCAAGAGGAGGTTCTGCAGTGCAGCCCACTGCCGTTCAGGAGAGCTCCATGGGCTCTGGGCTGCCCCCTATTTATGGGGGGGGGGGGGATGATTGACTCACAGTCGTATTTGCATGCTAGATGGGCCTTAATTGGCGCACGCTCAACTAGCCCCTACATAGGTGCTGCTTACAGGGAGGTCAGGTTGAGGGGGAGAGAGCACATCAGTGGGGGGGGGGGGGAAGGAGCACACTGTCACGTCATCGAGGCCTGTCGAATTCCACACCTGTCGATTGGCTTCGATATTAATATTGAAGACCATCGATAGGCACCGATACGTCCCGTTGCCGACACGCGCGCATACCTTTTGGTCTGTGGCCGATGTTGCTCTTGGTAGGCACCGATGACTCTCGACATTGACCGTTTTTGACCTCGACGGGTCTCGGTGACTATTAATTTCCACACTTATCGCCAGGGCATGACATCCCTAGCTCTCCGTCACTCTCGGTACGCATTGCTCCCGCTCCATCTCGACAGGCATTGAGGCCTGTCCATTTCCAGAGTCGCTTCGAGGCATCGAAAGCACAACAGATCCTTGGTTCTTGGTAGCTGTCACTATCGATCCTTGCCGATAGCCATCGATACCTCTCCATCTCCACAGGCATCTATGGCTTTTGCTCTCTGCCCTGTTTCGCTCTCGGTAGGCGTCGACCATATCGACACAGATCCCTCTGAAAATGGAGCAGCATCGATGCCTGTCAAATTCCACACCTATCCATAGGGTTCGATGTGGATGTCAATAATAAGTGGAGGTGGCACGAGATATGTCGGAAGGTGGCCTAACACGTGGGGGTGTTGCGGTAACAAGTGGCAGGGGGGTGCAAAAAGTGGTGGTGGGGGGGGTGATATCGATTGATAAAGATATGAAACCCTGTCAACAGGTACCAATGCCTCTGCTTCCCCACACCCGTGCATACCTTCCGCTCTGCGGCCCGTGCTGCTCTCCCTATGCACAGACGACTATCGACATGGACTGTTTTTGACATTGACGGGCCTTGGCGAATATTCTTTTCCAGATGTACCGCTAGGGCCCGACATCCCTACCTATCCTTCCCTCTCGGGACGCATCGCTACCTCTCCATCTCGACAGGCATCGATCGCTTTTGCTCTCGCCCCCCCTTTTCCTCTTGCCAGGCATCGAAGGTATCGACATCGCTCCCTCTCAATAGCAAGCAGCATCGATGCCCCTCCAATGCCGGACCTACCAAAAGGCATCGAGATGGATATCAAGAACGAGTGGCCGGGGGGGGGGCGGGGTATGTCAGCAGGGCATTTAATGATTTGAAAGGGTCGTCATAAGTGGCCGGGGGGGGGGTGTAATAAATGGTGGGATGGGCGCTCGCAGCCCCCCCAGGGCAGGGGCCCCCAGTGCTGCCCTCCCCGGCTGGGCCCTGCCGCCGCCCCGGGGCCCCCCGTCCTGTCCCGTCCCGTCCCGTCCTGTCCCATCCCGTAGCGCCAGGCACCAGGGCCAGGCCGAGCCCCCCGGGGCAGCCGGAGCCAGGCCTGGAGCTGGGCAGGGTCACCCCGGGCCGGGACCTGCCCAGGGACCCCCAGCGCCCCCAGCCCAGGCCCCCCGTGCGAGTGGGCACTGCCGTGCTGCCCCCGAGCCCTCCTCGAGCAGTGCGGGTTTGACAGGCGCCGGTGACAGGGCAGCGCCGCGGCGGCTCCCGGCCGCTTGGGCCGTTTCCCAGGGAAAAGCGGCCCCAGCCCCGGTGTTAGCAGGGGCCTCAGACAAGGAGTCTCAAGAGGGGGAGGGAAAGGGGGGGGGGGGCTGCTGCCAGGAGCTTCAGACGAGAATGCACCCAAGGACACAGTTCTCGCAGCTGTGACTGATGCAGCCTCAAGGAGCACAGCGAAACCAGCAGAACCCAGTTGAGACCAAGGCCAGGAACAAGGCAGACGTCTCAAGCAAAGAAACGAGCCAAGCCGAGACCAATATGGCAAAGGAGCTCAGCGTTCCTGGAAAAGGCACCTCGTCAGCAACCACCAGAGACCCCCATCGAAGCCCCCCGGAGACTCAGACCGCCTGCGTAATGGCTATGTAAATGTGATAATTCCTTCCAGGAAATAGAATGAATATGTATAATCATTCCGGGAAATTTGATGCCTACGGATGTAACAGAGCAACAGAAACTTTGGCTAATGCAACACACGGCATGCACGTTGGGCGGAGCGGAGCGACCCCCCCCCCCCGCGCATCCGGCGCTGTGATACAGAGAACGCCTGCTGCTTAGTGCGACACTCGTGTTGAGGAGTTTTGCTCCCGATTTCGGTGACACCGGCGCCGCCAGAAACGGCGCCCGCAGGGGCCGCGGCCGCCACGTGCCGCGCCGGGCAGAGCCGCACCGCGCCGGTCACGCGGGGCACGAGCGGCCCCTTTGCGCCCTGCGGCGCCGCCACGCGGGACCCCGCGCACGGCGGCGCTTGGGGCAGTTCCGCCGCGGCCCCGGGCGCCCCGCGAAGCCCCGCGCGGCTCCGTCCCGGCAGGGTTGGGGGGGGCGGGGGGCGACGATGCCCCGCGCCGCCGCCCGTCACCGGGCTGCAGCCAACACGGAGCGACCCGCGCCCGCCCCCGCGCCGCCCCAGCCGCCCTCAGCCGGCCCCGGCCCCCGCGCCGCCCCCCGGGGCGCCCCCGGCAACGCCGCGGCTGCCGCGGGCAGAGCCGAGCCGAGCGCGGGGTCCCCGCGCCGCCGCCGGGGCCGGCGCGGCTGCAGCCCGGGACGGGGATCGCGGGCGCGGGGGGCGCAGCGCAGCGCCGGGGCCGGACACGGGCAGCCCGGGCCCGCGGCGGGGCAGCGGCACCCGCCGATCGCCCCCGCGCTGCCGGGACGTCGCCCAGCGCGCGCGGCCTGGCTGAGGACGGTGCGCTCGTGACACACGTGAAGCGGGGGCGGGGCGAGGCGGCGGGGGCGGCCTGGAGTGGGGCCGGGTGGAGCGGGGCCAGAGCGCGGGGCGGGGGCGGGGCGCCAGGGCGCGTGCGCGGGCTGCCGCGGGCGGCGCGCTCAGTTTGGTCCCTCGCGGCTGCCGTCCGCTTCCTCCCTCCGTCGCTCTGTCGCTCCGTGGCGGCGCGGGCGCTCGGGGCCGGGAGGGCGGCGGCGGCCCCAGGTGAGGAGCGGGGGGGCTCGGCCGCGGGGCCGGGCGGGGGAGCCGGGAGCGGGGCTGGTGCTGCCCGGCTGCGGCGGCCGGAGCCGGGCCCTGCTTCCCCCCGCGGGGCCGCCGCCCGGCCCGGCGCCTCCCGCTGTGGCCGCGGCTCGTGTCCCGCCGGGCCGCGCCGGGGAATAAAGCCCGAAGGGCCGGAGCCCGGCGCCCCCCGCCCGCGGTGTCCCGCTCCGGGGGCCGGGCCCTCCCCTCGCCGCGGGGCCACCCCGGCGCAGCTCCCGAGCAGGGCCCAGAGCCGCCCGGGGCCGCCCGGGCTGGGGCTGCTGCACCGGGCCCCGCACACGGCCGGGGCAGGGGTGGGCGGGGGCGACACGGGCCGAGTGCGGGGCTGCGGGGCCGGACACGGGCTGGGGGAGCCTGGCTGCTCCTGGGGCTGGAAGCATAGCGTCATTCCCGGGCTTCGGGCTCCAGAGCAGCGGCTGCGGGGGGCTTTGGGGGGCTTGAAAAGGGAGGTGAGGGCCGCTGTCCTCAGGTCTCCCAAAAGAGGCCAAATGCTGCGTTTTGGGGGCCGGCAGTGGGGCTGCAGGCTCTGTGTTCAAGCCCAAGAACAGGTGCCCAAGGCCTGTGTTTTTGAGCTCAGCAGCTGGGCTGAAGCCCTGGGTTTTGGGGTCAGAAACAGAGGCTTAGTGCACTGTTTTGGGGGTTGGAGACAGAGGCTCAGGCCTGCGTTTAGGGGCCAGAAGCAGAGGCTGAGTGGGCTGTTTTTGTGGCTCAAAATGGAGACGAAGCCCTGCATTTTTGTGTTCAGAAACGAAGACCGAGTGCTGCATTTTTGGGTCCAGAATGGTGGCTTTTTCAGTCTCTGTTTTCAGCCCCCCCCCCCCCAAAAAAAAAAAAGCTCAGTCCTGTGTTTTTCAGCTCAGAAACAGAGGCCAAGTCCTGCTTTTTGGGGTTGAAGAAAAAGTGCTGCATAAGGCTTTGGCTAAGTGCTGCGTTTCTGGCTCCACAAATGGAGGCTTAGGGGGCTGCTTCTGTTACTGTGAGACTGAGCCCTGCCTTTCTGAGCTCACAAACAGGGATTAGGTCCTGCCTTTTTGGGGTCAAGAATGGAGGCTTAGTGGGCTGTTTTTGTGGTTGAAAACAGAGACCAAGTCCTGCATTTTTGAGCTCGAAAATGGAGGCTAAGTCCTGCGTTTTGGGGACTTGGAAAGGGAGGTGAGTTCAGCTGCTTCCAGCCCCAAAGCGGAGGCTGGGGGGTGGGGGCCCTTTCTGGGGTGGGGGGAGGCAGAGGGGTGGGGGGAGGCAGGGTGTGTGGACCCTCCCTGAAGGGGGGGGTCCATCCACGAGTACCCCCAGGGCAGGGAGGCTGGCATGCACCAGGCCGAACCTCGTGTCTGAGATGGTGTCTCCTGGTGTTTCCTGCCCCAAAACCGCTTTCGCGTCAGAAACTATCTTCTAGGGCCAATATTTATTCAACATTCATCCAAGACTTTCAACACTAATTAACCAATTAGCTTAGAGGTATCGAATCAATCCTGACCAGGGAGTCACTATCGATTCAACAGTCATAAGCTAAATGCTCAATTAGTCCAAGTAGTCAACAGTGAGTCAACATATATAAACCAGTTAGTCAACGTTCACACAATACTTTCAATACTAAATAAACAGTTAGCTTATAGTTTTTGCAGCAATATTAAGTGACTGATTAGTCAATAGGGATTCCATAGATGTTAGGTCATTAGTTGTCCCTGAGTCAATGTACCTAAGCTCATTGCTCAACTGAATATTCATAAGGTAATTAGTCAACACTGATCCAATCTCCATCAGCTAAGGCTTCAATACTGATGCACTATTAAATGATGCCACAATCTCTAAGCTGTGGCAGCAACTGATTTATGGCCCTGTCAATAGTTAATCAATTAGCTTATAGTTATTGGATCAGTATGAACGCATTAGTCACTATCGATGCCACATGCACAAGCTTGTCACTCGGCGCCGCTTCCGTGCCCCCGCGCTCGCTCGGTGCCAGACACCCCTTCCCCGCCGCTGGGCTCGGGGCTGCCCCGGTGGGACGCGGCGCCACCCCTGTGCCCGGGCAGCGGCTGGTTCCCGGCCGCGTCGCTCCCGCGGGGGCCCCGCACCGGAGCGGCCCCAGCCTGCGGCGCTGGGCAGCAGCCGGCGGCTTTGGCCTGGGGCCTAGGCCTGAGTGGCAGCTCCGGCGCGGCCGCGGCTCCTGTGGCTCTCGCTCCTGGCGGCGGCTCCGGCGCTCCATCCGGCTCTCGCTTGGCGCCGTCCATCCGTCCATCCGTGCCAGCCCCGCGGCTCGGGGCTCCCGCGGGAGGGCAGAGGCGTCCCGGGAGCGCTCGCGGCCCCACGGAGCTCCGCACCGGGCCCGGCCCGGGGCTCCCTCGCGCTGCTGCCCTCCCGGCCCTGCTGCCGCCCGCCCGCGGGTGTCACGGGGGCCGGGGCCGCCCCGCCCGAGGCAGGCAGGCAGCAGGGGGGCCCCGCGACTCCCCCCGGCCCGGCCCGATGCTCCCGGCGGCTGCGGCTCCCGCCAGCCCCGGCGGCTGCGGGGCCGGGCCGGGCCTCCGCCCCCTGCTGCCCGGCGGACAAGCCCGGGCCGCCCGCTGCGACCCCCCCCGGGGGGGGCCCCAGGTGCCTCCCGGCAGAGCCGGAGCCCGTCCCGCCTCCCCGCTACCTGCTGCTGCTCCTCTGCCTGCTCCGCCCGCTGCTTCTGCCGCCGCCGCCGCTTCCGGTAGCGCCCCGCCCCACCGGTTCCGGTTCCGGTAGCGCCCCGCCCCGCCGGTTCCGGTTCCGGTAGCGCCCGCCCAGCCCGGCGCGGGGCCGCCGCGCACCTGCCGCCCCTCAGCGCCGCTCGCCCGCGCACGGCGGCGCCGCCTGGCGGCCGCGGGGGCACTGCAGGGCCCGGGCAGCCCCCGCGCGGCGGCGCCCCGAGGCCCGGCGCCCGGCGACCGGCGACAGCGGCAGCGGTGCGGCGGGGCCCAGAGCCCCGGGAGCCGCCTCGCCCCGGCGCTGCCGGTGCGCGGGGAGTGGGAGGCGAGAGCCCGGCGACGCGGTGGCGGCACCGCTGGGCACCGCAGCCCCTGCCCGGCTGCTCGCTGCCCGCAGCCCCCGCGCGACCTGCCACTGCCGGGGGCGCTCGCTGCCAGGCCTTGGCTGGCGCGAAGGCCTGGCCGCCTCCGGAAGGGCCGCGAGCCCCGGGCGTGCGCAGGCCCGGAGCTGCCCCGCTGGGCGGCCCACGCAGCCTTCGCAGCGCGGGGGACTCGCGCTCCCGCAGCTGTCACGCTGGCTCCTGAGCGGGGACAGCCTGGAGATTAGTCAGGGGCCTTCTTCCTCCCTCCCCTCCCCTCCGCTCCCCTTCCCACCGAAAACAGATCACCTAATATACATCTTTTCTATATTTCTACTACGAGAAAGCCTGTCAATTAAAGAGCAAAGCAAATCAGACTCTACCAGTTCGATGGCTGGAGATGGGGAAGGAGAGGGGGGAAGAGGAGGGGGGAGGAGGAGGAAAATGGAGGGGAAGAGGGAAGCGGGGAAAGGGGAGGAAAGAGGGGGGAAGGGGAGAAAGGGGGGGAGGAGGGAAGGGGGAGGTGGGGAAGGGGGGGTGAGAGAAAAGGAAAAGAAAGCAGGAGAGAAAGGGAAAGAGAAGAGAGGGGGAAGAGAGAAAGGGAGAGAGGAGAAAGAAGGGGAGCACAAAAAGCCCAGAGAGAGGAGAGAGTGAGAGAAAAATAGCACAAGAGAAGAGCAGAAGTACAGAGAAATGAGACAAAAAAGGAAAGGGAGAGAAGAGACAGAAGGGAGGAGAGAAGACAGGAGAGAAAAGAGAAGAGAGGGAAAGAGAAAAAAGGAGTGAGAACAAGGTAGAAAAAGAAAGCAAGAGGGAGGAAGAGGGAGAAAGTGGGAGAGAAAGGGAGAGAACAGAAGAGAGAAAGAAGGAGCAGGAAAAGAAGGAGGGAAAAAGAGAAGGAGAAAAGCAGAAAAGGAAACAAGGGGGAGAGAGAAGAGAGAGGAAAGGGGAGAAAGCAAGAGAGGGAGAGAAAGAAAAAAGGGAGAGAGGGAGAGAAACGAAAGGAAAGGAGAAAGTGAAAAAAGATGAGAGAGACAGAAGTAAGAAAGAAGGAGAGGGAAAAGGAAAAAGAGGAAATGGAGAAAGAACAAGAGCAAGAAAAAGGCAAAGAGAAGGGAGGGATAGAGAGAGGGAGAGAGAGAGGAAGAAAGAGGGAGGGAGAAGGAGAAGAAGAGGGATAAAGAGGAAGAAAAACAGAAGGAGAAGCAAAAAGAGGAAGAGGGAGTGGGAGAGAGGGAAAGAGTGAGAGAGAGGGACAGAAAGAGGGAGGGAGAAAGAAGAGGGAAAGAAGGAAAGGAAGAAAAGGGAGAGAGCAGGAAAAAGGGAGAAAGCAAGAAAGAAGGAAGGGGGAGATATAGTATAAGAAAAAAAGAAAGAAAGGGAGGCAGAGAGGAGGAGGAGGCAGGGGGAGGAAAGAGAGAGAAGGGAGAAAGGAAAGCAACAGAGGGAAAGAGAAAGTGAGGGAAAGAGAAAGAGAAGGAGGGAGAGAGGGAGTGAGAACAAGAGTGAGACGAGAAAGCGAGTGAGAGGAAGAGAAATACAGAAGGACAGAGGAAGAGAGCAACAAAGAGAAAGACAAGACAGATGAGAGAAAGGGGAAGGTAGAGAAAGTGACGCAGAGAGAAGAGACAAAAGGAGAGAGAGAGGGAGGAAGAAGGAGAGAGAGGCTGAGGGAGAGTGAGAAGAGCAAGAGGGTGAAGGAGAGAGGAAAAGGAAGAAAGGGAGAGACAAAGAGGAAGGAGAGAGGGAAAAGAAAGAAGAAAAGAAACAGAAAAGGAAAAGGAAAAAGGACAAGAGGGAGAAAGGGAGAAAGAAAAAAAGACAAGGAAGAGAGAGAAGGTGATAAACAGGGAGAAAGAGATGGATAAAAGAAATAAAAGGGAGAGAAAGGGAAAGAACAGGAGAGGTAATGAGATAGAGAAAAGGAGAGAAGGAAAGACAAAGAGTGAAAGATGGGGAGAGAAAGAACAAGAGAAAGAGAAAGGGAAAGCATGAGAAAGGAGAGGAGGAGGAAGGGAGAGAGAAAAAGAAGGAGGAAGAAAGAGCGAGACAGAAAGAAAGCAAGAGAAATGGAGAGAGAGAAAGAAGAGTGAAAGAAAATAGGGAGGGAGAAAGAGGGAAAAAGAGCAAGAGAAAAGAGAAAGAGTCAAAGAAAAAGAGCAAGAGAAAGGAATGGTGAAAGAAGCGACAGAGAGAAGGAATAAGAGCAAGATCAATACAGATAAAGATAGAGGGAGAAGAGAAGGAAGAGAGAGTGACAGCAGGAGGGAGAAAGGGAGAGAATGAGTGAAAAAGAGAAAGAATGAAGGAGAGAGGGAGAGAAGGCATAAGAGGGGGAAAGGGAGAGGGGGAGAAGGAGAGAGAGAAAGGGAGAGAGTGAGAAAGCAAAGACAGGGAAAGAGAAGCAGAGAGAAAGAGAGAAAGGGAAGGGGGATAAAGAGAGAGACAGAGGGAGACAGAAAAGGGGGGAGAAGGAGAGAGAGAAAGGGAGAGAGTGAGAAAGCAAAGACAGAGGGAAAGAGAAGCAGAGAGAAAGAGAGGGAAGGGGGATAAAGAGAGAGACAGAGGGAGACAGAAAAGGAGAGAGAAGGAAGAGAGAGGGAGGGAGGGAGAAACAGAGAAAGAAATAAAGAAATAAAGAGAAAAACCGAGTGAGAAAGGGAGAAAGAGGGAGAAAGGGGGAGAGAGGGAGGGAAAGAGGGAGAGAAAGAAAGAACAAGACAGGGCAAGAGAGGAGGAAGGGCGAGGGAGAGAGAACAAGAGAGAAAGAGGCAAAGAGAGAAAGCGGGAGAGAGAAAGAGGGAAGGAAAGGAAAAGAGAGAGGGAAAGAGGGGGAGGAAGGGAGGAAAAAGGGGGGGAGAATAATAAAGAGAAAGAGGGAGAGAAAGAGGAGGGTGAGAGGAAGAGAGAAGCAGAGGGGGAAAGAGACCAAGCGGGAGAAGGAGAGAAGGAAAGAAGGGCAGAGAAAGAGAGTCCAGGAGAATGAAAGAGAGAAGGAGAGAAGGAGAGAGAGGCAAACCGAGAGAAAGACAGGAGGAGGGAGGAGGATGGGCAGATAGGAGAGAAAGAAGAGAAAAAAGCAAAAGAGAGCAAGCGAGGTAGAGAAAGACAGCGGGAGAGAGAGAAAGCAAGAGAAAGAGAGTAAGAGTGAAGGGGAGAGAAAAACGAAAAACAAGGCTAGTGAGAGAAGAGAGGGAAGGAGAGAGCGAGACAAGAAGAGAAATGCAGAGGGACTGAGGAGGAGGAAGCAAGAGAAAGAGAAGACAGAGCAAGAGACAGAGGGGGAAGGAGATGAGAGAGGGAGGGAGGGAGAGAAGAACAGAGAAGGAGAGAGAGGAGGGGGGGACAGGTAGAAGGAGAAAGAGAGGGCAGGAGAGAGAAAGAAACAGGGAGAGGAAGGCAAGAGAAGGCGAGAGAGAAGAGACAAGCAAGAGCAAGAGAGAGAAAGAGAGAAAGAAGAGAGCAAAGGAGGGAGAGAGGGGGGAGAAGGAGCGAGAGGAAGAAGAGAAGGGGCCATAGAGAGAGAGAGAGAAAGAGAGAGGAGGAAAGAGAGAGAGAGCAAGAGAGAGAATGAGAAAGAGACAGGGAGGGAAAGAGAGAAAGAGAGAAAGAACAAGAGAGGGAAACAGGGAGAGAAGAGAAGGAGGGAGAAAAAGGGAGGGAAGGAAGAAAGAAGGAAAGACCAAGAGCAAGAAAGGGAGAGAAGGAAAAAAGGAGGTAGAAGAGAGTGAGACACAGGTGCAGAGAAAGAGAACGAGGCAGAGAAGCAGAAAGAGAGAACAACAGAGAACAGAGAACAACAGAGAGAAAGAGAAAAAGAGAGAGAAAGAGAGAAAGAAAGAAAAAAAGAAAGAAAGAAAGAGAAAGAAAGGGAGAAAGGATGAGAGAAAGAGAGGGAGGGAAAGAGAAAGGAAGAGTGAGAGAGAGGAGAGAAAGAAAGCACGTGTGAGAGAAAAGGGCAGAAAGAGGGAGAGGCACTGAGGAAAAGAGGGAGGGGGAAGAAAGAGGGGGACAGAGGGAGAGAGAGAAAAAGAGAGAAAAAGCAGTCCGGTTTGGGGGAAAAGCATTCCAGTTTCAGGGAAATGCCCAGCTCGGCTTTGCGGCCCTCCTGTCACTCCAGCTCTACCCAACCAGGCTCTGCTGTGGCTTTCCAATGCTTTTAGGAGCAGTGTCTCAGCTCCAAGTAGGTGCAAGAAAGCCACCCAGTCTGACAAAACACATCCCTCCCCCCTCTTCCTTAGAGCTCCCGCTGGGCCACACCACCTCCGGCACCTCTTGTGCTCAGAGTTTTGCCCGCAGCAATAAAAGTGAACGTGCACAAGAGAACTGCCAGGACACGCGCAGAGCCCCACTTCCTCGACACTTCCTACCAGCAGGCTGACATTTCCCCCGCCCTGAAGACGCTAGGAGCCACCTGCCCTAGCACAGAGCTGCTAAGTCACTTGGGGCATCCTGACGAATCGAGAAAAACAGGAACCTTGGACTCATTTGCCTGGCGAAGAACCGAACTGCTGATCTACCCCACAGGCACCTTTTCTCTACCCAAGCGACAGCGGCGATTCTCACGAGCTGGCGCATGATCAGCACCTCCGTTTTCACCAGGGCCTCGGTGCTCTCTGCTGCTGCTGCAGGAGGTAAATCCCTCTGCAACCTGGGGCTCCACCAAGAAGGGCTCCCGTCAGAAGCACCGGGAGCCCACAGGCCTGGTAAGAGCTGCCAGACACAGGCCAACACACAGCTAACTGCAACCTGCGTTTTCCGGAAAGCGCCCGAAGCGCACTGGCAGCCACAGAAGGCGGCCAGCAAAGACTCGCAGACCCAGGAGCGATGGACCCGCACACCCCAGCCTGGAGCTTGGAGAACAAGTCAGGAAGAGCAATGCTGGCTCCTTGCTCTTCCAGAGCTCTCAGGCAGGAGAAAGGGGACCTTTTTGCGATTGCAATGCTACTTGCAAAGACAGCAAACGCTGTCAGCCACAAGCCTGCACTCATCAACTCTGGAGGAAAAGACCTCCCTTGAGCACACCGAGACGGGGCACAAAGGGCATGGGAAGAGGCAGCCAAACCCCAAAGGCTGCAATGACTCTATTTGGGAAATCTTCACAGGTTGAAAAGCTTTGATATAGTGACATGCCTGCCGCAATGCAAATACAATCACACGAAACATCAACCAGCCAAACAAGTGAAAACAGTTACCCCGCACGTAACAGGAGCAGGAACAGAGCATCTCCCTGGCTCCCAGCCAAGGTTGGCTTGGCGCATGCCTCGCATCGCTACCAAACTCCCCGAGGTAAAGATGCACCGTGGAACCACACAACAGCAAGGAACCCATCAATGGTTTCCACTAAGGCGGTGCGGAGTTAAACTGCCACTGAGGCACAAACACCGACGATCCCAAACCTGGAGCGGATGAGACGACCTTCAGGGCCCCCAGTTCAGCACTGCTCCGCACACCTGCAGTCAGCCTTCCCGTACCCAGGGCTTCCCGTGCACTTCTCTGTAACACATCCCTCCAGAGAAGCAGCCGTCCTGGCACTCTAGAGAGATGCTGGCTGGTGAGGGCAACGCTGCTGGTAAAAAGCCAGGTGCCAGCTCTGCACGGATCAGGAACAGCTCCCACATCAGCTGCCCCCAGGCGACACACTCTGTCTCTCCGGCGCTGCCCAGAGCGGGATGGATCGAGCCCTGCGGGCAGCAGCTGGGCACTGCTGATTTCTCACCACCCCCAAGCAGATGAAGACCACGGAGCACTTCAGGAAGCACTGCCACCCTGCTTAATCCACAGCTGCAAATGAACAGCAACCGTGGCACTTTAAACCCAAACCGCCCCTTAAAAAACCCTTCAAGGGATTCAAGTCACCCTGCAGAGGCTCCACTGCAAAGCTGAGGAAAGAGGAAACAAGAAGAAAAATGGGGCGAAGGTAGGCAAGGATAGGACCAGCCTCTGGGGTCACCGAGAACAGCTCCCAAAGCACCTTCCCGTCCCCTTGCCTGCACACACTGTGTCCCACAGTCACGCAACCAGCAGAGGAGGAAAGTGCTGCCAACTCCTCACCCCACAGAAACTCCAGCTGCTGCTGTGGCAGCAAGGGAAGACCGGGTGGCATGGGATCGCCGACAACATAACAAGTTAGTATGACTGCTTTTAATTACCTGCAGCATTAGGCACACGGACAACAGAGGGCTCACAAGTCATGCTTCAAATAAGCCTGCATATACAGGGGGCTTTGTGAGAACCTCAAGATAAACGAAAACTGCATAAGAATGCATCCAGTGTCTTTTTTATTAGTAAACACATGTGGAATTGCCCATTATATTGAAGGGAAGCAGATCGCTACCTGTGTAACAGTAACCCCACATTCAACCTACGGGAATCAGAAAAGGCTCCAGGTGACAGCCAGGCAGCACCAGGAGCGGGTAGCTCAGATCAAACCAGAGCGCTGTCACAGGGGAGAAATGCAAACTCAGTTAAGCAAAGCCCATCACCACACACGCACACGCACAGTTACGTTCAGGCAGCCAGAGATCTCCTGGGCCAATGTCACTCCTCAGCACCATTTCCTTAAAGCACCTGGCAAAGTGCAGCGAGCTGCAGCCTTGCTCCTTTGACTCCCAGGGCAGCAGCGGCACAACAGGAAGCCTGCTGCCAGGCTTGAATTTGTACTGCACTGAACAGTCTACAAAAGGGGAAACGACGCACCAGCAACAAGCAAATCCCAAGAAATGCCACGCATTTGTCTGCAAGGAAACAGCCCTGGGGGGGTTAATTAGCAGAAGCCATAACAACCCCTTCACACGCAGCAGAAACAGCCGTCGCTAAAAGCAAACAGCGGCAGAGGGCGTGGAAGGAGCACCGCAAGCTCGGCAGCAAGTCGCGGCTCGGCAACCGACAGAACCAACGGGCAGCGAGCGGCTCCTGCAATTCCCTTGCGGGCTCCACGTTTCAGGGAGCTCGGGCACTCCTCGCTTAGGGCTTCGGCAACACGCGGCAGCAGCTCCATCCTCCACTGCCTGGGGGCAGCAACGACGCGCCCAGCTCCCACTTAAGCCTCTCCTACACCCCGAGTATTGTCAGGTGCCGACACGCTCAGGGCTGGCTGTGCTCAGCCTTCGCCTCTTCCCTGCCTGGCAGAGCTGGCGGCCCCAAAGGCTCAGCAATGAGAGCTGCCGCCTGGAGCGCAGGGAAACACGGCCCCCGCTGAAGATGTCTGCTGAATGAGCCCATCAGCTCTCCCCCGGGGACCGCCTGCCATAGACGAGATAGAGCCTCCAGCTACCTGTCGCAGCCAGGTACTAGCGAGTCAGCGGAGAAAGGACGCCTTGGTCACGTTTTAGATCAACAGTCCCTTGACAGTCTGTGGTGTGGCGAGACGGGATAACTCCTGTCCTCCAAGACCAGTCTTGCAGCCACAGAGCAGAAAGGTGCATCACCTGCTTCTGCCTCCCCCAGCAGCAGAAAGGCATTTTCCTCCTGCAGATCTCCTGGCCCAGCTGCCAGCCCTGGGACCCCGGGCCCAGAAGTCCAGGCAAAATGAACATCCAGACCACCTCGGGGCAGGGGACCTTAATAAAGCACAACCAAGTACCAGGGCTGCAGCTGCAGACCTGCATGGTTTGACCTCCTCCTCTTAGGGCACCAAAGCAACCAAACTCGCCTGCGATATTAAGCAAAGACACGCTGGTTTTCTTTCTTTCTTTCTTTACTCGCCAGTGAGGTGGGAAACTCAAGCCCTCCAACTGCGTGCAGGGGCAACAAGTCCTGGCCGCTCTCCCCGGCTGGCACAGAGCCACCCTTCCACGCCACGGAGATGGCGCAGACCAGCACACTCCAGCTGCCGGATGCGTCCGGGAGCCCGGGGACGCTGCTGTGCTCGGAGCTGGGGGAGCTGCAGCACCCCAGCTGCATGACAGATGGGGCAGAGCTGGGCTTTTTCCAGGGCCTCCTTTGACAGAGCAGCAGCTCCCCTCTCTCCGGGCTGAGGTGCAGCGCGAGGGGAGAAAAGGGCCGGCACCTCGGTTTCATCACCAGCACACAGCCCTCGTTGAGCTGCCACCGAGTCCCACACTGAAACGCTTTGGGAGCTGCCTGCCTGAAGCACGGCGCTCAGCAGGTCCTGTGCCAAGTCCCTTCCCACTGCAGGGCAGCAGCCACAGGCAGAGGGTGCAGGTGCTGGTGCCCACAGACCCATGAGCCAGCAGAGTCCCCTATTCCACCCAGGAGCAGGCAAAGCTCTGCAGTGGGGGCCAATGAGCCAGGGAGACATCACAGCCCTCCACGGGGGGCAAGTTTCCTAGCGATGGCCAAGGCAGGCCGGTCCTCTGGAGCCCTGAGGCTGAGTCCAGCAGGAGCAGTGCTCAGCCGCTGCAGAAAGCGCCCCAAGTCCTGCAGGGCACTGAAGTCTCCTCGCGGCAGCGCTAAATGAGGCCACGCCAGAGCCTTTGTCCTCCCTTGCACAGGGGATTTCTTTCTCTGCAGCATTTCGCCCTGCTCAGGCACCAGCACTAATGCCCAGACCGGCTCCATACAACCTCTCCCCCAAGGCAGGGAAGGGAGCGGCAAAACCAGGGAAATGGCTCAGCCCGGGAAACAGCAGGTCGAGCTCCTGCCTTGAGCCCCGAGCAGCAGCACCGAGCCTGACACAAGGCTGCAGCATCGCTCCCCTGGCGCAAATGCAGTGAGCAGCCCAAACCTGCTCTGCCCAAGCTGCCCTGCTCCCGAGGGAGGTGTTTGGCTCCCGGGGACATAGTTATGGAAGTGGCAAAGCAGGAAGGAAAGGAGCATGGTAGAGATGCACATGGAGAATTCAGCATCGTCTGCCCCGCCTGGCTCCAACAGTTGTGGGCAATGAGGGAGCTCAGTCCTGAGCAGAGGGTTGAGATCCTGCACTGCAGCTCATCACTCAAAGCGAGAGCCACTCCCCCCCTTTGCAGAAGGCTACAAAAAGGCCAGCAGAATTTTATTGTCTTTTCTCTTCCCCCTCCTCCTCCCCCCGCCCCCGCAATTTCTAAAAAGCTTTTACAAAACAAAAGCGTGCACCTCATTCAACTTCTGCTCCATCAAGCACATTGCTGTGGACTTTGACTTCTAAGTTCACCTGCTTCACCCTCCCACCTTTCACCTTGGAGGCACCCCCAGCTTCCCTCAGGATATTAATATTCCTCACAGGGCAGGACTGGCTGTTCACAGCCTTCTCCACTCCCTTGGGCAGCTCCACCTTGGTGGTCAGGGGATGCTCCTCCGCCATGGCTCTGGCAGCCTCTTGCTTCCCCTGCATCTTTCAACACTTCCTGGGGATGAAGCAAACTCCCAAAAGCACCAGCAGCAGCACGATGGCAGCAAACGCACTCCCGAGGGAAGTGCCTGTCTGTGATAAGGAGGCTCCCCCATCTCCAAGAGCAGCAACCTCATGTTGGTGCCACTCGTGAGCTGGTCGCCTTCATTGTCATAGGCCGAGGAGTCGTCCAGCATCAGCCTCCCATCACTGTCAACCAAGGCCCTGCGGCCACGTTTCAAGAGGCAAGCGAGAGTCTCTGGAGCTGAGCAAGAGGCCACTTCTGGCACAACAGGCATCCTCGCTTCCACGGGTTTGCTTCCTCCCTCCTCTTTTGCTGGCATCCTCCCTCTGCTACAAGCCCAACTCCTTGAGAAAGGACTCTACAGAAAGCTAATCACATTGCATGATTCATGCACACCTTAATCTGAGAGTCTCATTTAAATACAGCAGGTGAAAGTCATGTTCAGACAGCATGTCCTATCTGTCTCTCTCTGATGGGGGTCTTGTTTCTGTGACCTCTAACGTGTGTGACTGCAGAGCAGCATTAGAAAGATGAAAAATAGAATTGGCTCAAGAGCTACTACACTGACAATTTCTTTTTCCTTTTCTGAAAGAGACCTGTTGCTTCTTTAGCCGATTCCTAAATCTTAGCCTCTGCTTTCAAAATGTTCAGGGCCATTAAACCCTTCCACCATTTTAAATCATTCTGGGCAAAGCCCCAAGGGAAGCAAGGAATAGGAACATTTAAGGAAAGGGGATAACTATTGCACCTTTGAATGCCCATCGGAGTGGGCCTCTTCCTTTCTTGGGGCATTAGTTGCATTCAAACTTCACAACTGAAAACAAAATTTCCTTTCCAGAAAAGAGGCTCAGTTTCTTTGGAGCTGATGGTTTTGCTTTTGCTACAGAAGCCCCACGTTTGTCTTGTGAAATTGCCTGAGGAGTCTGTCAGTCCAGAAATTCATCCTCACACGCCTTATCAGAAGCTGCTCCAGCAGACTAGACCAGGCTTTTATCGCAGCACCAAAAGCAGACTGGCCTGGAGATTGCTTGGCTGGACTTGGCCTTCCTTACTGGAAGGCCTCTCAGACCAGAAGGGTCTTCTTTCAAACCGCCCCTTCCACGTAAGCCAACTCCCCCCACCTCATCTCACCAGCCGCTTCAACCCCAGGAACACTTCCCTACAACGCCTTGCACACAAACACCGGGAAACACCCTCAACAGCACACAACACCAAGGCAAACAAGTTCCCCCAAACGGTGATTTCGTACACCAGGAAGTTTCGACGGGTGTCCTGGGGGGGATGTAAGCAGCACTTGTAGCGACGCAGATGCGCTCTACTGCTGCCACTCCAGGCGAGAGCTGCCAGGCAAGGTTGCAAGGGTTGGCCAGGGGCCTCACTGACCTTCAGAGGGGCCGTTGGGGGGCCCCCTTCCCCTCTCCCACACCCACCAGCTCTGCACAGCAGCCCAGTCCTCCGTGCACCATTTCAGCCCACAAAACACAGCTTTCAACCAGTTCTGCGAGCTGAGCTGCTGCACCCCTGGGTCACACGTGCACTGGAGCACACTCGAGGGAAGCAGGAGGACAGAGAGGGGAGACAGCATCACCAAGCAGCAGGCGAGCTACCCCTCTCTGCAACAGCAAGCTGCTACATCAACAAGCTACAGCGGGATGCCTCAGCCCCACCAGCATAAACCACAACAGTCCCGTGGAGAGCAGTTTGTAACACCGCTTTTCTCCAGCCAAAAGCCTGGCCCGGCACTCTGACCGCAAGCCTGCTCTGGCCCCCTTCAAACCCACGGCAGCAGTTCTGCTGCCTTCCACAAGCAGCTGGGCCCTGGCTGATCCAACAGCAACTGTTTGGGAAATGGCTGCTCCAGCTACGCTAGAAAAGGAGTACATGGTTTGTAGGCAAACACAGTCAGAAAGCATGGCCCACCGGCACTTCCTCACTGAACATGATCTTTTACGTGCAACTTCCAAACAGCACATCAAAACACTAGCCCTGCAAAATTATCCCCACCTTCTGCATCCACACTCTCCTCCGGGCACGTACCAGTACCGCTAGTGAAGGATCCCAAACCAAACCCAACTACAACCCACGTCAGCAGCACGGGGCAACAGATGAGCAGATCTCCTGCCCCACATCCCCGTTCTGTTACGTTACTGCCCTGGCAGGCCTGCAGGGCACAAGGGAGAATGACCTGCCGCACAGTTTACTGGTGCCAGCAGCACGCAGGCAGACTTTCCCAGCCCCTCTGCAGCACTGGGAGGCTCCAGCACACACCACAAATGGAAACAAGTGCACTCAGCCTGCCCCAGCTTCTCCCAAACCACCTACCAAGGACTCTCACCTCCAGCTATTCCCCCCGGCTTCCCCTCGGCCCAGAAAAGCTCCCACGACCCGCGGCGGGGCTGGAAAGCCCAGGAATGACCTGCCGCCACTCACGTCCCATCACACAGCGCTCACATGCATCCTATCCACAGCTGGGCACATCGCTCCAGAGCGCCGAGGGGAACGAAGCCCCCAGGCCCAGGGCCCCCACAGGCACTGCAGGCGGATTTCCTGCCTGCAGCAAGAAGTTCCTGAGAAAACCTGCTTGGGGACAGCAGGCAGCAGCAAAAGCGCTTCCAAAAAGCAAATTGCTTGGCTGTTTCCTTTTTCCCCAGAATCCCTCACCAAGGCCAAGGAGCATCACACAGCAAAATACAGTTTGCACAAGCATCACCTAGCCAGCGGTAAGCAGTGGTTGTCTGCAATTCCAAGAAAGTTACTCAGGGGCTCTGTGCACTGGAGGGGAAACAGTGCAGGTGTCACAGCAAAACACGTGGGTTTGAAAAACGAGAGAGTCAAGGCACATGACATTTTTATCATACTCGGGGCAGAGAAAAATATTAAACCATTTTGCCATTAAGAGCTTATTAATTCAGGGCAAAACTGCAGGACAGACCCCAGGATTACTGAGGTATTTTACAAAACATGACCCACCCTGCCGAGGCCTGTGGGCTCATGATTCACATCACTTGCACGAACCTTCAAACCTCACGTGCCTTTTCACACACTGGACAAGGAAGGAGACCCAGCTAGAAGCAGGCACAGAGCTCTACTCAAAAGGACTACGGTCGGGGCAGCAAAGGCCCAGAGAGAATTTCAGGCCTCCCTGAAGGCCCTAAGTAGTTTGCCGTTGTTTCCCTGAAGGCTCGCAGCACCCTCACTTGCTCCAAGTTCAGCCACCCCGCTCACAAAGGTGACAAAACCAGGAGCCCGACTCTCCAGTTCAAGCTTGAAAGCTCAGCAGCCCCTTCTCAAGCAAGCACTTGCCCCAGCACAACACGTTCAAGCTGACTTACCTCAAATAACCAGGCTTGCGAGACAAAACAGAAAATGCATTAGAAGCGAATAGCACCAGCTGGCTCACCAGGGAACTGCTGCCTTACAGGAGAGCACATAACAGTAGGGGCAGCCCAATATGCTTCCAGCAAAGCTCAGGCCTTCTTCGCACACAGCGCTGAGAGTCTTGCACACTTGGGGCACTCACCCTTCCCAGCAAGGACAGGGGCCTTGGCATGCATTCGGGGGACCAAGAAAGAAAAACAGAGATACAAACACTGAAGAGGACCTATTGTTAGCTAAGTGGTAAGGCAGGCTCCTAATTTATTGACATCCTCCAGCTTTCCTCTTCCTTCTCCTGCTTGCTTGAAGACGACAGACAGAGCAGGCAGACCACTGGCAACAGCCCTGCAGCCACTGCCCTGTTACACTCCCCAGGACACAATGCTGCCAAGAGCGGCCCGGCCCGGCCCAGTGTGCAGGGGCTGGAGAGGTTCCCCACCACAATGCTGGTGGCAAACTCACCCACACATCTGCTGTCCCCCAAGCAAGAAGCTTCGGGATGTTTGGTTTTGGCCACGAGCTTCTTTTGCCTACTTCTCTAGGTTCCTACACAGCATCCCTCCGCACACTGAGACTCTTCTGCACACACCATCAACAACTTCCTGGCCTCGACAGGAATCAGAGACCTCCAGAAGAAACGCACCATCTTCCGCCAAACACCTCCAAGTCAGGCAAATCCACAAAACCCCATTGCTTTGTATGCACTGGCATCAACAAAGAAATATACTCTACCCTTTTTATGCCAGGGTACCCGATTTGGTGCCTGCCTATAATAAGGATCCATTCAACACACAAGCGCAGCTAACAGAGGCAGCCAACAGATGCAGCAGTTTGCGCAGCAGTTCGCGCAGAAGGGCGCACGAAGGTACCTTTGTTTCTGATCCCTGTGGTGTATGCTTCCTCAAGTGTGGTCATGACACGCTGCAGAGCACATTCCCCAGTGGCTGTTGGAGTTGCTGTGTCAGAGGCTGGGACTCAGACAGACCCTCTGACAGTAGTTGCAGCTCTCCAGGTCTCAGGCTGCAGGGAGTGCTTGGGGCCTCTCCGGGAGGCCTGGGCTGGCAGTCAGCTCTCCTGCAGGAGGTGTGCTGCTGTTGATGAGTTGTCATCAGGTAAGGGAGTTACGGGAGGAGGTCAGTAGGCTGCGCAGCATCTGAGAAGCTGAGCAAGAGATAGACAGGGTATTCTCGGAGACTGTGCAGCTTCGGGAGTCCCAACCCCCTGCAGCAGTGGAGTTGCCGGAGCGCTCTGTGCCGTGTGAAACGGTACATCATAACACCGTAGAAGGCGGCTGGAAACTGGTCGCTGCTCGTGGGAGGAGAAAGGCTCCTACTCCTCCCGAAGACTTGCAGCTGAAGAACAGGTTTAGTGCCCTCCAGGATGAGGAGGAGATGGGCATGGCTGCAAGGGGAGTAACTGGGACAACAGACCCTGTGCCTTGCCAGAACACCCGGAAGAAGCGGCAGGTGATTGTTGTGGGGGACTCCCTGCTGCAGGGGACGGAGGCATCTATCTGCCGACCTGACCTCTTGTCTAGAGAGGTTTGTGGCCTGCCAGGGGCTCGTGTGAGAGATGTCATGGAAAGACTGCCAAGGCTTGTCCATGCTTCGGACTATTACCCACTGCTGCTCTTCCATGTGGGCACCAATGACACCAAGGGCAAACTGGAGACCATCAAGCAGGATTTCAGAGCTCTGGGGATGGTGGTCAAGGGTCTGGGAGTCCAGGTCATCTTCTCCTCAATCCTGCCAGTGAGGGGGATGGATGAGAGGAGGAGGAGATGGACTTTCCAAGTTAACAACTGGCTGTGCTGCTGGTGTTGGCAACAGGGTTTTGGTTTCTATGACCATGGGACCCTGTCTGAAGATCGACAACTGATGGCAAGAGATGGGATCCACCTCACAAGGCGGGGCACATGGGTCTTTGCCAACAGGTTGGCCAACCTGGTAAGGAGGGCTTTAAACTAGGAAAGACAGGGGAAGGGGAGAGTTATAGTGCCAGGGTAGCTGGCAAAAGACTGCTCAAGTCGGGACGCCTCCAGCAGGTGAATGCAGCCAGGGAAGTGCGCATGGGATGTGGCTATGGGGGATCCTCTTGTACCCCTCCTGGGAAACCTGCATGCTCGATCACCTCTCTGAAATGCCTGTACACCAATGCACGCAGCATGGGGAACAAACAGGAAGAACCAGAGATCTGTGTGCGGTCGCAAGGCCATGATCTCATTGCCATTACAGAGACATGGTGGGATAGCTCGCATGACTGGAGTGCTGTCATGGATGGCTACGTGCTTTTTAGGAAAGACAGGCCAGGCAAGCGAGGTGGTGGAGTTGCTCTTTATGTGAGAGAGCAACTGGAATGTATGGAGCTGTGCCTAGGGGTGGATGAAGAGCGAGTCGAGAGCTTATGGGTAAGGCTTAAAGGGCAGGCTAGCATGGGTGACACTGTTGTGGGTGTTTACTACAGGCCACCTGATCAGGAAGAGGAAGTCAATGAGGCCTTGTACAGACAACTGGAAGTAGCCTCACGATCCCAGGCCCTGGTTCTCATGGGGGACTTCAACCACCCCAATATCTGCTGGAAAGACAACACAGCTAGGCACAAACAGTCCCAGAGGTTCCTGCAGAGCATTGGTGACAACTTCTTGACACAGGTGATGGAGGAGCCAACAAGGAGAGGTGTGCTGCTGGACCTCGTACTAACAAACAAAGAAGGACTGGTGGAAGATGTGAAGGTTGGGAGCAGCCTTGGCTGCAGTGACCATGAGATGGTGGAGTTGAGGATCCTGCGAGGAGGAGGCAGGGCACTAAGTAGGATCGCAACCCTGGACTTCAGGAGAGCAAACTTTGTCCTCTTCAGGGACCTACTTGGAGGAATCCCATGGGTTAGGGCCCTAGAAGGAAGGGGCGTTCAAGAGAGCTTGTTAATATTCAAACATCACTTCCTCCAGGCTCAATAGCAGTGCATTCCTATGAGTAAGAAGTCAAGCAAAGGAGGTAGGAGACCTGCATGGATGAGCAAGTTGCTCCTGGCAAAGTCAACCAGAAGAAGGAAGTATACAGAAAGTGGAAAGGGGGACAGGCCACTTGGGAGGAATATAGGAACGTTGTCAGAGTATGCAGGGATGCGACAAGGAAGGCTAAGGCCCGTTTGGGATTAAATCTGGAGAGAGATGTCAAGGACAACAAGAAGGGCTTCTTCAAATACATCAGCAGCAAGAGGAAGACTAGGGAAAATGTGGGGCCTTTGCTGAATGGGGTGGGTGCCCTGGTGACGAAGGATACAGAGAAGGCGGAGTTACTGAATGCCACCTTTGCTTCAGTCTTTACTGCTCAGGCCAGCCCTCAGGAACCTCAGACCCTGGAGGCAAGAGAGAAAATCTGGAGGAAGGAAGACTTTCCCTTGGTGGAGGAGGATCGGGTTAGAGCTCATTTAAGCAAACTTGACACCCACAAATCCATGGGCCCCAATGGGATGCGCCCACGAGTGCTGAGGGAGCTGGTGGATGTTATTGCTAAGCCACTCTTCATCATCTTTGAAAGGTCATGGAGAAGAGGAGAGGTGCCTGAAGACTGGAAGAAAGCCAATGTCACCCCAGTCTTCAAAAAGGGCAAGAAGGAGGACCCAGGGAACTACAGGCCAGTCAGCCTCACCTCCATCCCTGGAAAGGTGATGGAGCAGCTCATCCTGGAGGCCATCTCCAAGCATGTGGAGGACAAGAAAGTGCTCAGGAGTAGTCAGCATGGCTTCACCAAGGGGAAATCATGCTTAACTAATCTGATAGCCTTCTCTGATGGGATGACTGGCTGGGTAGACGAGGGGAGAGCAGTGGATGTTGTCTCCCTTGACTTCAGCAAGGCTTTTGACACTGTCTCCCATAACGTCCTCATAGACAAGCTCAGGAAGTGTGGGCTGGATGAGTGGACAGGGAGGTGGATTGAGAACTGGCTGAATGGCAGAGCTCAGAGAGTTGTGATCAGTGGCGCAGAGTCTAGTTGGAGGCCTGTAGCTAGCGGTGTCCCCCAGGGGTCAGTACTGGGTCCAGTCTTGTTCAACTTCTTCATCAATGACCTGGATGAAGGCACAGAGTGCACCCTCAGCAAGTTTGCTGATGATACAAAACTGGGAGGAGTGGCCGATACACCAGAGGGCTGTGCTGCCATTCAGAGAGACCTGGACAGGCTGGAGAGGTGGGCGGAGAGGAACCTCCTGAAGTTCAACAAAGGCCAGTGCAGGGTCCTGCACCTAGGGAGGAATAACACCATGCACCAGTCCAGGTTGGGGGCTGACCTGCTGGAAAGCAGCTCTGCTGAGAAGGACCTGGGAGTGCTGGTGGACACCAAGTTAAGCATGAGGCAGCAATGTGCCCTTGTGGCCAAGAAGGCCAATGGTATCCTGGGGTGCATCAGGAAGAGTGTTGCCAGCAGGTGGAGGGAGGTGATTCTCCCCCTCTCCTCAGCCCTGGTGAGGCCACATCTGGAGTACTGTGTCCAGTTCTGGGCTCCCCAGTACAAGAGGGATGTGGCACTACTGGAGCGAGTCCAGCGAAGGGCTACAAAGATGATTAGGGGACTGGAGCATCGCTCTTATGAGGAAAGACAGAGAGAGCTGGGCCTGTTTAGCCTGGAGAAGAGAAGGCTGAGAGGGGATCTTATCAACGTATACAAGTATCTGCAGGGAGGGTGTCAAGAGGATGGAGCCAGACTCTTTTCAGTGGTGCCCAGCGACAGGACACGAGGCAACGGGCACAAACTGAAACACAGGAAGCTCTGTCTGAACATGAGGAGAAACTTCTTTATTGAGAGGGTGACTGAGCACTGGAACAGGTTGTCCAGAGAGCTTGTGGAGTCGCCATCCTTAGAGATATTCCAAAGCCGTCTGCACAAGGTCCTGAGCAACCTCCCCTTGGTGATGTTGCTTGAGCGGGGTTGGACTACATGATCTCCAGAGGTCCCTTCCAACCTCAACCATTCTGTCATTCTGTGAAGATATCACCTGCAGTGCTGTGGAATCAAAGAAGAATTTTTCTTTCTTAAGTAGGTCTTGAGTTTATTATTATTGGGGTTTTTTTGTTTTTTTTTTCTTGAGGGCTCAGTCTGCCCTCTGTAATCGAAGCCCTGCTTTTGCAGGTGGGAACATACAGTCAGCATCGCTGTGTGAGCGTAAAGTACTATTTCATAAGTGTAAGGTTCCAGAATCTAGCTGTTCGATTTGTGTTGTAACAAAAATTGTGTTCCTGCAAAGGCTGTAAGATTGCATTTTCCTCAGCTCATTTTGGTAATGGAAAGTATGTAAGGGTTTCTGAGTTCTCAGAAATACCTGAGAAGCAGTATCTCTGACTGTTAGTGGGATCTTCTGTCATACAATACTTCTCCCTTTTTAAATTATAATCACTAGGCAAAAGTAGACTATTCTGTCTGAGAAGAATAAATGCCTTTCAGTTTTCTTCTTTTCTTCAGTCTGGTGTATCATCTTTGTTCCCAATTTTATTTCACTTTATTTCTCTTCTGCAAGGCTATAGGCTGTGATTCCTGTAAGACATTCTGAGGTCACGTATTGCTGATACAAGTAAACATGGATGTGATTAATTTCATCTTAGATCTGATAAGCAATAAACTAGAAAGCGTAATAGTGGATTACAGTTCAAATTGTCATTTGGAATTTTCAAGATTTTCTCCTAGGTTGTGCACAGTAGGTTATTCAAAGAAAGTAGATTTTCAGCCGTAGGATTTTTCTCAATTATATGCTTGGCTGTAACAGGTGGCTGATGTGATTCCAGGGTGTCATTCAGTATCTGCGTGGCACAATTCGTCCATCAAGTAATATATCTTTGAGAAGCTTGACTAATGCTGCATATGCCTTTGAAATCCTTGGGCAAGACTTTCTATATAGTGCAAACTGTTAATCAGATCATTAAATAATTCTGGATTAGTAATGTTCCTACAACTGAAAAGTTTAATTGATAGAGATGTGATCTGACTAAATAGCATACTAGTGTTCCCTCTTTTCCCCTCTGACACACATAGTTTGAGTACCTGGGGCTTTGACCTGAGATTGCAAGAGCTTATAGTTAATAAAAACGTCAATGATTTGGACTGGGGTCTGTAACCGAGAAGAGGATTTGTAATTTCAGAGGAAAAATAATGAGAAAAGTTGCTCAACGCATAAATTGTCTGTATAAGATCATTGACAGATTATCTCTAGATGATAGAAGGAGGCAAAAAATGGAGGTTGGGGAGAAGAGGAATGAACACACATTTACTCAGAGGTATGCCCTAATTTATGGCAAAATAACACACGATTGGAATATTAGCGCAGAAGAATGTGGCTTATTAGGAATTGTGGACATGTAAGAAAAAGATAGTAGTAGCTTATAGAGCAAGGATTACACGTATCTTCCAAAATCAGGAAGCAGTGGAAATAAACTTGTTGAAGATTCACAGTTATTGATTTAAAAATAAAAAAAAAAAAGAGAGAGAGAATGCAATGCTGTCATGGCAGCAGCTTTGTACAGACACTACCAAGTCAGATAGACAAGGTTTCCAATAGCAGAATTATCCAGTACCTGGGACTTGGTTTAAATGGGTAAATTTGCCAATATATCTGAGCATTAAAGGAATATAGCAGGACAAACTGTCCAAAAATTTTGGAATTTGCTGGGAACAGCAGCTGTTTCTTGTAAACAGAGATTTCTTAGACGTTGATTCCTGCCAATACAGAGTATTGTGAAATAATGTAAGGCAGAAGACAATTTGATCATGTAAGTTGTGAGGAAGATAGACAGAAGAGAGATGTAAGAAGGATAGTAAACAGCATAATAAAGTAGACTAAATTAACTGGGAAGCAGGTAGGCTGCATGGAGCTTGGAACAGAAAAACGATTAGTGTTTGGCAGTTCCTTAAACATTTTTCAGAAAGGAAGCACAAACTATTCAGCATGGATCCAAACTAAAAACGTAGGAGAAGAGTGGGTCTGGAAGATTCTCTCTTTTATAACCTGAAACTCAGGACGGAAGTGTGCAGGAAATAAAAAACCATGTCAGATTCCAGAGGATAAATACTCTAAGTCTCTATGGATGAAGACAGAAAATCCAGGTGCAAAACAGCAATCTAGCAATAGCTAGAGACTAAATGGAAAGAAAGAAATATTGTTTAAGTGTGGGAGTAGTAAGAAGATAACTAGGAAAATTTGATGGGCTGCTCATTAAGGAAAGGAAAGTTATCAGAAGTCATCAGAGGCTGCAATATGTATTAATTTTTTTGTCTGCTTTTGCTTAGAAGGTAACTGATTAGGTGGCTCATATCATTAATGCCAGTGATAAAGGGTTTGGAGCTTCCAAGAAAAATGCAGTTTAAATGATACTTAAATGTTTTCACACCCTGAGTACCTGGCTCTTGAAAATCATATATAATTGATAAGGTCCTAGAGACTAGAAAAAAAGAAGGGAAGTGCCTGCCTTCAAGAAAGGAGGAGCCAGGGAGTTGTATACTAATCAGCTTATACTCTGGTTTGGAGGTGGGGAAGCCTTACAATCCAGTGGGCTGAGTTTGGCTTCACTGTAAAAAGAGACTTGTTTTAAAGTCAATAAGGAAAACTTTCTAAGTGAACAGACAGGTAAGCACTACAGTAGGTGTTTGAGAGAGATGATACAACTTTTCATGGGATTCTTAAAACCAAAAATCATCAAAACTGGGTATGGTGCTTTAGTTGATCCTTCCTCTTCTTGAGGAGAAAGATCAACTAGATGGTCTCTTCAAGGTCTTTCTGTTTCTGTGGTGATGATTCATGAATATATTACTTTTTTTTCCCCTACAGGAAAAAGGTCTTTGCAGGAAGACAGTGACAATGATGGTGAACCAAATGAATATGATCTTAATGACAGCTTTATAGATGATGATGAAGAGTGCGAACCTACTGATGAAGATTCTGACTGGGAACCAAATTCAGAAGAAAAGGATAATGAAGATGTTGAAACTCTTTTGAAAGAAACACACAAATTTGTTAATACCAAAAAGTAGCTGCACTTAACATCAAAAACTCCCTCTCCAGTTGAGTTAAAACATGAATGTATGAGAAGGGGAACTGCTTTGATAACTGTTTTTTTCCTCAGTGATGTAGGCACTATGGAAAGATTTTAGTGGGGGTGAGGGGACTGAGCAATACTTTTCATTTCATATATATTGTTTTGACCTTTGTTTTCTCAAGTGGTGGCATCCAGTGATTGAGCAGTGATAGAAGTGTGGGTTTTTTGTTTTTTGTTTTTTTTTTTATGGAAGTTTCTTCTCTGTTTCTTTTCCGACCCTGTTAGTGTCTCATAGTTTGAAATACAATTTTAAAAGTTGTTATGCTTCATCATTCTGTGCTTGAAATAAATATTGGCATTAGGAAAGCCTTTAGTTTTGCTAAAGCATAATATGTACAGTGCTGAATGAAGAGGAGTTGCACTTCACACCTGCAGCAGCACAAACTAATTCTTGACTATCAGTGGGGAATCTGCCTAAACCATTTTTTAATGTTCTTTTGAGTTAGCGTAATCTTAAATTTCATTAGTCTGCTAATAGCTTTCCTTTTGGTGTTATTTCTTTGATGCTCTTGATGTACAGTAGCTAAATACAGGCTCTCTAAATAATTTGAACAATATCTAAGTGTACTGAACCTCTGGTTATGTCCCAACACCAATCATGGAGTATTTGTTCTAATTACAGTATCTCTTTCAGTACATGTGCATCACTGAAATTGTGTTCAATCTTACAGCAAAGATGAGATTTTAACAACTTTTTTTTTTTAAACACAGAAAACAATTAAACTTATCATTGGTATACTGTAGGAAAAATTTGTAACTGTGTCTCTGCATGTGATTTCTAAAGAATATGCTGTAGAAACTTACCTTCAGTGTGTTAACAACTTTCCTGAACTTTCTGGAAAGAAATTTGGCCTGTCTTGAGTTTAAAAAAAAAATTTTAGTATGTTTCAGGGCAGATGACTTAAGCCATTTCTAAGAACACGATTAGGAGAAAACAACATTTTGCTGTGTTGATCTTGCACTTTGTTTTGATTCATAATACTGAAATTTGGCAGGGGAATCATTCCTGCGTGCCTCTTGATACCCTGTGAAAATCTGTCCAATTATGGTGGAATAATAGGAATCCAAATAAACTCAAGCCTTTTAGGCTGGTGGTGAAATGCTTTCTGCAGGTACACTTCAGGGAGTACCTGTTCCAGCTCTCCTGCAGCCCAGCTGCTCGCGCAGCCTGTCCCTGCAGTGCGGACGAGAATGCCACGTTCCTGGGCTTTGGAAGAAGCAGAACTTTGTAGTTGCCCCTTCTGTGTGCTGTGGCTGCTGGAGAGGGTTTAGGAGAAGAAGGATTTTTTTTTTTCTGTGCTGTCAGAACTGTCCCAGCCTGTCCCGTTCTTGACTTGCATTAATTATGAAGCCGGGGGGAAGCAAGTGACCTGGCTGAAATACAGGAGGCTAAAGATCAGAGGAAAGGCAGAAGGACAACTGGAGAAGTGACGTGGAGCTCAACTAACAGAAGATTTGTGTTCAGTTTTGTATTTGAAGTGGCAATGAGAATGAAACTAGAGAACTGAAGATCTCGTAGTGCATGTGTGTTATCCTTAAAGACTGCATATGTTAATTCCCTACCTCTTTAATATGGTTTTGCAGTCTTACATTTTTTAACCTTTTCTTTTTATATGTAGTTGTAATTCCATGTAGTTCCATGCTTGTAGAGGTTGAGTGTTATCAGAAGCAAGCTCTGCTATTCAGGTTTGTACTCGGACAACATAACTTTTTTGTAAGGTCTTCAGAAAATTGCTTTAAACAGATTAGTCACTTCCCCAGCCTGTTTTGGGGTGCAGGATAATGTTTTGGCCAATTGTGTATTAGAAGTTTCTCTAAAAAATGTAGATACTAAAAACAGAAACATTCATGCTTGGTGACCATTCTGTATTTTGAGAACATGAGAGTAATTGGCTTACTGTTTATTAGAGCTATTTCATATAAAAAGAATCTAATTGGTGGGTTTTTGTAGTGTCTGATGATTTCTGTGACCTTAACCTTCATCAAGCAGAAACATTCTGTTTTGTAGTGTTACACTGTGAATGGCTATTTAAACTATTCCAAGAAGTTATAATTTACTTTGCAAGTAGAAATAGCTTTTCATAACTGGAGGCTTCCAGTCAGATGTGTAATCACAGAAACAAATCTAGACATCGTTCCTAGTTTTGCATGGTAGATTGAGTTTATTACTGATGCCTCAGGTTTGAAAAACTATGTATGACCAAAGTAGTACATTGGAAATGTCAAAGCTGTAATCAAGCTGCTACGTAATGGTAAACTGAAATGATGTCTGTTTAAGAATAATTTTCTGTTCTTGTATTCTTTCCTTAACAACGAGATGTATTTTTATGCTTCTGGATTGGCGGACTTGTAACTCTAAAAGGTATCTGAATATCAATCAGAACTATTCAGTTCAAGGTACAGATGAGACTACTCAGAACACTTTATTTTTTTCTTTCTTTTTTTCTTCCTCTTTTTTATGTCAAGTTATCCAGCGTTTTTTCAGTGAGTCAAGTATGCATTACAATGTAGAGGGCTGAGTCCAAATCAAAATATATGTGAACTTAAATACAGGTATGGGTTGAGTGAAAGTACTTGGAGGTCAATTTTTGAAGTTAGTTATATGATTAAACTCTCTCTGACTATAGTTCATTCTGTAAATACATTAGTGCTACTGCTCGAAGAATGGCAGGGTCCAATACAGAGAAGCAAAAGTGCATTGTGGATATACCATCTATCTCAGTACAGCAGTTGTTACACCAACTTTGGAGGTTTATATTTACGCTATTTTTAATTCATATTTCTAATAGACTGAGCCTTGACTGTGTATACCTTTCTGTTAATGAAATTAGGAGCAATTTGGTTGCCAAGGTCAATTTAGAAATGATCTGGGAATACAGAGCAAGTACCACCACAAGCTCATCAGCCTTAATATGCTAGCTGTTGGAGTCTGGTAGAAAACATGCTGAAGAGACAGATGCTCCTATGTTTCTGTGGTAGGTCATAACTGAGGATCAGCAAGAGGAGGCACATACTTCCGTATTATGTGACAGGAGCTTGTGTGGCCTATACATCATTGAGACAAAAACTGAGCCAAAACAGTTCAGTCTTTTTCTTAGCCACGGTTATTAAGTGTCTAAAGCAGACTGCCATAAAATTAGACAAAGCTACAAAGCTGTTAACTTGCAGCATCTCACATAAGTGTTTTGTATGCAGTTGAAACCTAATAGGCTATGCAGATGACTAATGGGGTCATGCTAAGTAGTGTAGTTCATGTATCACTTAGGTTTGGGTTGGAGTGAAGATTCTAGTACTGCTAGGGTATGCGTCTCCTCTCTCTTTCTGAGCCTCTGTGGTGCCCTACAATAAAATTATGGGAGCATCCATGTCTTTAAGGGGTCTCCTACCAACCTCGGATATCTAGCATATCAAGGATGATCTTGTGGTAGTACTCGTGTGCAAGTTCATATTTAAATTGACCCTTGCAATTAAATTGTTCCTAACTTGATTGCTGTGCCTACATCCCCCTTGCTACGTGCCATTCATTTTCTGCTGTTTCGCAGATGCCTAGCTTTTAAGTTGCTTTCAGAAAGTCCTTACAGCAGCACAACTACTTAAAACTCAAAGTCGGCTACTTTTCTGGTTATTATCTTTAATCTCTATTTTTTGAAATGGCCTGTCAAGCCAGCTGGGACTGGTAATTTGATAGGAACCTTTCCAATACATAAGGATCTATGTGTCTGATGCTGCCAGCTCTCTGGCAGGCTGTGCTGTTGGAGCTGATCTGCTGATAAAAACACAGTCAGTGTTTGTATAAGCCTTATTCTTTCACTGATGTTATTTTTTTCCAAATAAATTAATGGTCAAGTGCTGAGTACATGCTGTGCCTTTCTACTGATCACACTGCGTGATGCAAACATGCTAGGCTTGGGTATGCTTTCTTAAATCTTATGGTGCTTGGCTTAAACATATTGATGATTAATGATGGCTGCAATCTTAGAGCCATGTGATTTGCTTCAGAAACAAGTAGGAGAAGGAGAAGAAGAGAGAAAGAAAGAGAAGGAGGAAGAGAAAGGGAAAGGGAAGGAGAAGGAGAAGAAATGGAGAGCAAATAAAGGGAGGAGAAAAGAAAGAAAGAAAAGAGACGGAGAGAAAACCAAGAGAAAGAAAAGAAATGGCGTAAAAAGAAATGGAGAGAAAAGAAAGGGAAAGAAAAGGAAGGGGTAGGGCAAGAAAGTGAAGAGAAAAAAGCGGGGAGAAAAAAGGTGTAGAAAGGAAGGGGGAGAGAAAAGTGAGGGCAAAAAAGGGGGAGAAAAGGGAGAAGAAGAAAAGGGAGCAAAGGAGATGGAGCTAAGAGAAGAGGAGAAAGAGGAGGGAGAAAAGGAAGAGGGAGAAAAAAGGAAGAGGGAGAAAAAAGGGGGGGGAGAAAGAAAGGGGAGCAAAAGGGTGAAAAAAGGGGCCAAATGAAGGGGTGCTAGAAAAGGGGAGGAAAGGGAGAGGGAGAAAAGGGAGGAAGAAGAGAGGGGGAGAAAAAGAGTGAGAAAAGGGAGAAGAAAAGGAGGGGAAGGGGAAATAAGCAAGAGAGAAGCAAAGGGGGACTAAAAAAGGAGGGTGGAAATGGGAGAGAAAGGGGAACAAAGAGAGGAGGAAGAAAGGGGAGCAAAAAGGAGGGAGATAAGCAAGCGAGGGAAAAAATGGAGAGAGAAGAAGAAGGGAGAAGAAGGGGGAGGTAAGAAAGGGTGAGAAAAGAGGTGTCAGGAAAAAAGGGGGAGAAAAGAGTGAAGAGAAATGGGGAGGAAAAGCAAAGGGAGAAGAACGGAGGAGAAAAAAGGGGGAAGAAAAACGGGGAGAAAGGAGGGGGAAATAGCAAAAAGGCGGGGAGGGGGGAAGAAATAAAAGGGAGAGAAAAGAAAGGCAGAGAGAAAAATGAGGAGAAAAAAGGGGTGGGAGAGGGGAGCTAAGAAAAGAGGGAAGAAAAGAGGGGAAGCTGAAAGGGGAGAAAAGCGGGGAGAGAGGCAGAGCAAAAAGGGGGGAGAGAAAAAAGGGGGAAGGAAAAAGGGTAGGAAAAGAGGGGAGAGAAAAAAGGGGGAGCAAGCCTGAGGAGGAAAAAGAGGGAGAGAAAAGGGAAGAGGAGAGGGGAGAGGAAAAAGGAGGAGAGGCAAGGGGGCAAGAAGCGGAGGGGAAAGGGCAAAGGGAGAAGAAAGGGGGAGAAAGAAGGGGGAAGGAAAAGGGGAAGGAAAGAAGGGAAAGGAATAGAAAAAAGGGGGAGAGAAATGGGAGAAATCAAAGGGGTAGAAAAGGAAGGCAGAGCAAAGACGGGGAGAAAAAGGGGGTGGAAAGGAGGAGCTAAGAAAAGAGGGAAGAAAAAAGGGGAAGGAAAAGGGGCAGAGAAAAAGGGGGAGAGAAATGGGAGGAAAAGGGGAGAGAAAAGGGGGAAGAAAGAAGGGGGGAGAAAAGAAAGCAGGAGAAAAAGAGGGGGAGAGAGAAAGGAGGAGGAAAGGGTGAGAGAAAAAGGGGGAGCAAAGAAGAGGGGGACCAAAAGCAGGGGAGAAAAGGGGGGAGAAAAAAGGTGGGGAAAAATGGAGAGGAAAGAAAGGAGGGGAGAAAAAGAAGGGAGATAAAAGGTGGAGAAAAAAGGGAGGGAGGGAGGGAGGAGGGGGAGAGGAAAAGGCGGAGAAGAAAGGGTGAGAAAAGCGGGGAGAGAAACAGGGGGTGAAAAAAAAGGGGGGAGAAAAAAGGGAGAAAATAAGCGAAGGCAGAAGAAAAATGGGAGACAAAGGGGAGGAAAATGGTGGGAAAGGGGGAGAAAAGAAAAGAGGGAAGAAAAGAGGGGAAGATGAAAGGGGAGGAAAAAGGGGGAGATAAGAAAGCAAGAGAAAAAAGGGGGAGAGAAAAAAGAGGTAGAAAAAATGGAGAAAAGAATGGAGAAAAAGGAGGAGAGGAAAAAGGGGGAGAGCAATTGAGGAGAAAAAAGGGGGACAAGAAAAAGGGGGAGGAAGGGGGAGAAAAGGGGGGGGAGAAAGAAGAAAGGGAGAAAAAAGGGAAGAAAGAAGGGGGAAGAAAGAAGGGGGGAAAGAGGGGGGGAGGAAGAGAAAAGGGGGAGAAAAGAAAGGCAGAGCAAAGGTGGGGGGGAAAGGGGGGCTGGAAAGGGGGAGATGAGAAAAGAGGGAAGAGAAAAGGGGAAGAGAAGGGAGGACAGGAATGGGAGAAAAAAGGGGGAGAAAAGGTGGAGAGGAAAGGGGGCAGGAAAGCAGGGGGAACAAAAAGGGAGGAGAAAAAGGTGAGGAGAAATGGGGAGAACATCAAAGAAGGGAGGAAAAAAGGGAGCTAAAAGGGGGAGAAAAAAGGGGGGAAGGGGGAGAAAAGAGGGAAGAAAAAGTGGGAAGAAGAGAAGGGGGACAAAGATGGGAGAAAAAAGGGGGAAGATGATAAAAGGGGGGGGAAGGGAGGAAAAGGGGTGAGAAAAAAAGGGAGGAGAAGGGAAGGGAAAAAAGGGGAAGAAAAAATGGGGAGAAGACCTGGTGAGAAAAGCGGGGAGAAAAGAAACGGGGAGATGAGCAAGGCGGATAAGGGGGGAGATTAGCAAGGGGGAGATAAGGAAGCAGGGAGAAAAAGGAGGGGAAGAGAAGGAGGGGAAGCAAAGGAAGGGGAAGAAAAGTGGGGGAAGAAAAGAAAGGGGCAAAAGAAGAAAGGGAAAAAAAGGACAGGGAAAAGGGAAAGGAAAGAGAAAAAAGGAAAGACAAAAGGAAAGACAAAAGGGACGAAGGAAAGGAAAGGAAAAAGGAGAAGGTAAAAAGGAAGGAAAAAAAGGAAAGAACAAAAAGGAAAGGAACCCCTCCCCCCCCCCCAACCCCGCCTTTGGCGGCATCCTCATCCCCTTGTAACAGCGGGAAGCCTGCCGGGACGGGCAGTGTGCTTCTACCTGTGGGAACTTGTCTGTGGTTAGCACTGACCTCCCCGCTGAGGGCCCCGGGGAGCCTCGGACCAGGAGCAGGGGGACTTTGGATTTACGCCCGTGTAACTTCACTGCAATAAAGCCCTTTTCCGCAGGACGATTTGACGGCTCCTTGTCTCTCCCTGCAACACTCGGGCGCCAAATGTCCTCCACCGACTTTGGGATGGTTCTGCAGGTGCGGCGGGGCTGTTTGCATGCCCTGGCGTGCACACCGCCGTAGCAGCAGGGCAAGGCACTGAGCAAGCGGTAGCACTGCTGCTGCTGCTGCTGCTGCTGCTGCTGCTGCTGCTGCTGCTGCTGCTGCTGCTGCTGTGGGAGAGGGCAAGGGAGATTTGGGGAAGCAATGCCTCTGTGGCAGGGAGTCAAGGGCCACCGCCGAGAGCAGCAGTCCCCAGGGAGGGGCAGAGAGAAGCTGCCGAGAGGTGATGCTGCTCCAGAAGGGGCGTGCGAGAGAAGGAGGCCACGGGCACGGCAGGGCTGCTGCTTCCCGGGTGCGGCTGTTGCCCGGACACCGAGGAAAGGGGCAGGAGAGCACCTGGCCTGGCAGGAGGCGCGAGCGGCAGAAGCCGCATGCTGGCAGGCTGCAGCTAGGGAAGGTGCCCCCTCCGTCGGCCCCTGTCGGCAGGGGCACTCTCCTCGCAAGGCAGCCGAAGGAGAGGGGCCCGCTGCCACTTGCAAAAGGCATTGGCCATCCTCGGCCATCTGCAGCTCTTCCGTCGCGTGGCGTTCAGCTCTTCCTTGCAGAAACCAGAAGCATTTTGTCCTGCTGGCACGCGTGGGCAGGAAGGGACGGCCCATGCCGTTGGTGCAGAGGAAAGACCCAGAGGCCACAGAAGCCTCCAACTGCCTCTAAGCAGAAACACAAGGATTTCTTTGGCAGGGGCTGACTCACTGCAGTATGGGACTGTGAGCAGCCTGGGGGTGCCAGGAAGAGGACGTGCCCGTTTCCTGGCCTCTAAGCAGCCCAGACAACCCAGGGAGGAGGAGCCCAGGCACTTGCCCAGAGAGGAAGGGGGTGTCTCTTTGGGCCCAAGGGGGTGGCCCAGGGCCGACGGGACAGCGATGCTCAGCAAGCTTAGCCGGCCTCCCAATACTCAGCACACATGGGCCTGAACCTTCCCACTTGCAGCTTCTGGCTAAGAAAAGAGGCCTTGGTCCTCTGGGAGCCTCTTTCCAGGCACTTGCAGCACGCCGAAGGAAAGCAAGAGAGGGGCACCAAACGCAGAGGAGCTCTACGCATCGGTCACAAGCAAGGGCTAGGGGGAAGGAGTTGCCTAAAACTGTGCTCCAGCCCCTCTCAGCTTGCTCTTGCAAGTGCAAGAAGCACCACGATCGAACAAGACCTAAATGGAAACGCACCCCACAGGAGATGTAGCCCCTCCCTCCTCTCCAGAGAGCCTTTGTCTCCCTCCATCTCTTTCCTTAAGGACTTGCCCTGTCAGTCCACCTGTCCCTTTACACAGGTGACCTCCAGACACGCACTTGGCAGGCCTCCAAAGACTAGAAGCACACAGAAAGCAGAGGGCTTTGCTTTAGTGCGCCACGTTCTGCCTTCAGCTCGGAAAACTGCTTTACCCAGCTACCAGAGCGCCCGACCACAAGCACGGGGCCAGCCCAGCCCTCCTGGCCTCCAAGGCTAAGGCCCCCGAACCACTGTAGCCAACAGGGGAATTCTCTGGGGGCCTTTGCCAAAGCTGCCTTTGGCTCCCTAGCCACAAAGACCAAAAGCCCTTTGACCAACAGCTGCATCGACGGGAGCTGCCTTTGGGCACAGGAGCCAAGTGATGTCGGCGAGGCCCCTCTGCTCCTTGGGCTACTCCATGACGACTATTGCACCCCATGCTTCGCACATCCCGTTTTCTGTTTAAGTGCCAGGAAGACACTCTAATCATACCAGCATGAGTAAAGCAGAAGAGCCAAGCATTGCCGTGGCAGACAATGCTGGAATTAAGCCTCCTGCTGGGGCCGCCTGAGTGAAGCTCCTGGCGTCTGCATCCTGCGGCTGTTTTAAGTCACACGATGCACTCTCTTCTTGCCAACCAAATGCACCTGCCCTGGGGAGGAAGCATGGCTGAGCTGCAAAGGGGAAAAGCTGAGCTCTGGCATTGCCCAGCTCAGCTCGCCCAGCACAGCAGCCTGCCTTTGAGCAGCACGGCACGTCTGGTTTTCTAGGCTTTGCAAGAGCAAAGAGAAGAACAAGGGAGTTCAGAGAATCGCAGAACGGTGGAGGCTGGAAGGCACCGTCAGAGACCATGCGCTCCTAGCGCCCTGCTCAAGCAGGCTCACCTAGAGCAGGCTGCCCAGGACCGTGTGCAGACAACTTCTGAATATCCCCAAGGATGGCGTCTCCACACGCCCTCTGAGCAACCTGTGCCAGTGCTCAGGCACCCTCACCGCAAAAGAGTTTTGCGTAGCTTCAGACGGAATTGCCTGTGCAATTTCAGTTTGTGCCCGTTGCCTCTCGTCCTGTCGCTGGGCAACGCTGAAAGAATTCAAGCGCAGGGAGGCTTTGGCCTTCCCAGCCCTAGTGCTGCTTGCTCCAACAATGTCCCTGCGTTCCTCCCAGGTCACCTCTCCCTGCTTCCACCTTCTGCACACTTCCTTCTTCTGTCTGGCTTTTGCCGGCACCTCCTTGTTCGTCCAGGCAGGCTTCCCATGCCCTTTGCTCAGCTCCTGGCTCAATGGCATGGACTGTTCTGGAGCTTGGCAGAGGGGATGCTGGACTATCAAGCAGCTTTCTCGGAGCCCTCTTCCCTCTCGAGCCTTGTCCCATGGGACACTTCCTCCTGGAGCAGCACACCCTCGTGCACCAGCGAGCTGCAATCTCTTGCTCTGCCACACACATCTCAGCCACTTGCTGAGAGGAGAGCAATTGCAGCAAAAGCACTTTGGCATCCCCTCGAGAGCCGAGCACCGGTGAAGGCTGAGAGAAGGACCATCGCTGCCGCTTTCACAGCCATTGGGACTGGCACTCGCATGCAGACCGCACACATGGCTACCTCCGTTTCCCTAGCTGTATACAAGCATTTTCGTGAGCCTGCCTCATCTCCTGCGCAGTCTGCCTTTGAGTCTCTCTGCAGACTCCTGGGACGCACCTGAGTCGAGGTGGGATTCAGCTGCCCAAAAGCCCGTGTCTACAGGCATTTGGGTATGCCAGGGCACCGCCAGGAATTGCCAAAGGCATCACAAATGGATGCCGGTCCTGGAGCTTAGGCAGCTGAATCCTGCCCTAAACTCTTCTCTGACTGTGGCTGGAGCCGAGCTTCCCACTTCACATGGGGAGGCCACATGTTGGCACCTGGAGGGGAGGTCACTCTCATCGCCGGCTCACCACTACCGGGACTGAGTGCAGAGGAAGCGTGAAAGCTGGGAAAGTTGGGACACCGCCTGGGCCCTGATGTGATCTCCAGCGGGCACAGGCCCCCTTGCTTGCCCCCTCCACAGCTTGAGGCCTCCTGTCCCAGCAGCAACAGGGCATGTTGCAGCCGTGCGGGGAGGCGTGTGCATTGGGGGTTTTCACTGACACAGAGCCAGCTGCTGAAGCCGGCAGCTCCTGCAACACCAAGCCTGGAGACGCAGAGCAAAGGGGGCATGGCGGGAGCCAGCAGCGGTGCCCGGCCCCACCAGCCGCGCTCCCACCCCACAGATGGGACAATGCCGTGGCAGCGTCGGAGGTGCCGGGCAGCGGGGAGACTCCCCTTTGCGCCCGCGGCCCGTGGCCCACGCCCCGGCGCTGCCCCGCGACCCGGCCGCCGCATCACAATGTGCCACAGTGGCACCCGGGTGGCCACGGCCACCAGCGCCCGCCCGGCCCCAGTGCGGCGCTGTGCCAGTGCGGGGCAGCGGGGAGACGCAGGCTCCCGGCCCAGCGCAGCGGCACTACTCGGCACAGGCGCACCGCTCTTGCCTTGGCGCAGGCCTGACCGGCGCCTGGCGCTGCCCGCCGCGGGGCACGCACGCACCGCAGCCCTCTGCGCGCACACGGCGCCATGGGACAGGCCAGCTGCTGCGGCACCAGGGGCGCTGCCGGCCCCGCTGCCGGCACGCAGGCACAGCCTGGGGACCCTGGCCGCGCGGCTCCTCGCGCCGGCCTCGGGCTCGCGCCCAGGGGAGCCTTCCGGCCCCCGGCGCCGCTTGGTGCCTTTGTGTCGCGCAGGAGCCCCCGGCTCCTGCTCAGCGAGCGCGTGCGGGTGACTCGGCACCAGCGGACGAGGGACAGGCACCTCCTGCTCTTCTCCGACGCCATCGCCGTCGCCAGATTCAGGTAAGAAGAGCAACCAGAGCCGTCCTCCCCCCCGCCACCGCCTCTGCCACCTGCCCCCAGGCACCGCTGCTCCCCACATCTGCTCCCACCGGAGCAGAAAGTGCCTCCTCGGGGCTGCTCTTCCCATTGCTTCCTTCCTCAACAGCACCCCTCGACAAGGAACAGCAATGCTGCCAAATGCTGCTGCTCACAGCCTCTAGCATCCAGTCGCCCGCAAGGAGGCCTTCCTCCTCTCCTCACTGCCTCGCCCAGGGCTCCATGCCCTTTGCTCCCCACGACCACTTGTGCTCCATATGGCCTGCAGCCCCCTGCATGGGTGCACCTGCGCTGCGGGCAGGGACAGCCTTGCCCTTTAATTCGGGGAGGTGTGAGCGGAAAGGGGCAGGCTCCGCGTGTTGCCGCCCTGACCGGCAGCCCCTGAGCAAGCGCCCGCCAGCACTGCTTTGCAGCAGCGACTTCTCCAGAGCGCCCTGTGTGCGTGCTGGCACGCAGGCTGCTTTCTGCCGCCCGAGCCCCGCGCTGGCTGCCCCGAGCCTCTGCCCCCGGCACACGGCTCTCCCCGGGAGGCCTGCTGCGGCTGCCCCCAGCACACAGCCTCCAAGGCGGTCCCTGCTCTTCCTCCTGGCAGATGTGGTTCCACCTTCCTGCTCAAGCACCGGGTGCCTCTCAGCGACCTCTGGGTGCTGTGCGAGAAGGACGAGGCAGCGTGCGGCTGTGAAGATGAGGGGGACGTTTTTGGCCTCAAATGCGCCAATTCCCTCGTCCTGGTCTGGACCACCAAGGTCTGCGTGGTCACCTTCCGGTGAGTCTTGGGGGCGCGTCCAGGGCTGGGGGGGTGCAGGGCACCGTGCTCGCCTTCAGTCCTCTCCGGGCTTGCTGGGGCTCAGCCCCGGCTGCGGCAGAGAAAGCAGAGGCCCCGCTGCACTTTCAGACGCACCCACGGGCACCTCCAGGCGTGCACAAGCCACCCGCCACTGCCGCCACGACCCTGCAGCTCTGCTCAGCCCAGCGACACGGTGGGGGGACACCGAGCGGGGGCTCTGCTGTATGGCGGTGTGGAGCGGTGCCAAGCAGGCCAGCTGTGTCTGGGGCCCTGTGCCACTCCCCAGCAGCAGCAGCAGCAGCAGCAGCAGCAGCAGCAGCAGCAGCAGCAGCAGCAGGAGCGGGCTCTGAGGCTGTTTCTCCTTCTCGCTGCAGGTCGCAGGAGGTGAAGGAGCGGTGGCTGAACACCATGCTCAGGTGAGCCCTGCCGGGGAACTCAGCCTGCCTGCGGCGGCGTCAAGGCTGCAGGCGGTGCAGAGCTGCCGGGGCAGCTGCCCGCAGCACAGCAGCACGGGAGGTGGGGGAAAGGGACGCCGCCTGCGCGGGGCAGCTCTGGGGCCGAGCGGCAGCAGCTGCTTCGCCTTGGCACGGCAAACGAACAGCAGCGCCCTGGAGCTGGCCCCACAGCTCCTGGCTTGCGTGGATGGGGAGCCCGAGCTGCCGCTGCCCCTTTCCCGACGCAAGAGGCCCGGAGGCAGCGGGGCCGGGGGCGCTGCAGAGCGGTGCTGCCAGCCAGCGCCGCACGAAGCTCTGCTGTGCCAGGGTGGCGTGGGGGTGCGGGGCTGGTGTCGGGGCAGCGAGCAGAGGGGGCTGCCTGTGACCGAGCTCTGCCTTCGTCCCTGCGCTGTGCCCAGGCAAAGCCCAGGAGCCCAGGAGACCCGGCTCAGCCGCCTGCCCTGCCTTCGGCTCCTCATCAAGTCCGTCGGCTTCGACGCTCCCGTAAGTGTCCCGGGGGTTTCCGCTGCGCCCCGAGCGCCACGGGGCTTTGGGGAAGGGCCCCCGCCACCAGCTGCTCACGTGGCTTCTCTGCTCTCTTGCCTAGTCGGGGTCGCCGACTGCCCGCAGCGTGGAGGCCTTGACTGCGGCGGAGGTGAGTAGGGGCTGCCTCTGCCCCGGCCCTGGCTGGGTGCTGGCGGGAGGCATCGGAGCTTCGGGAGGGCACGTGGCAGGGCCCGAAGCCCTGCAGACACCGGTCGGTCGCTGCTGCATGGGGCCATTCCTGCAGCCCAGCATCTCCTCCACAGGAGTGTGACGGCCTCGGCTCTTCGCTGCAGCTGCTCACAGCTCTCTGTGCGCCTGAAGCAGCTCCGGAGGCACCCGAGCACACGGGCAGCTCCGCAGGTAGGACGATGCACTGAGCATTGGCACCGAGCAGGGCTGCTGGTGCCAGTTGTGCAGCGGGAGATCGCAAGGCGCCTGTGGCCATGCCGAGGGGGGCAGAGGGCTCGAGACCTTCTGGCAGTGCTTGCCTCCTGCCACACTTCCCAGAAGTTCACAATGACAAGACTCACTGCACAAAAGGCATCGCACGTGCTGAACCTCTGTAGCCCTCTGCTCTTCACAGCGCTGCTCACTAGGGACTGCAGCTGCACTCCCCGGGCAGGATACTGCCCCCGCGGGCACTTGGCTCTCCTCCTGAACTGCTCCTCACCTCCATAGCTGCTAAGGTTGCCCCTTGCCATGTGCCATGTGCCATGTGCGGGGCTGCGTGCTCCCACCGGGAAAGTGCCCTTTTGGCCCTTCAGAGGCCCAGGAAAAAGGAGCTGACAGCCTCTTTCTCCCCACAGCACACCCAGGTGCTGCTCTGGAGGACGCCTCTGCCCTCCACAGCCCAGAGGCTGAAGCTGCCTGCGGCCCCCCAACCGCTGAGACGCAGCAGCCCAGAGGCAGAAGCCCCAGCGGGAGGCGCAGAAATGCCGCTTGCGTCTCTGCTCCTCCGCTGCCTGCTCAGAGCAAGGAGCTCGGCACGCTGCGCAGGAGCCTCTCGGAGGCAGCCCTGTCCTTCCCGGGCCGCTGGCGAGGCTGCAGAAGGCGCCAGAGGGGCACCAGCCGGGTGCCCAGTGTTGCGGATGGTCAGCAACAGCTGGGCATGGAGAAGGGGGCCCTGGAAAAGCCACCTGCCATGGAGGCGGCACCACTCTCGGCTGCCTCTGCACCCGCACCGTCCTCCAGGTGCTCCCTGGAGAGCTGCCGGGCTGCTTCGCAGGGCCCCTCCATAAGCCTCCTGGGAGCTGCTGCCATTCCCGCTTGCTGCTTGCCGGCGGCGAGAGCTGCGAGAAAGAGAAGGAGACGGAGGAGGAGACAGAGAAGGAAAAGAAGAAGGAGAGAGAGAAGGAGAAAGAGGGAGACAAAGAGAAGGCGAAAGAGAAGGCGAAAGAGAAGGAGAAGGCGAAGGCAAAAGCAAAGGAGAAGGAGAAGAAGAGAGAAAGAAAGAGAAGGAGGAAGAGAAAGGGAAAGGGAAGGAGAAGGAGAAGAAATGGAGAGCAAATAAAGGGAGGAGAAAAGAAAGAAAGAAAAGAGATGGAGAGAAAACCAAGAGAAAGAAAAGAAATGGCGTAAAAAGAAATGGAGAGAAAAGAAAGGGAAAGAAAAGGAAGGGGTAGGGCAAGAAAGTGAAGAGAAAAAAGCGGGGAGAAAAAAGGTGTAGAAAGGAAGGGGGAGAGAAAAGTGAGGGCAAAAAAGGGGGAGAAAAGGGAGAAGAAGAAAAGGGAGCAAAGAAGATGGAGCTAAGAGAAGAGGATAAAGAAGAGGGAGAAAAGGAAGAGGGAGAAAAAAGGAAGAGGGAGGAAAAAAGGGGGGGGGAGAAAGAAAGGGGAGCAAAAGGGTGAAAAAAGGGGCCAAATGAAGGGGTGCTAGAAAAGGGGAGGAAAGGGAGAGGGAGAAAAGGGAGGAAGAAGAGAGGGGGAGGAAAAGAGTGAGAAAAGGGAGAAGAAAAGGAGGGGAAGGGGAAATAAGCAAGAGAGAAGCAAAGGGGGACTAAAAAAGGAGGGTGGAAATGGGAGAGAAAGGGGAACAAAGAGAGGAGGAAGAAAGGGGAGCAAAAAGGAGGGAGATAAGCAAGCGAGGGAAAAAATGGAGAGAGAAGAAGAAGGGAGAAGAAGGGGGAGGTAAGAAAGGGTGAGAAAAGAGGTGTCAGGAAAAAAGGGGGAGAAAAGAGTGAAGAGAAATGGGGAGGAAAAGCAAAGGGAGAAGAACGGAGGAGAAAAAAGGGGGAAGAAAAACGGGGAGAAAGGAGGGGGAAATAGCAAAAAGGCGGGGAGGGGGGAAGAAATAAAAGGGAGAGAAAAGAAAGGCAGAGAGAAAAATGAGGAGAAAAAAGGGGTGGGAGAGGGGAGCTAAGAAAAGAGGGAAGAAAAGAGGGGAAGCTGAAAGGGGAGAAAAGCAGGGAGAGAGGCAGAGCAAAAAGGGGGGAGAGAAAAAAGGGGGAGCAAGCCTGAGGAGGAAAAAGAGGGAGAGAAAAGGGAAGAGGAGAGGGGAGAGGAAAAAGGAGGAGAGGCAAGGGGGCAAGAAGCGGAGGGGAAAGGCCAAAGGGAGAAGAAAGGGGGAGAAAGAAGGGGGAAGGAAAAGGGGAAGGAAAGAAGGGAAAGGAATAGAAAAAAGGGGGAGAGAAATGGGAGAAATCAAAGGGGTAGAAAAGGAAGGCAGAGCAAAGACGGGGAGAAAAAGGGGGTGGAAAGGAGGAGCTAAGAAAAGAGGGAAGAAAAAAGGGGAAGGAAAAGGGGTAGAGAAAAAGGGGGAGAGAAATGGGAGGAAAAGGGGAGAGAAAAGGGGGAAGAAAGAAGGGGGGAGAAAAGAAAGCAGGAGAAAAAGAGGGGGAGAGAGAAAGGAGGAGGAAAGGGTGAGAGAAAAAGGGGGAGCAAAGAAGAGGGGGACCAAAAGCAGGGAAGAAAAGGGGGGAGAAAAAAGGTGGGGAAAAATGGAGAGGAAAGAAAGGAGGGGAGAAAAAGAAGTGAGATAAAAGGTGGAGAAAAAAGGGAGGGAGGGAGGGAGGGAGGAGGGGGAGAGGAAAAGGCGGAGAAGAAAGGGTGAGAAAAGCGGGGAGAGAAACAGGGGGTGAAAAAAAAGGGGGGAGAAAAAAGGGAGAAAATAAGCGAAGGCAGAAGAAAAATGGGAGACAAAGGGGAGGAAAATGGTGGGAAAGGGGGAGAAAAGAAAAGAGGGAAGAAAAGAGGGGAAGATGAAAGGGGAGGAAAAAGGGGGAGATAAGAAAGCAAGAGAAAAAAGGGGGAGAGAAAAAAGAGGTAGAAAAAATGGAGAAAAGAATGGAGAAAAAGGAGGAGAGGAAAAAGGGGGAGAGCAATTGAGGAGAAAAAAGGGGGACAAGAAAAAGGGGGAGGAAGGGGGAGAAAAGGGGGGGGAGAAAGAAGAAAGGGAGAAAAAAGGGAAGAAAGAAGGGGGAAGAAAGAAGGGGGGAAAGAGGGGGGGAGGAAGAGAAAAGGGGGAGAAAAGAAAGGCAGAGCAAAGGTGGGGGGGAAAGGGGGGCTGGAAAGGGGGAGATGAGAAAAGAGGGAAGAGAAAAGGGGAAGAGAAGGGAGGACAGGAATGGGAGAAAAAAGGGGGAGAAAAGGTGGAGAGGAAAGGGGGCAGGAAAGCAGGGGGAACAAAAAGGGAGGAGAAAAAGGTGAGGAGAAATGGGGAGAACATCAAAGAAGGGAGGAAAAAAGGGAGCTAAAAGGGGGAGAAAAAAGGGGGGAAGGGGGAGAAAAGAGGGAAGAAAAAGTGGGAAGAAGAGAAGGGGGACAAAGATGGGAGAAAAAAGGGGGAAGATGATAAAAGGGGGGGGAAGGGAGGAAAAGGGGTGAGAAAAAAAGGGAGGAGAAGGGAAGGGAAAAAAGGGGAAGAAAAAATGGGGAGAAGACCTGGTGAGAAAAGCGGGGAGAAAAGAAACGGGGAGATGAGCAAGGCGGATAAGGGGGGAGATTAGCAAGGGGGAGATAAGGAAGCAGGGAGAAAAAGGAGGGGAAGAGAAGGAGGGGAAGCAAAGGAAGGGGAAGAAAAGTGGGGGAAGAAAAGAAAGGGGCAAAAGAAGAAAGGGAAAAAAAGGACAGGGAAAAGGGAAAGGAAAGAGAAAAAAGGAAAGACAAAAGGAAAGACAAAAGGGACGAAGGAAAGGAAAGGAAAAAGGAGAAGGTAAAAAGGAAGGAAAAAAAGGAAAGAACAAAAAGGAAAGGAACCCCTCCCCCCCCCCCAACCCCGCCTTTGGCGGCATCCTCATCCCCTTGTAACAGCGGGAAGCCTGCCGGGACGGGCAGTGTGCTTCTACCTGTGGGAACTTGTCTGTGGTTAGCACTGACCTCCCCGCTGAGGGCCCCGGGGAGCCTCGGACCAGGAGCAGGGGGACTTTGGATTTACGCCCGTGTAACTTCACTGCAATAAAGCCCTTTTCCGCAGGACGATTTGACGGCTCCTTGTCTCTCCCTGCAACACTCGGGCGCCAAATGTCCTCCACCGACTTTGGGATGGTTCTGCAGGTGCGGCGGGGCTGTTTGCATGCCCTGGCGTGCACACCGCCGTAGCAGCAGGGCAAGGCACTGAGCAGCGGTAGCACTGCTGCTGCTGCTGCTGCTGCTGCTGCTGCTGCTGCTGCTGCTGCTGCTGCTGCTGCTGCTGCTGTGGGAGAGGGCAAGGGAGATTTGGGGAAGCAATGCCTCTGTGGCAGGGAGTCAAGGGCCACCGCCGAGAGCAGCAGTCCCCAGGGAGGGGCAGAGAGAAGCTGCCGAGAGGTGATGCTGCTCCAGAAGGGGCGTGCGAGAGAAGGAGGCCACGGGCACGGCAGGGCTGCTGCTTCCCGGGTGCGGCTGTTGCCCGGACACCGAGGAAAGGGGCAGGAGAGCACCTGGCCTGGCAGGAGGCGCGAGCGGCAGAAGCCGCATGCTGGCAGGCTGCAGCTAGGGAAGGTGCCCCCTCCGTCGGCCCCTGTCGGCAGGGGCACTCTCCTCGCAAGGCAGCCGAAGGAGAGGGGCCCGCTGCCACTTGCAAAAGGCATTGGCCATCCTCGGCCATCTGCAGCTCTTCCGTCGCGTGGCGTTCAGCTCTTCCTTGCAGAAACCAGAAGCATTTTGTCCTGCTGGCACGCGTGGGCAGGAAGGGACGGCCCATGCCGTTGGTGCAGAGGAAAGACCCAGAGGCCACAGAAGCCTCCAACTGCCTCTAAGCAGAAACACAAGGATTTCTTTGGCAGGGGCTGACTCACTGCAGTATGGGACTGTGAGCAGCCTGGGGGTGCCAGGAAGAGGACGTGCCCGTTTCCTGGCCTCTAAGCAGCCCAGACAACCCAGGGAGGAGGAGCCCAGGCACTTGCCCAGAGAGGAAGGGGGTGTCTCTTTGGGCCCAAGGGGGTGGCCCAGGGCCGACGGGACAGCGATGCTCAGCAAGCTTAGCCGGCCTCCCAATACTCAGCACACATGGGCCTGAACCTTCCCACTTGCAGCTTCTGGCTAAGAAAAGAGGCCTTGGTCCTCTGGGAGCCTCTTTCCAGGCACTTGCAGCACGCCGAAGGAAAGCAAGAGAGGGGCACCAAACGCAGAGGAGCTCTACGCATCGGTCACAAGCAAGGGCTAGGGGGAAGGAGTTGCCTAAAACTGTGCTCCAGCCCCTCTCAGCTTGCTCTTGCAAGTGCAAGAAGCACCACGATCGAACAAGACCTAAATGGAAACGCACCCCACAGGAGATGTAGCCCCTCCCTCCTCTCCAGAGAGCCTTTGTCTCCCTCCATCTCTTTCCTTAAGGACTTGCCCTGTCAGTCCACCTGTCCCTTTACACAGGTGACCTCCAGACACGCACTTGGCAGGCCTCCAAAGACTAGAAGCACACAGAAAGCAGAGGGCTTTGCTTTAGTGCGCCACGTTCTGCCTTCAGCTCGGAAAACTGCTTTACCCAGCTACCAGAGCGCCCGACCACAAGCACGGGGCCAGCCCAGCCCTCCTGGCCTCCAAGGCTAAGGCCCCCGAACCACTGTAGCCAACAGGGGAATTCTCTGGGGGCCTTTGCCAAAGCTGCCTTTGGCTCCCTAGCCACAAAGACCAAAAGCCCTTTGACCAACAGCTGCATCGACGGGAGCTGCCTTTGGGCACAGGAGCCAAGTGATGTCGGCGAGGCCCCTCTGCTCCTTGGGCTACTCCATGACGACTATTGCACCCCATGCTTCGCACATCCCGTTTTCTGTTTAAGTGCCAGGAAGACACTCTAATCATACCAGCATGAGTAAAGCAGAAGAGCCAAGCATTGCCGTGGCAGACAATGCTGGAATTAAGCCTCCTGCTGGGGCCGCCTGAGTGAAGCTCCTGGCGTCTGCATCCTGCGGCTGTTTTAAGTCACACGATGCACTCTCTTCTTGCCAACCAAATGCACCTGCCCTGGGGAGGAAGCATGGCTGAGCTGCAAAGGGGAAAAGCTGAGCTCTGGCATTGCCCAGCTCAGCTCGCCCAGCACAGCAGCCTGCCTTTGAGCAGCACGGCACGTCTGGTTTTCTAGGCTTTGCAAGAGCAAAGAGAAGAACAAGGGAGTTCAGAGAATCGCAGAACGGTGGAGGCTGGAAGGCACCGTCAGAGACCATGCGCTCCTAGCGCCCTGCTCAAGCAGGCTCACCTAGAGCAGGCTGCCCAGGACCGTGTGCAGACAACTTCTGAATATCCCCAAGGATGGCGTCTCCACACGCCCTCTGAGCAACCTGTGCCAGTGCTCAGGCACCCTCACCGCAAAAGAGTTTTGCGTAGCTTCAGACGGAATTGCCTGTGCAATTTCAGTTTGTGCCCGTTGCCTCTCGTCCTGTCGCTGGGCAACGCTGAAAGAATTCAAGCGCAGGGAGGCTTTGGCCTTCCCAGCCCTAGTGCTGCTTGCTCCAACAATGTCCCTGCGTTCCTCCCAGGTCACCTCTCCCTGCTTCCACCTTCTGCACACTTCCTTCTTCTGTCTGGCTTTTGCCGGCACCTCCTTGTTCGTCCAGGCAGGCTTCCCATGCCCTTTGCTCAGCTCCTGGCTCAATGGCATGGACTGTTCTGGAGCTTGGCAGAGGGGATGCTGGACTATCAAGCAGCTTTCTCGGAGCCCTCTTCCCTCTCGAGCCTTGTCCCATGGGACACTTCCTCCTGGAGCAGCACACCCTCGTGCACCAGCGAGCTGCAATCTCTTGCTCTGCCACACACATCTCAGCCACTTGCTGAGAGGAGAGCAATTGCAGCAAAAGCACTTTGGCATCCCCTCGAGAGCCGAGCACCGGTGAAGGCTGAGAGAAGGACCATCGCTGCCGCTTTCACAGCCATTGGGACTGGCACTCGCATGCAGACCGCACACATGGCTACCTCCGTTTCCCTAGCTGTATACAAGCATTTTCGTGAGCCTGCCTCATCTCCTGCGCAGTCTGCCTTTGAGTCTCTCTGCAGACTCCTGGGACGCACCTGAGTCGAGGTGGGATTCAGCTGCCCAAAAGCCCGTGTCTACAGGCATTTGGGTATGCCAGGGCACCGCCAGGAATTGCCAAAGGCATCACAAATGGATGCCGGTCCTGGAGCTTAGGCAGCTGAATCCTGCCCTAAACTCTTCTCTGACTGTGGCTGGAGCCGAGCTTCCCACTTCACATGGGGAGGCCACATGTTGGCACCTGGAGGGGAGGTCACTCTCATCGCCGGCTCACCACTACCGGGACTGAGTGCAGAGGAAGCGTGAAAGCTGGGAAAGTTGGGACACCGCCTGGGCCCTGATGTGATCTCCAGCGGGCACAGGCCCCCTTGCTTGCCCCCTCCACAGCTTGAGGCCTCCTGTCCCAGCAGCAACAGGGCATGTTGCAGCCGTGCGGGGAGGCGTGTGCATTGGGGGTTTTCACTGACACAGAGCCAGCTGCTGAAGCCGGCAGCTCCTGCAACACCAAGCCTGGAGACGCAGAGCAAAGGGGGCATGGCGGGAGCCAGCAGCGGTGCCCGGCCCCACCAGCCGCGCTCCCACCCCACAGATGGGACAATGCCGTGGCAGCGTCGGAGGTGCCGGGCAGCGGGGAGACTCCCCTTTGCGCCCGCGGCCCGCGGCCCACGCCCCGGCGCTGCCCCGCGACCCGGCCGCCGCATCACAATGTGCCACAGTGGCACCCGGGTGGCCACGGCCACCAGCGCCCGCCCGGCCCCAGTGCGGCGCTGTGCCAGTGCGGGGCAGCGGGGAGACGCAGGCTCCCGGCCCAGCGCAGCGGCACTACTCGGCACAGGCGCACCGCTCTTGCCTTGGCGCAGGCCTGACCGGCGCCTGGCGCTGCCCGCCGCGGGGCACGCACGCACCGCAGCCCTCTGCGCGCACACGGCGCCATGGGACAGGCCAGCTGCTGCGGCACCAGGGGCGCTGCCGGCCCCGCTGCCGGCACGCAGGCACAGCCTGGGGACCCTGGCCGCGCGGCTCCTCGCGCCGGCCTCGGGCTCGCGCCCAGGGGAGCCTTCCGGCCCCCGGCGCCGCTTGGTGCCTTTGTGTCGCGCAGGAGCCCCCGGCTCCTGCTCAGCGAGCGCGTGCGGGTGACTCGGCACCAGCGGACGAGGGACAGGCACCTCCTGCTCTTCTCCGACGCCATCGCCGTCGCCAGATTCAGGTAAGAAGAGCAACCAGAGCCGTCCTCCCCCCCGCCACCGCCTCTGCCACCTGCCCCCAGGCACCGCTGCTCCCCGCATCTGCTCCCACCGGAGCAGAAAGTGCCTCCTCGGGGCTGCTCTTCCCATTGCTTCCTTCCTCAACAGCACCCCTCGACAAGGAACAGCAATGCTGCCAAATGCTGCTGCTCACAGCCTCTAGCATCCAGTCGCCCGCAAGGAGGCCTTCCTCCTCTCCTCACTGCCTCGCCCAGGGCTCCATGCCCTTTGCTCCCCACGACCACTTGTGCTCCATATGGCCTGCAGCCCCCTGCATGGGTGCACCTGCGCTGCGGGCAGGGACAGCCTTGCCCTTTAATTCGGGGAGGTGTGAGCGGAAAGGGGCAGGCTCCGCGTGTTGCCGCCCTGACCGGCAGCCCCTGAGCAAGCGCCCGCCAGCACTGCTTTGCAGCAGCGACTTCTCCAGAGCGCCCTGTGTGCGTGCTGGCACGCAGGCTGCTTTCTGCCGCCCGAGCCCCGCGCTGGCTGCCCCGAGCCTCTGCCCCCGGCACACGGCTCTCCCCGGGAGGCCTGCTGCGGCTGCCCCCAGCACACAGCCTCCAAGGCGGTCCCTGCTCTTCCTCCTGGCAGATGTGGTTCCACCTTCCTGCTCAAGCACCGGGTGCCTCTCAGCGACCTCTGGGTGCTGTGCGAGAAGGACGAGGCAGCGTGCGGCTGTGAAGATGAGGGGGACGTTTTTGGCCTCAAATGCGCCAATTCCCTCGTCCTGGTCTGGACCACCAAGGTCTGCGTGGTCACCTTCCGGTGAGTCTTGGGGGCGCGTCCAGGGCTGGGGGGGTGCAGGGCACCGTGCTCGCCTTCAGTCCTCTCCGGGCTTGCTGGGGCTCAGCCCCGGCTGCGGCAGAGAAAGCAGAGGCCCCGCTGCACTTTCAGACGCACCCACGGGCACCTCCAGGCGTGCACAAGCCACCCGCCACTGCCGCCACGACCCTGCAGCTCTGCTCAGCCCAGCGACACGGTGGGGGGACACCGAGCGGGGGCTCTGCTGTATGGCGGTGTGGAGCGGTGCCAAGCAGGCCAGCTGTGTCTGGGGCCCTGTGCCACTCCCCAGCAGCAGCAGCAGCAGCAGCAGCAGCAGCAGCAGCAGCAGCAGCAGCAGCAGGAGCGGGCTCTGAGGCTGTTTCTCCTTCTCGCTGCAGGTCGCAGGAGGTGAAGGAGCGGTGGCTGAACACCATGCTCAGGTGAGCCCTGCCGGGGAACTCAGCCTGCCTGCGGCGGCGTCAAGGCTGCAGGCGGTGCAGAGCTGCCGGGGCAGCTGCCCGCAGCACAGCAGCACGGGAGGTGGGGGAAAGGGACGCCGCCTGCGCGGGGCAGCTCTGGGGCCGAGCGGCAGCAGCTGCTTCGCCTTGGCACGGCAAACGAACAGCAGCGCCCTGGAGCTGGCCCCACAGCTCCTGGCTTGCGTGGATGGGGAGCCCGAGCTGCCGCTGCCCCTTTCCCGACGCAAGAGGCCCGGAGGCAGCGGGGCCGGGGGCGCTGCAGAGCGGTGCTGCCAGCCAGCGCCGCACGAAGCTCTGCTGTGCCAGGGTGGCGTGGGGGTGCGGGGCTGGTGTCGGGGCAGCGAGCAGAGGGGGCTGCCTGTGACCGAGCTCTGCCTTCGTCCCTGCGCTGTGCCCAGGCAAAGCCCAGGAGCCCAGGAGACCCGGCTCAGCCGCCTGCCCTGCCTTCGGCTCCTCATCAAGTCCGTCGGCTTCGACGCTCCCGTAAGTGTCCCGGGGGTTTCCGCTGCGCCCCGAGCGCCACGGGGCTTTGGGGAAGGGCCCCCGCCACCAGCTGCTCACGTGGCTTCTCTGCTCTCTTGCCTAGTCGGGGTCGCCGACTGCCCGCAGCGTGGAGGCCTTGACTGCGGCGGAGGTGAGTAGGGGCTGCCTCTGCCCCGGCCCTGGCTGGGTGCTGGCGGGAGGCATCGGAGCTTCGGGAGGGCACGTGGCAGGGCCCGAAGCCCTGCAGACACCGGTCGGTCGCTGCTGCATGGGGCCATTCCTGCAGCCCAGCATCTCCTCCACAGGAGTGTGACGGCCTCGGCTCTTCGCTGCAGCTGCTCACAGCTCTCTGTGCGCCTGAAGCAGCTCCGGAGGCACCCGAGCACACGGGCAGCTCCGCAGGTAGGACGATGCACTGAGCATTGGCACCGAGCAGGGCTGCTGGTGCCAGTTGTGCAGCGGGAGATCGCAAGGCGCCTGTGGCCATGCCGAGGGGGGCAGAGGGCTCGAGACCTTCTGGCAGTGCTTGCCTCCTGCCACACTTCCCAGAAGTTCACAATGACAAGACTCACTGCACAAAAGGCATCGCACGTGCTGAACCTCTGTAGCCCTCTGCTCTTCACAGCGCTGCTCACTAGGGACTGCAGCTGCACTCCCCGGGCAGGATACTGCCCCCGCGGGCACTTGGCTCTCCTCCTGAACTGCTCCTCACCTCCATAGCTGCTAAGGTTGCCCCTTGCCATGTGCCATGTGCGGGGCTGCGTGCTCCCACCGCGAAAGTGCCCTTTTGGCCCTTCAGAGGCCCAGGAAAAAGGAGCTGACAGCCTCTTTCTCCCCACAGCACACCCAGGTGCTGCTCTGGAGGACGCCTCTGCCCTCCACAGCCCAGAGGCTGAAGCTGCCTGCGGCCCCCCAACCGCTGAGACGCAGCAGCCCAGAGGCAGAAGCCCCAGCGGGAGGCGCAGAAATGCCGCTTGCGTCTCTGCTCCTCCGCTGCCTGCTCAGAGCAAGGAGCTCGGCACGCTGCGCAGGAGCCTCTCGGAGGCAGCCCTGTCCTTCCCGGGCCGCTGGCGAGGCTGCAGAAGGCGCCAGAGGGGCACCAGCCGGGTGCCCAGTGTTGCGGATGGTCAGCAACAGCTGGGCATGGAGAAGGGGGCCCTGGAAAAGCCACCTGCCATGGAGGCGGCACCACTCTCGGCTGCCTCTGCACCCGCACCGTCCTCCAGGTGCTCCCTGGAGAGCTGCCGGGCTGCTTCGCAGGGCCCCTCCATAAGCCTCCTGGGAGCTGCTGCCATTCCCGCTTGCTGCTTGCCGGCGGCGAGAGCTGCGAGAAAGAGAAGGAGACGGAGGAGGAGACAGAGAAGGAAAAGAAGAAGGAGAGAGAGAAGGAGAAAGAGGGAGACAAAGAGAAGGCGAAAGAGAAGGCGAAAGAGAAGGAGAAGGCGAAGGCAAAAGCAAAGGAGAAGGAGAAGAAGAGAGAAAGAAAGAGAAGGAGGAAGAGAAAGGGAAAGGGAAGGAGAAGGAGAAGAAATGGAGAGCAAATAAAGGGAGGAGAAAAGAAAGAAAGAAAAGAGATGGAGAGAAAACCAAGAGAAAGAAAAGAAATGGCGTAAAAAGAAATGGAGAGAAAAGAAAGGGAAAGAAAAGGAAGGGGTAGGGCAAGAAAGTGAAGAGAAAAAAGCGGGGAGAAAAAAGGTGTAGAAAGGAAGGGGGAGAGAAAAGTGAGGGCAAAAAAGGGGGAGAAAAGGGAGAAGAAGAAAAGGGAGCAAAGAAGATGGAGCTAAGAGAAGAGGATAAAGAAGAGGGAGAAAAGGAAGAGGGAGAAAAAAGGAAGAGGGAGGAAAAAAGGGGGGGGGAGAAAGAAAGGGGAGCAAAAGGGTGAAAAAAGGGGCCAAATGAAGGGGTGCTAGAAAAGGGGAGGAAAGGGAGAGGGAGAAAAGGGAGGAAGAAGAGAGGGGGAGGAAAAGAGTGAGAAAAGGGAGAAGAAAAGGAGGGGAAGGGGAAATAAGCAAGAGAGAAGCAAAGGGTGACTAAAAAAGGAGGGTGGAAATGGGAGAGAAAGGGGAACAAAGAGAGGAGGAAGAAAGGGGAGCAAAAAGGAGGGAGATAAGCAAGCGAGGGAAAAAATGGAGAGAGAAGAAGAAGGGAGAAGAAGGGGGAGGTAAGAAAGGGTGAGAAAAGAGGTGTCAGGAAAAAAGGGGGAGAAAAGAGTGAAGAGAAATGGGGAGGAAAAGCAAAGGGAGAAGAACGGAGGAGAAAAAAGGGGGAAGAAAAATGGGGAGAAAGGAGGGGGAAATAGCAAAAAGGCGGGGAGGGGGGAAGAAATAAAAGGGAGAGAAAAGAAAGGCAGAGAGAAAAATGAGGAGAAAAAAGGGGTGGGAGAGGGGAGCTAAGAAAAGAGGGAAGAAAAGAGGGGAAGCTGAAAGGGGAGAAAAGCAGGGAGAGAGGCAGAGCAAAAAGGGGGGAGAGAAAAAAGGGGGAGCAAGCCTGAGGAGGAAAAAGAGGGAGAGAAAAGGGAAGAGGAGAGGGGAGAGGAAAAAGGAGGAGAGGCAAGGGGGCAAGAAGCGGAGGGGAAAGGCCAAAGGGAGAAGAAAGGGGGAGAAAGAAGGGGGAAGGAAAAGGGGAAGGAAAGAAGGGAAAGGAATAGAAAAAAGGGGGAGAGAAATGGGAGAAATCAAAGGGGTAGAAAAGGAAGGCAGAGCAAAGACGGGGAGAAAAAGGGGGTGGAAAGGAGGAGCTAAGAAAAGAGGGAAGAAAAAAGGGGAAGGAAAAGGGGTAGAGAAAAAGGGGGAGAGAAATGGGAGGAAAAGGGGAGAGAAAAGGGGGAAGAAAGAAGGGGGGAGAAAAGAAAGCAGGAGAAAAAGAGGGGGAGAGAGAAAGGAGGAGGAAAGGGTGAGAGAAAAAGGGGGAGCAAAGAAGAGGGGGACCAAAAGCAGGGAAGAAAAGGGGGGAGAAAAAAGGTGGGGAAAAATGGAGAGGAAAGAAAGGAGGGGAGAAAAAGAAGTGAGATAAAAGGTGGAGAAAAAAGGGAGGGAGGGAGGGAGGGAGGAGGGGGAGAGGAAAAGGCGGAGAAGAAAGGGTGAGAAAAGCGGGGAGAGAAACAGGGGGTGAAAAAAAAGGGGGGAGAAAAAAGGGAGAAAATAAGCGAAGGCAGAAGAAAAATGGGAGACAAAGGGGAGGAAAATGGTGGGAAAGGGGGAGAAAAGAAAAGAGGGAAGAAAAGAGGGGAAGATGAAAGGGGAGGAAAAAGGGGGAGATAAGAAAGCAAGAGAAAAAAGGGGGAGAGAAAAAAGAGGTAGAAAAAATGGAGAAAAGAATGGAGAAAAAGGAGGAGAGGAAAAAGGGGGAGAGCAATTGAGGAGAAAAAAGGGGGACAAGAAAAAGGGGGAGGAAGGGGGAGAAAAGGGGGGGGAGAAAGAAGAAAGGGAGAAAAAAGGGAAGAAAGAAGGGGGAAGAAAGAAGGGGGGAAAGAGGGGGGAGGAAGAGAAAAGGGGGAGAAAAGAAAGGCAGAGCAAAGGTGGGGGGAAAGGGGGGCTGGAAAGGGGGAGATGAGAAAAGAGGGAAGAGCAAAGGGGAAGAGAAGGGAGGACAGGAATGGGAGAAAAAAGGGGGAGAAAAGGTGGAGAGGAAAGGGGGCAGGAAAGCAGGGGGAACAAAAAGGGAGGAGAAAAAGGTGAGGAGAAATGGGGAGAACATCAAAGAAGGGAGGAAAAAAGGGAGCTAAAAGGGGGAGAAAAAAGGGGGGAAGGGGGAGAAAAGAGGGAAGAAAAAGTGGGAAGAAGAGAAGGGGGACAAAGATGGGAGAAAAAAGGGGGAAGATGATAAAAGGGGGGGGAAGGGAGGAAAAGGGGTGAGAAAAAAAGGGAGGAGAAGGGAAGGGAAAAAAGGGGAAGAAAAAATGGGGAGAAGACCTGGTGAGAAAAGCGGGGAGAAAAGAAACGGGGAGATGAGCAAGGCGGATAAGGGGGGAGATTAGCAAGGGGGAGATAAGGAAGCAGGGAGAAAAAGGAGGGGAAGAGAAGGAGGGGAAGCAAAGGAAGGGGAAGAAAAGTGGGGGAAGAAAAGAAAGGGGCAAAAGAAGAAAGGGAAAAAAAGGACAGGGAAAAGGGAAAGGAAAGAGAAAAAAGGAAAGACAAAAGGAAAGACAAAAGGGACGAAGGAAAGGAAAGGAAAAAGGAGAAGGTAAAAAGGAAGGAAAAAAAGGAAAGAACAAAAAGGAAAGGAACCCCTCCCCCCCCCCCCAACCCCGCCTTTGGCGGCATCCTCATCCCCTTGTAACAGCGGGAAGCCTGCCGGGACGGGCAGTGTGCTTCTACCTGTGGGAACTTGTCTGTGGTTAGCACTGACCTCCCCGCTGAGGGCCCCGGGGAGCCTCGGACCAGGAGCAGGGGGACTTTGGATTTACGCCCGTGTAACTTCACTGCAATAAAGCCCTTTTCCGCAGGACGATTTGACGGCTCCTTGTCTCTCCCTGCAACACTCGGGCGCCAAATGTCCTCCACCGACTTTGGGATGGTTCTGCAGGTGCGGCGGGGCTGTTTGCATGCCCTGGCGTGCACACCGCCGTAGCAGCAGGGCAAGGCACTGAGCAGCGGTAGCACTGCTGCTGCTGCTGCTGCTGCTGCTGCTGCTGCTGCTGCTGCTGCTGCTGCTGCTGCTGCTGCTGTGGGAGAGGGCAAGGGAGATTTGGGGAAGCAATGCCTCTGTGGCAGGGAGTCAAGGGCCACCGCCGAGAGCAGCAGTCCCCAGGGAGGGGCAGAGAGAAGCTGCCGAGAGGTGATGCTGCTCCAGAAGGGGCGTGCGAGAGAAGGAGGCCACGGGCACGGCAGGGCTGCTGCTTCCCGGGTGCGGCTGTTGCCCGGACACCGAGGAAAGGGGCAGGAGAGCACCTGGCCTGGCAGGAGGCGCGAGCGGCAGAAGCCGCATGCTGGCAGGCTGCAGCTAGGGAAGGTGCCCCCTCCGTCGGCCCCTGTCGGCAGGGGCACTCTCCTCGCAAGGCAGCCGAAGGAGAGGGGCCCGCTGCCACTTGCAAAAGGCATTGGCCATCCTCGGCCATCTGCAGCTCTTCCGTCGCGTGGCGTTCAGCTCTTCCTTGCAGAAACCAGAAGCATTTTGTCCTGCTGGCACGCGTGGGCAGGAAGGGACGGCCCATGCCGTTGGTGCAGAGGAAAGACCCAGAGGCCACAGAAGCCTCCAACTGCCTCTAAGCAGAAACACAAGGATTTCTTTGGCAGGGGCTGACTCACTGCAGTATGGGACTGTGAGCAGCCTGGGGGTGCCAGGAAGAGGACGTGCCCGTTTCCTGGCCTCTAAGCAGCCCAGACAACCCAGGGAGGAGGAGCCCAGGCACTTGCCCAGAGAGGAAGGGGGTGTCTCTTTGGGCCCAAGGGGGTGGCCCAGGGCCGACGGGACAGCGATGCTCAGCAAGCTTAGCCGGCCTCCCAATACTCAGCACACATGGGCCTGAACCTTCCCACTTGCAGCTTCTGGCTAAGAAAAGAGGCCTTGGTCCTCTGGGAGCCTCTTTCCAGGCACTTGCAGCACGCCGAAGGAAAGCAAGAGAGGGGCACCAAACGCAGAGGAGCTCTACGCATCGGTCACAAGCAAGGGCTAGGGGGAAGGAGTTGCCTAAAACTGTGCTCCAGCCCCTCTCAGCTTGCTCTTGCAAGTGCAAGAAGCACCACGATCGAACAAGACCTAAATGGAAACGCACCCCACAGGAGATGTAGCCCCTCCCTCCTCTCCAGAGAGCCTTTGTCTCCCTCCATCTCTTTCCTTAAGGACTTGCCCTGTCAGTCCACCTGTCCCTTTACACAGGTGACCTCCAGACACGCACTTGGCAGGCCTCCAAAGACTAGAAGCACACAGAAAGCAGAGGGCTTTGCTTTAGTGCGCCACGTTCTGCCTTCAGCTCGGAAAACTGCTTTACCCAGCTACCAGAGCGCCCGACCACAAGCACGGGGCCAGCCCAGCCCTCCTGGCCTCCAAGGCTAAGGCCCCCGAACCACTGTAGCCAACAGGGGAATTCTCTGGGGGCCTTTGCCAAAGCTGCCTTTGGCTCCCTAGCCACAAAGACCAAAAGCCCTTTGACCAACAGCTGCATCGACGGGAGCTGCCTTTGGGCACAGGAGCCAAGTGATGTCGGCGAGGCCCCTCTGCTCCTTGGGCTACTCCATGACGACTATTGCACCCCATGCTTCGCACATCCCGTTTTCTGTTTAAGTGCCAGGAAGACACTCTAATCATACCAGCATGAGTAAAGCAGAAGAGCCAAGCATTGCCGTGGCAGACAATGCTGGAATTAAGCCTCCTGCTGGGGCCGCCTGAGTGAAGCTCCTGGCGTCTGCATCCTGCGGCTGTTTTAAGTCACACGATGCACTCTCTTCTTGCCAACCAAATGCACCTGCCCTGGGGAGGAAGCATGGCTGAGCTGCAAAGGGGAAAAGCTGAGCTCTGGCATTGCCCAGCTCAGCTCGCCCAGCACAGCAGCCTGCCTTTGAGCAGCACGGCACGTCTGGTTTTCTAGGCTTTGCAAGAGCAAAGAGAAGAACAAGGGAGTTCAGAGAATCGCAGAACGGTGGAGGCTGGAAGGCACCGTCAGAGACCATGCGCTCCTAGCGCCCTGCTCAAGCAGGCTCACCTAGAGCAGGCTGCCCAGGACCGTGTGCAGACAACTTCTGAATATCCCCAAGGATGGCGTCTCCACACGCCCTCTGAGCAACCTGTGCCAGTGCTCAGGCACCCTCACCGCAAAAGAGTTTTGCGTAGCTTCAGACGGAATTGCCTGTGCAATTTCAGTTTGTGCCCGTTGCCTCTCGTCCTGTCGCTGGGCAACGCTGAAAGAATTCAAGCGCAGGGAGGCTTTGGCCTTCCCAGCCCTAGTGCTGCTTGCTCCAACAATGTCCCTGCGTTCCTCGCAGGTCACCTCTCCCTGCTTCCACCTTCTGCACACTTCCTTCTTCTGTCTGGCTTTTGCCGGCACCTCCTTGTTCGTCCAGGCAGGCTTCCCATGCCCTTTGCTCAGCTCCTGGCTCAATGGCATGGACTGTTCTGGAGCTTGGCAGAGGGGATGCTGGACTATCAAGCAGCTTTCTCGGAGCCCTCTTCCCTCTCGAGCCTTGTCCCATGGGACACTTCCTCCTGGAGCAGCACACCCTCGTGCACCAGCGAGCTGCAATCTCTTGCTCTGCCACACACATCTCAGCCACTTGCTGAGAGGAGAGCAATTGCAGCAAAAGCACTTTGGCATCCCCTCGAGAGCCGAGCACCGGTGAAGGCTGAGAGAAGGACCATCGCTGCCGCTTTCACAGCCATTGGGACTGGCACTCGCATGCAGACCGCACACATGGCTACCTCCGTTTCCCTAGCTGTATACAAGCATTTTCGTGAGCCTGCCTCATCTCCTGCGCAGTCTGCCTTTGAGTCTCTCTGCAGACTCCTGGGACGCACCTGAGTCGAGGTGGGATTCAGCTGCCCAAAAGCCCGTGTCTACAGGCATTTGGGTATGCCAGGGCACCGCCAGGAATTGCCAAAGGCATCACAAATGGATGCCGGTCCTGGAGCTTAGGCAGCTGAATCCTGCCCTAAACTCTTCTCTGACTGTGGCTGGAGCCGAGCTTCCCACTTCACATGGGGAGGCCACATGTTGGCACCTGGAGGGGAGGTCACTCTCATCGCCGGCTCACCACTACCGGGACTGAGTGCAGAGGAAGCGTGAAAGCTGGGAAAGTTGGGACACCGCCTGGGCCCTGATGTGATCTCCAGCGGGCACAGGCCCCCTTGCTTGCCCCCTCCACAGCTTGAGGCCTCCTGTCCCAGCAGCAACAGGGCATGTTGCAGCCGTGCGGGGAGGCGTGTGCATTGGGGGTTTTCACTGACACAGAGCCAGCTGCTGAAGCCGGCAGCTCCTGCAACACCAAGCCTGGAGACGCAGAGCAAAGGGGGCATGGCGGGAGCCAGCAGCGGTGCCCGGCCCCACCAGCCGCGCTCCCACCCCACAGATGGGACAATGCCGTGGCAGCGTCGGAGGTGCCGGGCAGCGGGGAGACTCCCCTTTGCGCCCGCGGCCCGTGGCCCACGCCCCGGCGCTGCCCCGCGACCCGGCCGCCGCATCACAATGTGCCACAGTGGCACCCGGGTGGCCACGGCCACCAGCGCCCGCCCGGCCCCAGTGCGGCGCTGTGCCAGTGCGGGGCAGCGGGGAGACGCAGGCTCCCGGCCCAGCGCAGCGGCACTACTCGGCACAGGCGCACCGCTCTTGCCTTGGCGCAGGCCTGACCGGCGCCTGGCGCTGCCCGCCGCGGGGCACGCACGCACCGCAGCCCTCTGCGCGCACACGGCGCCATGGGACAGGCCAGCTGCTGCGGCACCAGGGGCGCTGCCGGCCCCGCTGCCGGCACGCAGGCACAGCCTGGGGACCCTGGCCGCGCGGCTCCTCGCGCCGGCCTCGGGCTCGCGCCCAGGGGAGCCTTCCGGCCCCCGGCGCCGCTTGGTGCCTTTGTGTCGCGCAGGAGCCCCCGGCTCCTGCTCAGCGAGCGCGTGCGGGTGACTCGGCACCAGCGGACGAGGGACAGGCACCTCCTGCTCTTCTCCGACGCCATCGCCGTCGCCAGATTCAGGTAAGAAGAGCAACCAGAGCCGTCCTCCCCCCCGCCACCGCCTCTGCCACCTGCCCCCAGGCACCGCTGCTCCCCGCATCTGCTCCCACCGGAGCAGAAAGTGCCTCCTCGGGGCTGCTCTTCCCATTGCTTCCTTCCTCAACAGCACCCCTCGACAAGGAACAGCAATGCTGCCAAATGCTGCTGCTCACAGCCTCTAGCATCCAGTCGCCCGCAAGGAGGCCTTCCTCCTCTCCTCACTGCCTCGCCCAGGGCTCCATGCCCTTTGCTCCCCACGACCACTTGTGCTCCATATGGCCTGCAGCCCCCTGCATGGGTGCACCTGCGCTGCGGGCAGGGACAGCCTTGCCCTTTAATTCGGGGAGGTGTGAGCGGAAAGGGCCAGGCTCCGCGTGTTGCCGCCCTGACCGGCAGCCCCTGAGCAAGCGCCCGCCAGCACTGCTTTGCAGCAGCGACTTCTCCAGAGCGCCCTGTGTGCGTGCTGGCACGCAGGCTGCTTTCTGCCACCCGAGCCCCGCGCTGGCTGCCCCGAGCCTCTGCCCCCGGCACACGGCTCTCCCCGGGAGGCCTGCTGCGGCTGCCCCCAGCACACAGCCTCCAAGGCGGTCCCTGCTCTTCCTCCTGGCAGATGTGGTTCCACCTTCCTGCTCAAGCACCGGGTGCCTCTCAGCGACCTCTGGGTGCTGTGCGAGAAGGACGAGGCAGCGTGCGGCTGTGAAGATGAGGGGGACGTTTTTGGCCTCAAATGCGCCAATTCCCTCGTCCTGGTCTGGACCACCAAGGTCTGCGTGGTCACCTTCCGGTGAGTCTTGGGGGCGCGTCCAGGGCTGGGGGGGTGCAGGGCACCGTGCTCGCCTTTAGTCCTCTCCGGGCTTGCTGGGGCTCAGCCCCGGCTGCGGCAGAGAAAGCAGAGGCCCCGCTGCACTTTCAGACGCACCCACGGGCACCTCCAGGCGTGCACAAGCCACCCGCCACTGCCGCCACGACCCTGCAGCTCTGCTCAGCCCAGCGACACGGTGGGGGGACACCGAGCGGGGGCTCTGCTGTATGGCGGTGTGGAGCGGTGCCAAGCAGGCCAGCTGTGTCTGGGGCCCTGTGCCACTCCCCAGCAGCAGCAGCAGCAGCAGCAGCAGCAGCAGCAGCAGCAGCAGCAGGAGCGGGCTCTGAGGCTGTTTCTCCTTCTCGCTGCAGGTCGCAGGAGGTGAAGGAGCGGTGGCTGAACACCATGCTCAGGTGAGCCCTGCCGGGGAACTCAGCCTGCCTGCGGCGGCGTCAAGGCTGCAGGCGGTGCAGAGCTGCCGGGGCAGCTGCCCGCAGCACAGCAGCACGGGAGGTGGGGGAAAGGGACGCCGCCTGCGCGGGGCAGCTCTGGGGCCGAGCGGCAGCAGCTGCTTCGCCTTGGCACGGCAAACGAACAGCAGCGCCCTGGAGCTGGCCCCACAGCTCCTGGCTTGCGTGGATGGGGAGCCCGAGCTGCCGCTGCCCCTTTCCCGACGCAAGAGGCCCGGAGGCAGCGGGGCCGGGGGCGCTGCAGAGCGGTGCTGCCAGCCAGCGCCGCACGAAGCTCTGCTGTGCCAGGGTGGCGTGGGGGTGCGGGGCTGGTGTCGGGGCAGCGAGCAGAGGGGGCTGCCTGTGACCGAGCTCTGCCTTCGTCCCTGCGCTGTGCCCAGGCAAAGCCCAGGAGCCCAGGAGACCCGGCTCAGCCGCCTGCCCTGCCTTCGGCTCCTCATCAAGTCCGTCGGCTTCGACGCTCCCGTAAGTGTCCCGGGGGTTTCCGCTGCGCCCCGAGCGCCACGGGGCTTTGGGGAAGGGCCCCCGCCACCAGCTGCTCACGTGGCTTCTCTGCTCTCTTGCCTAGTCGGGGTCGCCGACTGCCCGCAGCGTGGAGGCCTTGACTGCGGCGGAGGTGAGTAGGGGCTGCCTCTGCCCCGGCCCTGGCTGGGTGCTGGCGGGAGGCATCGGAGCTTCGGGAGGGCACGTGGCAGGGCCCGAAGCCCTGCAGACACCGGTCGGTCGCTGCTGCATGGGGCCATTCCTGCAGCCCAGCATCTCCTCCACAGGAGTGTGACGGCCTCGGCTCTTCGCTGCAGCTGCTCACAGCTCTCTGTGCGCCTGAAGCAGCTCCGGAGGCACCCGAGCACACGGGCAGCTCCGCAGGTAGGACGATGCACTGAGCATTGGCACCGAGCAGGGCTGCTGGTGCCAGTTGTGCAGCGGGAGATCGCAAGGCGCCTGTGGCCATGCCGAGGGGGGCAGAGGGCTCGAGACCTTCTGGCAGTGCTTGCCTCCTGCCACACTTCCCAGAAGTTCACAATGACAAGACTCACTGCACAAAAGGCATCGCACGTGCTGAACCTCTGTAGCCCTCTGCTCTTCACAGCGCTGCTCACTAGGGACTGCAGCTGCACTCCCCGGGCAGGATACTGCCCCCGCGGGCACTTGGCTCTCCTCCTGAACTGCTCCTCACCTCCATAGCTGCTAAGGTTGCCCCTTGCCATGTGCCATGTGCCATGTGCGGGGCTGCGTGCTCCCACCGGGAAAGTGCCCTTTTGGCCCTTCAGAGGCCCAGGAAAAAGGAGCTGACAGCCTCTTTCTCCCCACAGCACACCCAGGTGCTGCTCTGGAGGACGCCTCTGCCCTCCACAGCCCAGAGGCTGAAGCTGCCTGCGGCCCCCCAACCGCTGAGACGCAGCAGCCCAGAGGCAGAAGCCCCAGCGGGAGGCGCAGAAATGCCGCTTGCGTCTCTGCTCCTCCGCTGCCTGCTCAGAGCAAGGAGCTCGGCACGCTGCGCAGGAGCCTCTCGGAGGCAGCCCTGTCCTTCCCGGGCCGCTGGCGAGGCTGCAGAAGGCGCCAGAGGGGCACCAGCCGGGTGCCCAGTGTTGCGGATGGTCAGCAACAGCTGGGCATGGAGAAGGGGGCCCTGGAAAAGCCACCTGCCATGGAGGCGGCACCACTCTCGGCTGCCTCTGCACCCGCACCGTCCTCCAGGTGCTCCCTGGAGAGCTGCCGGGCTGCTTCGCAGGGCCCCTCCATAAGCCTCCTGGGAGCTGCTGCCATTCCCGCTTGCTGCTTGCCGGCGGCGAGAGCTGCGAGAAAGAGAAGGAGACGGAGGAGGAGACAGAGAAGGAAAAGAAGAAGGAGAGAGAGAAGGAGAAAGAGGGAGACAAAGAGAAGGCGAAAGAGAAGGCGAAAGAGAAGGAGAAGGCGAAGGCAAAAGCAAAGGAGAAGGAGAAGAAGAGAGAAAGAAAGAGAAGGAGGAAGAGAAAGGGAAAGGGAAGGAGAAGGAGAAGAAATGGAGAGCAAATAAAGGGAGGAGAAAAGAAAGAAAGAAAAGAGATGGAGAGAAAACCAAGAGAAAGAAAAGAAATGGCGTAAAAAGAAATGGAGAGAAAAGAAAGGGAAAGAAAAGGAAGGGGTAGGGCAAGAAAGTGAAGAGAAAAAAGCGGGGAGAAAAAAGGTGTAGAAAGGAAGGGGGAGAGAAAAGTGAGGGCAAAAAAGGGGGAGAAAAGGGAGAAGAAGAAAAGGGAGCAAAGAAGATGGAGCTAAGAGAAGAGGATAAAGAAGAGGGAGAAAAGGAAGAGGGAGAAAAAAGGAAGAGGGAGGAAAAAAGGGGGGGGGAGAAAGAAAGGGGAGCAAAAGGGTGAAAAAAGGGGCCAAATGAAGGGGTGCTAGAAAAGGGGAGGAAAGGGAGAGGGAGAAAAGGGAGGAAGAAGAGAGGGGGAGGAAAAGAGTGAGAAAAGGGAGAAGAAAAGGAGGGGAAGGGGAAATAAGCAAGAGAGAAGCAAAGGGGGACTAAAAAAGGAGGGTGGAAATGGGAGAGAAAGGGGAACAAAGAGAGGAGGAAGAAAGGGGAGCAAAAAGGAGGGAGATAAGCAAGCGAGGGAAAAAATGGAGAGAGAAGAAGAAGGGAGAAGAAGGGGGAGGTAAGAAAGGGTGAGAAAAGAGGTGTCAGGAAAAAAGGGGGAGAAAAGAGTGAAGAGAAATGGGGAGGAAAAGCAAAGGGAGAAGAACGGAGGAGAAAAAAGGGGGAAGAAAAACGGGGAGAAAGGAGGGGGAAATAGCAAAAAGGCGGGGAGGGGGGAAGAAATAAAAGGGAGAGAAAAGAAAGGCAGAGAGAAAAATGAGGAGAAAAAAGGGGTGGGAGAGGGGAGCTAAGAAAAGAGGGAAGAAAAGAGGGGAAGCTGAAAGGGGAGAAAAGCAGGGAGAGAGGCAGAGCAAAAAGGGGGGAGAGAAAAAAGGGGGAGCAAGCCTGAGGAGGAAAAAGAGGGAGAGAAAAGGGAAGAGGAGAGGGGAGAGGAAAAAGGAGGAGAGGCAAGGGGGCAAGAAGCGGAGGGGAAAGGGCAAAGGGAGAAGAAAGGGGGAGAAAGAAGGGGGAAGGAAAAGGGGAAGGAAAGAAGGGAAAGGAATAGAAAAAAGGGGGAGAGAAATGGGAGAAATCAAAGGGGTAGAAAAGGAAGGCAGAGCAAAGACGGGGAGAAAAAGGGGGTGGAAAGGAGGAGCTAAGAAAAGAGGGAAGAAAAAAGGGGAAGGAAAAGGGGTAGAGAAAAAGGGGGAGAGAAATGGGAGGAAAAGGGGAGAGAAAAGGGGGAAGAAAGAAGGGGGGAGAAAAGAAAGCAGGAGAAAAAGAGGGGGAGAGAGAAAGGAGGAGGAAAGGGTGAGAGAAAAAGGGGGAGCAAAGAAGAGGGGGACCAAAAGCAGGGAAGAAAAGGGGGGAGAAAAAAGGTGGGGAAAAATGGAGAGGAAAGAAAGGAGGGGAGAAAAAGAAGTGAGATAAAAGGTGGAGAAAAAAGGGAGGGAGGGAGGGAGGGAGGAGGGGGAGAGGAAAAGGCGGAGAAGAAAGGGTGAGAAAAGCGGGGAGAGAAACAGGGGGTGAAAAAAAAGGGGGGAGAAAAAAGGGAGAAAATAAGCGAAGGCAGAAGAAAAATGGGAGACAAAGGGGAGGAAAATGGTGGGAAAGGGGGAGAAAAGAAAAGAGGGAAGAAAAGAGGGGAAGATGAAAGGGGAGGAAAAAGGGGGAGATAAGAAAGCAAGAGAAAAAAGGGGGAGAGAAAAAAGAGGTAGAAAAAATGGAGAAAAGAATGGAGAAAAAGGAGGAGAGGAAAAAGGGGGAGAGCAATTGAGGAGAAAAAAGGGGGACAAGAAAAAGGGGGAGGAAGGGGGAGAAAAGGGGGGGGAGAAAGAAGAAAGGGAGAAAAAAGGGAAGAAAGAAGGGGGAAGAAAGAAGGGGGGAAAGAGGGGGGAGGAAGAGAAAAGGGGGAGAAAAGAAAGGCAGAGCAAAGGTGGGGGGGAAAGGGGGGCTGGAAAGGGGGAGATGAGAAAAGAGGGAAGAGAAAAGTGGAAGAGAAGGGAGGACAGGAATGGGAGAAAAAAGGGGGAGAAAAGGTGGAGAGGAAAGGGGGCAGGAAAGCAGGGGGAACAAAAAGGGAGGAGAAAAAGGTGAGGAGAAATGGGGAGAACATCAAAGAAGGGAGGAAAAAAGGGAGCTAAAAGGGGGAGAAAAAAGGGGGGAAGGGGGAGAAAAGAGGGAAGAAAAAGTGGGAAGAAGAGAAGGGGGACAAAGATGGGAGAAAAAAGGGGGAAGATGATAAAAGGGGGGGGAAGGGAGGAAAAGGGGTGAGAAAAAAAGGGAGGAGAAGGGAAGGGAAAAAAGGGGAAGAAAAAATGGGGAGAAGACCTGGTGAGAAAAGCGGGGAGAAAAGAAACGGGGAGATGAGCAAGGCGGATAAGGGGGGAGATTAGCAAGGGGGAGATAAGGAAGCAGGGAGAAAAAGGAGGGGAAGAGAAGGAGGGGAAGCAAAGGAAGGGGAAGAAAAGTGGGGGAAGAAAAGAAAGGGGCAAAAGAAGAAAGGGAAAAAAAGGACAGGGAAAAGGGAAAGGAAAGAGAAAAAAGGAAAGACAAAAGGAAAGACAAAAGGGACGAAGGAAAGGAAAGGAAAAAGGAGAAGGTAAAAAGGAAGGAAAAAAAGGAAAGAACAAAAAGGAAAGGAACCCCTCCCCCCCCCCCAACCCCGCCTTTGGCGGCATCCTCATCCCCTTGTAACAGCGGGAAGCCTGCCGGGACGGGCAGTGTGCTTCTACCTGTGGGAACTTGTCTGTGGTTAGCACTGACCTCCCCGCTGAGGGCCCCGGGGAGCCTCGGACCAGGAGCAGGGGGACTTTGGATTTACGCCCGTGTAACTTCACTGCAATAAAGCCCTTTTCCGCAGGACGATTTGACGGCTCCTTGTCTCTCCCTGCAACACTCGGGCGCCAAATGTCCTCCACCGACTTTGGGATGGTTCTGCAGGTGCGGCGGGGCTGTTTGCATGCCCTGGCGTGCACACCGCCGTAGCAGCAGGGCAAGGCACTGAGCAGCGGTAGCACTGCTGCTGCTGCTGCTGCTGCTGCTGCTGCTGCTGCTGCTGTGGGAGAGGGCAAGGGAGATTTGGGGAAGCAATGCCTCTGTGGCAGGGAGTCAAGGGCCACCGCCGAGAGCAGCAGTCCCCAGGGAGGGGCAGAGAGAAGCTGCCGAGAGGTGATGCTGCTCCAGAAGGGGCGTGCGAGAGAAGGAGGCCACGGGCACGGCAGGGCTGCTGCTTCCCGGGTGCGGCTGTTGCCCGGACACCGAGGAAAGGGGCAGGAGAGCACCTGGCCTGGCAGGAGGCGCGAGCGGCAGAAGCCGCATGCTGGCAGGCTGCAGCTAGGGAAGGTGCCCCCTCCGTCGGCCCCTGTCGGCAGGGGCACTCTCCTCGCAAGGCAGCCGAAGGAGAGGGGCCCGCTGCCACTTGCAAAAGGCATTGGCCATCCTCGGCCATCTGCAGCTCTTCCGTCGCGTGGCGTTCAGCTCTTCCTTGCAGAAACCAGAAGCATTTTGTCCTGCTGGCACGCGTGGGCAGGAAGGGACGGCCCATGCCGTTGGTGCAGAGGAAAGACCCAGAGGCCACAGAAGCCTCCAACTGCCTCTAAGCAGAAACACAAGGATTTCTTTGGCAGGGGCTGACTCACTGCAGTATGGGACTGTGAGCAGCCTGGGGGTGCCAGGAAGAGGACGTGCCCGTTTCCTGGCCTCTAAGCAGCCCAGACAACCCAGGGAGGAGGAGCCCAGGCACTTGCCCAGAGAGGAAGGGGGTGTCTCTTTGGGCCCAAGGGGGTGGCCCAGGGCCGACGGGACAGCGATGCTCAGCAAGCTTAGCCGGCCTCCCAATACTCAGCACACATGGGCCTGAACCTTCCCACTTGCAGCTTCTGGCTAAGAAAAGAGGCCTTGGTCCTCTGGGAGCCTCTTTCCAGGCACTTGCAGCACGCCGAAGGAAAGCAAGAGAGGGGCACCAAACGCAGAGGAGCTCTACGCATCGGTCACAAGCAAGGGCTAGGGGGAAGGAGTTGCCTAAAACTGTGCTCCAGCCCCTCTCAGCTTGCTCTTGCAAGTGCAAGAAGCACCACGATCGAACAAGACCTAAATGGAAACGCACCCCACAGGAGATGTAGCCCCTCCCTCCTCTCCAGAGAGCCTTTGTCTCCCTCCATCTCTTTCCTTAAGGACTTGCCCTGTCAGTCCACCTGTCCCTTTACACAGGTGACCTCCAGACACGCACTTGGCAGGCCTCCAAAGACTAGAAGCACACAGAAAGCAGAGGGCTTTGCTTTAGTGCGCCACGTTCTGCCTTCAGCTCGGAAAACTGCTTTACCCAGCTACCAGAGCGCCCGACCACAAGCACGGGGCCAGCCCAGCCCTCCTGGCCTCCAAGGCTAAGGCCCCCGAACCACTGTAGCCAACAGGGGAATTCTCTGGGGGCCTTTGCCAAAGCTGCCTTTGGCTCCCTAGCCACAAAGACCAAAAGCCCTTTGACCAACAGCTGCATCGACGGGAGCTGCCTTTGGGCACAGGAGCCAAGTGATGTCGGCGAGGCCCCTCTGCTCCTTGGGCTACTCCATGACGACTATTGCACCCCATGCTTCGCACATCCCGTTTTCTGTTTAAGTGCCAGGAAGACACTCTAATCATACCAGCATGAGTAAAGCAGAAGAGCCAAGCATTGCCGTGGCAGACAATGCTGGAATTAAGCCTCCTGCTGGGGCCGCCTGAATGAAGCTCCTGGCATCTGCAGCCCCTCCCACTGGGGAGAACACAAGGGTGCCCGGGACCATCTCTGAGGCCTCTCTATTTCTACCTCAACCCTTTAGATATGGTCGGAGACAACAAGAGGAGGAGGAGGAAACTCCCAAGTAGTGCTGCTTAACCCTTTGCATTGAGAATTACCTAATGCAGGATCGATGAAGTACCTATTGGGAAAAGCTAGCGCTAATTTTTCAAGCAGCAGCCAATCCTGCTAGTGACGCTGTAAAAGTCCTTACTGCTGCAGGATCAGCAATACAGCAAATGGTGTTGCAAAATCGGATGGCACTCAATTTCATCTGAGCTGTCAAAGGCCTTTTTTGTACCCTGATTGGTAAAGAATGTAGTACCTTTCTACCCCCAAATGACGAGGAAGTGTGCCATGATATTCAGAAAATACTTGTCGGAATAAACCCATGACATCAAAGTGACAATTGGTCCTTGTGGTTTTCGGGAATACTTTGACATGGAACTTCTCTTGTTTTACAAAGTATGTTTGTTATCATCATCCTGCTCTGTTAGTGTGTTTAATAGTTGTGCTAATATGCTACTTGTTGTTAATTGTGCTAATATGCTGTTGCTTGTCATGTAGTAAACACACCGAGCCTGTGTCATGTGACTCTCCCATCCCAGTGTATCCGACATTTGAACCACAAAAAATGGTTTGTGCAAAAATGAATACGAAATGTTTCAAACGGTTGAGATTTCTGATAGTCGGCTATCGTCTCGGGTGTCCACAGCCTGAGGCACCACACCTGCACCGCGATTCCTCCATGACTGACGGGACAGCGAAGGATCGGGATCCCTAACACAGCAACTTGGTTGCGAACCCAAAGCATGTGCAGAATAATATTTTAGTGTTTGGCTATAGCAAATTGCACTGCACGATTGCAGTGTAGGAGTGAGCAATAAAATACATATAATGGAGAGCTGTGCTGCACCCGGAGTCCTTGCTCTGGTACGGTTCCCCTTAAGTTAGTGAACATCCCACCTAGGCACAGCATCACCTTGGCGCAATGCCACAGCATGCTCTGGGAAGGACGTAGAGTCTGGGGGAGGTGTTTGTGTGCAGTGGTCGTGTGGGTGCATCGTGGTGGGGGTTGTGAGAGAAGTGCATTGTGTGTGTGCGTGTGTCTGTGCAAGACGGGGGGTGTGTGCAGTGGGATGGTTTGCAATGCTGACTGCATTAGGGTCCTTTTGAGCAAGATGTGGAAGCTCTGTGTGTTTGGGGGGGGGCATGCACGTGCGTGCTGGGGGGAATGTTTGTGCATGTGCCATGTTTTACTGTGTGTTAGGATGCACAGGTAGATGCACATATGGACATGGTTCCCTTCTGCTGAGAGGGCAGGTGAGAGGAGAGAAAGAGGGGTGCCTTGGGGTGCCATAGGGGCAGAGGGGCACCCTGGGGGGCGGAAGCACACAATGGTGTGCAAAGGAAGCAGAGGGGTGCAATGGGGGGCAGAGAGGTCAGGGAAGTGCCATGGGGGGGCAGAAGGGTGCAACAGGGTGCAAAGTGGGCAGAGGGGGCACAGGGGTATCATGGGGGGCAGTAGATGCCATTTGGTGCAATGGGGTGCAATGGGAGGCAGTGGGGGCAGAAGCATGCAATGGGGTACCATAGGGGCAGAGGGGTGCCATGGGGGGCTGAGGGCTGCAAAGTGGTGCCATGGGAGCAGAGGGGTGCCGTGGCGGGCAGTGGGGGTAGAAGAGTGCAGTGGGGTGCCATGGGGGACAGAGGGGTGCAATGAGCTGCCATGGGGGCAGAGAGGGCAGAGGGGTGCAATGGAGTGATTTGGGGGGCAATGGGGTGCAATGGAAGCACAAGGGGAGCAGAGAGGTGTCATGGGGGCAAAGGGGGCAGAGGGGTGTCATCAGGGGTAGAGGGGGCTGAGGAGGGCAATGGAGTGCAATGGTGAATAAATATATAAATATGTATAAATATGTATAAGTATTGACTTTTTCCCTTTAGACAGTTCTAAGGCTCAAGTTAAGGCAATAATTTCTGCTTTCTGGGCAGGCGTATTTGTGGGAAAAGCAGATGATTCTATCTCTCCTTGCAAAGTCACCACTGCATATCTGGCCTGCCGTTCTCCCCTTACTGTAAAGCTGCTTCCATCCGTAAACAGTTCCCATTCAGGATTTGTCAGGGGCTCATCTTTCAGGTCAGGCCAGCTGGAATAAACTTCCTCAATAGCCTGCAAACACTCATGTTCCAATTCTCCTTCCTGGTTTATTGGGAGCAATGTAGCAGGATTCAAAACGGAAGACACTTTTAAAGAAACATCAGCCTGTTCAATTAAGGCGGCTTGGTATTGAATCAATCTACTTGGTGAAAGCCAGGGATGTCCTTTTTGTTCCAATACTGCTAAAACGGCATGAGGTACCTATATGGTGATGGGTTGTCCTAAGGGCAATTTCCGTGCCTCTTTAATCAATAATACTGTTGCACCGACTGCTCTGAGGCGTGCTGGCCATCCTTTACTCACATCATCCAGTTGTTCAGAAAAGTAGGCCACTGCTCTCTTCCATTATCCCAAGGTCTGTGTCAAAACTCCTAATGCTACATGTTGTCGCTCATGCACACATAATGAAAAAGGTTTAGTCAGGTTTGGCAAGCCCAGCGCAGGTGCTCTCATTAATTCAGTCTTTATAGTGTCAAAACTTTTACGCCATTCCGGGGTCCATTCTAAGACCTCTCCAGGTCCCTTCATACCATAAGCTGCACCACCTAAGCCTTTTTCTGAGACACCTGATATCCAGCCAATCCCAAGAAATTCAGCGAGTCTATAGTAGCCATTTTACACTCTTGTTTTGTCTCACATCCCAATAGTATATCGTCCACATACTGCAACAAAGTCCCAGAAAGATTCCTACCTTGCCAGTCCTCCAGCTCCTTAGCAAGTACATTACCAAAGAGCCTTGGACTGCTCTTAAACCCTTGTGGTAGCACAGTCCAGCAAAGTTGAGTTTTCCGACCTGTGGTAGGGCTTTCCCATTCAAAGGCAAATATTTTTTGGCTTTCCTTTTCCAACAGTATGCAAAAGAAAGCATCTTTTAAATCCAACACTGTAAAATAGACATTGTTCTCAGGTATTGAGGACAGCAAAGTATAGGGATTCGGGACTACCGGCTGGACATCAACAGTTATTCAGTTGATTTCTCTTAAATCTTGTACTAATCGATATTCCTGGGTTTGGGGTCTCTTTACTGGTAAAATAGGGGTCTTATACTCAGACTGACATTCTTGCAATACTCCATTTTGGACAAAGGTATTTATCAAAGGTTCCAAACCTTGCCTAGTCTCTAACTTAATAGCATGTTGGGTATTTTTACCGGTTGTGCTCCAGGTTTTAAATCAGTTTTTACTGATGTTGCATTCACTGCTCGTCCACGCTTCCCTGTGGCCCATACGAAGGGTATTACGGCATCCACGATTTTGTCGGGAATTTCTGCCCTTTGCAACTGCTTCTCAGTTCTCAAACATTGCTGGGCTCTCCAAGCCGTTTCCTTTGGCACATGCAACTGTATCCATTTATCAGAAAAGGTTAGCTGAGCCCTTAGTTTACACAACAAATCTCGTCCTAGGCGAGGCAAGGGGCACTCGCATATGTAAACACTGATGAGTTCAAGTTGTATCTCCAATTGTGCATTCCATAGGCTTTAAAAATGGTTTCAAAGCATGCTCTCCTGTGACCTACTACATACACTGGACTCAGGATATAAGTAACTATCTCAAAGTCACGGGAATTATTCTCCTAGGCAAACTTATACACCTGTCTAATAAGCCTGTGGGGAGGAGGGGGGAAGGCTGGGTCAGCGTGAATCTCTTGAGTCAGAAAACAGTTTAGACCAGTGTTCTCAGTATTGTCTTCTGCCTAAGGAAATTTTAGGAGATTCAGGCAGGGTGTCCTAGTGGTATCAGTATGCATTTGCTTGGGAAAGCACAGCATTCAGGCGCTTAAGAGATCCATAAATGAATCTGAAACTGAAAAAGGAAAACTACCAATGGAAGAGCTCCTTGGGGAGATTTGCATGACGTACATCTGATGTTGCAAGCACCAGAACTGGTGCCTATGCTGGACTGTGCTGTAAAAATGTAGTAAATGTAGCTTCCCGTGAGACTCCAAGAGCCCCCCACTCTACACGGCCATGCGGAGTATAAAAGATAGTTGGTGCTGTCCTCTGGGCTTCCTGCGTGCTGCTGAAAAGGAGGTTTGCATGAGAATATTGAGGCATGTAGAATAGGCTGCTGCGGAACTAATAACTCACTATTTATGCGAACTAACACGTGTAAACAGGATGTAAACAGGATGTAAACTGAAAACTGTGTATCAACCATACAGTGGGTACAGGCAAAGTGTCAGAACACGCCTACCAGATAAAACAGTTACTTAATAACAGAGTGTAATTTCTCCTTGGATTAGATTATAGGCCTAGCTACCCAGACAGAAACAGACCTGAACCTCTGCCTGACTTCAGAGCTACTGAGAGCTAAGGTCACTCCTAAGGAGCCTCACAGCTCGATTCGTGTGGGGCTGTGCTTGAGCAAAGCAGATGAGCCCTTCAGCAAGGTGTAGGAGCCTGGGTACGCTGCTGCACCACCGGCAGTGCTGAGTTTTCAGTTCAGAGTGGGCTTGTGTCCAAGCCAATCTGAAGCACAAGCAGCGCCACAACATAGGCAGGAAAGGTGAGGGCAGGCCCTGTCAAAGCAGCCCGGTTATGAATCGAAATTTCCAAGTTCATTTTATAGGAGGTGACCAACGTTCAGCCTGTCCGAAGAGCTCGCCAGCTCACGGCCTGCTGTCTCATTTCCAGAGGCTCCTTTGGACCAGGTTACTTGCTCGGGAAGACCACAAGCCGTTGCCTGCGGGTGGTACCCCAAGTACAAAAGCAGACAAGCCGCTGCCTCATGACCAAAGCAGCAAGCATGCCTTCACAGGATGCTTCTCAAATGCTTCTACTAAAGGTTTAGATGCTGTAATACAGGGAGGCCCAACAACAGAATGGATTTCCTGCCTAAAAGTAAAAAGGAACAGAACAGCACTAAGTCTATTTGTGCTTTATCTTTGTCATTAAGAAAAAGACACAGATGTAGAAATAGAAGTGTTCTGAGAGTCACAGAATCACAGAATCAGTGAGGTTGGAAGGGACCTCTGGAGATCATCTAGTCCAACCCCCCTGCTCAAGCAGGGTCACCTAGAGCACATTGCACAGGATCGCGTCCAGGCGTGTTTTGAATATCTCCAGAGAAGGAGACTCCACCACCTCTCTGGGCAACCTCTTCCAGTGCTCTGTCACCCTCACAGTGAAAAAGTTTTTTCTCATGCTCAGATGGAATTGTCTGTGTTTCAGTTTGTGCCCGTTGCCTCGCGTCCTGTTGCTCGGCACCACTGAAGAGAGTCTGGCTCCATCCTCTTGACACCCTCCCTGCAGATACTTGTACACGTTGATAAGATCTCCTCTCAGCCTTCTCTTCTCTAGGCTAAACAGGCCCAGCTCTCTCAGTCTTTCCTCATAAGAGAGATGCTCCAAAACCCTAATCATCTTTGTAGCCCTTCGCTGGACTCACTCCAGTAGTGCCACATCCCTCTTGTACTGGGGAGCCCAGAACTGGACACAGTACTCCAGATGTGGCCTCAGCAGGGCTGAGGAGAGGGGGAGAATCACCTCCCTCCACCTGCTGGCAACACTCTTCCTGATGCACCCCAGAATACCATTGGCCTTCTTGGCCACAAGGGCACATTGCTGCCTCATGCTTAACTTGGTGTCCACCAGCACTCCCAGGTCCTTCTCCGCAGAGCTGCTTTCCAGCAGGTCAACCCCCAACCTGTACTGGTGCATGTACTGGTCAAAATGCTTTTAGTGCCTACAGTGCAGCGTTACAGGCTGCAGGATTGTTTACTTTTGGTAAATGTACCCAACTAAAGGAAATGTTTATATTAATCGACAAATGTATTATAACTGTTCCTCTTAAGTTAAATGAAAGAAAAGAAACACATTTCTTTCCGCAAAAACACCTAGGTTGCATTCCACCATTATTATTAAAAAAAAACAAAACAAAACAGTAGGCTAGAAAAAGTGCAGGGCGTGCAGTCAGGCTGATGCAGGGCCATGTAGTGGTGGGAGCTACAGTGTTGTATGAGGCGATGGAAACCACAGTCTGAATCCCCCTGAGATCAGCAGAAGTTCTTTCCATGGAGAGGTTTATGAGCAGTGTCTTCCAGCTCCCTGAGCTGCCAGCAACATCCTGACTTTAATTTGGAGTGGAAGATACAGTGTGTGTGTGTGTATGCGTATATATGCATATATATATATATATATATACACACACCCCTATATTTATTTCGTGGCAGAGTGCTTGTGTAGAACGAGAGTCACCTCACAACCGCATGAACTATGTTGTTGTAGTTGTGTGCTGTGCACGGTTCATTTGAATAGGATAATAAATCTTTGTTTTTAAATGCAACAGCAGTCTCTTGCTTTCAGTGTGCAAATAGTCCCAAACAAACCAACCAAATCCCTGCTTGTGTGAACTCGGTGATGAGTGTCTTCAGCGGACTCCACGCACCCTGCTGGATCCACGGCAGCGGGAGCCCGGCACGAGCCCCCCTGCCCAATGCTGCCTGGGGGCAGCTCAGTCCTCCCTGGAGAGCCCAGCCCAGCAGGGAAGAGCCCTGCAAGGCCAGCGCGCTTCTGGCCCAGCGTCTTCAGCGACAGAAGTGCCCTCACAAGCCATTTCACAGCCGTGTTCCTGCTGCTCAGCTGCTCAGACTGAAGTGACCTCACAGCCGCTGTGCTGATGCTGTTCCTGCTGCTGGGCTATCCAGGTGGCTTTACAAGAAACTACAGCAACCAAGAGCCTGCCGATGGCCTAACAGGTCCTGAGGCAGAAGTGACCTCAGAATGAGCGGTGAAGCCATGTGCCTGGTCCTTGTCTGTCAGGTCCTGAGGCAGCAGTGACCATACAGCCCCGTATCTGAGCCATGTGCCTGCTGCTGCCCTACCATTTCCTCAGGCAGCAGCGCCCGCACAAGCACAAACTCCAGCCCTGTCCCTGCTGCTGGTCTGTAAACGTTCTCACACAGGAGTGACCCTGCCATTGCCTCCCATGAATGCGGAGAATGGTTTTTTTCCCCCCGGATTTGCTTTCTTCTGCAGTGGCTTCCAAGGAGCTGAGAGAGGGCCTAGGAGGTAGCAGGGCCCCGGCCTCAGGCACATATCAGCATCTTCACCTTGCAAGCCTTGGGACCCGTCCCTCCTCCCTCCAGTCCTCTGAGCAGCCAGCTGCTCTCCAACAAGGTGGCAAGAGCCTGAGGTCTCCTTGCCCATCTGGAGGGCATGGTCCACAGCAGCTCCAGGAAGACCTGGCCCGACCAAGGCCCGCACTCTTTCTCTGCCTTCTCCCTATACCTGACACTGACCACCTCTCCTTTGGACTCCAAAGCGCCGGGGAGAAGATGCCCTTGGAGCAGCAGAGGGGAAGGCGCTAGGAACTGCTGCCGTGCAAAGGGGAGACCACCCTGTACCTGAGATGGACTTCTCTGCAGGCAATAAACAGAGAGGTGCTGCTGTGAACCCCTGGCTTTGGTGGCCAGGCAGTGGTCCGCTGGGTGGGGAAGGCTTGGCCTCTTAGCCTCCTTGACATAGGCTGATCCTCTGCACTCCTGGGTGGCAGATGGGTGCCATGGGGGGCAAAGGAGGTAGAGGGGTGCAATAGGTGTCAATGGGGGCAGTGGGGTGCAATGTGGGGGCAGGGAGGGCAGAGAGGTGCCATGGGGGAGGGGGAAAGAGGGGTGCCTTGGGGTGCCATAGGGGCAGAGGGGCACCCTGGGGGGGGAGGCAGAAGTGTGCAATGGGGTGCAGTGGGGGCAGGGCTGTGCAGTGTGGTATAATGGGGGCAGAAGGGTACTGTGGGGAGTCAGAGAGGGGAGTGGGGGGCAACTGGTGCAATGGGGGCAGAGGGATGCAATGGGAAGCAGAGAGGGCAGGGAGGTGCCATGGGGGGCAGAAGGGTGCAACGGGGTGCACATGTGGCAGAGAGGGCAGAGGGGTGCTATGGTGGGCAGAGTGGGCACAGGGGTGTCATGGGGGGCAGTAAATGCCATTTGGTGCAATGGGGTGCAATGGGAGGCAGTGGGGGCAGAAGGGTGCAATGTGGTGGTTTGGGGACAGAGGGGTGCCATGGGGGGCAGAGGAGCCAGAGGGGTGCAATGAGGGGCGGTGAGTTAAGTCGTGTAATGGTGTGATATGGGGGGCAGAGGGGTGCAATGGTGTGCCATGGAGGGCAGAAAGGTGCTGTGGGGGATGCCATGGGGGGAGGCAGAAGGGTGCAATGGGATGCAATGGGGTCAGAAGGGTTCAATGTGGTGCCTTGGGGACAGAGGGGTACAATGGTGGGCGATGGGGGCAGAAGGGTGCCATGGGGGGCAGAGGGGGCAGAGGGGTGTAGTGGGGGGGCTGAATGGTGCAACGTGGTGCCATGGGGGCTGAGGGGTGCCATGGGGTGCAACTGGGGCAGAAGGCTGCCATGGGGTGTTATTGGGGGACAGAGGGTTGCCATGTGGGGCAGAGGGGTGCCATGGCATGCAGTGGGAGCAGAGGGGAGGCAGAGGGGTTAAATGGGGGCATTGGGAGCAGAGGGGTAAAATGGGGTGCAGTGGGGGCCGAGGGTGCCATGGGGGGTGGAGGGGTGCCATAGGGGTGCAAAGGGGTGCAGTGGGGGTGCCATTAGGGGCAGAGGGGTGCAATGGGGTCATAGGGGTCAGAGAGGTTAAATGGGGAGCAGAAGGATGCCATGGGGTTCAACAGGGTGCCATGGGGGGCAGAGGGGACAGAAGGGTGCAGTGGTGGAAGGGGGGGTGCCATAGGGGGCAGAGGGGGTGCCTTGGGGGCAGAGATGGCAGCAGGGTGCAATGGGGTGCAAGGAGGGCAGAGGGGTGCCTTGGGATCAGAAGCGCTCAATGGGGTGCAATGGTGCAATGTGAGCAGAGGGGCAGAAGGGTGCAAAGTGATGCCATGGGGGCCGAGGGGCGCAATGGGGGCAAGGGGGGGCCTGGGAGGGCAGAGTGGGCAGCGGCCTGCAGTGGGGCGCAAGGAGGGCAGAGGAGTGTCATGGGGGGGCAGAGGGTGTGTGTGGGGGTGCAACAAGGGGGGCAGAGGGGGCAGAGGGGTGCAATGGGGGCAGAGTGCTGCCATAAGGAGCAGAGGGATGCCATGGGGGGCAGAGAGGGCTGAAGGTTGCCATGGGGGGCAGACGAGGCTGAAGGCTGCTATGGGGAGCAGTGGGGGCAGAGGGGTGCGATGGGGTGCAATGAGGAGCAGAGGGGTGCCATGGGGTGCAACATGGGGCAGAAGGTTGCAATAGTGGGCAGAGTGGACAGCAGGGTGCCATGGGGGCAGAGGGGGCAGAGGGCTGCAATAGGGTGCAATGGGAGCAGAGGGGTGTCATGGGGGGCAGAGAGGTCACAGCAGTGCAATTGGTTGCCAGGGGGGCAGGGGGGTGCAGTGGGGGGGCAGTGAGGCCATTGGGGTGCAATGGGGTGCAATGGGGTGCTATGGGAGGTGTGTGTGGGGGGTCCATGCAGGGCAGAGGTAGCAGAAGGGTGCATGGGGTGCAATAGGGGCAGAGGGGGGCTGTGGGTGGCATTTGGGGGCAGTGGGGACAGACATGACCCCCCCATGTCCCCATGTCCGCCTGCCCTGTGCCAGCCCCGTGTCTCCATTCCCCCCCCCCAGCCCCTGTGTCATCCCCCCCCCATGTCCCCATTCCTCCCCAGCCCCACAGGAAGCCGGGGGGGAGGAGGGGGGTGGCTCTGGGGTTTGCGGTGGGACACGGGGACGTGACTGCCAGGAACTGGGGGGCTGGGCTGTCCCTGTCCTCCGTCCCCGCAGGCCTCCATGGCCTCCTGAGCCCCCCCCCCCATGTCCCCATACACTTCCCCCCTGCCCCGGTGTCCTCAGGTCCCCTGTGTCCCCCCCCCAGGTCTCCCCCTGTCCCCCCAGTTCCCCCTAAGCCCCCCCCATCCTCCCAGTTCTCCCGGTGCCCCCAAGCTCCCCTTGTCCCTCCCGTCTCCTCTTCTCCCTCCTCAGGCCCCCCAGGTCCCCAAAGTCCCCCCAAGTCCCCCCCAAACCCCTCTTGTTCCCCCCAGTTTCCCCAGTCCTCCCAGTTTCCCCAGGTCACCCCAGGTCCTGCCAGCCCCCCAGCTCCTCCTTTGCCTCCCCCTTATCTCCCCCAGGTCCCCCCTTGCCCCCTCCTTGTCACCCCCTGTCCCCCCAGCTCCTCCCACCTCCCCCAAGTCCCCTTGTTCCCCCAGTCTCCCCAGGTGCCTCCAGCCCCCCAGCTCCCATCCTACCCCCCTTATCCCCTCCAGGTCCCCAAAGTCCCCCCCCAGGTCCCCCCTTGCCTCCTCCTTGTCCACTCAGGTCACCCCAAGCTCCCCAAGTCCTCCTTGTCCCCCCAAGTCTCTCCTGTCCCCTCCAAGCCCCTCTTGTCCCCCCAAGTCCTCCCAAACCTCCTCGTCCCCCCCACCACCCTGATCAGGTCACTATTGGGGGGAAGCTCGCAGCCCCCCCCCCAGTGGGGGGACGTGACATGTGGCCACCCTGCCCGGATGCCTGGGTCCCCCTAGCCCCCCACTGCGGCCACTGTGGTTTCCGGGGAGGGGGGAGGCCCTTCCTGCCCTCAGCCCCACAGTGTGCCCCCCACCCCCCCCAGAGGGTACATAAGGCACCCTGGGGCACGGGGACAGCCAGCCATGGCCCCACCGCTGCTGGCCCTGCTGCCTGCTGTCACCGGTGGGGACCGGGATGGGGACATGGGGACTTGGGGAGGTGGAGGGACGGGAAGGGCCAGGGACATGGGGACAAGGGGGGACAGGACAGATGGGACGGACAGGGGGGACAGGGGGCCACAGAGGACAGTGGTGGAGGTGTGGAGAGACAGGAGGGATGGGGATGTGGGGGGACAGGGGGACACGGAGGACAGGGATGGAGATGTGGAGAGGTGGGAGGGATGGGGATGTGGGGAATGGGGGGGACACAGAGGACAGGGATGGAGACATGGGACGGGAGGGGACGGGAGGGATGGGGACACCAGCAGATGGGGACATGTGGGGATACGGAGAGATGGAGACAAGAGGGAACGGGGACATGGGGGGGGACAGGGATGGGGGGACAGGGATGGGGACACGGGGGTACGGGAGAATCTGGGATACCGGAGGGTCGGGGACATGGAGGGGTGGGGACACAGGGTGGTGGGGACGCAGGAGGTTTGGGTGCCAGCGGCCCCTGACGCGGTGCCCAGCCCTGCTGCTGGCCGGCATGGGGGCCGAGGGGCTGCACCCCAGGGTCCGGGCCGTGCCCACGAGGGCCAAGGGGTGCAGCCCGGACACCCCGGAGTGCCAGGTCCCCTCTGCCTCGGGGGATGGCCTGCAGCTCCTGTTCGAGGACCTGCAGATGCTGGAGAGGATGGTGAGCGGGCACGGGGTGCATGGGGGGCACCCTTGGGGGCACTGGGTGGGCATCAAGGAGGTACCCATGGGGGCACCCATGGGGACACCCTTGCAGGCACTGGGTGGGAACTGGCAAGCACTGGGTGGACATCTATGGGACACCCATGGGGACACTGGTGGGCACTGGGAGGGCATCAGTAGGGACACCCAGGGGGGCACTGGGTGGGCACCAGTGGGGACGACACCATGGGGGGCACTGGGTGGGCACCGGTGGGGGCTGTGGGTGGGCCCTGGCTGGGCACCGCTGGGGCACCCAGGGGGCGGGCAGGGTGCCCGGCGGGTGCTCACGGTGCTGGGCACGCAGGGGGCTGCTGGGCAGGACCCCGGCGAACTGCGCTGCGCAATCTGCAAGAAGGTCCTCAAGAAGCTCGAGAGTCTGGTGCCCAACACTCACAACACGGTAGGGGCTGGGGCGTGTGAGGGGCGTGCAAGGGGTGTGCGAGGTCCAGGCAGGGGTGTGCAAGGCTGCGTGAGGCTGTGCAAGGGGATGCCTGGTGTGCAAGGCTGTGCAAGGGGGTGCCCACCATGCAAGGCCGTGCAAGGCTGTGCAAGCTCGCGCAAGCCCATGCAAGGCAGTGCCCACCGTGCAAGGCCGTGGGAGCTCATGCCAGCCAATGCAAGGCCGTGCCAGCTTGTGCAAGCCCGTGCAAGACGGCGCCTGCCGCACGAGGCCACGCGAGCGTGTGCGGGGCTATGCGAGGCGGCGCCTGATGCGGGGCTGTGCCGGTGCAGACCCGTGTCACGCAGGCGGCCCGCACGGTGTGCTCCCTGCTGCCGCGGGAGATATCCGAGTGCTGCCACAACCTGGTGAGCCGCTACCTGGAGCCCATCGAGGCAGGGCTGGTGCGGGACGAGGAGCCCACCAGCATCTGCACCAACCTCCGCTGGTGCCAGCCCTGACCCCAGGTGAGGCCCCCTCCCTCTCCACCCCCCCCACTCCCTGGCTGGGGGCCCAGACGTCCGGGCAGCCCCACCCCGGGTGAAGGACCCTTGTGCCCGGCCGTGCCCACCGCGAGGGCTCGGCGGCACCAGCGGCCGCTTCAAAGCGGTGCCTGGGGTGGGGTGGCCGCCCGGGAATGCACCCGCACCCATGGGTGCTGCAGGCATGGGGACATGGTGCCCCTCCAGGACGGGGACACAGGGACGTGGGGGCTGGTGGGCATGGGAACAGGGACATGGTACCCATGGGGGACGGGGACACAGGGACATGGGGATATGGTGCCTGTGGGGAATGGGAACACGGGGTCATGGGGGGCTGGGGGACATGGGGACAGGGACATGGGGACATGGGGGGCACAGGGACATGGGAGTATGGGGGGGCACGGGACATGGTGCCCATGGGGATGGGGACATGGGGGGATGCAGGGACATGATGCCCAAGGGGATAAGTATATGGGGGGCGGGTACGGGGACACAGTGCCCACGGGGATGAGGACGTGGGGAGCACAGGGACATGGTGCCCACGGGAACAGGGACACGGGTGGCACAGGGACACCGTGCCACCACTGTCCCCTCAGTTCAGCCTCTCTCTCCCCCCCAGGTGCCGGCTGGTTCTGAGGGCACCCGAGGGATCCTGCGTCCCCTCCAGCGCTGTCCCCTGCGCCGGCCCCCACGCCGGCCACTCCTTCCCCTAGCTCAATAAATCTTTGGCATTGAAGGAGCTGGATCTTGTGCTCGCCGACAGGGTGGGGGGGACACCCGGCCACGGGGATGGGACACCAAGGGGGACACAGGGACACCGAGGGGCACAGGGGACCCTGGGACACCATGGGCCATGGGGACATGGGGGACACTGAGGGGCATAGGGGACACCAAGGGGCATGGGGATGTAGAGAACATGGGGGACACCAAGGGGCATAGGGGACATGGGGACAGCAAGGGGCATAGGGGACATGGGGGACAGGGGGGACACTGAGGAGCATAGGGAACACGGGGACACCACGGGGCATGGGGGGCACTGAAGGGCCCAGGGACACAGGGGACATGGTGCCCTGGGGCCCCCAAGGGACCCTGGAGGTGGCAGCCCAGGCCGGCATTCCCGCAGCACACGTGTTCCTGCGGGCCTTGGCAGGGGCCCAGCCCGCGACGGCCACGTCCCCACCGGGGCTATAAGAGCCTAACCCTAACCCTAACCATAGCCCTAACCCTAAACCCTAACCCTAACCACTAATCCTAACCCTAACCATAGCCCTAACCCTAAACCCTAACCCTAACCACTAACCCTAACCCTAACGCCTAACCCTAACTTTTTCAAGTGCAAGGAAGATGTCTGCTGAGCTGCTGTAGCCTGCTGCCCCAATGAGCTCTCCGGAGCATTTAAGGAGCAGTGAACAGCTGGGAAGACAGAAGCAGCTGGGGAGCTGCTCCCCCTTTGCGAGGGGCACAGTGGGATTTCTAGCAAGGAGGGAGCGTTCAGGCAGCCTAAAGGCCCCTTGGTGGGAGGCAGCTCCTTTTCATCGGCTGATGGGGTTTTCACTCGCTCTAGGCTTAGTTTAAGCTGCGAAGTTAAACTAGGGGGGAGAGGGGCAGAGTTTCGTGCAGGTGGAGGAGCCCATGCTGGGTGACGTGTGCTCATTGCTCCCTTGGGATTTTCCAGGAAAGCTGTGCAATAGCCAAATTAAGTAACTAAGTTCATTAGCATTCTTAGTGCTGATCCAGGGAGAATGTGCGTGTCAACTAAACAGCAGGAAAGAGTTATGATACAGGGGAGGGGAATTGTCTGGGGCGGCTGGTGGGTAAAAGCATGTGTTTTACCACCCTCTGCTGCAAACCAGACCTTCCCCGGAGACCAGCGCAAGATTTGGGGAGCGCCTGCGTCTTTCCTTGCAGCTCTTCCCTCCTGCCCACCAGGAAGCATACGTGTGCCCAGGACATGGCTGGCCTCGTCCCCCCTGCCCCGCGGCCAGCGCTGGGGCAGGCGCCCGGGCCAAGATGTTGGAGCAGGGAGCACCAAGCTTGCACCCGGGGGACCCAGGCAATTGCTTTCTGCAAAGCCCCCAGCTGCTGGGGGAGCGACTCCGCCTGGCAGCACAGGGCAAAGCCACACGGAGACCTCCATGCTTTGAGGCATCTGGCAGGATCGAAGCCTTCCCATGGGAGAGGAGCTGCAGAAAGCCCTCCCGTACCCCTGGAGAGCCCCTCCTGCGGGGCCGAGACCCCCCCCCCTCCTTAAAGCGCTCTAGGCGGCAGAGGCAACAGCATTCGTGCCGCACTGGCAGCAAAATCTGCCATGGTGGCTAATGCGATGCCATCAGGCGCCCCGGCTCCCATCGCCCTGGGGCGCCACTTCCTCTTTTCTCCACGAAGGTGCTTCTCCAGCGGCAGCGTCTGAGGAGGGCACTGTGGGCTGCCGCACTCCACGGCCGCTCAGCAGGACTTTACTGCAGCACAGAGCAGAAGGGGCCTGTTCCCGCGCCGCATCCAGGAACCCCAGGCACGCTGCAGCTCTTGAAGCACCTAAGCTCGTGTTGTTCCCAATTGCTTTTTTTTTTTAAATGTCTAAACTTGACAGTTATTACGACGACAGGCTCGCAGGAGGCAGCATATGAATGGAGGATGAACTGAAACCTCATGCTACCTGCCAGGTGCCTGCACTTTGCTGTGACTTAGCCCTGGAGGCAGTGATACCACGGAGACAGCAGAGCGGACGTGCAAAAAAAGAGGCTGCGCCTAGAGGACTGGCTTGGCGGCAGCTAAAACCAACTGTGCGCGCTAGTGTGGCACGCACATTCCCAGTGCACACATGTACATGCACACACATGCACACCCCACCATGCACATGCACGCACACCCCAGTGCACACCCCTTCATGCACATGCACACACATGCACACCCCAGCACACACATGCACATGCACTTGCACACACATAGCTCAGCACACACACACATGCACACACACACACGCACGTGTGCACCGCCCCCCCCAAACCCCAAACCTAACGCAACCCCAACCCCCAAACCCAAACCCCAAACCCCAACCCCACCACGCTAGTGCTGCACAGTGTGGGCCTGTCGGAGTGGGGGGATGGACCCGGAGTAACGATGAGTCTCAATATGAGTATGGTCGTTCTCCCTTTATTAGAGCTTACACAAAGTATATATAGACAAGCAATAAGCATGCACTAGCAATAGCTGTATGATTGGCTACAGTTTCTGTCCACGCGCCTAAAGAGAATACATGATTGGTGCAAAGTTGCTGTTCACATGGAGGGGCTTGTCGGCCCCCTCCTTGACTTGTTTACGACTACTTGCCTTTCCCTTTTGTAATGGTCTAGGAATGTTCAAGGACAGTTCACATAGCCGTGGGATCCTCCCTCCATCATGAAGACAGGATTGCTCACTTCTAAGAGATCATGCCCCTTTTCACTTAACCATTCTTCCACATGGGCCATGCTCATTGAGCACAAGGAACAAGAGCAACATCAAGACCTGAGCAAAAGGTAGCACAGCTACAACACACACCACATAGACGACACAACACTGCAGACAGAGGCTGCAGCTGCCCTGCCTAGCACACCCTCACCTCTGCCATGCACACCCACTGCCTCTGCCTCACACACAAGCACTCATCCAGAAGAACCCTCTGCACTACACTTGCTGTCAGTGCGTGCGCCCACACACACACACACGCTCACACAGGGTCAAGACACACCAACACCTGTGGCCCCTCAACTTAGCTTCTGCAGTGCTCTGGGTCACCATCCATCCTCAAGAGGCATCCTCAAGGGCAGCTGCATCCTCTCTCATCTGCCTCCAGTCGCCCCATTCGCCTTCATCACCTGCTAAACCAGAGTGCAAGCAGTTACCCCCAGGCCAGCCAGCTCTAGCCTCGTCCGCAGGAACGCCCTCCGCCAAAGAGCCATGGGCACTCTGCTCACCTGCACTGCTCCAATTCCAAATGCCAACGTCGTGGCTGGGGGGGCAGATGCCCACAGCACCTGCAAAAACAACACAAAGTGACTCTTCTGCCAGGCAACACTCACCAACCCCACAATGTCCAACAGTAACCCACTCACCTGAAATCCCCAGCCATGCCTGGGAAAGGGCCACACTGTACCTGAAAAAAACAGAGCAAAAGACATCACCAACAGGAAGCACAACACCACCCACCGCACAATAAACTTCTGACCCAACAAGCTCCTCCTCTCACCTGCTCAGGCTCTTGTCAGCACTCAACTTCTCTTCTCCACAACTTCCTGCAAAACCTGCAAACAAAGAGAAATCATGCGCTCAGGTGACGCCTGCAAAACCACAGCAAATCCACATCAAGCATTTGCTCCCACACCCTTACCTGCTCTGCTCACCAATCCTGACTGCCACACCATGGGTCACCATGCCAAAGCCTGTCACCACACCTGTAAAACTAGAACAGCAGTGGGCAACGGGGACAGCACCAACAAGACAACAGCCCTCTGCTAGGCTCTGCTTCCTCTCTCAGACCAACTCTCACCTTGCCATGCCTCTCCCGAGCACAAGCAACCCACTCTGCACATCGCACCACACTGACAAGCACAAAGCAAAAATGGATCCGGGAACCACTGCACACAACATTGCTTCCAACAACAAATCTCTAGCTCACCTTCTTAGGACATGACCCTGTCTTCCCCAGTCCCCTGCAGGCACTCGCACCACTGTGCCACATCTGCAAAACAACAACATAAAGTGCAGCACACAGATGCTGACCAATCACCATTCCAGTCCAACACTGCCACACTCTACACACCACCATTGCTAACACCTACAGGCAAGGCAGCTCCAGCCCCAAACACACAGACAGACATACAAACATGAGACACAGACATGCAATAGAGCCCTACACAAAAAGAACTATTCCCAAGTATAAGACGCTGCTGGCCAGAAAGCTCTATGATGCCACAACTGTGCAGCTCTGATGCTCTGGATAAGCCCAAAAAAGAGTCTAATACCACCACCCATGACAGAAAGGGGCTGGAAAAGCAAGAAATATTGATGCAGAAGAGGCCAGCAAGAAAGACCTGAAGCTGTGACAACACAGGGAAGAAAACCCTGAAAGAACGCCAAAAACACACGGAAAAAGAATGGCCAACAAGATCTCAAAGATGGCTGCAAAGATGACCGGCAACAAATGGCTACAATGCAAAGCCAGTGCAACAGACCGCCGCTTTTAGCTGGCTGCACGGAACAAGACGCCATCCATTGGTGCAAGGCTGATGAGTCAGGCCAAGCAAAAGACAACGGATGCCTACTGCACTAGTGCTGCACAGTGTGGGCCGTGCTCCTTGAGCACAAAGGAACAAGAGCATCATCAAGACCTGAGCAAAACACGACAACTACAACACACACCATATAGACTACACAGCAACACAGACACAGGCTAGAGCTGCCTTGCCTAGCACACCCCCACCTTCTGCCCGGCACACCCCACCGCCTCTGCCTCACACACAGCACTCATCCAGAAGAGCCTATACTACACTATGTCAGTGCACACACAGCCAAGACACACCAACACCCGTGGCCTCTCAACTTAGCTTCTGCAGTGCTCTGGGTCACCATCTGTCCTGAGGAGGCATCCTCAATGGCAGCTGCATCTTCTCCGATCTTCCTTCGGTCACCTCATTTGCCATCATCACCTGCCAAACCAGAGAAAAAGCAGTTACCCCCAGGCCAGTCAGCTCCAGCCTCGTCCGCAAGTGCACCCTCTGTCAAAGCCCCATGGGCGCTCCGCTCACCTGTGCCATGCCAATTCCAAACTCCAACATTGTGCCTGGGGGGACACCCACAGCACCTGCAAAACCAAAACAAAGTTTCTGTGCTGCCAGGCAGCACTGACCAGCCCTAGAACAACTGAAACACCATTCTCATCACCCATTCTACCTCACCTGAAATCCTCAGCCATTCCTGCAAAAGGCCCACACACTACCTGAAAAAGCAAAGCATACAGCCCCAGAACCCAGGGTAGGGGTCAGAAGCAGAGCCACAAAAGAGCACGTGGCAGTGGGTTCAGGGGCACGGACATAACAAAGGAGCTGGCAGGCAAGACTGCCAATTGTTTCCTCGTGGTCCAGAGAAGTCCAGCAGTTTCTTCCCTCTCAGCACTGAGGCTTGGCCAGGAAAAGAGGTGAGCTTGTTACTTGTTTGTAGGTTAGTTTCTGAGCCCTTGGGGCACATGCGCTTACTCACAATTGGGTTTGGTGTCCAATGACGTGACTTCCTTTCTCATCATACTGCACTTGAAGGGAGGGAGGATGCTTCCTTCCCTCTTCAAATAAAGTCGGGACTCTTCTACAAGTCTACATGCCACAAAAACCCCACACAGTTTCTCCCTGAACAGGGCTGACAATATTTCTGAGGAGCAGCAAAACATCTAGCAAGCGAGCCAGAAACCAGACTAGCTGATGAGAGCAATACCTCACACACATCCCAGTTACCAGAGATGCTACCCCCCAAAAAAACAAAAAACAAACATCCCACACCCCACACACCTAGGGTGTAAATGTAAGAGGAAATGTTTTCCCAGGACCTCTGCTGTCTCCTCTTGTCTGCAGTCCAGGAGAGGAACAAACAATTCCTCAAGTGTGATCCTCTTGAAAGAGTCCAGTGACGAAGCTGCATTCCTTCCACAGTAAACACAGAAACACCAGAAAACAATACTGACAGGTAACAGAAGATACAACTGGAGACTCAGAAGCCCTCTCTCACCCCTGAACACCCCCACACCAAGATATTGACCCCAAGAAAAAAACTGCCTGCAACAAGCAGCTTTCTGGCATGCTCACAACTCCAGCTTGAGCCATCCCCTTGCTCTTACATTAAGGAATGGCCTTTGCTTCTCCAAATGCAGCAATAAGTCTTCCTGGGTAGCTTTACTTCCTCAAATTCCATTATTTGCCAAGGCAATTCCAGACCACTGCCCCCATTGCAGAACAAAAGCAGAATGAACTCCCTGGCCCCAGACCCTGGCTTTATGTAACCCTAATCCCACCCACTGACCCACCCACAAGCCCTTGGAAGAGGAGGGGCAAACCAATGGCAGCCATAAATACACAGGGCTAGGCAGAAGCAAGGCTTTTTCTTCCACTCAGTATCTAGAATGGAGAGCACAGAAAGGATAAACAGACCTCTTTCATGAAGCAGACCATCTGCTTGGTTACTGAGACTTCATATACTGTATCCATAATATCAGGAGGTACGTTATTTTTTACCCTAACTAGCACTAGCCTTTGCATTAAAAACTAGAAATCACTTCTGCTTATGCTTAGGAAGAAAGCTACAACATTCCACATAACCTATAAAGGGCACACTATACCACACTCCTGTGATTGGTCCAGAACCGCAGATAGCACAGCTGTTCTAGCAGAGTGGCATTTCCTGTAGGGTAAAGCAAGAGATCAGAATAAACTCCTGGAACATGTATGCTTCTGTAATGTGAGTTCTTCCAAAGAGAGATGTTTCCTATATAGCACCTAGAGTAATTAGAAAAAGGGATCAGTGGGCAGAATGGGTAGATCTCCAGGGGAACACGAGCTCTGTTTCTCTAGATGAATGAGACACACAAGGAGACAAAAGGGGTGCTAAGAGTACTGGAGAACCAACACAGGGCTCTAGGGCACAAAAAAGGCTTCCAGAAGGGGTTCTGAAGGCACTAGAGGGGTCCTACAAGGTCTAAAGGGCCAAAACAGAGCTTGGGAACAAAAGGAAGGCTGAAAGAATAGTCCAAAGTAAAATAAAGGGCTTCCTCAGGGCTCTACAGGACAAACAGAGATCCGTGCAGAACAACAAAACTCTGAAGAAGAATCCAGAACAGATCAGACATCTCTTACAGAGACTAGAGAGCAACTAAAAGAAGCCAAAATAGGACAACCAAGGCCTCCCAAGGGGCCCAGAGGAAAACAGGGGTGCTCAGGCAACTGAATGATGAAAAGAGCACTCTAGGGCATAAGAGGCCTCAGGAACAATTCTGAGAACACTACAGAAGTCCTAAAGGAGCTAGAAACCAAAAGACAACTCTAGGGAACAAGAAAGGCAAAAAGAGTAGTCTGGAACACCCTAGAGGGGTCCTAGGGGGACTAGATGGCCAAAAAAGTAAAAACTGGGGAGCAAGGAAGACCTCCAGAGGTGGTCTGAGGGGACAAGAGTTCTGCAGGGTGTGGAGGGCCAGAAGACAGCTCTGGGGCACAACCAAGGTCTCTGGAGGTGTTCTGGGGGAACAAGAGGGGTCCTAAGGGGTCTAGAGGGCCAAGATACAGCTCTGGGGTAGAAGGAAGCTGAAAGAGTAGTCCAGAATGCACTAGGGGGGTGCTAAGCGCTCTACATGGAGAAAACATGACTCTGAGGAACAAGGAAGAAACCTGGAAGGCTTCTGAGGAGACCAGAGGGCTCCTAAGGAGACTACACGGCCAAGACATAAAAACAGGGCAACAAGACCGACCTCCGGAGGTGCTCTGAGGAGACAGAAGAGCTCCTATGGGATGTGAATGGCCAAAAGAGGGCTCCAGGGCACAACAAAGGCCTCCAGAGGAGTTCTGAGCGGACTAGATGGGTCCTAAGGGGACTCGAGGGCCACAAGACAGCTTTAGGGCATGACAAAGGCCTTTGGAAGGGTTCCGAGGGGACTAGAGTGGTGCTAAGTGGTCTAGAGGGCCTACAGAGGTCTGTGGGTGTAAACCAAAAGGCCAAAGGAGGGGGCCAAAGCAGAATAGAGGGCTGCTAAAGGGGCTGGAGGGCCAACGGAGGGCTCCGGAGGGACTCTGAGGAGACTACAGGGTTCCACAGAGGGCTGGGGGGCCAGAAGACAGCTCTAGGGCACTATTGTGGCCAAAAGACGGGTCCAGGGCAGACTAGAGGGTTGCTGAGAGGGCCGGGTGACCAAAGCAGGGCTGCGGGGCACAACAAAGTCCTCTGGAGTGGTTCAGAGGGGACTCGAGGGGTGTGAAAGGGGCTGGAAGGCCAGAAGATGGCTCTGGGGCACAAAAGAAGGCTGAAAGTAGTCCAGAGTGCACTAGAGGGGGCGCTAAGGGGTCTAGAGGGCCAACAGAGGTCTGCGGGTGGAAACTAAAAGGCCAAAGGAGGGGGCCAAAGCAGAATGGACGGCTGCTAAAGGGACTGGAGGGCCGACAGAGGGCTCCAGCGCATGAAGAAGGGCTCCAGAGCGATCCTTGTAATCTTGCAGGATCTAGAGAGAAACAAAGACTTCTTAACGGACAGGAGAACAAATGCAGTGCCTTGGAGCACACCTAAAGGCAAATGGATAGGTCCTGAGGGAACTAGGGAGCAAATGTGTGAGTCCTGGGGAGACAAGGGGGAAAACTGAAGATTCTGGGGCATTAACTCACCCACCATAATCTTCCTGCTTGGACCCTGTCTCTTACCTCTGAGAAGTTGGCCTTTGCTTTCATTCCACAGGCAGCTGTCAGCTGTTGCATAGTCTTGGCAGACAAGTTAGGGACCGCTGCCCAGGCAGTCGTGACCCACAACACCACATGCTCAGAAAAGTTCTCAGGAAGTCATGCAGATTCATAACCTGAAGGGCAAAAAGCAAATATCTCTTGAGAACAGTTTTTATTTCATCATAGGAGCAATTTTTCCCTCTCTTCTCCACTGTACTGCGTCTAACAACACACCTTCCTCATCACCATTTTCCCCCATTACTTCTACTCCTCTCAGTTGCCCCTGTTGCATCTCAGTTGCATCTTAGTCCTCTAAAGCAGCTGTTTCTCATCCACATGTACTTTCATTTCCTGTCACCGATTCCCCTTCCTGTTTGTCCTATAGCAGGCAGCTGAGACACCCTGGCCTGGTGTTTAGCCGCACATCCCTTTTCATCTGGCCAGCAGCTGAGACAGAGCAGAGGGCAGCAAGAAGGGTGGCTCTGAACATAGTAGACCTGGGTACCAAGCAACACAGAAGCAGCAGCAAGGCATCAAAGAGATCGCATCTTTGTAAAGAAAATACTTATAGTTCCAGGTCCTTAGAGGCAACTGGGGATTCTCTGTATCCGTGCCCAGGCCTCCTGCAGGCTCTTTCCGCATGGTTAAAGGTACCTGAATGCAATGACCTTGGGAGGCAGTGACACAGTGTCCCTGGGGCTGCTGTGGGGTACCTGTGGCTGTTCCAGGGTCTCTCAGGCTGTTCTAGGCTCCTTGGACAGAAACAGTGCTGATCACGTTTCCTTGAGGACTTTCCCTTGTGCTGCATAACAGGACAGCTCTGCACCAAGCCCTCCCAGCACCACTGCTCCTCATAGCTGATGCCTAACTAGCCTCAGTTCTGAGCAAAGCTATGACTACCAGTCCACACAGGCCCTCACACTCTCCTTGCCCTCCCCATTGCTGAGAGGAACAGTCCCAGCCCCTGGGGAAAACCCTGCCTGGTCACACCAGAGATGCAAAACACTTCCTGACCTGTACGAGGGAAAAACTGGGAAATTCCACTGTCCCTGATGACCTATGGGGACTCTCGCGTGAGCGGCACATGTCCAGTAAGGACCAGACACAGCAGGCCACTGCTGCAGGGCTGAAAAGGCACAGGCACCTGGAACTCCCAGGAACTCCTCCAGGCCTGCCACAGAGCACAACGCAAACGGCTGCTGGGAATCCCGCTGACAGAGACCTGCACCTCCTACCACCTCGAGAGGCGCAACATGGTCTCCCAGAAGGCCAATATAGGAAGACTACACCTCCCGGCATGCCCTGCAGAGCAAAATGGCCACCGGGAAAACCATTGCCAAAAGACTATACCTCCCAGAATGCCGTGCAGGCTAAAATGGCCGCCCGGAAGCCTGGTGACAGAAGACTACTGCTCCCGGCATGCCGCGCAAAGTAACATAGCCGCCCGGAAGCCCAGTGTCAGAAGACTACTGCTCCCGGCATGCCGCGCAAAGCAACATGGCCTACCGGAAGCCCAGTGTCGGAAGACTACTGCCCCCGGCATGCCGTGGGGGGTGTGTGTGCAGCGCTTCGTGAGGTTTGACCCTCTGGCGATTCCGTTCCGACCCGCCCCTATTCCCCCCCTCGGGACCCGGATACCGCCGCAAAGCCGGGAGCGCAGCCCCGCGAACCCCAGCACCAGTCCCGGACTCCCACGACACCGCCGCGACCGGCCCCGGGTCAGCTCCGACACTGCCTCTGCCCCCCCCCCCCCCCCCGCAATCCTCCCCAGGGATTCTCTTGAGATCCCTCCTCCCCCTCCCCGACACACTCCCGGTCTGACCCAGGACCACCCCCCCCCCCCACTCCTCCGACCGCGCAATAAACCCCACCACAGCCCCGGCGCTCCCCCTTCCTACCCCCCCGCCCCACCACAGCCCCGGCGTACACCCTCCCTGCCTGCTCTCCATGGCCCCAGTGCACCACTCTTCCCCACCACGTCCTTGGCCGGCCCCCACTGCCCCGGTGCACCGCCATCCCCAGCCCCGGTGCACCCTGGTTGTTCTGCGTTGCCCGGGACGCTCCCGTCCGCCGGGACCCCCAGCACGTGGGGGACCCGCAGCCCTGAGTGTGGACACCCTTGCCCTGCTCACCTCCTCCATGGTGCAGCCGCCGTGCTGGTCCCAGCGGGCGGTGCTCAGCAGCAGCTCCATTGTCCCAGACTGGCCCCAGCACAGGCTTCCCCCAACTGCAACCCCAACCCCGGTGTGTACCCACTGTTGCCATCAGCCCCACCTGGGGCTCATCCTGCCCCCCCAGCCCCACCTGGGGCTGGTCCCAGCCCTAGGGCCCACAGCTGCAGCCCATCAGGAACTGGGGAGGGGGAATGGCTATCAGCCCCATCATAGGCAGCTGGGGCTCCCAGGGTAGCAGAGGCACCCCCACTCCTGAGAGCAGGTTGCTGAAAGCTGAAGGGAGACCCCTGGGGTGTACAGAGAGGAAAAGGAAGTATTCAGGAGACAAGAGAACAAATCCAGAGCTGTGAGTGCAACAAAAGTAAAAAAAGGCAATGATAGAGCAAACAGTGACTCTGGGAGTGCCAAAAGGCAAAGGGAGGGCCCTGGGGCACACCAGGAAGCACCCAGAAAACTCTGGGACAGGGGAGAAAGCTAAATGGAGAACTTTGGGGCGTGCTGCAAAGCAAACATAGGGCCCTGGGGCACACCAAAAGGCACAAAAGGGGGCTTGAGGGCAACCCAAAATGTGAATTGAGGGCTCCTGAGAGCATCAGAGGGCAAACACAGGGCTCTGGGGCAAACCAAAATACAAACGAAGGGCCTTGGTGCACACCAAAGGGACCATAAGGCACATCACACGGCTTGAAGTGGCTGATGGGACAGTGCCTGCAGGCTCCCCCCATCCCCACAGAAACTATCTCCCAGCTCCAGGCACATAGGCCTCATCCCCAGACACACAAGGGACATGGCGAAGTGCTGAAAGCAAATCCGGAAGCAGCCTGGAGACCTCACGCAGCCCTGGAGGGGCCCTGGCTGCCCCCAGGATGATGAGAAACGCCACCGACACCACCCCAAGGTCCAGGCAATGCAAGGGAAATTCCCCACAGCCCTGCGAACAGCACTGGGTTCCCTGGGAACCGCAGGGACACCAAAGTACGAGGGACTTGGGGACCAGCTCCCAGCAGCACACACAGTGTGTAACCTCCTCCCCTGGGCATTATCTTCAGGCAAAGTGACGGCAGGAACCACAGACATGAGTGCAAAGAATAAAGCAACTGTTTATTGTTTTACTGAACAGAAACAACACCTGGGCATGAGTCTGCCATGCTTCCCCTTATCCTGTGACACCCGAAGAGTCATGACCGCACCAGCGTTCCTCCATCTGTCAGGGAAGGGTCAGCTCCTGCTGCTGCCCCTGACGTGGCAGGTTTCTGAGTAGTCAACAATCTACCCCCTCTGCTCTTTCCTTCAGGGATAGGATCCAGCTCTGAGAGTTGAGAGGAAAATGCCTGATCTCGCCTGCCTGTGCTTCTGCCCTACCCCAGACTAGAGCCCTGCAGGACGCTTTCACAGTGCTCAGCTCACCCATCGCATCGCCAGTCTCGGTGTGATGGGCCTGCTCCGCATGAAACCCAGACCTCAGGTCAGCGCACAGAGCTGAACGCTGGGTACAGGGGAAGGTTACAAACCTCGAAGGAGGGTTTGCAGCCTGCTGTTTAGGCTTCAGGGCTTCCAGTTTATTATCCAAGGATTTAGCCCTTTTCGTTGATCAGTAAGCTGTAAACCCTGCACCCTAAGTGACAAACTGCAAATCTTGGAATCCAAATGGTTGCCAAAGCTTTAAAATTTAGGGATGAGGTTGGATTTTAAATTCTGCGCCCTGACTGCTAAATGAGCAAACTGTAAACTCTGACTGATAAAGACTGAGCCCCACAAAATGAAGTAATACACCATAACCCCTGAGTGACAGACCCTCAACAACAAACTAAACAATAAACCTTAAGTGAAAAACTTCAAACCCTCAGCTTTAAGCAAGAAACACCAAAGCACCCATGAGCATGAGAACAGTACAGAGAAGCCATGGGGTTTTGCCCACAGTTTAAGAAGTTTCCCCTTCATTTAGAATGGCAGCAGAACAGGAAGACACGCACCAAAATCACGTGACAGTTGCTGTTTATAGGCTTGGTTTTAGCCACCGTTCAAATGTGAGCATGTGCAAGAATCATGCCACTGGACTGCACTAAGCTGCACTTCCACTGAACCTACCTGAAACACTGCAAGCACTAATTCATCTGTGTTACAGACAATTACATTTTTGGTCTTCTCAGCTCTATGGGCAAACATCCACAGCCAATGACACCAGTAACCACCTAGGGCAAAACCAGCTTCCACTTCCCAGCCCTGCTCACATACAGTGCAGTCCCAGGATTTAGCTGTGTCAACGCTGCAAGTCAGAGTTCATCCTCCATGGCCAGCCGCAGATCTCCACAGAGCTCCCAGCTGTGACAATGCTCCTTTGACTGCTGGACTATGCTTCAGCCACCTGCAAAGCGGCCAGAATGGTTACTGAGAGGCCAAGCAACTGCACAGCCCTCCTAAAACTACTCCCTAGTCCAAGGCCCATAATTGCTTCCGCAATTATGACTGACCCTCTGTGCTGCTTCACTCACCCTCTCTGGCTCCATTTCATCGCAGGGATGTCACAGCAACCCTCACGTACAGTCAGGCTCGGTCAGTCACCTGGCCACCTCCAGCCTTTGGTAGATGATACTCCTCAGGGAAACTGCCACGGACAGACACTCTCAGAAAGCGCTGTCCAGCCAAGGCAGGATAAAAACTAAGGCCTCCAGAAACTCCAAACTCTGGAGAGACTGAGCTGATGGGAAACTGACTCTGGCTGGGACAGTGCCAGGAGGAGTATTTTGCTTCACTCGCTCAGGCTGCCTAGCGGACAACACAAGCGGCCCAAGTCAGACAGACCCTACTGGAAAGCCCTATGACACGACAGTGTGCCAGAAAGCAGAGTTGAGCGCAGGCTCCTGGAAGAGGAGCAGAGCAAGGCTGATGTAGGGAAGACACCAGTTTGCATAAAGGCAGACCTGACAGAAAACTGGGCTCAATGCCAGCATCACGATCGTGACTCAAGCTGCACCACACAGCAGCCCCGTCTGCGCACAGGCGGACAAAACGCAATAACTGCAGACTGCGCTGACGAGTAGGACAGACAACAACAGCAGCAGCTCCAGACCGCCCTACCACGAGCACCTGTCCTAACATCCGAGTACTCAGAGCCTCTGCTGCTCTCTGCCTCTGTGACACCTTCCTTTCCCAGGAGCCTCTTCACTGCCTGCTACATCCCCCACTGCATCTTTGGCCCATTACTGCTCCCCCACTGCACAGCCACAGCCCTCCACACGCAGAGTCCCTGAAGAGGTGTCTGACATGACTGGAACCAGGCAGACTGATGGGACCCACTGGTCGCTGCTGGCACCGGACAGAGTGACAGGGAAAGAAAGAGAAGGATGGCGAGCTGGACAGAGGGACAGGGAGTGGAACCGGACGGACCCAGTCAGCCCGGAAAAGCTCTCGCCACACTCCAACCCACTTGCCTGCCGAGCACGCAAAGTCCCTGCAGAGGTGTCTCACAAGACCCGAACCAGGCAGATTGATGGGACCCTCTGGGTGTTGCTGATCATCTCTGCTGAGTGCCAACTGCCTCTTGGCACCTGCCACACCAGACAAAACACAAAGGAATGACAGACCTTCAGCTGGGCACAGGGACAGAGAGCAGAACAGAAGAAAAGAGGGATAAAGAGCTTGGCAGATGGATGGAGAAAGAAAGAGAAGACTAGAGACCTGGCCCCAGGGTTAAGGGTGCTGCACAAAGGAATAGACAGAGAGGGATAGAGGGCCAGACAGATGGATGGAGGGCTGCACAAAGGACTGAGGAGCAGAAGAGGGAAAAACAGAGATACAGAGGTGGACAGAAGAATAAAGAGAGGAAAGGAGGGAAGCGGAGGCAGACAGAGGGACAGGCAGCAAAAGAGAAGGGGGGAGAACCAGAGAGAGGAATGGGGACTGGAAGAGAGGGACAGGGGCCGGTCAGAGCGATGGGAAGAGAAAGAGAAGGATGAAGAACCAGCCAGAAGGGTGGGGAGAGAAAAAGAGGGAGGGAAAGTCAGACAGAGAGATGGGATAGAACAGCAGAAAAGAGGGATAGGGAGGCCAATAGATGAATGGGGAGCTGAACAAAGGGATGGAAATAGAAAGAGAAGGCTGGAGAGGAGGACAGAGGGCTGGAGAGGCAAAGAGAGGTACAGAGAGACAGATGAGAGCGGCAGAAGGATGGGGAGACGGACAGAAGGACAGCGAGCAGGTAGTGGGATAGGGAGAGGAAGAGGAGCTGGACAGAGCAACAGGGAGCCAGTCAGAGGGATGTAGGTATTGAGAGAGGGATGGAAAGCGTACAAGAGGGATGGGCAGCTGGGCAGAGAAAAGAGTAGCTAAACAAAGGGATGGGGCACCGGACTGAGCCATGGGGAAAGAAAGAGAAGGATGGAGAGCTGGACAGAGGGACAGGGAGCAGAACTGGATGGATCCAGACAGCCTGGAACAGCCCTTGCCACTCTCCATCCCCGTTCACCTGCCAAACACGCAGAGCTCTCTGCACACCACTGTGCCCAAAGCCCACTTGTGGGTCTGCTGGCCTGTTTCCCTACAGCTCCAGGGTGTCTGCGTCTGCAAGAGTGAGGGTGCACGCACAGGCACAGACTGGGGAGGAACTTTGTGTTCAGTCACGGTATTTTACTACTCCTTGTGCCTTAGCACCTTTCAGAGGCTTAACCCCAAATTCTATCAGCCCTTAACAACTTCAGTACCCATGGCACCTAGTTTTTCCACTCTCCAATCTTCCTTGCTCTTTCCTGTCTTGTTTGAAAATCCTTCCAGACCCCTTCTGTACTTACACGCTTCCTTAAAACAGTATCACCAAAATCAACAAAATGGGCTGAGCTGCTCCTCTTCAAGTTGCGAGCCCTCAGAACGTCAGCCTGCAAATGAATCAAACCACCAAGGTCACTGGAAGAGTCTCGTTTTGGAGCTCTTCCCCCCCCCCCAAAGCTTTAATGATGGTTCCCTAACCTGGGCAAACACAGATCCTCCTCTAAGCACTGTAGCGGTTTTTATTCTGGGGTCCCAAGTTGCTGTTATGACATTAAGCAGCCACCTTGTGGCCTTGCTAGCAACAGCAATGCCGTAGCGATTGGGCTATGTTGGGGCCCTTGCGGTACTTCAGAACAACAATCTATATGAAATATAGATTGTTGGAACTACACTGTTTAGGATTAGTTGCTTAGCATAACTTGCTTAGCATGAGTAGCTAAATTTGCTGAAGCCTTAGGCCTCAGGCTGTAGCCGCTGCTATGTGCTTTGAAGTAGTTTTACCAAGGACACTGGTGCAGCTGGGAATGATACATCCTGAGAAAGTACAGATAAGCTAGCAGAAGCCAGTGGGAACCAAGGTTAAGGGCTAGACAGCTTTGCTAAACAAGCAGCAAGGTACAAGGCATGACCGCTGCGTGCGTGATCGGTGCAATGATTGGCTACCTGTGACATAATCTGTATGAACCACAAATCAAGGGCCAGAGCGCCGAATACTTGTACTTATAAAATGGGCAAATTGCTGAATAAAGATGGAATTGAACCTGCATTCTGTGAATGCGTATGATTCATTCCCGTCACTCCCGCGGACCGCGACAGGGCTACCAGTTGCTATTCCCCTCCTCCTTTGCTGGTCCGTGAATTGTGGCTTATTACTCACAAGTCCAGTAAGGACGCGGCCAACCCTCCTATGGCCAAAGGCTCCTCGTCAGGACCAGGCAGAGAACCTTTCCATCGGCATTTGGAGTCTCCTGGCTGCTCTTGACATGTGATAACTTACAAAGGGCTGAGGGCGGTAGCCTGTAGTTCTTCATGGTGGCATACAGTCGTTCCCCGATGTTCTGAACACCTAGAATTAACACAATTTATAAATACAAAAATATTACCACTATAGGGTATAAAGCCAAGTTAAAATTTCTGCAGCCAAAGAAAACCTCTTCAAGTCTGACAGAATGAGCCATATGCACCAGCGCCTATAGCTCAAAGCTAGCAACCCCTCCCAGGCGACATTCTTCTGGCAGGCTGCGTAGCTGAACTCCTCCGTCTTGCCTAAGAGTCTCTGCTGGGACATAACAACTTTGTCAGCCAGTGCTTGTTGATGGAGGCATAGTAAAATCCATCGCCCTACAAAAGTATAAAGCAAAGCAAAAAAACAAAAAAAACCACATTCAAAGCTCTGCAGAGAATCATAAGAATCCAAAGCTGTTTATAAGCACAAAAGCGGATCTAATACACACACAAGCAAGGTAAATGAGAATACGCAAGCCACAAATACCGCTTCCCCCAACCCCTCTTTTGGGAGCTATGACGACAGTCGGGCTTGCTGTGAAAGGGAAGTTAGACTAAGTAGCCGCTAGAGAGTAATCTTTCAGAAGCCTCCTGTGTCCACATTTTTGGCACAACCGTGCTCTGTCAATTCAGACACACACAAGAAGATCCACTTTTTGTAACACTTGCGCAGTAAACCCCCTCACCCCACCCCGCCCCGCTCATTAAGATTAGTGCCCGCTGTTGCCACTTGGATAGATGATATTCTGCTGTCTATTTGCTTCCCTGACATTAGCTACTTCAGAGGGAATTGAGCAGATTGGATTGCCTCTGTCCTCTCAAAGGTGAAAGTCTCAAAGACAGTTACAGCCCAGACTGCTGCTAAACAGTCTTTCTCGCAGCCGGAGAATTTTTGTTCTGACCCCAAAGGGGATGTAAGGATGATGCTACTGGCACCCACTTTCCCTTACCGCTGTTTTCTAACGGTGCTGCTCCCATGGACTCAGCAGATGTGGAAAGCATTACTGAAAAAGGCTTGCCTTGTCCTGGGAATTTGAGGGCAGCAGATTTTACAGCCACTTCTTCCAGTTCAGTGAAAGCAGCCTCACGTTCCTTGTTCTGTTCCTGACTCCTTTCCAGTAATTTCCACCACAGTCTGCTGATACCAGCAAAGCTATGTTAACGCTACAGGAGGAAATTAAATCCTCCTAAAACTGCTCTAAGTTGGAACTGATGAGAAGGAGCCTTAAATCCACAAGGCTTTAACCTTTCTTCCATCTACTGTCTTCCCATTTCCCCAAGTACCATTGCCAGGTAATTAACCTGGGGCTGCGCTAACTGAGCCTTCCTGAAAGCGCTCTCTTAACTTTACAATTTGGACGCTTCTGTCTCTCTGTCTCTTCAGTAACTCTGGCCACTTGACCATCATTCCCCTAAGGTTTGCTGTCTTGTAGCTCTTAAAGTATGATGCATAAAGTCACATGCGCAGAAAGATATGTACGTAGCATACTTTTTGTAATGCGTACAGACCTTCCATTGTATGCTGGTGATCTATTATTTCAACCGCTATTAATGGCGATCCTTCCTCGCCAGGAGGAACGGGCTTTCCCTTTTTGGGCGATGGAGTTGGTTCCAGCTCTCAGTTGGTTCCATTTGATTTCATTACTTCAGCTTGCTTACATTTTTCTGATCTCTTCAACTTCAGCCATGGCAATTAATCTAAAAATTAAATATTATATCTTTCCCTTTCTATATATGCACGTATGATAACAAAACGGAACGGGTTACTTGGTCCTCAGTGCTGCCTCTGGGAGGCCGAAATAACTAACAGCCATTATCAAGAGTTACCTTAGTTACCCATGCCAGAACACCTCCTTCTGTAGCAGTTTCTGGTGATATCAAGGGTCCGCTAAACTGCATTTTGGCTTCCTTGTTTCATCCCATCCCTTCAGTATTAATCACAAAAAAACTGCTTGTCCAGCTTTTCTCTTTGTCAGCATTTCCTATCATTGGTTCCACCTCCGTTAGAAAGAGATAAACTTGCATTTTACTTGCAGTGAAACACTACTTAGATTTATGCATGTTCTTTTTCTCTTTACCGTGTTCTTTTCTTTTTTTTTTCTTTTTCTTAAAGGAAAGGTCTTAATACAGCACTTTGCATCATACATTGCAGGGTAAACAGTTTGGAAACATGACATACAGCGATTAGGGCTAGGTTAATAGACAGGGAGGCACATCACCTAATAGTTACCTACACCATCTTCCATGAAACCTGATTTTTATTCTGCTTCAGTATTATTGTTACTGTTCAGTATCCTTTCTCAAACCCTTGTATACACACGCTTAACCGACAAGTCTCTCAGTCTTTAGCTACACGGAAGTACAACAGCACTTGATTTGCCTCTCTCTGCTTCAAACCTATTACTTTTTTGATACAGCTCCTAGATTCCTCTTACGCTCGGATGCTGACCTCACAGGTGATGACCAAAATGAACAACTGGATCACTAGGTCTAGCTGCTTCTCTTCAAGATGCCCCTCTTCGGTGGGCTACCCTGCCAGACAAACCGAGAAGACTGATGAGGCTGTGAGGGTATCAGATCCTTGGACCACTTCTCCAAGGCTTTCTGGGTGATTGACATAATTGCTTCTCTTCACATTACTCAAAGCCACATTCATCTGTTACCTAAGACTAAACTGTTTCTGTTTGAAGAGGGGACTGTTGTTTGTTGAAACTTTACATATAGTCCATAACCTGCTATGCATCATCTCTAGTCCCTTCTGCTTTCACAACACTTTCGGTAATTAAAGGTGGTAATTAAGAGCACCCATTGTCCTATGGGCTGGAGTAAGACATTTCTCCTGCTCTGAGGAGGTGCCTAAAACCCATGCTGTTTTCTGTAGCATCACTGGGGCTTCCCATAGCCCATCAGTGCTCTCTTAGGCTTTTCCCGAGACTTTTATTTTTTTAGGTTATTCCTTAGCCTGTAATTTTATGTCAATGTTCTCCTTAAGCATTGTGCACAGCATGATTATCCCAGGTCAGCCACCTTTACAGAGTCCTCTTGCACGCACAGAGCCTACTAAGAGGTGGCTCAGAAGAAAAGAGAGAAAAATCTGTTTGTCAGCTGTGCACCCACCCATCAAGATTCTTCACCAAGAAGTGCTGTAAATTCCCTTTTCTCTAAAGTGGGACCAAGTCCAGGGGGAGACACAGATCACCCCCCATATTTATTAGAACACCTCACTGCTGCGGGGACTGGCTCTGGGAGTGGTTTTAGGATTGTTTGGGGCTTTGGGACAGAGTTTAGGGGAAAGTCTGGAGTCAGTGACCATGTTGCGGCAGGGTTTGGAGGCATTTAGAGGCCTGTGGGGCTGTTGGGGCAGGACTTGTGGGTGGTTTAATGGCTTTGGGGGGACTGGTTGCAGGAAGGGTGGGAATCTGCAGGGCCCTCAGGGTGGGGGGGGCCATCCCAGATGCGCAGTGAGCGCGTAGGGGTGCCGCATGTGGCTGTCAGCTTTGCAGGAGGAGCCACTGGTCTCCTGCCCCATGAGAGGGGAGGAGGAGGAGGAGGAGGGATCTACAAGCTTGCAGAGAATGCCAGAAGAGGCAGCAGGGAACTCCCCAAGGGCCCCATATCCCAGAAGAGCTGTGAAGGACCCTATGTGCCAGACAAGAGGAGGCATCAGGCTGCTGGGCCACTGCTGGAGACATCCAGACCCCTGTGCAGCACATGAGTGCCCGGGGAGCCGTCAGAGGCAACGGAGGACCTGTCACCACATACTGCACTGGGGAAGCCCATGGCTTTGGGGCAGCCGTACAGGAGGGAGCAGGGCTCAGCGAGGCTCAGCAGGGCTTTCAGTCAGTTGGTGCGCATGTTGGCTGGTGACCACAGTCTGTGCCTGGGGGTGGGGGAGGCCTCCAGGTGCCTGGGAGTGTCGTTCTTCTATCCATCTTCTTGCTTCCCTAGCCACAACTCTCAAGGAAATAACCTGGGGCTGCACTAATCGTACCTCACGTACGATTGAAGTGACCTTCAACCTGCTGGGTCCAGAAGTTTTAAACCTCCTTGGGACTTACCAGCACTCTCGGGCGTGCCTACCATAACAGGAGCCGTCCTCCCGCGGACACTGCGCCACAACCCTGCTCTGGGGCCCGCCTGCCTCCCCGCTCCTCCGGGCCGCATCCGCAGGGGTGAGCACATGCCCTGCCCGCGCTGGGGAGGAACTGGGGCCCTAAAGGCGACACACAAGGCGGGAAAAGTCCGACCGCGCTCTGGCAGACGCCGCCCCACGCAGACCCTGCCCTGCACTCCTTGCGCGGCGCGGCGCCAGGCCCAGCCCCTGCCACCCCTTGCCCTGCACTGCCGCCTCCACGCACCCATGGCACCAGTGGCCAGGACGCAACCTGACGCCTGCAGCCGCCCAAAGGTCTGCGCTCGCCTCACCAGCACCCCCAGATCCTCGACTCCGGGCGGCCTTGGCCCTCACCCACCGCCGCCACCGAGCGAAAATGCCAGCCCCGCTCGCCGCCGTGCTGCTCCCCGCTGCCGCGCATGTGCAGGCCGCCAACGCAGCGCGGCTGCAGCGAGGGCCCGGTGCTTGAGCACCGCGCGTGCGCTGGCTGCGGACCGAGTGGGAGGGGCAGGGGGGAGCAGGGGGAGCGGGAGGGAGGTGAGACCTGCAATGGCACCCTCGCGTGCTTGCCGCATGGTGCCGCAGCTGGCCAGCTCGGGCGTGTGAACCGCAGCCCGCTGCGGCCCCGTGGGGCTCCCACCAAGCAACGAGCGCCCCGAGGCTGCCCGTGCCCATGCCCGTGGCGGGCATCAGCGAGCAGGCTCTGGTGCTGCCCCGGTGAAAGGGCACCGCGGAGCAGCTCCGAGATGGCACCGCCCGTCCCCGCGACACCAGGAAGCACCGATGAGGAACAGTGTTCTGCGCCACCAGCCTGTGAGCACCGGGAAGGGGCGACGAGCACGGCCCATTCGCTTACCTGTTACCGAAGCACTGGAGAGTAGTGGCGAACACGGCGACGGGCACTGCGTGTGCGCGCCGGCTGGCTGCGGTGTTCTTTGTACGCGGGGGGAGGGCAGTGGTGGCTGCAGCACGGGCGCGTCGACACCCGAGGGCAGCAGTGAGCACGGGAAGCCAGTGCGCGTGCGCTCGCCTTGCGTGTGCAGTACGGAGCTTTTGACACCCGGGGGCAGCAGTGAGAACGACGGGAGGCAAGGCGCATGCGCTACGGTGCAGCAGTGCTTTTTCGACACCCGAGCGACACATGTGCGGTAAGGAACAGACACAGCGGGCCACTGCTGCAGGGCGGAGAAGGCACAGGCACCTGGAAGTACAGCTCCAGGCCTGCCACAGAGCACAACGCGGCCGGCTGGTGGGAACCTCGCTGACAGAGAACTGAACCTCCCGCCACCTCGAAAGGCACAACATGGTCTCCCAGAAGCCCCCTATGGGAAGACTACATCTCCCGGCATGCCCTGCAGACTAAAATGGCCACTGGGAAAACCACTGCTGGAAAACTATACCCCCCCCCGCATGCTGTGCAGACTAACATGGCCGCCCGGAAGCCCAGTGCCGGAAGACTACTGCTCCCAGCATGCCCGGGGGGGGGCGGGATGCTGCAGTGTTTGATCCTGCGGCGACTGCGTTCCGTCTCGCCCCTCTTCCCGCCGCACGCCCGCCCTCGGGACCCGGATGCCGCCGCAGAGCCCGGAGCGCCGCCTCGCGATCCCCAACACCGGCCCGGGACTCCCCCGACACTGTCCACGGAGAGACTGATATTTTCGGAACGCGACAGCAGCTGCGAGCACGGCAGGAAGCAGTGCGCATGTTGCGGGTGCAGTACTACTTTTTCGACACGCGAGGGCAGCAGTAAGCACGGCGGGGCGCAGTGCGCATGCGCACCCCCCCCCCCCCGGGTGCCGTTCTGCAAAAGACTAATGGCTTGATCACCTGTGTACCACTTACCTGGCTTGATTACCACAGGTATTAGTAATGAAAGTGCATAGCCTTCTCTAAAAGGTAAATACGGTCTTTTCAAAACTTCCAGGGACTCCACAGAATTGTCATTACTTTTGATTGGTAGCCAGCTCCTTCTAACCCAGCTGCAAGAAACAATTTGCCCTCAGGTCACAACTTTCTGCTCCCCAGGGGTTAAAAGGAGACCTGTCATTCACTACTATCTCTCAAGATGTACAGCAAGCCCTAAAGTACAGGACAAGACACCTTCTCTAAGGAAACTGGCTGCTATGTCTCCTTCACTGCAGGTCTCTCTTAGTATCGTGGTCCATTCAACAAACAAAAGAGTACAATAAATGTTTTAATCTGCTCTAAGTGCTTTCATGTAAGAGAACAACATCAAAATGTGTTATTATGGGATTTAGTCTTCACTACACATGCTACCCCAGTGACATGGACTTGCTTTAGAGGATTGGTAACGTACGCATTTTTGCGCTAATATTCATGGAATGAATAGGTACCTGATCAAGTATGATTGTTCATAAAAAACTTTGACAATGTGTTGCTAGGTAACAAACCTAGGCAAGCAGTTATTTCCTCTGATCCTTCGGCTTACATTTCTTCAGCTGGATGTAGTCAAAGGTGTCTTTTTCACGTCCCACTGTCAAGGCCACCCCAGCTAAAGGGGCTGGAGGGCCAAAGGACGGCTATGGGGCACAAGGGAAGGCTGAAAGAATAGTCCAGAGTGCACTAGAGGGATGCTAAAGTGTGTAGAGGGCCAACAGAGGCCTGCAGGGGGAAATTAACAGGCTAAAGGAGGGGCCAAAACAGAAGAGAGGGCTGCTAAAGGTGCTAAACAGCTAACAGAGGGCTCCAGGGCATGAAGGCGGCCTCCGGAGGGATTCTGGGGGAACTACCAGGCTCCTAAAGGGGTCTAGAGGGCCAAGGTACAGCTCTGGGAAACAAGGAAGGCCCCAAAAGTAGCCCAGAACACCCTAGGGAAGTCCTAAGGGAACTAGGGGGCCAAAAAAGTAAAAACTGGGGAGCAAGGAAGACCTGCAGAGGTGGTCTGAGGGGACAAGAGAGATTCTGCAGGGTGCGGAGGGCCAAAAGACAGCTCTGGGGCACAACCAAGGTCTCCGGAGGGGTTCTGGGGGAACAAGAGGGGTCCTAAGGAGTCTAGAGGGCCGAGATGCAGCTCTGGGGCAGAAAGAAGACTGAAAGAGTAGTCCAGAGTGCACTAGGAGGGTGCTAAGGGGTCTAGAGGGCCAACAAATGGGCCTAACCCAAACCCGAACCCTAACCCTCTAACCTAACCCTAACGCTAACCCTAAATGGCCGCAGCCCTAAACCCTAACTCTAACCCTGTACCAGGGAAAAACAGGGAAATTCCACTGTCTCCAGTGACCTACAGGGACTCTGGTGTGAACAGCACATGTCCAGTAAAGGACAGACACACCGGGCCACTGCTGCAGGGTTGAGAAAGCACAGGAACTACAGCTCCTGGCCTGCCACAGAGAACAAGGCAGCCAGCTAGTGAGAACTCGCCTGCAGAGAAGTAACCTGACACCACTTCGAGAGGCGCAACATGGTCCTCTAGAAGCCCATAATGGGAAGACTACATCTCCCAGAATGCCCTGCGTATTAAAATGGCCGCCCGGAGGCTAGGTGCTGGAACACTGCGCCTCCCGGGCTGCTCTGCAGACCAAAATGGCCGCCCGGAAGCCCGGTGCCGGAAGACGAGAATTCCCTGCGTGCCGCAGCGCTCAGTGAGGTTTGACCCTGTGGCGATTCCGTTCCGCTCCGTCCCGCCCCCCCCCCCCCCTCCGCCCAGGACCCGGAAGCGGCCGCAGAGCCTGGAGCGGGGCCCCGCGATCCCCGACACCGGCCCGGGGCTTCCCCAACACCGCCGCGACCAGCCCCAGGTCAGCTCCGACACTGCCCCTGCCCCCCCCCGCGAGCCCCCGCAGTGCTGCCCCTGGGATCCCCCCGCCTGACACGGTCCCGATCTGACCCAGGACCCCCCCATCCCCGCGCTACTCCAGCCGCGCAATAAGCCACCCCAAACCGCAGGACTTAACCTCCATTTTCAGCCACAGAAACAGCCCATTGACCCTCCATTTCCAGCCCCCAAAATGTAGGATGTAGCCTCTGTTTTTTGTCCCCAAAACAGTCAGCCTCGCCACCGTTTTCAAGTCCCCAAAACACGTCTCAGTCTCCATTTCTGGACCCGAAAACAGAGGACTTAGTCTCCATTTTGAGTAGTAAAAACAGCCAGCTAAGCCTCCACTTCAGGCCCCAAAAACACAGGCCTCAGTCGCTGTTTGCAACCACAAAAGCAGCCAACTAAAAGCCCCTCTTTCTGGCCCCCAAAATGCAGGACTTCTTGGCCTGTTTTCAGACACAAAGGCAGCCAACTAAGGCTCCATTTCTGGTCCTCGAAGTGCTCGAACTAGCCTGTGTTTACGGCCCCAGAAACGCAGGATTTTAGTCCCCATCTTTGACTCAAAAACGGGGAACTTAGTCTCTGTTCTCAACCAGAAAAACAGATGGCTAGGCCCCTGTTTCTGAGCTCAAAAATGCATCCCCAAGTCTCCCTTTTGGGCCCCAAAACCTCACAACTTCCCTTCCTGCCTGCCCTGGCACGTGGCCCCCCAAATCCCTGTTTTTGGGACGCAACCTCCTGCTTGCCCCTGCCACTGGCCTGTGTGCGGGGTTCACGGGAGCAGCCCCATCCCGGGCTGGCCCTGGGCGGCTCTGGGCCGTGCTTGTGAACTCAGCTGGGGTGGCCCTGTGGGGAGGGCCCGGCCCTGGGTGCGAGGCAGCCTGGGTGGCGCTGGGGAAGCGGGGGGTGCTGGGCTGCAGCCCTTCGGGCTTTATTCCCTGGCCGAGCCTGGCCTGGCCCGCTGCAGCCAGGCAGCCCTGCGCCCTGGCCGTGCTCATAGCCCCAGCCCCGGTCCCCCCAGCCTGGCATGGCCCCACAGCTGAGCCCTGCCGCTCTTCACCTGAGGCCACCGCCGCTGCCCTCCCAGCCCCCAGCGCCCAGGTCACTATGGAGGGATGGAGGAAGGGGCGGACAGCTGTCATGAGGGGCCAAATTGAGCTCCCCACCCGCGGCGGCCCACACTCACCCCTGGGGCTCTCCCTGCCCTGGCCCCATTCCCAGCTCCACCCCATGCTCCTGTTGCCGCCCCTGGAGAGCAGCTCCACCCCCGGGTCTGCACTCACCCCCAGGTGCCTCCCAGGGACTCCTGGGGCCCCTTGGCCCCCCCTAGCCCCCACTTGCCCCCCGGTCCCTCCACTCCCCATGGAATCCCCAGGGCCCCTCTCATCCCCTGTCCCACCCCAGTGCCCCCCAGTGTCCTCAGGCACCTCCCGGTGCCCCCATCATCCCCAGTGCCCCCCACTCACCCCTGGTCTCTCTGCTCCCCTGTGTCCCTACTACCCCCAGGCTGTGTCCCTGGGCAGGGCATGGCGGGGGGGGGCACCAGGGCCATGTTCTGGGCGCGGCAGGGCCGGGGTCAGCGCAAGACCTCCAGAGAGCCCAGACACAGCCGGCACCTTCCCTGTGTGGACGGAGCTTTATTGCCCTCCTGCCCCGGGGTGCTGGGGTCCCCCAGCGCAGGGCACTGGGGCTGCCGCCCGCCACGCACAGGAAGCCTCGGCACGCTGCCGCCTCTGCTGAGCTGCAAAGACAATGCAGGGAGGCACCATGGGTGCTTGGCAGCCGTTTCCCCCACGGCCCTGGGTGCCCCGCGGTGCCCAGCTGGGGGTGGCTTCCCTGGCCAGGAGCCTAGGGGCCGTGCGAGTCCCCTCTCCCCACGCCCCACTGGCTTTCAGCACCAGTGTCCCTGGCCGGCACCCACGGGGCCTCCGGATGCCTCCCTGTCCCTCGAGGCAGGAGCCCGGCTGCCATCACCTATCTCCCAACAGGAATGCCAGGTCCCGCTGCTGGAGCCACTTGGCTGGTGCGGTGTCCTGGAGGACGCCTGGCACACAGGAAAACGCAGCCATTAGGACATGGCCCTAGCCCTAAACCCCAACCCCGGCCCTGGACCCTGACCCCGACCCAGGGGACGCAGCCGGGAGGAGCGCGAGAGCTCGGTGTTGCCTCTCACCCAGGACAATGACGGCTGCTGCCTGCGATGCCTGGTAGCTCCCCGTGCAGCAGCTCTGGGTCGTGCTGAAGAGCCTCTCCAGCAGCGCGGGGCAGTCTCGGGCCTAGGGCAAAGCAGGGACGTGGGAGCTCATCTCCGGCTGCAAACGCCCCTCCGCGCACCCACGGCCGGGCGGCCCTGCGGCGCAGGAGCCATGGGACATCCAGCCGCAGGGACGTGGGCCCCAGCGCAGAGCTCACTCACCAGGTGACTGCAGACCTCATCCTGCAGCTTGGCTGCACTCAGCCCAGCGCTCTCACCCTTGAGCAAGTTCGGGTACCTCTGACATTAAGGGTCTTATCCAGCTGGTTTTTCCCTGTCTCCAAGTATGAAGGTTTCACAGTCTCTCTAGGCTTCTGTCCCAGCGTTTTGTCACCCTCTGGATGAAAAATGTTTTCTTTGTTAAAAAACTTGTTTGCATTGGAATTTTTCATCTTGTAAGCAACATGTGTAAACAGTGAGAGGGGGAAGCTAGTCTATTTAGTCTATGCCATGAGGCCTGGGCTATCTTTTAATAAGTCCTCTTCCAGACTGGCTTCAGTGAGCTATGTATGAAAGTGGGACCTCTCATTTCTGTTTCTCTGTGTGTCTAGTTACAATGTGCTGAGTTCAAGGGAAAAAGTCTGTATGTAGGTGACAGAGCAGAAATATTCAGTACTACTGTGCTTGCTAACATGCATGCTATTTCCAGCCTGCCTTCAACCCCCCCCCCCCCCATGTCTGATATGGGGAAAGAACTCCTTCTCCTGCAAGGTATTGGAGAATTCAATAAATGCTTGTTACTTAAATTACTGCTTGCCTTGGTCAGTGAGGAACAGGACAATGAAGCTGAACCAGGTGTCTGGGTTACATAACCGATGTCTTTTCTCTAGTCTTCTCTCCTCACTCAAGCTAGGAGAGAATATCTATGAGGCCTGATTCTTAGGCTTCCTTGAGTCCACATGGTGAATAATGCATGTATGTGATCTATTTGCTCTGTGGTGTGGTTTTCTTTTTTCTCTTTTTCTTTTTTTTTCTCCAGGTGACTATTCCTATATCAGGATATAGGAACTGTCTCCCGAAGTCTGTGCCCATCTCATAGCACTACCACCAATGGCTTGCCTCAGTCATTTGGAGGTCCTTAACATAGACACCACTTGCTCCATTTGTCTTGACTACCTGCAGGACCCTGTCATGATTCCTGGTGGCCACAGCTTGTGTAGAGTCTGCATCACCCGCTACTGGGAGCCAGTGGTCAAGGACTTCAGCTGCCCAATGTGTCAGCATGTTTGTGCTCAGCAAGTCATGTACCCCAACCAGCAGCTGGCCAGCATAGTGGAGACAGCCTGGCAGTTGCCTTTTGTCAAGGAAAAGATGCAGAACGAGAAGCTCTGCTGCCAGCACCATGAAGTCATCAGTCTCTTCTGCAGGGAGGACCAGGAAGCCATGTGTGTGGTGTGTGCAGCCTCCCACGGCCATCTCGCTCATACAGGAGGGCCCCTGGATGAAGCCCTCAAAAAACAAGGTAAGCAAGTGGTATCTCCCAGAGGTACTGCTAGAAAGCATTTCCTTCACAAGGTTTGAGATACCTGGCATTCCACTCCAGTCTTTAAACTTCTAACCATCTCATCCTAAGTAAGGAAGTAGGGCAGTTCAGACCCACCAATACTTGTTAAGTCACAGGAATGCAGCAGAACAGTCTGGGAACAAGTGTTGCATCTCTAGTTTGACTTTGACGCTAAATATTTCAAAAGGGTGCTGGTGACCAGAGAAGCTCTAGAGAAATTTGTATTCAAGCACCACAGTTTGGAAGTGGAGTCTAGGGATCAGAACATGAGTAGATTATGAAAGAGGATGTAGGACCTCCCCAGTTCTGCGAAGGAGTTTAATCTAGGCATAAGAGCTGAGTGTAGGCCCAATGACTACTGGCTCCTACCCGCTCTAAGCAGCGAAGCAGAACTGATTAGTAGATTCTGCTCTTCTCTGCAAACAGGGAGGAGAAAGACAGTCCCTGCTACAGAAGGAGGAGGGTACGTGCTGGGGGCTCAGGGTTTCGTTTCTATGATCCAGTAAAGAAACTGGAGTCTAATGGATAGAGCAGGGAGGAACAGGAACTAAGGCAGCTGTATGCAGAAATGTACCTATACCTCATGGCCAGCTTGAGGTGAGACCACCCAAAACTGCAGTAATGATTCCGACATCAGAAACTGATGTTACTGCTCACGGGCTCTCCATCTTGAAGCTGAAGAAACATTCCAGCAGCTGAGTGGGATGTGTGGTTCACCCTCTGAGGCAACCTCAACCAATTGAGCTGGCTGTGTTGGTGGCTAGAACCAACAGTCTGACAAGTGTACTTATTCACTTCACCCGACAGTAGATGCATGGTCAGCTAATTAGCTTTCTAGAATACTCCTGTGACTATACTGACATCTAGTGGAATTTAGGCATCTAATTCATCTAAATTTAGATGTCTTAACCTTGGACAGAATCCCAGCAAAGGTGTCTGCACAAGTTGCATCCAAAATGTTGGAGGCATTTTTCAGGCCCTCCCCCATTCTTTTTTTTTTTTCTCGGAATCACAACTTAGGATTCGATTAGTCGTTTTCAGAGGCAGGAGGGAGTGTTAGAGCAAAATTTGTGATGTTCCACTGAGTAATTCCTGCTGTCCCATATCTGAGGGTGGAGTCAGAAGTTCCATTTTGATTCAGAGATACAGTAGGTTTCCTGGAAAGTTGCTCTGGTGATTGACTCCCTAGAAAAAATTAATCTATACAGTGTAGAATTATCTTGCTTTGACTCCTTTTCTGCACTTCTAGCTGCTGTTCAGAAGCTAAATTTTGAAGGCAGAGGACTATTGTAACCTGTATTGCTGCTGTACACACAGGTGTTCAGAACTTTAACCCAGAAACACTCTGTGTAGTACCTGATGCAGATGTTCAGTGTGAATAGCCAGAGGATTGCTGGAATTTATAATTGACACCCCATGAAAGCAAAGTGCATGAAGTGACATGTCAGATCAATTGGTATATGATTCTCAACTGGTATTATCCAAGCCTTCTCAGTGCTGGTTCAGCATCTGATGCCTTGGACCATTTTGCCTGAGTAGAATCTCTTGCCCTTCCCTCTCCAGGATAAGCTACAAGCTTGCATGGAGCATCTGGGCAGAAAAGCAAAGGATTTGAAGGAACATTTATCCATGGAGAAGAAAAAGCCCAAGGAGCTGAGAGTAAGTGGAAGAAGGGGCAGAGCTGAGAGGAGTGGGGTAGGGGCCTTCTCTTTAGGCCCACCCAGCTGGAGTGAACTGGAGTGGTGTGGTGAGCTCAGAAGAGTTGACAAGAGGGGCTCTTCCCTTCCCTGGGGGTGTTGCCTCAGGTCAGTCCCCAGCTGGGAGATGCTCTCTAATCTCCTGGTGACTTCTCTGTCCCACAGGAGTTAGTGTGGAACTGTCATAAACGCATTACCTGTGACTTTGAGGAGCTGCGCTCCTTCCCGGAGCAAGAGGAGGACCAGCAGTTGCATTGCCTGAGAGCAGAAGAGATTGAGATGCTGGGGAGGCTGAAGACCACCACAGCACACCTCTCGGAGCAGTGCTGCTCTCTCAACACCCTCATGGTGGACATGGAAAGATGCCTGGAGTCCAGAGCAGGGGTGCTCAAGGTTTGTATGCTGGGGCTTTTGCTACCACCAATGTGTGGATGACAGCCTTTCAAAGAAGCTCTTGTGGCAGTCGCTTTCTCTGGGGCAGGGGTGAAGCTCTGCCTTGCATTTTTAGAGGTCACTATTAATCTGTATGGCCCTCTGCAACCAGGAGCCCTGGATCTCCCTGTTTAATCTCTTCCATGTGGTCTAGCTGATAGCAGCATGACTTTCATCTTTCTTGGTGAGGTGAGGAAAAGGCTGAGCTTTAAACTTAGTCATGGTAGGTCTGCACCTTGGAAAGCAAGACTTTATACTCAAAGGGTAAAAATGGGGTGTGACTCATCCAGATGTCATGAGCCAGACCTTACAAGTGCTGCCTTTCTTTCCATTTCCCCCAAATAATTAGCAGAATTAATGACACCTGGGTTAGATAAAGCCCAGCACTAACAGGCAAAAGGATTGCTGGGCATGCAGACACACCCTACAATATTTATGCTGATGGGGGTGTTTTTGGTGGGATCTGACTTACTGTCTTCCCTCTCCTTTTCTAGGACATGCAGAGTGTCCTGCAGAGGTGATGTACCCTATTCCTCTTCCTATTTGGGGGGAGGGGAGGGAGGGGATAGGGAAGGAGCCGTTAGTAGTTGAAGATGCAATTGCTTGGTAGGAGTGCTCCTTTCCTCTGGGATTAATGCCATGCCAGTGTTTCAGTGCAGTGCTAGGAGACTGGCTGCATTGCACTGTAATAGAATGATCCCCCTGGAAGATAAAAGCTGATATATTGGTGGTCAGTTCCATCCTTTGCCTTTTCTCAGACCAGGATAGTTATACTGACTCTGGGCCAAATCCCAATATATATGAACTGTCAGCTTCTTCCCCTTAATTTTTTCCTGTCATGGTTTCTCAGTGGGAATATAGACTTTTGGTAAGCTTCCAGCATTTCAACCTTAGCATAGCAATAATTCCTAGAAACAGCTGCTGTGTTTTGTACTAGGGAATGGCATCTTCTAGACACTGTGATTGATTCAATTACTAGATGAGGTCACTTCTTTCCTTAGGCATGAAACACTTAAGAACCTGGAGCTACCTTCTGTCCCTCTTGAGCTGAAGAGGGCAATGGCCTGTTTCCCTAGGCCGTTATTTCAGCTTAAGAAGATGCTGAAGAAGTACACTGGTAGTCAAGCTATATAGAGACCTAGGTCTGGGACTTGAGTCCAGTCCTTGGCTCTGAAAAGTGTCTTCTGTTTGGCAGTGAATTCACCTGTATGTCTAGGCCTGGTTTAAAATGTTGAAGTGACTAGACTTGACTCTTCTCATTTAAATGGTTGTCTTGTTGGTGAACCCAATGAACGGACCTGAGAGCTCATTTGTGGGCCCCTTTGTGGAGAAAGCACATTATATCAGTGCATGTGCTCAACAGCACCCCTGTCACTCTGCCAAAGTGCAGAAGTGACCCCTGGTCCCAGTATTGTTGGTGCCTGCCTGAATAAGGGGTCTAGAGTGGGGCGCTTGAGAGATGAAACAGATGATAGTGCAGACTATCAGAGGAAGGTAAGCAACTTCAGGAGAAAGGTGGCATAGCATAGAGCTAAGACAGTTTGGGGTAGGGACTCAGAGAAGGCAATTCGAGCGTGTGGTATGGTGAGGAGATGGGGCATGGAGGGTTGACAGATGCTCAGCTGCCTTGTGGTCAATGGGCAAATGGCTGTGTAATTGCTCTTCTCTAGCTGATTCTTCTGGGGTGAGGTGTGTGAATCCATTGCTCCCTCCCCCTTGGTTTTCCCTGCTTTCTCACAGTCTCTGCTCTGCCAAAGGAGATGTGTCTCTGGACCCTCAGACAGCTCATGCCAGTGTGGTGCTCTTGGAGAATCTCAAGAGTGTTTATTTCACTGACATCCCCCAGGAGCTGCCACACAGCTCTCAGCGTTTCACCGCTTACCCCTGTGTGCTGGGATCATCTGCCTATTCATCAGGCTGCCACTACTGGGAGGCTGAAGTAGGAGACAAAACCCACTGGGCCCTGGGTGTCTGTTATGAGTCTGCCAGCTGCCATGTAGAGGACCCCAAGCAGGAGATGGGCTACTGGAGGGTGCGTCAATGGAATGAAAAATATGTGGCCATGACCACCCCCTTCACCCCACTGCTGCTTAGTGTCTGTGAGTGTCTCTTAGAACTGTTGGTAAGTACAGACATGGTCCCTTCAACAGCGGGGATGTAATATCTCTGAATATTGATTTCAATCTTCTTTCTCTATATTGTCAGGAGGCAGACACCTGTGGTGCAGGATGAGCACAGAAATAGTGTGCCCCTCTCTACAATCAACTTAGATGTTGCAGATGAAGTTGAATGGATATGATGTACAAGGCAGCAGCTGAAGTACTTCCTTGAAGCCATCAAGTTAAATTTGACAAAATTTAGGCTCTTGCTTAAAATGCAATCTGTTTCAAGTGTGAAGAGAAGAGAAATACTTGAATGAGCAGCTGGAATGCATGGAGCTCTCCGTGGGGACAGGTGGGGGGCCAGCTGAGAGCTCATGGGTCAGGACTGGGGGGCAGACCAGCACTGGTGACCATGTAATGGGTGTCTGCTGTAGACAATCTCTTCAGGAAGAAGAAATAGGTGAGGCATTCTTCAGAGAACTGGAATAAAGTTTATGTCCACAGGCCCTGGTCCTATGAGCTTCAACCACCCTGATATTGGCTGGCTGGACAACAGAGTAGGGCACAGGAAATCCAGGGAGTTTATGGAGTGCATTGATGACAACTTTCTAACACAGGTGATCAAGGAGCTGAGGAGGAGAGGCACTCTGGATCTCATACATACAAACAAGGAAGGACTGATTGGAGATGTGGAAGTCGGGGGCAGTCTTAGCTGCAGTGACCACAAAATGGTGGAGTTGAGGATCCTGTGAGGAGGGAGCAGAGGGCAAAAAGCAGGATCAATACCCTGGGCTTCAGGAGAAGAGAATTTGGCCTGCTCGGGAAGGATTCCATATGATATGGTCCTGGAGGGAAGAGGGGTCCAAGACAGCTGGCTGATATTCAAGGATCACCTCCTCCAAGCTCAAGAGTGGTCCATTCCAACAAGCAGGAAATCAGGCAAAGGTAGCAAGAGGCCTATGTGGATGAACAAGGAGCTCCTGGCTGACCTCAAACCTAAAAAGGAAGTGTGCAGGAGAGATTCCCAAGGACTGCAAGAGAGCAAACACCCCTGCTACCTTCAAGAAGGGCAAGGAGGAGGATTCAGGGAACTACAAGCCAGTCAGCCTCACCTCAATCCCTAGGATGGTGATGGAGCAACTAATCCTGGACATCATTTCTGGACATGTGAAGGAAAGGTGATAGGCTGGAGGTAGACAGGATGACTTTATGAGGGGAAAACTCTGCTTAACAAAGCTGCCAGCCTGCTATGAAGAGATGATTGGCTTGGCGGGTGAGGGGAGAGGAGAGGTACTTGTTTACCTCAGTTGCAACAAGGCTTTTGACACAGTCTCTCATGACATCCTCCTAGAGAAACTGATGAAGTTCGGGCTAGATAGGTGGACAGTGACAGCTGACATCAGGGCATCCTTTACACCTGTGTTTCTCAGGCTGTGGATCAAGAGATTTAGCATGGGGATGACATCATATACTGCTCCAATTTTGCCTTGCCATTGTGAGCTGTTGCACTGAGGTTGAACATAAACGCAACTAGCTGTTGCATATAGCACGCTGACTGCTATCAGATGGAAAAATTCTTTTCTGTGAGCTGATAGCATCCTCAGGATGTTTTGAAAGCCCCCTGCAGTGTGCTTAGATGCCGCTGAAGATTTTCAGTATTTTACGTTATGCATTTTGTTTGCACTGTCAGCCTGAGGAGCGGAATATATTGACTCTGATTTGGATGTTTCCCTCTAAACTAGAGAGATAGAAGAACCTTTAGATGGTGATTCATTTCATTCTTGGAGAATTATCTTAATATACAGACAGTATTTATTAAATATGGTGGATATAAATAAACAACAAGAATAAAACTACAGGAAAGCAGGCATGTAATAGAAGAAGTTTCTAAGTCCTTTGCGTCACTGGCTTTTCATTCCATAGATAGGAAATCCATAGGGATTTACAAGTGATTGGTCTAATATCCGACAGCAGAGCAGAGAAGAAAACAGAGGTATACTACATGACATTCTACAACATGCCCCTTTTGTCTCTTCCACCTATGATTTAGTTGCAAAAGGTTTGAGAAAAGACTTCTGTCGCGAAAGGAGTGATGCACTTCGCTCGTAAGAGGGAAGCAGCACTACGTTTATTGCAGTAAGACAGCGACTTTACAAAGTTCAGTCGTAAATAAGAACGATTTAACGAGGTTCAATTGGCAAGGTTCTCTCAGTTATTTACTGCATGAAGGACAGGGTCAGATGCGTGTACAATGGAGACCCTCCCGTTGAGTCACGAGGTTCAGACTGGACCCCCTTGCTTTCTAAACTCCTTTGGAGAGGAGCCCAGGTGTGGCTGGATCCAGTCCTAGTCCCAGACTTGGTCAGTGGTTCATATCTAAAGGAGTGAGCGCAAAGGGAACCCTCCCATTGAGTCACAAGATTCAGACTGGACCCCCTTGCTTTCTAAACTCCTTCGGAGAGGAGCCTAGGTGCGGCAGAATCCAGTCCTAGTCTCAGACTTGGTCAACGGTTTATGTGTAAGGAATTATGTGTGCTATCAGTCAGGGATATAACTCAGGAAAGTTTTGCGAAGTTCACAGAAGTTCAGCATGCTGTTGATCACTTACTGAGGATCTGTGGTGGGTAAGGAATCTCTCAGCCTCGAGGAGTGACCTTGAGAGGCGCTCCTACTCAAAAGGAGGTTCTGCAGTGCAGCCTGCTGCTGTGCAGGAGAGCTCAATGGTCTCTGGGCTGCTCCCTATTTATGGGGGGGGAGATGATTGACTCATGGTCGTATTTGCACGCTAGACAGGTCTTAGCTGGTGCATGCTCAACTAGCCCCTACATACGTGCTGTTTACAGGGAGGTCAGGTCAAGGGGGAGAGAGCACATCAGTGGGGGGAGAAAGGAGCACACCGTCACAACTTCTTTCCTTAGTTCACTCACTCTCAAACAACTGTATATGAGGCAGAGAGGAAGAGTCAGAAAAGTTTCTTGCATCTCTGAATTTTGCATTTTCCTGTATAATCCCACAAGGCTTTCAGGGTGCTGCAGTCTGGTTGCATCTCTGCATGCTGCTCTTAGTAGGGCTGTTGTTTCTACAGCAGACAATCTCCTTCCAAAAAAACCCAATCTTCTAGATCAAGTATTCAAACAGACAGATATCCATGCTAAACCCAACAGAAGCAGCAATGACCAAACCTACCTCAAGCAGAAAGAAGCTAATCCCTACAGCTTCTAAAGGCTTTAGCCTCTGTTCCCGGCAGAGATCATTATACTATAGTCACACTTTTTTTTTTTTAAACCCATTACATCAGGATTTCCTTGACAGTGCTGTCCATTCCCACTCTCAGACAACTGTTTGATATGCAGTTCAAAGTCACCAGCGCATGCATTTAGCATGGGGATCACATCACATAAAATACTGCTCCAATTTTGCTATAGAGCATGGAAACGATCCTATCCTGATTGGGTGAGTAGCTGGAGGAAGTCCATACATATGTGCAAATGGTGTTCCCATAGAAAAGGCATACCACTATGAAGTGAGAACCACAAGTGGAGAAAGTGGTGTGCCTGCCCTCAGCAGAGTTCTTGCACAGGACAGTCAAGAGGCTAGAGACATATGAGATCAGCGTGACCAGAAGGGCGCTGCCTCCCAGGACCCCAGCAACTGTGAGAATTACCAGTTCCCTGGTGTAAGTAGGAGAGCAGGAGAGGGCCAGCACAGGGGGAATATCACAGTAATATTGGTCAACTTTATTACAATCACAGAAAAGGAGTGTAAAAATGAAAGGTGTGTGTAACAGAGGATTCAAAAATCCTGCTATCCAGGTGCCAGTGGCTACGTGAGCACAGTTTCATACTCACAAGATTCATGTACTGCAGTGGATGACATATTGCAACATAACGGTCATATGCCATCACAGCCAGGAGGAAAATCTCTGTGCCTACAACATCAGTGAGGAAGAACAGCTGGAGCATGCAGCCAGTGAATGAAATCACCTTGTTCTCAAACAACAAGGCCTCCAGCATCTTTGCTACAGTTATAGTGGGGCATAAGATATCCAGGAAAGAGGTTGCAAAGAAAGAAGTACCTGGGGTTGTGCAGGCGAGTATCTGTGCTAATGACAGCAAGGATTGCGATGTTGCCTGCCAGGGCAGCCAAATAGATGAGCAAAAGAGCACAAAGAGAAGAAAACATACCTCAGGAGCATCAGAAAGACCTACGACAATAAATTCAGACACTGTAGACACGTTGGCCTTCTCCATCTTACCTTTCATTGTGGAAATGATTTCAGAGATGTACCTGGAACAAAGAAGGAGTAACTCTGTCAAAACTGCATCCCTCTCTCAAAGAGGGTGGGGTTTTTTTTCTGTTTAGCAGTTCAAAAACACTTGCAAGTTTGCCTCACCTCACTCCAAAATCGGAACCTTACTCACATATACCTAATGTAAAAGGCAAAAAGTAGGTATCAAGCATACAGTCATTAATCAACAAAGTATGCAATTCAACTTCTCAGACTCTGGAGAGCTGAAGAGTTGAAGACAAAAATAACAATTTCAGCTCATCTCCATCCACCATCTCTGTCTAAGGCATTTCCAGAGAGCCATTCTTTCTGTTTGTGTTAAATGTAAAGGGGGTGAGGGCAGCGACTGTCCTGGGACAGCTCTGCAAGGTGGTTTGACACTGCCTTTGTCCCTCGGCAGCAGAATGAGTCACATGCCTTCCTCCCCACAAGTCCCTGCTCTGCGGTCTCCCCTCCGCTCCTCCTTTCTCCAGGCTCCTCGTCAGAGGGCTTCATGGCAAAGCTGCAGTCTGACCTGGGGACAGCAGCAGGTAATGGAGGGGCAGGCAGAGTAAGGGGCTTGATCTTTCCTCCCATTAGATGTGTGACAGTGGTGTCATCACCTGCGCTGAGGAGGAAATCACCCTCTGCCTCCTCCCCTTGTTTGGCTGCGGAGGGAAACTCCTTCCAGACTCTGACCATGACCCTTTAATCATCCTCTGGAGCCAGCCTTCACCAGGCAGCCACAGTGACCACGTGTCATAGCAGGCAGCAGAAGACATCTGGGGCAGTGCTGCTGTTCGTGGGCCCTGGGGGCTGTGCTGGCAGAGATGTTCAGGAAATCCTTGGATGCCACCCCCACCCCAGGCCTCCAGCACTCCCTGAGCAGTCTGACCTTGCTGCTCCTTTTCTGCAGATCCACACAGCTGTGTGCCCGGGAGCCAGACACACTGCCAGGACCCTGCAGGGTCCTAGTTGCTCCATGCTAGAGGAACTGAACAGCAAGAACACAAAGCAAGTTTGCTGTCCAGGGGAAACAAGGTCTTACTCCTTGCTGCAGATCGGGGACAAGCGTCAAGGCTGAGAGTGCTGAAACTTGCCCCTCTCTTGTCAGTCTGTGCAGAGCACTCCTTCCAAGCCGGCAGTTGTGTTGGTGCCCAAATTACTCTTTCTCCTCCTCCTATTTCCGAACAGAGCTAGTGCTTTTCCTAGCCCCTCTCTTTTGGCATAATACCCTGAAATGTCCATATTCAGGACTAATGTACAGGACACTTAGGTTCATCGGCCAGTTCCTGGCACGCGGAAACTGGGCATTTGTTGCACACACTCCTCCTTCCCTGTTGTCATATCAAGATGTCTCCCTTATGAACCCCATTTGTTTCCCCAGTCTTACCTTTTCGCAAGCCCACACTGGAGATTTCAGCCCACTTTTCACACGGTTCAACCTGCCCACGATCGCTCATTACGAGATCGCTCATTACTAGGGCTCCTTACTAGAAGCACCTCTCGGGGACATTTGGGGCTTTGAGAGCTGTACGGAGCAGGCAGAGGGGAGACATGCCCATGTGAGCTGGTGGATTGGACTCACTTTGTGTTCAGTGGAGCCAAAAGAAACTTCCAGAGCAGAGAAGTGTTTTGTTTGAGGACTGACTTGTCTCCCCAGTGAAGATGCAGTCACACAGAGAAGAGCCTGGCAGTTGGTCTGGGTGCTATTTTCATCTCTCGGAAGTAAATGGAGAGTATTCCCACTGGCTCACTAGACCAAATCCCCTTCACTCAGCTCAGGGCATCCGGTCCCTGTAACCCCCACCAAATACCTGCCCTACAAGAGGATTAATGGGCGGGCGGCCCCTGTTCCTTATGGCACGCTCAAACAGCATAAGCCAGAGCTCAGTCAAAGGAGCTGACCAAAGGCCCTGCTGGTAAGGAGAAAGGAAACGTAGAGGGTGTCTATGAGAAATGGAATGGATTTTGCTCAGAGGACCCTGTTGGAACTTGGTAATGCCTTTTCCTCCTTGGACAGTCCCCCATGCCCAGAAGGAGAAAATGTCCAGCAGCAGCTCCTTGACCGAGTTCCCCCTCCTGGCATTTGCAGACATGTGCGAGTGCAGCTCTTGCACTTCTCACTGCTCCTGGGCATCTACCTGGCTGCCCTCCTGGGCAATGCCCTCATCATCATGGCTGCAGTCTGCAACCACCTCCTCCGCACACCCGTGTACTCCTTCCTCCTCAGTCTATCTACCCATTCTGGACCTTGGCTCCATCTTCTCCACTCTCCCCAAGTCCACGGCCAGTTCCCTGTGCAACACGAAGGCCATTTCCCATTGGGGATGAGCTGCCCAAGTCTTTCTTTCTCTTTTTCTCATTTTCCGCAGGTATTCTCTTCTCACAGTTATGGTCTTTGACTGCTCTACGGCCATCTGCCAACCCCTGCGCTCTGAGACACTCAGGGACAAGAGGGCTTGCATCAAAACTGCAGCAGCTGCCTGGGGCACCACTTTTGTCTAGGCTGCAGTACACACTGCTAATACGTTTTCAATACCATTCATACCAATGCTGTGGACCAGTTTTTCCGTGAAATTCCCCAGCTTCTCAAGCAAGGAGCAAGTCTGAGCAGGAAAGCTCAGACTCCTACGTCAGGGAAGGTGGGGTTCTTGTGGGGTTCTTAGTCTTTGCTTAGCTTTGGGTTTGTTTTGTTTTGTTTTACATTGTTCTGTTCTATGTGCAGCTCTTCAAGGCTGTTCTGAGGATCCCCTCTGGGCGGGGACAGCACAGAGCCTTTTCCACATGCCTCCCTCACCTTGCTGTGGTCTCCCTGTTTATCAGAAGTGCAGTGTTTGCCTACGCGAAGCCCCACTCTGTCTCCTCCCCATCCCTGGATGTGGTGGTGGCAGTTCTGTACTCAGTGGTGCCTCCAGCAATGAACACTCTCATCTACAGCATGAGGAACGAGGAAGTCAGAGATGCACTGGGAAAACTTATATCACAAATTTTATTTCAGCAGCCATAACCTGCCCTCCTCTTCCCACTCATAAGTCCCAGGGTATTTGAGGCCAGGTCTCCTCCCCTTTCCTCTCTTCCTTGCTTCCTTGTCTCCTTCCATCCTTCCCTCCCTCCCTCCCTCCCTCTCTTTCTTTCTTTCTCCGGTATTCACGTTCAAAGACAAATGTTTGGATTCATTCCACTTTTCCTCAGGCATCTATCTACCTCTTGAAGTTGACCCAGAGGCCTTGTGTGAGCAAGGAGTCAGTGCTACCCTGTCAGCAGGAGAGGGAGGAATCTGCAGAGGCTGTTCCTCGGAGCTGCCTTGGGTGCCTTTACTGGAACGAGCAGAATTTCCCTCTGGCAGTATTTGTTGTAGCACTGATACCGAGGGAGCTCAGGGTGACAGAATCAGGCTCAGACATGTGGAAGACTGGTAGGAGCAAGGTATGAGGAATGCCAGGGTCCACATGTCCTTTAGGATTTCTTAGCTCCTCTGTTGACAGTAGGGATGTGTCCTGGCACATCTCTTCTGTGGTGGAGGAAGCAAGCTGTCCTTGTGCTCTGATGCCTTCCTTCTGCACTGTACCAGTACTCAGAGCTGCTTTGAGGAGAACAGCAGTTCCAGCCTGGGCTCTCCCCTCCCACAAAGAGCAGCATGTCTCTGGAGCCAAAGCAGCAGCACCAGTGTGCAGAGGAGATGCAGAGAGGGAAAGTCCAGCCACAGCATGCAGGAACAGTCCTAGTGCCTGTCAGGAAAGTCCCCTCACTGCCATGGCAGGCACTTCCTTACCACAGTAGTTGAGTCTGAACTGCTGCTTTCCTGGAGCTACGGTCATTTCCTGACCTTCCTCTCGAGCTCTTGTGTGCGCATAAGGCCAAAATGCTACTGTAACATTGCATGTACTGCTGTGTCTATGTGTTCAGGACCAGACAATGTGCACCTCTGGGCCGGAGCTGGCCTCCATAACAGCAGCGCTGTAATAAAATGGTCGGTGCTGATTCCAGTGCCAAAGGGTGGGCTTTTCTTCCAAAGCTGGAGTCAGGAGCAGGACCAAGGGACTGCAGCTCTAAAAGGCCTGCTGCTTTGTTTGGGTTCTGCCTGGGCTCAGCAGGACGAGATCAGAGCCGCAGCGTGATCTCAAAGAGTGAGGGCTGCATTTAGCACTCACTGGTCGGTCAGCGGCCAGTGCCAGTGGAGATGGTGAATGGTCTTCTTGCAGTTACCTGCCTGCGGCTGTCCCACATGTAACAGGGCTAATGGCAGATGCCCAGCCTTATGGAGGGGAATCTGGACATCATCAGGAGAGCTCAGGGAGTCTGCGGGGACACCATGTGCCTAGTGGTGGGTAAGGATTTGGAGCCTCACAAAAAGAGAGACCCTTCAAGTTGAACTCACTCAGAGGTAAAGTGTGAAATGTAGCTATCCACAGGTAAGCCAGGGCTCTGCAACCCCAGGGGAGGCAGTGAGGACCAAAGAGACGCAAGGAAGAGAGACTGGAGAGTCATTTGTGTCACGCTGAATGAAATGCTTCAGGCTGGATCTGGCTGCACACCCAAGCACACCTCAGGCCATTGGAAATGCCCCATGATCCTTTCAAGTATCATCCTCAGCCACAGAGCCAGTGGAAGGTGGCAGAGTATTTGTGAGTCCCTTCCAGCTGGGTCTGCTCCCTGCCCTCACCATCACTGCCAGTGCAAGTCACCCCTTCACCTGGGGCACTACAAACATGGGGCTGTTGCAGGGAGCACATGGCAGGGGGTCCAGGAGCAGCATGGATGTCAGGCCAGCATGGATGCACTTCCCTGGGGAAAGCCTCTGTGTGCAGCAGTGACCTTCCTGGAGAAGAGCAGAGGATTGTGTGCGTGTGCATGTGGTGAGAAAGAATGAGAAAGAGTAACCGGCGAGAAATCAGCAGTTTCTGCAGGTGCCAGCTCAGGGCAGTCTGCTCTGTCGCTGGGCAGCAGAAGCTGCCCGAGGAATCCCAAGGCCAGGACTCCTGTGCCCTTCTTGTTGTCTTTGACACCCGTTGCCAGATTAAACTGCCCGGGTCTGTGACCCACAGGAAAATAAAGCTTAGGTGGCCACAGCTGCTGGGCATGGTGCCAGCCCCAGAGCATGCCTGTGTCCCTGCCCTGCTCGTCCCCAAACCCCTGCGGTGCCCACCACAGGTGGGAGACAGAGCAGGCAGCCAGGCTGTCCGCATCACTTGTGCAGGAGATGGTGGCTGTGAAGCCGGTAGGACAGAGAAGATCTCAGTGGGGATGAGGGTGGCGGTCTGAGCCCCCAAAGCCCAGCAGTCTTGCCCACACCAATGCATGGCCCTGCTGTGCGTTGACCTGCAGGAGGAGCAGATATCCGCTAGGAACATGATTGCCTCATGGGCCTCTCGTAGTTCCCTGACACATCTGCCATTTCGTACATAGCGGTGGGACTCGGGCGGTGCTTAGCACAGCCCTCTGGAACTTGCAGCGCCCTCTGGAAGAGCCCTGCGCAAGCCTGGGGTGTAGTGCAGCCCTGCGGCTTGGTGTCTAGGTGGCGGTGTGTAGACAGCGCTGGATGGGGCTGAGGCGTGTGCAACCCTCGGCTGCCCCTTGTGCTCCAGCAGCCACATGCAGGCACAGCAGTGCTGTCAGAGAAGGGCAGTGAGGTCAGAGAAGAGCAGGCATGTCACAATAGCCTGGGGCGGGACGAGGTGGGGTGGGGTGGGGGCAGGCAGTCAGCTTCAGGTGAGGTGGGCTGACATCACAGTGGGGCACATCAGCATCCTTGGCACTTGGGCCACAGAGCTGCCTGCGGCTCCTGGAGGAAGGGTGCTCTCGGGCTGAGGGCGTGAAGCTCATTTGGCCCAAAGGAGCTGGAGGCCCCTTGGCCTGCAGTGCATGCTGGGCCCCATGGAGCTGGAGGACTTGCAGCTCTCCTTGCAGTGCCACCAGGATGAACGCCGGGAGCTGCTGGAGAAGCTGCTGGAGCTGGAGCAGGCTTGCGGGCTTCTGCGAGCAGCCAGCTGCCAGCTGGAAGACGGGTGTGCATGGCTGCGTGCTGCTTGGGGCTGAGACTCAGGTCGCGGGGGCTGTGCGCAGCACCTGCACGCCTGGGCCCTTGATGGGGCTTCCTGCGGGGCTGGGTGGAGGTGGGGGGCCCTGCCACCAGTCCTGGAGGGCTCTGTGCACTCCCTGCCTGCCTGGGTGCCTCATCTCTGCCCTGGGGGTCTGCACTCAGCAGTCTCCCATCCCCTCAATCCTGCAGGCTGCAGTGCTCCGGGGAGGTGCCTGAGGAGCCCCATGTGGGGCTGAGGGAGGAGCTCGGTGCCCTCCTGGGCTGCCTGAAGGAGAGCGAGCGTGAGGCAGCTGCAACGCAGGAGCAGCTCAGGTGCTTGGTAGGTGTTGGCGATGCCCGGGCATGTGCAGAGGGGGCTCCAAGCCCTGCTCTCCACCACTGTCCCCATGCCTGCAGGAGAGGGAGAAAGAGGAGCTGCGCACCACCCTGCAGGAGCTCACCACTGAGGTACCGAGACCCCCATGCCCACACCTGCTTGGACACACCTCTGGCTGCCCCATGAGCACCCCACGGTTGGCACTCACCCCTGTCTCATCTCCGCAGCGCCTGACCCTGGCAGCGCAGCATGCCCAGAGCTCCCAGCAGCTGGAGAGCACCAGAGAAGTCCTCACGCAGCTCCAGGTGAGGCAGATGCTCTGCTCCGCACCTGGCCCCCAGGCCTGCTGCTCTTGTGGGTCTGACAGGCACCATGACAGAAGGGTTGGGGGTGGGCATGTTGGGGCACCCGCAGGGTGCCTGGAATGGCGGGGGGACCCTGATGTGGGTCTGCAGGCTCCCCAGAAGGGTTGTGGGGGAGCAAAGTGGGTTGGGGAACCCTCCCGGGTGTCTGGGCACATCATGTGTGACAGGCACCCTGATGGGGGCGGGCAGCTGTGTGGTTTGGGGACGCCCGGTCTCAGCCAGGGCATTGGGCCTTGAGCCCATGCTGGTTTCATGCTGCTCCTCCAGCCGCCCCCACTGAGATGCTCTCGCTGCCTCTTCTCTCCCAGGCAGAGCTGACTGAGGTGAAGGCAGAGGGAGATGCAGCCCTGAAGGAGCTCCACCAGGTCTGTGACCCACATGAAAATACCGCTTAGGTGGGCAGAGCTGCTGCATGTGGTGCCAGCTCCCAAGGATGCCAGTGTCCCTGCCTCCCGGGCCCTGGCTGGCCTCACAGTGCCCTGGAGACTGACTGCGGATCCCCAGGCCCACCTGGGCCCCTTGTAATGCGCCCCCGTTGCTTTGCAGGAGAAGCAGTCAGCAGTCAAGCTGGCAGAGGCCCTGCAGGAGCAGGCCGAGATCGAGAAGGTACTAGGCACAGGAGGCACGGTGGCACAAGGTCTTTGTATGGGGAAAGCCCCCTCAGAGCGGGCACGGGAGTGGACTACTAACCAGGGCCCTTCCTTTGTGCAGGTCCTGAGGAAAGAACACAGGCACCTCAGGGAGAGACGCAAGGGTCTGCAACGGCAAACAGCTGGGTGAGTGGTGACAGGCACCCGAGCCCAACCTGTGGGGGTGGAGCTCTGTGCAGCTCCCAGGGATCTGTGTCCCCAGGGCCGGCTTGGCAAGGTCTGTGCCAATGTTGGACAACAGAGCCGCTGATCTAATACTCCTCTGATGACATCTAAGCTGCTCCCAAGCCCACTAGAATGCCTCTGGAGCACTCCCAACTGCCTGCATGGCTCTAAATTACCTCTAAACAGCAGTCGACCACTCGCGCAAGCTCTAAAATCCTTTAAGGAGTGCTGAGCCGCTCTGCACAGCCCTAAGTGGCTCTAGGACACCTTTCAGCTTTCCCTTCCCTTCTCTGAAGAGCCCGTTGCCTTTTGCAAAGCAGCTCATGAAAAAAAAAAAAAAAAGAAAAGGAAAAAAAAATCCCCAAACGCCGCTTGGCTCTTTGAAGCAGCTCTGAAGAGCTCCAAGCCTCTCCTAAATGCCCTTGGAGCCTGAGGCGGGAAGGGAGTAGAGGGCAGGGTCTTTTCAATGCTGGCACCCTGCGGCGCCTTGCCTCAGCCCCAGCAGAGCCTGCCCAGCACCTTGGCTCCCTGTTCGCCATGTGGCGGTCCCAGTGCTGAGCGAGCTCTCTCCTCACAGCCCAAACACCTGCGGTGCCCACAACAGGCGGAAGACAGAGCAGGCCGCCAGGCTGTCCACGTCCCTTATGCAGGAGATGGTGGCTGTGAAGCTGGTAGGTCAGAGAAGCCCGATGCGAGACTTGGGGAAGAGAGGGTCTGCAGGGTAGCCATCGGCTTTGGGGGCGCTGATATCAGTGGGGATGAGGGCGGGGGTCTGAGCCCCCAAGGCCCAACAGTCTTGCCCACACCAATGCATGTCCCTGCTGTGCATTGACCTGCAGGAGGAGCAGCTGGTGGCAAAGAGGCGTGGGATCAGTTTTTGGCTGCAGTGAGTTGCCCTGTGGGGCTCGGCGTGCCAGGGCTTATTTGTGGGTGGTGGGATGTCCGGGCTAGTGGTCCCAAGGCATCCGTCAGCTTTTAGCTTCTCAGCACTGACTTTGCTCAGGATCCCTTTTGCCTGGGTTGTGGGGTGGTGCTTGTTTGTGGGCCCAGCAGGGAGATGAAGAGCAGATCTGAGCTGCCGGGGCCCTTAACCTGAGGCCCAGGAGCGGGGCAGGGGGTGGTGTGGCCAGCATGATGCAGGGTGCCAGTGCTGGCCTGGCGGTGTCTGCAGATGATGTCTGGAAAGAGATGAGGCAGATTTTTCCCGTCCTGTGTCTTAATCTTCTCCTGGCCTGCAGGAGGCAGTTTCTGCTCCTTGCCTGCCTGCAGCTGGTGTTGCTGCTCTGCCTGGTCCTGCTCAAGAGCGACAGCGTCAGCTGGGACCTGCCGTGCAGGCTGGCGTCCGCCTTTGGGAGCTGCCCAGCACGGCCGCCACCCTTCTGATACGCCTGGCCTTGCACCGTGTGGGGTAGAGAGCGACAGGAAGACTGGGCGCCGTGCAGACAGGCAAACATCCGACTGTACAGCACCACCCTTTTCCGGGGGCACCACTGCGCACATCTGGAATGGCATGTGCAGGCACACTGTGTGTCCAGCCGCGACTACACCTTGCTGTGGGGGATGTTTGCCTGCTGAATACTTGCCACTAAGCTCACCCTCTCTTTAACAATATAAAGGACAACTGAGAACCCCGACTCCTCAGTCTGTGATTTTTCCTTGGAAAGAGACTGACTTGGTCAAGGAATTTCAGGTGGCTGATACAGCACTGACGGCTGGTGCCAGTGCGATGCTATGATTGTCCAAACTCCGTTTTTCAACTGTAGCTTAAAAGTTGCCATTACTTGTTAATATGTCTGTCAATAGACTTACCTGCCTCTAGCAAAGACTTACCCTGGCCAAGAAACACTCTAACACCCTGCTCTGCTCACTTACCCTGGCCAAGAAACACTCTAACACCCTGCTCTGCTCTTCCTGGGAAATGAAATGTGACCTGTAGTTACCTGGAAGTGTGCTGAACAAGTGATGCTGTGTTCAGTGACTTTCAACTCTTCCTGTCGTATGCATTACTCTACCTCAAACACTCCATGCTTCAGATCTTTTCCGAAAGCAAGGTATTCATTCACAACTTCTAGCTTTGAAACCAGCCTTCAGAAAGGAGATGAAAAGGGAGAACAAGTTTTTCCCAGATTCCTCGTAAACGCAGTACGTAAAGTTGAGTACACTCTTTTTTGCTGCAAAGAAATGAAAAACGGAAAGGTGAAATCTGTCAATAATTCAGTATATCGAACCACACCGAGAAGGCAGAGGCCCTCAGTGCTTTCTTTGCCTGGGTTTTTACCGGTAAAAATTTCCCTCAGGGGACATAGACAGAGCTGGCGGGTGAGGGGTGAGTGTGTGTGCTACCTCCTGTCCCATTCGGCACCACCCCCGCCACCCCCCCCCCCATTAATTGTCTGTGGGATTTCAGCAAGAAGACATGTAGAGAGAGAGGGATTGAGGGAGGAGTTAGTGATGGGATGAAGACAGAAATCGCAGAAAGGGCCTGGGTGAGACTGGGAGCAGAGGGGAGCATTTGGAGGAAACACTGCTGCTGGAGTTATGAACGGCACTGAAGAGTGAGGCTGTGGGGCAGGAGAGATGGCAGGAGGAGCAGAGGCCCAGGTCATCTCATCTCTGTTTCCAGGTGTGAGTTCTCCCGGCTCTTCTGTCCGTCCAGCTCAGCCCCCCTGCCATGGCATGGTATAGATCATGTTGCGGACCCATCTGGCAGAGAAGGGGAAGTTCCACAGGGGATAGGAACCCTGGGAGCTGCTCTGTGAGCAGCACCAGGCATCTGACTCAGGGGCCTACAGGGTCCTGAGGGGATGCCTCTGAAGGGACAGAGTTATGTACCTCGTAAGCCGGAGGCCAAGGGCTGGATGATCACGTCAGGGGTGATGTCTTCTGCCTTGGTGTCCCTGTGCCAACCCTGCCCTCTGTTCCCAAGCTCTGGGAGATGTTGGGCGCCTTCTCTGAGGCCATGTGATCTCCACTGCAGTCCGATGTGGGAGAAGTAGGCAAGGTTTGGTCCCTCAGGTTGGTGTGGGTCACCGCTGAAAAGTAGCCCATCAGAAGGGCCCGCTCCCACTGTGACACAGGGCTGGAGGCATGCAGTAGGCAGGCCAGCAGTCGCTGCAATGCTGGGGCTGCAGAGTCTGTGGCGAGAGCAGCCCAATCCTGGACTCAGGAGAGAAGCTTCCTCCTCACCAGCTCTGCCCATACCAGCCCTGGGGGACAGCTCTTCTCTGCCTGCCCCCTTCTACACCCCTGCGTTGTAAGCAAGGGGGTGAGGGCAGCGACTGTCCTGGGACAGCTCTGCAAGGCGGTTTGACACTGCCTTTGTCCCTCGGCAGCAGAATGAGTCACATGCCTTCCTCCCCACAAGTCCCTGCTCTGCGGTCTCCCCTCCGCTCCTCCTTTCTCCAGGCTCCTCGTCAGAGGGCTTCATGGCAAAGCTGCAGTCTGACCTGGGGACAGCAGCAGGTAATGGAGGGGCAGGCAGAGTAAGGGGCTTGATCTTTCCTCCCATTAGATGTGTGACAGTGGTGTCATCACCTGCGCTGAGGAGGAAATCACCCTCTGCCTCCTCCCCTTGTTTGGCTGCGGAGGGAAACTCCTTCCAGACTCTGACCATGACCCTTTAATCATCCTCTGGAGCCAGCCTTCACCAGGCAGCCACAGTGACCACGTGTCATAGCAGGCAGCAGAAGACATCTGGGGCAGTGCTGCTGTTCGTGGGCCCTGGGGGCTGTGCTGGCAGAGATGTTCAGGAAATCCTTGGATGCCACCCCCACCCCAGGCCTCCAGCACTCCCTGAGCAGTCTGACCTTGCTGCTCCTTTTCTGCAGATCCACACAGCTGTGTGCCCGGGAGCCAGACACACTGCCAGGACCCTGCAGGGTCCTAGTTGCTCCATGCTAGAGGAACTGAACAGCAAGAACACAAAGCAAGTTTGCTGTCCAGGGGAAACAAGGTCTTACTCCTTGCTGCAGATCGGGGACAAGCGTCAAGGCTGAGAGTGCTGAAACTTGCCCCTCTCTTGTCAGTCTGTGCAGAGCGCTCCTTCCAAGCCGGCAGTTGTGTTGGTGCCCAAATTACTCTTTCTCCTCCTCCTATTTCCGAACAGAGCTAGTGCTTTTCCTAGCCCCTCTCTTTTGGCATAATACCCTGAAATGTCCATATTCAGGACTAATGTACAGGACACTTAGGTTCATCGGCCAGTTCCTGGCACGCGGAAACTGGGCATTTGTTGCACACACTCCTCCTTCCCTGTTGTCATATCAAGATGTCTCCCTTATGAACCCCATTTGTTTCCCCAGTCTTACCTTTTCGCAAGCCCACACTGGAGATTTCAGCCCACTTTTCACACGGTTCAACCTGCCCACGATCGCTCATTACGAGATCGCTCATTACTAGGGCTCCTTACTAGAAGCACCTCTCGGGGACATTTGGGGCTTTGAGAGCTGTACGGAGCAGGCAGAGGGGAGACATGCCCATGTGAGCTGGTGGATTGGACTCACTTTGTGTTCAGTGGAGCCAAAAGAAACTTCCAGAGCAGAGAAGTGTTTTGTTTGAGGACTGACTTGTCTCCCCAGTGAAGATGCAGTCACACAGAGAAGAGCCTGGCAGTTGGTCTGGGTGCTATTTTCATCTCTCGGAAGTAAATGGAGAGTATTCCCACTGGCTCACTAGACCAAATCCCCTTCACTCAGCTCAGGGCATCCGGTCCCTGTAACCCCCACCAAATACCTGCCCTACAAGAGGATTAATGGGCGGGCGGCCCCTGTTCCTTATGGCACGCTCAAACAGCATAAGCCAGAGCTCAGTCAAAGGAGCTGACCAAAGGCCCTGCTGGTAAGGAGAAAGGAAACGTAGAGGGTGTCTATGAGAAATGGAATGGATTTTGCTCAGAGGACCCTGTTGGAACTTGGTAATGCCTTTTCCTCCTTGGACAGTCCCCCATGCCCAGAAGGAGAAAATGTCCAGCAGCAGCTCCTTGACCGAGTTCCCCCTCCTGGCATTTGCAGACATGTGCGAGTGCAGCTCTTGCACTTCTCACTGCTCCTGGGCATCTACCTGGCTGCCCTCCTGGGCAATGCCCTCATCATCATGGCTGCAGTCTGCAACCACCTCCTCCGCACACCCGTGTACTCCTTCCTCCTCAGTCTATCTACCCATTCTGGACCTTGGCTCCATCTTCTCCACTCTCCCCAAGTCCACGGCCAGTTCCCTGTGCAACACAAAGGCCATTTCCCATTGGGGATGAGCTGCCCAAGTCTTTCTTTCTCTTTTTCTCATTTTCCGCAGGTATTCTCTTCTCACAGTTATGGTCTTTGACTGCTCTACGGCCATCTGCCAACCCCTGCGCTCTGAGACACTCAGGGACAAGAGGGCTTGCATCAAAACTGCAGCAGCTGCCTGGGGCACCACTTTTGTCTAGGCTGCAGTACACACTGCTAATACGTTTTCAATACCATTCATACCAATGCTGTGGACCAGTTTTTCCGTGAAATTCCCCAGCTTCTCAAGCAAGGAGCAAGTCTGAGCAGGAAAGCTCAGACTCCTACGTCAGGGAAGGTGGGGTTCTTGTGGGGTTCTTAGTCTTTGCTTAGCTTTGGGTTTGTTTTGTTTTGTTTTACATTGTTCTGTTCTATGTGCAGCTCTTCAAGGCTGTTCTGAGGATCCCCTCTGGGCGGGGACAGCACAGAGCCTTTTCCACATGCCTCCCTCACCTTGCTGTGGTCTCCCTGTTTATCAGAAGTGCAGTGTTTGCCTACGCGAAGCCCCACTCTGTCTCCTCCCCATCCCTGGATGTGGTGGTGGCAGTTCTGTACTCAGTGGTGCCTCCAGCAATGAACACTCTCATCTACAGCATGAGGAACGAGGAAGTCAGAGATGCACTGGGAAAACTTATATCACAAATTTTATTTCAGCAGCCATAACCTGCCCTCCTCTTCCCACTCATAAGTCCCAGGGTATTTGAGGCCAGGTCTCCTCCCCTTTCCTCTCTTCCTTGCTTCCTTGTCTCCTTCCATCCTTCCCTCCCTCCCTCTCTTTCTTTCTTTCTCCGGTATTCACGTTCAAAGACAAATGTTTGGATTCATTCCACTTTTCCTCAGGCATCTATCTACCTCTTGAAGTTGACCCAGAGGCCTTGTGTGAGCAAGGAGTCAGTGCTACCCTGTCAGCAGGAGAGGGAGGAATCTGCAGAGGCTGTTCCTCGGAGCTGCCTTGGGTGCCTTTACTGGAACGAGCAGAATTTCCCTCTGGCAGTATTTGTTGTAGCACTGATACCGAGGGAGCTCAGGGTGACAGAATCAGGCTCAGACATGTGGAAGACTGGTAGGAGCAAGGTATGAGGAATGCCAGGGTCCACATGTCCTTTAGGATTTCTTAGCTCCTCTGTTGACAGTAGGGATGTGTCCTGGCACATCTCTTCTGTGGTGGAGGAAGCAAGCTGTCCTTGTGCTCTGATGCCTTCCTTCTGCACTGTACCAGTACTCAGAGCTGCTTTGAGGAGAACAGCAGTTCCAGCCTGGGCTCTCCCCTCCCACAAAGAGCAGCATGTCTCTGGAGCCAAAGCAGCAGCACCAGTGTGCAGAGGAGATGCAGAGAGGGAAAGTCCAGCCACAGCATGCAGGAACAGTCCTAGTGCCTGTCAGGAAAGTCCCCTCACTGCCATGGCAGGCACTTCCTTACCACAGTAGTTGAGTCTGAACTGCTGCTTTCCTGGAGCTACGGTCATTTCCTGACCTTCCTCTCGAGCTCTTGTGTGCGCATAAGGCCAAAATGCTACTGTAACATTGCATGTACTGCTGTGTCTATGTGTTCAGGACCAGACAATGTGCACCTCTGGGCCGGAGCTGGCCTCCATAACAGCAGCGCTGTAATAAAATGGTCGGTGCTGATTCCAGTGCCAAAGGGTGGGCTTTTCTTCCAAAGCTGGAGTCAGGAGCAGGACCAAGGGACTGCAGCTCTAAAAGGCCTGCTGCTTTGTTTGGGTTCTGCCTGGGCTCAGCAGGACGAGATCAGAGCCGCAGCGTGATCTCAAAGAGTGAGGGCTGCATTTAGCACTCACTGGTCGGTCAGCGGCCAGTGCCAGTGGAGATGGTGAATGGTCTTCTTGCAGTTACCTGCCTGCGGCTGTCCCACATGTAACAGGGCTAATGGCAGATGCCCAGCCTTATGGAGGGGAATCTGGACATCATCAGGAGAGCTCAGGGAGTCTGCGGGGACACCATGTGCCTAGTGGTGGGTAAGGATTTGGAGCCTCACAAAAAGAGAGACCCTTCAAGTTGAACTCACTCAGAGGTAAAGTGTGAAATGTAGCTATCCACAGGTAAGCCAGGGCTCTGCAACCCCAGGGGAGGCAGTGAGGACCAAAGAGACGCAAGGAAGAGAGACTGGAGAGTCATTTGTGTCACGCTGAATGAAATGCTTCAGGCTGGATCTGGCTGCACACCCAAGCACACCTCAGGCCATTGGAAATGCCCCATGATCCTTTCAAGTATCATCCTCAGCCACAGAGCCAGTGGAAGGTGGCAGAGTATTTGTGAGTCCCTTCCAGCTGGGTCTGCTCCCTGCCCTCACCATCACTGCCAGTGCAAGTCACCCCTTCACCTGGGGCACTACAAACATGGGGCTGTTGCAGGGAGCACATGGCAGGGGGTCCAGGAGCAGCATGGATGTCAGGCCAGCATGGATGCACTTCCCTGGGGAAAGCCTCTGTGTGCAGCAGTGACCTTCCTGGAGAAGAGCAGAGGATTGTGTGCGTGTGCATGTGGTGAGAAAGAATGAGAAAGAGTAACCGGCGAGAAATCAGCAGTTTCTGCAGGTGCCAGCTCAGGGCAGTCTGCTCTGTCGCTGGGCAGCAGAAGCTGCCCGAGGAATCCCAAGGCCAGGACTCCTGTGCCCTTCTTGTTGTCTTTGACACCCGTTGCCAGATTAAACTGCCCGGGTCTGTGACCCACAGGAAAATAAAGCTTAGGTGGCCACAGCTGCTGGGCATGGTGCCAGCCCCAGAGCATGCCTGTGTCCCTGCCCTGCTCGTCCCCAAACCCCTGCGGTGCCCACCACAGGTGGGAGACAGAGCAGGCAGCCAGGCTGTCCGCATCACTTGTGCAGGAGATGGTGGCTGTGAAGCCGGTAGGACAGAGAAGATCTCAGTGGGGATGAGGGTGGCGGTCTGAGCCCCCAAAGCCCAGCAGTCTTGCCCACACCAATGCATGGCCCTGCTGTGCGTTGACCTGCAGGAGGAGCAGATATCCGCTAGGAACATGATTGCCTCATGGGCCTCTCGTAGTTCCCTGACACATCTGCCATTTCGTACATAGCGGTGGGACTCGGGCGGTGCTTAGCACAGCCCTCTGGAACTTGCAGCGCCCTCTGGAAGAGCCCTGCGCAAGCCTGGGGTGTAGTGCAGCCCTGCGGCTTGGTGTCTAGGTGGCGGTGTGTAGACAGCGCTGGATGGGGCTGAGGCGTGTGCAACCCTCGGCTGCCCCTTGTGCTCCAGCAGCCACATGCAGGCACAGCAGTGCTGTCAGAGAAGGGCAGTGAGGTCAGAGAAGAGCAGGCATGTCACAATAGCCTGGGGCGGGACGAGGTGGGGTGGGGTGGGGGCAGGCAGTCAGCTTCAGGTGAGGTGGGCTGACATCACAGTGGGGCACATCAGCATCCTTGGCACTTGGGCCACAGAGCTGCCTGCGGCTCCTGGAGGAAGGGTGCTCTCGGGCTGAGGGCGTGAAGCTCATTTGGCCCAAAGGAGCTGGAGGCCCCTTGGCCTGCAGTGCATGCTGGGCCCCATGGAGCTGGAGGACTTGCAGCTCTCCTTGCAGTGCCACCAGGATGAACGCCGGGAGCTGCTGGAGAAGCTGCTGGAGCTGGAGCAGGCTTGCGGGCTTCTGCGAGCAGCCAGCTGCCAGCTGGAAGACGGGTGTGCATGGCTGCGTGCTGCTTGGGGCTGAGACTCAGGTCGCGGGGGCTGTGCGCAGCACCTGCACGCCTGGGCCCTTGATGGGGCTTCCTGCGGGGCTGGGTGGAGGTGGGGGGCCCTGCCACCAGTCCTGGAGGGCTCTGTGCACTCCCTGCCTGCCTGGGTGCCTCATCTCTGCCCTGGGGGTCTGCACTCAGCAGTCTCCCATCCCCTCAATCCTGCAGGCTGCAGTGCTCCGGGGAGGTGCCTGAGGAGCCCCATGTGGGGCTGAGGGAGGAGCTCGGTGCCCTCCTGGGCTGCCTGAAGGAGAGCGAGCGTGAGGCAGCTGCAACGCAGGAGCAGCTCAGGTGCTTGGTAGGTGTTGGCGATGCCCGGGCATGTGCAGAGGGGGCTCCAAGCCCTGCTCTCCACCACTGTCCCCATGCCTGCAGGAGAGGGAGAAAGAGGAGCTGCGCACCACCCTGCAGGAGCTCACCACTGAGGTACCGAGACCCCCATGCCCACACCTGCTTGGACACACCTCTGGCTGCCCCATGAGCACCCCACGGTTGGCACTCACCCCTGTCTCATCTCCGCAGCGCCTGACCCTGGCAGCGCAGCATGCCCAGAGCTCCCAGCAGCTGGAGAGCACCGGAGAAGTCCTCACGCAGCTCCAGGTGAGGCAGATGCTCTGCTCCGCACCTGGCCCCCAGGCCTGCTGCTCTTGTGGGTCTGACAGGCACCATGACAGAAGGGTTGGGGGTGGGCATGTTGGGGCACCCGCAGGGTGCCTGGAATGGCGGGGGGACCCTGATGTGGGTCTGCAGGCTCCCCAGAAGGGTTGTGGGGGAGCAAAGTGGGTTGGGGAACCCTCCCGGGTGTCTGGGCACATCATGTGTGACAGGCACCCTGATGGGGGCGGGCAGCTGTGTGGTTTGGGGACGCCCGGTCTCAGCCAGGGCATTGGGCCTTGAGCCCATGCTGGTTTCATGCTGCTCCTCCAGCCGCCCCCACTGAGATGCTCTCGCTGCCTCTTCTCTCCCAGGCAGAGCTGACTGAGGTGAAGGCAGAGGGAGATGCAGCCCTGAAGGAGCTCCACCAGGTCTGTGACCCACATGAAAATACCGCTTAGGTGGGCAGAGCTGCTGCATGTGGTGCCAGCTCCCAAGGATGCCAGTGTCCCTGCCTCCCGGGCCCTGGCTGGCCTCACAGTGCCCTGGAGACTGACTGCGGATCCCCAGGCCCACCTGGGCCCCTTGTAATGCGCCCCCGTTGCTTTGCAGGAGAAGCAGTCAGCAGTCAAGCTGGCAGAGGCCCTGCAGGAGCAGGCCGAGATCGAGAAGGTACTAGGCACAGGAGGCACGGTGGCACAAGGTCTTTGTATGGGGAAAGCCCCCTCAGAGCGGGCACGGGAGTGGACTACTAACCAGGGCCCTTCCTTTGTGCAGGTCCTGAGGAAAGAACACAGGCACCTCAGGGAGAGACGCAAGGGTCTGCAACGGCAAACAGCTGGGTGAGTGGTGACAGGCACCCGAGCCCAACCTGTGGGGGTGGAGCTCTGTGCAGCTCCCAGGGATCTGTGTCCCCAGGGCCGGCTTGGCAAGGTCTGTGCCAATGTTGGACAACAGAGCCGCTGATCTAATACTCCTCTGATGACATCTAAGCTGCTCCCAAGCCCACTAGAATGCCTCTGGAGCACTCCCAACTGCCTGCATGGCTCTAAATTACCTCTAAACAGCAGTCGACCACTCGCGCAAGCTCTAAAATCCTTTAAGGAGTGCTGAGCCGCTCTGCACAGCCCTAAGTGGCTCTAGGACACCTTTCAGCTTTCCCTTCCCTTCTCTGAAGAGCCCGTTGCCTTTTGCAAAGCAGCTCATGAAAAAAAAAAAAAAAAGAAAAGAAAAAAAAAATCCCCAAACGCCGCTTGGCTCTTTGAAGCAGCTCTGAAGAGCTCCAAGCCTCTCCTAAATGCCCTTGGAGCCTGAGGCGGGAAGGGAGTAGAGGGCAGGGTCTTTTCAATGCTGGCACCCTGCGGCGCCTTGCCTCAGCCCCAGCAGAGCCTGCCCAGCACCTTGGCTCCCTGTTCGCCATGTGGCGGTCCCAGTGCTGAGCGAGCTCTCTCCTCACAGCCCAAACACCTGCGGTGCCCACAACAGGCGGAAGACGGAGCAGGCCGCCAGGCTGTCCACGTCCCTTATGCAGGAGATGGTGGCTGTGAAGCTGGTAGGTCAGAGAAGCCCGATGCGAGACTTGGGGAAGAGAGGGTCTGCAGGGTAGCCATCGGCTTTGGGGGCGCTGATATCAGTGGGGATGAGGGCGGGGGTCTGAGCCCCCAAGGCCCAACAGTCTTGCCCACACCAATGCATGTCCCTGCTGTGCATTGACCTGCAGGAGGAGCAGCTGGTGGCAAAGAGGCGTGGGATCAGTTTTTGGCTGCAGTGAGTTGCCCTGTGGGGCTCGGCGTGCCAGGGCTTATTTGTGGGTGGTGGGATGTCCGGGCTAGTGGTCCCAAGGCATCCGTCAGCTTTTAGCTTCTCAGCACTGACTTTGCTCAGGATCCCTTTTGCCTGGGTTGTGGGGTGGTGCTTGTTTGTGGGCCCAGCAGGGAGATGAAGAGCAGATCTGAGCTGCCGGGGCCCTTAACCTGAGGCCCAGGAGCGGGGCAGGGGGTGGTGTGGCCAGCATGATGCAGGGTGCCAGTGCTGGCCTGGCGGTGTCTGCAGATGATGTCTGGAAAGAGATGAGGCAGATTTTTCCCGTCCTGTGTCTTAATCTTCTCCTGGCCTGCAGGAGGCAGTTTCTGCTCCTTGCCTGCCTGCAGCTGGTGTTGCTGCTCTGCCTGGTCCTGCTCAAGAGCGACAGCGTCAGCTGGGACCTGCCGTGCAGGCTGGCGTCCGCCTTTGGGAGCTGCCCAGCACGGCCGCCACCCTTCTGATACGCCTGGCCTTGCACCGTGTGGGGTAGAGAGCGACAGGAAGACTGGGCGCCGTGCAGACAGGCAAACATCCGACTGTACAGCACCACCCTTTTCCGGGGGCACCACTGCGCACATCTGGAATGGCATGTGCAGGCACACTGTGTGTCCAGCCGCGACTACACCTTGCTGTGGGGGATGTTTGCCTGCTGAATACTTGCCACTAAGCTCACCCTCTCTTTAACAATATAAAGGACAACTGAGAACCCCGACTCCTCAGTCTGTGATTTTTCCTTGGAAAGAGACTGACTTGGTCAAGGAATTTCAGGTGGCTGATACAGCACTGACGGCTGGTGCCAGTGCGATGCTATGATTGTCCAAACTCCGTTTTTCAACTGTAGCTTAAAAGTTGCCATTACTTGTTAATATGTCTGTCAATAGACTTACCTGCCTCTAGCAAAGACTTACCCTGGCCAAGAAACACTCTAACACCCTGCTCTGCTCACTTACCCTGGCCAAGAAACACTCTAACACCCTGCTCTGCTCTTCCTGGGAAATGAAATGTGACCTGTAGTTACCTGGAAGTGTGCTGAACAAGTGATGCTGTGTTCAGTGACTTTCAACTCTTCCTGTCGTATGCATTACTCTACCTCAAACACTCCATGCTTCAGATCTTTTCCGAAAGCAAGGTATTCATTCACAACTTCTAGCTTTGAAACCAGCCTTCAGAAAGGAGATGAAAAGGGAGAACAAGTTTTTCCCAGATTCCTCGTAAACGCAGTACGTAAAGTTGAGTACACTCTTTTTTGCTGCAAAGAAATGAAAAACGGAAAGGTGAAATCTGTCAATAATTCGGTATATCGAACCACACCGAGAAGGCAGAGGCCCTCAGTGCTTTCTTTGCCTGGGTTTTTACCGGTAAAAATTTCCCTCAGGGGACATAGACAGAGCTGGCGGGTGAGGGGTGAGTGTGTGTGCTACCTCCTGTCCCATTCGGCACCACCCCCGCCACCACCCCCCCCATTAATTGTCTGTGGGATTTCAGCAAGAAGACATGTAGAGAGAGAGGGATTGAGGGAGGAGTTAGTGATGGGATGAAGACAGAAATCGCAGAAAGGGCCTGGGTGAGACTGGGAGCAGAGGGGAGCATTTGGAGGAAACACTGCTGCTGGAGTTATGAACGGCACTGAAGAGTGAGGCTGTGGGGCAGGAGAGATGGCAGGAGGAGCAGAGGCCCAGGTCGTCTCATCTCTGTTTCCAGGTGTGAGTTCTCCCGGCTCTTCTGTCCGTCCAGCTCAGCCCCCCTGCCATGGCATGGTATAGATCATGTTGCGGACCCATCTGGCAGAGAAGGGGAAGTTCCACAGGGGATAGGAACCCTGGGAGCTGCTCTGTGAGCAGCACCAGGCATCTGACTCAGGGGCCTACAGGGTCCTGAGGGGATGCCTCTGAAGGGACAGAGTTATGTACCTCGTAAGCCGGAGGCCAAGGGCTGGATGATCACGTCAGGGGTGATGTCTTCTGCCTTGGTGTCCCTGTGCCAACCCTGCCCTCTGTTCCCAAGCTCTGGGAGATGTTGGGCGCCTTCTCTGAGGCCATGTGATCTCCACTGCAGTCCGATGTGGGAGAAGTAGGCAAGGTTTGGTCCCTCAGGTTGGTGTGGGTCACCGCTGAAAAGTAGCCCATCAGAAGGGCCCGCTCCCACTGTGACACAGGGCTGGAGGCATGCAGTAGGCAGGCCAGCAGTCGCTGCAATGCTGGGGCTGCAGAGTCTGTGGCGAGAGCAGCCCAATCCTGGACTCAGGAGAGAAGCTTCCTCCTCACCAGCTCTGCCCATACCAGCCCTGGGGACAGCTCTTCTCTGCCTGCCCCCTTCTACACCCCTGCGTTGTAAGCAAGGGGGTGAGGGCAGCGACTGTCCTGGGACAGCTCTGCAAGGCGGTTTGACACTGCCTTTGTCCCTCGGCAGCAGAATGAGTCACATGCCTTCCTCCCCACAAGTCCCTGCTCTGCGGTCTCCCCTCCGCTCCTCCTTTCTCCAGGCTCCTCGTCAGAGGGCTTCGTGGCAAAGCTGCAGTCTGACCTGGGGACAGCAGCAGGTAATGGAGGGGCAGGCAGAGTAAGGGGCTTGATCTTTCCTCCCATTAGATGTGTGACAGTGGTGTCATCACCTGCGCTGAGGAGGAAATCACCCTCTGCCTCCTCCCCTTGTTTGGCTGCGGAGGGAAACTCCTTCCAGACTCTGACCATGACCCTTTAATCATCCTCTGGAGCCAGCCTTCACCAGGCAGCCACAGTGACCACGTGTCATAGCAGGCAGCAGAAGACATCTGGGGCAGTGCTGCTGTTCGTGGGCCCTGGGGGCTGTGCTGGCAGAGATGTTCAGGAAATCCTTGGATGCCACCCCCACCCCAGGCCTCCAGCACTCCCTGAGCAGTCTGACCTTGCTGCTCCTTTTCTGCAGATCCACACAGCTGTGTGCCCGGGAGCCAGACACACTGCCAGGACCCTGCAGGGTCCTAGTTGCTCCATGCTAGAGGAACTGAACAGCAAGAACACAAAGCAAGTTTGCTGTCCAGGGGAAACAAGGTCTTACTCCTTGCTGCAGATCGGGGACAAGCGTCAAGGCTGAGAGTGCTGAAACTTGCCCCTCTCTTGTCAGTCTGTGCAGAGCGCTCCTTCCAAGCCGGCAGTTGTGTTGGTGCCCAAATTACTCTTTCTCCTCCTCCTATTTCCGAACAGAGCTAGTGCTTTTCCTAGCCCCTCTCTTTTGGCATAATACCCTGAAATGTCCATATTCAGGACTAATGTACAGGACACTTAGGTTCATCGGCCAGTTCCTGGCACGCGGAAACTGGGCATTTGTTGCACACACTCCTCCTTCCCTGTTGTCATATCAAGATGTCTCCCTTATGAACCCCATTTGTTTCCCCAGTCTTACCTTTTCGCAAGCCCACACTGGAGATTTCAGCCCACTTTTCACACGGTTCAACCTGCCCACGATCGCTCATTACGAGATCGCTCATTACTAGGGCTCCTTACTAGAAGCACCTCTCGGGGACATTTGGGGCTTTGAGAGCTGTACGGAGCAGGCAGAGGGGAGACATGCCCATGTGAGCTGGTGGATTGGACTCACTTTGTGTTCAGTGGAGCCAAAAGAAACTTCCAGAGCAGAGAAGTGTTTTGTTTGAGGACTGACTTGTCTCCCCAGTGAAGATGCAGTCACACAGAGAAGAGCCTGGCAGTTGGTCTGGGTGCTATTTTCATCTCTCGGAAGTAAATGGAGAGTATTCCCACTGGCTCACTAGACCAAATCCCCTTCACTCAGCTCAGGGCATCCGGTCCCTGTAACCCCCACCAAATACCTGCCCTACAAGAGGATTAATGGGCGGGCGGCCCCTGTTCCTTATGGCATGCTCAAACAGCATAAGCCAGAGCTCAGTCAAAGGAGCTGACCAAAGGCCCTGCTGGTAAGGAGAAAGGAAACGTAGAGGGTGTCTATGAGAAATGGAATGGATTTTGCTCAGAGGACCCTGTTGGAACTTGGTAATGCCTTTTCCTCCTTGGACAGTCCCCCATGCCCAGAAGGAGAAAATGTCCAGCAGCAGCTCCTTGACCGAGTTCCCCCTCCTGGCATTTGCAGACATGTGCGAGTGCAGCTCTTGCACTTCTCACTGCTCCTGGGCATCTACCTGGCTGCCCTCCTGGGCAATGCCCTCATCATCATGGCTGCAGTCTGCAACCACCTCCTCCGCACACCCGTGTACTCCTTCCTCCTCAGTCTATCTACCCATTCTGGACCTTGGCTCCATCTTCTCCACTCTCCCCAAGTCCACGGCCAGTTCCCTGTGCAACACGAAGGCCATTTCCCATTGGGGATGAGCTGCCCAAGTCTTTCTTTCTCTTTTTCTCATTTTCCGCAGGTATTCTCTTCTCACAGTTATGGTCTTTGACTGCTCTACGGCCATCTGCCAACCCCTGCGCTCTGAGACACTCAGGGACAAGAGGGCTTGCATCAAAACTGCAGCAGCTGCCTGGGGCACCACTTTTGTCTAGGCTGCAGTACACACTGCTAATACGTTTTCAATACCATTCATACCAATGCCGTGGACCAGTTTTTCCGTGAAATTCCCCAGCTTCTCAAGCAAGGAGCAAGTCTGAGCAGGAAAGCTCAGACTCCTACGTCAGGGAAGGTGGGGTTCTTGTGGGGTTCTTAGTCTTTGCTTAGCTTTGGGTTTGTTTTGTTTTGTTTTACATTGTTCTGTTCTATGTGCAGCTCTTCAAGGCTGTTCTGAGGATCCCCTCTGGGCGGGGACAGCACAGAGCCTTTTCCACATGCCTCCCTCACCTTGCTGTGGTCTCCCTGTTTATCAGAAGTGCAGTGTTTGCCTACGCGAAGCCCCACTCTGTCTCCTCCCCATCCCTGGATGTGGTGGTGGCAGTTCTGTACTCAGTGGTGCCTCCAGCAATGAACACTCTCATCTACAGCATGAGGAACGAGGAAGTCAGAGATGCACTGGGAAAACTTATATCACAAATTTTATTTCAGCAGCCATAACCTGCCCTCCTCTTCCCACTCATAAGTCCCAGGGTATTTGAGGCCAGGTCTCCTCCCCTTTCCTCTCTTCCTTGCTTCCTTGTCTCCTTCCATCCTTCCCTCCCTCCCTCCCTCCCTCTCTTTCTTTCTTTCTCCGGTATTCACGTTCAAAGACAAATGTTTGGATTCATTCCACTTTTCCTCAGGCATCTATCTACCTCTTGAAGTTGACCCAGAGGCCTTGTGTGAGCAAGGAGTCAGTGCTACCCTGTCAGCAGGAGAGGGAGGAATCTGCAGAGGCTGTTCCTCGGAGCTGCCTTGGGTGCCTTTACTGGAACGAGCAGAATTTCCCTCTGGCAGTATTTGTTGTAGCACTGATACCGAGGGAGCTCAGGGTGACAGAATCAGGCTCAGACATGTGGAAGACTGGTAGGAGCAAGGTATGAGGAATGCCAGGGTCCACATGTCCTTTAGGATTTCTTAGCTCCTCTGTTGACAGTAGGGATGTGTCCTGGCACATCTCTTCTGTGGTGGAGGAAGCAAGCTGTCCTTGTGCTCTGATGCCTTCCTTCTGCACTGTACCAGTACTCAGAGCTGCTTTGAGGAGAACAGCAGTTCCAGCCTGGGCTCTCCCCTCCCACAAAGAGCAGCATGTCTCTGGAGCCAAAGCAGCAGCACCAGTGTGCAGAGGAGATGCAGAGAGGGAAAGTCCAGCCACAGCATGCAGGAACAGTCCTAGTGCCTGTCAGGAAAGTCCCCTCACTGCCATGGCAGGCACTTCCTTACCACAGTAGTTGAGTCTGAACTGCTGCTTTCCTGGAGCTACGGTCATTTCCTGACCTTCCTCTCGAGCTCTTGTGTGCGCATAAGGCCAAAATGCTACTGTAACATTGCATGTACTGCTGTGTCTATGTGTTCAGGACCAGACAATGTGCACCTCTGGGCCGGAGCTGGCCTCCATAACAGCAGCGCTGTAATAAAATGGTCGGTGCTGATTCCAGTGCCAAAGGGTGGGCTTTTCTTCCAAAGCTGGAGTCAGGAGCAGGACCAAGGGACTGCAGCTCTAAAAGGCCTGCTGCTTTGTTTGGGTTCTGCCTGGGCTCAGCAGGACGAGATCAGAGCCGCAGCGTGATCTCAAAGAGTGAGGGCTGCATTTAGCACTCACTGGTCGGTCAGCGGCCAGTGCCAGTGGAGATGGTGAATGGTCTTCTTGCAGTTACCTGCCTGCGGCTGTCCCACATGTAACAGGGCTAATGGCAGATGCCCAGCCTTATGGAGGGGAATCTGGACATCATCAGGAGAGCTCAGGGAGTCTGCGGGGACACCATGTGCCTAGTGGTGGGTAAGGATTTGGAGCCTCACAAAAAGAGAGACCCTTCAAGTTGAACTCACTCAGAGGTAAAGTGTGAAATGTAGCTATCCACAGGTAAGCCAGGGCTCTGCAACCCCAGGGGAGGCAGTGAGGACCAAAGAGACGCAAGGAAGAGAGACTGGAGAGTCATTTGTGTCACGCTGAATGAAATGCTTCAGGCTGGATCTGGCTGCACACCCAAGCACACCTCAGGCCATTGGAAATGCCCCATGATCCTTTCAAGTATCATCCTCAGCCACAGAGCCAGTGGAAGGTGGCAGAGTATTTGTGAGTCCCTTCCAGCTGGGTCTGCTCCCTGCCCTCACCATCACTGCCAGTGCAAGTCACCCCTTCACCTGGGGCACTACAAACATGGGGCTGTTGCAGGGAGCACATGGCAGGGGGTCCAGGAGCAGCATGGATGTCAGGCCAGCATGGATGCACTTCCCTGGGGAAAGCCTCTGTGTGCAGCAGTGACCTTCCTGGAGAAGAGCAGAGGATTGTGTGCGTGTGCATGTGGTGAGAAAGAATGAGAAAGAGTAACCGGCGAGAAATCAGCAGTTTCTGCAGGTGCCAGCTCAGGGCAGTCTGCTCTGTCGCTGGGCAGCAGAAGCTGCCCGAGGAATCCCAAGGCCAGGACTCCTGTGCCCTTCTTGTTGTCTTTGACACCCGTTGCCAGATTAAACTGCCCGGGTCTGTGACCCACAGGAAAATAAAGCTTAGGTGGCCACAGCTGCTGGGCATGGTGCCAGCCCCAGAGCATGCCTGTGTCCCTGCCCTGCTCGTCCCCAAACCCCTGCGGTGCCCACCACAGGTGGGAGACAGAGCAGGCAGCCAGGCTGTCCGCATCACTTGTGCAGGAGATGGTGGCTGTGAAGCCGGTAGGACAGAGAAGATCTCAGTGGGGATGAGGGTGGCGGTCTGAGCCCCCAAAGCCCAGCAGTCTTGCCCACACCAATGCATGGCCCTGCTGTGCGTTGACCTGCAGGAGGAGCAGATATCCGCTAGGAACATGATTGCCTCATGGGCCTCTCGTAGTTCCCTGACACATCTGCCATTTCGTACATAGCGGTGGGACTCGGGCGGTGCTTAGCACAGCCCTCTGGAACTTGCAGCGCCCTCTGGAAGAGCCCTGCGCAAGCCTGGGGTGTAGTGCAGCCCTGCGGCTTGGTGTCTAGGTGGCGGTGTGTAGACAGCGCTGGATGGGGCTGAGGCGTGTGCAACCCTCGGCTGCCCCTTGTGCTCCAGCAGCCACATGCAGGCACAGCAGTGCTGTCAGAGAAGGGCAGTGAGGTCAGAGAAGAGCAGGCATGTCACAATAGCCTGGGGCGGGACGAGGTGGGGTGGGGTGGGGGCAGGCAGTCAGCTTCAGGTGAGGTGGGCTGACATCACAGTGGGGCACATCAGCATCCTTGGCACTTGGGCCACAGAGCTGCCTGCGGCTCCTGGAGGAAGGGTGCTCTCGGGCTGAGGGCGTGAAGCTCATTTGGCCCAAAGGAGCTGGAGGCCCCTTGGCCTGCAGTGCATGCTGGGCCCCATGGAGCTGGAGGACTTGCAGCTCTCCTTGCAGTGCCACCAGGATGAACGCCGGGAGCTGCTGGAGAAGCTGCTGGAGCTGGAGCAGGCTTGCGGGCTTCTGCGAGCAGCCAGCTGCCAGCTGGAAGACGGGTGTGCATGGCTGCGTGCTGCTTGGGGCTGAGACTCAGGTCGCGGGGGCTGTGCGCAGCACCTGCACGCCTGGGCCCTTGATGGGGCTTCCTGCGGGGCTGGGTGGAGGTGGGGGGCCCTGCCACCAGTCCTGGAGGGCTCTGTGCACTCCCTGCCTGCCTGGGTGCCTCATCTCTGCCCTGGGGGTCTGCACTCAGCAGTCTCCCATCCCCTCAATCCTGCAGGCTGCAGTGCTCCGGGGAGGTGCCTGAGGAGCCCCATGTGGGGCTGAGGGAGGAGCTCGGTGCCCTCCTGGGCTGCCTGAAGGAGAGCGAGCGTGAGGCAGCTGCAACGCAGGAGCAGCTCAGGTGCTTGGTAGGTGTTGGCGATGCCCGGGCATGTGCAGAGGGGGCTCCAAGCCCTGCTCTCCACCACTGTCCCCATGCCTGCAGGAGAGGGAGAAAGAGGAGCTGCGCACCACCCTGCAGGAGCTCACCACTGAGGTACCGAGACCCCCATGCCCACACCTGCTTGGACACACCTCTGGCTGCCCCATGAGCACCCCACGGTTGGCACTCACCCCTGTCTCATCTCCGCAGCGCCTGACCCTGGCAGCGCAGCATGCCCAGAGCTCCCAGCAGCTGGAGAGCACCGGAGAAGTCCTCACGCAGCTCCAGGTGAGGCAGATGCTCTGCTCCGCACCTGGCCCCCAGGCCTGCTGCTCTTGTGGGTCTGACAGGCACCATGACAGAAGGGTTGGGGGTGGGCATGTTGGGGCACCCGCAGGGTGCCTGGAATGGCGGGGGGACCCTGATGTGGGTCTGCAGGCTCCCCAGAAGGGTTGTGGGGGAGCAAAGTGGGTTGGGGAACCCTCCCGGGTGTCTGGGCACATCATGTGTGACAGGCACCCTGATGGGGGCGGGCAGCTGTGTGGTTTGGGGACGCCCGGTCTCAGCCAGGGCATTGGGCCTTGAGCCCATGCTGGTTTCATGCTGCTCCTCCAGCCGCCCCCACTGAGATGCTCTCGCTGCCTCTTCTCTCCCAGGCAGAGCTGACTGAGGTGAAGGCAGAGGGAGATGCAGCCCTGAAGGAGCTCCACCAGGTCTGTGACCCACATGAAAATACCGCTTAGGTGGGCAGAGCTGCTGCATGTGGTGCCAGCTCCCAAGGATGCCAGTGTCCCTGCCTCCCGGGCCCTGGCTGGCCTCACAGTGCCCTGGAGACTGACTGCGGATCCCCAGGCCCACCTGGGCCCCTTGTAATGCGCCCCCGTTGCTTTGCAGGAGAAGCAGTCAGCAGTCAAGCTGGCAGAGGCCCTGCAGGAGCAGGCCGAGATCGAGAAGGTACTAGGCACAGGAGGCACGGTGGCACAAGGTCTTTGTATGGGGAAAGCCCCCTCAGAGCAGGCACGGGAGTGGACTACTAACCAGGGCCCTTCCTTTGTGCAGGTCCTGAGGAAAGAACACAGGCACCTCAGGGAGAGACGCAAGGGTCTGCAACGGCAAACAGCTGGGTGAGTGGTGACAGGCACCCGAGCCCAACCTGTGGGGGTGGAGCTCTGTGCAGCTCCCAGGGATCTGTGTCCCCAGGGCCGGCTTGGCAAGGTCTGTGCCAATGTTGGACAACAGAGCCGCTGATCTAATACTCCTCTGATGACATCTAAGCTGCTCCCAAGCCCACTAGAATGCCTCTGGAGCACTCCCAACTGCCTGCATGGCTCTAAATTACCTCTAAACAGCAGTCGACCACTCGCGCAAGCTCTAAAATCCTTTAAGGAGTGCTGAGCCGCTCTGCACAGCCCTAAGTGGCTCTAGGACACCTTTCAGCTTTCCCTTCCCTTCTCTGAAGAGCCCGTTGCCTTTTGCAAAGCAGCTCATGAAAAAAAAAAAAAAAAGAAAAGAAAAAAAAAATCCCCAAACGCCGCTTGGCTCTTTGAAGCAGCTCTGAAGAGCTCCAAGCCTCTCCTAAATGCCCTTGGAGCCTGAGGCGGGAAGGGAGTAGAGGGCAGGGTCTTTTCAATGCTGGCACCCTGCGGCGCCTTGCCTCAGCCCCAGCAGAGCCTGCCCAGCACCTTGGCTCCCTGTTCGCCATGTGGCGGTCCCAGTGCTGAGCGAGCTCTCTCCTCACAGCCCAAACACCTGCGGTGCCCACAACAGGCAGAAGACGGAGCAGGCCGCCAGGCTGTCCACGTCCCTTATGCAGGAGATGGTGGCTGTGAAGCTGGTAGGTCAGAGAAGCCCGATGCGAGACTTGGGGAAGAGAGGGTCTGCAGGGTAGCCATCGGCTTTGGGGGCGCTGATATCAGTGGGGATGAGGGCGGGGGTCTGAGCCCCCAAGGCCCAACAGTCTTGCCCACACCAATGCATGTCCCTGCTGTGCATTGACCTGCAGGAGGAGCAGCTGGTGGCAAAGAGGCGTGGGATCAGTTTTTGGCTGCAGTGAGTTGCCCTGTGGGGCTCGGCGTGCCAGGGCTTATTTGTGGGTGGTGGGATGTCCGGGCTAGTGGTCCCAAGGCATCCGTCAGCTTTTAGCTTCTCAGCACTGACTTTGCTCAGGATCCCTTTTGCCTGGGTTGTGGGGTGGTGCTTGTTTGTGGGCCCAGCAGGGAGATGAAGAGCAGATCTGAGCTGCCGGGGCCCTTAACCTGAGGCCCAGGAGCGGGGCAGGGGGTGGTGTGGCCAGCATGATGCAGGGTGCCAGTGCTGGCCTGGCGGTGTCTGCAGATGATGTCTGGAAAGAGATGAGGCAGATTTTTCCCGTCCTGTGTCTTAATCTTCTCCTGGCCTGCAGGAGGCAGTTTCTGCTCCTTGCCTGCCTGCAGCTGGTGTTGCTGCTCTGCCTGGTCCTGCTCAAGAGCGACAGCGTCAGCTGGGACCTGCCGTGCAGGCTGGCGTCCGCCTTTGGGAGCTGCCCAGCACGGCCGCCACCCTTCTGATACGCCTGGCCTTGCACCGTGTGGGGTAGAGAGCGACAGGAAGACTGGGCGCCGTGCAGACAGGCAAACATCCGACTGTACAGCACCACCCTTTTCCGGGGGCACCACTGCGCACATCTGGAATGGCATGTGCAGGCACACTGTGTGTCCAGCCGCGACTACACCTTGCTGTGGGGGATGTTTGCCTGCTGAATACTTGCCACTAAGCTCACCCTCTCTTTAACAATATAAAGGACAACTGAGAACCCCGACTCCTCAGTCTGTGATTTTTCCTTGGAAAGAGACTGACTTGGTCAAGGAATTTCAGGTGGCTGATACAGCACTGACGGCTGGTGCCAGTGCGATGCTATGATTGTCCAAACTCCGTTTTTCAACTGTAGCTTAAAAGTTGCCATTACTTGTTAATATGTCTGTCAATAGACTTACCTGCCTCTAGCAAAGACTTACCCTGGCCAAGAAACACTCTAACACCCTGCTCTGCTCACTTACCCTGGCCAAGAAACACTCTAACACCCTGCTCTGCTCTTCCTGGGAAATGAAATGTGACCTGTAGTTACCTGGAAGTGTGCTGAACAAGTGATGCTGTGTTCAGTGACTTTCAACTCTTCCTGTCGTATGCATTACTCTACCTCAAACACTCCATGCTTCAGATCTTTTCCGAAAGCAAGGTATTCATTCACAACTTCTAGCTTTGAAACCAGCCTTCAGAAAGGAGATGAAAAGGGAGAACAAGTTTTTCCCAGATTCCTCGTAAACGCAGTACGTAAAGTTGAGTACACTCTTTTTTGCTGCAAAGAAATGAAAAACGGAAAGGTGAAATCTGTCAATAATTCGGTATATCGAACCACACCGAGAAGGCAGAGGCCCTCAGTGCTTTCTTTGCCTGGGTTTTTACCGGTAAAAATTTCCCTCAGGGGACATAGACAGAGCTGGCGGGTGAGGGGTGAGTGTGTGTGCTACCTCCTGTCCCATTCGGCACCACCCCCGCCACCCCCCCCCCCATTAATTGTCTGTGGGATTTCAGCAAGAAGACATGTAGAGAGAGAGGGATTGAGGGAGGAGTTAGTGATGGGATGAAGACAGAAATCGCAGAAAGGGCCTGGGTGAGACTGGGAGCAGAGGGGAGCATTTGGAGGAAACACTGCTGCTGGAGTTATGAACGGCACTGAAGAGTGAGGCTGTGGGGCAGGAGAGATGGCAGGAGGAGCAGAGGCCCAGGTCGTCTCATCTCTGTTTCCAGGTGTGAGTTCTCCCGGCTCTTCTGTCCGTCCAGCTCAGCCCCCCTGCCATGGCATGGTATAGATCATGTTGCGGACCCATCTGGCAGAGAAGGGGAAGTTCCACAGGGGATAGGAACCCTGGGAGCTGCTCTGTGAGCAGCACCAGGCATCTGACTCAGGGGCCTACAGGGTCCTGAGGGGATGCCTCTGAAGGGACAGAGTTATGTACCTCGTAAGCCGGAGGCCAAGGGCTGGATGATCACGTCAGGGGTGATGTCTTCTGCCTTGGTGTCCCTGTGCCAACCCTGCCCTCTGTTCCCAAGCTCTGGGAGATGTTGGGCGCCTTCTCTGAGGCCATGTGATCTCCACTGCAGTCCGATGTGGGAGAAGTAGGCAAGGTTTGGTCCCTCAGGTTGGTGTGGGTCACCGCTGAAAAGTAGCCCATCAGAAGGGCCCGCTCCCACTGTGACACAGGGCTGGAGGCATGCAGTAGGCAGGCCAGCAGTCGCTGCAATGCTGGGGCTGCAGAGTCTGTGGCGAGAGCAGCCCAATCCTGGACTCAGGAGAGAAGCTTCCTCCTCACCAGCTCTGCCCATACCAGCCCTGGGGACAGCTCTTCTCTGCCTGCCCCCTTCTACACCCCTGCGTTGTAAGCAAGGGGGTGAGGGCAGCGACTGTCCTGGGACAGCTCTGCAAGGCGGTTTGACACTGCCTTTGTCCCTCGGCAGCAGAATGAGTCACATGCCTTCCTCCCCACAAGTCCCTGCTCTGCGGTCTCCCCTCCGCTCCTCCTTTCTCCAGGCTCCTCGTCAGAGGGCTTCGTGGCAAAGCTGCAGTCTGACCTGGGGACAGCAGCAGGTAATGGAGGGGCAGGCAGAGTAAGGGGCTTGATCTTTCCTCCCATTAGATGTGTGACAGTGGTGTCATCACCTGCGCTGAGGAGGAAATCACCCTCTGCCTCCTCCCCTTGTTTGGCTGCGGAGGGAAACTCCTTCCAGACTCTGACCATGACCCTTTAATCATCCTCTGGAGCCAGCCTTCACCAGGCAGCCACAGTGACCACGTGTCATAGCAGGCAGCAGAAGACATCTGGGGCAGTGCTGCTGTTCGTGGGCCCTGGGGGCTGTGCTGGCAGAGATGTTCAGGAAATCCTTGGATGCCACCCCCACCCCAGGCCTCCAGCACTCCCTGAGCAGTCTGACCTTGCTGCTCCTTTTCTGCAGATCCACACAGCTGTGTGCCCGGGAGCCAGACACACTGCCAGGACCCTGCAGGGTCCTAGTTGCTCCATGCTAGAGGAACTGAACAGCAAGAACACAAAGCAAGTTTGCTGTCCAGGGGAAACAAGGTCTTACTCCTTGCTGCAGATCGGGGACAAGCGTCAAGGCTGAGAGTGCTGAAACTTGCCCCTCTCTTGTCAGTCTGTGCAGAGCGCTCCTTCCAAGCCGGCAGTTGTGTTGGTGCCCAAATTACTCTTTCTCCTCCTCCTATTTCCGAACAGAGCTAGTGCTTTTCCTAGCCCCTCTCTTTTGGCATAATACCCTGAAATGTCCATATTCAGGACTAATGTACAGGACACTTAGGTTCATCGGCCAGTTCCTGGCACGCGGAAACTGGGCATTTGTTGCACACACTCCTCCTTCCCTGTTGTCATATCAAGATGTCTCCCTTATGAACCCCATTTGTTTCCCCAGTCTTACCTTTTCGCAAGCCCACACTGGAGATTTCAGCCCACTTTTCACACGGTTCAACCTGCCCACGATCGCTCATTACGAGATCGCTCATTACTAGGGCTCCTTACTAGAAGCACCTCTCGGGGACATTTGGGGCTTTGAGAGCTGTACGGAGCAGGCAGAGGGGAGACATGCCCATGTGAGCTGGTGGATTGGACTCACTTTGTGTTCAGTGGAGCCAAAAGAAACTTCCAGAGCAGAGAAGTGTTTTGTTTGAGGACTGACTTGTCTCCCCAGTGAAGATGCAGTCACACAGAGAAGAGCCTGGCAGTTGGTCTGGGTGCTATTTTCATCTCTCGGAAGTAAATGGAGAGTATTCCCACTGGCTCACTAGACCAAATCCCCTTCACTCAGCTCAGGGCATCCGGTCCCTGTAACCCCCACCAAATACCTGCCCTACAAGAGGATTAATGGGCGGGCGGCCCCTGTTCCTTATGGCACGCTCAAACAGCATAAGCCAGAGCTCAGTCAAAGGAGCTGACCAAAGGCCCTGCTGGTAAGGAGAAAGGAAACGTAGAGGGTGTCTATGAGAAATGGAATGGATTTTGCTCAGAGGACCCTGTTGGAACTTGGTAATGCCTTTTCCTCCTTGGACAGTCCCCCATGCCCAGAAGGAGAAAATGTCCAGCAGCAGCTCCTTGACCGAGTTCCCCCTCCTGGCATTTGCAGACATGTGCGAGTGCAGCTCTTGCACTTCTCACTGCTCCTGGGCATCTACCTGGCTGCCCTCCTGGGCAATGCCCTCATCATCATGGCTGCAGTCTGCAACCACCTCCTCCGCACACCCGTGTACTCCTTCCTCCTCAGTCTATCTACCCATTCTGGACCTTGGCTCCATCTTCTCCACTCTCCCCAAGTCCACGGCCAGTTCCCTGTGCAACACGAAGGCCATTTCCCATTGGGGATGAGCTGCCCAAGTCTTTCTTTCTCTTTTTCTCATTTTCCGCAGGTATTCTCTTCTCACAGTTATGGTCTTTGACTGCTCTACGGCCATCTGCCAACCCCTGCGCTCTGAGACACTCAGGGACAAGAGGGCTTGCATCAAAACTGCAGCAGCTGCCTGGGGCACCACTTTTGTCTAGGCTGCAGTACACACTGCTAATACGTTTTCAATACCATTCATACCAATGCCGTGGACCAGTTTTTCCGTGAAATTCCCCAGCTTCTCAAGCAAGGAGCAAGTCTGAGCAGGAAAGCTCAGACTCCTACGTCAGGGAAGGTGGGGTTCTTGTGGGGTTCTTAGTCTTTGCTTAGCTTTGGGTTTGTTTTGTTTTGTTTTACATTGTTCTGTTCTATGTGCAGCTCTTCAAGGCTGTTCTGAGGATCCCCTCTGGGCGGGGACAGCACAGAGCCTTTTCCACATGCCTCCCTCACCTTGCTGTGGTCTCCCTGTTTATCAGAAGTGCAGTGTTTGCCTACGCGAAGCCCCACTCTGTCTCCTCCCCATCCCTGGATGTGGTGGTGGCAGTTCTGTACTCAGTGGTGCCTCCAGCAATGAACACTCTCATCTACAGCATGAGGAACGAGGAAGTCAGAGATGCACTGGGAAAACTTATATCACAAATTTTATTTCAGCAGCCATAACCTGCCCTCCTCTTCCCACTCATAAGTCCCAGGGTATTTGAGGCCAGGTCTCCTCCCCTTTCCTCTCTTCCTTGCTTCCTTGTCTCCTTCCATCCTTCCCTCCCTCCCTCCCTCCCTCTCTTTCTTTCTTTCTCCGGTATTCACGTTCAAAGACAAATGTTTGGATTCATTCCACTTTTCCTCAGGCATCTATCTACCTCTTGAAGTTGACCCAGAGGCCTTGTGTGAGCAAGGAGTCAGTGCTACCCTGTCAGCAGGAGAGGGAGGAATCTGCAGAGGCTGTTCCTCGGAGCTGCCTTGGGTGCCTTTACTGGAACGAGCAGAATTTCCCTCTGGCAGTATTTGTTGTAGCACTGATACCGAGGGAGCTCAGGGTGACAGAATCAGGCTCAGACATGTGGAAGACTGGTAGGAGCAAGGTATGAGGAATGCCAGGGTCCACATGTCCTTTAGGATTTCTTAGCTCCTCTGTTGACAGTAGGGATGTGTCCTGGCACATCTCTTCTGTGGTGGAGGAAGCAAGCTGTCCTTGTGCTCTGATGCCTTTCTTCTGCACTGTACCAGTACTCAGAGCTGCTTTGAGGAGAACAGCAGTTCCAGCCTGGGCTCTCCCCTCCCACAAAGAGCAGCATGTCTCTGGAGCCAAAGCAGCAGCACCAGTGTGCAGAGGAGATGCAGAGAGGGAAAGTCCAGCCACAGCATGCAGGAACAGTCCTAGTGCCTGTCAGGAAAGTCCCCTCACTGCCATGGCAGGCACTTCCTTACCACAGTAGTTGAGTCTGAACTGCTGCTTTCCTGGAGCTACGGTCATTTCCTGACCTTCCTCTCGAGCTCTTGTGTGCGCATAAGGCCAAAATGCTACTGTAACATTGCATGTACTGCTGTGTCTATGTGTTCAGGACCAGACAATGTGCACCTCTGGGCCGGAGCTGGCCTCCATAACAGCAGCGCTGTAATAAAATGGTCGGTGCTGATTCCAGTGCCAAAGGGTGGGCTTTTCTTCCAAAGCTGGAGTCAGGAGCAGGACCAAGGGACTGCAGCTCTAAAAGGCCTGCTGCTTTGTTTGGGTTCTGCCTGGGCTCAGCAGGACGAGATCAGAGCCGCAGCGTGATCTCAAAGAGTGAGGGCTGCATTTAGCACTCACTGGTCGGTCAGCGGCCAGTGCCAGTGGAGATGGTGAATGGTCTTCTTGCAGTTACCTGCCTGCGGCTGTCCCACATGTAACAGGGCTAATGGCAGATGCCCAGCCTTATGGAGGGGAATCTGGACATCATCAGGAGAGCTCAGGGAGTCTGCGGGGACACCATGTGCCTAGTGGTGGGTAAGGATTTGGAGCCTCACAAAAAGAGAGACCCTTCAAGTTGAACTCACTCAGAGGTAAAGTGTGAAATGTAGCTATCCACAGGTAAGCCAGGGCTCTGCAACCCCAGGGGAGGCAGTGAGGACCAAAGAGACGCAAGGAAGAGAGACTGGAGAGTCATTTGTGTCACGCTGAATGAAATGCTTCAGGCTGGATCTGGCTGCACACCCAAGCACACCTCAGGCCATTGGAAATGCCCCATGATCCTTTCAAGTATCATCCTCAGCCACAGAGCCAGTGGAAGGTGGCAGAGTATTTGTGAGTCCCTTCCAGCTGGGTCTGCTCCCTGCCCTCACCATCACTGCCAGTGCAAGTCACCCCTTCACCTGGGGCACTACAAACATGGGGCTGTTGCAGGGAGCACATGGCAGGGGGTCCAGGAGCAGCATGGATGTCAGGCCAGCATGGATGCACTTCCCTGGGGAAAGCCTCTGTGTGCAGCAGTGACCTTCCTGGAGAAGAGCAGAGGATTGTGTGCGTGTGCATGTGGTGAGAAAGAATGAGAAAGAGTAATCGGCGAGAAATCAGCAGTTTCTGCAGGTGCCAGCTCAGGGCAGTCTGCTCTGTCGCTGGGCAGCAGAAGCTGCCCGAGGAATCCCAAGGCCAGGACTCCTGTGCCCTTCTTGTTGTCTTTGACACCCGTTGCCAGATTAAACTGCCCGGGTCTGTGACCCACAGGAAAATAAAGCTTAGGTGGCCACAGCTGCTGGGCATGGTGCCAGCCCCAGAGCATGCCTGTGTCCCTGCCCTGCTCGTCCCCAAACCCCTGCGGTGCCCACCACAGGTGGGAGACAGAGCAGGCAGCCAGGCTGTCCGCATCACTTGTGCAGGAGATGGTGGCTGTGAAGCCGGTAGGACAGAGAAGATCTCAGTGGGGATGAGGGTGGCGGTCTGAGCCCCCAAAGCCCAGCAGTCTTGCCCACACCAATGCATGGCCCTGCTGTGCGTTGACCTGCAGGAGGAGCAGATATCCGCTAGGAACATGATTGCCTCATGGGCCTCTCGTAGTTCCCTGACACATCTGCCATTTCGTACATAGCGGTGGGACTCGGGCGGTGCTTAGCACAGCCCTCTGGAACTTGCAGCGCCCTCTGGAAGAGCCCTGCACAAGCCTGGGGTGTAGTGCAGCCCTGCGGCTTGGTGTCTAGGTGGCGGTGTGTAGACAGCGCTGGATGGGGCTGAGGCGTGTGCAACCCTCGGCTGCCCCTTGTGCTCCAGCAGCCACATGCAGGCACAGCAGTGCTGTCAGAGAAGGGCAGTGAGGTCAGAGAAGAGCAGGCATGTCACAATAGCCTGGGGCGGGACGAGGTGGGGTGGGGTGGGGGCAGGCAGTCAGCTTCAGGTGAGGTGGGCTGACATCACAGTGGGGCACATCAGCATCCTTGGCACTTGGGCCACAGAGCTGCCTGCGGCTCCTGGAGGAAGGGTGCTCTCGGGCTGAGGGCGTGAAGCTCATTTGGCCCAAAGGAGCTGGAGGCCCCTTGGCCTGCAGTGCATGCTGGGCCCCATGGAGCTGGAGGACTTGCAGCTCTCCTTGCAGTGCCACCAGGATGAACGCCGGGAGCTGCTGGAGAAGCTGCTGGAGCTGGAGCAGGCTTGCGGGCTTCTGCGAGCAGCCAGCTGCCAGCTGGAAGACGGGTGTGCATGGCTGCGTGCTGCTTGGGGCTGAGACTCAGGTCGCGGGGGCTGTGCGCAGCACCTGCACGCCTGGGCCCTTGATGGGGCTTCCTGCGGGGCTGGGTGGAGGTGGGGGGCCCTGCCACCAGTCCTGGAGGGCTCTGTGCACTCCCTGCCTGCCTGGGTGCCTCATCTCTGCCCTGGGGGTCTGCACTCAGCAGTCTCCCATCCCCTCAATCCTGCAGGCTGCAGTGCTCCGGGGAGGTGCCTGAGGAGCCCCATGTGGGGCTGAGGGAGGAGCTCGGTGCCCTCCTGGGCTGCCTGAAGGAGAGCGAGCGTGAGGCAGCTGCAACGCAGGAGCAGCTCAGGTGCTTGGTAGGTGTTGGCGATGCCCGGGCATGTGCAGAGGGGGCTCCAAGCCCTGCTCTCCACCACTGTCCCCATGCCTGCAGGAGAGGGAGAAAGAGGAGCTGCGCACCACCCTGCAGGAGCTCACCACTGAGGTACCGAGACCCCCATGCCCACACCTGCTTGGACACACCTCTGGCTGCCCCATGAGCACCCCACGGTTGGCACTCACCCCTGTCTCATCTCCGCAGCGCCTGACCCTGGCAGCGCAGCATGCCCAGAGCTCCCAGCAGCTGGAGAGCACCGGAGAAGTCCTCACGCAGCTCCAGGTGAGGCAGATGCTCTGCTCCGCACCTGGCCCCCAGGCCTGCTGCTCTTGTGGGTCTGACAGGCACCATGACAGAAGGGTTGGGGGTGGGCATGTTGGGGCACCCGCAGGGTGCCTGGAATGGCGGGGGGACCCTGATGTGGGTCTGCAGGCTCCCCAGAAGGGTTGTGGGGGAGCAAAGTGGGTTGGGGAACCCTCCCGGGTGTCTGGGCACATCATGTGTGACAGGCACCCTGATGGGGGCGGGCAGCTGTGTGGTTTGGGGACGCCCGGTCTCAGCCAGGGCATTGGGCCTTGAGCCCATGCTGGTTTCATGCTGCTCCTCCAGCCGCCCCCACTGAGATGCTCTCGCTGCCTCTTCTCTCCCAGGCAGAGCTGACTGAGGTGAAGGCAGAGGGAGATGCAGCCCTGAAGGAGCTCCACCAGGTCTGTGACCCACATGAAAATACCGCTTAGGTGGGCAGAGCTGCTGCATGTGGTGCCAGCTCCCAAGGATGCCAGTGTCCCTGCCTCCCGGGCCCTGGCTGGCCTCACAGTGCCCTGGAGACTGACTGCGGATCCCCAGGCCCACCTGGGCCCCTTGTAATGCGCCCCCGTTGCTTTGCAGGAGAAGCAGTCAGCAGTCAAGCTGGCAGAGGCCCTGCAGGAGCAGGCCGAGATCGAGAAGGTACTAGGCACAGGAGGCACGGTGGCACAAGGTCTTTGTATGGGGAAAGCCCCCTCAGAGCGGGCACGGGAGTGGACTACTAACCAGGGCCCTTCCTTTGCGCAGGTCCTGAGGAAAGAACACAGGCACCTCAGGGAGAGACGCAAGGGTCTGCAACGGCAAACAGCTGGGTGAGTGGTGACAGGCACCCGAGCCCAACCTGTGGGGGTGGAGCTCTGTGCAGCTCCCAGGGATCTGTGTCCCCAGGGCCGGCTTGGCAAGGTCTGTGCCAATGTTGGACAACAGAGCCGCTGATCTAATACTCCTCTGATGACATCTAAGCTGCTCCCAAGCCCACTAGAATGCCTCTGGAGCACTCCCAACTGCCTGCATGGCTCTAAATCACCTCTAAACAGCAGTCGACCACTCGCGCAAGCTCTAAAATCCTTTAAGGAGTGCTGAGCAGCTCTGCACAGCCCTAAGTGGCTCTAGGACACCTTTCAGCTTTCCCTTCCCTTCTCTGAAGAGCCCGTTGCCTTTTGCAAAGCAGCTCATGAAAAAAAAAAAAAAAAGAAAAGAAAAAAAAAATCCCCAAACGCCGCTTGGCTCTTTGAAGCAGCTCTGAAGAGCTCCAAGCCTCTCCTAAATGCCCTTGGAGCCTGAGGCGGGAAGGGAGTAGAGGGCAGGGTCTTTTCAATGCTGGCACCCTGCGGCGCCTTGCCTCAGCCCCAGCAGAGCCTGCCCAGCACCTTGGCTCCCTGTTCGCCATGTGGCGGTCCCAGTGCTGAGCGAGCTCTCTCCTCACAGCCCAAACACCTGCGGTGCCCACAACAGGCGGAAGACGGAGCAGGCCGCCAGGCTGTCCACGTCCCTTATGCAGGAGATGGTGGCTGTGAAGCTGGTAGGTCAGAGAAGCCCGATGCGAGACTTGGGGAAGAGAGGGTCTGCAGGGTAGCCATCGGCTTTGGGGGCGCTGATATCAGTGGGGATGAGGGCGGGGGTCTGAGCCCCCAAGGCCCAACAGTCTTGCCCACACCAATGCATGTCCCTGCTGTGCATTGACCTGCAGGAGGAGCAGCTGGTGGCAAAGAGGCGTGGGATCAGTTTTTGGCTGCAGTGAGTTGCCCTGTGGGGCTCGGCGTGCCAGGGCTTATTTGTGGGTGGTGGGATGTCCGGGCTAGTGGTCCCAAGGCATCCGTCAGCTTTTAGCTTCTCAGCACTGACTTTGCTCAGGATCCCTTTTGCCTGGGTTGTGGGGTGGTGCTTGTTTGTGGGCCCAGCAGGGAGATGAAGAGCAGATCTGAGCTGCCGGGGCCCTTAACCTGAGGCCCAGGAGCGGGGCAGGGGGTGGTGTGGCCAGCATGATGCAGGGTGCCAGTGCTGGCCTGGCGGTGTCTGCAGATGATGTCTGGAAAGAGATGAGGCAGATTTTTCCCGTCCTGTGTCTTAATCTTCTCCTGGCCTGCAGGAGGCAGTTTCTGCTCCTTGCCTGCCTGCAGCTGGTGTTGCTGCTCTGCCTGGTCCTGCTCAAGAGCGACAGCGTCAGCTGGGACCTGCCGTGCAGGCTGGCGTCCGCCTTTGGGAGCTGCCCAGCACGGCCGCCACCCTTCTGATACGCCTGGCCTTGCACCGTGTGGGGTAGAGAGCGACAGGAAGACTGGGCGCCGTGCAGACAGGCAAACATCCGACTGTACAGCACCACCCTTTTCCGGGGGCACCACTGCGCACATCTGGAATGGCATGTGCAGGCACACTGTGTGTCCAGCCGCGACTACACCTTGCTGTGGGGGATGTTTGCCTGCTGAATACTTGCCACTAAGCTCACCCTCTCTTTAACAATATAAAGGACAACTGAGAACCCCGACTCCTCAGTCTGTGATTTTTCCTTGGAAAGAGACTGACTTGGTCAAGGAATTTCAGGTGGCTGATACAGCACTGACGGCTGGTGCCAGTGCGATGCTATGATTGTCCAAACTCCGTTTTTCAACTGTAGCTTAAAAGTTGCCATTACTTGTTAATATGTCTGTCAATAGACTTACCTGCCTCTAGCAAAGACTTACCCTGGCCAAGAAACACTCTAACACCCTGCTCTGCTCACTTACCCTGGCCAAGAAACACTCTAACACCCTGCTCTGCTCTTCCTGGGAAATGAAATGTGACCTGTAGTTACCTGGAAGTGTGCTGAACAAGTGATGCTGTGTTCAGTGACTTTCAACTCTTCCTGTCGTATGCATTACTCTACCTCAAACACTCCATGCTTCAGATCTTTTCCGAAAGCAAGGTATTCATTCACAACTTCTAGCTTTGAAACCAGCCTTCAGAAAGGAGATGAAAAGGGAGAACAAGTTTTTCCCAGATTCCTCGTAAACGCAGTACGTAAAGTTGAGTACACTCTTTTTTGCTGCAAAGAAATGAAAAACGGAAAGGTGAAATCTGTCAATAATTCGGTATATCGAACCACACCGAGAAGGCAGAGGCCCTCAGTGCTTTCTTTGCCTGGGTTTTTACCGGTAAAAATTTCCCTCAGGGGACATAGACAGAGCTGGCGGGTGAGGGGTGAGTGTGTGTGCTACCTCCTGTCCCATTCGGCACCACCCCCGCCACCACCCCCCCCATTAATTGTCTGTGGGATTTCAGCAAGAAGACATGTAGAGAGAGAGGGATTGAGGGAGGAGTTAGTGATGGGATGAAGACAGAAATCGCAGAAAGGGCCTGGGTGAGACTGGGAGCAGAGGGGAGCATTTGGAGGAAACACTGCTGCTGGAGTTATGAACGGCACTGAAGAGTGAGGCTGTGGGGCAGGAGAGATGGCAGGAGGAGCAGAGGCCCAGGTCGTCTCATCTCTGTTTCCAGGTGTGAGTTCTCCCGGCTCTTCTGTCCGTCCAGCTCAGCCCCCCTGCCATGGCATGGTATAGATCATGTTGCGGACCCATCTGGCAGAGAAGGGGAAGTTCCACAGGGGATAGGAACCCTGGGAGCTGCTCTGTGAGCAGCACCAGGCATCTGACTCAGGGGCCTACAGGGTCCTGAGGGGATGCCTCTGAAGGGACAGAGTTATGTACCTCGTAAGCCGGAGGCCAAGGGCTGGATGATCACGTCAGGGGTGATGTCTTCTGCCTTGGTGTCCCTGTGCCAACCCTGCCCTCTGTTCCCAAGCTCTGGGAGATGTTGGGCGCCTTCTCTGAGGCCATGTGATCTCCACTGCAGTCCGATGTGGGAGAAGTAGGCAAGGTTTGGTCCCTCAGGTTGGTGTGGGTCACCGCTGAAAAGTAGCCCATCAGAAGGGCCCGCTCCCACTGTGACACAGGGCTGGAGGCATGCAGTAGGCAGGCCAGCAGTCGCTGCAATGCTGGGGCTGCAGAGTCTGTGGCGAGAGCAGCCCAATCCTGGACTCAGGAGAGAAGCTTCCTCCTCACCAGCTCTGCCCATACCAGCCCTGGGGACAGCTCTTCTCTGCCTGCCCCCTTCTACACCCCTGCGTTGTAAGCAAGGGGGTGAGGGCAGCGACTGTCCTGGGACAGCTCTGCAAGGCGGTTTGACACTGCCTTTGTCCCTCGGCAGCAGAATGAGTCACATGCCTTCCTCCCCACAAGTCCCTGCTCTGCGGTCTCCCCTCCGCTCCTCCTTTCTCCAGGCTCCTCGTCAGAGGGCTTCGTGGCAAAGCTGCAGTCTGACCTGGGGACAGCAGCAGGTAATGGAGGGGCAGGCAGAGTAAGGGGCTTGATCTTTCCTCCCATTAGATGTGTGACAGTGGTGTCATCACCTGCGCTGAGGAGGAAATCACCCTCTGCCTCCTCCCCTTGTTTGGCTGCGGAGGGAAACTCCTTCCAGACTCTGACCATGACCCTTTAATCATCCTCTGGAGCCAGCCTTCACCAGGCAGCCACAGTGACCACGTGTCATAGCAGGCAGCAGAAGACATCTGGGGCAGTGCTGCTGTTCGTGGGCCCTGGGGGCTGTGCTGGCAGAGATGTTCAGGAAATCCTTGGATGCCACCCCCACCCCAGGCCTCCAGCACTCCCTGAGCAGTCTGACCTTGCTGCTCCTTTTCTGCAGATCCACACAGCTGTGTGCCCGGGAGCCAGACACACTGCCAGGACCCTGCAGGGTCCTAGTTGCTCCATGCTAGAGGAACTGAACAGCAAGAACACAAAGCAAGTTTGCTCTCCAGGGGAAACAAGGTCTTACTCCTTGCTGCAGATCGGGGACAAGCGTCAAGGCTGAGAGTGCTGAAACTTGCCCCTCTCTTGTCAGTCTGTGCAGAGCACTCCTTCCAAGCCGGCAGTTGTGTTGGTGCCCAAATTACTCTTTCTCCTCCTCCTATTTCCGAACAGAGCTAGTGCTTTTCCTAGCCCCTCTCTTTTGGCATAATACCCTGAAATGTCCATATTCAGGACTAATGTACAGGACACTTAGGTTCATCGGCCAGTTCCTGGCACGCGGAAACTGGGCATTTGTTGCACACACTCCTCCTTCCCTGTTGTCATATCAAGATGTCTCCCTTATGAACCCCATTTGTTTCCCCAGTCTTACCTTTTCGCAAGCCCACACTGGAGATTTCAGCCCACTTTTCACACGGTTCAACCTGCCCACGATCGCTCATTACGAGATCGCTCATTACTAGGGCTCCTTACTAGAAGCACCTCTCGGGGACATTTGGGGCTTTGAGAGCTGTACGGAGCAGGCAGAGGGGAGACATGCCCATGTGAGCTGGTGGATTGGACTCACTTTGTGTTCAGTGGAGCCAAAAGAAACTTCCAGAGCAGAGAAGTGTTTTGTTTGAGGACTGACTTGTCTCCCCAGTGAAGATGCAGTCACACAGAGAAGAGCCTGGCAGTTGGTCTGGGTGCTATTTTCATCTCTCGGAAGTAAATGGAGAGTATTCCCACTGGCTCACTAGACCAAATCCCCTTCACTCAGCTCAGGGCATCCGGTCCCTGTAACCCCCACCAAATACCTGCCCTACAAGAGGATTAATGGGCGGGCGGCCCCTGTTCCTTATGGCACGCTCAAACAGCATAAGCCAGAGCTCAGTCAAAGGAGCTGACCAAAGGCCCTGCTGGTAAGGAGAAAGGAAACGTAGAGGGTGTCTATGAGAAATGGAATGGATTTTGCTCAGAGGACCCTGTTGGAACTTGGTAATGCCTTTTCCTCCTTGGACAGTCCCCCATGCCCAGAAGGAGAAAATGTCCAGCAGCAGCTCCTTGACCGAGTTCCCCCTCCTGGCATTTGCAGACATGTGCGAGTGCAGCTCTTGCACTTCTCACTGCTCCTGGGCATCTACCTGGCTGCCCTCCTGGGCAATGCCCTCATCATCATGGCTGCAGTCTGCAACCACCTCCTCCGCACACCCGTGTACTCCTTCCTCCTCAGTCTATCTACCCATTCTGGACCTTGGCTCCATCTTCTCCACTCTCCCCAAGTCCACGGCCAGTTCCCTGTGCAACACGAAGGCCATTTCCCATTGGGGATGAGCTGCCCAAGTCTTTCTTTCTCTTTTTCTCATTTTCCGCAGGTATTCTCTTCTCACAGTTATGGTCTTTGACTGCTCTACGGCCATCTGCCAACCCCTGCGCTCTGAGACACTCAGGGACAAGAGGGCTTGCATCAAAACTGCAGCAGCTGCCTGGGGCACCACTTTTGTCTAGGCTGCAGTACACACTGCTAATACGTTTTCAATACCATTCATACCAATGCTGTGGACCAGTTTTTCCGTGAAATTCCCCAGCTTCTCAAGCAAGGAGCAAGTCTGAGCAGGAAAGCTCAGACTCCTACGTCAGGGAAGGTGGGGTTCTTGTGGGGTTCTTAGTCTTTGCTTAGCTTTGGGTTTGTTTTGTTTTGTTTTACATTGTTCTGTTCTATGTGCAGCTCTTCAAGGCTGTTCTGAGGATCCCCTCTGGGCGGGGACAGCACAGAGCCTTTTCCACATGCCTCCCTCACCTTGCTGTGGTCTCCCTGTTTATCAGAAGTGCAGTGTTTGCCTACGCGAAGCCCCACTCTGTCTCCTCCCCATCCCTGGATGTGGTGGTGGCAGTTCTGTACTCAGTGGTGCCTCCAGCAATGAACACTCTCATCTACAGCATGAGGAACGAGGAAGTCAGAGATGCACTGGGAAAACTTATATCACAAATTTTATTTCAGCAGCCATAACCTGCCCTCCTCTTCCCACTCATAAGTCCCAGGGTATTTGAGGCCAGGTCTCCTCCCCTTTCCTCTCTTCCTTGCTTCCTTGTCTCCTTCCATCCTTCCCTCCCTCCCTCCCTCCCTCTCTTTCTTTCTTTCTCCGGTATTCACGTTCAAAGACAAATGTTTGGATTCATTCCACTTTTCCTCAGGCATCTATCTACCTCTTGAAGTTGACCCAGAGGCCTTGTGTGAGCAAGGAGTCAGTGCTACCCTGTCAGCAGGAGAGGGAGGAATCTGCAGAGGCTGTTCCTCGGAGCTGCCTTGGGTGCCTTTACTGGAACGAGCAGAATTTCCCTCTGGCAGTATTTGTTGTAGCACTGATACCGAGGGAGCTCAGGGTGACAGAATCAGGCTCAGACATGTGGAAGACTGGTAGGAGCAAGGTATGAGGAATGCCAGGGTCCACATGTCCTTTAGGATTTCTTAGCTCCTCTGTTGACAGTAGGGATGTGTCCTGGCACATCTCTTCTGTGGTGGAGGAAGCAAGCTGTCCTTGTGCTCTGATGCCTTCCTTCTGCACTGTACCAGTACTCAGAGCTGCTTTGAGGAGAACAGCAGTTCCAGCCTGGGCTCTCCCCTCCCACAAAGAGCAGCATGTCTCTGGAGCCAAAGCAGCAGCACCAGTGTGCAGAGGAGATGCAGAGAGGGAAAGTCCAGCCACAGCATGCAGGAACAGTCCTAGTGCCTGTCAGGAAAGTCCCCTCACTGCCATGGCAGGCACTTCCTTACCACAGTAGTTGAGTCTGAACTGCTGCTTTCCTGGAGCTACGGTCATTTCCTGACCTTCCTCTCGAGCTCTTGTGTGCGCATAAGGCCAAAATGCTACTGTAACATTGCATGTACTGCTGTGTCTATGTGTTCAGGACCAGACAATGTGCACCTCTGGGCCGGAGCTGGCCTCCATAACAGCAGCGCTGTAATAAAATGGTCGGTGCTGATTCCAGTGCCAAAGGGTGGGCTTTTCTTCCAAAGCTGGAGTCAGGAGCAGGACCAAGGGACTGCAGCTCTAAAAGGCCTGCTGCTTTGTTTGGGTTCTGCCTGGGCTCAGCAGGACGAGATCAGAGCCGCAGCGTGATCTCAAAGAGTGAGGGCTGCATTTAGCACTCACTGGTCGGTCAGCGGCCAGTGCCAGTGGAGATGGTGAATGGTCTTCTTGCAGTTACCTGCCTGCGGCTGTCCCACATGTAACAGGGCTAATGGCAGATGCCCAGCCTTATGGAGGGGAATCTGGACATCATCAGGAGAGCTCAGGGAGTCTGCGGGGACACCATGTGCCTAGTGGTGGGTAAGGATTTGGAGCCTCACAAAAAGAGAGACCCTTCAAGTTGAACTCACTCAGAGGTAAAGTGTGAAATGTAGCTATCCACAGGTAAGCCAGGGCTCTGCAACCCCAGGGGAGGCAGTGAGGACCAAAGAGACGCAAGGAAGAGAGACTGGAGAGTCATTTGTGTCACGCTGAATGAAATGCTTCAGGCTGGATCTGGCTGCACACCCAAGCACACCTCAGGCCATTGGAAATGCCCCATGATCCTTTCAAGTATCATCCTCAGCCACAGAGCCAGTGGAAGGTGGCAGAGTATTTGTGAGTCCCTTCCAGCTGGGTCTGCTCCCTGCCCTCACCATCACTGCCAGTGCAAGTCACCCCTTCACCTGGGGCACTACAAACATGGGGCTGTTGCAGGGAGCACATGGCAGGGGGTCCAGGAGCAGCATGGATGTCAGGCCAGCATGGATGCACTTCCCTGGGGAAAGCCTCTGTGTGCAGCAGTGACCTTCCTGGAGAAGAGCAGAGGATTGTGTGCGTGTGCATGTGGTGAGAAAGAATGAGAAAGAGTAATCGGCGAGAAATCAGCAGTTTCTGCAGGTGCCAGCTCAGGGCAGTCTGCTCTGTCGCTGGGCAGCAGAAGCTGCCCGAGGAATCCCAAGGCCAGGACTCCTGTGCCCTTCTTGTTGTCTTTGACACCCGTTGCCAGATTAAACTGCCCGGGTCTGTGACCCACAGGAAAATAAAGCTTAGGTGGCCACAGCTGCTGGGCATGGTGCCAGCCCCAGAGCATGCCTGTGTCCCTGCCCTGCTCGTCCCCAAACCCCTGCGGTGCCCACCACAGGTGGGAGACAGAGCAGGCAGCCAGGCTGTCCGCATCACTTGTGCAGGAGATGGTGGCTGTGAAGCCGGTAGGACAGAGAAGATCTCAGTGGGGATGAGGGTGGCGGTCTGAGCCCCCAAAGCCCAGCAGTCTTGCCCACACCAATGCATGGCCCTGCTGTGCGTTGACCTGCAGGAGGAGCAGATATCCGCTAGGAACATGATTGCCTCATGGGCCTCTCGTAGTTCCCTGACACATCTGCCATTTCGTACATAGCGGTGGGACTCGGGCGGTGCTTAGCACAGCCCTCTGGAACTTGCAGCGCCCTCTGGAAGAGCCCTGCGCAAGCCTGGGGTGTAGTGCAGCCCTGCGGCTTGGTGTCTAGGTGGCGGTGTGTAGACAGCGCTGGATGGGGCTGAGGCGTGTGCAACCCTCGGCTGCCCCTTGTGCTCCAGCAGCCACATGCAGGCACAGCAGTGCTGTCAGAGAAGGGCAGTGAGGTCAGAGAAGAGCAGGCATGTCACAATAGCCTGGGGCGGGACGAGGTGGGGTGGGGTGGGGGCAGGCAGTCAGCTTCAGGTGAGGTGGGCTGACATCACAGTGGGGCACATCAGCATCCTTGGCACTTGGGCCACAGAGCTGCCTGCGGCTCCTGGAGGAAGGGTGCTCTCGGGCTGAGGGCGTGAAGCTCATTTGGCCCAAAGGAGCTGGAGGCCCCTTGGCCTGCAGTGCATGCTGGGCCCCATGGAGCTGGAGGACTTGCAGCTCTCCTTGCAGTGCCACCAGGATGAACGCCGGGAGCTGCTGGAGAAGCTGCTGGAGCTGGAGCAGGCTTGCGGGCTTCTGCGAGCAGCCAGCTGCCAGCTGGAAGACGGGTGTGCATGGCTGCGTGCTGCTTGGGGCTGAGACTCAGGTCGCGGGGGCTGTGCGCAGCACCTGCACGCCTGGGCCCTTGATGGGGCTTCCTGCGGGGCTGGGTGGAGGTGGGGGGCCCTGCCACCAGTCCTGGAGGGCTCTGTGCACTCCCTGCCTGCCTGGGTGCCTCATCTCTGCCCTGGGGGTCTGCACTCAGCAGTCTCCCATCCCCTCAATCCTGCAGGCTGCAGTGCTCCGGGGAGGTGCCTGAGGAGCCCCATGTGGGGCTGAGGGAGGAGCTCGGTGCCCTCCTGGGCTGCCTGAAGGAGAGCGAGCGTGAGGCAGCTGCAACGCAGGAGCAGCTCAGGTGCTTGGTAGGTGTTGGCGATGCCCGGGCATGTGCAGAGGGGGCTCCAAGCCCTGCTCTCCACCACTGTCCCCATGCCTGCAGGAGAGGGAGAAAGAGGAGCTGCGCACCACCCTGCAGGAGCTCACCACTGAGGTACCGAGACCCCCATGCCCACACCTGCTTGGACACACCTCTGGCTGCCCCATGAGCACCCCACGGTTGGCACTCACCCCTGTCTCATCTCCGCAGCGCCTGACCCTGGCAGCGCAGCATGCCCAGAGCTCCCAGCAGCTGGAGAGCACCGGAGAAGTCCTCACGCAGCTCCAGGTGAGGCAGATGCTCTGCTCCGCACCTGGCCCCCAGGCCTGCTGCTCTTGTGGGTCTGACAGGCACCATGACAGAAGGGTTGGGGGTGGGCATGTTGGGGCACCCGCAGGGTGCCTGGAATGGCGGGGGGACCCTGATGTGGGTCTGCAGGCTCCCCAGAAGGGTTGTGGGGGAGCAAAGTGGGTTGGGGAACCCTCCCGGGTGTCTGGGCACATCATGTGTGACAGGCACCCTGATGGGGGCGGGCAGCTGTGTGGTTTGGGGACGCCCGGTCTCAGCCAGGGCATTGGGCCTTGAGCCCATGCTGGTTTCATGCTGCTCCTCCAGCCGCCCCCACTGAGATGCTCTCGCTGCCTCTTCTCTCCCAGGCAGAGCTGACTGAGGTGAAGGCAGAGGGAGATGCAGCCCTGAAGGAGCTCCACCAGGTCTGTGACCCACATGAAAATACCGCTTAGGTGGGCAGAGCTGCTGCATGTGGTGCCAGCTCCCAAGGATGCCAGTGTCCCTGCCTCCCGGGCCCTGGCTGGCCTCACAGTGCCCTGGAGACTGACTGCGGATCCCCAGGCCCACCTGGGCCCCTTGTAATGCGCCCCCGTTGCTTTGCAGGAGAAGCAGTCAGCAGTCAAGCTGGCAGAGGCCCTGCAGGAGCAGGCCGAGATCGAGAAGGTACTAGGCACAGGAGGCACGGTGGCACAAGGTCTTTGTATGGGGAAAGCCCCCTCAGAGCGGGCACGGGAGTGGACTACTAACCAGGGCCCTTCCTTTGCGCAGGTCCTGAGGAAAGAACACAGGCACCTCAGGGAGAGACGCAAGGGTCTGCAACGGCAAACAGCTGGGTGAGTGGTGACAGGCACCCGAGCCCAACCTGTGGGGGTGGAGCTCTGTGCAGCTCCCAGGGATCTGTGTCCCCAGGGCCGGCTTGGCAAGGTCTGTGCCAATGTTGGACAACAGAGCCGCTGATCTAATACTCCTCTGATGACATCTAAGCTGCTCCCAAGCCCACTAGAATGCCTCTGGAGCACTCCCAACTGCCTGCATGGCTCTAAATCACCTCTAAACAGCAGTCGACCACTCGCGCAAGCTCTAAAATCCTTTAAGGAGTGCTGAGCAGCTCTGCACAGCCCTAAGTGGCTCTAGGACACCTTTCAGCTTTCCCTTCCCTTCTCTGAAGAGCCCGTTGCCTTTTGCAAAGCAGCTCATGAAAAAAAAAAAAAAAAGAAAAGAAAAAAAAAATCCCCAAACGCCGCTTGGCTCTTTGAAGCAGCTCTGAAGAGCTCCAAGCCTCTCCTAAATGCCCTTGGAGCCTGAGGCGGGAAGGGAGTAGAGGGCAGGGTCTTTTCAATGCTGGCACCCTGCGGCGCCTTGCCTCAGCCCCAGCAGAGCCTGCCCAGCACCTTGGCTCCCTGTTCGCCATGTGGCGGTCCCAGTGCTGAGCGAGCTCTCTCCTCACAGCCCAAACACCTGCGGTGCCCACAACAGGCGGAAGACGGAGCAGGCCGCCAGGCTGTCCACGTCCCTTATGCAGGAGATGGTGGCTGTGAAGCTGGTAGGTCAGAGAAGCCCGATGCGAGACTTGGGGAAGAGAGGGTCTGCAGGGTAGCCATCGGCTTTGGGGGCGCTGATATCAGTGGGGATGAGGGCGGGGGTCTGAGCCCCCAAGGCCCAACAGTCTTGCCCACACCAATGCATGTCCCTGCTGTGCATTGACCTGCAGGAGGAGCAGCTGGTGGCAAAGAGGCGTGGGATCAGTTTTTGGCTGCAGTGAGTTGCCCTGTGGGGCTCGGCGTGCCAGGGCTTATTTGTGGGTGGTGGGATGTCCGGGCTAGTGGTCCCAAGGCATCCGTCAGCTTTTAGCTTCTCAGCACTGACTTTGCTCAGGATCCCTTTTGCCTGGGTTGTGGGGTGGTGCTTGTTTGTGGGCCCAGCAGGGAGATGAAGAGCAGATCTGAGCTGCCGGGGCCCTTAACCTGAGGCCCAGGAGCGGGGCAGGGGGTGGTGTGGCCAGCATGATGCAGGGTGCCAGTGCTGGCCTGGCGGTGTCTGCAGATGATGTCTGGAAAGAGATGAGGCAGATTTTTCCCGTCCTGTGTCTTAATCTTCTCCTGGCCTGCAGGAGGCAGTTTCTGCTCCTTGCCTGCCTGCAGCTGGTGTTGCTGCTCTGCCTGGTCCTGCTCAAGAGCGACAGCGTCAGCTGGGACCTGCCGTGCAGGCTGGCGTCCGCCTTTGGGAGCTGCCCAGCACGGCCGCCACCCTTCTGATACGCCTGGCCTTGCACCGTGTGGGGTAGAGAGCGACAGGAAGACTGGGCGCCGTGCAGACAGGCAAACATCCGACTGTACAGCACCACCCTTTTCCGGGGGCACCACTGCGCACATCTGGAATGGCATGTGCAGGCACACTGTGTGTCCAGCCGCGACTACACCTTGCTGTGGGGGATGTTTGCCTGCTGAATACTTGCCACTAAGCTCACCCTCTCTTTAACAATATAAAGGACAACTGAGAACCCCGACTCCTCAGTCTGTGATTTTTCCTTGGAAAGAGACTGACTTGGTCAAGGAATTTCAGGTGGCTGATACAGCACTGACGGCTGGTGCCAGTGCGATGCTATGATTGTCCAAACTCCGTTTTTCAACTGTAGCTTAAAAGTTGCCATTACTTGTTAATATGTCTGTCAATAGACTTACCTGCCTCTAGCAAAGACTTACCCTGGCCAAGAAACACTCTAACACCCTGCTCTGCTCACTTACCCTGGCCAAGAAACACTCTAACACCCTGCTCTGCTCTTCCTGGGAAATGAAATGTGACCTGTAGTTACCTGGAAGTGTGCTGAACAAGTGATGCTGTGTTCAGTGACTTTCAACTCTTCCTGTCGTATGCATTACTCTACCTCAAACACTCCATGCTTCAGATCTTTTCCGAAAGCAAGGTATTCATTCACAACTTCTAGCTTTGAAACCAGCCTTCAGAAAGGAGATGAAAAGGGAGAACAAGTTTTTCCCAGATTCCTCGTAAACGCAGTACGTAAAGTTGAGTACACTCTTTTTTGCTGCAAAGAAATGAAAAACGGAAAGGTGAAATCTGTCAATAATTCGGTATATCGAACCACACCGAGAAGGCAGAGGCCCTCAGTGCTTTCTTTGCCTGGGTTTTTACCGGTAAAAATTTCCCTCAGGGGACATAGACAGAGCTGGCGGGTGAGGGGTGAGTGTGTGTGCTACCTCCTGTCCCATTCGGCACCACCCCCGCCACCACCCCCCCCATTAATTGTCTGTGGGATTTCAGCAAGAAGACATGTAGAGAGAGAGGGATTGAGGGAGGAGTTAGTGATGGGATGAAGACAGAAATCGCAGAAAGGGCCTGGGTGAGACTGGGAGCAGAGGGGAGCATTTGGAGGAAACACTGCTGCTGGAGTTATGAACGGCACTGAAGAGTGAGGCTGTGGGGCAGGAGAGATGGCAGGAGGAGCAGAGGCCCAGGTCGTCTCATCTCTGTTTCCAGGTGTGAGTTCTCCCGGCTCTTCTGTCCGTCCAGCTCAGCCCCCCTGCCATGGCATGGTATAGATCATGTTGCGGACCCATCTGGCAGAGAAGGGGAAGTTCCACAGGGGATAGGAACCCTGGGAGCTGCTCTGTGAGCAGCACCAGGCATCTGACTCAGGGGCCTACAGGGTCCTGAGGGGATGCCTCTGAAGGGACAGAGTTATGTACCTCGTAAGCCGGAGGCCAAGGGCTGGATGATCACGTCAGGGGTGATGTCTTCTGCCTTGGTGTCCCTGTGCCAACCCTGCCCTCTGTTCCCAAGCTCTGGGAGATGTTGGGCGCCTTCTCTGAGGCCATGTGATCTCCACTGCAGTCCGATGTGGGAGAAGTAGGCAAGGTTTGGTCCCTCAGGTTGGTGTGGGTCACCGCTGAAAAGTAGCCCATCAGAAGGGCCCGCTCCCACTGTGACACAGGGCTGGAGGCATGCAGTAGGCAGGCCAGCAGTCGCTGCAATGCTGGGGCTGCAGAGTCTGTGGCGAGAGCAGCCCAATCCTGGACTCAGGAGAGAAGCTTCCTCCTCACCAGCTCTGCCCATACCAGCCCTGGGGACAGCTCTTCTCTGCCTGCCCCCTTCTACACCCCTGCGTTGTAAGCAAGGGGGTGAGGGCAGCGACTGTCCTGGGACAGCTCTGTTACAGGTAAACGCGACAAATTGACAACCACTCGGGCCGGGTTGCATAAATTCCAATTTAATAAAATAATTGAGCAAGTTACAAGTAAGCAAAACAGCGCTGGGCGGCCGGGGAGTCTCCTGCTCCACCAACGGCGCGCGCGATCCCCCCCTCACAGTCTCCTTATATGCGATTCCAGCCCCGGGTATATGTGGCACTTCCTGTAACTTCTGCGGTTGCGCCGGCTGTTGCTAGGGGGTCTTCTTCAGCCCTCTGCATTGTGAGTGGTGACCCTCAGGTCACGCATATATTTTACAACTTTCGAAGTCGTGCTATATTTCACAGTTGTGTGACATCGCCATCACCATATTAGGCTATCTAAACTAACATTGCCGCTTTGCTATCTCAAGCTCTGCAAGGCGGTTTGACACTGCCTTTGTCCCTCGGCAGCAGAATGAGTCACATGCCTTCCTCCCCACAAGTCCCTGCTCTGCGGTCTCCCCTCCGCTCCTCCTTTCTCCAGGCTCCTCGTCAGAGGGCTTCATGGCAAAGCTGCAGTCTGACCTGGGGACAGCAGCAGGTAATGGAGGGGCAGGCAGAGTAAGGGGCTTGATCTTTCCTCCCATTAGATGTGTGACAGTGGTGTCATCACCTGCGCTGAGGAGGAAATCACCCTCTGCCTCCTCCCCTTGTTTGGCTGCGGAGGGAAACTCCTTCCAGACTCTGACCATGACCCTTTAATCATCCTCTGGAGCCAGCCTTCACCAGGCAGCCACAGTGACCACGTGTCATAGCAGGCAGCAGAAGACATCTGGGGCAGTGCTGCTGTTCGTGGGCCCTGGGGGCTGTGCTGGCAGAGATGTTCAGGAAATCCTTGGATGCCACCCCCACCCCAGGCCTCCAGCACTCCCTGAGCAGTCTGACCTTGCTGCTCCTTTTCTGCAGATCCACACAGCTGTGTGCCCGGGAGCCAGACACACTGCCAGGACCCTGCAGGGTCCTAGTTGCTCCATGCTAGAGGAACTGAACAGCAAGAACACAAAGCAAGTTTGCTGTCCAGGGGAAACAAGGTCTTACTCCTTGCTGCAGATCGGGGACAAGCGTCAAGGCTGAGAGTGCTGAAACTTGCCCCTCTCTTGTCAGTCTGTGCAGAGCGCTCCTTCCAAGCCGGCAGTTGTGTTGGTGCCCAAATTACTCTTTCTCCTCCTCCTATTTCCGAACAGAGCTAGTGCTTTTCCTAGCCCCTCTCTTTTGGCATAATACCCTGAAATGTCCATATTCAGGACTAATGTACAGGACACTTAGGTTCATCGGCCAGTTCCTGGCACGCGGAAACTGGGCATTTGTTGCACACACTCCTCCTTCCCTGTTGTCATATCAAGATGTCTCCCTTATGAACCCCATTTGTTTCCCCAGTCTTACCTTTTCGCAAGCCCACACTGGAGATTTCAGCCCACTTTTCACACGGTTCAACCTGCCCACGATCGCTCATTACGAGATCGCTCATTACTAGGGCTCCTTACTAGAAGCACCTCTCGGGGACATTTGGGGCTTTGAGAGCTGTACGGAGCAGGCAGAGGGGAGACATGCCCATGTGAGCTGGTGGATTGGACTCACTTTGTGTTCAGTGGAGCCAAAAGAAACTTCCAGAGCAGAGAAGTGTTTTGTTTGAGGACTGACTTGTCTCCCCAGTGAAGATGCAGTCACACAGAGAAGAGCCTGGCAGTTGGTCTGGGTGCTATTTTCATCTCTCGGAAGTAAATGGAGAGTATTCCCACTGGCTCACTAGACCAAATCCCCTTCACTCAGCTCAGGGCATCCGGTCCCTGTAACCCCCACCAAATACCTGCCCTACAAGAGGATTAATGGGCGGGCGGCCCCTGTTCCTTATGGCATGCTCAAACAGCATAAGCCAGAGCTCAGTCAAAGGAGCTGACCAAAGGCCCTGCTGGTAAGGAGAAAGGAAACGTAGAGGGTGTCTATGAGAAATGGAATGGATTTTGCTCAGAGGACCCTGTTGGAACTTGGTAATGCCTTTTCCTCCTTGGACAGTCCCCCATGCCCAGAAGGAGAAAATGTCCAGCAGCAGCTCCTTGACCGAGTTCCCCCTCCTGGCATTTGCAGACATGTGCGAGTGCAGCTCTTGCACTTCTCACTGCTCCTGGGCATCTACCTGGCTGCCCTCCTGGGCAATGCCCTCATCATCATGGCTGCAGTCTGCAACCACCTCCTCCGCACACCCGTGTACTCCTTCCTCCTCAGTCTATCTACCCATTCTGGACCTTGGCTCCATCTTCTCCACTCTCCCCAAGTCCACGGCCAGTTCCCTGTGCAACACGAAGGCCATTTCCCATTGGGGATGAGCTGCCCAAGTCTTTCTTTCTCTTTTTCTCATTTTCCGCAGGTATTCTCTTCTCACAGTTATGGTCTTTGACTGCTCTACGGCCATCTGCCAACCCCTGCGCTCTGAGACACTCAGGGACAAGAGGGCTTGCATCAAAACTGCAGCAGCTGCCTGGGGCACCACTTTTGTCTAGGCTGCAGTACACACTGCTAATACGTTTTCAATACCATTCATACCAATGCTGTGGACCAGTTTTTCCGTGAAATTCCCCAGCTTCTCAAGCAAGGAGCAAGTCTGAGCAGGAAAGCTCAGACTCCTACGTCAGGGAAGGTGGGGTTCTTGTGGGGTTCTTAGTCTTTGCTTAGCTTTGGGTTTGTTTTGTTTTGTTTTACATTGTTCTGTTCTATGTGCAGCTCTTCAAGGCTGTTCTGAGGATCCCCTCTGGGCGGGGACAGCACAGAGCCTTTTCCACATGCCTCCCTCACCTTGCTGTGGTCTCCCTGTTTATCAGAAGTGCAGTGTTTGCCTACGCGAAGCCCCACTCTGTCTCCTCCCCATCCCTGGATGTGGTGGTGGCAGTTCTGTACTCAGTGGTGCCTCCAGCAATGAACACTCTCATCTACAGCATGAGGAACGAGGAAGTCAGAGATGCACTGGGAAAACTTATATCACAAATTTTATTTCAGCAGCCATAACCTGCCCTCCTCTTCCCACTCATAAGTCCCAGGGTATTTGAGGCCAGGTCTCCTCCCCTTTCCTCTCTTCCTTGCTTCCTTGTCTCCTTCCATCCTTCCCTCCCTCCCTCTCTTTCTTTCTTTCTCCGGTATTCACGTTCAAAGACAAATGTTTGGATTCATTCCACTTTTCCTCAGGCATCTATCTACCTCTTGAAGTTGACCCAGAGGCCTTGTGTGAGCAAGGAGTCAGTGCTACCCTGTCAGCAGGAGAGGGAGGAATCTGCAGAGGCTGTTCCTCGGAGCTGCCTTGGGTGCCTTTACTGGAACGAGCAGAATTTCCCTCTGGCAGTATTTGTTGTAGCACTGATACCGAGGGAGCTCAGGGTGACAGAATCAGGCTCAGACATGTGGAAGACTGGTAGGAGCAAGGTATGAGGAATGCCAGGGTCCACATGTCCTTTAGGATTTCTTAGCTCCTCTGTTGACAGTAGGGATGTGTCCTGGCACATCTCTTCTGTGGTGGAGGAAGCAAGCTGTCCTTGTGCTCTGATGCCTTCCTTCTGCACTGTACCAGTACTCAGAGCTGCTTTGAGGAGAACAGCAGTTCCAGCCTGGGCTCTCCCCTCCCACAAAGAGCAGCATGTCTCTGGAGCCAAAGCAGCAGCACCAGTGTGCAGAGGAGATGCAGAGAGGGAAAGTCCAGCCACAGCATGCAGGAACAGTCCTAGTGCCTGTCAGGAAAGTCCCCTCACTGCCATGGCAGGCACTTCCTTACCACAGTAGTTGAGTCTGAACTGCTGCTTTCCTGGAGCTACGGTCATTTCCTGACCTTCCTCTCGAGCTCTTGTGTGCGCATAAGGCCAAAATGCTACTGTAACATTGCATGTACTGCTGTGTCTATGTGTTCAGGACCAGACAATGTGCACCTCTGGGCCGGAGCTGGCCTCCATAACAGCAGCGCTGTAATAAAATGGTCGGTGCTGATTCCAGTGCCAAAGGGTGGGCTTTTCTTCCAAAGCTGGAGTCAGGAGCAGGACCAAGGGACTGCAGCTCTAAAAGGCCTGCTGCTTTGTTTGGGTTCTGCCTGGGCTCAGCAGGACGAGATCAGAGCCGCAGCGTGATCTCAAAGAGTGAGGGCTGCATTTAGCACTCACTGGTCGGTCAGCGGCCAGTGCCAGTGGAGATGGTGAATGGTCTTCTTGCAGTTACCTGCCTGCGGCTGTCCCACATGTAACAGGGCTAATGGCAGATGCCCAGCCTTATGGAGGGGAATCTGGACATCATCAGGAGAGCTCAGGGAGTCTGCGGGGACACCATGTGCCTAGTGGTGGGTAAGGATTTGGAGCCTCACAAAAAGAGAGACCCTTCAAGTTGAACTCACTCAGAGGTAAAGTGTGAAATGTAGCTATCCACAGGTAAGCCAGGGCTCTGCAACCCCAGGGGAGGCAGTGAGGACCAAAGAGACGCAAGGAAGAGAGACTGGAGAGTCATTTGTGTCACGCTGAATGAAATGCTTCAGGCTGGATCTGGCTGCACACCCAAGCACACCTCAGGCCATTGGAAATGCCCCATGATCCTTTCAAGTATCATCCTCAGCCACAGAGCCAGTGGAAGGTGGCAGAGTATTTGTGAGTCCCTTCCAGCTGGGTCTGCTCCCTGCCCTCACCATCACTGCCAGTGCAAGTCACCCCTTCACCTGGGGCACTACAAACATGGGGCTGTTGCAGGGAGCACATGGCAGGGGGTCCAGGAGCAGCATGGATGTCAGGCCAGCATGGATGCACTTCCCTGGGGAAAGCCTCTGTGTGCAGCAGTGACCTTCCTGGAGAAGAGCAGAGGATTGTGTGCGTGTGCATGTGGTGAGAAAGAATGAGAAAGAGTAACCGGCGAGAAATCAGCAGTTTCTGCAGGTGCCAGCTCAGGGCAGTCTGCTCTGTCGCTGGGCAGCAGAAGCTGCCCGAGGAATCCCAAGGCCAGGACTCCTGTGCCCTTCTTGTTGTCTTTGACACCTGTTGCCAGATTAAACTGCCCGGGTCTGTGACCCACAGGAAAATAAAGCTTAGGTGGCCACAGCTGCTGGGCATGGTGCCAGCCCCAGAGCATGCCTGTGTCCCTGCCCTGCTCGTCCCCAAACCCCTGCGGTGCCCACCACAGGTGGGAGACAGAGCAGGCAGCCAGGCTGTCCGCATCACTTGTGCAGGAGATGGTGGCTGTGAAGCCGGTAGGACAGAGAAGATCTCAGTGGGGATGAGGGTGGCGGTCTGAGCCCCCAAAGCCCAGCAGTCTTGCCCACACCAATGCATGGCCCTGCTGTGCGTTGACCTGCAGGAGGAGCAGATATCCGCTAGGAACATGATTGCCTCATGGGCCTCTCGTAGTTCCCTGACACATCTGCCATTTCGTACATAGCGGTGGGACTCGGGCGGTGCTTAGCACAGCCCTCTGGAACTTGCAGCGCCCTCTGGAAGAGCCCTGCGCAAGCCTGGGGTGTAGTGCAGCCCTGCGGCTTGGTGTCTAGGTGGCGGTGTGTAGACAGCGCTGGATGGGGCTGAGGCGTGTGCAACCCTCGGCTGCCCCTTGTGCTCCAGCAGCCACATGCAGGCACAGCAGTGCTGTCAGAGAAGGGCAGTGAGGTCAGAGAAGAGCAGGCATGTCACAATAGCCTGGGGCGGGACGAGGTGGGGTGGGGTGGGGGCAGGCAGTCAGCTTCAGGTGAGGTGGGCTGACATCACAGTGGGGCACATCAGCATCCTTGGCACTTGGGCCACAGAGCTGCCTGCGGCTCCTGGAGGAAGGGTGCTCTCGGGCTGAGGGCGTGAAGCTCATTTGGCCCAAAGGAGCTGGAGGCCCCTTGGCCTGCAGTGCATGCTGGGCCCCATGGAGCTGGAGGACTTGCAGCTCTCCTTGCAGTGCCACCAGGATGAACGCCGGGAGCTGCTGGAGAAGCTGCTGGAGCTGGAGCAGGCTTGCGGGCTTCTGCGAGCAGCCAGCTGCCAGCTGGAAGACGGGTGTGCATGGCTGCGTGCTGCTTGGGGCTGAGACTCAGGTCGCGGGGGCTGTGCGCAGCACCTGCACGCCTGGGCCCTTGATGGGGCTTCCTGCGGGGCTGGGTGGAGGTGGGGGGCCCTGCCACCAGTCCTGGAGGGCTCTGTGCACTCCCTGCCTGCCTGGGTGCCTCATCTCTGCCCTGGGGGTCTGCACTCAGCAGTCTCCCATCCCCTCAATCCTGCAGGCTGCAGTGCTCCGGGGAGGTGCCTGAGGAGCCCCATGTGGGGCTGAGGGAGGAGCTCGGTGCCCTCCTGGGCTGCCTGAAGGAGAGCGAGCGTGAGGCAGCTGCAACGCAGGAGCAGCTCAGGTGCTTGGTAGGTGTTGGCGATGCCCGGGCATGTGCAGAGGGGGCTCCAAGCCCTGCTCTCCACCACTGTCCCCATGCCTGCAGGAGAGGGAGAAAGAGGAGCTGCGCACCACCCTGCAGGAGCTCACCACTGAGGTACCGAGACCCCCATGCCCACACCTGCTTGGACACACCTCTGGCTGCCCCATGAGCACCCCACGGTTGGCACTCACCCCTGTCTCATCTCCGCAGCGCCTGACCCTGGCAGCGCAGCATGCCCAGAGCTCCCAGCAGCTGGAGAGCACCGGAGAAGTCCTCACGCAGCTCCAGGTGAGGCAGATGCTCTGCTCCGCACCTGGCCCCCAGGCCTGCTGCTCTTGTGGGTCTGACAGGCACCATGACAGAAGGGTTGGGGGTGGGCATGTTGGGGCACCCGCAGGGTGCCTGGAATGGCGGGGGGACCCTGATGTGGGTCTGCAGGCTCCCCAGAAGGGTTGTGGGGGAGCAAAGTGGGTTGGGGAACCCTCCCGGGTGTCTGGGCACATCATGTGTGACAGGCACCCTGATGGGGGCGGGCAGCTGTGTGGTTTGGGGACGCCCGGTCTCAGCCAGGGCATTGGGCCTTGAGCCCATGCTGGTTTCATGCTGCTCCTCCAGCCGCCCCCACTGAGATGCTCTCGCTGCCTCTTCTCTCCCAGGCAGAGCTGACTGAGGTGAAGGCAGAGGGAGATGCAGCCCTGAAGGAGCTCCACCAGGTCTGTGACCCACATGAAAATACCGCTTAGGTGGGCAGAGCTGCTGCATGTGGTGCCAGCTCCCAAGGATGCCAGTGTCCCTGCCTCCCGGGCCCTGGCTGGCCTCACAGTGCCCTGGAGACTGACTGCGGATCCCCAGGCCCACCTGGGCCCCTTGTAATGCGCCCCCGTTGCTTTGCAGGAGAAGCAGTCAGCAGTCAAGCTGGCAGAGGCCCTGCAGGAGCAGGCCGAGATCGAGAAGGTACTAGGCACAGGAGGCACGGTGGCACAAGGTCTTTGTATGGGGAAAGCCCCCTCAGAGCGGGCACGGGAGTGGACTACTAACCAGGGCCCTTCCTTTGCGCAGGTCCTGAGGAAAGAACACAGGCACCTCAGGGAGAGACGCAAGGGTCTGCAACGGCAAACAGCTGGGTGAGTGGTGACAGGCACCCGAGCCCAACCTGTGGGGGTGGAGCTCTGTGCAGCTCCCAGGGATCTGTGTCCCCAGGGCCGGCTTGGCAAGGTCTGTGCCAATGTTGGACAACAGAGCCGCTGATCTAATACTCCTCTGATGACATCTAAGCTGCTCCCAAGCCCACTAGAATGCCTCTGGAGCACTCCCAACTGCCTGCATGGCTCTAAATCACCTCTAAACAGCAGTCGACCACTCGCGCAAGCTCTAAAATCCTTTAAGGAGTGCTGAGCAGCTCTGCACAGCCCTAAGTGGCTCTAGGACACCTTTCAGCTTTCCCTTCCCTTCTCTGAAGAGCCCGTTGCCTTTTGCAAAGCAGCTCATGAAAAAAAAAAAAAAAAGAAAAGAAAAAAAAAATCCCCAAACGCCGCTTGGCTCTTTGAAGCAGCTCTGAAGAGCTCCAAGCCTCTCCTAAATGCCCTTGGAGCCTGAGGCGGGAAGGGAGTAGAGGGCAGGGTCTTTTCAATGCTGGCACCCTGCGGCGCCTTGCCTCAGCCCCAGCAGAGCCTGCCCAGCACCTTGGCTCCCTGTTCGCCATGTGGCGGTCCCAGTGCTGAGCGAGCTCTCTCCTCACAGCCCAAACACCTGCGGTGCCCACAACAGGCGGAAGACGGAGCAGGCCGCCAGGCTGTCCACGTCCCTTATGCAGGAGATGGTGGCTGTGAAGCTGGTAGGTCAGAGAAGCCCGATGCGAGACTTGGGGAAGAGAGGGTCTGCAGGGTAGCCATCGGCTTTGGGGGCGCTGATATCAGTGGGGATGAGGGCGGGGGTCTGAGCCCCCAAGGCCCAACAGTCTTGCCCACACCAATGCATGTCCCTGCTGTGCATTGACCTGCAGGAGGAGCAGCTGGTGGCAAAGAGGCGTGGGATCAGTTTTTGGCTGCAGTGAGTTGCCCTGTGGGGCTCGGCGTGCCAGGGCTTATTTGTGGGTGGTGGGATGTCCGGGCTAGTGGTCCCAAGGCATCCGTCAGCTTTTAGCTTCTCAGCACTGACTTTGCTCAGGATCCCTTTTGCCTGGGTTGTGGGATGGTGCTTGTTTGTGGGCCCAGCAGGGAGATGAAGAGCAGATCTGAGCTGCCGGGGCCCTTAACCTGAGGCCCAGGAGCGGGGCAGGGGGTGGTGTGGCCAGCATGATGCAGGGTGCCAGTGCTGGCCTGGCGGTGTCTGCAGATGATGTCTGGAAAGAGATGAGGCAGATTTTTCCCGTCCTGTGTCTTAATCTTCTCCTGGCCTGCAGGAGGCAGTTTCTGCTCCTTGCCTGCCTGCAGCTGGTGTTGCTGCTCTGCCTGGTCCTGCTCAAGAGCGACAGCGTCAGCTGGGACCTGCCGTGCAGGCTGGCGTCCGCCTTTGGGAGCTGCCCAGCACGGCCGCCACCCTTCTGATACGCCTGGCCTTGCACCGTGTGGGGTAGAGAGCGACAGGAAGACTGGGCGCCGTGCAGACAGGCAAACATCCGACTGTACAGCACCACCCTTTTCCGGGGGCACCACTGCGCACATCTGGAATGGCATGTGCAGGCACACTGTGTGTCCAGCCGCGACTACACCTTGCTGTGGGGGATGTTTGCCTGCTGAATACTTGCCACTAAGCTCACCCTCTCTTTAACAATATAAAGGACAACTGAGAACCCCGACTCCTCAGTCTGTGATTTTTCCTTGGAAAGAGACTGACTTGGTCAAGGAATTTCAGGTGGCTGATACAGCACTGACGGCTGGTGCCAGTGCGATGCTATGATTGTCCAAACTCCGTTTTTCAACTGTAGCTTAAAAGTTGCCATTACTTGTTAATATGTCTGTCAATAGACTTACCTGCCTCTAGCAAAGACTTACCCTGGCCAAGAAACACTCTAACACCCTGCTCTGCTCACTTACCCTGGCCAAGAAACACTCTAACACCCTGCTCTGCTCTTCCTGGGAAATGAAATGTGACCTGTAGTTACCTGGAAGTGTGCTGAACAAGTGATGCTGTGTTCAGTGACTTTCAACTCTTCCTGTCGTATGCATTACTCTACCTCAAACACTCCATGCTTCAGATCTTTTCCGAAAGCAAGGTATTCATTCACAACTTCTAGCTTTGAAACCAGCCTTCAGAAAGGAGATGAAAAGGGAGAACAAGTTTTTCCCAGATTCCTCGTAAACGCAGTACGTAAAGTTGAGTACACTCTTTTTTGCTGCAAAGAAATGAAAAACGGAAAGGTGAAATCTGTCAATAATTCGGTATATCGAACCACACCGAGAAGGCAGAGGCCCTCAGTGCTTTCTTTGCCTGGGTTTTTACCGGTAAAAATTTCCCTCAGGGGACATAGACAGAGCTGGCGGGTGAGGGGTGAGTGTGTGTGCTACCTCCTGTCCCATTCGGCACCACCCCCGCCACCACCCCCCCCATTAATTGTCTGTGGGATTTCAGCAAGAAGACATGTAGAGAGAGAGGGATTGAGGGAGGAGTTAGTGATGGGATGAAGACAGAAATCGCAGAAAGGGCCTGGGTGAGACTGGGAGCAGAGGGGAGCATTTGGAGGAAACACTGCTGCTGGAGTTATGAACGGCACTGAAGAGTGAGGCTGTGGGGCAGGAGAGATGGCAGGAGGAGCAGAGGCCCAGGTCGTCTCATCTCTGTTTCCAGGTGTGAGTTCTCCCGGCTCTTCTGTCCGTCCAGCTCAGCCCCCCTGCCATGGCATGGTATAGATCATGTTGCGGACCCATCTGGCAGAGAAGGGGAAGTTCCACAGGGGATAGGAACCCTGGGAGCTGCTCTGTGAGCAGCACCAGGCATCTGACTCAGGGGCCTACAGGGTCCTGAGGGGATGCCTCTGAAGGGACAGAGTTATGTACCTCGTAAGCCGGAGGCCAAGGGCTGGATGATCACGTCAGGGGTGATGTCTTCTGCCTTGGTGTCCCTGTGCCAACCCTGCCCTCTGTTCCCAAGCTCTGGGAGATGTTGGGCGCCTTCTCTGAGGCCATGTGATCTCCACTGCAGTCCGATGTGGGAGAAGTAGGCAAGGTTTGGTCCCTCAGGTTGGTGTGGGTCACCGCTGAAAAGTAGCCCATCAGAAGGGCCCGCTCCCACTGTGACACAGGGCTGGAGGCATGCAGTAGGCAGGCCAGCAGTCGCTGCAATGCTGGGGCTGCAGAGTCTGTGGCGAGAGCAGCCCAATCCTGGACTCAGGAGAGAAGCTTCCTCCTCACCAGCTCTGCCCATACCAGCCCTGGGGGACAGCTCTTCTCTGCCTGCCCCCTTCTACACCCCTGCGTTGTAAGCAAGGGGGTGAGGGCAGCGACTGTCCTGGGACAGCTCTGCAAGGCGGTTTGACACTGCCTTTGTCCCTCGGCAGCAGAATGAGTCACATGCCTTCCTCCCCACAAGTCCCTGCTCTGCGGTCTCCCCTCCGCTCCTCCTTTCTCCAGGCTCCTCGTCAGAGGGCTTCATGGCAAAGCTGCAGTCTGACCTGGGGACAGCAGCAGGTAATGGAGGGGCAGGCAGAGTAAGGGGCTTGATCTTTCCTCCCATTAGATGTGTGACAGTGGTGTCATCACCTGCGCTGAGGAGGAAATCACCCTCTGCCTCCTCCCCTTGTTTGGCTGCGGAGGGAAACTCCTTCCAGACTCTGACCATGACCCTTTAATCATCCTCTGGAGCCAGCCTTCACCAGGCAGCCACAGTGACCACGTGTCATAGCAGGCAGCAGAAGACATCTGGGGCAGTGCTGCTGTTCGTGGGCCCTGGGGGCTGTGCTGGCAGAGATGTTCAGGAAATCCTTGGATGCCACCCCCACCCCAGGCCTCCAGCACTCCCTGAGCAGTCTGACCTTGCTGCTCCTTTTCTGCAGATCCACACAGCTGTGTGCCCGGGAGCCAGACACACTGCCAGGACCCTGCAGGGTCCTAGTTGCTCCATGCTAGAGGAACTGAACAGCAAGAACACAAAGCAAGTTTGCTGTCCAGGGGAAACAAGGTCTTACTCCTTGCTGCAGATCGGGGACAAGCGTCAAGGCTGAGAGTGCTGAAACTTGCCCCTCTCTTGTCAGTCTGTGCAGAGCACTCCTTCCAAGCCGGCAGTTGTGTTGGTGCCCAAATTACTCTTTCTCCTCCTCCTATTTCCGAACAGAGCTAGTGCTTTTCCTAGCCCCTCTCTTTTGGCATAATACCCTGAAATGTCCATATTCAGGACTAATGTACAGGACACTTAGGTTCATCGGCCAGTTCCTGGCACGCGGAAACTGGGCATTTGTTGCACACACTCCTCCTTCCCTGTTGTCATATCAAGATGTCTCCCTTATGAACCCCATTTGTTTCCCCAGTCTTACCTTTTCGCAAGCCCACACTGGAGATTTCAGCCCACTTTTCACACGGTTCAACCTGCCCACGATCGCTCATTACGAGATCGCTCATTACTAGGGCTCCTTACTAGAAGCACCTCTCGGGGACATTTGGGGCTTTGAGAGCTGTACGGAGCAGGCAGAGGGGAGACATGCCCATGTGAGCTGGTGGATTGGACTCACTTTGTGTTCAGTGGAGCCAAAAGAAACTTCCAGAGCAGAGAAGTGTTTTGTTTGAGGACTGACTTGTCTCCCCAGTGAAGATGCAGTCACACAGAGAAGAGCCTGGCAGTTGGTCTGGGTGCTATTTTCATCTCTCGGAAGTAAATGGAGAGTATTCCCACTGGCTCACTAGACCAAATCCCCTTCACTCAGCTCAGGGCATCCGGTCCCTGTAACCCCCACCAAATACCTGCCCTACAAGAGGATTAATGGGCGGGCGGCCCCTGTTCCTTATGGCACGCTCAAACAGCATAAGCCAGAGCTCAGTCAAAGGAGCTGACCAAAGGCCCTGCTGGTAAGGAGAAAGGAAACGTAGAGGGTGTCTATGAGAAATGGAATGGATTTTGCTCAGAGGACCCTGTTGGAACTTGGTAATGCCTTTTCCTCCTTGGACAGTCCCCCATGCCCAGAAGGAGAAAATGTCCAGCAGCAGCTCCTTGACCGAGTTCCCCCTCCTGGCATTTGCAGACATGTGCGAGTGCAGCTCTTGCACTTCTCACTGCTCCTGGGCATCTACCTGGCTGCCCTCCTGGGCAATGCCCTCATCATCATGGCTGCAGTCTGCAACCACCTCCTCCGCACACCCGTGTACTCCTTCCTCCTCAGTCTATCTACCCATTCTGGACCTTGGCTCCATCTTCTCCACTCTCCCCAAGTCCACGGCCAGTTCCCTGTGCAACACAAAGGCCATTTCCCATTGGGGATGAGCTGCCCAAGTCTTTCTTTCTCTTTTTCTCATTTTCCGCAGGTATTCTCTTCTCACAGTTATGGTCTTTGACTGCTCTACGGCCATCTGCCAACCCCTGCGCTCTGAGACACTCAGGGACAAGAGGGCTTGCATCAAAACTGCAGCAGCTGCCTGGGGCACCACTTTTGTCTAGGCTGCAGTACACACTGCTAATACGTTTTCAATACCATTCATACCAATGCTGTGGACCAGTTTTTCCGTGAAATTCCCCAGCTTCTCAAGCAAGGAGCAAGTCTGAGCAGGAAAGCTCAGACTCCTACGTCAGGGAAGGTGGGGTTCTTGTGGGGTTCTTAGTCTTTGCTTAGCTTTGGGTTTGTTTTGTTTTGTTTTACATTGTTCTGTTCTATGTGCAGCTCTTCAAGGCTGTTCTGAGGATCCCCTCTGGGCGGGGACAGCACAGAGCCTTTTCCACATGCCTCCCTCACCTTGCTGTGGTCTCCCTGTTTATCAGAAGTGCAGTGTTTGCCTACGCGAAGCCCCACTCTGTCTCCTCCCCATCCCTGGATGTGGTGGTGGCAGTTCTGTACTCAGTGGTGCCTCCAGCAATGAACACTCTCATCTACAGCATGAGGAACGAGGAAGTCAGAGATGCACTGGGAAAACTTATATCACAAATTTTATTTCAGCAGCCATAACCTGCCCTCCTCTTCCCACTCATAAGTCCCAGGGTATTTGAGGCCAGGTCTCCTCCCCTTTCCTCTCTTCCTTGCTTCCTTGTCTCCTTCCATCCTTCCCTCCCTCCCTCCCTCCCTCTCTTTCTTTCTTTCTCCGGTATTCACGTTCAAAGACAAATGTTTGGATTCATTCCACTTTTCCTCAGGCATCTATCTACCTCTTGAAGTTGACCCAGAGGCCTTGTGTGAGCAAGGAGTCAGTGCTACCCTGTCAGCAGGAGAGGGAGGAATCTGCAGAGGCTGTTCCTCGGAGCTGCCTTGGGTGCCTTTACTGGAACGAGCAGAATTTCCCTCTGGCAGTATTTGTTGTAGCACTGATACCGAGGGAGCTCAGGGTGACAGAATCAGGCTCAGACATGTGGAAGACTGGTAGGAGCAAGGTATGAGGAATGCCAGGGTCCACATGTCCTTTAGGATTTCTTAGCTCCTCTGTTGACAGTAGGGATGTGTCCTGGCACATCTCTTCTGTGGTGGAGGAAGCAAGCTGTCCTTGTGCTCTGATGCCTTCCTTCTGCACTGTACCAGTACTCAGAGCTGCTTTGAGGAGAACAGCAGTTCCAGCCTGGGCTCTCCCCTCCCACAAAGAGCAGCATGTCTCTGGAGCCAAAGCAGCAGCACCAGTGTGCAGAGGAGATGCAGAGAGGGAAAGTCCAGCCACAGCATGCAGGAACAGTCCTAGTGCCTGTCAGGAAAGTCCCCTCACTGCCATGGCAGGCACTTCCTTACCACAGTAGTTGAGTCTGAACTGCTGCTTTCCTGGAGCTACGGTCATTTCCTGACCTTCCTCTCGAGCTCTTGTGTGCGCATAAGGCCAAAATGCTACTGTAACATTGCATGTACTGCTGTGTCTATGTGTTCAGGACCAGACAATGTGCACCTCTGGGCCGGAGCTGGCCTCCATAACAGCAGCGCTGTAATAAAATGGTCGGTGCTGATTCCAGTGCCAAAGGGTGGGCTTTTCTTCCAAAGCTGGAGTCAGGAGCAGGACCAAGGGACTGCAGCTCTAAAAGGCCTGCTGCTTTGTTTGGGTTCTGCCTGGGCTCAGCAGGACGAGATCAGAGCCGCAGCGTGATCTCAAAGAGTGAGGGCTGCATTTAGCACTCACTGGTCGGTCAGCGGCCAGTGCCAGTGGAGATGGTGAATGGTCTTCTTGCAGTTACCTGCCTGCGGCTGTCCCACATGTAACAGGGCTAATGGCAGATGCCCAGCCTTATGGAGGGGAATCTGGACATCATCAGGAGAGCTCAGGGAGTCTGCGGGGACACCATGTGCCTAGTGGTGGGTAAGGATTTGGAGCCTCACAAAAAGAGAGACCCTTCAAGTTGAACTCACTCAGAGGTAAAGTGTGAAATGTAGCTATCCACAGGTAAGCCAGGGCTCTGCAACCCCAGGGGAGGCAGTGAGGACCAAAGAGACGCAAGGAAGAGAGACTGGAGAGTCATTTGTGTCACGCTGAATGAAATGCTTCAGGCTGGATCTGGCTGCACACCCAAGCACACCTCAGGCCATTGGAAATGCCCCATGATCCTTTCAAGTATCATCCTCAGCCACAGAGCCAGTGGAAGGTGGCAGAGTATTTGTGAGTCCCTTCCAGCTGGGTCTGCTCCCTGCCCTCACCATCACTGCCAGTGCAAGTCACCCCTTCACCTGGGGCACTACAAACATGGGGCTGTTGCAGGGAGCACATGGCAGGGGGTCCAGGAGCAGCATGGATGTCAGGCCAGCATGGATGCACTTCCCTGGGGAAAGCCTCTGTGTGCAGCAGTGACCTTCCTGGAGAAGAGCAGAGGATTGTGTGCGTGTGCATGTGGTGAGAAAGAATGAGAAAGAGTAACCGGCGAGAAATCAGCAGTTTCTGCAGGTGCCAGCTCAGGGCAGTCTGCTCTGTCGCTGGGCAGCAGAAGCTGCCCGAGGAATCCCAAGGCCAGGACTCCTGTGCCCTTCTTGTTGTCTTTGACACCCGTTGCCAGATTAAACTGCCCGGGTCTGTGACCCACAGGAAAATAAAGCTTAGGTGGCCACAGCTGCTGGGCATGGTGCCAGCCCCAGAGCATGCCTGTGTCCCTGCCCTGCTCGTCCCCAAACCCCTGCGGTGCCCACCACAGGTGGGAGACAGAGCAGGCAGCCAGGCTGTCCGCATCACTTGTGCAGGAGATGGTGGCTGTGAAGCCGGTAGGACAGAGAAGATCTCAGTGGGGATGAGGGTGGCGGTCTGAGCCCCCAAAGCCCAGCAGTCTTGCCCACACCAATGCATGGCCCTGCTGTGCGTTGACCTGCAGGAGGAGCAGATATCCGCTAGGAACATGATTGCCTCATGGGCCTCTCGTAGTTCCCTGACACATCTGCCATTTCGTACATAGCGGTGGGACTCGGGCGGTGCTTAGCACAGCCCTCTGGAACTTGCAGCGCCCTCTGGAAGAGCCCTGCGCAAGCCTGGGGTGTAGTGCAGCCCTGCGGCTTGGTGTCTAGGTGGCGGTGTGTAGACAGCGCTGGATGGGGCTGAGGCGTGTGCAACCCTCGGCTGCCCCTTGTGCTCCAGCAGCCACATGCAGGCACAGCAGTGCTGTCAGAGAAGGGCAGTGAGGTCAGAGAAGAGCAGGCATGTCACAATAGCCTGGGGCGGGACGAGGTGGGGTGGGGTGGGGGCAGGCAGTCAGCTTCAGGTGAGGTGGGCTGACATCACAGTGGGGCACATCAGCATCCTTGGCACTTGGGCCACAGAGCTGCCTGCGGCTCCTGGAGGAAGGGTGCTCTCGGGCTGAGGGCGTGAAGCTCATTTGGCCCAAAGGAGCTGGAGGCCCCTTGGCCTGCAGTGCATGCTGGGCCCCATGGAGCTGGAGGACTTGCAGCTCTCCTTGCAGTGCCACCAGGATGAACGCCGGGAGCTGCTGGAGAAGCTGCTGGAGCTGGAGCAGGCTTGCGGGCTTCTGCGAGCAGCCAGCTGCCAGCTGGAAGACGGGTGTGCATGGCTGCGTGCTGCTTGGGGCTGAGACTCAGGTCGCGGGGGCTGTGCGCAGCACCTGCACGCCTGGGCCCTTGATGGGGCTTCCTGCGGGGCTGGGTGGAGGTGGGGGGCCCTGCCACCAGTCCTGGAGGGCTCTGTGCACTCCCTGCCTGCCTGGGTGCCTCATCTCTGCCCTGGGGGTCTGCACTCAGCAGTCTCCCATCCCCTCAATCCTGCAGGCTGCAGTGCTCCGGGGAGGTGCCTGAGGAGCCCCATGTGGGGCTGAGGGAGGAGCTCGGTGCCCTCCTGGGCTGCCTGAAGGAGAGCGAGCGTGAGGCAGCTGCAACGCAGGAGCAGCTCAGGTGCTTGGTAGGTGTTGGCGATGCCCGGGCATGTGCAGAGGGGGCTCCAAGCCCTGCTCTCCACCACTGTCCCCATGCCTGCAGGAGAGGGAGAAAGAGGAGCTGCGCACCACCCTGCAGGAGCTCACCACTGAGGTACCGAGACCCCCATGCCCACACCTGCTTGGACACACCTCTGGCTGCCCCATGAGCACCCCACGGTTGGCACTCACCCCTGTCTCATCTCCGCAGCGCCTGACCCTGGCAGCGCAGCATGCCCAGAGCTCCCAGCAGCTGGAGAGCACCGGAGAAGTCCTCACGCAGCTCCAGGTGAGGCAGATGCTCTGCTCCGCACCTGGCCCCCAGGCCTGCTGCTCTTGTGGGTCTGACAGGCACCATGACAGAAGGGTTGGGGGTGGGCATGTTGGGGCACCCGCAGGGTGCCTGGAATGGCGGGGGGACCCTGATGTGGGTCTGCAGGCTCCCCAGAAGGGTTGTGGGGGAGCAAAGTGGGTTGGGGAACCCTCCCGGGTGTCTGGGCACATCATGTGTGACAGGCACCCTGATGGGGGCGGGCAGCTGTGTGGTTTGGGGACGCCCGGTCTCAGCCAGGGCATTGGGCCTTGAGCCCATGCTGGTTTCATGCTGCTCCTCCAGCCGCCCCCACTGAGATGCTCTCGCTGCCTCTTCTCTCCCAGGCAGAGCTGACTGAGGTGAAGGCAGAGGGAGATGCAGCCCTGAAGGAGCTCCACCAGGTCTGTGACCCACATGAAAATACCGCTTAGGTGGGCAGAGCTGCTGCATGTGGTGCCAGCTCCCAAGGATGCCAGTGTCCCTGCCTCCCGGGCCCTGGCTGGCCTCACAGTGCCCTGGAGACTGACTGCGGATCCCCAGGCCCACCTGGGCCCCTTGTAATGCGCCCCCGTTGCTTTGCAGGAGAAGCAGTCAGCAGTCAAGCTGGCAGAGGCCCTGCAGGAGCAGGCCGAGATCGAGAAGGTACTAGGCACAGGAGGCACGGTGGCACAAGGTCTTTGTATGGGGAAAGCCCCCTCAGAGCGGGCACGGGAGTGGACTACTAACCAGGGCCCTTCCTTTGCGCAGGTCCTGAGGAAAGAACACAGGCACCTCAGGGAGAGACGCAAGGGTCTGCAACGGCAAACAGCTGGGTGAGTGGTGACAGGCACCCGAGCCCAACCTGTGGGGGTGGAGCTCTGTGCAGCTCCCAGGGATCTGTGTCCCCAGGGCCGGCTTGGCAAGGTCTGTGCCAATGTTGGACAACAGAGCCGCTGATCTAATACTCCTCTGATGACATCTAAGCTGCTCCCAAGCCCACTAGAATGCCTCTGGAGCACTCCCAACTGCCTGCATGGCTCTAAATCACCTCTAAACAGCAGTCGACCACTCGCGCAAGCTCTAAAATCCTTTAAGGAGTGCTGAGCAGCTCTGCACAGCCCTAAGTGGCTCTAGGACACCTTTCAGCTTTCCCTTCCCTTCTCTGAAGAGCCCGTTGCCTTTTGCAAAGCAGCTCATGAAAAAAAAAAAAAAAAGAAAAGAAAAAAAAAATCCCCAAACGCCGCTTGGCTCTTTGAAGCAGCTCTGAAGAGCTCCAAGCCTCTCCTAAATGCCCTTGGAGCCTGAGGCGGGAAGGGAGTAGAGGGCAGGGTCTTTTCAATGCTGGCACCCTGCGGCGCCTTGCCTCAGCCCCAGCAGAGCCTGCCCAGCACCTTGGCTCCCTGTTCGCCATGTGGCGGTCCCAGTGCTGAGCGAGCTCTCTCCTCACAGCCCAAACACCTGCGGTGCCCACAACAGGCGGAAGACGGAGCAGGCCGCCAGGCTGTCCACGTCCCTTATGCAGGAGATGGTGGCTGTGAAGCTGGTAGGTCAGAGAAGCCCGATGCGAGACTTGGGGAAGAGAGGGTCTGCAGGGTAGCCATCGGCTTTGGGGGCGCTGATATCAGTGGGGATGAGGGCGGGGGTCTGAGCCCCCAAGGCCCAACAGTCTTGCCCACACCAATGCATGTCCCTGCTGTGCATTGACCTGCAGGAGGAGCAGCTGGTGGCAAAGAGGCGTGGGATCAGTTTTTGGCTGCAGTGAGTTGCCCTGTGGGGCTCGGCGTGCCAGGGCTTATTTGTGGGTGGTGGGATGTCCGGGCTAGTGGTCCCAAGGCATCCGTCAGCTTTTAGCTTCTCAGCACTGACTTTGCTCAGGATCCCTTTTGCCTGGGTTGTGGGGTGGTGCTTGTTTGTGGGCCCAGCAGGGAGATGAAGAGCAGATCTGAGCTGCCGGGGCCCTTAACCTGAGGCCCAGGAGCGGGGCAGGGGGTGGTGTGGCCAGCATGATGCAGGGTGCCAGTGCTGGCCTGGCGGTGTCTGCAGATGATGTCTGGAAAGAGATGAGGCAGATTTTTCCCGTCCTGTGTCTTAATCTTCTCCTGGCCTGCAGGAGGCAGTTTCTGCTCCTTGCCTGCCTGCAGCTGGTGTTGCTGCTCTGCCTGGTCCTGCTCAAGAGCGACAGCGTCAGCTGGGACCTGCCGTGCAGGCTGGCGTCCGCCTTTGGGAGCTGCCCAGCACGGCCGCCACCCTTCTGATACGCCTGGCCTTGCACCGTGTGGGGTAGAGAGCGACAGGAAGACTGGGCGCCGTGCAGACAGGCAAACATCCGACTGTACAGCACCACCCTTTTCCGGGGGCACCACTGCGCACATCTGGAATGGCATGTGCAGGCACACTGTGTGGCCAGCCGCGACTACACCTTGCTGTGGGGGATGTTTGCCTGCTGAATACTTGCCACTAAGCTCACCCTCTCTTTAACAATATAAAGGACAACTGAGAACCCCGACTCCTCAGTCTGTGATTTTTCCTTGGAAAGAGACTGACTTGGTCAAGGAATTTCAGGTGGCTGATACAGCACTGACGGCTGGTGCCAGTGCGATGCTATGATTGTCCAAACTCCGTTTTTCAACTGTAGCTTAAAAGTTGCCATTACTTGTTAATATGTCTGTCAATAGACTTACCTGCCTCTAGCAAAGACTTACCCTGGCCAAGAAACACTCTAACACCCTGCTCTGCTCACTTACCCTGGCCAAGAAACACTCTAACACCCTGCTCTGCTCTTCCTGGGAAATGAAATGTGACCTGTAGTTACCTGGAAGTGTGCTGAACAAGTGATGCTGTGTTCAGTGACTTTCAACTCTTCCTGTCGTATGCATTACTCTACCTCAAACACTCCATGCTTCAGATCTTTTCCGAAAGCAAGGTATTCATTCACAACTTCTAGCTTTGAAACCAGCCTTCAGAAAGGAGATGAAAAGGGAGAACAAGTTTTTCCCAGATTCCTCGTAAACGCAGTACGTAAAGTTGAGTACACTCTTTTTTGCTGCAAAGAAATGAAAAACGGAAAGGTGAAATCTGTCAATAATTCGGTATATCGAACCACACCGAGAAGGCAGAGGCCCTCAGTGCTTTCTTTGCCTGGGTTTTTACCGGTAAAAATTTCCCTCAGGGGACATAGACAGAGCTGGCGGGTGAGGGGTGAGTGTGTGTGCTACCTCCTGTCCCATTCGGCACCACCCCCGCCACCACCCCCCCCATTAATTGTCTGTGGGATTTCAGCAAGAAGACATGTAGAGAGAGAGGGATTGAGGGAGGAGTTAGTGATGGGATGAAGACAGAAATCGCAGAAAGGGCCTGGGTGAGACTGGGAGCAGAGGGGAGCATTTGGAGGAAACACTGCTGCTGGAGTTATGAACGGCACTGAAGAGTGAGGCTGTGGGGCAGGAGAGATGGCAGGAGGAGCAGAGGCCCAGGTCGTCTCATCTCTGTTTCCAGGTGTGAGTTCTCCCGGCTCTTCTGTCCGTCCAGCTCAGCCCCCCTGCCATGGCATGGTATAGATCATGTTGCGGACCCATCTGGCAGAGAAGGGGAAGTTCCACAGGGGATAGGAACCCTGGGAGCTGCTCTGTGAGCAGCACCAGGCATCTGACTCAGGGGCCTACAGGGTCCTGAGGGGATGCCTCTGAAGGGACAGAGTTATGTACCTCGTAAGCCGGAGGCCAAGGGCTGGATGATCACGTCAGGGGTGATGTCTTCTGCCTTGGTGTCCCTGTGCCAACCCTGCCCTCTGTTCCCAAGCTCTGGGAGATGTTGGGCGCCTTCTCTGAGGCCATGTGATCTCCACTGCAGTCCGATGTGGGAGAAGTAGGCAAGGTTTGGTCCCTCAGGTTGGTGTGGGTCACCGCTGAAAAGTAGCCCATCAGAAGGGCCCGCTCCCACTGTGACACAGGGCTGGAGGCATGCAGTAGGCAGGCCAGCAGTCGCTGCAATGCTGGGGCTGCAGAGTCTGTGGCGAGAGCAGCCCAATCCTGGACTCAGGAGAGAAGCTTCCTCCTCACCAGCTCTGCCCATACCAGCCCTGGGGGACAGCTCTTCTCTGCCTGCCCCCTTCTACACCCCTGCGTTGTAAGCAAGGGGGTGAGGGCAGCGACTGTCCTGGGACAGCTCTGCAAGGCGGTTTGACACTGCCTTTGTCCCTCGGCAGCAGAATGAGTCACATGCCTTCCTCCCCACAAGTCCCTGCTCTGCGGTCTCCCCTCCGCTCCTCCTTTCTCCAGGCTCCTCGTCAGAGGGCTTCATGGCAAAGCTGCAGTCTGACCTGGGGACAGCAGCAGGTAATGGAGGGGCAGGCAGAGTAAGGGGCTTGATCTTTCCTCCCATTAGATGTGTGACAGTGGTGTCATCACCTGCGCTGAGGAGGAAATCACCCTCTGCCTCCTCCCCTTGTTTGGCTGCGGAGGGAAACTCCTTCCAGACTCTGACCATGACCCTTTAATCATCCTCTGGAGCCAGCCTTCACCAGGCAGCCACAGTGACCACGTGTCATAGCAGGCAGCAGAAGACATCTGGGGCAGTGCTGCTGTTCGTGGGCCCTGGGGGCTGTGCTGGCAGAGATGTTCAGGAAATCCTTGGATGCCACCCCCACCCCAGGCCTCCAGCACTCCCTGAGCAGTCTGACCTTGCTGCTCCTTTTCTGCAGATCCACACAGCTGTGTGCCCGGGAGCCAGACACACTGCCAGGACCCTGCAGGGTCCTAGTTGCTCCATGCTAGAGGAACTGAACAGCAAGAACACAAAGCAAGTTTGCTGTCCAGGGGAAACAAGGTCTTACTCCTTGCTGCAGATCGGGGACAAGCGTCAAGGCTGAGAGTGCTGAAACTTGCCCCTCTCTTGTCAGTCTGTGCAGAGCACTCCTTCCAAGCCGGCAGTTGTGTTGGTGCCCAAATTACTCTTTCTCCTCCTCCTATTTCCGAACAGAGCTAGTGCTTTTCCTAGCCCCTCTCTTTTGGCATAATACCCTGAAATGTCCATATTCAGGACTAATGTACAGGACACTTAGGTTCATCGGCCAGTTCCTGGCACGCGGAAACTGGGCATTTGTTGCACACACTCCTCCTTCCCTGTTGTCATATCAAGATGTCTCCCTTATGAACCCCATTTGTTTCCCCAGTCTTACCTTTTCGCAAGCCCACACTGGAGATTTCAGCCCACTTTTCACACGGTTCAACCTGCCCACGATCGCTCATTACGAGATCGCTCATTACTAGGGCTCCTTACTAGAAGCACCTCTCGGGGACATTTGGGGCTTTGAGAGCTGTACGGAGCAGGCAGAGGGGAGACATGCCCATGTGAGCTGGTGGATTGGACTCACTTTGTGTTCAGTGGAGCCAAAAGAAACTTCCAGAGCAGAGAAGTGTTTTGTTTGAGGACTGACTTGTCTCCCCAGTGAAGATGCAGTCACACAGAGAAGAGCCTGGCAGTTGGTCTGGGTGCTATTTTCATCTCTCGGAAGTAAATGGAGAGTATTCCCACTGGCTCACTAGACCAAATCCCCTTCACTCAGCTCAGGGCATCCGGTCCCTGTAACCCCCACCAAATACCTGCCCTACAAGAGGATTAATGGGCGGGCGGCCCCTGTTCCTTATGGCACGCTCAAACAGCATAAGCCAGAGCTCAGTCAAAGGAGCTGACCAAAGGCCCTGCTGGTAAGGAGAAAGGAAACGTAGAGGGTGTCTATGAGAAATGGAATGGATTTTGCTCAGAGGACCCTGTTGGAACTTGGTAATGCCTTTTCCTCCTTGGACAGTCCCCCATGCCCAGAAGGAGAAAATGTCCAGCAGCAGCTCCTTGACCGAGTTCCCCCTCCTGGCATTTGCAGACATGTGCGAGTGCAGCTCTTGCACTTCTCACTGCTCCTGGGCATCTACCTGGCTGCCCTCCTGGGCAATGCCCTCATCATCATGGCTGCAGTCTGCAACCACCTCCTCCGCACACCCGTGTACTCCTTCCTCCTCAGTCTATCTGCCCATTCTGGACCTTGGCTCCATCTTCTCCACTCTCCCCAAGTCCACGGCCAGTTCCCTGTGCAACACGAAGGCCATTTCCCATTGGGGATGAGCTGCCCAAGTCTTTCTTTCTCTTTTTCTCATTTTCCGCAGGTATTCTCTTCTCACAGTTATGGTCTTTGACTGCTCTACGGCCATCTGCCAACCCCTGCGCTCTGAGACACTCAGGGACAAGAGGGCTTGCATCAAAACTGCAGCAGCTGCCTGGGGCACCACTTTTGTCTAGGCTGCAGTACACACTGCTAATACGTTTTCAATACCATTCATACCAATGCTGTGGACCAGTTTTTCCGTGAAATTCCCCAGCTTCTCAAGCAAGGAGCAAGTCTGAGCAGGAAAGCTCAGACTCCTACGTCAGGGAAGGTGGGGTTCTTGTGGGGTTCTTAGTCTTTGCTTAGCTTTGGGTTTGTTTTGTTTTGTTTTACATTGTTCTGTTCTATGTGCAGCTCTTCAAGGCTGTTCTGAGGATCCCCTCTGGGCGGGGACAGCACAGAGCCTTTTCCACATGCCTCCCTCACCTTGCTGTGGTCTCCCTGTTTATCAGAAGTGCAGTGTTTGCCTACGCGAAGCCCCACTCTGTCTCCTCCCCATCCCTGGATGTGGTGGTGGCAGTTCTGTACTCAGTGGTGCCTCCAGCAATGAACACTCTCATCTACAGCATGAGGAACGAGGAAGTCAGAGATGCACTGGGAAAACTTATATCACAAATTTTATTTCAGCAGCCATAACCTGCCCTCCTCTTCCCACTCATAAGTCCCAGGGTATTTGAGGCCAGGTCTCCTCCCCTTTCCTCTCTTCCTTGCTTCCTTGTCTCCTTCCATCCTTCCCTCCCTCCCTCCCTCCCTCTCTTTCTTTCTTTCTCCGGTATTCACGTTCAAAGACAAATGTTTGGATTCATTCCACTTTTCCTCAGGCATCTATCTACCTCTTGAAGTTGACCCAGAGGCCTTGTGTGAGCAAGGAGTCAGTGCTACCCTGTCAGCAGGAGAGGGAGGAATCTGCAGAGGCTGTTCCTCGGAGCTGCCTTGGGTGCCTTTACTGGAACGAGCAGAATTTCCCTCTGGCAGTATTTGTTGTAGCACTGATACCGAGGGAGCTCAGGGTGACAGAATCAGGCTCAGACATGTGGAAGACTGGTAGGAGCAAGGTATGAGGAATGCCAGGGTCCACATGTCCTTTAGGATTTCTTAGCTCCTCTGTTGACAGTAGGGATGTGTCCTGGCACATCTCTTCTGTGGTGGAGGAAGCAAGCTGTCCTTGTGCTCTGATGCCTTCCTTCTGCACTGTACCAGTACTCAGAGCTGCTTTGAGGAGAACAGCAGTTCCAGCCTGGGCTCTCCCCTCCCACAAAGAGCAGCATGTCTCTGGAGCCAAAGCAGCAGCACCAGTGTGCAGAGGAGATGCAGAGAGGGAAAGTCCAGCCACAGCATGCAGGAACAGTCCTAGTGCCTGTCAGGAAAGTCCCCTCACTGCCATGGCAGGCACTTCCTTACCACAGTAGTTGAGTCTGAACTGCTGCTTTCCTGGAGCTACGGTCATTTCCTGACCTTCCTCTCGAGCTCTTGTGTGCGCATAAGGCCAAAATGCTACTGTAACATTGCATGTACTGCTGTGTCTATGTGTTCAGGACCAGACAATGTGCACCTCTGGGCCGGAGCTGGCCTCCATAACAGCAGCGCTGTAATAAAATGGTCGGTGCTGATTCCAGTGCCAAAGGGTGGGCTTTTCTTCCAAAGCTGGAGTCAGGAGCAGGACCAAGGGACTGCAGCTCTAAAAGGCCTGCTGCTTTGTTTGGGTTCTGCCTGGGCTCAGCAGGACGAGATCAGAGCCGCAGCGTGATCTCAAAGAGTGAGGGCTGCATTTAGCACTCACTGGTCGGTCAGCGGCCAGTGCCAGTGGAGATGGTGAATGGTCTTCTTGCAGTTACCTGCCTGCGGCTGTCCCACATGTAACAGGGCTAATGGCAGATGCCCAGCCTTATGGAGGGGAATCTGGACATCATCAGGAGAGCTCAGGGAGTCTGCGGGGACACCATGTGCCTAGTGGTGGGTAAGGATTTGGAGCCTCACAAAAAGAGAGACCCTTCAAGTTGAACTCACTCAGAGGTAAAGTGTGAAATGTAGCTATCCACAGGTAAGCCAGGGCTCTGCAACCCCAGGGGAGGCAGTGAGGACCAAAGAGACGCAAGGAAGAGAGACTGGAGAGTCATTTGTGTCACGCTGAATGAAATGCTTCAGGCTGGATCTGGCTGCACACCCAAGCACACCTCAGGCCATTGGAAATGCCCCATGATCCTTTCAAGTATCATCCTCAGCCACAGAGCCAGTGGAAGGTGGCAGAGTATTTGTGAGTCCCTTCCAGCTGGGTCTGCTCCCTGCCCTCACCATCACTGCCAGTGCAAGTCACCCCTTCACCTGGGGCACTACAAACATGGGGCTGTTGCAGGGAGCACATGGCAGGGGGTCCAGGAGCAGCATGGATGTCAGGCCAGCATGGATGCACTTCCCTGGGGAAAGCCTCTGTGTGCAGCAGTGACCTTCCTGGAGAAGAGCAGAGGACTGTGTGCGTGTGCATGTGGTGAGAAAGAATGAGAAAGAGTAACCGGCGAGAAATCAGCAGTTTCTGCAGGTGCCAGCTCAGGGCAGTCTGCTCTGTCGCTGGGCAGCAGAAGCTGCCCGAGGAATCCCAAGGCCAGGACTCCTGTGCCCTTCTTGTTGTCTTTGACACCCGTTGCCAGATTAAACTGCCCGGGTCTGTGACCCACAGGAAAATAAAGCTTAGGTGGCCACAGCTGCTGGGCATGGTGCCAGCCCCAGAGCATGCCTGTGTCCCTGCCCTGCTCGTCCCCAAACCCCTGCGGTGCCCACCACAGGTGGGAGACAGAGCAGGCAGCCAGGCTGTCCGCATCACTTGTGCAGGAGATGGTGGCTGTGAAGCCGGTAGGACAGAGAAGATCTCAGTGGGGATGAGGGTGGCGGTCTGAGCCCCCAAAGCCCAGCAGTCTTGCCCACACCAATGCATGGCCCTGCTGTGCGTTGACCTGCAGGAGGAGCAGATATCCGCTAGGAACATGATTGCCTCATGGGCCTCTCGTAGTTCCCTGACACATCTGCCATTTCGTACATAGCGGTGGGACTCGGGCGGTGCTTAGCACAGCCCTCTGGAACTTGCAGCGCCCTCTGGAAGAGCCCTGCACAAGCCTGGGGTGTAGTGCAGCCCTGCGGCTTGGTGTCTAGGTGGCGGTGTGTAGACAGCGCTGGATGGGGCTGAGGCGTGTGCAACCCTCGGCTGCCCCTTGTGCTCCAGCAGCCACATGCAGGCACAGCAGTGCTGTCAGAGAAGGGCAGTGAGGTCAGAGAAGAGCAGGCATGTCACAATAGCCTGGGGCGGGACGAGGTGGGGTGGGGTGGGGGCAGGCAGTCAGCTTCAGGTGAGGTGGGCTGACATCACAGTGGGGCACATCAGCATCCTTGGCACTTGGGCCACAGAGCTGCCTGCGGCTCCTGGAGGAAGGGTGCTCTCGGGCTGAGGGCGTGAAGCTCATTTGGCCCAAAGGAGCTGGAGGCCCCTTGGCCTGCAGTGCATGCTGGGCCCCATGGAGCTGGAGGACTTGCAGCTCTCCTTGCAGTGCCACCAGGATGAACGCCGGGAGCTGCTGGAGAAGCTGCTGGAGCTGGAGCAGGCTTGCGGGCTTCTGCGAGCAGCCAGCTGCCAGCTGGAAGACGGGTGTGCATGGCTGCGTGCTGCTTGGGGCTGAGACTCAGGTCGCGGGGGCTGTGCGCAGCACCTGCACGCCTGGGCCCTTGATGGGGCTTCCTGCGGGGCTGGGTGGAGGTGGGGGGCCCTGCCACCAGTCCTGGAGGGCTCTGTGCACTCCCTGCCTGCCTGGGTGCCTCATCTCTGCCCTGGGGGTCTGCACTCAGCAGTCTCCCATCCCCTCAATCCTGCAGGCTGCAGTGCTCCGGGGAGGTGCCTGAGGAGCCCCATGTGGGGCTGAGGGAGGAGCTCGGTGCCCTCCTGGGCTGCCTGAAGGAGAGCGAGCGTGAGGCAGCTGCAACGCAGGAGCAGCTCAGGTGCTTGGTAGGTGTTGGCGATGCCCGGGCATGTGCAGAGGGGGCTCCAAGCCCTGCTCTCCACCACTGTCCCCATGCCTGCAGGAGAGGGAGAAAGAGGAGCTGCGCACCACCCTGCAGGAGCTCACCACTGAGGTACCGAGACCCCCATGCCCACACCTGCTTGGACACACCTCTGGCTGCCCCATGAGCACCCCACGGTTGGCACTCACCCCTGTCTCATCTCCGCAGCGCCTGACCCTGGCAGCGCAGCATGCCCAGAGCTCCCAGCAGCTGGAGAGCACCGGAGAAGTCCTCACGCAGCTCCAGGTGAGGCAGATGCTCTGCTCCGCACCTGGCCCCCAGGCCTGCTGCTCTTGTGGGTCTGACAGGCACCATGACAGAAGGGTTGGGGGTGGGCATGTTGGGGCACCCGCAGGGTGCCTGGAATGGCGGGGGGACCCTGATGTGGGTCTGCAGGCTCCCCAGAAGGGTTGTGGGGGAGCAAAGTGGGTTGGGGAACCCTCCCGGGTGTCTGGGCACATCATGTGTGACAGGCACCCTGATGGGGGCGGGCAGCTGTGTGGTTTGGGGACGCCCGGTCTCAGCCAGGGCATTGGGCCTTGAGCCCATGCTGGTTTCATGCTGCTCCTCCAGCCGCCCCCACTGAGATGCTCTCGCTGCCTCTTCTCTCCCAGGCAGAGCTGACTGAGGTGAAGGCAGAGGGAGATGCAGCCCTGAAGGAGCTCCACCAGGTCTGTGACCCACATGAAAATACCGCTTAGGTGGGCAGAGCTGCTGCATGTGGTGCCAGCTCCCAAGGATGCCAGTGTCCCTGCCTCCCGGGCCCTGGCTGGCCTCACAGTGCCCTGGAGACTGACTGCGGATCCCCAGGCCCACCTGGGCCCCTTGTAATGCGCCCCCGTTGCTTTGCAGGAGAAGCAGTCAGCAGTCAAGCTGGCAGAGGCCCTGCAGGAGCAGGCCGAGATCGAGAAGGTACTAGGCACAGGAGGCACGGTGGCACAAGGTCTTTGTATGGGGAAAGCCCCCTCAGAGCGGGCACGGGAGTGGACTACTAACCAGGGCCCTTCCTTTGTGCAGGTCCTGAGGAAAGAACACAGGCACCTCAGGGAGAGACGCAAGGGTCTGCAACGGCAAACAGCTGGGTGAGTGGTGACAGGCACCCGAGCCCAACCTGTGGGGGTGGAGCTCTGTGCAGCTCCCAGGGATCTGTGTCCCCAGGGCCGGCTTGGCAAGGTCTGTGCCAATGTTGGACAACAGAGCCGCTGATCTAATACTCCTCTGATGACATCTAAGCTGCTCCCAAGCCCACTAGAATGCCTCTGGAGCACTCCCAACTGCCTGCATGGCTCTAAATCACCTCTAAACAGCAGTCGACCACTCGCGCAAGCTCTAAAATCCTTTAAGGAGTGCTGAGCAGCTCTGCACAGCCCTAAGTGGCTCTAGGACACCTTTCAGCTTTCCCTTCCCTTCTCTGAAGAGCCCGTTGCCTTTTGCAAAGCAGCTCATGAAAAAAAAAAAAAAGAAAAGAAAAAAAAAATCCCCAAACGCCGCTTGGCTCTTTGAAGCAGCTCTGAAGAGCTCCAAGCCTCTCCTAAATGCCCTTGGAGCCTGAGGCGGGAAGGGAGTAGAGGGCAGGGTCTTTTCAATGCTGGCACCCTGCGGCGCCTTGCCTCAGCCCCAGCAGAGCCTGCCCAGCACCTTGGCTCCCTGTTCGCCATGTGGCGGTCCCAGTGCTGAGCGAGCTCTCTCCTCACAGCCCAAACACCTGCGGTGCCCACAACAGGCGGAAGACAGAGCAGGCCGCCAGGCTGTCCACGTCCCTTATGCAGGAGATGGTGGCTGTGAAGCTGGTAGGTCAGAGAAGCCCGATGCGAGACTTGGGGAAGAGAGGGTCTGCAGGGTAGCCATCGGCTTTGGGGGCGCTGATATCAGTGGGGATGAGGGCGGGGGTCTGAGCCCCCAAGGCCCAACAGTCTTGCCCACACCAATGCATGTCCCTGCTGTGCATTGACCTGCAGGAGGAGCAGCTGGTGGCAAAGAGGCGTGGGATCAGTTTTTGGCTGCAGTGAGTTGCCCTGTGGGGCTCGGCGTGCCAGGGCTTATTTGTGGGTGGTGGGATGTCCGGGCTAGTGGTCCCAAGGCATCCGTCAGCTTTTAGCTTCTCAGCACTGACTTTGCTCAGGATCCCTTTTGCCTGGGTTGTGGGGTGGTGCTTGTTTGTGGGCCCAGCAGGGAGATGAAGAGCAGATCTGAGCTGCCGGGGCCCTTAACCTGAGGCCCAGGAGCGGGGCAGGGGGTGGTGTGGCCAGCATGATGCAGGGTGCCAGTGCTGGCCTGGCGGTGTCTGCAGATGATGTCTGGAAAGAGATGAGGCAGATTTTTCCCGTCCTGTGTCTTAATCTTCTCCTGGCCTGCAGGAGGCAGTTTCTGCTCCTTGCCTGCCTGCAGCTGGTGTTGCTGCTCTGCCTGGTCCTGCTCAAGAGCGACAGCGTCAGCTGGGACCTGCCGTGCAGGCTGGCGTCCGCCTTTGGGAGCTGCCCAGCACGGCCGCCACCCTTCTGATACGCCTGGCCTTGCACCGTGTGGGGTAGAGAGCGACAGGAAGACTGGGCGCCGTGCAGACAGGCAAACATCCGACTGTACAGCACCACCCTTTTCCGGGGGCACCACTGCGCACATCTGGAATGGCATGTGCAGGCACACTGTGTGGCCAGCCGCGACTACACCTTGCTGTGGGGGATGTTTGCCTGCTGAATACTTGCCACTAAGCTCACCCTCTCTTTAACAATATAAAGGACAACTGAGAACCCCGACTCCTCAGTCTGTGATTTTTCCTTGGAAAGAGACTGACTTGGTCAAGGAATTTCAGGTGGCTGATACAGCACTGACGGCTGGTGCCAGTGCGATGCTATGATTGTCCAAACTCCGTTTTTCAACTGTAGCTTAAAAGTTGCCATTACTTGTTAATATGTCTGTCAATAGACTTACCTGCCTCTAGCAAAGACTTACCCTGGCCAAGAAACACTCTAACACCCTGCTCTGCTCACTTACCCTGGCCAAGAAACACTCTAACACCCTGCTCTGCTCTTCCTGGGAAATGAAATGTGACCTGTAGTTACCTGGAAGTGTGCTGAACAAGTGATGCTGTGTTCAGTGACTTTCAACTCTTCCTGTCGTATGCATTACTCTACCTCAAACACTCCATGCTTCAGATCTTTTCCGAAAGCAAGGTATTCATTCACAACTTCTAGCTTTGAAACCAGCCTTCAGAAAGGAGATGAAAAGGGAGAACAAGTTTTTCCCAGATTCCTCGTAAACGCAGTACGTAAAGTTGAGTACACTCTTTTTTGCTGCAAAGAAATGAAAAACGGAAAGGTGAAATCTGTCAATAATTCGGTATATCGAACCACACCGAGAAGGCAGAGGCCCTCAGTGCTTTCTTTGCCTGGGTTTTTACCGGTAAAAATTTCCCTCAGGGGACATAGACAGAGCTGGCGGGTGCGGGGTGAGTGTGTGTGCTACCTCCTGTCCCATTCGGCACCACCCCCGCCACCACCCCCCCCATTAATTGTCTGTGGGATTTCAGCAAGAAGACATGTAGAGAGAGAGGGATTGAGGGAGGAGTTAGTGATGGGATGAAGACAGAAATCGCAGAAAGGGCCTGGGTGAGACTGGGAGCAGAGGGGAGCATTTGGAGGAAACACTGCTGCTGGAGTTATGAACGGCACTGAAGAGTGAGGCTGTGGGGCAGGAGAGATGGCAGGAGGAGCAGAGGCCCAGGTCATCTCATCTCTGTTTCCAGGTGTGAGTTCTCCCGGCTCTTCTGTCCGTCCAGCTCAGCCCCCCTGCCATGGCATGGTATAGATCATGTTGCGGACCCATCTGGCAGAGAAGGGGAAGTTCCACAGGGGATAGGAACCCTGGGAGCTGCTCTGTGAGCAGCACCAGGCATCTGACTCAGGGGCCTACAGGGTCCTGAGGGGATGCCTCTGAAGGGACAGAGTTATGTACCTCGTAAGCCGGAGGCCAAGGGCTGGATGATCACGTCAGGGGTGATGTCTTCTGCCTTGGTGTCCCTGTGCCAACCCTGCCCTCTGTTCCCAAGCTCTGGGAGATGTTGGGCGCCTTCTCTGAGGCCATGTGATCTCCACTGCAGTCCGATGTGGGAGAAGTAGGCAAGGTTTGGTCCCTCAGGTTGGTGTGGGTCACCGCTGAAAAGTAGCCCATCAGAAGGGCCCGCTCCCACTGTGACACAGGGCTGGAGGCATGCAGTAGGCAGGCCAGCAGTCGCTGCAATGCTGGGGCTGCAGAGTCTGTGGCGAGAGCAGCCCAATCCTGGACTCAGGAGAGAAGCTTCCTCCTCACCAGCTCTGCCCATACCAGCCCTGGGGGACAGCTCTTCTCTGCCTGCCCCCTTCTACACCCCTGCGTTGTAAGCAAGGGGGTGAGGGCAGCGACTGTCCTGGGACAGCTCTGCAAGGCGGTTTGACACTGCCTTTGTCCCTCGGCAGCAGAATGAGTCACATGCCTTCCTCCCCACAAGTCCCTGCTCTGCGGTCTCCCCTCCGCTCCTTCTTTCTCCAGGCTCCTCGTCAGAGGGCTTCATGGCAAAGCTGCAGTCTGACCTGGGGACAGCAGCAGGTAATGGAGGGGCAGGCAGAGTAAGGGGCTTGATCTTTCCTCCCATTAGATGTGTGACAGTGGTGTCATCACCTGCGCTGAGGAGGAAATCACCCTCTGCCTCCTCCCCTTGTTTGGCTGCGGAGGGAAACTCCTTCCAGACTCTGACCATGACCCTTTAATCATCCTCTGGAGCCAGCCTTCACCAGGCAGCCACAGTGACCACGTGTCATAGCAGGCAGCAGAAGACATCTGGGGCAGTGCTGCTGTTCGTGGGCCCTGGGGGCTGTGCTGGCAGAGATGTTCAGGAAATCCTTGGATGCCACCCCCACCCCAGGCCTCCAGCACTCCCTGAGCAGTCTGACCTTGCTGCTCCTTTTCTGCAGATCCACACAGCTGTGTGCCCGGGAGCCAGACACACTGCCAGGACCCTGCAGGGTCCTAGTTGCTCCATGCTAGAGGAACTGAACAGCAAGAACACAAAGCAAGTTTGCTCTCCAGGGGAAACAAGGTCTTACTCCTTGCTGCAGATCGGGGACAAGCGTCAAGGCTGAGAGTGCTGAAACTTGCCCCTCTCTTGTCAGTCTGTGCAGAGCACTCCTTCCAAGCCGGCAGTTGTGTTGGTGCCCAAATTACTCTTTCTCCTCCTCCTATTTCCGAACAGAGCTAGTGCTTTTCCTAGCCCCTCTCTTTTGGCATAATACCCTGAAATGTCCATATTCAGGACTAATGTACAGGACACTTAGGTTCATCGGCCAGTTCCTGGCACGCGGAAACTGGGCATTTGTTGCACACACTCCTCCTTCCCTGTTGTCATATCAAGATGTCTCCCTTATGAACCCCATTTGTTTCCCCAGTCTTACCTTTTCGCAAGCCCACACTGGAGATTTCAGCCCACTTTTCACACGGTTCAACCTGCCCACGATCGCTCATTACGAGATCGCTCATTACTAGGGCTCCTTACTAGAAGCACCTCTCGGGGACATTTGGGGCTTTGAGAGCTGTACGGAGCAGGCAGAGGGGAGACATGCCCATGTGAGCTGGTGGATTGGACTCACTTTGTGTTCAGTGGAGCCAAAAGAAACTTCCAGAGCAGAGAAGTGTTTTGTTTGAGGACTGACTTGTCTCCCCAGTGAAGATGCAGTCACACAGAGAAGAGCCTGGCAGTTGGTCTGGGTGCTATTTTCATCTCTCGGAAGTAAATGGAGAGTATTCCCACTGGCTCACTAGACCAAATCCCCTTCACTCAGCTCAGGGCATCCGGTCCCTGTAACCCCCACCAAATACCTGCCCTACAAGAGGATTAATGGGCGGGCGGCCCCTGTTCCTTATGGCACGCTCAAACAGCATAAGCCAGAGCTCAGTCAAAGGAGCTGACCAAAGGCCCTGCTGGTAAGGAGAAAGGAAACGTAGAGGGTGTCTATGAGAAATGGAATGGATTTTGCTCAGAGGACCCTGTTGGAACTTGGTAATGCCTTTTCCTCCTTGGACAGTCCCCCATGCCCAGAAGGAGAAAATGTCCAGCAGCAGCTCCTTGACCGAGTTCCCCCTCCTGGCATTTGCAGACATGTGCGAGTGCAGCTCTTGCACTTCTCACTGCTCCTGGGCATCTACCTGGCTGCCCTCCTGGGCAATGCCCTCATCATCATGGCTGCAGTCTGCAACCACCTCCTCCGCACACCCGTGTACTCCTTCCTCCTCAGTCTATCTGCCCATTCTGGACCTTGGCTCCATCTTCTCCACTCTCCCCAAGTCCACGGCCAGTTCCCTGTGCAACACGAAGGCCATTTCCCATTGGGGATGAGCTGCCCAAGTCTTTCTTTCTCTTTTTCTCATTTTCCGCAGGTATTCTCTTCTCACAGTTATGGTCTTTGACTGCTCTACGGCCATCTGCCAACCCCTGCGCTCTGAGACACTCAGGGACAAGAGGGCTTGCATCAAAACTGCAGCAGCTGCCTGGGGCACCACTTTTGTCTAGGCTGCAGTACACACTGCTAATACGTTTTCAATACCATTCATACCAATGCTGTGGACCAGTTTTTCCGTGAAATTCCCCAGCTTCTCAAGCAAGGAGCAAGTCTGAGCAGGAAAGCTCAGACTCCTACGTCAGGGAAGGTGGGGTTCTTGTGGGGTTCTTAGTCTTTGCTTAGCTTTGGGTTTGTTTTGTTTTGTTTTACATTGTTCTGTTCTATGTGCAGCTCTTCAAGGCTGTTCTGAGGATCCCCTCTGGGCGGGGACAGCACAGAGCCTTTTCCACATGCCTCCCTCACCTTGCTGTGGTCTCCCTGTTTATCAGAAGTGCAGTGTTTGCCTACGCGAAGCCCCACTCTGTCTCCTCCCCATCCCTGGATGTGGTGGTGGCAGTTCTGTACTCAGTGGTGCCTCCAGCAATGAACACTCTCATCTACAGCATGAGGAACGAGGAAGTCAGAGATGCACTGGGAAAACTTATATCACAAATTTTATTTCAGCAGCCATAACCTGCCCTCCTCTTCCCACTCATAAGTCCCAGGGTATTTGAGGCCAGGTCTCCTCCCCTTTCCTCTCTTCCTTGCTTCCTTGTCTCCTTCCATCCTTCCCTCCCTCCCTCCCTCCCTCTCTTTCTTTCTTTCTCCGGTATTCACGTTCAAAGACAAATGTTTGGATTCATTCCACTTTTCCTCAGGCATCTATCTACCTCTTGAAGTTGACCCAGAGGCCTTGTGTGAGCAAGGAGTCAGTGCTACCCTGTCAGCAGGAGAGGGAGGAATCTGCAGAGGCTGTTCCTCGGAGCTGCCTTGGGTGCCTTTACTGGAACGAGCAGAATTTCCCTCTGGCAGTATTTGTTGTAGCACTGATACCGAGGGAGCTCAGGGTGACAGAATCAGGCTCAGACATGTGGAAGACTGGTAGGAGCAAGGTATGAGGAATGCCAGGGTCCACATGTCCTTTAGGATTTCTTAGCTCCTCTGTTGACAGTAGGGATGTGTCCTGGCACATCTCTTCTGTGGTGGAGGAAGCAAGCTGTCCTTGTGCTCTGATGCCTTCCTTCTGCACTGTACCAGTACTCAGAGCTGCTTTGAGGAGAACAGCAGTTCCAGCCTGGGCTCTCCCCTCCCACAAAGAGCAGCATGTCTCTGGAGCCAAAGCAGCAGCACCAGTGTGCAGAGGAGATGCAGAGAGGGAAAGTCCAGCCACAGCATGCAGGAACAGTCCTAGTGCCTGTCAGGAAAGTCCCCTCACTGCCATGGCAGGCACTTCCTTACCACAGTAGTTGAGTCTGAACTGCTGCTTTCCTGGAGCTACGGTCATTTCCTGACCTTCCTCTCGAGCTCTTGTGTGCGCATAAGGCCAAAATGCTACTGTAACATTGCATGTACTGCTGTGTCTATGTGTTCAGGACCAGACAATGTGCACCTCTGGGCCGGAGCTGGCCTCCATAACAGCAGCGCTGTAATAAAATGGTCGGTGCTGATTCCAGTGCCAAAGGGTGGGCTTTTCTTCCAAAGCTGGAGTCAGGAGCAGGACCAAGGGACTGCAGCTCTAAAAGGCCTGCTGCTTTGTTTGGGTTCTGCCTGGGCTCAGCAGGACGAGATCAGAGCCGCAGCGTGATCTCAAAGAGTGAGGGCTGCATTTAGCACTCACTGGTCGGTCAGCGGCCAGTGCCAGTGGAGATGGTGAATGGTCTTCTTGCAGTTACCTGCCTGCGGCTGTCCCACATGTAACAGGGCTAATGGCAGATGCCCAGCCTTATGGAGGGGAATCTGGACATCATCAGGAGAGCTCAGGGAGTCTGCGGGGACACCATGTGCCTAGTGGTGGGTAAGGATTTGGAGCCTCACAAAAAGAGAGACCCTTCAAGTTGAACTCACTCAGAGGTAAAGTGTGAAATGTAGCTATCCACAGGTAAGCCAGGGCTCTGCAACCCCAGGGGAGGCAGTGAGGACCAAAGAGACGCAAGGAAGAGAGACTGGAGAGTCATTTGTGTCACGCTGAATGAAATGCTTCAGGCTGGATCTGGCTGCACACCCAAGCACACCTCAGGCCATTGGAAATGCCCCATGATCCTTTCAAGTATCATCCTCAGCCACAGAGCCAGTGGAAGGTGGCAGAGTATTTGTGAGTCCCTTCCAGCTGGGTCTGCTCCCTGCCCTCACCATCACTGCCAGTGCAAGTCACCCCTTCACCTGGGGCACTACAAACATGGGGCTGTTGCAGGGAGCACATGGCAGGGGGTCCAGGAGCAGCATGGATGTCAGGCCAGCATGGATGCACTTCCCTGGGGAAAGCCTCTGTGTGCAGCAGTGACCTTCCTGGAGAAGAGCAGAGGACTGTGTGCGTGTGCATGTGGTGAGAAAGAATGAGAAAGAGTAACCGGCGAGAAATCAGCAGTTTCTGCAGGTGCCAGCTCAGGGCAGTCTGCTCTGTCGCTGGGCAGCAGAAGCTGCCCGAGGAATCCCAAGGCCAGGACTCCTGTGCCCTTCTTGTTGTCTTTGACACCCGTTGCCAGATTAAACTGCCCGGGTCTGTGACCCACAGGAAAATAAAGCTTAGGTGGCCACAGCTGCTGGGCATGGTGCCAGCCCCAGAGCATGCCTGTGTCCCTGCCCTGCTCGTCCCCAAACCCCTGCGGTGCCCACCACAGGTGGGAGACAGAGCAGGCAGCCAGGCTGTCCGCATCACTTGTGCAGGAGATGGTGGCTGTGAAGCCGGTAGGACAGAGAAGATCTCAGTGGGGATGAGGGTGGCGGTCTGAGCCCCCGAAGCCCAGCAGTCTTGCCCACACCAATGCATGGCCCTGCTGTGCGTTGACCTGCAGGAGGAGCAGATATCCGCTAGGAACATGATTGCCTCATGGGCCTCTCGTAGTTCCCTGACACATCTGCCATTTCGTACATAGCGGTGGGACTCGGGCGGTGCTTAGCACAGCCCTCTGGAACTTGCAGCGCCCTCTGGAAGAGCCCTGCACAAGCCTGGGGTGTAGTGCAGCCCTGCGGCTTGGTGTCTAGGTGGCGGTGTGTAGACAGCGCTGGATGGGGCTGAGGCGTGTGCAACCCTCGGCTGCCCCTTGTGCTCCAGCAGCCACACGCAGGCACAGCAGTGCTGTCAGAGAAGGGCAGTGAGGTCAGAGAAGAGCAGGCATGTCACAATAGCCTGGGGCGGGACGAGGTGGGGTGGGGTGGGGGCAGGCAGTCAGCTTCAGGTGAGGTGGGCTGACATCACAGTGGGGCACATCAGCATCCTTGGCACTTGGGCCACAGAGCTGCCTGCGGCTCCTGGAGGAAGGGTGCTCTCGGGCTGAGGGCGTGAAGCTCATTTGGCCCAAAGGAGCTGGAGGCCCCTTGGCCTGCAGTGCATGCTGGGCCCCATGGAGCTGGAGGACTTGCAGCTCTCCTTGCAGTGCCACCAGGATGAACGCCGGGAGCTGCTGGAGAAGCTGCTGGAGCTGGAGCAGGCTTGCGGGCTTCTGCGAGCAGCCAGCTGCCAGCTGGAAGACGGGTGTGCATGGCTGCGTGCTGCTTGGGGCTGAGACTCAGGTTGCGGGGGCTGTGCGCAGCACCTGCACGCCTGGGCCCTTGATGGGGCTTCCTGCGGGGCTGGGTGGAGGTGGGGGGCCCTGCCACCAGTCCTGGAGGGCTCTGTGCACTCCCTGCCTGCCTGGGTGCCTCATCTCTGCCCTGGGGGTCTGCACTCAGCAGTCTCCCATCCCCTCAATCCTGCAGGCTGCAGTGCTCCGGGGAGGTGCCTGAGGAGCCCCATGTGGGGCTGAGGGAGGAGCTCGGTGCCCTCCTGGGCTGCCTGAAGGAGAGCGAGCGTGAGGCAGCTGCAACGCAGGAGCAGCTCAGGTGCTTGGTAGGTGTTGGCGATGCCCGGGCATGTGCAGAGGGGGCTCCAAGCCCTGCTCTCCACCACTGTCCCCATGCCTGCAGGAGAGGGAGAAAGAGGAGCTGCGCACCACCCTGCAGGAGCTCACCACTGAGGTACCGAGACCCCCATGCCCACACCTGCTTGGACACACCTCTGGCTGCCCCATGAGCACCCCACGGTTGGCACTCACCCCTGTCTCATCTCCGCAGCGCCTGACCCTGGCAGCGCAGCATGCCCAGAGCTCCCAGCAGCTGGAGAGCACCGGAGAAGTCCTCACGCAGCTCCAGGTGAGGCAGATGCTCTGCTCCGCACCTGGCCCCCAGGCCTGCTGCTCTTGTGGGTCTGACAGGCACCATGACAGAAGGGTTGGGGGTGGGCATGTTGGGGCACCCGCAGGGTGCCTGGAATGGCGGGGGGACCCTGATGTGGGTCTGCAGGCTCCCCAGAAGGGTTGTGGGGGAGCAAAGTGGGTTGGGGAACCCTCCCGGGTGTCTGGGCACATCATGTGTGACAGGCACCCTGATGGGGGCGGGCAGCTGTGTGGTTTGGGGACGCCCGGTCTCAGCCAGGGCATTGGGCCTTGAGCCCATGCTGGTTTCATGCTGCTCCTCCAGCCGCCCCCACTGAGATGCTCTCGCTGCCTCTTCTCTCCCAGGCAGAGCTGACTGAGGTGAAGGCAGAGGGAGATGCAGCCCTGAAGGAGCTCCACCAGGTCTGTGACCCACATGAAAATACCGCTTAGGTGGGCAGAGCTGCTGCATGTGGTGCCAGCTCCCAAGGATGCCAGTGTCCCTGCCTCCCGGGCCCTGGCTGGCCTCACAGTGCCCTGGAGACTGACTGCGGATCCCCAGGCCCACCTGGGCCCCTTGTAATGCGCCCCCGTTGCTTTGCAGGAGAAGCAGTCAGCAGTCAAGCTGGCAGAGGCCCTGCAGGAGCAGGCCGAGATCGAGAAGGTACTAGGCACAGGAGGCACGGTGGCACAAGGTCTTTGTATGGGGAAAGCCCCCTCAGAGCGGGCACGGGAGTGGGCTACTAAGCAGGGCCCTTCCTTTGTGCAGGTCCTGAGGAAAGAACACAGGCACCTCGGGGAGAGACGCAAGGGTCTGCAACGGCAAACAGCTGGGTGAGTGGTGACAGGCACCCGAGCCCAACCTGTGGGGGTGGAGCTCTGTGCAGCTCCCAGGGATCTGTGTCCCCAGGGCCGGCTTGGCAAGGTCTGTGCCAATGTTGGACAACAGAGCCGCTGATCTAATACTCCTCTGATGACATCTAAGCTGCTCCCAAGCCCACTAGAATGCCTCTGGAGCACTCCCAACTGCCTGCATGGCTCTAAATCACCTCTAAACAGCAGTCGACCACTCGCGCAAGCTCTAAAATCCTTTAAGGAGTGCTGAGCAGCTCTGCACAGCCCTAAGTGGCTCTAGGACACCTTTCAGCTTTCCCTTCCCTTCTCTGAAGAGCCCGTTGCCTTTTGCAAAGCAGCTCATGAAAAAAAAAAAAAAAAGAAAAGAAAAAAAAAATCCCCAAACGCCGCTTGGCTCTTTGAAGCAGCTCTGAAGAGCTCCAAGCCTCTCCTAAATGCCCTTGGAGCCTGAGGCGGGAAGGGAGTAGAGGGCAGGGTCTTTTCAATGCTGGCACCCTGCGGCGCCTTGCCTCAGCCCCAGCAGAGCCTGCCCAGCACCTTGGCTCCCTGTTCGCCATGTGGCGGTCCCAGTGCTGAGCGAGCTCTCTCCTCACAGCCCAAACACCTGCGGTGCCCACAACAGGCGGAAGACGGAGCAGGCCGCCAGGCTGTCCACGTCCCTTATGCAGGAGATGGTGGCTGTGAAGCTGGTAGGTCAGAGAAGCCCGATGCGAGACTTGGGGAAGAGAGGGTCTGCAGGGTAGCCATCGGCTTTGGGGGCGCTGATATCAGTGGGGATGAGGGCGGGGGTCTGAGCCCCCAAGGCCCAACAGTCTTGCCCACACCAATGCATGTCCCTGCTGTGCATTGACCTGCAGGAGGAGCAGCTGGTGGCAAAGAGGCGTGGGATCAGTTTTTGGCTGCAGTGAGTTGCCCTGTGGGGCTCGGCGTGCCAGGGCTTATTTGTGGGTGGTGGGATGTCCGGGCTAGTGGTCCCAAGGCATCCGTCAGCTTTTAGCTTCTCAGCACTGACTTTGCTCAGGATCCCTTTTGCCTGGGTTGTGGGGTGGTGCTTGTTTGTGGGCCCAGCAGGGAGATGAAGAGCAGATCTGAGCTGCCGGGGCCCTTAACCTGAGGCCCAGGAGCGGGGCAGGGGGTGGTGTGGCCAGCATGATGCAGGGTGCCAGTGCTGGCCTGGCGGTGTCTGCAGATGATGTCTGGAAAGAGATGAGGCAGATTTTTCCCGTCCTGTGTCTTAATCTTCTCCTGGCCTGCAGGAGGCAGTTTCTGCTCCTTGCCTGCCTGCAGCTGGTGTTGCTGCTCTGCCTGGTCCTGCTCAAGAGCGACAGCGTCAGCTGGGACCTGCCGTGCAGGCTGGCGTCCGCCTTTGGGAGCTGCCCAGCACGGCCGCCACCCTTCTGATACGCCTGGCCTTGCACCGTGTGGGGTAGAGAGCGACAGGAAGACTGGGCGCCGTGCAGACAGGCAAACATCCGACTGTACAGCACCACCCTTTTCCGGGGGCACCACTGCGCACATCTGGAATGGCATGTGCAGGCACACTGTGTGGCCAGCCGCGACTACACCTTGCTGTGGGGGATGTTTGCCTGCTGAATACTTGCCACTAAGCTCACCCTCTCTTTAACAATATAAAGGACAACTGAGAACCCCGACTCCTCAGTCTGTGATTTTTCCTTGGAAAGAGACTGACTTGGTCAAGGAATTTCAGGTGGCTGATACAGCACTGACGGCTGGTGCCAGTGCGATGCTATGATTGTCCAAACTCCGTTTTTCAACTGTAGCTTAAAAGTTGCCATTACTTGTTAATATGTCTGTCAATAGACTTACCTGCCTCTAGCAAAGACTTACCCTGGCCAAGAAACACTCTAACACCCTGCTCTGCTCACTTACCCTGGCCAAGAAACACTCTAACACCCTGCTCTGCTCTTCCTGGGAAATGAAATGTGACCTGTAGTTACCTGGAAGTGTGCTGAACAAGTGATGCTGTGTTCAGTGACTTTCAACTCTTCCTGTCGTATGCATTACTCTACCTCAAACACTCCATGCTTCAGATCTTTTCCGAAAGCAAGGTATTCATTCACAACTTCTAGCTTTGAAACCAGCCTTCAGAAAGGAGATGAAAAGGGAGAACAAGTTTTTCCCAGATTCCTCGTAAACGCAGTACGTAAAGTTGAGTACACTCTTTTTTGCTGCAAAGAAATGAAAAACGGAAAGGTGAAATCTGTCAATAATTCGGTATATCGAACCACACCGAGAAGGCAGAGGCCCTCAGTGCTTTCTTTGCCTGGGTTTTTACCGGTAAAAATTTCCCTCAGGGGACATAGACAGAGCTGGCGGGTGAGGGGTGAGTGTGTGTGCTACCTCCTGTCCCATTCGGCACCACCCCCGCCACCACCCCCCCCATTAATTGTCTGTGGGATTTCAGCAAGAAGACATGTAGAGAGAGAGGGATTGAGGGAGGAGTTAGTGATGGGATGAAGACAGAAATCGCAGAAAGGGCCTGGGTGAGACTGGGAGCAGAGGGGAGCATTTGGAGGAAACACTGCTGCTGGAGTTATGAACGGCACTGAAGAGTGAGGCTGTGGGGCAGGAGAGATGGCAGGAGGAGCAGAGGCCCAGGTCATCTCATCTCTGTTTCCAGGTGTGAGTTCTCCCGGCTCTTCTGTCCGTCCAGCTCAGCCCCCCTGCCATGGCATGGTATAGATCATGTTGCGGACCCATCTGGCAGAGAAGGGGAAGTTCCACAGGGGATAGGAACCCTGGGAGCTGCTCTGTGAGCAGCACCAGGCATCTGACTCAGGGGCCTACAGGGTCCTGAGGGGATGCCTCTGAAGGGACAGAGTTATGTACCTCGTAAGCCGGAGGCCAAGGGCTGGATGATCACGTCAGGGGTGATGTCTTCTGCCTTGGTGTCCCTGTGCCAACCCTGCCCTCTGTTCCCAAGCTCTGGGAGATGTTGGGCGCCTTCTCTGAGGCCATGTGATCTCCACTGCAGTCCGATGTGGGAGAAGTAGGCAAGGTTTGGTCCCTCAGGTTGGTGTGGGTCACCGCTGAAAAGTAGCCCATCAGAAGGGCCCGCTCCCACTGTGACACAGGGCTGGAGGCATGCAGTAGGCAGGCCAGCAGTCGCTGCAATGCTGGGGCTGCAGAGTCTGTGGCGAGAGCAGCCCAATCCTGGACTCAGGAGAGAAGCTTCCTCCTCACCAGCTCTGCCCATACCAGCCCTGGGGACAGCTCTTCTCTGCCTGCCCCCTTCTACACCCCTGCGTTGTAAGCAAGGGGGTGAGGGCAGCGACTGTCCTGGGACAGCTCTGTTACAGGTAAACGCGACAAATTGACAACCACTCGGGCCGGGTTGCATAAATTCCAATTTAATAAAATAATTGAGCAAGTTACAAGTAAGCAAAACAGCGCTGGGCGGGCGGGGAGTCTCCTGCTCCACCAACGGCGCGCGCGATCCCCCCCTCACAGTCTCCTTATATGCAATTCCAGCCCCGGGTATATGTGGCACTTCCTGTAACTTCTGCGGTTGCGCCGGCTGTTGCTAGGGGGTCTTCTTCAGCCCTCTGCATTGTGAGTGGTGACCCTCAGGTCACGCATATATTTTACAACTTTCGAAGTCGTGCTATATTTCACAGTTGTGTGACATCGCCATCACCATATTAGGCTATCTAAACTAACATTGCCGCTTTGCTATCTCAACTCCCTTATCTCAGGCAGGGTACATGCCCCCACCACAGGATGTAGGATGTTCCCACAGATGTTTCCAAGGCTGTTTCTTACTTTGATGTAACCAATTAGCACACATCACAGTCCAGGCTGTTTCAAGGCTGTTTCTCAATTTGATGTAACAAATTAGCACATATCACAATCCCCCCTTTTTGTTTTGGTCCCTTCTAATTTGTTCATCAAATCGAGCAACAACCTCCTGTGCCAGGGAGAGCATAGGGTTATGCTTACTCTCATCTTCATTTAGTTGTTCATATTGACTTCTTATCAACAGTAGGTGGGCAGCTTCGAGTCTGCTTTTTGCTAAGTTAATTATTTTATTTACTATACACGGTCCAAAGGTCAACACTAGTACTAGTAAAGCCAATGGGCCCGCGATGGTAGACAATAAGGTTGTTAGCCAGGGAGAATGACTGAACCATGATTCATACCACCCTTGCTGGGCTTCTCTTTCCTTTTTACGTTTTTCAAGGCCTTCTCTCAATTTCGCCATAGTATCCCTGACAACTCCTGTATGATCCGCGTAAAAACAACATTCTTCTCCTAGGGCTGCACACAATCCTCCCTGTTGCAAAAATAAGAGGTCCATCCCTCTTCTGTTCTGTAAAACTACTTCTGATAGCGATGTCGACGATTTTTCTAAGGCTGTAATGGATTTTTCTATTCGTTCTAAGTCCTCATCCACTGCTGCTCGTAGGGTGCTAAGGCTCTGCTGCTGCACCACTAAGGAGGAGATTCCAGTTCCCGCTCCTACTGCCCCTAGGCCCAGTAAGGTGGCTATGGTAATTGCGGTGATTGGTTCTCTCTTTACTCGGACCGGATGAGGGGTGTCCCAATGGTCGTACATCACATTTTCTGGGTGGTACAAGATCCTGGGAACTACCTCTATTTGTATATAATATTCTTGGGACTCACCAAGTACCCTTAGGGAGACACAGGGAGTTAGGCCCGTTTTTGAACATATCCACCTAGCTCTTTGGGTGGGAATAATCCATCCAATTTCGGAGGTGTAGGTTTGCAGTGTCACAGACCCACACAGCTTTTTCTTTGATTTTGGTATTTTACCAATACACATTCCCATTCCCGTAACTTGCTCCATGGTCAACCCCTTCTTCTTATCTTCCCATTGACACTGTGAGCCGGGATCATTGCTCACAGTATATGTCATATTTACTCCTATTGCTTCATAAAAAGGGGTCTTATGTCGTAGCATAACCAGCAATGGGTGGTTATACTAGGGGTTGTAGCATTTAATACTTTGTAGGTTGCCTGTACAATCTTCCACAGAGGATTGTCTACCCCCTCTGTGGCTTTACTTTCTGAGATTACAACAGTATCTTTCGGGGTGGGGTGGCTCATAGGAATACTTGTCAAATTCATTATCGCAGCCGTTGGTTTGATTCTTAATTTTGCTCCTTTAACGGCTAGATTCGGCCCTATTGCTTGAGGAGCAGGTTGCACACTTTCTTTCTTTATGAAAATCAATCCACCCCTATCGGTCCCGGGCTCCCAGTACCGGACTCCCCAGGTCTTTCCCAAAAACCACCCTGGATCTTCAGGACGGGTGATATTTATCATTAAATGTTTACAGTCCGAATGGGAGGACGGACGCGTACCTCCAGAAGAGTCTCGTTTGGGGGGTGTACAACCATAGGGTCCCCACTGGGTCTGAATAAACTTATCTGATCCTGCGCCGGCTGTCCAATCAGAGGCTATAGTTTCACATCCCCAATAAGCACAATAATAAGAGTTTGGGTAGTTACAGTATCCTCGCCCAGGATTAGAACTAGGGCAAAAGTAAAACCCCTTTAGATTTAAACATGGCTCAATGGGTACCAATTCACACAAGGTAGGTGTGAATGTAGGGTTCCCGGGTACGCTTCGTACTTGGATCACTGTTTGATCTTCCCATCTCATTAATGACCATTTAAAGGGTTGGTGTACATTATGTTCCCCTTGGATTCGTCTTCCTAATAAGCCCAGCACAATCATCTTCCAGAGGAGTAGTGGACCCATGGCTTGGTCAACGGATATTTTACGAACCCTTAATGCCTTGGAGGGGCGGTCCGTGATGCCAAGTGTCTCTGGGACTTTAAAGAGTCTGGGTCTTACAATTTTGGGTATTCCTGCTTAGGAGGTGGCTTATCGGCCTCGATCCCCACAAGTTCTATACGTCTCTGCCTCCCCTGCCTACTCTTTTGCTTCAGAGCAGCAGGGTGTACCGTCTTCTTGGCAGCAGCCGTATTCTTCAGGGGAACCTCCTGTATGAGCCTTTTAGATTTTTTTAAAGGCTTCCCAGTTCCCAAGAGTGACACTCAACATACGGCGCGGTCCGCCTATAATTGGTGTTTTCAATTTTAGCCTTATGTGATTTGGGGTGGTTGGCGTGGGTACAACCTTTCTCTGGTTGTACTCCTTTTAACAAAGGCTTCCCACCGTTCTACCGATCTTTTCTTAAGATCTTTTAATGTCCAATAAGTCAATTTTGTCGTAACAAGGGCGGCAAATGCCGTTAGGGAGATACCCGTACTAACAATGAGTCCACTACTTCCCTTTACAAACCCTACATGCATAACACACAAAGGGATAACAAATACAATGTGGGGTTATAACAAATACTATGTTAGGTTTTACAAAAGGTGGTCTCACTTATCGAGGTTTCCAGGTTTCTTCTTAAAGGTTACTTTTAAATTGTCCGGGTTTCCAAAGGCTTCCCACGATGATTCTGAAATCGGTCCTTTAATTCTGCTAGCATGTGTCCATCCTCGCTCTGCGGTACGAATAGCAGTGTCTGTGGTAAGCAAAACAAGGAAAGGTCCCTCCCAGCGGGGAGTCAAGGATGAGTCTTTCCAGGTTTTAATTAAAACCTTGTCTCCAGGGTTAACTCGGTGAATGGCTACATCTAGTGGAGGTCTCTGTGCTATTAGTCCTTTCTTTATCAATTCTTGTCTTCTCTTCATAAGCTCTGTAATATATTTCTGTAATAATCTCTCTTCTACTTTAGGATGTTCTTTTGGTATTTCTAAATCATATGGCATCCCATATAACATTTCAAAAGGGGAGACTCCTGTGTCAGTTCTGGGCTGAGTTCGTATATTCAACAAAGCTAAGGGTTAACACTTGATCCAATTCATCTGGGTTTCCATCATTAGCTTTGTTAACTGTTTTTTTATTTCCCCATTCATCCTTTCTACCTTTCCTGAACTTTGAGGATGCCAGGGAGTGTGATACTCCCACTTGATTCCTAAAGGATCTAATGTTTCTTTAATGACCTTGGATGTAAAATGTGGCCCCCTGTCCGAGTCTATGACCAATACATTCCCATACCGGGGTATGATATTTTCTAACAATATCTTGGCTACCGATTTCGCAGTTGCTCGGGCTACGGGAAAAGCTTCTACAAAGTAAGTTAAATGATCTACTATAACTAATAGGTATTTATACCTGCCCACTTCTAGGAGTTCTGTAAAGTCAACCTGTATTTTCTCAAATGGTCTCCTGGCTATGGATCGTCCCCCTGGGACCTTTTTTCTGAGGTGCTGCTTGTTAACCTTCTGACAGGTCAAACATTCTCCCACTAGTTTTTTTGCTATGTCATATATTCCAATGCACATATATTTAGTTCCAAACTGGTCTACTAATGCTTGCACTCCCCAGTAAGTCTGTCGGTGGAATTCTTTCATGATTCTCCAAGCTACGCCTTTGGATACAATTTCTCTATCATCGGGCAGCACCCATTTACCTTCTTTTTCTAGGGCTCCTATCTGTCGTAATTTATCTATTTCCTGTTTAGTAAAACTCATCCTGGTATCTAGTTTATCTTGGCCCTCTTTTCCTTCAGTCAATAGGTGTAAAGCTGCTTTTTTTGCTTCTTCATCTGCTAGATTATTTCCCCTTATGTGGTAAAATGTGCCTTTTTGATGGCCCCTAACATGTACTACTGCGATTCTCCGAGGTCCCCTCAGAGCTTCTAAAGTTTTTCTGATTAATTTTTCGTGCACTAAATTCTTCCCTTGTGAATTAATCAGTCCCCTTTCTTCCCACATTTTCCCAAATGTGTGTACTACTCCATAAGCATATTTAGAGTCGGTGTATATAGTCCCTATTTTGCCCTTTAAAATTTCTAAGGCTCTAAAAACTGCATACAATTCACAAGCCTGGGCCGACCAAGTTTTGTGTAGGGGCCCTGATTCTATTAACTCTAGAGACTTTCCATCTACAATAGCATACCCTGATCTGCGTTTCCCTTCAACTACGCGAGAGGATCCGTCCACAAAGAATTTAGTCCTCTCTGGTAACTCTTCTTCTTCTAAATCTTCTCTTATTTTAGTTTGGTATTCTATTAGACGCATGTAATCATGTCTTAATTGACCACTGGGTTCCCCATACAGGAACTGGGCTGGATTCTGCAAGCTTGTAGTCTCAATTTCCAACTTTGGAGAATGGATTAAAATGCCCTCGTATTTTAATAGTCTGGCATCGGTTATCCATTTTTCGGCTTTTTGTTGTAATACTCCTCGTATATTATGAGGGGTATATATTTTTAATTCTCCTCCAAAGGTTATCTTTTTAGCCTCTTCTACTAATAAGGCTGTAGCTACAATGGCTTGTAGGCAAGTGGGCCATCCCCGACTGACGGGGTCTAGCAATTTTGAAAAATACCCTATAGGTTTCTTTTTCCCTGCCCATTCCTGTGTTAGGACTCCAAAGGCTGTTCCTTCCTGTGTATTAATAAACATGTAGAATGGTCTCTTAATATCTGGTAAACTCAAAACAGGTGCATTCACCAAGTCAGCCTTCAATTCTTCGAGGCTTTGATTATCGGTTTGAGTCCATTTTATTAGCCCATCTACTATTAGTTTTTTTATATAAAAATTTTACTTTATTGCTATAATTTTCAATCCATTGTCTGCAATACCCTAATAACCCCAGCAATTGTCGGACCTGTCTTTTGCTCTTCGGGGGTCTTATTGACAGTATACCATTTACCCTTTCAGGGTCCAATTTTTTTGTGCCCTTGCTAAGCCAATGTCCCAAATACTTCACCTCTTCTTCCGTAAATTGCAACTTTGATTTCGATACTTTCAATCCCTTTAAACTTAGGAAATTTAACAACTTAATACTCTCACATCTAACTTCCTCCTGTGTTTTTCCTGCTAAAAGCAAATCATCCACATATTGTGTTAAAGTAATTTGAGGATTAGTTTCGTAAGTACTTAGAACCTGCTCCAGGGCTTGCCCAAACAAATTAGGGGATTCTGTAAACCCTTGTGGTAAAACGGTCCATCGGAGTTGTTGTTTCCTATGGGTATCTGGGTCTTCCCACTCGAAGGCAAAAAAGTCTCTACATTCTTCTTTAAGGGGGCATGCCCAAAATGCATCTTTCAGGTCTATAACCGTATACCATTTAGCCTCAGGTGACAGCTGACTAAGTATGGTATCGGGGTTAGCTACAATTGGGAACCTGGTAATTGTTCTTTTGTTTATTTCTCTTAAATCTTGTACCAATCTATAAGTACCGTCTGGTTTCTTTACGGGCAGTATGGGGGTATTATAGGGAGACATACAAGGCTCCAGTAACCTTTGATTTATTAGCCTCTGGATTACTGGTCGGAGTCCTTGCCTCCCTTCCTGTGACATTGGATATTGTTTGACTCTAACAGGGATTTCTGGATTCCGTATGCTCACTTCAAAAGGAGCAATATCTAGTTTTCCTACTGATTCTGGGGTATACCAAACTTCAGGGTTGATTTTGGCCTCATCTTCAATAGTAAGGGTGCATAATTTTATAACTAATTCTTGATTCTCTACTTCTAAATTGACTCCTAATTCAACCATCATATCTCGGCCCAGTAAATTATATTCAGCTTCGGGAACTAATAAAAAGGATCCAACACTTAATCGAGAGTCTGATTCTATTTCCACATTTTTAATTACTGGGACCTTAAAGGGCTCTCCCTTAGCTCCTATCACTTATAAGTTCTCTGGGGATGGTTTACACCCCCAGGGTACCGTTTGGACAGTAGATCTTTCTGCCTCAGAATCCACAAGGAATTCTACTTCTTGTCGCTGGGGACCTAATTTCAATTTTATCAAGGGCTCGGTTCCTTTATGAGTCCCCAGCAGATAGAGCCCCTGACCCCCCTAATCTTCTTGGAACATTTGCTCATCCTGCATTCGCTTCCTACAATTCCTCTTCAGATGCCCTTTTTTCTGGCAATAAAAACACTCCACCTGCCTCAAGTCCCTCGTCACAACTTCTCTGGGTTGTCCTTCTTGGTGAAGTGGCTTTCTTTTAGGTCTGTTATACGACCTAGGGGGTTGTGCCTGGATTCCTCTCTGCCCTTCTCGGACTGCTGCCATCAGAATCTTTGCCTGCCGCCGATGGGTTTCCTCTTCCCTTCGCACATGCACTTTCTGAGCTTCCCTCAGCAATTCGTCCAGCCCCCTATCTTGCCAATCATCTAACTTCTCTAGCTTTCTTCTAATATCTGGAAAGGCCTTTGCTACAAACTGTGTTTTCAATAGAGCCTGTCCCACAGGGGTACTGGGGTCTACCCCAGAATAAAGTTGCAGATTTTTTTCTAAGTCTCTCGAGCCACTCTGTTGGTGTCTCATCCTTCTTTTGTTGTTCCATGAAGGCCTTACTAATATTTTGCCCCCTGGGAACAGATTCCCTGATTCCCTGAACTATTATGGCTCTCAGATCGGACATATGTGTCCAATGCTCAGCATTCTGATTGTCCCAGTCCGGCCGTTGGGTGGGCCATTTAATATCTGCAGCGGGACCTTGTTGGTGTTGTTGATCCCAAATCCGCATCCCAGCCCTACGGATCATTTCCCTTTCTTCCGCTGTAAATAATATGCTTAAGATGGATTGTAATTCCTCCCATGTATAAAGGCTTGGACCTAAAAACTGATCTAATTTCTCAGCCACCCCTAAAGGGTCTTCTAATAAATTCCCCATTTCTTTCTTAAAATCCCGTACGTCCCCTGAACTCAGGGGCACAGACACAAATCCCATCCCCGGCTGCGGTCCTCCCATGGGGAGTTCTCGCAAGGGGTACAGCTGATCAGGTCGCCCACCTCCCCTCGTTTGACTCCTCGTGACCCTTCGGGTTTCTTCTGGGGAACTAGGAGGGTCTAGATCCCGGTCTGGGGTCGTCGGAGAGGGGCTATGAGGAGGGGCTGGTGTTGGGTTTTGAGCCGGAGCTGAGGGAATATAGGGGGGAGGAGAAACGGGAAGTTCCTCCAGTGTTTTGCTTTTCTTCCTCGAACCCTTCTCTTTCAAGGTAAATATCATGGTCCGAGTATCTGGTCTTATCCATAAACTAGCATACTCACTTTCTTCTAAACTAAAGGGCTCCTTTGAATTCACATATATAGTTAGAGCCTGACATATCCAATTTTCAAAAGACCCGTATACTGGCCAATAAAGGGGGTCTCCTCTAATCTGCTTCCCACCCCATACTTGCATACAGTAATGTACCATATATATATTTTTTTTTTTCTCGACTTTTGCCTTTTCTGAAGGGCCTATCGTTCCAATACTTAATCATTAATCCTAAAGGGCTATCGGGCGGTATATCTGGTAACTGTACCGTAGAGCCCTCTATGGGATCAGAAGACTTGCTCTTTTTCTGTCCCATCTTCCGGAGCACCCACCCCAGTCACTCTCTTTCTTTCCGCAGGGGACCGCACTCACACCACCCGAGTCTTTAACTGCTAGGACGGTTGTCCCTTCGCAGCGGGCGGCCCAGTCGGCCGACGGGTGCCCCGTTTCGGTCCCCTATTACAACTCTCTCTCTCCGCAGGGGACCGCACTCACACCACCCGAGTCTTTAACTGCTAGGACGGTTGTCCCTTCGCAGCGGGCGGCCCAGTCGGCCGACGGGTGCCCCGTTTCGGTCCCCTGTTACACAATCACCCTCATGGAGGGTCCGCACTCACTCCGTCCCCTGTTACACAAGGACCCCCTCTCCTGGAGGGTCCGCACTCCCCTGGGGACTTCTCACGTGCTCCGGGTATCCCACCCCAACCGAACGGAACCGCATACATATACTCACTCAGTCCTGAGTCTTCGTTCGGATCTTCGTGCACAAAGTTTACGGGGTACTGCAGTTCTTTTGCTTACTTGTCCTGATTTAGGGTTCGGAAATACAGGTTCTGGTAGGGGAACTACCCACTCAGGGGCCATCCGAAGATGGGATGGGGCGCCTCCCCTGAGTCAGAGTCCCGAAACCAGGGAAGCCTGTATCCGAGTCACGGCACCAAATTGTTACAGGTAAACGCGACAAATTGACAACCACTCGGGCCGGGTTGCATAAATTCCAATTTAATAAAATAATTGAGCAAGTTACAAGTAAGCAAAACAGCGCTGGGCGGCCGGGGAGTCTCCTGCTCCACCAACGGCGCGCGCGATCCCCCCCTCACAGTCTCCTTATATGCGATTCCAGCCCCGGGTATATGTGGCACTTCCTGTAACTTCTGCGGTTGCGCCGGCTGTTGCTAGGGGGTCTTCTTCAGCCCTCTGCATTGTGAGTGGTGACCCTCAGGTCACGCATATATTTTACAACTTTCGAAGTCGTGCTATATTTCACAGTTGTGTGACATCGCCATCACCATATTAGGCTATCTAAACTAACATTGCCGCTTTGCTATCTCAAGCTCTGCAAGGCGGTTTGACACTGCCTTTGTCCCTCGGCAGCAGAATGAGTCACATGCCTTCCTCCCCACAAGTCCCTGCTCTGCGGTCTCCCCTCCGCTCCTCCTTTCTCCAGGCTCCTCGTCAGAGGGCTTCATGGCAAAGCTGCAGTCTGACCTGGGGACAGCAGCAGGTAATGGAGGGGCAGGCAGAGTAAGGGGCTTGATCTTTCCTCCCATTAGATGTGTGACAGTGGTGTCATCACCTGCGCTGAGGAGGAAATCACCCTCTGCCTCCTCCCCTTGTTTGGCTGCGGAGGGAAACTCCTTCCAGACTCTGACCATGACCCTTTAATCATCCTCTGGAGCCAGCCTTCACCAGGCAGCCACAGTGACCACGTGTCATAGCAGGCAGCAGAAGACATCTGGGGCAGTGCTGCTGTTCGTGGGCCCTGGGGGCTGTGCTGGCAGAGATGTTCAGGAAATCCTTGGATGCCACCCCCACCCCAGGCCTCCAGCACTCCCTGAGCAGTCTGACCTTGCTGCTCCTTTTCTGCAGATCCACACAGCTGTGTGCCCGGGAGCCAGACACACTGCCAGGACCCTGCAGGGTCCTAGTTGCTCCATGCTAGAGGAACTGAACAGCAAGAACACAAAGCAAGTTTGCTCTCCAGGGGAAACAAGGTCTTACTCCTTGCTGCAGATCGGGGACAAGCGTCAAGGCTGAGAGTGCTGAAACTTGCCCCTCTCTTGTCAGTCTGTGCAGAGCACTCCTTCCAAGCCGGCAGTTGTGTTGGTGCCCAAATTACTCTTTCTCCTCCTCCTATTTCCGAACAGAGCTAGTGCTTTTCCTAGCCCCTCTCTTTTGGCATAATACCCTGAAATGTCCATATTCAGGACTAATGTACAGGACACTTAGGTTCATCGGCCAGTTCCTGGCACGCGGAAACTGGGCATTTGTTGCACACACTCCTCCTTCCCTGTTGTCATATCAAGATGTCTCCCTTATGAACCCCATTTGTTTCCCCAGTCTTACCTTTTCGCAAGCCCACACTGGAGATTTCAGCCCACTTTTCACACGGTTCAACCTGCCCACGATCGCTCATTACGAGATCGCTCATTACTAGGGCTCCTTACTAGAAGCACCTCTCGGGGACATTTGGGGCTTTGAGAGCTGTACGGAGCAGGCAGAGGGGAGACATGCCCATGTGAGCTGGTGGATTGGACTCACTTTGTGTTCGGTGGAGCCAAAAGAAACTTCCAGAGCAGAGAAGTGTTTTGTTTGAGGACTGACTTGTCTCCCCAGTGAAGATGCAGTCACACAGAGAAGAGCCTGGCAGTTGGTCTGGGTGCTATTTTCATCTCTCGGAAGTAAATGGAGAGTATTCCCACTGGCTCACTAGACCAAATCCCCTTCACTCAGCTCAGGGCATCCGGTCCCTGTAACCCCCACCAAATACCTGCCCTACAAGAGGATTAATGGGCGGGCGGCCCCTGTTCCTTATGGCACGCTCAAACAGCATAAGCCAGAGCTCAGTCAAAGGAGCTGACCAAAGGCCCTGCTGGTAAGGAGAAAGGAAACGTAGAGGGTGTCTATGAGAAATGGAATGGATTTTGCTCAGAGGACCCTGTTGGAACTTGGTAATGCCTTTTCCTCCTTGGACAGTCCCCCATGCCCAGAAGGAGAAAATGTCCAGCAGCAGCTCCTTGACCGAGTTCCCCCTCCTGGCATTTGCAGACATGTGCGAGTGCAGCTCTTGCACTTCTCACTGCTCCTGGGCATCTACCTGGCTGCCCTCCTGGGCAATGCCCTCATCATCATGGCTGCAGTCTGCAACCACCTCCTCCGCACACCCGTGTACTCCTTCCTCCTCAGTCTATCTACCCATTCTGGACCTTGGCTCCATCTTCTCCACTCTCCCCAAGTCCACGGCCAGTTCCCTGTGCAACACGAAGGCCATTTCCCATTGGGGATGAGCTGCCCAAGTCTTTCTTTCTCTTTTTCTCATTTTCCGCAGGTATTCTCTTCTCACAGTTATGGTCTTTGACTGCTCTACGGCCATCTGCCAACCCCTGCGCTCTGAGACACTCAGGGACAAGAGGGCTTGCATCAAAACTGCAGCAGCTGCCTGGGGCACCACTTTTGTCTAGGCTGCAGTACACACTGCTAATACGTTTTCAATACCATTCATACCAATGCTGTGGACCAGTTTTTCCGTGAAATTCCCCAGCTTCTCAAGCAAGGAGCAAGTCTGAGCAGGAAAGCTCAGACTCCTACGTCAGGGAAGGTGGGGTTCTTGTGGGGTTCTTAGTCTTTGCTTAGCTTTGGGTTTGTTTTGTTTTGTTTTACATTGTTCTGTTCTATGTGCAGCTCTTCAAGGCTGTTCTGAGGATCCCCTCTGGGCGGGGACAGCACAGAGCCTTTTCCACATGCCTCCCTCACCTTGCTGTGGTCTCCCTGTTTATCAGAAGTGCAGTGTTTGCCTACGCGAAGCCCCACTCTGTCTCCTCCCCATCCCTGGATGTGGTGGTGGCAGTTCTGTACTCAGTGGTGCCTCCAGCAATGAACACTCTCATCTACAGCATGAGGAACGAGGAAGTCAGAGATGCACTGGGAAAACTTATATCACAAATTTTATTTCAGCAGCCATAACCTGCCCTCCTCTTCCCACTCATAAGTCCCAGGGTATTTGAGGCCAGGTCTCCTCCCCTTTCCTCTCTTCCTTGCTTCCTTGTCTCCTTCCATCCTTCCCTCCCTCCCTCCCTCCCTCCCTCTCTTTCTTTCTTTCTCCGGTATTCACGTTCAAAGACAAATGTTTGGATTCATTCCACTTTTCCTCAGGCATCTATCTACCTCTTGAAGTTGACCCAGAGGCCTTGTGTGAGCAAGGAGTCAGTGCTACCCTGTCAGCAGGAGAGGGAGGAATCTGCAGAGGCTGTTCCTCGGAGCTGCCTTGGGTGCCTTTACTGGAACGAGCAGAATTTCCCTCTGGCAGTATTTGTTGTAGCACTGATACCGAGGGAGCTCAGGGTGACAGAATCAGGCTCAGACATGTGGAAGACTGGTAGGAGCAAGGTATGAGGAATGCCAGGGTCCACATGTCCTTTAGGATTTCTTAGCTCCTCTGTTGACAGTAGGGATGTGTCCTGGCACATCTCTTCTGTGGTGGAGGAAGCAAGCTGTCCTTGTGCTCTGATGCCTTCCTTCTGCACTGTACCAGTACTCAGAGCTGCTTTGAGGAGAACAGCAGTTCCAGCCTGGGCTCTCCCCTCCCACAAAGAGCAGCATGTCTCTGGAGCCAAAGCAGCAGCACCAGTGTGCAGAGGAGATGCAGAGAGGGAAAGTCCAGCCACAGCATGCAGGAACAGTCCTAGTGCCTGTCAGGAAAGTCCCCTCACTGCCATGGCAGGCACTTCCTTACCACAGTAGTTGAGTCTGAACTGCTGCTTTCCTGGAGCTACGGTCATTTCCTGACCTTCCTCTCGAGCTCTTGTGTGCGCATAAGGCCAAAATGCTACTGTAACATTGCATGTACTGCTGTGTCTATGTGTTCAGGACCAGACAATGTGCACCTCTGGGCCGGAGCTGGCCTCCATAACAGCAGCGCTGTAATAAAATGGTCGGTGCTGATTCCAGTGCCAAAGGGTGGGCTTTTCTTCCAAAGCTGGAGTCAGGAGCAGGACCAAGGGACTGCAGCTCTAAAAGGCCTGCTGCTTTGTTTGGGTTCTGCCTGGGCTCAGCAGGACGAGATCAGAGCCGCAGCGTGATCTCAAAGAGTGAGGGCTGCATTTAGCACTCACTGGTCGGTCAGCGGCCAGTGCCAGTGGAGATGGTGAATGGTCTTCTTGCAGTTACCTGCCTGCGGCTGTCCCACATGTAACAGGGCTAATGGCAGATGCCCAGCCTTATGGAGGGGAATCTGGACATCATCAGGAGAGCTCAGGGAGTCTGCGGGGACACCATGTGCCTAGTGGTGGGTAAGGATTTGGAGCCTCACAAAAAGAGAGACCCTTCAAGTTGAACTCACTCAGAGGTAAAGTGTGAAATGTAGCTATCCACAGGTAAGCCAGGGCTCTGCAACCCCAGGGGAGGCAGTGAGGACCAAAGAGACGCAAGGAAGAGAGACTGGAGAGTCATTTGTGTCACGCTGAATGAAATGCTTCAGGCTGGATCTGGCTGCACACCCAAGCACACCTCAGGCCATTGGAAATGCCCCATGATCCTTTCAAGTATCATCCTCAGCCACAGAGCCAGTGGAAGGTGGCAGAGTATTTGTGAGTCCCTTCCAGCTGGGTCTGCTCCCTGCCCTCACCATCACTGCCAGTGCAAGTCACCCCTTCACCTGGGGCACTACAAACATGGGGCTGTTGCAGGGAGCACATGGCAGGGGGTCCAGGAGCAGCATGGATGTCAGGCCAGCATGGATGCACTTCCCTGGGGAAAGCCTCTGTGTGCAGCAGTGACCTTCCTGGAGAAGAGCAGAGGATTGTGTGCGTGTGCATGTGGTGAGAAAGAATGAGAAAGAGTAACCGGCGAGAAATCAGCAGTTTCTGCAGGTGCCAGCTCAGGGCAGTCTGCTCTGTCGCTGGGCAGCAGAAGCTGCCCGAGGAATCCCAAGGCCAGGACTCCTGTGCCCTTCTTGTTGTCTTTGACACCCGTTGCCAGATTAAACTGCCCGGGTCTGTGACCCACAGGAAAATAAAGCTTAGGTGGCCACAGCTGCTGGGCATGGTGCCAGCCCCAGAGCATGCCTGTGTCCCTGCCCTGCTCGTCCCCAAACCCCTGCGGTGCCCACCACAGGTGGGAGACAGAGCAGGCAGCCAGGCTGTCCGCATCACTTGTGCAGGAGATGGTGGCTGTGAAGCCGGTAGGACAGAGAAGATCTCAGTGGGGATGAGGGTGGCGGTCTGAGCCCCCAAAGCCCAGCAGTCTTGCCCACACCAATGCATGGCCCTGCTGTGCGTTGACCTGCAGGAGGAGCAGATATCCGCTAGGAACATGATTGCCTCATGGGCCTCTCGTAGTTCCCTGACACATCTGCCATTTCGTACATAGCGGTGGGACTCGGGCGGTGCTTAGCACAGCCCTCTGGAACTTGCAGCGCCCTCTGGAAGAGCCCTGCGCAAGCCTGGGGTGTAGTGCAGCCCTGCGGCTTGGTGTCTAGGTGGCGGTGTGTAGACAGCGCTGGATGGGGCTGAGGCGTGTGCAACCCTCGGCTGCCCCTTGTGCTCCAGCAGCCACATGCAGGCACAGCAGTGCTGTCAGAGAAGGGCAGTGAGGTCAGAGAAGAGCAGGCATGTCACAATAGCCTGGGGCGGGACGAGGTGGGGTGGGGTGGGGGCAGGCAGTCAGCTTCAGGTGAGGTGGGCTGACATCACAGTGGGGCACATCAGCATCCTTGGCACTTGGGCCACAGAGCTGCCTGCGGCTCCTGGAGGAAGGGTGCTCTCGGGCTGAGGGCGTGAAGCTCATTTGGCCCAAAGGAGCTGGAGGCCCCTTGGCCTGCAGTGCATGCTGGGCCCCATGGAGCTGGAGGACTTGCAGCTCTCCTTGCAGTGCCACCAGGATGAACGCCGGGAGCTGCTGGAGAAGCTGCTGGAGCTGGAGCAGGCTTGCGGGCTTCTGCGAGCAGCCAGCTGCCAGCTGGAAGACGGGTGTGCATGGCTGCGTGCTGCTTGGGGCTGAGACTCAGGTCGCGGGGGCTGTGCGCAGCACCTGCACGCCTGGGCCCTTGATGGGGCTTCCTGCGGGGCTGGGTGGAGGTGGGGGGCCCTGCCACCAGTCCTGGAGGGCTCTGTGCACTCCCTGCCTGCCTGGGTGCCTCATCTCTGCCCTGGGGGTCTGCACTCAGCAGTCTCCCATCCCCTCAATCCTGCAGGCTGCAGTGCTCCGGGGAGGTGCCTGAGGAGCCCCATGTGGGGCTGAGGGAGGAGCTCGGTGCCCTCCTGGGCTGCCTGAAGGAGAGCGAGCGTGAGGCAGCTGCAACGCAGGAGCAGCTCAGGTGCTTGGTAGGTGTTGGCGATGCCCGGGCATGTGCAGAGGGGGCTCCAAGCCCTGCTCTCCACCACTGTCCCCAGGCCTGCAGGAGAGGGAGAAAGAGGAGCTGCGCACCACCCTGCAGGAGCTCACCACTGAGGTACCGAGACCCCCATGCCCACACCTGCTTGGACACACCTCTGGCTGCCCCATGAGCACCCCACGGTTGGCACTCACCCCTGTCTCATCTCCGCAGCGCCTGACCCTGGCAGCGCAGCATGCCCAGAGCTCCCAGCAGCTGGAGAGCACCGGAGAAGTCCTCACGCAGCTCCAGGTGAGGCAGATGCTCTGCTCCGCACCTGGCCCCCAGGCCTGCTGCTCTTGTGGGTCTGACAGGCACCATGACAGAAGGGTTGGGGGTGGGCATGTTGGGGCACCCGCAGGGTGCCTGGAATGGCGGGGGGACCCTGATGTGGGTCTGCAGGCTCCCCAGAAGGGTTGTGGGGGAGCAAAGTGGGTTGGGGAACCCTCCCGGGTGTCTGGGCACATCATGTGTGACAGGCACCCTGATGGGGGCGGGCAGCTGTGTGGTTTGGGGACGCCCGGTCTCAGCCAGGGCATTGGGCCTTGAGCCCATGCTGGTTTCATGCTGCTCCTCCAGCCGCCCCCACTGAGATGCTCTCGCTGCCTCTTCTCTCCCAGGCAGAGCTGACTGAGGTGAAGGCAGAGGGAGATGCAGCCCTGAAGGAGCTCCACCAGGTCTGTGACCCACATGAAAATACCGCTTAGGTGGGCAGAGCTGCTGCATGTGGTGCCAGCTCCCAAGGATGCCAGTGTCCCTGCCTCCCGGGCCCTGGCTGGCCTCACAGTGCCCTGGAGACTGACTGCGGATCCCCAGGCCCACCTGGGCCCCTTGTAATGCGCCCCCGTTGCTTTGCAGGAGAAGCAGTCAGCAGTCAAGCTGGCAGAGGCCCTGCAGGAGCAGGCCGAGATCGAGAAGGTACTAGGCACAGGAGGCACGGTGGCACAAGGTCTTTGTATGGGGAAAGCCCCCTCAGAGCGGGCACGGGAGTGGACTACTAACCAGGGCCCTTCCTTTGTGCAGGTCCTGAGGAAAGAACACAGGCACCTCAGGGAGAGACGCAAGGGTCTGCAACGGCAAACAGCTGGGTGAGTGGTGACAGGCACCCGAGCCCAACCTGTGGGGGTGGAGCTCTGTGCAGCTCCCAGGGATCTGTGTCCCCAGGGCCGGCTTGGCAAGGTCTGTGCCAATGTTGGACAACAGAGCCGCTGATCTAATACTCCTCTGATGACATCTAAGCTGCTCCCAAGCCCACTAGAATGCCTCTGGAGCACTCCCAACTGCCTGCATGGCTCTAAATCACCTCTAAACAGCAGTCGACCACTCGCGCAAGCTCTAAAATCCTTTAAGGAGTGCTGAGCAGCTCTGCACAGCCCTAAGTGGCTCTAGGACACCTTTCAGCTTTCCCTTCCCTTCTCTGAAGAGCCCGTTGCCTTTTGCAAAGCAGCTCATGAAAAAAAAAAAAAAAAGAAAAGAAAAAAAAAATCCCCAAACGCCGCTTGGCTCTTTGAAGCAGCTCTGAAGAGCTCCAAGCCTCTCCTAAATGCCCTTGGAGCCTGAGGCGGGAAGGGAGTAGAGGGCAGGGTCTTTTCAATGCTGGCACCCTGCGGCGCCTTGCCTCAGCCCCAGCAGAGCCTGCCCAGCACCTTGGCTCCCTGTTCGCCATGTGGCGGTCCCAGTGCTGAGCGAGCTCTCTCCTCACAGCCCAAACACCTGCGGTGCCCACAACAGGCGGAAGACGGAGCAGGCCGCCAGGCTGTCCACGTCCCTTATGCAGGAGATGGTGGCTGTGAAGCTGGTAGGTCAGAGAAGCCCGATGCGAGACTTGGGGAAGAGAGGGTCTGCAGGGTAGCCATCGGCTTTGGGGGCGCTGATATCAGTGGGGATGAGGGCGGGGGTCTGAGCCCCCAAGGCCCAACAGTCTTGCCCACACCAATGCATGTCCCTGCTGTGCATTGACCTGCAGGAGGAGCAGCTGGTGGCAAAGAGGCGTGGGATCAGTTTTTGGCTGCAGTGAGTTGCCCTGTGGGGCTCGGCGTGCCAGGGCTTATTTGTGGGTGGTGGGATGTCCGGGCTAGTGGTCCCAAGGCATCCGTCAGCTTTTAGCTTCTCAGCACTGACTTTGCTCAGGATCCCTTTTGCCTGGGTTGTGGGGTGGTGCTTGTTTGTGGGCCCAGCAGGGAGATGAAGAGCAGATCTGAGCTGCCGGGGCCCTTAACCTGAGGCCCAGGAGCGGGGCAGGGGGTGGTGTGGCCAGCATGATGCAGGGTGCCAGTGCTGGCCTGGCGGTGTCTGCAGATGATGTCTGGAAAGAGATGAGGCAGATTTTTCCCGTCCTGTGTCTTAATCTTCTCCTGGCCTGCAGGAGGCAGTTTCTGCTCCTTGCCTGCCTGCAGCTGGTGTTGCTGCTCTGCCTGGTCCTGCTCAAGAGCGACAGCGTCAGCTGGGACCTGCCGTGCAGGCTGGCGTCCGCCTTTGGGAGCTGCCCAGCACGGCCGCCACCCTTCTGATACGCCTGGCCTTGCACCGTGTGGGGTAGAGAGCGACAGGAAGACTGGGCGCCGTGCAGACAGGCAAACATCCGACTGTACAGCACCACCCTTTTCCGGGGGCACCACTGCGCACATCTGGAATGGCATGTGCAGGCACACTGTGTGTCCAGCCGCGACTACACCTTGCTGTGGGGGATGTTTGCCTGCTGAATACTTGCCACTAAGCTCACCCTCTCTTTAACAATATAAAGGACAACTGAGAACCCCGACTCCTCAGTCTGTGATTTTTCCTTGGAAAGAGACTGACTTGGTCAAGGAATTTCAGGTGGCTGATACAGCACTGACGGCTGGTGCCAGTGCGATGCTATGATTGTCCAAACTCCGTTTTTCAACTGTAGCTTAAAAGTTGCCATTACTTGTTAATATGTCTGTCAATAGACTTACCTGCCTCTAGCAAAGACTTACCCTGGCCAAGAAACACTCTAACACCCTGCTCTGCTCACTTACCCTGGCCAAGAAACACTCTAACACCCTGCTCTGCTCTTCCTGGGAAATGAAATGTGACCTGTAGTTACCTGGAAGTGTGCTGAACAAGTGATGCTGTGTTCAGTGACTTTCAACTCTTCCTGTCGTATGCATTACTCTACCTCAAACACTCCATGCTTCAGATCTTTTCCGAAAGCAAGGTATTCATTCACAACTTCTAGCTTTGAAACCAGCCTTCAGAAAGGAGATGAAAAGGGAGAACAAGTTTTTCCCAGATTCCTCGTAAACGCAGTACGTAAAGTTGAGTACACTCTTTTTTGCTGCAAAGAAATGAAAAACGGAAAGGTGAAATCTGTCAATAATTCGGTATATCGAACCACACCGAGAAGGCAGAGGCCCTCAGTGCTTTCTTTGCCTGGGTTTTTACCGGTAAAAATTTCCCTCAGGGGACATAGACAGAGCTGGCGGGTGAGGGGTGAGTGTGTGTGCTACCTCCTGTCCCATTCGGCACCACCCCCGCCACCACCCCCCCCATTAATTGTCTGTGGGATTTCAGCAAGAAGACATGTAGAGAGAGAGGGATTGAGGGAGGAGTTAGTGATGGGATGAAGACAGAAATCGCAGAAAGGGCCTGGGTGAGACTGGGAGCAGAGGGGAGCATTTGGAGGAAACACTGCTGCTGGAGTTATGAACGGCACTGAAGAGTGAGGCTGTGGGGCAGGAGAGATGGCAGGAGGAGCAGAGGCCCAGGTCATCTCATCTCTGTTTCCAGGTGTGAGTTCTCCCGGCTCTTCTGTCCGTCCAGCTCAGCCCCCCTGCCATGGCATGGTATAGATCATGTTGCGGACCCATCTGGCAGAGAAGGGGAAGTTCCACAGGGGATAGGAACCCTGGGAGCTGCTCTGTGAGCAGCACCAGGCATCTGACTCAGGGGCCTACAGGGTCCTGAGGGGATGCCTCTGAAGGGACAGAGTTATGTACCTCGTAAGCCGGAGGCCAAGGGCTGGATGATCACGTCAGGGGTGATGTCTTCTGCCTTGGTGTCCCTGTGCCAACCCTGCCCTCTGTTCCCAAGCTCTGGGAGATGTTGGGCGCCTTCTCTGAGGCCATGTGATCTCCACTGCAGTCCGATGTGGGAGAAGTAGGCAAGGTTTGGTCCCTCAGGTTGGTGTGGGTCACCGCTGAAAAGTAGCCCATCAGAAGGGCCCGCTCCCACTGTGACACAGGGCTGGAGGCATGCAGTAGGCAGGCCAGCAGTCGCTGCAATGCTGGGGCTGCAGAGTCTGTGGCGAGAGCAGCCCAATCCTGGACTCAGGAGAGAAGCTTCCTCCTCACCAGCTCTGCCCATACCAGCCCTGGGGACAGCTCTTCTCTGCCTGCCCCCTTCTACACCCCTGCGTTGTAAGCAAGGGGGTGAGGGCAGCGACTGTCCTGGGACAGCTCTGCAAGGCGGTTTGACACTGCCTTTGTCCCTCGGCAGCAGAATGAGTCACATGCCTTCCTCCCCACAAGTCCCTGCTCTGCGGTCTCCCCTCCGCTCCTCCTTTCTCCAGGCTCCTCGTCAGAGGGCTTCATGGCAAAGCTGCAGTCTGACCTGGGGACAGCAGCAGGTAATGGAGGGGCAGGCAGAGTAAGGGGCTTGATCTTTCCTCCCATTAGATGTGTGACAGTGGTGTCATCACCTGCGCTGAGGAGGAAATCACCCTCTGCCTCCTCCCCTTGTTTGGCTGCGGAGGGAAACTCCTTCCAGACTCTGACCATGACCCTTTAATCATCCTCTGGAGCCAGCCTTCACCAGGCAGCCACAGTGACCACGTGTCATAGCAGGCAGCAGAAGACATCTGGGGCAGTGCTGCTGTTCGTGGGCCCTGGGGGCTGTGCTGGCAGAGATGTTCAGGAAATCCTTGGATGCCACCCCCACCCCAGGCCTCCAGCACTCCCTGAGCAGTCTGACCTTGCTGCTCCTTTTCTGCAGATCCACACAGCTGTGTGCCCGGGAGCCAGACACACTGCCAGGACCCTGCAGGGTCCTAGTTGCTCCATGCTAGAGGAACTGAACAGCAAGAACACAAAGCAAGTTTGCTGTCCAGGGGAAACAAGGTCTTACTCCTTGCTGCAGATCGGGGACAAGCGTCAAGGCTGAGAGTGCTGAAACTTGCCCCTCTCTTGTCAGTCTGTGCAGAGCGCTCCTTCCAAGCCGGCAGTTGTGTTGGTGCCCAAATTACTCTTTCTCCTCCTCCTATTTCCGAACAGAGCTAGTGCTTTTCCTAGCCCCTCTCTTTTGGCATAATACCCTGAAATGTCCATATTCAGGACTAATGTACAGGACACTTAGGTTCATCGGCCAGTTCCTGGCACGCGGAAACTGGGCATTTGTTGCACACACTCCTCCTTCCCTGTTGTCATATCAAGATGTCTCCCTTATGAACCCCATTTGTTTCCCCAGTCTTACCTTTTCGCAAGCCCACACTGGAGATTTCAGCCCACTTTTCACACGGTTCAACCTGCCCACGATCGCTCATTACGAGATCGCTCATTACTAGGGCTCCTTACTAGAAGCACCTCTCGGGGACATTTGGGGCTTTGAGAGCTGTACGGAGCAGGCAGAGGGGAGACATGCCCATGTGAGCTGGTGGATTGGACTCACTTTGTGTTCGGTGGAGCCAAAAGAAACTTCCAGAGCAGAGAAGTGTTTTGTTTGAGGACTGACTTGTCTCCCCAGTGAAGATGCAGTCACACAGAGAAGAGCCTGGCAGTTGGTCTGGGTGCTATTTTCATCTCTCGGAAGTAAATGGAGAGTATTCCCACTGGCTCACTAGACCAAATCCCCTTCACTCAGCTCAGGGCATCCGGTCCCTGTAACCCCCACCAAATACCTGCCCTACAAGAGGATTAATGGGCGGGCGGCCCCTGTTCCTTATGGCACGCTCAAACAGCATAAGCCAGAGCTCAGTCAAAGGAGCTGACCAAAGGCCCTGCTGGTAAGGAGAAAGGAAACGTAGAGGGTGTCTATGAGAAATGGAATGGATTTTGCTCAGAGGACCCTGTTGGAACTTGGTAATGCCTTTTCCTCCTTGGACAGTCCCCCATGCCCAGAAGGAGAAAATGTCCAGCAGCAGCTCCTTGACCGAGTTCCCCCTCCTGGCATTTGCAGACATGTGCGAGTGCAGCTCTTGCACTTCTCACTGCTCCTGGGCATCTACCTGGCTGCCCTCCTGGGCAATGCCCTCATCATCATGGCTGCAGTCTGCAACCACCTCCTCCGCACACCCGTGTACTCCTTCCTCCTCAGTCTATCTACCCATTCTGGACCTTGGCTCCATCTTCTCCACTCTCCCCAAGTCCACGGCCAGTTCCCTGTGCAACACGAAGGCCATTTCCCATTGGGGATGAGCTGCCCAAGTCTTTCTTTCTCTTTTTCTCATTTTCCGCAGGTATTCTCTTCTCACAGTTATGGTCTTTGACTGCTCTACGGCCATCTGCCAACCCCTGCGCTCTGAGACACTCAGGGACAAGAGGGCTTGCATCAAAACTGCAGCAGCTGCCTGGGGCACCACTTTTGTCTAGGCTGCAGTACACACTGCTAATACGTTTTCAATACCATTCATACCAATGCTGTGGACCAGTTTTTCCGTGAAATTCCCCAGCTTCTCAAGCAAGGAGCAAGTCTGAGCAGGAAAGCTCAGACTCCTACGTCAGGGAAGGTGGGGTTCTTGTGGGGTTCTTAGTCTTTGCTTAGCTTTGGGTTTGTTTTGTTTTGTTTTACATTGTTCTGTTCTATGTGCAGCTCTTCAAGGCTGTTCTGAGGATCCCCTCTGGGCGGGGACAGCACAGAGCCTTTTCCACATGCCTCCCTCACCTTGCTGTGGTCTCCCTGTTTATCAGAAGTGCAGTGTTTGCCTACGCGAAGCCCCACTCTGTCTCCTCCCCATCCCTGGATGTGGTGGTGGCAGTTCTGTACTCAGTGGTGCCTCCAGCAATGAACACTCTCATCTACAGCATGAGGAACGAGGAAGTCAGAGATGCACTGGGAAAACTTATATCACAAATTTTATTTCAGCAGCCATAACCTGCCCTCCTCTTCCCACTCATAAGTCCCAGGGTATTTGAGGCCAGGTCTCCTCCCCTTTCCTCTCTTCCTTGCTTCCTTGTCTCCTTCCATCCTTCCCTCCCTCCCTCCCTCCCTCCCTCTCTTTCTTTCTTTCTCCGGTATTCACGTTCAAAGACAAATGTTTGGATTCATTCCACTTTTCCTCAGGCATCTATCTACCTCTTGAAGTTGACCCAGAGGCCTTGTGTGAGCAAGGAGTCAGTGCTACCCTGTCAGCAGGAGAGGGAGGAATCTGCAGAGGCTGTTCCTCGGAGCTGCCTTGGGTGCCTTTACTGGAACGAGCAGAATTTCCCTCTGGCAGTATTTGTTGTAGCACTGATACCGAGGGAGCTCAGGGTGACAGAATCAGGCTCAGACATGTGGAAGACTGGTAGGAGCAAGGTATGAGGAATGCCAGGGTCCACATGTCCTTTAGGATTTCTTAGCTCCTCTGTTGACAGTAGGGATGTGTCCTGGCACATCTCTTCTGTGGTGGAGGAAGCAAGCTGTCCTTGTGCTCTGATGCCTTCCTTCTGCACTGTACCAGTACTCAGAGCTGCTTTGAGGAGAACAGCAGTTCCAGCCTGGGCTCTCCCCTCCCACAAAGAGCAGCATGTCTCTGGAGCCAAAGCAGCAGCACCAGTGTGCAGAGGAGATGCAGAGAGGGAAAGTCCAGCCACAGCATGCAGGAACAGTCCTAGTGCCTGTCAGGAAAGTCCCCTCACTGCCATGGCAGGCACTTCCTTACCACAGTAGTTGAGTCTGAACTGCTGCTTTCCTGGAGCTACGGTCATTTCCTGACCTTCCTCTCGAGCTCTTGTGTGCGCATAAGGCCAAAATGCTACTGTAACATTGCATGTACTGCTGTGTCTATGTGTTCAGGACCAGACAATGTGCACCTCTGGGCCGGAGCTGGCCTCCATAACAGCAGCGCTGTAATAAAATGGTCGGTGCTGATTCCAGTGCCAAAGGGTGGGCTTTTCTTCCAAAGCTGGAGTCAGGAGCAGGACCAAGGGACTGCAGCTCTAAAAGGCCTGCTGCTTTGTTTGGGTTCTGCCTGGGCTCAGCAGGACGAGATCAGAGCCGCAGCGTGATCTCAAAGAGTGAGGGCTGCATTTAGCACTCACTGGTCGGTCAGCGGCCAGTGCCAGTGGAGATGGTGAATGGTCTTCTTGCAGTTACCTGCCTGCGGCTGTCCCACATGTAACAGGGCTAATGGCAGATGCCCAGCCTTATGGAGGGGAATCTGGACATCATCAGGAGAGCTCAGGGAGTCTGCGGGGACACCATGTGCCTAGTGGTGGGTAAGGATTTGGAGCCTCACAAAAAGAGAGACCCTTCAAGTTGAACTCACTCAGAGGTAAAGTGTGAAATGTAGCTATCCACAGGTAAGCCAGGGCTCTGCAACCCCAGGGGAGGCAGTGAGGACCAAAGAGACGCAAGGAAGAGAGACTGGAGAGTCATTTGTGTCACGCTGAATGAAATGCTTCAGGCTGGATCTGGCTGCACACCCAAGCACACCTCAGGCCATTGGAAATGCCCCATGATCCTTTCAAGTATCATCCTCAGCCACAGAGCCAGTGGAAGGTGGCAGAGTATTTGTGAGTCCCTTCCAGCTGGGTCTGCTCCCTGCCCTCACCATCACTGCCAGTGCAAGTCACCCCTTCACCTGGGGCACTACAAACATGGGGCTGTTGCAGGGAGCACATGGCAGGGGGTCCAGGAGCAGCATGGATGTCAGGCCAGCATGGATGCACTTCCCTGGGGAAAGCCTCTGTGTGCAGCAGTGACCTTCCTGGAGAAGAGCAGAGGATTGTGTGCGTGTGCATGTGGTGAGAAAGAATGAGAAAGAGTAACCGGCGAGAAATCAGCAGTTTCTGCAGGTGCCAGCTCAGGGCAGTCTGCTCTGTCGCTGGGCAGCAGAAGCTGCCCGAGGAATCCCAAGGCCAGGACTCCTGTGCCCTTCTTGTTGTCTTTGACACCCGTTGCCAGATTAAACTGCCCGGGTCTGTGACCCACAGGAAAATAAAGCTTAGGTGGCCACAGCTGCTGGGCATGGTGCCAGCCCCAGAGCATGCCTGTGTCCCTGCCCTGCTCGTCCCCAAACCCCTGCGGTGCCCACCACAGGTGGGAGACAGAGCAGGCAGCCAGGCTGTCCGCATCACTTGTGCAGGAGATGGTGGCTGTGAAGCCGGTAGGACAGAGAAGATCTCAGTGGGGATGAGGGTGGCGGTCTGAGCCCCCAAAGCCCAGCAGTCTTGCCCACACCAATGCATGGCCCTGCTGTGCGTTGACCTGCAGGAGGAGCAGATATCCGCTAGGAACATGATTGCCTCATGGGCCTCTCGTAGTTCCCTGACACATCTGCCATTTCGTACATAGCGGTGGGACTCGGGCGGTGCTTAGCACAGCCCTCTGGAACTTGCAGCGCCCTCTGGAAGAGCCCTGCGCAAGCCTGGGGTGTAGTGCAGCCCTGCGGCTTGGTGTCTAGGTGGCGGTGTGTAGACAGCGCTGGATGGGGCTGAGGCGTGTGCAACCCTCGGCTGCCCCTTGTGCTCCAGCAGCCACATGCAGGCACAGCAGTGCTGTCAGAGAAGGGCAGTGAGGTCAGAGAAGAGCAGGCATGTCACAATAGCCTGGGGCGGGACGAGGTGGGGTGGGGTGGGGGCAGGCAGTCAGCTTCAGGTGAGGTGGGCTGACATCACAGTGGGGCACATCAGCATCCTTGGCACTTGGGCCACAGAGCTGCCTGCGGCTCCTGGAGGAAGGGTGCTCTCGGGCTGAGGGCGTGAAGCTCATTTGGCCCAAAGGAGCTGGAGGCCCCTTGGCCTGCAGTGCATGCTGGGCCCCATGGAGCTGGAGGACTTGCAGCTCTCCTTGCAGTGCCACCAGGATGAACGCCGGGAGCTGCTGGAGAAGCTGCTGGAGCTGGAGCAGGCTTGCGGGCTTCTGCGAGCAGCCAGCTGCCAGCTGGAAGACGGGTGTGCATGGCTGCGTGCTGCTTGGGGCTGAGACTCAGGTCGCGGGGGCTGTGCGCAGCACCTGCACGCCTGGGCCCTTGATGGGGCTTCCTGCGGGGCTGGGTGGAGGTGGGGGGCCCTGCCACCAGTCCTGGAGGGCTCTGTGCACTCCCTGCCTGCCTGGGTGCCTCATCTCTGCCCTGGGGGTCTGCACTCAGCAGTCTCCCATCCCCTCAATCCTGCAGGCTGCAGTGCTCCGGGGAGGTGCCTGAGGAGCCCCATGTGGGGCTGAGGGAGGAGCTCGGTGCCCTCCTGGGCTGCCTGAAGGAGAGCGAGCGTGAGGCAGCTGCAACGCAGGAGCAGCTCAGGTGCTTGGTAGGTGTTGGCGATGCCCGGGCATGTGCAGAGGGGGCTCCAAGCCCTGCTCTCCACCACTGTCCCCATGCCTGCAGGAGAGGGAGAAAGAGGAGCTGCGCACCACCCTGCAGGAGCTCACCACTGAGGTACCGAGACCCCCATGCCCACACCTGCTTGGACACACCTCTGGCTGCCCCATGAGCACCCCACGGTTGGCACTCACCCCTGTCTCATCTCCGCAGCGCCTGACCCTGGCAGCGCAGCATGCCCAGAGCTCCCAGCAGCTGGAGAGCACCGGAGAAGTCCTCACGCAGCTCCAGGTGAGGCAGATGCTCTGCTCCGCACCTGGCCCCCAGGCCTGCTGCTCTTGTGGGTCTGACAGGCACCATGACAGAAGGGTTGGGGGTGGGCATGTTGGGGCACCCGCAGGGTGCCTGGAATGGCGGGGGGACCCTGATGTGGGTCTGCAGGCTCCCCAGAAGGGTTGTGGGGGAGCAAAGTGGGTTGGGGAACCCTCCCGGGTGTCTGGGCACATCATGTGTGACAGGCACCCTGATGGGGGCGGGCAGCTGTGTGGTTTGGGGACGCCCGGTCTCAGCCAGGGCATTGGGCCTTGAGCCCATGCTGGTTTCATGCTGCTCCTCCAGCCGCCCCCACTGAGATGCTCTCGCTGCCTCTTCTCTCCCAGGCAGAGCTGACTGAGGTGAAGGCAGAGGGAGATGCAGCCCTGAAGGAGCTCCACCAGGTCTGTGACCCACATGAAAATACCGCTTAGGTGGGCAGAGCTGCTGCATGTGGTGCCAGCTCCCAAGGATGCCAGTGTCCCTGCCTCCCGGGCCCTGGCTGGCCTCACAGTGCCCTGGAGACTGACTGCGGATCCCCAGGCCCACCTGGGCCCCTTGTAATGCGCCCCCGTTGCTTTGCAGGAGAAGCAGTCAGCAGTCAAGCTGGCAGAGGCCCTGCAGGAGCAGGCCGAGATCGAGAAGGTACTAGGCACAGGAGGCACGGTGGCACAAGGTCTTTGTATGGGGAAAGCCCCCTCAGAGCGGGCACGGGAGTGGACTACTAACCAGGGCCCTTCCTTTGCGCAGGTCCTGAGGAAAGAACACAGGCACCTCAGGGAGAGACGCAAGGGTCTGCAACGGCAAACAGCTGGGTGAGTGGTGACAGGCACCCGAGCCCAACCTGTGGGGGTGGAGCTCTGTGCAGCTCCCAGGGATCTGTGTCCCCAGGGCCGGCTTGGCAAGGTCTGTGCCAATGTTGGACAACAGAGCCGCTGATCTAATACTCCTCTGATGACATCTAAGCTGCTCCCAAGCCCACTAGAATGCCTCTGGAGCACTCCCAACTGCCTGCATGGCTCTAAATTACCTCTAAACAGCAGTCGACCACTCGCGCAAGCTCTAAAATCCTTTAAGGAGTGCTGAGCAGCTCTGCACAGCCCTAAGTGGCTCTAGGACACCTTTCAGCTTTCCCTTCCCTTCTCTGAAGAGCCCGTTGCCTTTTGCAAAGCAGCTCATGAAAAAAAAAAAAAAAAGAAAAGAAAAAAAAAATCCCCAAACGCCGCTTGGCTCTTTGAAGCAGCTCTGAAGAGCTCCAAGCCTCTCCTAAATGCCCTTGGAGCCTGAGGCGGGAAGGGAGTAGAGGGCAGGGTCTTTTCAATGCTGGCACCCTGCGGCGCCTTGCCTCAGCCCCAGCAGAGCCTGCCCAGCACCTTGGCTCCCTGTTCGCCATGTGGCGGTCCCAGTGCTGAGCGAGCTCTCTCCTCACAGCCCAAACACCTGCGGTGCCCACAACAGGCGGAAGACGGAGCAGGCCGCCAGGCTGTCCACGTCCCTTATGCAGGAGATGGTGGCTGTGAAGCTGGTAGGTCAGAGAAGCCCGATGCGAGACTTGGGGAAGAGAGGGTCTGCAGGGTAGCCATCGGCTTTGGGGGCGCTGATATCAGTGGGGATGAGGGCGGGGGTCTGAGCCCCCAAGGCCCAACAGTCTTGCCCACACCAATGCATGTCCCTGCTGTGCATTGACCTGCAGGAGGAGCAGCTGGTGGCAAAGAGGCGTGGGATCAGTTTTTGGCTGCAGTGAGTTGCCCTGTGGGGCTCGGCGTGCCAGGGCTTATTTGTGGGTGGTGGGATGTCCGGGCTAGTGGTCCCAAGGCATCCGTCAGCTTTTAGCTTCTCAGCACTGACTTTGCTCAGGATCCCTTTTGCCTGGGTTGTGGGGTGGTGCTTGTTTGTGGGCCCAGCAGGGAGATGAAGAGCAGATCTGAGCTGCCGGGGCCCTTAACCTGAGGCCCAGGAGCGGGGCAGGGGGTGGTGTGGCCAGCATGATGCAGGGTGCCAGTGCTGGCCTGGCGGTGTCTGCAGATGATGTCTGGAAAGAGATGAGGCAGATTTTTCCCGTCCTGTGTCTTAATCTTCTCCTGGCCTGCAGGAGGCAGTTTCTGCTCCTTGCCTGCCTGCAGCTGGTGTTGCTGCTCTGCCTGGTCCTGCTCAAGAGCGACAGCGTCAGCTGGGACCTGCCGTGCAGGCTGGCGTCCGCCTTTGGGAGCTGCCCAGCACGGCCGCCACCCTTCTGATACGCCTGGCCTTGCACCGTGTGGGGTAGAGAGCGACAGGAAGACTGGGCGCCGTGCAGACAGGCAAACATCCGACTGTACAGCACCACCCTTTTCCGGGGGCACCACTGCGCACATCTGGAATGGCATGTGCAGGCACACTGTGTGTCCAGCCGCGACTACACCTTGCTGTGGGGGATGTTTGCCTGCTGAATACTTGCCACTAAGCTCACCCTCTCTTTAACAATATAAAGGACAACTGAGAACCCCGACTCCTCAGTCTGTGATTTTTCCTTGGAAAGAGACTGACTTGGTCAAGGAATTTCAGGTGGCTGATACAGCACTGACGGCTGGTGCCAGTGCGATGCTATGATTGTCCAAACTCCGTTTTTCAACTGTAGCTTAAAAGTTGCCATTACTTGTTAATATGTCTGTCAATAGACTTACCTGCCTCTAGCAAAGACTTACCCTGGCCAAGAAACACTCTAACACCCTGCTCTGCTCACTTACCCTGGCCAAGAAACACTCTAACACCCTGCTCTGCTCTTCCTGGGAAATGAAATGTGACCTGTAGTTACCTGGAAGTGTGCTGAACAAGTGATGCTGTGTTCAGTGACTTTCAACTCTTCCTGTCGTATGCATTACTCTACCTCAAACACTCCATGCTTCAGATCTTTTCCGAAAGCAAGGTATTCATTCACAACTTCTAGCTTTGAAACCAGCCTTCAGAAAGGAGATGAAAAGGGAGAACAAGTTTTTCCCAGATTCCTCGTAAACGCAGTACGTAAAGTTGAGTACACTCTTTTTTGCTGCAAAGAAATGAAAAACGGAAAGGTGAAATCTGTCAATAATTCGGTATATCGAACCACACCGAGAAGGCAGAGGCCCTCAGTGCTTTCTTTGCCTGGGTTTTTACCGGTAAAAATTTCCCTCAGGGGACATAGACAGAGCTGGCGGGTGAGGGGTGAGTGTGTGTGCTACCTCCTGTCCCATTCGGCACCACCCCCGCCACCACCCCCCCCATTAATTGTCTGTGGGATTTCAGCAAGAAGACATGTAGAGAGAGAGGGATTGAGGGAGGAGTTAGTGATGGGATGAAGACAGAAATCGCAGAAAGGGCCTGGGTGAGACTGGGAGCAGAGGGGAGCATTTGGAGGAAACACTGCTGCTGGAGTTATGAACGGCACTGAAGAGTGAGGCTGTGGGGCAGGAGAGATGGCAGGAGGAGCAGAGGCCCAGGTCATCTCATCTCTGTTTCCAGGTGTGAGTTCTCCCGGCTCTTCTGTCCGTCCAGCTCAGCCCCCCTGCCATGGCATGGTATAGATCATGTTGCGGACCCATCTGGCAGAGAAGGGGAAGTTCCACAGGGGATAGGAACCCTGGGAGCTGCTCTGTGAGCAGCACCAGGCATCTGACTCAGGGGCCTACAGGGTCCTGAGGGGATGCCTCTGAAGGGACAGAGTTATGTACCTCGTAAGCCGGAGGCCAAGGGCTGGATGATCACGTCAGGGGTGATGTCTTCTGCCTTGGTGTCCCTGTGCCAACCCTGCCCTCTGTTCCCAAGCTCTGGGAGATGTTGGGCGCCTTCTCTGAGGCCATGTGATCTCCACTGCAGTCCGATGTGGGAGAAGTAGGCAAGGTTTGGTCCCTCAGGTTGGTGTGGGTCACCGCTGAAAAGTAGCCCATCAGAAGGGCCCGCTCCCACTGTGACACAGGGCTGGAGGCATGCAGTAGGCAGGCCAGCAGTCGCTGCAATGCTGGGGCTGCAGAGTCTGTGGCGAGAGCAGCCCAATCCTGGACTCAGGAGAGAAGCTTCCTCCTCACCAGCTCTGCCCATACCAGCCCTGGGGACAGCTCTTCTCTGCCTGCCCCCTTCTACACCCCTGCGTTGTAAGCAAGGGGGTGAGGGCAGCGACTGTCCTGGGACAGCTCTGCAAGGCGGTTTGACACTGCCTTTGTCCCTCGGCAGCAGAATGAGTCACATGCCTTCCTCCCCACAAGTCCCTGCTCTGCGGTCTCCCCTCCGCTCCTCCTTTCTCCAGGCTCCTCGTCAGAGGGCTTCATGGCAAAGCTGCAGTCTGACCTGGGGACAGCAGCAGGTAATGGAGGGGCAGGCAGAGTAAGGGGCTTGATCTTTCCTCCCATTAGATGTGTGACAGTGGTGTCATCACCTGCGCTGAGGAGGAAATCACCCTCTGCCTCCTCCCCTTGTTTGGCTGCGGAGGGAAACTCCTTCCAGACTCTGACCATGACCCTTTAATCATCCTCTGGAGCCAGCCTTCACCAGGCAGCCACAGTGACCACGTGTCATAGCAGGCAGCAGAAGACATCTGGGGCAGTGCTGCTGTTCGTGGGCCCTGGGGGCTGTGCTGGCAGAGATGTTCAGGAAATCCTTGGATGCCACCCCCACCCCAGGCCTCCAGCACTCCCTGAGCAGTCTGACCTTGCTGCTCCTTTTCTGCAGATCCACACAGCTGTGTGCCCGGGAGCCAGACACACTGCCAGGACCCTGCAGGGTCCTAGTTGCTCCATGCTAGAGGAACTGAACAGCAAGAACACAAAGCAAGTTTGCTCTCCAGGGGAAACAAGGTCTTACTCCTTGCTGCAGATCGGGGACAAGCGTCAAGGCTGAGAGTGCTGAAACTTGCCCCTCTCTTGTCAGTCTGTGCAGAGCACTCCTTCCAAGCCGGCAGTTGTGTTGGTGCCCAAATTACTCTTTCTCCTCCTCCTATTTCCGAACAGAGCTAGTGCTTTTCCTAGCCCCTCTCTTTTGGCATAATACCCTGAAATGTCCATATTCAGGACTAATGTACAGGACACTTAGGTTCATCGGCCAGTTCCTGGCACGCGGAAACTGGGCATTTGTTGCACACACTCCTCCTTCCCTGTTGTCATATCAAGATGTCTCCCTTATGAACCCCATTTGTTTCCCCAGTCTTACCTTTTCGCAAGCCCACACTGGAGATTTCAGCCCACTTTTCACACGGTTCAACCTGCCCACGATCGCTCATTACGAGATCGCTCATTACTAGGGCTCCTTACTAGAAGCACCTCTCGGGGACATTTGGGGCTTTGAGAGCTGTACGGAGCAGGCAGAGGGGAGACATGCCCATGTGAGCTGGTGGATTGGACTCACTTTGTGTTCGGTGGAGCCAAAAGAAACTTCCAGAGCAGAGAAGTGTTTTGTTTGAGGACTGACTTGTCTCCCCAGTGAAGATGCAGTCACACAGAGAAGAGCCTGGCAGTTGGTCTGGGTGCTATTTTCATCTCTCGGAAGTAAATGGAGAGTATTCCCACTGGCTCACTAGACCAAATCCCCTTCACTCAGCTCAGGGCATCCGGTCCCTGTAACCCCCACCAAATACCTGCCCTACAAGAGGATTAATGGGCGGGCGGCCCCTGTTCCTTATGGCACGCTCAAACAGCATAAGCCAGAGCTCAGTCAAAGGAGCTGACCAAAGGCCCTGCTGGTAAGGAGAAAGGAAACGTAGAGGGTGTCTATGAGAAATGGAATGGATTTTGCTCAGAGGACCCTGTTGGAACTTGGTAATGCCTTTTCCTCCTTGGACAGTCCCCCATGCCCAGAAGGAGAAAATGTCCAGCAGCAGCTCCTTGACCGAGTTCCCCCTCCTGGCATTTGCAGACATGTGCGAGTGCAGCTCTTGCACTTCTCACTGCTCCTGGGCATCTACCTGGCTGCCCTCCTGGGCAATGCCCTCATCATCATGGCTGCAGTCTGCAACCACCTCCTCCGCACACCCGTGTACTCCTTCCTCCTCAGTCTATCTACCCATTCTGGACCTTGGCTCCATCTTCTCCACTCTCCCCAAGTCCACGGCCAGTTCCCTGTGCAACACGAAGGCCATTTCCCATTGGGGATGAGCTGCCCAAGTCTTTCTTTCTCTTTTTCTCATTTTCCGCAGGTATTCTCTTCTCACAGTTATGGTCTTTGACTGCTCTACGGCCATCTGCCAACCCCTGCGCTCTGAGACACTCAGGGACAAGAGGGCTTGCATCAAAACTGCAGCAGCTGCCTGGGGCACCACTTTTGTCTAGGCTGCAGTACACACTGCTAATACGTTTTCAATACCATTCATACCAATGCTGTGGACCAGTTTTTCCGTGAAATTCCCCAGCTTCTCAAGCAAGGAGCAAGTCTGAGCAGGAAAGCTCAGACTCCTACGTCAGGGAAGGTGGGGTTCTTGTGGGGTTCTTAGTCTTTGCTTAGCTTTGGGTTTGTTTTGTTTTGTTTTACATTGTTCTGTTCTATGTGCAGCTCTTCAAGGCTGTTCTGAGGATCCCCTCTGGGCGGGGACAGCACAGAGCCTTTTCCACATGCCTCCCTCACCTTGCTGTGGTCTCCCTGTTTATCAGAAGTGCAGTGTTTGCCTACGCGAAGCCCCACTCTGTCTCCTCCCCATCCCTGGATGTGGTGGTGGCAGTTCTGTACTCAGTGGTGCCTCCAGCAATGAACACTCTCATCTACAGCATGAGGAACGAGGAAGTCAGAGATGCACTGGGAAAACTTATATCACAAATTTTATTTCAGCAGCCATAACCTGCCCTCCTCTTCCCACTCATAAGTCCCAGGGTATTTGAGGCCAGGTCTCCTCCCCTTTCCTCTCTTCCTTGCTTCCTTGTCTCCTTCCATCCTTCCCTCCCTCCCTCCCTCCCTCCCTCTCTTTCTTTCTTTCTCCGGTATTCACGTTCAAAGACAAATGTTTGGATTCATTCCACTTTTCCTCAGGCATCTATCTACCTCTTGAAGTTGACCCAGAGGCCTTGTGTGAGCAAGGAGTCAGTGCTACCCTGTCAGCAGGAGAGGGAGGAATCTGCAGAGGCTGTTCCTCGGAGCTGCCTTGGGTGCCTTTACTGGAACGAGCAGAATTTCCCTCTGGCAGTATTTGTTGTAGCACTGATACCGAGGGAGCTCAGGGTGACAGAATCAGGCTCAGACATGTGGAAGACTGGTAGGAGCAAGGTATGAGGAATGCCAGGGTCCACATGTCCTTTAGGATTTCTTAGCTCCTCTGTTGACAGTAGGGATGTGTCCTGGCACATCTCTTCTGTGGTGGAGGAAGCAAGCTGTCCTTGTGCTCTGATGCCTTCCTTCTGCACTGTACCAGTACTCAGAGCTGCTTTGAGGAGAACAGCAGTTCCAGCCTGGGCTCTCCCCTCCCACAAAGAGCAGCATGTCTCTGGAGCCAAAGCAGCAGCACCAGTGTGCAGAGGAGATGCAGAGAGGGAAAGTCCAGCCACAGCATGCAGGAACAGTCCTAGTGCCTGTCAGGAAAGTCCCCTCACTGCCATGGCAGGCACTTCCTTACCACAGTAGTTGAGTCTGAACTGCTGCTTTCCTGGAGCTACGGTCATTTCCTGACCTTCCTCTCGAGCTCTTGTGTGCGCATAAGGCCAAAATGCTACTGTAACATTGCATGTACTGCTGTGTCTATGTGTTCAGGACCAGACAATGTGCACCTCTGGGCCGGAGCTGGCCTCCATAACAGCAGCGCTGTAATAAAATGGTCGGTGCTGATTCCAGTGCCAAAGGGTGGGCTTTTCTTCCAAAGCTGGAGTCAGGAGCAGGACCAAGGGACTGCAGCTCTAAAAGGCCTGCTGCTTTGTTTGGGTTCTGCCTGGGCTCAGCAGGACGAGATCAGAGCCGCAGCGTGATCTCAAAGAGTGAGGGCTGCATTTAGCACTCACTGGTCGGTCAGCGGCCAGTGCCAGTGGAGATGGTGAATGGTCTTCTTGCAGTTACCTGCCTGCGGCTGTCCCACATGTAACAGGGCTAATGGCAGATGCCCAGCCTTATGGAGGGGAATCTGGACATCATCAGGAGAGCTCAGGGAGTCTGCGGGGACACCATGTGCCTAGTGGTGGGTAAGGATTTGGAGCCTCACAAAAAGAGAGACCCTTCAAGTTGAACTCACTCAGAGGTAAAGTGTGAAATGTAGCTATCCACAGGTAAGCCAGGGCTCTGCAACCCCAGGGGAGGCAGTGAGGACCAAAGAGACGCAAGGAAGAGAGACTGGAGAGTCATTTGTGTCACGCTGAATGAAATGCTTCAGGCTGGATCTGGCTGCACACCCAAGCACACCTCAGGCCATTGGAAATGCCCCATGATCCTTTCAAGTATCATCCTCAGCCACAGAGCCAGTGGAAGGTGGCAGAGTATTTGTGAGTCCCTTCCAGCTGGGTCTGCTCCCTGCCCTCACCATCACTGCCAGTGCAAGTCACCCCTTCACCTGGGGCACTACAAACATGGGGCTGTTGCAGGGAGCACATGGCAGGGGGTCCAGGAGCAGCATGGATGTCAGGCCAGCATGGATGCACTTCCCTGGGGAAAGCCTCTGTGTGCAGCAGTGACCTTCCTGGAGAAGAGCAGAGGATTGTGTGCGTGTGCATGTGGTGAGAAAGAATGAGAAAGAGTAACCGGCGAGAAATCAGCAGTTTCTGCAGGTGCCAGCTCAGGGCAGTCTGCTCTGTCGCTGGGCAGCAGAAGCTGCCCGAGGAATCCCAAGGCCAGGACTCCTGTGCCCTTCTTGTTGTCTTTGACACCCGTTGCCAGATTAAACTGCCCGGGTCTGTGACCCACAGGAAAATAAAGCTTAGGTGGCCACAGCTGCTGGGCATGGTGCCAGCCCCAGAGCATGCCTGTGTCCCTGCCCTGCTCGTCCCCAAACCCCTGCGGTGCCCACCACAGGTGGGAGACAGAGCAGGCAGCCAGGCTGTCCGCATCACTTGTGCAGGAGATGGTGGCTGTGAAGCCGGTAGGACAGAGAAGATCTCAGTGGGGATGAGGGTGGCGGTCTGAGCCCCCAAAGCCCAGCAGTCTTGCCCACACCAATGCATGGCCCTGCTGTGCGTTGACCTGCAGGAGGAGCAGATATCCGCTAGGAACATGATTGCCTCATGGGCCTCTCGTAGTTCCCTGACACATCTGCCATTTCGTACATAGCGGTGGGACTCGGGCGGTGCTTAGCACAGCCCTCTGGAACTTGCAGCGCCCTCTGGAAGAGCCCTGCGCAAGCCTGGGGTGTAGTGCAGCCCTGCGGCTTGGTGTCTAGGTGGCGGTGTGTAGACAGCGCTGGATGGGGCTGAGGCGTGTGCAACCCTCGGCTGCCCCTTGTGCTCCAGCAGCCACATGCAGGCACAGCAGTGCTGTCAGAGAAGGGCAGTGAGGTCAGAGAAGAGCAGGCATGTCACAATAGCCTGGGGCGGGACGAGGTGGGGTGGGGTGGGGGCAGGCAGTCAGCTTCAGGTGAGGTGGGCTGACATCACAGTGGGGCACATCAGCATCCTTGGCACTTGGGCCACAGAGCTGCCTGCGGCTCCTGGAGGAAGGGTGCTCTCGGGCTGAGGGCGTGAAGCTCATTTGGCCCAAAGGAGCTGGAGGCCCCTTGGCCTGCAGTGCATGCTGGGCCCCATGGAGCTGGAGGACTTGCAGCTCTCCTTGCAGTGCCACCAGGATGAACGCCGGGAGCTGCTGGAGAAGCTGCTGGAGCTGGAGCAGGCTTGCGGGCTTCTGCGAGCAGCCAGCTGCCAGCTGGAAGACGGGTGTGCATGGCTGCGTGCTGCTTGGGGCTGAGACTCAGGTCGCGGGGGCTGTGCGCAGCACCTGCACGCCTGGGCCCTTGATGGGGCTTCCTGCGGGGCTGGGTGGAGGTGGGGGGCCCTGCCACCAGTCCTGGAGGGCTCTGTGCACTCCCTGCCTGCCTGGGTGCCTCATCTCTGCCCTGGGGGTCTGCACTCAGCAGTCTCCCATCCCCTCAATCCTGCAGGCTGCAGTGCTCCGGGGAGGTGCCTGAGGAGCCCCATGTGGGGCTGAGGGAGGAGCTCGGTGCCCTCCTGGGCTGCCTGAAGGAGAGCGAGCGTGAGGCAGCTGCAACGCAGGAGCAGCTCAGGTGCTTGGTAGGTGTTGGCGATGCCCGGGCATGTGCAGAGGGGGCTCCAAGCCCTGCTCTCCACCACTGTCCCCATGCCTGCAGGAGAGGGAGAAAGAGGAGCTGCGCACCACCCTGCAGGAGCTCACCACTGAGGTACCGAGACCCCCATGCCCACACCTGCTTGGACACACCTCTGGCTGCCCCATGAGCACCCCACGGTTGGCACTCACCCCTGTCTCATCTCCGCAGCGCCTGACCCTGGCAGCGCAGCATGCCCAGAGCTCCCAGCAGCTGGAGAGCACCGGAGAAGTCCTCACGCAGCTCCAGGTGAGGCAGATGCTCTGCTCCGCACCTGGCCCCCAGGCCTGCTGCTCTTGTGGGTCTGACAGGCACCATGACAGAAGGGTTGGGGGTGGGCATGTTGGGGCACCCGCAGGGTGCCTGGAATGGCGGGGGGACCCTGATGTGGGTCTGCAGGCTCCCCAGAAGGGTTGTGGGGGAGCAAAGTGGGTTGGGGAACCCTCCCGGGTGTCTGGGCACATCATGTGTGACAGGCACCCTGATGGGGGCGGGCAGCTGTGTGGTTTGGGGACGCCCGGTCTCAGCCAGGGCATTGGGCCTTGAGCCCATGCTGGTTTCATGCTGCTCCTCCAGCCGCCCCCACTGAGATGCTCTCGCTGCCTCTTCTCTCCCAGGCAGAGCTGACTGAGGTGAAGGCAGAGGGAGATGCAGCCCTGAAGGAGCTCCACCAGGTCTGTGACCCACATGAAAATACCGCTTAGGTGGGCAGAGCTGCTGCATGTGGTGCCAGCTCCCAAGGATGCCAGTGTCCCTGCCTCCCGGGCCCTGGCTGGCCTCACAGTGCCCTGGAGACTGACTGCGGATCCCCAGGCCCACCTGGGCCCCTTGTAATGCGCCCCCGTTGCTTTGCAGGAGAAGCAGTCAGCAGTCAAGCTGGCAGAGGCCCTGCAGGAGCAGGCCGAGATCGAGAAGGTACTAGGCACAGGAGGCACGGTGGCACAAGGTCTTTGTATGGGGAAAGCCCCCTCAGAGCGGGCACGGGAGTGGACTACTAACCAGGGCCCTTCCTTTGCGCAGGTCCTGAGGAAAGAACACAGGCACCTCAGGGAGAGACGCAAGGGTCTGCAACGGCAAACAGCTGGGTGAGTGGTGACAGGCACCCGAGCCCAACCTGTGGGGGTGGAGCTCTGTGCAGCTCCCAGGGATCTGTGTCCCCAGGGCCGGCTTGGCAAGGTCTGTGCCAATGTTGGACAACAGAGCCGCTGATCTAATACTCCTCTGATGACATCTAAGCTGCTCCCAAGCCCACTAGAATGCCTCTGGAGCACTCCCAACTGCCTGCATGGCTCTAAATCACCTCTAAACAGCAGTCGACCACTCGCGCAAGCTCTAAAATCCTTTAAGGAGTGCTGAGCAGCTCTGCACAGCCCTAAGTGGCTCTAGGACACCTTTCAGCTTTCCCTTCCCTTCTCTGAAGAGCCCGTTGCCTTTTGCAAAGCAGCTCATGAAAAAAAAAAAAAAAAGAAAAGAAAAAAAAAATCCCCAAACGCCGCTTGGCTCTTTGAAGCAGCTCTGAAGAGCTCCAAGCCTCTCCTAAATGCCCTTGGAGCCTGAGGCGGGAAGGGAGTAGAGGGCAGGGTCTTTTCAATGCTGGCACCCTGCGGCGCCTTGCCTCAGCCCCAGCAGAGCCTGCCCAGCACCTTGGCTCCCTGTTCGCCATGTGGCGGTCCCAGTGCTGAGCGAGCTCTCTCCTCACAGCCCAAACACCTGCGGTGCCCACAACAGGCGGAAGACGGAGCAGGCCGCCAGGCTGTCCACGTCCCTTATGCAGGAGATGGTGGCTGTGAAGCTGGTAGGTCAGAGAAGCCCGATGCGAGACTTGGGGAAGAGAGGGTCTGCAGGGTAGCCATCGGCTTTGGGGGCGCTGATATCAGTGGGGATGAGGGCGGGGGTCTGAGCCCCCAAGGCCCAACAGTCTTGCCCACACCAATGCATGTCCCTGCTGTGCATTGACCTGCAGGAGGAGCAGCTGGTGGCAAAGAGGCGTGGGATCAGTTTTTGGCTGCAGTGAGTTGCCCTGTGGGGCTCGGCGTGCCAGGGCTTATTTGTGGGTGGTGGGATGTCCGGGCTAGTGGTCCCAAGGCATCCGTCAGCTTTTAGCTTCTCAGCACTGACTTTGCTCAGGATCCCTTTTGCCTGGGTTGTGGGGTGGTGCTTGTTTGTGGGCCCAGCAGGGAGATGAAGAGCAGATCTGAGCTGCCGGGGCCCTTAACCTGAGGCCCAGGAGCGGGGCAGGGGGTGGTGTGGCCAGCATGATGCAGGGTGCCAGTGCTGGCCTGGCGGTGTCTGCAGATGATGTCTGGAAAGAGATGAGGCAGATTTTTCCCGTCCTGTGTCTTAATCTTCTCCTGGCCTGCAGGAGGCAGTTTCTGCTCCTTGCCTGCCTGCAGCTGGTGTTGCTGCTCTGCCTGGTCCTGCTCAAGAGCGACAGCGTCAGCTGGGACCTGCCGTGCAGGCTGGCGTCCGCCTTTGGGAGCTGCCCAGCACGGCCGCCACCCTTCTGATACGCCTGGCCTTGCACCGTGTGGGGTAGAGAGCGACAGGAAGACTGGGCGCCGTGCAGACAGGCAAACATCCGACTGTACAGCACCACCCTTTTCCGGGGGCACCACTGCGCACATCTGGAATGGCATGTGCAGGCACACTGTGTGTCCAGCCGCGACTACACCTTGCTGTGGGGGATGTTTGCCTGCTGAATACTTGCCACTAAGCTCACCCTCTCTTTAACAATATAAAGGACAACTGAGAACCCCGACTCCTCAGTCTGTGATTTTTCCTTGGAAAGAGACTGACTTGGTCAAGGAATTTCAGGTGGCTGATACAGCACTGACGGCTGGTGCCAGTGCGATGCTATGATTGTCCAAACTCCGTTTTTCAACTGTAGCTTAAAAGTTGCCATTACTTGTTAATATGTCTGTCAATAGACTTACCTGCCTCTAGCAAAGACTTACCCTGGCCAAGAAACACTCTAACACCCTGCTCTGCTCACTTACCCTGGCCAAGAAACACTCTAACACCCTGCTCTGCTCTTCCTGGGAAATGAAATGTGACCTGTAGTTACCTGGAAGTGTGCTGAACAAGTGATGCTGTGTTCAGTGACTTTCAACTCTTCCTGTCGTATGCATTACTCTACCTCAAACACTCCATGCTTCAGATCTTTTCCGAAAGCAAGGTATTCATTCACAACTTCTAGCTTTGAAACCAGCCTTCAGAAAGGAGATGAAAAGGGAGAACAAGTTTTTCCCAGATTCCTCGTAAACGCAGTACGTAAAGTTGAGTACACTCTTTTTTGCTGCAAAGAAATGAAAAACGGAAAGGTGAAATCTGTCAATAATTCGGTATATCGAACCACACCGAGAAGGCAGAGGCCCTCAGTGCTTTCTTTGCCTGGGTTTTTACCGGTAAAAATTTCCCTCAGGGGACATAGACAGAGCTGGCGGGTGAGGGGTGAGTGTGTGTGCTACCTCCTGTCCCATTCGGCACCACCCCCGCCACCACCCCCCCCATTAATTGTCTGTGGGATTTCAGCAAGAAGACATGTAGAGAGAGAGGGATTGAGGGAGGAGTTAGTGATGGGATGAAGACAGAAATCGCAGAAAGGGCCTGGGTGAGACTGGGAGCAGAGGGGAGCATTTGGAGGAAACACTGCTGCTGGAGTTATGAACGGCACTGAAGAGTGAGGCTGTGGGGCAGGAGAGATGGCAGGAGGAGCAGAGGCCCAGGTCATCTCATCTCTGTTTCCAGGTGTGAGTTCTCCCGGCTCTTCTGTCCGTCCAGCTCAGCCCCCCTGCCATGGCATGGTATAGATCATGTTGCGGACCCATCTGGCAGAGAAGGGGAAGTTCCACAGGGGATAGGAACCCTGGGAGCTGCTCTGTGAGCAGCACCAGGCATCTGACTCAGGGGCCTACAGGGTCCTGAGGGGATGCCTCTGAAGGGACAGAGTTATGTACCTCGTAAGCCGGAGGCCAAGGGCTGGATGATCACGTCAGGGGTGATGTCTTCTGCCTTGGTGTCCCTGTGCCAACCCTGCCCTCTGTTCCCAAGCTCTGGGAGATGTTGGGCGCCTTCTCTGAGGCCATGTGATCTCCACTGCAGTCCGATGTGGGAGAAGTAGGCAAGGTTTGGTCCCTCAGGTTGGTGTGGGTCACCGCTGAAAAGTAGCCCATCAGAAGGGCCCGCTCCCACTGTGACACAGGGCTGGAGGCATGCAGTAGGCAGGCCAGCAGTCGCTGCAATGCTGGGGCTGCAGAGTCTGTGGCGAGAGCAGCCCAATCCTGGACTCAGGAGAGAAGCTTCCTCCTCACCAGCTCTGCCCATACCAGCCCTGGGGACAGCTCTTCTCTGCCTGCCCCCTTCTACACCCCTGCGTTGTAAGCAAGGGGGTGAGGGCAGCGACTGTCCTGGGACAGCTCTGCAAGGCGGTTTGACACTGCCTTTGTCCCTCGGCAGCAGAATGAGTCACATGCCTTCCTCCCCACAAGTCCCTGCTCTGCGGTCTCCCCTCCGCTCCTCCTTTCTCCAGGCTCCTCGTCAGAGGGCTTCATGGCAAAGCTGCAGTCTGACCTGGGGACAGCAGCAGGTAATGGAGGGGCAGGCAGAGTAAGGGGCTTGATCTTTCCTCCCATTAGATGTGTGACAGTGGTGTCATCACCTGCGCTGAGGAGGAAATCACCCTCTGCCTCCTCCCCTTGTTTGGCTGCGGAGGGAAACTCCTTCCAGACTCTGACCATGACCCTTTAATCATCCTCTGGAGCCAGCCTTCACCAGGCAGCCACAGTGACCACGTGTCATAGCAGGCAGCAGAAGACATCTGGGGCAGTGCTGCTGTTCGTGGGCCCTGGGGGCTGTGCTGGCAGAGATGTTCAGGAAATCCTTGGATGCCACCCCCACCCCAGGCCTCCAGCACTCCCTGAGCAGTCTGACCTTGCTGCTCCTTTTCTGCAGATCCACACAGCTGTGTGCCCGGGAGCCAGACACACTGCCAGGACCCTGCAGGGTCCTAGTTGCTCCATGCTAGAGGAACTGAACAGCAAGAACACAAAGCAAGTTTGCTCTCCAGGGGAAACAAGGTCTTACTCCTTGCTGCAGATCGGGGACAAGCGTCAAGGCTGAGAGTGCTGAAACTTGCCCCTCTCTTGTCAGTCTGTGCAGAGCGCTCCTTCCAAGCCGGCAGTTGTGTTGGTGCCCAAATTACTCTTTCTCCTCCTCCTATTTCCGAACAGAGCTAGTGCTTTTCCTAGCCCCTCTCTTTTGGCATAATACCCTGAAATGTCCATATTCAGGACTAATGTACAGGACACTTAGGTTCATCGGCCAGTTCCTGGCACGCGGAAACTGGGCATTTGTTGCACACACTCCTCCTTCCCTGTTGTCATATCAAGATGTCTCCCTTATGAACCCCATTTGTTTCCCCAGTCTTACCTTTTCGCAAGCCCACACTGGAGATTTCAGCCCACTTTTCACACGGTTCAACCTGCCCACGATCGCTCATTACGAGATCGCTCATTACTAGGGCTCCTTACTAGAAGCACCTCTCGGGGACATTTGGGGCTTTGAGAGCTGTACGGAGCAGGCAGAGGGGAGACATGCCCATGTGAGCTGGTGGATTGGACTCACTTTGTGTTCGGTGGAGCCAAAAGAAACTTCCAGAGCAGAGAAGTGTTTTGTTTGAGGACTGACTTGTCTCCCCAGTGAAGATGCAGTCACACAGAGAAGAGCCTGGCAGTTGGTCTGGGTGCTATTTTCATCTCTCGGAAGTAAATGGAGAGTATTCCCACTGGCTCACTAGACCAAATCCCCTTCACTCAGCTCAGGGCATCCGGTCCCTGTAACCCCCACCAAATACCTGCCCTACAAGAGGATTAATGGGCGGGCGGCCCCTGTTCCTTATGGCACGCTCAAACAGCATAAGCCAGAGCTCAGTCAAAGGAGCTGACCAAAGGCCCTGCTGGTAAGGAGAAAGGAAACGTAGAGGGTGTCTATGAGAAATGGAATGGATTTTGCTCAGAGGACCCTGTTGGAACTTGGTAATGCCTTTTCCTCCTTGGACAGTCCCCCATGCCCAGAAGGAGAAAATGTCCAGCAGCAGCTCCTTGACCGAGTTCCCCCTCCTGGCATTTGCAGACATGTGCGAGTGCAGCTCTTGCACTTCTCACTGCTCCTGGGCATCTACCTGGCTGCCCTCCTGGGCAATGCCCTCATCATCATGGCTGCAGTCTGCAACCACCTCCTCCGCACACCCGTGTACTCCTTCCTCCTCAGTCTATCTACCCATTCTGGACCTTGGCTCCATCTTCTCCACTCTCCCCAAGTCCACGGCCAGTTCCCTGTGCAACACGAAGGCCATTTCCCATTGGGGATGAGCTGCCCAAGTCTTTCTTTCTCTTTTTCTCATTTTCCGCAGGTATTCTCTTCTCACAGTTATGGTCTTTGACTGCTCTACGGCCATCTGCCAACCCCTGCGCTCTGAGACACTCAGGGACAAGAGGGCTTGCATCAAAACTGCAGCAGCTGCCTGGGGCACCACTTTTGTCTAGGCTGCAGTACACACTGCTAATACGTTTTCAATACCATTCATACCAATGCTGTGGACCAGTTTTTCCGTGAAATTCCCCAGCTTCTCAAGCAAGGAGCAAGTCTGAGCAGGAAAGCTCAGACTCCTACGTCAGGGAAGGTGGGGTTCTTGTGGGGTTCTTAGTCTTTGCTTAGCTTTGGGTTTGTTTTGTTTTGTTTTACATTGTTCTGTTCTATGTGCAGCTCTTCAAGGCTGTTCTGAGGATCCCCTCTGGGCGGGGACAGCACAGAGCCTTTTCCACATGCCTCCCTCACCTTGCTGTGGTCTCCCTGTTTATCAGAAGTGCAGTGTTTGCCTACGCGAAGCCCCACTCTGTCTCCTCCCCATCCCTGGATGTGGTGGTGGCAGTTCTGTACTCAGTGGTGCCTCCAGCAATGAACACTCTCATCTACAGCATGAGGAACGAGGAAGTCAGAGATGCACTGGGAAAACTTATATCACAAATTTTATTTCAGCAGCCATAACCTGCCCTCCTCTTCCCACTCATAAGTCCCAGGGTATTTAAGGCCAGGTCTCCTCCCCTTTCCTCTCTTCCTTGCTTCCTTGTCTCCTTCCATCCTTCCCTCCCTCCCTCCCTCCCTCCCTCTCTTTCTTTCTTTCTCCGGTATTCACGTTCAAAGACAAATGTTTGGATTCATTCCACTTTTCCTCAGGCATCTATCTACCTCTTGAAGTTGACCCAGAGGCCTTGTGTGAGCAAGGAGTCAGTGCTACCCTGTCAGCAGGAGAGGGAGGAATCTGCAGAGGCTGTTCCTCGGAGCTGCCTTGGGTGCCTTTACTGGAACGAGCAGAATTTCCCTCTGGCAGTATTTGTTGTAGCACTGATACCGAGGGAGCTCAGGGTGACAGAATCAGGCTCAGACATGTGGAAGACTGGTAGGAGCAAGGTATGAGGAATGCCAGGGTCCACATGTCCTTTAGGATTTCTTAGCTCCTCTGTTGACAGTAGGGATGTGTCCTGGCACATCTCTTCTGTGGTGGAGGAAGCAAGCTGTCCTTGTGCTCTGATGCCTTCCTTCTGCACTGTACCAGTACTCAGAGCTGCTTTGAGGAGAACAGCAGTTCCAGCCTGGGCTCTCCCCTCCCACAAAGAGCAGCATGTCTCTGGAGCCAAAGCAGCAGCACCAGTGTGCAGAGGAGATGCAGAGAGGGAAAGTCCAGCCACAGCATGCAGGAACAGTCCTAGTGCCTGTCAGGAAAGTCCCCTCACTGCCATGGCAGGCACTTCCTTACCACAGTAGTTGAGTCTGAACTGCTGCTTTCCTGGAGCTACGGTCATTTCCTGACCTTCCTCTCGAGCTCTTGTGTGCGCATAAGGCCAAAATGCTACTGTAACATTGCATGTACTGCTGTGTCTATGTGTTCAGGACCAGACAATGTGCACCTCTGGGCCGGAGCTGGCCTCCATAACAGCAGCGCTGTAATAAAATGGTCGGTGCTGATTCCAGTGCCAAAGGGTGGGCTTTTCTTCCAAAGCTGGAGTCAGGAGCAGGACCAAGGGACTGCAGCTCTAAAAGGCCTGCTGCTTTGTTTGGGTTCTGCCTGGGCTCAGCAGGACGAGATCAGAGCCGCAGCGTGATCTCAAAGAGTGAGGGCTGCATTTAGCACTCACTGGTCGGTCAGCGGCCAGTGCCAGTGGAGATGGTGAATGGTCTTCTTGCAGTTACCTGCCTGCGGCTGTCCCACATGTAACAGGGCTAATGGCAGATGCCCAGCCTTATGGAGGGGAATCTGGACATCATCAGGAGAGCTCAGGGAGTCTGCGGGGACACCATGTGCCTAGTGGTGGGTAAGGATTTGGAGCCTCACAAAAAGAGAGACCCTTCAAGTTGAACTCACTCAGAGGTAAAGTGTGAAATGTAGCTATCCACAGGTAAGCCAGGGCTCTGCAACCCCAGGGGAGGCAGTGAGGACCAAAGAGACGCAAGGAAGAGAGACTGGAGAGTCATTTGTGTCACGCTGAATGAAATGCTTCAGGCTGGATCTGGCTGCACACCCAAGCACACCTCAGGCCATTGGAAATGCCCCATGATCCTTTCAAGTATCATCCTCAGCCACAGAGCCAGTGGAAGGTGGCAGAGTATTTGTGAGTCCCTTCCAGCTGGGTCTGCTCCCTGCCCTCACCATCACTGCCAGTGCAAGTCACCCCTTCACCTGGGGCACTACAAACATGGGGCTGTTGCAGGGAGCACATGGCAGGGGGTCCAGGAGCAGCATGGATGTCAGGCCAGCATGGATGCACTTCCCTGGGGAAAGCCTCTGTGTGCAGCAGTGACCTTCCTGGAGAAGAGCAGAGGATTGTGTGCGTGTGCATGTGGTGAGAAAGAATGAGAAAGAGTAACCGGCGAGAAATCAGCAGTTTCTGCAGGTGCCAGCTCAGGGCAGTCTGCTCTGTCGCTGGGCAGCAGAAGCTGCCCGAGGAATCCCAAGGCCAGGACTCCTGTGCCCTTCTTGTTGTCTTTGACACCCGTTGCCAGATTAAACTGCCCGGGTCTGTGACCCACAGGAAAATAAAGCTTAGGTGGCCACAGCTGCTGGGCATGGTGCCAGCCCCAGAGCATGCCTGTGTCCCTGCCCTGCTCGTCCCCAAACCCCTGCGGTGCCCACCACAGGTGGGAGACAGAGCAGGCAGCCAGGCTGTCCGCATCACTTGTGCAGGAGATGGTGGCTGTGAAGCCGGTAGGACAGAGAAGATCTCAGTGGGGATGAGGGTGGCGGTCTGAGCCCCCAAAGCCCAGCAGTCTTGCCCACACCAATGCATGTCCCTGCTGTGCGTTGACCTGCAGGAGGAGCAGATATCCGCTAGGAACATGATTGCCTCATGGGCCTCTCGTAGTTCCCTGACACATCTGCCATTTCGTACATAGCGGTGGGACTCGGGCGGTGCTTAGCACAGCCCTCTGGAACTTGCAGCGCCCTCTGGAAGAGCCCTGCGCAAGCCTGGGGTGTAGTGCAGCCCTGCGGCTTGGTGTCTAGGTGGCGGTGTGTAGACAGCGCTGGATGGGGCTGAGGCGTGTGCAACCCTCGGCTGCCCCTTGTGCTCCAGCAGCCACATGCAGGCACAGCAGTGCTGTCAGAGAAGGGCAGTGAGGTCAGAGAAGAGCAGGCATGTCACAATAGCCTGGGGCGGGACGAGGTGGGGTGGGGTGGGGGCAGGCAGTCAGCTTCAGGTGAGGTGGGCTGACATCACAGTGGGGCACATCAGCATCCTTGGCACTTGGGCCACAGAGCTGCCTGCGGCTCCTGGAGGAAGGGTGCTCTCGGGCTGAGGGCGTGAAGCTCATTTGGCCCAAAGGAGCTGGAGGCCCCTTGGCCTGCAGTGCATGCTGGGCCCCATGGAGCTGGAGGACTTGCAGCTCTCCTTGCAGTGCCACCAGGATGAACGCCGGGAGCTGCTGGAGAAGCTGCTGGAGCTGGAGCAGGCTTGCGGGCTTCTGCGAGCAGCCAGCTGCCAGCTGGAAGACGGGTGTGCATGGCTGCGTGCTGCTTGGGGCTGAGACTCAGGTCGCGGGGGCTGTGCGCAGCACCTGCACGCCTGGGCCCTTGATGGGGCTTCCTGCGGGGCTGGGTGGAGGTGGGGGGCCCTGCCACCAGTCCTGGAGGGCTCTGTGCACTCCCTGCCTGCCTGGGTGCCTCATCTCTGCCCTGGGGGTCTGCACTCAGCAGTCTCCCATCCCCTCAATCCTGCAGGCTGCAGTGCTCCGGGGAGGTGCCTGAGGAGCCCCATGTGGGGCTGAGGGAGGAGCTCGGTGCCCTCCTGGGCTGCCTGAAGGAGAGCGAGCGTGAGGCAGCTGCAACGCAGGAGCAGCTCAGGTGCTTGGTAGGTGTTGGCGATGCCCGGGCATGTGCAGAGGGGGCTCCAAGCCCTGCTCTCCACCACTGTCCCCATGCCTGCAGGAGAGGGAGAAAGAGGAGCTGCGCACCACCCTGCAGGAGCTCACCACTGAGGTACCGAGACCCCCATGCCCACACCTGCTTGGACACACCTCTGGCTGCCCCATGAGCACCCCACGGTTGGCACTCACCCCTGTCTCATCTCCGCAGCGCCTGACCCTGGCAGCGCAGCATGCCCAGAGCTCCCAGCAGCTGGAGAGCACCGGAGAAGTCCTCACGCAGCTCCAGGTGAGGCAGATGCTCTGCTCCGCACCTGGCCCCCAGGCCTGCTGCTCTTGTGGGTCTGACAGGCACCATGACAGAAGGGTTGGGGGTGGGCATGTTGGGGCACCCGCAGGGTGCCTGGAATGGCGGGGGGACCCTGATGTGGGTCTGCAGGCTCCCCAGAAGGGTTGTGGGGGAGCAAAGTGGGTTGGGGAACCCTCCCGGGTGTCTGGGCACATCATGTGTGACAGGCACCCTGATGGGGGCGGGCAGCTGTGTGGTTTGGGGACGCCCGGTCTCAGCCAGGGCATTGGGCCTTGAGCCCATGCTGGTTTCATGCTGCTCCTCCAGCCGCCCCCACTGAGATGCTCTCGCTGCCTCTTCTCTCCCAGGCAGAGCTGACTGAGGTGAAGGCAGAGGGAGATGCAGCCCTGAAGGAGCTCCACCAGGTCTGTGACCCACATGAAAATACCGCTTAGGTGGGCAGAGCTGCTGCATGTGGTGCCAGCTCCCAAGGATGCCAGTGTCCCTGCCTCCCGGGCCCTGGCTGGCCTCACAGTGCCCTGGAGACTGACTGCGGATCCCCAGGCCCACCTGGGCCCCTTGTAATGCGCCCCCGTTGCTTTGCAGGAAAAGCAGTCAGCAGTCAAGCTGGCAGAGGCCCTGCAGGAGCAGGCCGAGATCGAGAAGGTACTAGGCACAGGAGGCACGGTGGCACAAGGTCTTTGTATGGGGAAAGCCCCCTCAGAGCGGGCACGGGAGTGGACTACTAACCAGGGCCCTTCCTTTGCGCAGGTCCTGAGGAAAGAACACAGGCACCTCAGGGAGAGACGCAAGGGTCTGCAACGGCAAACAGCTGGGTGAGTGGTGACAGGCACCCGAGCCCAACCTGTGGGGGTGGAGCTCTGTGCAGCTCCCAGGGATCTGTGTCCCCAGGGCCGGCTTGGCAAGGTCTGTGCCAATGTTGGACAACAGAGCCGCTGATCTAATACTCCTCTGATGACATCTAAGCTGCTCCCAAGCCCACTAGAATGCCTCTGGAGCACTCCCAACTGCCTGCATGGCTCTAAATCACCTCTAAACAGCAGTCGACCACTCGCGCAAGCTCTAAAATCCTTTAAGGAGTGCTGAGCAGCTCTGCACAGCCCTAAGTGGCTCTAGGACACCTTTCAGCTTTCCCTTCCCTTCTCTGAAGAGCCCGTTGCCTTTTGCAAAGCAGCTCATGAAAAAAAAAAAAAAAGAAAAGAAAAAAAAAATCCCCAAACGCCGCTTGGCTCTTTGAAGCAGCTCTGAAGAGCTCCAAGCCTCTCCTAAATGCCCTTGGAGCCTGAGGCGGGAAGGGAGTAGAGGGCAGGGTCTTTTCAATGCTGGCACCCTGCGGCGCCTTGCCTCAGCCCCAGCAGAGCCTGCCCAGCACCTTGGCTCCCTGTTCGCCATGTGGCGGTCCCAGTGCTGAGCGAGCTCTCTCCTCACAGCCCAAACACCTGCGGTGCCCACAACAGGCGGAAGACGGAGCAGGCCGCCAGGCTGTCCACGTCCCTTATGCAGGAGATGGTGGCTGTGAAGCTGGTAGGTCAGAGAAGCCCGATGCGAGACTTGGGGAAGAGAGGGTCTGCAGGGTAGCCATCGGCTTTGGGGGCGCTGATATCAGTGGGGATGAGGGCGGGGGTCTGAGCCCCCAAGGCCCAACAGTCTTGCCCACACCAATGCATGTCCCTGCTGTGCATTGACCTGCAGGAGGAGCAGCTGGTGGCAAAGAGGCGTGGGATCAGTTTTTGGCTGCAGTGAGTTGCCCTGTGGGGCTCGGCGTGCCAGGGCTTATTTGTGGGTGGTGGGATGTCCGGGCTAGTGGTCCCAAGGCATCCGTCAGCTTTTAGCTTCTCAGCACTGACTTTGCTCAGGATCCCTTTTGCCTGGGTTGTGGGGTGGTGCTTGTTTGTGGGCCCAGCAGGGAGATGAAGAGCAGATCTGAGCTGCCGGGGCCCTTAACCTGAGGCCCAGGAGCGGGGCAGGGGGTGGTGTGGCCAGCATGATGCAGGGTGCCAGTGCTGGCCTGGCGGTGTCTGCAGATGATGTCTGGAAAGAGATGAGGCAGATTTTTCCCGTCCTGTGTCTTAATCTTCTCCTGGCCTGCAGGAGGCAGTTTCTGCTCCTTGCCTGCCTGCAGCTGGTGTTGCTGCTCTGCCTGGTCCTGCTCAAGAGCGACAGCGTCAGCTGGGACCTGCCGTGCAGGCTGGCGTCCGCCTTTGGGAGCTGCCCAGCACGGCCGCCACCCTTCTGATACGCCTGGCCTTGCACCGTGTGGGGTAGAGAGCGACAGGAAGACTGGGCGCCGTGCAGACAGGCAAACATCCGACTGTACAGCACCACCCTTTTCCGGGGGCACCACTGCGCACATCTGGAATGGCATGTGCAGGCACACTGTGTGGCCAGCCGCGACTACACCTTGCTGTGGGGGATGTTTGCCTGCTGAATACTTGCCACTAAGCTCACCCTCTCTTTAACAATATAAAGGACAACTGAGAACCCCGACTCCTCAGTCTGTGATTTTTCCTTGGAAAGAGACTGACTTGGTCAAGGAATTTCAGGTGGCTGATACAGCACTGACGGCTGGTGCCAGTGCGATGCTATGATTGTCCAAACTCCGTTTTTCAACTGTAGCTTAAAAGTTGCCATTACTTGTTAATATGTCTGTCAATAGACTTACCTGCCTCTAGCAAAGACTTACCCTGGCCAAGAAACACTCTAACACCCTGCTCTGCTCACTTACCCTGGCCAAGAAACACTCTAACACCCTGCTCTGCTCTTCCTGGGAAATGAAATGTGACCTGTAGTTACCTGGAAGTGTGCTGAACAAGTGATGCTGTGTTCAGTGACTTTCAACTCTTCCTGTCGTATGCATTACTCTACCTCAAACACTCCATGCTTCAGATCTTTTCCGAAAGCAAGGTATTCATTCACAACTTCTAGCTTTGAAACCAGCCTTCAGAAAGGAGATGAAAAGGGAGAACAAGTTTTTCCCAGATTCCTCGTAAACGCAGTACGTAAAGTTGAGTACACTCTTTTTTGCTGCAAAGAAATGAAAAACGGAAAGGTGAAATCTGTCAATAATTCGGTATATCGAACCACACCGAGAAGGCAGAGGCCCTCAGTGCTTTCTTTGCCTGGGTTTTTACCGGTAAAAATTTCCCTCAGGGGACATAGACAGAGCTGGCGGGTGAGGGGTGAGTGTGTGTGCTACCTCCTGTCCCATTCGGCACCACCCCCGCCACCACCCCCCCCATTAATTGTCTGTGGGATTTCAGCAAGAAGACATGTAGAGAGAGAGGGATTGAGGGAGGAGTTAGTGATGGGATGAAGACAGAAATCGCAGAAAGGGCCTGGGTGAGACTGGGAGCAGAGGGGAGCATTTGGAGGAAACACTGCTGCTGGAGTTATGAACGGCACTGAAGAGTGAGGCTGTGGGGCAGGAGAGATGGCAGGAGGAGCAGAGGCCCAGGTCATCTCATCTCTGTTTCCAGGTGTGAGTTCTCCCGGCTCTTCTGTCCGTCCAGCTCAGCCCCCCTGCCATGGCATGGTATAGATCATGTTGCGGACCCATCTGGCAGAGAAGGGGAAGTTCCACAGGGGATAGGAACCCTGGGAGCTGCTCTGTGAGCAGCACCAGGCATCTGACTCAGGGGCCTACAGGGTCCTGAGGGGATGCCTCTGAAGGGACAGAGTTATGTACCTCGTAAGCCGGAGGCCAAGGGCTGGATGATCACGTCAGGGGTGATGTCTTCTGCCTTGGTGTCCCTGTGCCAACCCTGCCCTCTGTTCCCAAGCTCTGGGAGATGTTGGGCGCCTTCTCTGAGGCCATGTGATCTCCACTGCAGTCCGATGTGGGAGAAGTAGGCAAGGTTTGGTCCCTCAGGTTGGTGTGGGTCACCGCTGAAAAGTAGCCCATCAGAAGGGCCCGCTCCCACTGTGACACAGGGCTGGAGGCATGCAGTAGGCAGGCCAGCAGTCGCTGCAATGCTGGGGCTGCAGAGTCTGTGGCGAGAGCAGCCCAATCCTGGACTCAGGAGAGAAGCTTCCTCCTCACCAGCTCTGCCCATACCAGCCCTGGGGGACAGCTCTTCTCTGCCTGCCCCCTTCTACACCCCTGCGTTGTAAGCAAGGGGGTGAGGGCAGCGACTGTCCTGGGACAGCTCTGCAAGGCGGTTTGACACTGCCTTTGTCCCTCGGCAGCAGAATGAGTCACATGCCTTCCTCCCCACAAGTCCCTGCTCTGCGGTCTCCCCTCCGCTCCTCCTTTCTCCAGGCTCCTCGTCAGAGGGCTTCGTGGCAAAGCTGCAGTCTGACCTGGGGACAGCAGCAGGTAATGGAGGGGCAGGCAGAGTAAGGGGCTTGATCTTTCCTCCCATTAGATGTGTGACAGTGGTGTCATCACCTGCGCTGAGGAGGAAATCACCCTCTGCCTCCTCCCCTTGTTTGGCTGCGGAGGGAAACTCCTTCCAGACTCTGACCATGACCCTTTAATCATCCTCTGGAGCCAGCCTTCACCAGGCAGCCACAGTGACCACGTGTCATAGCAGGCAGCAGAAGACATCTGGGGCAGTGCTGCTGTTCGTGGGCCCTGGGGGCTGTGCTGGCAGAGATGTTCAGGAAATCCTTGGATGCCACCCCCACCCCAGGCCTCCAGCACTCCCTGAGCAGTCTGACCTTGCTGCTCCTTTTCTGCAGATCCACACAGCTGTGTGCCCGGGAGCCAGACACACTGCCAGGACCCTGCAGGGTCCTAGTTGCTCCATGCTAGAGGAACTGAACAGCAAGAACACAAAGCAAGTTTGCTGTCCAGGGGAAACAAGGTCTTACTCCTTGCTGCAGATCGGGGACAAGCGTCAAGGCTGAGAGTGCTGAAACTTGCCCCTCTCTTGTCAGTCTGTGCAGAGCACTCCTTCCAAGCCGGCAGTTGTGTTGGTGCCCAAATTACTCTTTCTCCTCCTCCTATTTCCGAACAGAGCTAGTGCTTTTCCTAGCCCCTCTCTTTTGGCATAATACCCTGAAATGTCCATATTCAGGACTAATGTACAGGACACTTAGGTTCATCGGCCAGTTCCTGGCACGCGGAAACTGGGCATTTGTTGCACACACTCCTCCTTCCCTGTTGTCATATCAAGATGTCTCCCTTATGAACCCCATTTGTTTCCCCAGTCTTACCTTTTCGCAAGCCCACACTGGAGATTTCAGCCCACTTTTCACACGGTTCAACCTGCCCACGATCGCTCATTACGAGATCGCTCATTACTAGGGCTCCTTACTAGAAGCACCTCTCGGGGACATTTGGGGCTTTGAGAGCTGTACGGAGCAGGCAGAGGGGAGACATGCCCATGTGAGCTGGTGGATTGGACTCACTTTGTGTTCGGTGGAGCCAAAAGAAACTTCCAGAGCAGAGAAGTGTTTTGTTTGAGGACTGACTTGTCTCCCCAGTGAAGATGCAGTCACACAGAGAAGAGCCTGGCAGTTGGTCTGGGTGCTATTTTCATCTCTCGGAAGTAAATGGAGAGTATTCCCACTGGCTCACTAGACCAAATCCCCTTCACTCAGCTCAGGGCATCCGGTCCCTGTAACCCCCACCAAATACCTGCCCTACAAGAGGATTAATGGGCGGGCGGCCCCTGTTCCTTATGGCACGCTCAAACAGCATAAGCCAGAGCTCAGTCAAAGGAGCTGACCAAAGGCCCTGCTGGTAAGGAGAAAGGAAACGTAGAGGGTGTCTATGAGAAATGGAATGGATTTTGCTCAGAGGACCCTGTTGGAACTTGGTAATGCCTTTTCCTCCTTGGACAGTCCCCCATGCCCAGAAGGAGAAAATGTCCAGCAGCAGCTCCTTGACCGAGTTCCCCCTCCTGGCATTTGCAGACATGTGCGAGTGCAGCTCTTGCACTTCTCACTGCTCCTGGGCATCTACCTGGCTGCCCTCCTGGGCAATGCCCTCATCATCATGGCTGCAGTCTGCAACCACCTCCTCCGCACACCCGTGTACTCCTTCCTCCTCAGTCTATCTACCCATTCTGGACCTTGGCTCCATCTTCTCCACTCTCCCCAAGTCCACGGCCAGTTCCCTGTGCAACACGAAGGCCATTTCCCATTGGGGATGAGCTGCCCAAGTCTTTCTTTCTCTTTTTCTCATTTTCCGCAGGTATTCTCTTCTCACAGTTATGGTCTTTGACTGCTCTACGGCCATCTGCCAACCCCTGCGCTCTGAGACACTCAGGGACAAGAGGGCTTGCATCAAAACTGCAGCAGCTGCCTGGGGCACCACTTTTGTCTAGGCTGCAGTACACACTGCTAATACGTTTTCAATACCATTCATACCAATGCTGTGGACCAGTTTTTCCGTGAAATTCCCCAGCTTCTCAAGCAAGGAGCAAGTCTGAGCAGGAAAGCTCAGACTCCTACGTCAGGGAAGGTGGGGTTCTTGTGGGGTTCTTAGTCTTTGCTTAGCTTTGGGTTTGTTTTGTTTTGTTTTACATTGTTCTGTTCTATGTGCAGCTCTTCAAGGCTGTTCTGAGGATCCCCTCTGGGCGGGGACAGCACAGAGCCTTTTCCACATGCCTCCCTCACCTTGCTGTGGTCTCCCTGTTTATCAGAAGTGCAGTGTTTGCCTACGCGAAGCCCCACTCTGTCTCCTCCCCATCCCTGGATGTGGTGGTGGCAGTTCTGTACTCAGTGGTGCCTCCAGCAATGAACACTCTCATCTACAGCATGAGGAACGAGGAAGTCAGAGATGCACTGGGAAAACTTATATCACAAATTTTATTTCAGCAGCCATAACCTGCCCTCCTCTTCCCACTCATAAGTCCCAGGGTATTTGAGGCCAGGTCTCCTCCCCTTTCCTCTCTTCCTTGCTTCCTTGTCTCCTTCCATCCTTCCCTCCCTCCCTCCCTCCCTCTCTTTCTTTCTTTCTCCGGTATTCACGTTCAAAGACAAATGTTTGGATTCATTCCACTTTTCCTCAGGCATCTATCTACCTCTTGAAGTTGACCCAGAGGCCTTGTGTGAGCAAGGAGTCAGTGCTACCCTGTCAGCAGGAGAGGGAGGAATCTGCAGAGGCTGTTCCTCGGAGCTGCCTTGGGTGCCTTTACTGGAACGAGCAGAATTTCCCTCTGGCAGTATTTGTTGTAGCACTGATACCGAGGGAGCTCAGGGTGACAGAATCAGGCTCAGACATGTGGAAGACTGGTAGGAGCAAGGTATGAGGAATGCCAGGGTCCACATGTCCTTTAGGATTTCTTAGCTCCTCTGTTGACAGTAGGGATGTGTCCTGGCACATCTCTTCTGTGGTGGAGGAAGCAAGCTGTCCTTGTGCTCTGATGCCTTCCTTCTGCACTGTACCAGTACTCAGAGCTGCTTTGAGGAGAACAGCAGTTCCAGCCTGGGCTCTCCCCTCCCACAAAGAGCAGCATGTCTCTGGAGCCAAAGCAGCAGCACCAGTGTGCAGAGGAGATGCAGAGAGGGAAAGTCCAGCCACAGCATGCAGGAACAGTCCTAGTGCCTGTCAGGAAAGTCCCCTCACTGCCATGGCAGGCACTTCCTTACCACAGTAGTTGAGTCTGAACTGCTGCTTTCCTGGAGCTACGGTCATTTCCTGACCTTCCTCTCGAGCTCTTGTGTGCGCATAAGGCCAAAATGCTACTGTAACATTGCATGTACTGCTGTGTCTATGTGTTCAGGACCAGACAATGTGCACCTCTGGGCCGGAGCTGGCCTCCATAACAGCAGCGCTGTAATAAAATGGTCGGTGCTGATTCCAGTGCCAAAGGGTGGGCTTTTCTTCCAAAGCTGGAGTCAGGAGCAGGACCAAGGGACTGCAGCTCTAAAAGGCCTGCTGCTTTGTTTGGGTTCTACCTGGGCTCAGCAGGACGAGATCAGAGCCGCAGCGTGATCTCAAAGAGTGAGGGCTGCATTTAGCACTCACTGGTCGGTCAGCGGCCAGTGCCAGTGGAGATGGTGAATGGTCTTCTTGCAGTTACCTGCCTGCGGCTGTCCCACATGTAACAGGGCTAATGGCAGATGCCCAGCCTTATGGAGGGGAATCTGGACATCATCAGGAGAGCTCAGGGAGTCTGCGGGGACACCATGTGCCTAGTGGTGGGTAAGGATTTGGAGCCTCACAAAAAGAGAGACCCTTCAAGTTGAACTCACTCAAAGGTAAAGTGTGAAATGTAGCTATCCACAGGTAAGCCAGGGCTCTGCAACCCCAGGGGAGGCAGTGAGGACCAAAGAGACGCAAGGAAGAGAGACTGGAGAGTCATTTGTGTCACGCTGAATGAAATGCTTCAGGCTGGATCTGGCTGCACACCCAAGCACACCTCAGGCCATTGGAAATGCCCCATGATCCTTTCAAGTATCATCCTCAGCCACAGAGCCAGTGGAAGGTGGCAGAGTATTTGTGAGTCCCTTCCAGCTGGGTCTGCTCCCTGCCCTCACCATCACTGCCAGTGCAAGTCACCCCTTCACCTGGGGCACTACAAACATGGGGCTGTTGCAGGGAGCACATGGCAGGGGGTCCAGGAGCAGCATGGATGTCAGGCCAGCATGGATGCACTTCCCTGGGGAAAGCCTCTGTGTGCAGCAGTGACCTTCCTGGAGAAGAGCAGAGGATTGTGTGCGTGTGCATGTGGTGAGAAAGAATGAGAAAGAGTAACCGGCGAGAAATCAGCAGTTTCTGCAGGTGCCAGCTCAGGGCAGTCTGCTCTGTCGCTGGGCAGCAGAAGCTGCCCGAGGAATCCCAAGGCCAGGACTCCTGTGCCCTTCTTGTTGTCTTTGACACCCGTTGCCAGATTAAACTGCCCGGGTCTGTGACCCACAGGAAAATAAAGCTTAGGTGGCCACAGCTGCTGGGCATGGTGCCAGCCCCAGAGCATGCCTGTGTCCCTGCCCTGCTCGTCCCCAAACCCCTGCGGTGCCCACCACAGGTGGGAGACAGAGCAGGCAGCCAGGCTGTCCGCATCACTTGTGCAGGAGATGGTGGCTGTGAAGCCGGTAGGACAGAGAAGATCTCAGTGGGGATGAGGGTGGCGGTCTGAGCCCCCAAAGCCCAGCAGTCTTGCCCACACCAATGCATGTCCCTGCTGTGCGTTGACCTGCAGGAGGAGCAGATATCCGCTAGGAACATGATTGCCTCATGGGCCTCTCGTAGTTCCCTGACACATCTGCCATTTCGTACATAGCGGTGGGACTCGGGCGGTGCTTAGCACAGCCCTCTGGAACTTGCAGCGCCCTCTGGAAGAGCCCTGCGCAAGCCTGGGGTGTAGTGCAGCCCTGCGGCTTGGTGTCTAGGTGGCGGTGTGTAGACAGCGCTGGATGGGGCTGAGGCGTGTGCAACCCTCGGCTGCCCCTTGTGCTCCAGCAGCCACATGCAGGCACAGCAGTGCTGTCAGAGAAGGGCAGTGAGGTCAGAGAAGAGCAGGCATGTCACAATAGCCTGGGGCGGGACGAGGTGGGGTGGGGTGGGGGCAGGCAGTCAGCTTCAGGTGAGGTGGGCTGACATCACAGTGGGGCACATCAGCATCCTTGGCACTTGGGCCACAGAGCTGCCTGCGGCTCCTGGAGGAAGGGTGCTCTCGGGCTGAGGGCGTGAAGCTCATTTGGCCCAAAGGAGCTGGAGGCCCCTTGGCCTGCAGTGCATGCTGGGCCCCATGGAGCTGGAGGACTTGCAGCTCTCCTTGCAGTGCCACCAGGATGAACGCCGGGAGCTGCTGGAGAAGCTGCTGGAGCTGGAGCAGGCTTGCGGGCTTCTGCGAGCAGCCAGCTGCCAGCTGGAAGACGGGTGTGCATGGCTGCGTGCTGCTTGGGGCTGAGACTCAGGTCGCGGGGGCTGTGCGCAGCACCTGCACGCCTGGGCCCTTGATGGGGCTTCCTGCGGGGCTGGGTGGAGGTGGGGGGCCCTGCCACCAGTCCTGGAGGGCTCTGTGCACTCCCTGCCTGCCTGGGTGCCTCATCTCTGCCCTGGGGGTCTGCACTCAGCAGTCTCCCATCCCCTCAATCCTGCAGGCTGCAGTGCTCCGGGGAGGTGCCTGAGGAGCCCCATGTGGGGCTGAGGGAGGAGCTCGGTGCCCTCCTGGGCTGCCTGAAGGAGAGCGAGCGTGAGGCAGCTGCAACGCAGGAGCAGCTCAGGTGCTTGGTAGGTGTTGGCGATGCCCGGGCATGTGCAGAGGGGGCTCCAAGCCCTGCTCTCCACCACTGTCCCCATGCCTGCAGGAGAGGGAGAAAGAGGAGCTGCGCACCACCCTGCAGGAGCTCACCACTGAGGTACCGAGACCCCCATGCCCACACCTGCTTGGACACACCTCTGGCTGCCCCATGAGCACCCCACGGTTGGCACTCACCCCTGTCTCATCTCCGCAGCGCCTGACCCTGGCAGCGCAGCATGCCCAGAGCTCCCAGCAGCTGGAGAGCACCGGAGAAGTCCTCACGCAGCTCCAGGTGAGGCAGATGCTCTGCTCCGCACCTGGCCCCCAGGCCTGCTGCTCTTGTGGGTCTGACAGGCACCATGACAGAAGGGTTGGGGGTGGGCATGTTGGGGCACCCGCAGGGTGCCTGGAATGGCGGGGGGACCCTGATGTGGGTCTGCAGGCTCCCCAGAAGGGTTGTGGGGGAGCAAAGTGGGTTGGGGAACCCTCCCGGGTGTCTGGGCACATCATGTGTGACAGGCACCCTGATGGGGGCGGGCAGCTGTGTGGTTTGGGGACGCCCGGTCTCAGCCAGGGCATTGGGCCTTGAGCCCATGCTGGTTTCATGCTGCTCCTCCAGCCGCCCCCACTGAGATGCTCTCGCTGCCTCTTCTCTCCCAGGCAGAGCTGACTGAGGTGAAGGCAGAGGGAGATGCAGCCCTGAAGGAGCTCCACCAGGTCTGTGACCCACATGAAAATACCGCTTAGGTGGGCAGAGCTGCTGCATGTGGTGCCAGCTCCCAAGGATGCCAGTGTCCCTGCCTCCCGGGCCCTGGCTGGCCTCACAGTGCCCTGGAGACTGACTGCGGATCCCCAGGCCCACCTGGGCCCCTTGTAATGCGCCCCCGTTGCTTTGCAGGAGAAGCAGTCAGCAGTCAAGCTGGCAGAGGCCCTGCAGGAGCAGGCCGAGATCGAGAAGGTACTAGGCACAGGAGGCACGGTGGCACAAGGTCTTTGTATGGGGAAAGCCCCCTCAGAGCGGGCACGGGAGTGGACTACTAACCAGGGCCCTTCCTTTGCGCAGGTCCTGAGGAAAGAACACAGGCACCTCAGGGAGAGACGCAAGGGTCTGCAACGGCAAACAGCTGGGTGAGTGGTGACAGGCACCCGAGCCCAACCTGTGGGGGTGGAGCTCTGTGCAGCTCCCAGGGATCTGTGTCCCCAGGGCCGGCTTGGCAAGGTCTGTGCCAATGTTGGACAACAGAGCCGCTGATCTAATACTCCTCTGATGACATCTAAGCTGCTCCCAAGCCCACTAGAATGCCTCTGGAGCACTCCCAACTGCCTGCATGGCTCTAAATCACCTCTAAACAGCAGTCGACCACTCGCGCAAGCTCTAAAATCCTTTAAGGAGTGCTGAGCAGCTCTGCACAGCCCTAAGTGGCTCTAGGACACCTTTCAGCTTTCCCTTCCCTTCTCTGAAGAGCCCGTTGCCTTTTGCAAAGCAGCTCATGAAAAAAAAAAAAAAAGAAAAGAAAAAAAAAATCCCCAAACGCCGCTTGGCTCTTTGAAGCAGCTCTGAAGAGCTCCAAGCCTCTCCTAAATGCCCTTGGAGCCTGAGGCGGGAAGGGAGTAGAGGGCAGGGTCTTTTCAATGCTGGCACCCTGCGGCGCCTTGCCTCAGCCCCAGCAGAGCCTGCCCAGCACCTTGGCTCCCTGTTCGCCATGTGGCGGTCCCAGTGCTGAGCGAGCTCTCTCCTCACAGCCCAAACACCTGCGGTGCCCACAACAGGCGGAAGACGGAGCAGGCCGCCAGGCTGTCCACGTCCCTTATGCAGGAGATGGTGGCTGTGAAGCTGGTAGGTCAGAGAAGCCCGATGCGAGACTTGGGGAAGAGAGGGTCTGCAGGGTAGCCATCGGCTTTGGGGGCGCTGATATCAGTGGGGATGAGGGCGGGGGTCTGAGCCCCCAAGGCCCAACAGTCTTGCCCACACCAATGCATGTCCCTGCTGTGCATTGACCTGCAGGAGGAGCAGCTGGTGGCAAAGAGGCGTGGGATCAGTTTTTGGCTGCAGTGAGTTGCCCTGTGGGGCTCGGCGTGCCAGGGCTTATTTGTGGGTGGTGGGATGTCCGGGCTAGTGGTCCCAAGGCATCCGTCAGCTTTTAGCTTCTCAGCACTGACTTTGCTCAGGATCCCTTTTGCCTGGGTTGTGGGGTGGTGCTTGTTTGTGGGCCCAGCAGGGAGATGAAGAGCAGATCTGAGCTGCCGGGGCCCTTAACCTGAGGCCCAGGAGCGGGGCAGGGGGTGGTGTGGCCAGCATGATGCAGGGTGCCAGTGCTGGCCTGGCGGTGTCTGCAGATGATGTCTGGAAAGAGATGAGGCAGATTTTTCCCGTCCTGTGTCTTAATCTTCTCCTGGCCTGCAGGAGGCAGTTTCTGCTCCTTGCCTGCCTGCAGCTGGTGTTGCTGCTCTGCCTGGTCCTGCTCAAGAGCGACAGCGTCAGCTGGGACCTGCCGTGCAGGCTGGCGTCCGCCTTTGGGAGCTGCCCAGCACGGCCGCCACCCTTCTGATACGCCTGGCCTTGCACCGTGTGGGGTAGAGAGCGACAGGAAGACTGGGCGCCGTGCAGACAGGCAAACATCCGACTGTACAGCACCACCCTTTTCCGGGGGCACCACTGCGCACATCTGGAATGGCATGTGCAGGCACACTGTGTGTCCAGCCGCGACTACACCTTGCTGTGGGGGATGTTTGCCTGCTGAATACTTGCCACTAAGCTCACCCTCTCTTTAACAATATAAAGGACAACTGAGAACCCCGACTCCTCAGTCTGTGATTTTTCCTTGGAAAGAGACTGACTTGGTCAAGGAATTTCAGGTGGCTGATACAGCACTGACGGCTGGTGCCAGTGCGATGCTATGATTGTCCAAACTCCGTTTTTCAACTGTAGCTTAAAAGTTGCCATTACTTGTTAATATGTCTGTCAATAGACTTACCTGCCTCTAGCAAAGACTTACCCTGGCCAAGAAACACTCTAACACCCTGCTCTGCTCACTTACCCTGGCCAAGAAACACTCTAACACCCTGCTCTGCTCTTCCTGGGAAATGAAATGTGACCTGTAGTTACCTGGAAGTGTGCTGAACAAGTGATGCTGTGTTCAGTGACTTTCAACTCTTCCTGTCGTATGCATTACTCTACCTCAAACACTCCATGCTTCAGATCTTTTCCGAAAGCAAGGTATTCATTCACAACTTCTAGCTTTGAAACCAGCCTTCAGAAAGGAGATGAAAAGGGAGAACAAGTTTTTCCCAGATTCCTCGTAAACGCAGTACGTAAAGTTGAGTACACTCTTTTTTGCTGCAAAGAAATGAAAAACGGAAAGGTGAAATCTGTCAATAATTCGGTATATCGAACCACACCGAGAAGGCAGAGGCCCTCAGTGCTTTCTTTGCCTGGGTTTTTACCGGTAAAAATTTCCCTCAGGGGACATAGACAGAGCTGGCGGGTGAGGGGTGAGTGTGTGTGCTACCTCCTGTCCCATTCGGCACCACCCCCGCCACCACCCCCCCCATTAATTGTCTGTGGGATTTCAGCAAGAAGACATGTAGAGAGAGAGGGATTGAGGGAGGAGTTAGTGATGGGATGAAGACAGAAATCGCAGAAAGGGCCTGGGTGAGACTGGGAGCAGAGGGGAGCATTTGGAGGAAACACTGCTGCTGGAGTTATGAACGGCACTGAAGAGTGAGGCTGTGGGGCAGGAGAGATGGCAGGAGGAGCAGAGGCCCAGGTCATCTCATCTCTGTTTCCAGGTGTGAGTTCTCCCGGCTCTTCTGTCCGTCCAGCTCAGCCCCCCTGCCATGGCATGGTATAGATCATGTTGCGGACCCATCTGGCAGAGAAGGGGAAGTTCCACAGGGGATAGGAACCCTGGGAGCTGCTCTGTGAGCAGCACCAGGCATCTGACTCAGGGGCCTACAGGGTCCTGAGGGGATGCCTCTGAAGGGACAGAGTTATGTACCTCGTAAGCCGGAGGCCAAGGGCTGGATGATCACGTCAGGGGTGATGTCTTCTGCCTTGGTGTCCCTGTGCCAACCCTGCCCTCTGTTCCCAAGCTCTGGGAGATGTTGGGCGCCTTCTCTGAGGCCATGTGATCTCCACTGCAGTCCGATGTGGGAGAAGTAGGCAAGGTTTGGTCCCTCAGGTTGGTGTGGGTCACCGCTGAAAAGTAGCCCATCAGAAGGGCCCGCTCCCACTGTGACACAGGGCTGGAGGCATGCAGTAGGCAGGCCAGCAGTCGCTGCAATGCTGGGGCTGCAGAGTCTGTGGCGAGAGCAGCCCAATCCTGGACTCAGGAGAGAAGCTTCCTCCTCACCAGCTCTGCCCATACCAGCCCTGGGGACAGCTCTTCTCTGCCTGCCCCCTTCTACACCCCTGCGTTGTAAGCAAGGGGTGTAAGCCTAGCCCAGTGGTCCCCAGTAAGGATGTTAGGAGTAGTCAGAGGTAGGGTTAATCTTGCCTCAGTTCAGGTGGGTACAGTGAAGGCAGAGGTCAAGTCTATTTATCAAAGGATTCAACTTCAGCCCTTAGAAGAGAATGTGAAGGGGAGGACTATTTGCAGACTTCAACTACTTGTTGTAAAGGTTGTAAAGATGAAGTCAGACTCTTAGAGATGCACAGAGAAAGGACAAGAGGCAACAGGAACAAACTGCAGCAAGGGCAATTCCAACTAGAGATAAGAAACAAATTCACCAGCGTGCTACAACACTGGAAGCAGTGCCCAGAGAGGTAGTGGCCTCTTCATCCTTGGAGCTGTTCCTAACTCAGTTAGACAAGGCCCTGAGCAACCCAATATGGCTTGGAAGATAGCCCTTTTCTGAACAGGGACTTGGAATACAGACCTCTAGAAGTCCTTTCAGCTTCAATTATGTCATGATGCTAATATCGTCAAAGGAGGTTAGATGACTAGCTGAAACTAGAGACCTAATGTTTACATGAAGTAATGCTAGTACAGAGGAATCCCACCCCCAGTAATCGCTGGAAGGGATGGTGTACCCAGAATGCATTCTGTTCTTTCGGCTTTATCTGGTGGGATACAAAATGGAATATATAATCCAGTATCTGATAAAAGACTTCACTTCTTCCTATAAATTTTGCCCTGTAGACTTTCATAACAACAGTATTATCACTTTTAGGATCTACTCAGACATTTAATTTTTTCCCCTCTCCCAGTGCATAGAAGTCTAGGCAGACTTGGCATTGAAGGATCTTTCCGTATACCTTGCATTACTATATTAAACAGTAACTCAGTACTTGCAGGAATGACTTACACACTGGTTCTATAGCAAGAACTCGCAAGAATATTCTAGCTGAATCTTATGCAGGACATTCTTTACTGATAACCATTCTAGCAATTCATTACTATGATCAGCCAAGTCGTTTGCACTCCCTGGCCAACACCCAAGGAACACAGGCAAAAAAGAAAGTCTTATTCACATCCTTATTTTGAAATCTGGATCACAATGATGACATGGTGTAAACAACATAATACATTGTCACTTGTAAGAGATACAAAGGATCAACATAAAATAGGTAACTATGATACCCAGTCTAAAACAGGGTCATCTCTTGCCTCTCCTTCTCCTAGAAGCTTATTTCCAGCTTGAAAAGGACTAAGGTCAGACCTGAAAAATACCATAAGAAATGTTTTAGTCAGCAGGAACACATGGTGCTTTAAACCACAGCATCACGTATTCTTAAAATGGGGAACTTATTCAGGTCACATACAATGGAAAATTAACACAGAAATACTCACTGCTACAAGGAATTCATTACTGGTAATATACACTGATCTGTATCTCCAGAAAATGTAACTGTCCTTTTCTTCTTTCTTTCCACACCTGATAAGAATATCTTCACAGGACAGAAAAATTATTTCACTGCTGACTTAGGAAACATCAATCTGTTAAGCAAGTGGTCAATTCAGATTTGGCAACATAGGAATATTCATACAGACATCCATAAATATTGGCAAAATCGCTTGCTTGATTGCGAGAGCAAGTGTCTCTTTTTTTTAACGTGGTTTCATAAACATGTGCTGAGGATAGTATCTGGGGAGGATTGTCTATGAGGCTTTCTTGGATGCTCTCTTTATTGGGTATGGGAGGCTTTTTCAGAATAAAAGTATGTCATCATCCTGAATCCTTTGGTTCCTAGGACTTTCACATTCTAGGATCTTTCTATAGGTGGTTTGGAACTTAAGTCTACTCTTAGGAAAAGGAAAGACACAGTGTCTTTTTCCTTAGGTCCTATAACTGCCTCATGGGCCCTTCCAGGCTACCAAAGTTTCATATCTCAAGAGAGTCCACCGTTTTAAATGACTTCTTTACAGTAAGCTACAGCCTTAAGAAGGCTTGATCCCAAATGGTTTTTTAAACCAGTTTCTCTTGGTGTGAAGTCTGAAATCAATCACTTGCACAGATTCGGCCAAAATAAATGCGGCAACAGCTCCCCAGCAAAGGAGCATACCTTAGGAAAGAGCAGTGGTAACACATACATTCAGAGTCTCTTTGCAGAGTAAAGAGCAGAGCCTGAATGACTGCTGTGGAAGTGTTGGAATGGCTTTGCAAGGACAGCTAGCACAGCATCCTCCAAACTCCTTCTGTGTTGACTTTATGGACAATATCTGATTCTTTCACAGGAGCAACCTTTTAATTTTGTATAGGCCCTCCAGAAATGACAAAAGGTAAACCACTTGTGAAATCCATGCACTACCTGAAGTGCACGTGTACCCAGGCATAAGAATGAACACAAATTACCAGCACTACTTCGGAGAACAATCAATAATCCCACTCTTGTTCCAGGAAGCATCCATGCATTTATTTATTGCAATGCCACTTTCCCTCTGGATGCACAGCTTGGTGTATATGTTACTGTTCCAACACTACCAACCAATAACTTTTGCAGTGTTAACATGGATAATATCATTTATCAATCACTCCTAAAGCCTCTTCTCTATGTTTGCAGTGTGTGCCTCTTACAAAATTAAGACTCCCATGTATATGTTAGAAGATATGCTGGTATTCTCCAAGGATTACCAAACACAGGTCTACCCTATGCAATGCTTGCATAGACCTTCGGCTGGAATAAATGCATGAGGTCCAGTTCTCTTTGTGTGTACTGCAGTAAGCCCTAGGACCATCAGAAATCACGTATCCCATGAAGTTTTGAAACAGAGAATGGAGCTAGTCATTATGTAATAAACCCAACAGATGCCAGAAATAGACACAGTGAACAGATGCATTTCATGTGTGCCCAGGAGTAGAACTAGGGCTGTGCCCTTCCATCTTCCCAAACTGGCTTAATGTGCTCTCCACTAGCTGAAAACTTTCTGGGTTACCCATCTTTTGTTGGACAGCCACAAGAGGGCAATACTTCAAACAAAATCTCTCTGTGATACACGGCTCCAAAATACAGTGCTGTACGGATAGTCAAGTGACGATGTGCTAATACTAGCCAAACGAATGCACCTCCTGCCTGTGAGATGCTCCCTTTCTGGAACTTCTAACCTGAGACCTTACATCTAGATCCCAGTGCTGATAATCCAATCCTGTCACAATGCAATGTCTGGCATTCTGCTAAACCATACATTGCTAGCCATCAGCATGAAGTACGTGGTAAAGCTAACTATCTCATCAAAATGCACACGTCTAAAAGGTAGTGGTGTAGTTGTATGTAAAAGTATAAACAAGTTCAAGGAGAGTTTCACGTCATGTATCTTAGAAATCTCTTTTAGGTTGGGATGCATTGCCCTTTCAAGGTGAGAGTCTCCCATGACTATGGAGAGAGCTTTGGGCTGCTGGCTCTCAGTGACACCTCTAGTTTTCAGATGTGTCATTGTAGGCATATTCTTAGTTGTACCGGGTAATTAAAAGTAGAAACATAGGACAGTATCTGAGATATGTTCTTAGCCATATCTAATGAGGCCTTCCAACTAACCAGGTTGGTTGTGATGTTGTTAGCCCAAGACTACAAAGGTCTAGGCTTGTGAATATGATGTTACTGATCCTCAAGATGCTTGTGAACTGTATGTGCCACTATTATGTACCAAATGCAAATGCCGACTTTAAGGCCTTAGGAAAATATCAGCAATTACCAAAAGCGTCCTCAGCTGTGTCTGTATTATGCTGTTCTTTTTATCAGCTTTGTCATACGGTTACCAAGGCCTAGTGAATTTTACCTAAGTAGAGAAATATTTCATAAGAATAGCATTACTAGCCTCTCTCTATTCTAGATACTGAAATATTCAGTCCGTATGCAATAATTGCAGTACTTGTGAAGTATTACTCAGGAAAAAAAAAGAGGCCTTTAGCCCAGTTGCAAGTAGATGTTACATATTGCTTGTAAAAAGGATATTCGTTCGCCCAGCAAAAAAAAAAAAAAAAATCTCAGGAGTCTATCTGGAGAATACATGCATGCACTAGTTGATGTTATGCTGGGCCCAAATAATCCCAGGCCTGTTGGGGGAGCAATTTAAATAAAAAGTTTTGAACATGCATCTCTGAATTCAGTGAGTCCTTGGAAAAATAGTTCTTCCTTTGAGCCCTGCTTTCCAGGTCAACACCTCTCAGTGGCATTTTTGGTCGCAGAAAACTCAGCCCTGGCCCTCTTGGCCCACCAGGAGAGTCTCTCTCCCTCTGTCACTTCAGAGGCCTCGCTCTGGCCAAGTCCTGCAACTCTCAGTTGTCTCTAATCTGCATTCAAACTGCAGATTCCCTACCAAACTCCTGCCCTGCCAAAGGCACTTGCTCTCCAAAAGGCTCTCAAAGGTCAGGATGTTTGGGGCAACTGAAATCTTCTGGAGTTTCATCTCGATCCACAGTGCAGCGACCAGGACAAGACAAATAAGCAGCCATTCCCCCTGGTGCCCAGCCACACGATTTTACATCTATACACTCATTATTATCACAATTTCCTGGCTGTTTTGTTTTTCTTTTTCTAGTTTTTGAATCCTAGCTTTGGATCTCAAAGCAAATAGAAAGCTCGGAAGGAGAGGAAAAGTCTTTTTATGCATGCCATACTGCTGTTGAGATTTGTTTAGGCCTCTTCTTTGCACTGTGCATGCTACTGCATTGTGTAACCCTGCAGACTGGTGCTTCCACCGAGGGTTGTCGGCCTTATAGCTGAGGAGCTGTCACTATGGGGTTTATGTAGGCAGCAGAGGGGCAAGTGTTTGTCTGGAGAAGGGCTTTGTTCAGCCCTCTCATGCCACACCAGGACTATGTTCCTGGAGTAACGCGATCAAAGCAATCTGATTGTGACTAATAGTGGGATTAATGAGCTTTGTCAGGTCTTGAGCTGTCCAACTAAGGATGCTCGTTATGACCCCAGGCCAATTACAGACTTAGCTGCTGCCTTCAGACATGGGGCTGAGAACAATCCTTTTTTCTTTCATGGCCATTTGTGTTTCAGACATAGAGACAAGATGCTCTGAGGTAGTTCTGTTGCAAGGGAATAATCCCTCGCTGCAGCTGACATTGCAGGTGGGCTCCATCCTCCCTGCTAGGCTCCCTCAGAATGTTCTTTATTCTAAAATTAAATTAAAAACTGGGTTTCTAATGAAAACTTTGTCCCCTACTTTCCAGGTTCTGCAAAGGAGATGGAGTAGCAAGAAGAAATCTGCAGAGTAGGAGGCCTGGGACAGCAGAAGAAGACAGGGAAACTTGTGAATTGGCCTTATCTTTGCCAGAAACCATTTCTGAGTTTACTGCCTTTGCTATGTAGACCAAATTGGTCAGTCAGCTGTGTATCATCCCAGCAAAAAACGAGTAGTTCAAAACCAGCTCAGTCCAGGCAGTTTTAAAGCTGCAGCCCTACTAGTTCAATGCAGGCAGCTCTGTTTGACCCATCATCTTTAAATGAAATAGATCACACCAGGGTCTCTGTGGGTTTTTGGAGATACAGCAAAAGCATTGTAGAGATCCTGCCAGTTTTCACAGGCTGCTTTTCCTTCAAGGCGGTCTCTCACTGTCCCTAGATTAGAGCAATAATAAAGTCTGACTGTAAGATGAGAGAGCTGCTAATTTCAAGGAGTGAAAGAACTTGAGATTTTAATGATGCACACTGGAGCCAATTTAAACACACTCGCAAACTCACTTGCCAAGTTGCATCATTGCAATTTGTCAGGCACAAGTTTCTTAACTGTACCTACGGAGACCTTACTAAAATCATCCTAAGTCATTTCCTGGAAAGACAACCAAATATATTAAATTGCTTGCCTTGAGTCCTTAGACACAGGCTCCTTAAAGCTGTAACCTACCTGGAATTTGCATTTGGCTTCCTTGTCAAAGTCAGAGTGATTAGTTCAAATCAATACATGTAATAATCTGCATAGTGTTTCCTCAGAGAAAAGCAAAGGAAATCACAGACATTTCCCTTGGAGGAAAGGTAAAGCTTAAAAAAAGAAACTAGGAAATTACAGTTTCACAATTACAGATGAAGCAATTAAAAAAAAATCTGAAATTCCATGGTTTTGTTCTTATGGCTATGTTAACATCCATCAAATATTACTAGTCATCAGTTAATAAGTTTCAGCCAGACGTGCCTGTTTTCCACAGTCTCTCCATTTTGCCTCACCAGCACAAAATGTCGTCTTAAAGGCATACATCTTAATGCTGAGAGAAATCAAACTGGCAACTGAGGAATCCAGTGCTGAAGTCCATCACTGCCACAGGTTATGAAACAGGTTGCCCCTTCCGGAAAAAAAAAAAAAAGAAAAGAACTTTAATAATAAAATAATTGAAATTTGACAGTATACATAATCCAGCCCAACTTGTTCTCTCTCCTGCCACCTCTCTCAGGTTATTAGGCAGAGCAGAGGGGTTGCCTTGGGCAGCAGATTAGTAATGGCAGCAAAATTGCCAAGACCCCAACAGAGCAGAATCCTGGAAAATTTCAGTGGGGCATAAATGGAGGTGGTCACTGAAGGAGTGGGGCAGGGAGGGAAGAACAGCCCCCTCCCCAAACTGGCAACCGTGTCCTTGTTTTCTTCTGTATCCTTAGCAGCGGGTAGTAAATTCCAGCTCTTCAGGGCTGTCCCTGCACAACTCTGTGGCCTCCTTTCACGTTTGGCAACAAAATTCAACTGCCGAGAAGCCTGTCAGCCAACCCTTCAAGTCTACCAGTGCAACTCTCATCCTAAACCTTACCCAACAAGCACCCCATAGTTCCATTAAGAATCCCAAATCCTATTTTCCACTGCCATGTTCCCTACGAGATCCAAGATCAAGAATACCTCCAGCCCACCTCTGCCATATGTGTCAACTCACATACCCAAGCGAGGGCTGCTACCTACAGACTTGGAAATAGAGAGTTCAGTCCCCTGTCCTGCAAAGACCTTTGGCATCCCAGATGGTTTTCACACAATGTCAGACCATGCAGACATACCACTTGCCCCCACCCGTGAACATGAGCTCTAACCTTATTATAGTGCAATGCCTTTCAAACTGAAGAACTCAGCACTGAGGATAAGCTGGCTGCTGTTGCAAGGCCATGGCTGAAGAAGGTAGAGTCCAGGGGGTGGGGGAACCTGGATGTGTTGGTGGCCAACACTGAGGGGGTCTGTGAAGTAAGTGCCAAGGTCTGGCTGAGCTCCTGGAGCAAGTGACTCAGCTGAGGAAGACTCCAGGGGCTGTTTGGGGAAAGAATGGTCCCACTGTGGTGGCCTGGTTAGGTTGTGTGTGAGGACGCTGACTCTGGATGGAGGGAAGGCAAAGGAAGGGAGGAGAGGACTAAAAGGAGACATGGCTCAGAGTAACAGGAGGAGAATAAATGAGTAATTGGAGCAAGTGACAGAAGCGAGCGTGAGAAGTGCAGTTTAGGGCACTACCTAGATAAGCTCAAGCAGCTGGAAGTCCAGACTGGCACTCAACCTAGCCTCCACAGGTAACGACACATACTGTGAATGCTCGTAATGGCAGAACTGAGCTGAGGCCAGGGTTTACCTTGTTTCAAGAAATGACAGGCTGTGAGGCGATCAGAAATTGCAAAAAAGTCATTTGCGCATCCTCTGCAGACATGTCCCTCGTTTGTAGCTGGCTAACTCTGCTCCTAAATTCACTGTTTCCACCATTCTTTTATTTCTCCCTGAAGTCCAGCTGAGCCCCTTCAGTTTTGGGCCATAGCCACCTGCTGCTATTTCAGTCTGCCCTCACCCCCATGCATATCTGAAGACCTCTTTCCCAAAAGCTGTTCCTGTGAGGTAATTACATACTCAGTTATTTCCAGCTGATAAGCCTCGTGTGCTTAGAGATGCATGCGATGGACACACATGCAGCATTACCACTACCTTAATAGCCCCGGTATTCCTCCACACATACCACAGTGCCTCCATCTTCCCACAGGTCCCCTTCCCGCTTCCAGCACAACATCTCCCAAGGAAAAATAAATAAATAAATAAATAAATAAATCATCTCTGTAAGTGCTCCTATTCCCAGGTTTTTAGCGCTTCCTTTTAAACCAACTGCCCAGCTAGTCAGCTGGTATAGTTTGACTTTGATCCATTGTTACATCTGAGATGGAGAAGCACTTCCAGTTTCCAAAGCATTTTTCATACCTACTTTCTTCTCTAGCTTCATTTAATTCAAAACACACTCTGTTATTACATACTATATGACTGTATTGCAATGTCTATGGTATACATTCTGAAATATCTAAAAATTTCTTTATTGAAATTAAATGATTCAAAATGATCAAAATGAAGCATTTGATTTTTCTCAATTGAAATTTAGCATAATTGACCCAGAAGACATTTCAGTGTTTCAACATTGCTCTCTCATGCAAAAGGAAGATTAGATAAGTAGGAATTCACCATTGAAGAGAAACACTGTTTGCCCAAAGATGGGAGATCTTTGGAGAGCAGCCTCCACCAGGAATATCAATGACTCCCCCACTGCTTCTGACCTTCCTTCTCTTTCTGCAGGGGTGGGAGTGAGGGCAAATTTAAGATAGCATTTAAAATACCAGCAGGAAATTAGTGGAAATGGAAAGGTCCCACGTCCATGTAAGGTGAGTTTGCAAGAGAGAGATGATGAATTATCTTCTTGAACGGCCTGTCTCCTTCCTTTACTACAAAGGCAGTTTAGACAACTAGATTAGATTTAGTCACCTAACTTTTAAATAGCTTAACTGCAGGGAGATGAATCCCATCTGCTGTATAGACATGTGGCATGTGCTCAAGATCCATGATGGGTCTGGATCTACTGCACAGCTATGTCCAGGAGATGCATTTCACATTCTCTGAAATATCACACTGAGCTGCACCGTGTGCTGTTCTGACTGTCTTTATGTGCACAGTAAACTATGCACATCCCAAAATCTGGGATGCATGGAGCCTAATCAACATGACATGGAGAAAGCATGTGTGAAATTGCACGTGCATGTGTTAAAAAAAAAAAAAAAAATCCTGCCCCGGAAATCCACCAGCCTTACCCTCCCAAGCCTGCAGTTCTGCGCCATGCCATCACACTGTATTTCCATACCACAGCAATGCAGGAGGCCAGGCTCCATGATTACTCTTTCAAATGCTCATAGGTGTGAAACACTTGGGGAAAACATACAGGAAGACTTCCTTACTGAGCTTTAGCTGTATGCAAGTGACCTATTTAAAGCTAATCAGGCTTCCTCTGTGTTCATCAGAAAGAAGTTAGCATCTTCACAGAGGGCTTCTTCCTTAGGGTGGGTTGAATCATCTCCAGGAGCTGCCTGTCTCTCTCCATTGAGTACAGAGGGGGTTTAGATGACTAGATTAGATTCAGACAAAGCTTTTACATACTTCCTGGTAGATGACATGAGCGTTTTCACCCATAGTCCTCCCTAATTTCTCCCTTTTATCTCTACTGAGAGATCTCAAACCACCTAGGCACCAGCATGAGGTACTTCAGTAGGATGCCTGAATTTAGGCGAGATGAACTGAATCCTACGAGTCAGTTACTCTAACACAAACAGATAATGTAACTCCCTGTATTTCTCTTGTTGGCAGATGTTGAACTTTTGACGTATTTGGTGACATAATTAATACATTCATAATGGATAATTTGCTGAAGGAGCACAGTAACTTAATTACTGCAAGGTGGAAGTTTCACAGTTATTCGATTCACCTCACAGAAGAAAATCCTCTTGTCTTCCCTTTACTCTGCTTCCCAAAATACTTGTGCTGCCTCCCCAGCTATAATACTGGATTGTGTCACTTCCTCCTTTACCTATGGATGTCCCCTTGCATGATTTTTCTTAATTAACTTGTGCAGGAGAATTATGACAATTTTCAGAAAAGTTTTTTAAAATATAGCGCCCTACTATGGCTAAAGAAAATCCAACAAATAAAATAGCCATCTTCAACTTACCGGAAAACATCAGCACCAGTGTATACACATTTATATACACTCAGGTTTGTGCCTTCGCCATCTGGTGGCAAAGCACGATCATAGCATGTCCACAGAGCTGAGAAAGTTTTTGGACCATATATATTTGTTTGAAAATGGGGATTCTAAATAAGTAAGATGGTTGAGAAAGTTTCCGTTTTTCAATGTTTGTTGATAATACCATCAGTTATATATATATATACATCATTTGGAGAGCTTCTATTTTGTAAATAGGTGATACTTATTGTTTACTGCTGCTACTTGTTTTAATGTATTATCTTGTATTATCTTGTACTGAACAACATTGCATTGCATCATATCTGAGTGTTGTGGCACAAAAATATCCGACATGCTTTTTTGAGATAGTTGACTATGCATCTAGTCATAGGCTTGAGCAAAAGGCTGTCCCAGCTTATTCCAGTCATAGGTGGGCGCATTGATTTATCTTACCCAAATTTAAACCTCTGCAGCAGATTTGAGTCCATCTGACCTCACCAATCTAATCTTCCTTTAAGGTTAATTAAAAAAAAAAAAAGGCAAAAAAAAAGCACTTCTTGGGCGCTGTTCATCTTTTCTTAGAAGAGACATCTTCATAGCCCGGGATCCATGAATCTTCTTTGTAAACTATGAAGAACACGAGATGCAGAGCTTAGGTGAAGGCGATTACTTCTGAGATCATATATCTTACATCATAGACAGCCAAAGCACAGACAGCAAAAACCTCACATCTTGTCCTTCCAATTGGGGAATCCAAGTCACTGAGTGTAATTATAACCCGGTTACTTTCTCACGTATCCTGAAATATTGGAGCTGAGAAAGATATCTGAGCCATATTACATACTAAGATCAAATTAAAAAAAAAAAGTACTTCTCTTTTTCTTTTTTCTAACTCTTACATTGCATAGGAGGGAATTTACTAGTTGCACTGGATAGTATGAAATTTGCATTTTCCTGGCCTTAGAAATTAGTAGCTGAAAGATCTATTTCCCATCTCTAGTTTCTTTGCTATGAAGTATGGCCATTCATTTTCTTACACCCACTGCTTAATCCTGCCTGCTATAACACTCGATTTCAACACAGATGGAGTTGCTTGCTTTCTCAACTGGGAAGTAACATCTGTGTTCACTTTGGAAGTTCTTGTATGATCCAAGCATAAGTTGCTATGTAATTGCTTGCAAGTCTTCTTTTTTTTTTTTTTTCAGTAAGGACTGGATTATTTACCAGATTTGCTTATAGACCCTTGATTTCCAGATGTCTATACATACATATAGAAGCTCCATCGTTAACCAGATGAAAGCCTGTTCAGATCTCCTTATTTTTCAGAGTGCTGGGTATTACCAAGAGTGGAATAAATCCAAATCTTCTCAACATTTTGGAAAGAGACCATCTCTGTTATACAAAACAGAAATAACAGAGATAAAGTCTGTTTCTATTTAAAAGTAGACTGAAATTTAGCAAAACATCATTTCAGGACAATGTGGAACTAGAATGTTACAGTCTAGGAATCCTAGAATAGCCTCATTTTCACACGTGTTCTTTGTGGCTTGTATGTCCAATTTATTGATAGAATTGATACAGCAGCAGCAGATTGTAGTGATGTATTCTTCTGTGCAAACAAATTGCAGTTACTTACCTTTGGTTTAATAAAGACATGATAAATGAAAAAGAATATGAATTTAACTCTTTTAGTAGTCGTGGAGTTTAAGTGCAGTTGACATCTACTATGGAATATCATTGTAATCCCATGCAGACAAATGCATTTGAAACCTTCATTTCAGGATGTGTAGAATGATAAGCTCAGGATGCTCCAGCCAGGGCCTGTCCCTCTGGCCCTGAGCCAGGTGGGCAGAGAAGACCTAGAGATGGCAGCCAAGTTCAACCAAGAATCCAGATGACCAGGAGAGTTCACAGTGATGAAGCAGGTATGAGGTCAAGCTGAGAAGTCAGCCTGCGGGTCAGAGCCAGGATCAGGTAACCAGGGACAGAGACAGTCCAGTGACTACTGGGCAGGCCCAAAGTGACAAGATAGGTCCAGGGTCAAGCTGGGAAGTCAGTCCACAGGGCAGGGTCCAGAGCAATGGAGTCTGCACGCTGAGCTGAGCTGAGCTGAGCTGGAGATCAGTGCTCCTCTAGGGTAGCTCAGAAGAAACTGAAGGCCCAGGGTTGAGCTTAAATGGGGCTCCTGGGCCCATGGGCAGGAGGTGCAAGTGGATGCCTCAGGCGAGGATGATCAAGCCCATCAAGGCCTATTAGTGCCCTCAGACCCTGGAAACAGTAGTAATTGAAATGCTCACTAGCATAGGTAATTTTGATTTAAGAATTCAAAGAACTGGGAAATGTTACTACCTCTTTAAGATCTGTCAGAGACTATTTCTTCTGTTTCCAGTCTCATTTAGCCTACTTCCCACTAACAGCTCTTGAACATTGATACCTATGTATTTCCCCTTATTAGACTGTGACTTAGTGGCATTCATAGTGCTCCAGCTTCACACTGGAACAATCTAGGTAGATAATGTATGTTACAGCTGGTTTGGGATAACACAGACAAGTGATTACATTTCAGAATGGCATGTTGGATGAAATCAGTATTGTCCTCATTGACCAAAGGAAGTAAGCTGTTCACTGCTAGCGGGAGCATATGATCATGATCAGTTTTTGCCAGTTGTTCTCCAGAGTGTATCAAGACAAGATTGCTTACCTAATGTGAACAAATATCTGAGCAAAACGGCAGGAGAAAATTACACCACAGTAGCTGAGTTCCTCCTCCCAGAGGTCTTAGACCTCTGCTGCTCAGTCATCACCCCCAGGACTGTGGCCAGTCTCTTAGCAGAGAGCAAAGCTGTCTCGTTTGGTGGCTGTGCTGCCCAGATGTACTGTTTCTCTACATTTTGCACCAACGAATGTTTCATTCTGGCTGTGATGGCATATGATCAGCTGGAAACCACTGCTGTACAAAGCCGTCATGTCATGAAGTCTCAGCATCCAGCTGTGACTTGGTTCTTATTCTTGTGGGTCTCTAATCTCAATGATACACAGCAGCTGTGCCTTTTGGGTGTCCTTCTGCCATTCCAGCATCACCAGTCACTTCTGTGGTGTGGTACCCCTGATTAGCCTCTCCTGCTCTGACTTCGGGGTTAACAAGATCATCCTCACAGCATTTTGCATCTTAGGTGACATCTTTGTCATACTGGAGGTACGCATTTTGCTACATCTACATCATCTCTGCCATCCTGAGGTGTCACTCCAGCGAGGGAAGGCACAAAGCCTTCTCCACCTGTGCATCCTGTGCACTTGATAGTTTTTGCCATATCCTTTGGCACTCCAGCTACACACCCCACAGCTCTGGCTCCTTGTCTGACCAAGACCAGGTGATATCTGTGTTTTATACAATGGTAAGCCCCACAGTCTACAGCTTGAGGACCAAGGAGGTAAATGAGGCACTGAACAGACTGTTACATGGAGAAAATTGTTTGTCAGTCAATAAAACCTCCAAAGGAGTTGGAACAGGTGCTTAAAAAATTAAAATGATGAGTACAGCTGTTCATGGATGAATTTACTCTGAAATAATTGCTCGTTATGCAACAGAAGTAGGAGAAAAGTGAATGCAGAAGTGAAGAAAGAAATAACTGTAACATTAAAATCTTTTCTGTAATAGCAAGAGCTACAGCTTTACTGTGAGAAAGTACAATTGTGACACTTTTGAAGGTGATTAGTTTCACCTAAGTTTTTACTTTCAAGTTTGATGCCTTGAAGACATCCCAGCTTTGTTTTCAACTGTTGCTAACTAGTACCAGTTCAGCAGTATCGCTTCCATGTTCTGTTTCCATTCCCTTACCTCATACATCCTTGTAGTCTTTTTTTTCCTGACTCCCAGTCTGAAGGTGATCATTAACCTTTCAGTAAAACCAGGTCACATTCATCAGGCACCTTAAACTGTTTACAGTATTAGTGATGTGGGCGACTCGAGTCTTCCATGCAAGAACAAAGTTACCACACAGCAGGTGGTCCTGAGGGACAGCCTACCCTCTTTTGTTGTGGGTGAATATCCTTGAACCAATTCACATGCATTGCAGGCTAAAAATGTGCACACAGAAGAATTTTTTACAAATGCTGAGGCTGGGATTCATCCTACTTAAGTTTAGACTTCTGTTAATGAGCTGCCAAAGCATAAACCAAACTTGTAGGCTCTTTCTATAGCTCATGAAGGCAAATAAAAGTCTGTTTGCCTCCATAGTTTGATCACACCTGTCTCTGTCTCCCTTGAAAGGTATATACTTATATCTATGAATTACAGGAAGAGTGTAGAGTGACCAGCTCAGGTTTATGGAATTATTTCAAGTCCACGTTAATGCAGCTTAATGCTGCCCTGAGTTCTGGTTTTGGATCACATTCCATCTGACTCAGGGAGCTGGCTCTTAGAGAACAAAAAGCCACTGGCTTCAGTAGAGAAAGACTTCAGTCACATGGCCATGGAAGTAGCACAGAGAAGGAAACGGAATCTGCCATAACACTGCCTCAATACACAGAGTTATTAGACAAATGGGTGTAAGACCATTTTTCCCTATCCTTCGGAAGGACTGCAAGTAAAGGTGCCATAAAAAGCTACACTCCCTCTCACTGGGGGTCATCACTCAGAGCAACCCATTCTGCCCATCCTGAACCACTTAGAGCCCTTAATGTGTAAACGTAGTGTCTGAGGAAGAAATATGTTCCACTCTTCCATATCCATAGCTTTATCATTAAGACTGACAGGTGTTATTAAACAATAACCAGTCAGTTCCCAGAGCAACACTGGCAGGATCTAGAAGTACAAATTTTCTGCAAGCAAACATTTTCATGCTTCCTAGAATACCATGGAGGTTTCAGATATTCCTGACTAAACTCTGAGAGAGGACTACAGCAAAGAAAGATAAATAACCCAGACAAGCAATACCTGTTGATCCACTTTTAACCCAGCTATCTCCTGAACACCACGGCTTTCACGTAGTCTAGACGAGAACTCCGGAAGCCATTACATTGCCAGTCTAATCCAGTCTGGAAGAGGACTCGGTCCAATGCAAATACATTGCAGACCTCATGGTGCAGCCCAAAGAGACGAGCTTCCCTCACTCATCATCTTACACATGGCACTGCACATTCATTGTCCCAGGAGTCGCCCTCACTCCACAACACGAGCAGCCACTGTAAGCACAGTCTAACCGGGGCTGCGTTACCTGGGACATTTCTGCCTGCCTAAGCCCCACTGATGACTTTCCCTGCTAGGGACAGTCAGAGCAGATCACTCTTCAGCTGAGTAACCCAATTCAGCTCTCTGCTCTGAAGGCCAACAGTTTGTCGAACAACCTCTAAGCCCTCGAAGTAGCACAAATAAGCTAGCTTTTCTGGCAGGTAGAGATGTCCTTAAACTCATGCCAGAATCAGGGGAAGGGTCTTTGTTCGTATGTCTCAAAGGCTCCTCAGCTTCCCAGAACAGCTTTCTTCATCATCTTATCGTAAAGTAATTTCAATAAGTGCCAAGTGATATTGCAAGAACAGAGAGAGGTTAATGGCAAACTGTTTACTAAAGCACGATATCTATGTCAACATCTTCCAATAGACCATTATTTTTCTTTTCTTCAAAAGAGTTAATTATTCAAGGACCTTAGAAGAAAAATATATGTGGGATTAGGTGCCAGTGCAAAGGCAGTGTTAAGGCAGAGGCACCAGAACTCTAAGCAAATCACCAGCGATTACCTACTTGAAGAATTTTCTATCTGCATTTGAAGAAAAATCTACCCCGATGGATGGACACAGAATCTGAGCCTGGATGGTCCACAGATGAACAGGTTATCACAGCAAAATATATGCTCCACAGATGAGCAGGCTGCCTGAAACTAGATGGTCCATGAGCCAAAGAGGTTATCTAACAAAGGACACGAGTCCAAGGGTAGATGTGTTATTAGAGACAACAGGAGTTTTCTGTGGAAAAACCAGCTAACTGTGTATCAGGACTGTGCATTTTAATGAGAGGAAGAATTATCAAGTTTGATCATAATTAATAACAGAGGTGGATTCACATTCAGATGGCATACTTAAACTCCATGGAGTTGCACTGCAGTTCTTCAGAATCAGATAAGCAGAACTGATTACTCTGATATCTTACACTGTACTGCTATTTACATGAATATGGTCTTATTATTATTAAAAGAATTTATATTAAAGTTTGCAGTCTAAAGCTTTGTTAAGCTTTGTTTGTGAGTTGATAGGGACAGACCAGGGTTCCCTGAATTTGCTAGGATACTTATGTCATCAGTTTCACTAGTAAAAAGTACTAAGGGCAGGAATGAGATGGGCATGTCCTATAATCAATGACAACAAAGACACCCTTAGAGGATGATTCCTTCTGCTTCTCACACTTATCTTAAGATGGGATGAATTGTCCTCTGAAGGTGACATTGCTTCCTTTGTCTATAGGGGGAGCCTAGAATAGATGTTGACTGGACCCCTAACCAAGGGCAGGGGAAATTAGTTCACAGAAAGATTCTTCATTACAGTGCATCTGCTGAGACTCCTAATTAAGGCCTGGTGTCTTGCAGGAGATCTAATTTACAGACATTAAACTGCATCGAGAGTCATAAATACACCAAGTACTTCAGTAACACCATTTTTCTGAAGAAAGAATTCCAAAGCGGCAAGCTGAGTGTTAGAATATCACATTTAGAATATCACATTTCATACTGAAGTTGTTTCTCAGCGTGTCACTCCACTAATGTTTCACAACGCCCAGGCTGCAGGTCAGCTGCAACATATAGGGAAAAGAAGGAGCTGTTGCTCCAAAGGCAGTACTGAATTGCATAGTTCTGCAAACATCGAAGCAAAGAACATTTATCTGGGCATTTGTCTGGAGCAGGGAGGGGCTCTATTGCAAGTTTGAAGTCCTAAAGTTTTTCTATTTAGATAAATCTTCTGATTTGTTTCAGTAAGATGTCTTTGAAGCGAAGAAGGAAGCTACTCACTATTACGAAGGTACATGAAATGTTTGTAGCTTTTGAAATAAGAGTTTATTTCTGGGGTCAATATGGCATAAAATATCTTGCACCTTCATGCAAGGAAGGTAGGCCTGTTTCTTCATTTTAGAGATCAAAAAGATCGTTTTCAATCTGCAGATAGAATCATAGAATAATTTAGGTTGGGAAGGGTTTCTGGAGGTCATCAAGTCCAACCTCCTCCTCAAAGTGCTGAGTTACGAGTGCTGAGGGAGCTGGTGGACGTTATTGCTAAGCCACTCTCCATCATCTTTGAAAGGTCATGGAGAACAGGAGAGGTGCCTGAAGACTGGAAGAAAGCCAATGTCACCCCAGTCTTCAAAAAGGGCAAGAAGGAGGACCCGGGGAACTACAGGCCAGTCAGCCTCACCTGCATCCCTGGAAAGGTGATGGAGCAGCTCATGCTGAAGGCCATCTCCAAGCATGTGGAGGAAAAGAAGGTGATCAGGAGTAGTCAGCATGCTTAAGCTTCACCAAGGGGAAATCATGCTTAAGCAATCTGATAGCCTTCTACAATGGGATGACTGCCTGGGTAGATGAGGGGAGAGCAGTGGATGTTGTCTCCCTTGACTTCAGCAAGGCTTTTGATGCTGTCTCCCATAACATCCTCATAGACAAGCTCAGGAAGTGTGGGTTAGATGAGTGGACAGGGAGGTGGATTGAGAACTGGCTGAATGGCAGAGCTCAGAGGGTTGTGATCAGTGGCGCAGTCTAGTCGGAGGCCTGTAGCTAGTGGTGTCCCCCAGGGGTCAGTAGTGGGTCCAGTCTTGTTCAACTTCTTCATCAATGACCTGGATGAAGGCACAGAGTGCACCCTCAGCCAGTTTGCCTACGATCCAAAACTGGGAGGAGTGGCCTATACACCAGAGGGCTGTGCTGCCATTCAGAGAGACCTGGACAGGCTGGAGAGGTGGGTGGAGAGAAACCTCATGAAGTTCAACAAAGGCAAGTGCAGGGTCCTGCACCTAGGGAGGAATAACCCCATGCAGCAGTACAGGTTGGGGGCTGACCTGCTGGAAAGCAGCTATGTCGAGAAGGACCTGGGAGTGCTGGTGGACACCAAGTTAAGCATGAGACAGCAATGTGCCCTTGTGGCCAAGAAGGCCAATGGTATCCTGGGCTGCATCAGGAAGAGTGTTGCCAGCAGGTGGAGGGAGGTGATCCTCCCCCTCTACTCAGCCCTGCTGAGGCCACATCTGGAGTACTGTGTCCAGTTCTGGGCTCCCCAGTACAAGAGGGATGTGGCACTACTGGAGCAAGTCCAGCGAAGGGCTACAAAGATGATTAGGGGACTGGAGCATCTCTCTTATGAGGAAAGACTGAGAGAGCTGGGCCTGTTTAGCCTGGAGAAGAGTAGGCTGAGAGGAGATCTTATCAACGTGTACAAGTATCTGAAGGGAGGGTGTCAAGACGATGGAGCCAGACTCTTTTCAGTGGTGCCGAGCGACAGGACACGAGGCAACGGGCACAAACTGAAACACAGACAGTTTCATCTGAACATGAGGAAAAACTTCTTCACTGTGAGGGTGACAGAGCACTGGAACAGGTTGCCACGAGAGGTGGTGGAGTCTCTATTTCTGGAGATATTCAAAAGCCACCTGGACGCGGTCCTGTGCAATGTGCTCTAGGTGACCCTGCTTGAGCAGGGGGGTTGGACTAGATGATCTCCAGAGGTCCCTTCCAACCTCAACTATTCTGTGATTCTGTGAAAGCAGGTTCAGTCAGATCAGATTGCTCCAGCCTGATCCTGTTGAATTTTAAATATCAGCACAGATGGAGATTCTACAAATTTGCACCTAATCCAGTGTTTGATCACTCACATTGGGGCAGGAGAGGGAAATTTCTTCCTTCAGTTTCCCAAGTAGTCCATGGAAGAGAGCAACCTGTTGATAGCAAGCTCATTGAAGCCCTTTTCTGAAAATTAACTGGGCTAGTTGCTGTGCTTTAGGGCAGAAAATGTTGGGTAGGTTGGAGGTAAACAACAGCCAACTATGCAAAGACAACTCAGTGTGTAAAGGCAGTCTGGTCTTTTGTGCAACTAAGCAGGGTAAGCATTTTCCTCACTTAAACTGTGTACCTAACCATTATAGGTTGGTTTTAATCCTGCTGTTTGCTTCTTGAAATGGGCAAGTACTTCTGAAGATTTGGCTCAAGGGGGGAATAAACTGGTTTGGTACCTACAGTATCTTCTCTTGCCTTTCTGGATGAAACAGGTCAGTAAGAGAATAGTTTTGTACATATGCAATACCTTGAAGCCTATGCTAGAAACAGACCTCAGCTGCCGCGCTCCACGGCTGCTCAGCAGGACTTTACTGCAGCACAGAGCAGAAGCAGCCTGTTCCCACACCGCATCCAGGAACCCCAGGCACGCTGCAGCTCTTGAAGCACCTAAGCTCGTGTTGTTCCCAATTGCCTTTTTTTTTTTTTTAATGTCTAAACTTGACAGTTATTACGACGACAGGCTCGCAGGAGGCAGCATATGAATGGAGGATGAACCGAAACCTCATGCTACCTGCCAGGTGCCTCCACTTTGCTGTGACTTAGCCCTGGAGGCAGTGATACCGCGGAGACAGCAGAGCGGACGTGCAAAAAAAGAGGCTGCGCCTAGAGGACCGGCTTGGCGGCAGCTAAAACCAACCGTGCGCGCTAGTGTGGCGGTTTCCATACCGCGCCACCGCAGGCTGCCGCGGCCCCGCTGGGCATCTCGGGGTGCGTTGCTGCAGGGCCGGCGATGGGGCGCAGGGCTCCCTCCATGAGGCTGCCCAGATCTTTCCACATGGGCATCCCAAAAGAGGATCTGAATCTCATCAGATTTTCATACAGCAGAAACCCGAATGGGGTGGTTCTACTTTTTCTCTTTTTCTTTTTTCTTTTTTAAAGACAACTTAGCAGCCAGAATCCGTTTTACGCAGAATCCGCTCCCCTCACCCCACTTTCTTGCAGGTGTTTTTTGCCACTAGGGTTGTTTTCACTATCAGCCCCATGACTCTGAGGCGGCAGCAAACTTTGCACTGACCCTCAGGCACCCGAAAAGACCCTTCCTCCAGCAGCGTCAAAGTCAGGCTACGTCAGCGCGCAGTGGTCCCCCTGGCTCCACGGCCGGCCACTGCCCCAGGCATGAGCCCTGCCGGGCAGCTCGGGGCAGCCCTCCCCTCCGTCCCCCCAGCCCAGATGCATGCAGAGCTCATTTTAAATTATTTAAATTATGCAATAGAGGCTTTTCTTCATCTTCTTTAATTTCTTTTCTCTCTCCTGGCTCTCCAGTCAAAGCACCACTGGCAGCGTGGACACGTGCACCCCTCCCACCCTTCTGCAGCGGCAGAGCTGGGGCAATGGGAGGCAAAATGCTTTTGCACTGACCCTGCTGCTGCAAAACCCTTGGCTCGATCCCACTGTGAACAGCAGAGCCTGGACAGCCCGGTTCAGACAGTCCCCGATTTCTCCTGGGTTCGAAGACCCCCCCCAGGCTCTGTTTCCCTCTGATCTAAAGCAATGAAGTTCTGTGCTGCAAAGAAGTGGAAAACTCAATCTGCGTCCCACCTGAGGGCAGATTTGGGGGGCAAAAGGCTGGAGTTTGTGCTGCACCCTCCCCTGCTCGCTTTGGCCTGCGTCTCCTCCTTCACAATGTCCATCAGCCCGAGGAGCCAGAACCCCCAATCTGCCCCCGCGAGGCCTCCCCTTCCTTATTCATGGAAACACATGCACAGCCCATACAGCTCTCCCCAGCGTGCCACATGCTGCATTTAATACTCTTCCAGGAGAAAAAGCAAAATCCATAGCAGAAAATCTTTTAATTCCTCTGCTGCCGCTCCAAACCAGGTCCCTGCTGCCGAGAGCCCCCCTGAGCTGCCGGCGGGATCCCAGAGGCCAGGGGTCCCCATCGCCTCGCAGCTCCAGGGGGTTTCTCCAGGCTTGGCCGGGCTTTCGCACGCTCCCTGCAGGCAGGAGGATAAACGGGAGCGGTGAGCGGCTGCACGGGGACGAAGCCATCCGGCTCCGAGTGCCACGGAGCATCCTACCTGCCGAAAGCCTCATCTGCCAGACACGGTAGCCGTGGGTCCTCCAGCAGTGCCTCCCACTGGCTCCGAGCTTGGACAGCATCTTGGTGATCTACTTTGGGAAGCAGAGGGATGGCAGGAGCTTGGCTCACGCTCGCCCCGCGGGAGTGGGTACTCTGGAGGCCGGAGAGCCTGTGCCACCACCTGTGTGCAGCTGGGGGAACTCAGCACTGCAATTTCTGGGCGTTTAGAGGGGGAAAAGTGACTTACCAGCGAAACCACAGCCTGCTTTTGGACCAGGTGATGCTTCGCTTGCAATTGCCTGTCAAGAGGGGGAGAAAATCAGCAAGGAGCAAGGCAAGCAGGAGACTTGCATCCCCCTCTCCCAGAGGCACAGGGCACAATCCTGCCATCCCAGCTTCCCCCCCAGGGTCCCCTGCAGCATGGTGTGAGGGAGGATTAAAGCCGAGCACCAAAGGCAGCTCAGCGTTTCCCTGGCTCCCGGAGAGCCTGGAGATCTCTCCCTTCATCTGTGGAGGCACAGAAAGGTCCCCCAGGATGGTGGTGTCATCCCACTGGAGTTGTCTCCGTCTCTCCTGGCCTCCTGCCTCGCAGCCCCTTGCAGCCAAACCCCATCCCGCCAGGAGAGATGGGACTCGGCACAAACAAAAGAGCGGCAAACGAGCCCAGGGGGAGGGCACGTATCGCGCATCTCCAGCAGGTGCCCAGCAGCGGAGAGGCAGGAGGCAACGGCTACCGCCCTGGGGGCTCCCGCGCCACCGCGCGCCACCTACTTCTCCAAAACGCCCCAGATCTGCACCTCCATCTGCAGAGCCTCCACGGCCGCGGCCACGCTCTGCTGGACGGACTGTGGGGAGATGCGGGGCAGGGCTCGGCGGGGCGAGCGGTGGCGCGGCCCTGGCTTTACCAGCAGTGGCTCGGCGTGCAGCCGCTCCAGCAGCGCCGCCTGTGCCTCGTCCTCCAGGCGCTCCCAGCGGAGGGGCTCACGCCCCAGCAGCCGCAGCAGGTTGGCAGTGTCAGCGCGGGCATGCAGGGCGCTGCTGAGCGCCAGCAGCAAGTCCACGCTCTGCATGGGGCCTCTGTCCCACAGGTGCCCAAGCACCTCTTCCAGCACCACCGCCGCCGCCAGGCAGCCTGCGCCGGGGGCACCGTGAGGGATAATGCGCCTTGGCCAGCAGAGCCCCCTGGCATGGGGACCACATGGGATGGGACGGGACAGGATGGGACGGGACGGGCTCGCCCAGGCGGACGAGGCTCCGGGTGACTTCATACTGCACCGGCGCTCTGCTGCATCTGCGCAGCTGGAACAAAAAACAACCGGCAGAGCCCGGTGGCACCCAAGCCCCCAGCACCCGGCGGCTCTGCCACCGCCCTCCACACCACCCCCTTCTCCCCGTAACCCAACTGTGGGCTGATCCCGCAGCCCGGGGTCTCCACCGGCACCAAGCAGGCGGAAACCCCCCTAAAGCACATCAGGGACGGGTGCTGCCGCCAGCACTACGTACGTGTTCAGTAGAGTGGCCAGGACGGGCTTCTCCGTACTCCCAAGGCAGCCGAGGGCCTGGGGGGCAGAGCCGGCAAGAGGGGGGTCGGAGCGGGGCTGGGCCGGTGCAAAGAAGAAAGCCCGGGCCGGGGTGCCCAGCTGGGGTGGCAGCAGGCGAAGCCCTTCCCTCCTCCCTGTCCCGGCTGCAAAGCAGGGCAGCGCAACCAGGGGCCTCGCCACCCCCCCACGATGCTCCGCCGCCCCCTCGCCTGCACCGCGCAGACCTGCACCTGCTGCGCCGGTGAAGCCAGGCCCTCAGTGAGCTCCTGCGAGGCACAAATTCGCCGCCAGGGACTGGAGGTCCTGGCCAGGTGAGGGGGCAGCGAAGGCATCACACCTGACCGAGGACCACCCCCCCCCCCCGCTTTAAACCACCCTTCAGGTCCTCGGCCAGGTGCGACAGGTGGGGGCTGCCACTGGGGTCGCCCCACCAGATGCGGGCCTGGGCCCGGCCAGGGGGAGATGGGCCGGCTTAGCGCCCTGATAGCTGGAGAAAGAGCCCGCCGGTGGCTCCGCACCTGGTCACCCACGCCTCCTTTGCAGCGCCTTCCCACAGGATCCCTGGCGGCAGGACGGGCACTGGCGGCGGCTGCATGGCGGTGCCCCAGGGGACAGGTTTCCACCCCATGGGGTCTGAAAGGGGAGAACAGAGCCCGGTAAAATCCCAAGCGGCTGCGCGCAGCGGCGGGGCATCAGGTGCTGGTACCTGGTGGCAGGAGGGCTGGGGCAGCTGCGAGGGCCGGCCCCGGGGTGCGTCGCAGGTGCCGGCGGGCATTTCAGGCTCCCAGCCCGTGCTGGGAAGCCCAGGGGCTCTGGGCGGCGCTCAGCAGCCGGCACCTCGAGGTGCCACTGCGCCCTGCGGTGCACCCCGGCATGGAAGCTGGGAGCAGAACTGGGGTGATGTCAGAAGGAGCTGTTACACTGTCACGCTATGAAGGTTCCACAGCAACGACTGAGACAATAGCATAATAATAGTAAAAAAATGTTTATTTCCTCACACAAATTATTAGATTAGTAACATCCATTAAAATAATGCGATTGCTAATTTAGAAAGGATAACACAAACCCCTCTGTTACTAATTTAGAAAGGATAACCCGAAACCGCCGATTACTGCGCTCTTCATTGGAAGGACTGCTTATTCCTGCTTGAAAGCTTTCTTGTTCACTCTCTTAGTGAGAGGACTCTCAGCCTCGAGGAGTTCCCTTAACCCAGTGTCCCAGGAAAAGGGGAGGAGGGGGAATACTCACGGTCCAGCTGGAGAGGATGGTCAGGTCACGTTCCCGTCCCTGCTCAGACTCTCCTCGCTCCCAAGTCTCTTTTTATACGGCTGGGGCTTTGGGCAAACAACACTTTTGCTGATCTCTGAGAGTTTCACAATCCCAGGACTGTTTGTCTGCTTGGGAGGACCCTGCTAGCGAGGCAAGACCACAGGACCTCCGTATTGTTTCTTCCCTCCCTGGGGGGGTCCATGCACATTCCAGGTGGCAAACTTCTTCAGTCTTGTTAATGCTTCCAATCTGCAGCCTTGCGCATATCAATCCTTGTGCATATCGGTTGGTAGACTTCTTTAGTCCTGTTAACTCCTCTGTTCAACAGCTTTGCATGCATCAGTACTTGTGCATATCAGTTCTTTTGCATATCAGTTGCCAAACTTCAGTCCTGTTAATTCTTCGCTCGCCCGTCAGGAGCGGCTATGATGATGTCAGAACCCCCAATTACATTGTCCTCCCCCTCCGCAAGAGCGGAGGGAGGCAGGGGCCCCCGGTGCAGCCAGGGAGCGCGCCGAGACCCGCATGCTGCCCTGGCGGCCCCACGCGCAACGCGTGTGTCCGTGCACTGCCCCCCACGCATGTGCCCAGGCCCCCCCCCCCACACCAATGCACCTGCACAAACACCAGTTCGCACGTAGTCCCGCACCCCAGCGCACACACGTCCATGTGCCTGCTCACGCATGCGCCCACCCCCATGCACATGCTTATGTGCGCACACACACACTCCAGCACGCACAGGCATGCACACGGCCCCCTCCATGCACACATGCATGTGTACACATGCATGCCAGTGCACACATGCACACCCCTGTGCACATATAGACATGCCTGCTTGCATCCCACACACCCCCAGTGCACACATGCATACACATACGTACACCCCGGTGCACACACCCACATACATATGCACATGCCCACCCCTGCGCACATGTGCACCCCAGCACATGCTACCAAAAGGCCCAGACAAGAAAGAGTCTCAAAGGGAAGGGGGGGGGAAATGGGGGAACTGTTACCAGCTCGGACAAGAAGGAGTCTCAACAGGAGCCTCAGACAAACATACCCAAGGACACAGGTGCAGCTGGCACTGATACATCCTGAGAAAGTACAGGTAAACCAGCAGAAGCCAGTTGGAGCCAAAATTAGGACCAAGACAGCTTTTCTCAGACAAGGAAGCAGGCCAAGCTGAGACCCTGTATGGAAAAGTAGAGCAAAGTTCATGGCAAGATGCTGAGTGACACCTCTTCTGACACCACTAGGGACCACCAGAGACCCCCACAGAAGACCCCCAGAGAGTCAGACCACGTGCATAAGGATTATGTAAATGTAATAATTAGTTCTAGGAAATAGAATGAATATGTATAATAATTCCTGGAAATTTAATGCATATACATATGACAGAGCAATAGAAACTTTAGATGATGAGGCACACAGGGTGCACGTTGGGTGGAGCTATGCCCCGTGCACCCAGTGCCATAATAAAGAGAATGTCTGCTTCTTAATGCTACGTTGGTGTAGCATTTTCTCCCGATTTTGGTGACACACACATGCACATGAAAGCATATGCTGCAATGCACACATGTACAAGCACATGCATGCACCAGTGCACATGTGCACCCTAGCACACACATGCACATGAAGGGCACCCACTATGAACAAGCACATACACAGCCCAGCACACACATGCAGCAAACACACATGCCAGTGCGCACACACACACGAACTTGCACATCCCAGCGGACACAGGCACATAAGAAACACACATGTTCCCCCCCCAGCACACATATACACATGCAGGCATGCACAGACACCCCAGTGCACATGCACACACACACACCCCATCATGCACTTGCACAAACACACTCTAGTGCACACATGCCTGCATATAACACAGCATACACATGCACACACACGCCCCTTCATGCACATGAACACACACCAGCACACACGTGCACATGTGCACACATGCACACTCCAACATGCAGATGCACGCACACCCCTTCATGCACACATTTACATGCACGCACACCCCTTCATGCACATGCACACATGTAGCCCAGCACACACACATGCACATGTGCACTGCCCCCCCGCCCCAAAGCAACCCTAGCCCCAAAACAACCCTAAACCTAACCCTGCCCCCTATTTATGGGGGGGGGAATGATTGACTCACAGTCATATTTGCATACTAGACAGGCCTTAGTTGGCACATGCTCAACTAGCCCCTACATATGTGCTGTTTACAGGGAAATCAGGTTGAGGGGGACAGAGCACATCAGTGGTGGTGGGGGAAAGCAGCACACCGTCACAGAGCCCTCCACACTACACTCACTGTCAGCACTCACACACACACATGCGCGCACACACAGAGTCAAGACACACCAACACCTATGGCCTCTCAGCTTAGCTTCTACAGTGCTCCGGGTCACCATCTGTCTTCAAGAGGCATCCTCAATGGCAGCTGCATCCTCTCTAATCTTCCTCTGGTCACCACATTCACCTTCATCACCTGCCAAAACAGAGCACAAGCAGTCACCCCCAGGCCAGTCAGCTCCAGCCTCATCCGCAAGAGTGCCCACCACCAAAGCTCCATGGGCGCTCCGCTCACCTGCACCGCACCGATCCTGAACTCCAACATTGTGCTTGGGGGGACACCCGCAGCACCTTGAAAAAGCAAAACAAAATGACTCTTCTGCCAGGCGATACTCACCAATCCCACAACACCCATCAGGAATCTGCTCACCTGACATCCTCAGCCATGCCTGGGAAAGGCCCACACAGGACCTGAAAAAGCAGAGCAAGAGACATCACCGACAGGCAGCCCAGCACTACCCACCGCACAAGAAACCTCTGACCCAACAAGCGCCCCCCTCTCACCTGCTCAGGCTCTTGTCAACGCTCAGCTTTGCCTCTCCACAACTTCCTGCAAAACTTGCAAACACAAACAGAAAGCAGGCGCTCGGGTCACACCTGCAAAACCACAGCCCACCCACATCAACCATTTGCTCCCACACCTTCACCTGCTCTGCTCGCCCATCCCAACTACCATGCAACCGGCCGCCACGCCAAGGCCTGTCATGCACCTGTAAAACCAGAACAGCAGTGGGCAATGGGGACAGCACCAATGAGACAACAGCCCTATGCTAGGCTCTGCCACCGCTCTCAGACCGACACTCACCTTGCCGTGCTCCTCCTGCACGCGAACGACCCGCTCTCCACATTCCTCCACGCCTACAAGCACAAAGCAAAAATTAACCAGGGAACCGCTGACCGCAATACTCTGCTTTCAGCAACAAATCTCTAGCTCACCTTCCTAGGGCATGACCCTTTCTTCCTCCATCTCCCTCCGGCCCGCTGGGAATGCTGCGCCACATCTACAAAAAAACAACATAAGGTGGAACACGCAGAAGCTGACCAATCACCATTCTAGTTCATCACTGCCACACTCTGCACGCTACCATTGCTAACACCCACAGGCAAGGCAGCTCCAGCCCCACACAGACAGACATACACACAAATATCAAACACAAACATGGAGAAGAGCCCCACACAAAAAGAACTACTCCTACACATAAGACGCTGCCAGACAGAAAGCCCTACAATGCTAAAACCATGCGGCTCTGATGCTCTGGACAAGCCCAGAAGAGAGTCAAACGCCACCACCCATGATGGAAAGGGGCTGGCAAAGTCAGGAATATTGATGCACAAGAGGCCAGCAAGAAAGACCTGAGTTCATGACAACACAGGGAAGAAAACCCTGAAAGAACACCAGAAACACACGGAAGAAGAACGGCCAAGAGGATCTCAAAGATGGCTGCAAAGATGACTGGCAACAAATAGCTACAATGCAAAGCCAGTGGGACAGACCGCTGCTTTTAGCTGACTGCACAGAAAGGGACACAATCCATTGGCACAAAGCTGATGAGTCAGACCAAGCAAAAGTCAACGGATGCCTACCGCGCTAGTGCTGCACAGTGTGGGCTGTGCTCCCTGAGCACGAGGAACAAGAGCAACATCAAGACCTGAGCAAAAGATAGCACAGCTACAACACACACCACACAGACTACAGAACAACACAGACACAGGTTGGAGCTGCCCTGCCTAGCACACCCTCACCTTCTGCCATGCACACCCCACCGCCTCTGTCTCACACACAGCACTCATCCAGAAGAGCCCATACTACACTGAGTCTTGGCTGTGTGTGCGCTGACATCAACACCCTTTGCCCCTCAACTTAGTTTCTGCAGTGCTCTAGGTCAGCATTTGTCCTCAATGGCAGCCACATCCTCTCTGATCTTCCTTCAGTCACTTCATTCGCCATCATCACCTGCCAAACCAGAGCGCAAGCAGTCACCCCCCAGGCCAGTCAGCTCCAGCCTCGTCTGCAAGAGCACCCTACATCAAAGCCCCATGGGCACTCTGCTCACCTGCGCCGTGCCAATTCCAAACTCCAACATTGGGGCTGGGGGGACGCCCACGGCACCTGGAAAAACAAAACAAAGTTTCTGTGCTGCCAGGCAGCACTGACCAGCCCTAGAACAACTGAAACACCATTCTGATCACCCATTCTACCTCACCTGAAATCCTCAACCATTCCTGCAAAAGGCCCACACACTACCTGAAAAAGCAAAGCATACAGCCCCAAAAGCCAGGGTAGGCGTCAGAAGCAGAGCCACAGAAGAGCACGTGGCAGTGGGTTCAGGGGCACGGACATAACAAAGGAGCTGGCAGGCAAGACTGCCAATGGTTTCCTTGTGGTCCAGAGAAGTCCAGCAGTTTCTTCCCTCTCAGCACTGAGGCTTGGGCAGGAAAAGAGGTGAGCTTGTTAGTTGTTTGTAGGTTAGTTTCTGAGCTCTTGGGGCACATGCACTTACTCACAGTTGCGTTTGGTGTCCAATGATGTGACTTCCTTTCTCATCGTACTGCACTTGCAGGGTGGAAGGGTGCTTTCTTTCCCCTTCAGATAAAGTCAGGACTCTTCTACAAGTCTACATACCACAAAAAAACCACACAGTTTCTCCCTGAACACAGCTGACAATATTTCTGAGGAGCAGCAAAACATCCAGCAAGCAAGCCAGAAACCAGACTAGCTGATGAGAGTGATACCTCACCTCCCCCCCCAATTGCTGGAGATACTACAAAAAAACAAACAAAAAACCCCCACACACCTAGGGTGTAAATGTAGGAGGAAATGTTTTCCCAGGACCTCTGCTGTCTCCACTTGTCTGCAGTCCAGGAGAGGGACAAACAACTCCTCAAGTGTGATCATCTTGGAAGAGTCCAGTGATGAAGCTCCATCCCTTCCACAGTAAACACAGAAACACCAGAAAACAATACTGACAGGTAACAGAAGATACAACTGGAGACTCAGAAGCCCTCTCTCACCCCTGAACACCCCCACACCAAGATATTGACCCAAGAAAAAGACTGTCTGCTACAAGCAGCTGTCTAGCATGCTCACAACTCCAGCTTGAGCCATCCCCTTGCTCTTACATTAAGGAATGGCCTTTACTTCTCCAAATGCAGCAATAAATCTTCCTGGGTAGCTTCACTTCCTCAAATGCTGTTATTTGCCAAGGCAATTCCAGACCACTGCTCCCATAGCAGAACAAAAGCAGAATGAACTCCCTGGCCCCAGACCCTGGCTTTATGTAACCCTAATCCCACCCACTGACCCACCCACAAGCCCTTGGAAGGGGAGGGGCAAACCAATGGCACCCATAAATACACAGGGCTAGGCAGAAACAAGGCTTTTTCTTCCACTCAGTATCTAGAACGGAGAGCATAGAAAGGATAAACAGACCTCTTTGATGAAATGGACCATCTACTTGGTTACTGAGACTTCATGTACTGTATCCATAATATCAGGAGATATGTTAACTTTTTACCCTAACTAGCACTAGCCTTTGCATTAAAAACTAGAAATCACTTCTGCTTATGCTTAGGAAGAAAGCTACAACATTCCACATAACCTATAAAGGGCACACTATACCACACTCCTGTAATTGGTTCAGGCCTGCAGATAGCACAGCTGTTCTAGCAGGGCAGCATTTCCTGTAGGGTAAAGCAAGATATCAAAATAAACTCCTGGAACATGTATGCTTCTGTAATGTGAGTACTTCCAAAGACAGATGTTTCCTATATAGCACCTAGAGTAATTAGAAAAAGTGATTAGTGAGCAGAATGGGTAGATCTCCAGGGGGACACGAGCTCTGTTTCTCTAGATGAATGAGACACACAAGGAGACAAGAGGGGTGCTAAGAGGACTGGAGAACCAACACGGGGCTCTAGGGCACAAAAAAGGCTTCCAAAAGAGGTTCTGAAGGCACTAGAGGGGTCCTACAAGGTCTAAAGGGCCAAAACAGAGCTTGGGAACAAAAGAAAGGCTGAAAGAATAGTCCAAAGTAAAATAAAGGGGCTCCTCAGGGCTCTACAGGACAAACAGAGATCTGTGCAGAACAACAAAGCTCTAAAGAGGAATCCAGAACAGATCAGACATCTCTTATGGAGACTAGAGAGCAACTAAAAGAAGCCAGAAGAAGACAACCAAGGCCTCCCAAGGGGCCCAGAGGAAAACAGGGGTGCTCAGGCAACTGAACGATGAAAAGAGCACTCTAGGGCATAAAAAAGGCCTCAGGAACAATTCTGAGAACACTACAGAAGTCCTAAAGGAGCTAGAAACCAAAAGACAGCTCTAGAGAACAAGAAAGGCCAAAAGAGTAGTCCAGAACACCCTAGAGGGGTCCTAGGGGCACTAGATGGCCAAAAAAGTAAAAACTGGGGAGCAAGGAAGACCTCCAGAGGTGGTCTGAGGGGACAAGAGAGGTTCTGCAGGGTGTGCAGGGCCAGAAGACAGCTCTGGGGCACAACCAAGGTCTCCGGAGGGGTTCTGGGGGAACAAGAGGGGTTCAAAGGGGTCTAGAGGGCCAAGATAGAGCTCTGGGGCAGAAGAAAGCTGAAAGAGTAGTCCAGAATGCACTAGAAGGGTGCTAAGTGCTCTACACGGCCAAAACATCACTCTGGGGAACAAGGAAGAAACGTGGAAGGCTTCTGAGGAGACTAGAGGGTTCTGAAGGGGGCTGGGGGGGGCAGCAGACAGCTCTGGGGCACAACAAGCACCCCACGGGGGGTTCTGAGCAGACCAGAGGGCTCCTAAGGAGACTACATGGCCAAGACATAAAAACAGGGCAACAGGAAAGATCTCCAGAAGTGCTCTGAGGGGACCGAAGAGGTCCTATGGAATGTGGGTGGCCAAAAGAGGGCTCCGGGGCACAACAAGGATGTCAGGAGGGGTTCTGAGCAGTCTAGACGGGTCCTAAGGGGACACAAGGGTCACAAGACAGCTTTAGGGCATGACAAAGGCCTTTGGAAGGATTCCAAGGGGACTAGAGAGGTGCTAAGGGGTCTAGAGGGCCAAGAGAGGTCTGCAGGGGGAACTAAAAGGCCAAAGGAGGAGCCAAAGCAGAATAGAAGGCTGCTTAAAGGGGCTGGAGGGCCAACAGAGGGCTCCAGGGGATGAAGAAGAGCTCCAGAGGAATTCTGAGGGGACTGGAGAGGTACTAAGGGATCTAGAGTGCCAAGATACAGCTCTGGGAAACAAGGAAGGCCCAAAGTATAGTCCAGAACACACTAGAGTGCTCCTAATGGGACTAGATGGCCAAAAAATGAAAACTGGGTAACAAGAAAGACCTCCAACGGCGCTCTGAGGGGACAGGAGAGGTCCTATGGGATGTGGAGGGCCAAAGAGGGCTCCGGGGCACAACAAAGGCCTCCAGAGGAGTTCCGAGCAGACTAGATGGGCTCTAAGGGGACTCAAGGACCACAAGACAGCTTTAGGGCATGACAAAGGCCTTTGGAAGGGATCCGAGGGGACTAGAGTGGTGCTAAGGGGTCTAGAGGGCCAAGAGAGGTCTGTGGGTGGAAACTAAAAGGCCAAAGGAGGGGGCCAAAGCAGAACGGACGGCTGCTAAAGGAGCTGGAGGGCCAACAGAGGGCTCCTGGGCATGAAGAAGGGCTCCAGAGGGATCCTTGTAATCTTGCAGGATCTAGAGAGAAACAAAGACTTCTTAAGGGACAAGAGAACAAATGTAGTGCCTTGGAGCACACCTAAAGTCAAATGGATAGGTCCTGAGGGAACTAGGGAGCAAATGTGTGAGTCCTGGGGAGACAAGGGGGAAAACTGAAGATTCTGGGGCATTAACTCACCCACCATAATCTTCCTGCTTGGATCCTGTCTCTTACCTCTGAGAAGTTGGCCTTTGCTTTCATTCCACAGGCAGCCGTCAGCTGCTGTGTAGTCTTGGCAGACAAGTTGGGGATCACTGCCCAGGCAGTCATGACCTGCAACACCACATGCTCAGAACAGTTCTCAGGAAGTCATGCAGATTCATAACCTGAAGGGCAAAAAGCAAATATCTCTTAAGAACAGTTTTTATTTCATCATAGGAGCAATTTTTCCCTCTCTTCTCCATTGTACTGCCTCTAACAACACATCTTCCTCATCACCATTTTCCCTCATTACTTCTACTCTTCTCAGTTGCCCCTGTTGCATCTCAGTTGCATCTTAGTCCTCTAAAGCAGCTGTTTCTCATCCGCATGTACTTTCATTTCCTGTCACCGATTCCCCTTCCTGTTTGTCCTATAGCAGGCAGCCGAGACGCCCTGGCCTGGTGTTTAGCCGCACACCCCTTTTGCTCTGGCCAGCAGCTGAGACAGAGCAGAGGGCAGGAAGAAGGGTGGCTCTGAACAGAGTAGACCTGGGCACCGAGCAACACAGAAGCAGCAGCAAGGCATCAAAGAGATCGTATCTTTGTAAAGAAAATACTTATAGTTCCAGGTCCTTAGAGGCAACTGGGGATTCTCTGTATCCGTGCCCAGGCCTCCTGCAGGCTCTTTCCGCATGGTTAAAGGTACCTGAATGCAGTGACCTTGGGAGGCAGTGACACAGTGTCCCTGGGGCTGCTGTGGGGTACCTGTGGCTGTTCCAGGGTCTCTCAGGCTTTTCTAGGGTCCTTGGAGAGAAACAGTGCTGATCACATTTCCTTGAGGACTTTCCCTTGTTATAGGTAAACGTGACAAATTGACAACCACTCGGGCCGGGTTGCATAAATTCCAATTTATAAAATAATTGAGCAAGTCACAAGTAAGCAAAACAGCGCTGGGCGGCCGGGGGGGAGTCTCCTGCTCCACCAACGGCGCGCACAACCCCCCCTCACAGTCTCCTTATATGTGATTCCAGTTCCGGGTATACGGGGCACCTCCTGTAACTTCTGCGGTTGCGCCGGCTGTTGCTAGGGGGTCTTCTTCAGCCCTCTGGTGGTCGTGGGGATGAAGGCTGGAGTCTTCCTCTGCATTGTGTGCCATATTAGGCTATCTAAACTAACATTGCCGCTTCGCTAGCTCAGCTCAATTTTCTCAGGCGGGGTACATGCCCCCCCCCCACAGGCTGTAGGATGTTCCCACAGATGTTCCCAAGGCTGTTTCTCGCTGATGTAACAAATTAGTACATACCACAATACAAGATGTTCCCAAGGCTGTTTCTCACTTTGATGCAACAAATTAGCACATATCACACCCTTGTGCTGCATAACAGGACAGCTCTGCACCGAGCCCTCCCAGTGCTGCTGCTCCTCATAGCTGATGCCTAACTAGCCTCAGTTCTGAGCAAAGCTATGACTACCAGTCCACACAGGCCCTCAGACTCTCCTTGCCCTCCCCGTTACTGAGAGGAACAGTCCCAGCCCCTGGGGACAACCCTGCCTGGTCACACCAGAGATGGAAAACACTTCCTGTCCTGTACCACCAGGGAAAAATAGGGAAATTCCACTGTCCCCGATGACCTACGGGGACTCTCGCATGAGCGAAACATGTCCAGTAAGGACCAAACACAACAGGCCACTGCTGCGGGGCGGAGAAGGCGCAGGCACCTGCAACTACAGCTACTGGCCTGCCACAGAGCACAACACGGCCGGCACAACATGGTCTCCCAGAAGCCCAGGATGGGAAGACTACACTTCCCAGCATGCCCTGCAGAGTTAAAATGGCCACCGGACAAACCATTGCCAAAAGACTATACCTCCCAGCGTGCCGTGCAGGCTAAAATGGCCGCCCGGAAGCCTGATGACAGAAGACTACTACTCCCGGCATGCCGTGCAGGCTAAAATGGCCACCCGGAAGCCCAGTACTGGAAGACTACTGCTCCCGGCATGCCGGGGGGGTGTAGCACTCCGTGAGGTTTAACCCTGTGGCGACTCCGTTCCATCCCGCCCTTTTCCCCCGCCCCTCCGCCCGCCCTCGGGACCCCTCAAGCACTGGGTGCCTCTCAGCGACCTGTGGGTGCTGTGTGGGAAGGACGAGGCAGCGTGCGGCTGTGAAGATGAGGAGGACGTTTTTGGCCTCAAATGCACCAATTCCCTCGTCCTGGTCTGGACCACCAAGGTCTGCGTGGTCACCTTCCGGTGAGTCTTGGGGGCGCGTCCAGGGCTGGGGGGGTGCAGGGCACCGTGCTCGCCTTCAGTCCTCTCCGGGCTTGCTGGGGCTCAGCCCCGGCTGCGGCAGAGAAAGCAGAGGCCCCGCTGCGCTTTCAGACGCACCCACGGGCACCTCCAGGCGTGCACAAGCCACCCGCCACTGCCGCCACGACCCTGCAGCTCTGCTCAGCCCAGCGACACTGTGGGGGGACACCGAGCGGGGGCTCTGCTGCATGGCGGTGTGGAGCGGTGCCAAGCAGGCCAGCTGTGTCTGGGGCCCTGTGCCACTCCCCAGCAGCAGCAGCAGCAGCAGCAGCAGCAGGAGCGGGCTCTGAGGCTGTTTCTCCTTCTCGCTGCAGGTCGCAGGAGGTGAAGGAGCGGTGGCTGAACACCATGCTCAGGTGAGCCCTGCCGGGGAACTCAGCCTGCCTGCGGTGGCGTCAAGGCTGCAGGCGGTGCAGAGCTGCCGGGGCAGCTGCCTGCAGCACAGCAGCACGGGAGGTGGGGGAAAGGGACGCCCCCTGCGCGGGGCAGCTCTGGGGCCGAGTGGCAGCAGCTGCTTCGCCTTGGCACGGCAAACGAACAGCAGCACCCTGGAGCTGGCCCCACAGCTCCTGGTTTGCGTGGATGGGGAGCCCGAGCTGCCGCTGCCCCTTTCCCGACGCAAGAGGCCCGGAGGCAGCGGGGCCGGGGGCGCTGCAGAGCGCTGCTGCCAGCCAGCGCCGCACGAAGCTCTGTTGTGCCAGGGTGGCGTGGGGGTGCGGGGCTGGTGTCGGGGCAGCGAGCAGAGGGGGCTGCCTGTGACCGAGCTCTGCCTTCGTCCCTGCGCTGTGCCCAGGCAAAGCCCAGGAGCCCAGGAGACCCGGCTCAGCCGCCTGCCCTGCCTTCGGCTCCTCATCAAGTCCGTCGGCTTCGACGCTCCCGTAAGTGTCCCGGGGGTTTCCGCTGCGCCCCGAGCGCCACGGGGCTTTGGGGAAGGGCCCCCGCCACCAGCTGCTCACGTGGCTTCTCTGCTCTCTTGCCTAGTCGGGGTCGCCGACTGCCCGCAGCGTGGAGGCCTTGACTGTGGCGGAGGTGAGTAGGGGCTGCCTCTGCCCCGGCCCTGGCTGGGTGCTGGCGGGAGGCATCGGAGCTTCGGGAGGGCACGTGGCAGGGCCCAAAGCCCTGCAGACACCGGTCGGTCGCTGCTGCATGGGGCCATTCCTGCAGCCCAGCATCTCCTCCACAGGAGTGTGACGACCTCGGCTCTTCGCTGCAGCTGCTCACAGCTCTCTGCGCGCCTGAAGCAGCTCCGGAGGCACCCGAGCACACGGGCAGCTCCGCAGGTAGGACGATGCACTGAGCATTGGCACCGAGCAGGGCTGCTGGTGCCAGTTGTGCAGCTGGAGATCGCAAGGCGCCTGTGGCCATGCCGAGGGGGGCAGAGGGCTCGAGACCTTCTGGCAGTGCTTGCCTCCTGCCACACTTCCCAGAAGTTCACAATGACAAGACTCACTGCACAAAAGGCATCGCACGTGCTGAACCTCTGTAGCCCTCTGCTCTTCACAGCGCTGCTCACTAGGGACTGCAGCTGCACTCCCCGGGCAGGATACTGCCCCCGCGGGCACTTGGCTCTCCTCCTGAACTGCTCCTCACCTCCATAGCTGCTAAGGTTGCCCCTTGCCATGTGCCATGTGCCATGTGCCATGTGCGGGGCTGCGTGCTCCCACCAGGAAAGTGCCCTTTTGGCCCTTCAGAGGCCCAGGAAAAAGGAGCTGACAGCCTCTTTCTCCCCACAGCACACCCAGGTGCTGCTCTGGAGGACGCCTCTGCCCTCCACAGCCCAGAGGCTGAAGCTGCCTGCGGCCCCCCAACCGCTGAGACGCAGCAGCCCAGAGGCAGAAGCCCCAGCGGGAGGCGCAGAAATGCCTCTTGCGTCTCTGCTCCTCCACTGCCTGCTCAGAGCAAGGAGCTCGGCACGCTGCGCAGGAGCCTCTCGGAGGCAGCCCTGTCCTTCCCGGGCCGCTGGCGAGGCTGCAGAAGGCGTCAGAGGGGCACCAGCTGGGCGCCCAGTGTTGCGGATGGTCAGCAACAGCTGGGCATGGAGAAGGGGGCCCTGGAAAAGCCACCTGCCATGGAGGCGGCACCACTCTCGGCTGCCTCTGCACCCGCACCGTCCTCCAGGTGCTCCCTGGAGAGCTGCCGGGCTGCTTCGCAGGGCCCCTCCATAAGCCTCCTGGGAGCTGCTGCCATTCCCGCTTGCTGCTTGCCGGCGGCGAGAGCTGCGAGAAAGAGAAGGAGACGGAGGAGGAGACAGAGAAGGAAAAGAAGAAGGAGAGAGAGAAGGAGAAAGAGGGAGACAAAGAGAAGGCGAAAGAGAAGGCGAAAGAGAAGGAGAAGGCGAAGGCAAAAGCAAAGGAGAAGGAGAAGAAGAGAGAAAGAAAGAGAAGGAGGAAGAGAAAGGGAAAGGGAAGGAGAAGGAGAAGAAATGGAGAGCAAATAAAGGGAGGAGAAAAGAAAGAAAGAAAAGAGATGGAGAGAAAACCAAGAGAAAGAAAAGAAATGGCGTAAAAAGAAATGGAGAGAAAAGAAAGGGAAAGAAAAGGAAGGGGTAGGGCAAGAAAGTGAAGAGAGAAAAGCGGGGAGAAAAAAGGTGTAGAAAGGAAGGGGGAGAGAAAAGTGAGGGCAAAAAAGGGGGAGAAAAGGGAGAAGAAGCAAAGGGAGCAAAGAAGATGGAGCTAAGAGAAGAGGAGAAAGAGGAGGGAGAAAAGGAAGAGGGAGAAAAAAGGAAGAGGGAGAAAAAAGGGGGGGGGGAGAAAGAAAGGGGAGCAAAAGGGTGAAAAAAGCGGCCAAATGAAGGGGTGCTAGAAAAGGGGAGGAAAGGGAGAGGGAGAAAAGGGAAGAAGAAGAGAGGGGGAGAAAAAGAGTGAGAAAAGGGAGAAGAAAAGGAGGGGAAGGGGAAATAAGCAAGAGAGAAGCAAAGGGGGACTAAAAAAGGAGGGTGGAAATGGGAGAGAAAGGGGAACAAACAGAGGAGGAAGAAAGGGGAGAAAAACGGAGGGAGATAAGCAAGCGAGGGAAAAAATGGAGAGAGAAGAAGAAGGGAGAAGAAGGGGGAGGTAAGAAAGCGTGAGAAAAGAGGTGTCAGGAAAAAAGGGGGAGAAAAGAGTGAAGAGAAATGGGGAGAAAAAGCAAAGGGAGAAGAAAGGAGGAGAAAAAAGGGGGAAGAAAAATGGGGAGAAAGGAGGGGGAAATAGCAAAAAGGCGGGGGGGAGAAATAAAAGGGGGAGAAAAGAAAGGCAGAGAGAAAAATGAGGAGAAAAAAGGGGTGGGAGAGGGGAGCTAAGAAAAGAGGGAAGAAAAGAGGGGAAGCTAAAAGGGGAGAAAAGCGGGGAGAGAGGCAGAGCAAAAAGGGGGGAGAGAAAAAAGGGGGAAGGAAAAAGGGTAGGAAAAGAGGGGAGAGAAAAAAGGGGGAGAAAGCCTGAGGAGGAAAAAGAGGGAGAGAAAAGGGAAGAGGAGAGGGGAGAGGAAAAAGGAGGAGGGGCAAGGGGGCAAGAAGCGGAGGGGAAAGGGCAAAGGGAGAAGAAAGGGGGAGAAAGAAGGGGGAAGGAAAAGGGGAAGGAAAGAAGGGAAAGGAATAGAAAAAAGGGGGAGAGAAATGGGAGAAATCAAAGGGGTAGAAAAGGAAGGCAGAGCAAAGACGGGGAGAAAAAGGGGGTGGAAAGGAGGAGCTAAGAAAAGAGGGAAGAAAAAAGGGGAAGGAAAAGGGGTAGAGAAAAAGGGGGAGAGAAATGGGAGGAAAAGGGGAGAGAAAAGGGGGAAGAAAGAAGGGGGGAGAAAAGCAAGCAGGAGAAAAAGAGGGGGAGAGAGAAAGGAGGAGGAAAGGGTGAGAGAAAAAGGGGGAGCAAAGAAGAGGGGGACCAAAAGCAGGGGAGAAAAGGGGGGAGAAAAAAGGTGGGGAAAAATGGAGAGAAAAGAAAGGAGGGGAGAAAAAGAAGGGAGATAAAAGGTGGAGAAAAAAGGGAGGGAGGGAGGGAGGGAGAAGGGGGAGAGGAAAAGGCGGAGAAGAAAGGGGGAGAGGAAAAGGCGGAGAAGAAAGGGTGAGAAAAGCGGGGAGAGAAACAGGGGGTGAAAAAAAAGGGGGGAGAAAAAAGGGAGAAAATAAGCGAAGGCAGAAGAAAAATGGGAGACAAAGGGGAGGAAAATGGTGGGAAAGGGGGAGAAAAGAAAAGAGGGAAGAAAAGAGGGGAAGATGAAAGGGGAGGAAAAAGGGGGAGATAAGAAAGCAAAAGAAAAAAGGGGGAGAGAAAAAAGAGGTAGAAAAAAATGGAGAAAAGAATGGAGAAAAAGGGAGAGAGGGAAAAGGGGGAGAGCAACTGAGGAGAAAAAAGGGGGAGAAGAAAAAGGGGGAGGAAGGGGGAGAAAAGGGGGGAGAAGAAAAGGGGGAGAAAGAAGAAAGGGAGAAAAAAGGGAAGAAAGAAGGGGGAAAAGAGGGGGGGAGGAAGAGAAAAGGGGGAGAAAAGAAAGGCAGAGAAAAGGTGGGGGGAAAGGGGGGCTGGAAAGGGGGAGATGAGAAAAGAGGGAAGAGCAAAGGGGAAGAGAAGGGAGGACAGGAATGGGAGAAAAAAGGGGGAGAAAAGGTGGAGAGGAAAGGGGGCAGGAAAGCAGGGGGAACAAAAAGGGAGGAGAAAAAGGTGAGGAAAAATGGGGAGAACATCAAAGAAGGGAGAAAAGGAGCTAAAAGGGGGAGAAAAACGGGGGGAAGGGGGAGAAAAGAGGGAAGAAAAGGGGAAGAAAAAGTGGGAAGAGGAGAAGGGGGACAAAGATGGGAGAAAAAAGGGGGAAGATGATAAAAGGGGGGGAAGGGAGGAAAGGTGAGAAAAAAAGGGAGGAGAAGGGAAGGGAAAAAAGGGGAAGAAAAAATGGGGAGAAGACCTGGTGAGAAAAGCGGGGAGAAAAGAAACGGGGAGATGAGCAAGGCGGATAAGGGGGGAGATTAGCAAGGGGGAGATAAGGAAGCAGGGAGAAAAAGGAGGGGAAGAGAAGGAGGGGAAGCAAAGGAAGGGGAAGAAAAGCGGGGGAAGAAAAGAAAGGGGCCAAAGAAGAAAGGGAAAAAAAGGACAGGGAAAAGGGAAAGGAAAGAGAAAAAAGGAAAGACAAAAGGAAAGACAAAAGGGACGAAGGAAAGGAAAGGAAAAAGGAGAAGGTAAAAAGGAAGGAAAAAAAGGAAAGAACAAAAAGGAAAGGAACCCCTCCCCCCCCCCAACCCCGCCTTTGGCGGCATCCTCATCCCCTTGTAACAGCGGGAAGCCTGCCGGGACGGGCAGTGTGCTTCTACCTGTGGGAACTTGTCTGTGGTTAGCACTGACCTCCCCGCTGAGGGCCCCGGGGAGCCTCGGACCAGGAGCAGGGGGACTTTGGATTTACGCCCGTGTAACTTCACTGCAATAAAGCCCTTTTCCGCAGGACGATTTGACGGCTCCTTGTCTCTCCCTGCAACACTCGGGCGCCAAATGTCCTCCACCGACTTTGGGATGGTTCTGCAGGTGCGGCGGGGCTGTTTGCATGCCCTGGCGTGCACATCGCCGTAGCAGCAGGGCAAGGCACTGAGCAGCGGTAGCACTGCTGCTGCTGCTGCTGCTGCTGCTGTTGTGGGAGAGGGCAAGGGAGATTTGGGGAAGCAATGCCTCTGTGGCAGGGAGTCAAGGGCCACCGCCGAGCGCAGCAGTCCCCAGGGAGGGGCAGAGAGAAGCTGCTGAGAGGTGATGCTGCTCCAGAAGGGGCGTCCGAGAGAAGGCGGCCACGGGCACGGCAGGGCTGCTGCTTCCCGGGTGCGGCTGTTGCCCGGACACTGAGGAAAGGGGCAGGAGAGCACCTGGCCTGGCAGGAGCCGCGAGCGGCAGAAGCCGCATGCTGACAGGCTGCAGCTAGGGAAGGTGCCCCCTCCGTCGGCCCCTGTCGGCAGGGGCACTCTCCTCGCAAGGCAGCCGAAGGAGAGGGGCCCGCTGCCACTTGCAAAAGGCATTGGCCATCCTTGGCCATCTGCAGCTCTTCCGTCGCGTGGCGTTCAGCTCTTCCTTGCAGAAACCAGAAGCATTTTGTCCTGCTGGCACGCGTGGGCAGGAAGAGACGGCCCATGCCGTTGGTGCAGAGGAAAGACCCAAAGGCCACAGAAGCCTCCAACTGCCTCTAAGCAGAAACACAAGGATTTCTTTGGCAGGGGCTGGCTCACTGCAGTATGGGACTGTGAGCAGCCTGGGGGTGCCAGGAAGAGGACGTGCCCGTTTCCTGGCCTCTAAGCAGCCCAGACAACCCAGGGAGGAGGAGCCCAGGCACTTGCCCAGAGAGGAAGGGGGTGTCTCTTTGGGCCCAAGGGGGTGGCCCAGGGCCGACGGGACAGTGATGCTCAGCAAGCTTAGCCGGGCTCCCAATACTCAGCACACATGGGCCTGAACCTTCCCACTTCCAGCTTCTGGCTAAGAAAAGAGGCCTTGGTCCTCTGGGAGCCTCTTTCCAGGCACTTGCAGCACGCCGAAGGAAAGCAAGAGAGGGGCACCAAACGCAGAGGAGCTCTACACATCGGTCACAAGCAAGGGCTAGGGGGAAGGAGTTGCCTAAAACTGTGCTCCAGCCCCTCTCAGCTTGCTCTTGCAAGTGCAAGAAGCACCACGATCGAACAAGACCTAAATGGAAACGTACCCCACAGGAGATGTAGCCCCTCCCTCCTCTCCAGAGAGCCTTTGTCTCCCTCCATCTCTTTCCTTAAGGACTTGCCCTGTCAGTCCACCTGTCCCTTTACACAGGTGACCTCCAGACACGCACTTGGCAGGCCTCCAAAGACTAGAAGCACACAGAAAGCAGAGGGCTTTGCTTTAGTGCGCCACGTTCTGCCTTCAGCTCGGAAAACTGCTTTACCCAGCTACCAGAGCGCCCGACCACAAGCACGGGGCCAGCCCAGCCCTCCTGGCCTCCAAGGCTAAGGCCCCCGAACCACTGTAGCCAACAGGGGAATTCTCTGGGGGCCTTTGCCAAAGCTGCCTTTGGCTCCCTAGCCACAAAGACCAAAAGCCCTTTGACCAACAGCTGCATCGACGGGAGCTGCCTTTGGGCACAGGAGCCAAGTGATGTCGGCGAGGCCCCTCTGCTCCTTGGGATACTCCATGACGACTATTGCACCCCATGCTTTGCACATCCTGTTACCAAAGGCCCCAGGCAGGGGCAGAGGGACACCCTGGGGGGCGGAAGCACACAATGGTGTGCAAAGGAAGCAGAGGGGTGCAATGGGGGGCAGAGAGGTCAGGGAAGTGCCATGGGGTGGCAGAAGGGTGCAACAGGGTGCAAAGTGGGCAGAGGGGGCACAGGGGTATCATGGGGGGCAGTAGATGCCATTTGGTGCAATGGGGTGCAATGGGAGGCGGTGGGGGCAGAAGCCTGTAATGGGGTACCATAGGGGCAGATGGGTGCCATGGGGGGCTGAGGGCTGCAAAGTGGTGCCATGGGAGCAGAGTGGTGCCGTGGCGGGCAGTGGGGGTAGAAGAGTGCAGTGGGGTGCCATGGGGGACAGAGGGGTGCAATGAGCTGCCATGGGGGGCAGAGAGGGCAGAGGGGTGCAATGGAGTGATTTGGGGGGCAATGGGGTGCAATGGAAGCACAAGGGGAGCAGAGAGGTGTCATGGGGGCAAAGGGGGCAGAGGGGTGTCGTCAGGGGTAGAGGGGGCTGAGGAGGGCAATGGAGTGCAATGGTGAATAAATATATAAATATGTATAAATATGTATAAGTATTGACTTTTTCCCTTTAGACAGTTCTAAGGCTCGAGTTAAGGCAATAATTTCTGCTTTCTGGGCAGACGTATTTGCGGGGAAAGCGGATGATTCTATCTCTCCTTGCAAAGTCACCACTGCATATCTGGCCTTCCATTCTCCCCTTACTGTAAAGCTGCTTCCATCCGTAAACAGTTCCCATTCAGGATTTGTCAGGGGCTCATCTTTCAGGTCAGGCCGGCTGGAATAAACTTCCTCAATAGCCTGCAAACAGTCATGTTCCAATTCTCCTTCCTGGTTTATCGGGAGCAATGTAGCAGGATTCAAAACGGAAGACGCTTTTAAAGAAACATCATCCTGTTCAATTAAGGCGGCTTGATACTGAAGCAATCTACTTGGTGAAAGCCAGGGATGTCCTTTTTGTTCCAATACTGCTAAAATGGCATGAGGTACCTATACGGTGATGGGTTGTCCTAAGGGCAATTTCTGTGCCTCTTTAATCAATAATACTGTTGCACCAACTGCTCGGAGGCATGCCGGCCATCCTTTACTCACATCATTCAGTTGTTCAGAAAAGTAGGCCACTGCTTATGCAGAAATGGTTAAGCGAGAGAGGGTATGATCTGATTGGGATGAGCAATCCCGTTCTCAGGGTAAGGGAAGGAATGTAGGCCAAGGCAAGCGATCCTTGCAGCGGCCTTGAGCACTACAAAAGAGGGTATTCACAAAACTGGTAAACAAGTCTGGAAGGAACTAGGTTCCATAAATGTCGACGGAGCGTGGACAGCAACCTTGCACCAATCATATATCCGCTTTATGCGTGTGGACAGAAACTGTAGCCAATCCTGTAACTATTGCTAGCACATGCGTATTGCTTGTCGATATATATACTTTGTGTAAGCTCTAATAAAGGGAGAACGACCATACTCATATTGAGACTCCGTCGTTACTCCGGGCCCGTCCCCCCACTCCGACAATCCATCTGGGGAGAAAGGGGTGGGAAAAGAGCCTCTGGACAGGTGACACTCTGTGAAAGGGAAAAGGGGGCCTTGTGCTCCATGGGGGACTGAGGTGATTCCCACAGGCACAATGGCTGTGTGACCTGGGAACAGTGAGGGACACATTTCCCAGGGAGGTACGTCTGCTTGGGGAGCAGCAAGCGCCTGCCAGGCTTTGGGGAGACTCTCCCATCAGTTGCATTTTTCTCCTGACTAGGAATTAGAGCCTCATTTTGTGTGTCTGTCTCTCTCCCCCTCGCTTTGTGGATTTCAGCGCCTGGAGTCGCATATCACAGAATCACAGAATCGCAGAATCACAGAATGGTTGAGGTTGGAAGGTCCCTCTGGAGATCATCTAGTCCAACCCCCCTGCTCAAGCAGGATCACCTAGAGCACATTGTACAGGATTGTGTCCAGGCAGGTTTTGAATATCTCCAGGGAAGGAAACTCCACAACCTCTCTGGGCAACCTGTGCCAGTGCTCTCTCACCCTCACGCTAAAGAAGTTTTTCCTTCTGTTCAGATGGAACTTCCTGTGTTTCAGGAACTCCCAGGATGCCAGCATGAGCCTTTCTCAAGACAGCAGTGTTTGGCTCCTCACTTAGGACAGGCACAGCTGCAGAGCCCTTCTCTTACAACTCTGGAGCTCACTCCTCTGAGGCACAAACAGTCCCTTCTCTTCGCAGCACGGCTTGGGGAGAGTCTCTTCCTTGGCAGAAGGCCAGCCCTCTTTCAAGGAGGATGCTCAGGGCTGCCGCTGACACCAGGGGGCAGGAGTACAGCCAAGGCCCACAGCAGCGATGCGCTCAGAAGGAAGAGGTCCACACGCTGCAGATGTCACCCCAAGAACGTGTGCCAGCTCCAGCAAAGGCCAGAGACTGTCAAGTTTCCATGATGCCCCTGCGCGATCCAGAATCACATCCCTGAGGCCAGGGCTTCACTGTGCCTCCTCTCATTGCTCCTGGCATGGGAACGACCTGGCTGACACCCTCATGCTAGGCACCTCCCTGCAGCCCCAAGCACCTCCCGGCACTTCATCCCCAGGGGAAGGGGCTCTGGGTAACCCTGGCACGGCAGGTGCACGGCTGTGGGAGGCAGGGGGGCTCAGCCAGGGCGTGAGAACGAGTTTGTGCCTGCTGTTGCAGCTGCTTTTCAAATGCTTGCAGGCAGATTTGACAAGAGGTAGCGATGTGTGCAGCCCAGCTGGAAACATGGAGGAAGGCTGAGATGCGCACACAGATGAGAAATGACCCCATGCAGTCGCTTGGACAAATACCACCAAGAATGGATGGGCTTTCCCCTCTCCCACAAAGCCCCTCCTTCCTCTCCCTGCAGCACCCAGGGCAAAGAGGGTTTTTCTCATGCAGCCTTCGCTGGAGGGAGAGCAGCAGCCTCTGCAGTCTGTGCTTGCGGATCAGACACTCCTTTATTCACAGAGCTGGTGCGGGGCACTGGGAGTAAGATTGCAAGATGGGGCACGGGTGCCTGAGGAGGAAAGGACTGCACCGGTGTTTGGCTCTATCTTTTCCAGACAGAGGGTCATCTCTCCTGCAAGGAAGGACCAAGAGAGCTGGGACTCTTCAGCCTGGAGATGAGAAGGCTGAAGGGGGATCGTATCAATGTGTTTAAATATCTGAAGGGAGGGTGTTGAGAGGATGGGGCCAGGCTCTTTTCAGTGCTGCCCGGGCAAACCCGCGGGTCTGCGGGGCACAGAGCTGTGAAAACGGAGGCCCCCGGGACGCCTAGAGCCAAACGGAGGTGCCCAGGGTACGCCAAAAAGAGGACGGAGCACCCGGGAGGGCACGAAAACACACGTGTGCACGTGGGGGGCACTAAAAGGCAGCTGTAGGGCCCCAGGGAGACCCAAAAACCAAGTGCAGAGCTCGGGGACGCCGAAACCAAACTGAGGGGCCTGGGGCGCGCCAGAGGCGCAAGGGCAGCCGCGGCCGTTGGGAGGGGAGAGAGCACAAAATGGCGGCTTTGGGGGCAGGGCCGGGGCCCTCGGGGGCGGGTCCTGGGGAGGGGGAGATCCGCCCCATCCCGCTCACCAGGGGGCGCCGGCGTCCCGCCTCTGCGCAGCCCCGCAGCGCTGATTGGAGGGGCCATGGGGGAGCCGTGCGCTGATTGGCCAGCAGGCGGGGCTGTGGGGGCCAGGCCCAGGCGCTGGCGGGCAGCAGCGTGGGGCAGCGGGGCTGGCGAGCTGCTGGCGGCCCCTCGTGCCCCGGCAGCGCGGGGACCCCCGTGCCGGCCCCGGCCTTGGCAGCGCCATGGAGCAGAGCGGAGGGGAGGGGAGCGGAGCGGAGGGGAGAGGAGGCGGCGGCGGCGCTCCCGGGCCCCCACCTCGCCGCTGTTGTGTCTCGTGTATGGGTCAAACGTTCAACTTGCTTCTCCCATGTAAGGGGATAGAAGCATAGACCAGCGTACTGTTGAAAGCAGGTATGTATGAAATAAAAGGAGGGAGCGTTAAGGCAATTTCCACTCTGCTCGAGTTTTGCAGAGGAACTGCTGCTGTTCGTTACAAAAGAGAGCAGAGAGTTTTATCGCTGGTGTTGGTGGGGGGGCTGTGCTGCGGCTGGTGGGCAGCAGGGGCGTCGTGCCGGGCCAGGCCTCCCCCGAGAGTTATCAGTTTGGAGGCTGAGCAAAGCATGTCAGCCGGTGGGCACGCTTTGTGCTGGTTCGTGCCCCGTGACTTTGGTGCTGTCTTTGCAAAAGAGCAAAGGCCCAGAGAAGTGCCAAAGCCCGGCTTGGCGCAGAGCTCTGCCCAGGGCAGAGAGGTGTGAGGGCAGGGCTGCAGAAGGCCCTTCAGCAGTGCCGCAGGGGAGAGATTTGTCAGCCTTTGTCAGCGTCTGCAGAGGGTGCGGAAGGATTTATCATCGAGTTTTGGAAACTACCAGGGACGAAGGCAGGTGACTGCTTTCCAGGCGGTGAGGGGCAATGTCTGCGCTCTCTCCCGGGCTATGCCATCTCGGTGGCGCTGAGCTCACGAGCCGGCAGGTGACAGGAGCTGAGCTCACAGTGGGATGTGCCGCATCTCAGGGAGGTCTCCGCGGTGCCCAGCAGTGCCCTCACTTCGCTGCGAGGCCTGGGCGCTGCTGGGCACTGCTGACGCGCTCCCCACGGCTGTGTTGGTTCTCCTGCCTGTCTAGGTGACATGGCACAGCAAAGGCTCTTCAAAACTCTTCAAAGGCGGCCCTGAGAGTGGCCACCTGCCAGCTTCCAATGGGAAGCAGCCCCATCTCCGCTGCTTCTTCTGCAAGCCTGGGAAGTATTGACAGCAGAGGAGGGAGTTCCTTTTAGCCTCTTCTTTCCTCTGAAATGCCATCTTTGTGTCAGGCGCAAGAGAGTGCCAGGCCTAGGGAAATGGCAGGATTGCTTTTCTTAAGTAAGCCCTTGCTCCTTCTTTGACGCTGGCTGCCCAGCAAGAATCTCTTCCCCATCACTAAACACAGTGCCTTATGGAGCACGGAGCAGAAGTGGAAGCAGTGGGCAGGCAGGGTAGAGCAGTAGCTGTAGGAGGCTGTTGTTGCAAAAGCTGCTGCTGCTCTCCTTGGAGCGCAGGAAGAGGGGCATATGCAGGGGCTCTGTGCGCATTGCTGAGGCCACCTTGGTCCCTAGGTGAGTGTTGTAGCTGGGGGTCACCTCTGTTTTTGTTGATGTGACCACGATGAGTGCAGTAGAGCTGCATGTTTGGCAGAAGTGCCTCGTGCTGCAGAGGCAGGGGCCGAGCTTGGGAGCACGGGCCGAAGAACAGCCTGCGCCTGTGCTCATGCAGACTCCTCCTGGTGTTTCTTTGTAGTCTGCTCCCACCGTGTCCAGGAAGCTCCCCCAGGACGAAGGAGGCCGGCAAGCAGCAACCACCTCCTGCTGCCAGCTCCACGGCTGCACTCGCTATTCCCGAAAGCTGTAGGAGAATATTGCAGGTACATGCCATGGGTTGCTGTAATGCCTGTGCTGTTGGAAAGGGTGCAAAAGCCCCGTTGTGCGCATAGCAATTCTGCCAAGATCCCTTAAGAGCTGTTCATGTGACCATTTCCCTTCCTTCCTTCAGATCTCCTTAGTAGGCAGAAGTTGTGCTCTCCCTTTCCAGTGTGTTCTTCCCTCCTGTACTTGCATGAAGCACACAGGGACACTTCCCTGGGGCATTGCTGGCTCTAGCAGCAGGACGTGGTGCATTGTGAGGCTGTGGAAAATGCGCAGGTCTTTTCTAGACGCTGGCTAGTTGAGATCATTGCTCCTCACAGACCGTTCAATTGTGTGTGTAATGAAGTGAGGAGCCTGGCGTAACTTCAGGCCTCGTAGCCTTTGTGGAGGCAAACTCTGTCAACAGGCGGGCTGAAGAGAGAGCCCAGGAGTGAGGGTACGACCTGCAGAAAGCCCTTCCCTCGCAGCAGCTGAGACTAATGCTGTGTGCTGTGGCGTTTCTGTGGCCCTCCAGGAAACTGGCGAGATGTGTGCACAGTGGGACCGAAGGCAGAGCCTGGGCTCCTTGTACAGAGAGCGGCACGAACAAGCAGAGGCAGAACAGGCCGCGTGGGATGCCTGGAGTGCAGGGGAGGGTGCAGAGCAGGCGCAGGTAGTGGCACCATTGGACACCCTTCAGAACAACAGCCATCCTCTGCATCAGGGAGCCGAGGGTGGAAGGTCTGCAGGCGGAGGGGTGAGGGCTGCTGCGCAGTCAAGGGGACACTTTGCAACTGGAGCCCTACTAATTACCACCCGTGGTCCCACAGGTGACTCCCGTGACTCCCACCCAGCTAATACTCAATTGTAATTGGATCTCCCTTCCCTGCCCAGCACTTAGTGTTTCGGGTGCAAGTGGTTCCCTCCTTACTTTGCACACCCCCTCCAAGGTTTTTGAGCACAGACTGATGGGTTTTCCAAGGCTGTCACATGAGCTTGGGTCTGCAGCTCAGCCTCACCACCATCTGTACACATGCACACAGTCACTGTTGGAAGGTGCAGGTAAAACCTGAGGTGAGAAGGGTTCGGATCGCTTGGTGTGCCCTGCCAAAGCCAGGGAGGAACTCGTGGGAAGTTGCTGCCCTGCAAATGGCAATTCCCTCCTGCCCATTTCTGATGGTCTCAGTGATGTCAGAAGGAAAGCGGAGGGACATCTGGGAATTGCAGTGAAGGGCTGCTGCCCCACTGACCTTGCCCTGGGAGCTGGGGTGGAGAGCGTGCTGGTTGCGCAGCTGCTGCTGCAGGGTCCTTGCCAGAGGGCCTCTGGGAAAGGGCTCCTCTCTTTGCCATCTGGTTTGCAGACAGTGTCTCCTTCTTGGCAGGACTTTGGCCATGAAGAGACTTGGGCTCCCCATCCTCCAGCGCAGCCCAGGAGAAAGGAACACAGCGTGAGGTGGAAAAGGCAGGAAAAGTCTCCGCCAGTGGAGGAGAAGAAAGCAGGAGCCAAGGTGGAGACAGTGCAGCCCCGGTAAGTGTGCGCTGACCCCAGCGGCAGCCTGGGGCAGTTGAGCACTCAGGACGCCACCGGGGTGTTCTGGCACCAAATCCCTGAGGCCTGGTGTTGCCTACAAGACCCTGGGCATTCTGGTGCCCCGGGAATGAGCTGGGTTAGGCGTGCCTCCTGCCAGGGGCCTTTCTGCAGTCCACAGGTAAGCCCCCAAAGTGCCCCCAGGTTGAAAGGGGCTGTGGGTGCACACGGGCATGGGTGGGTGCCGGGGCTGGAGCAGGGCCGAGGCAGGAAGGGGCCGAGGCAGGGGGTGAGAGAGTTTTGCCCTGTTGTTGCAGCCACCTTTCCCCTCGAGCGGTGCAGATTCTGAAAAGCTTGGAGCCCTATAAAGCCCGTCGGGAAACATATTGCGGAGAGGAAGAGACAGCAGCAAGCGGAGCAGAAGCAGTGTCCCTGGTAAATATGTGCAAAGAGGGAGGGTGCTTCCCCCTGCTGCAATGCCCATGCTGCCCCTGGTGGCAGCAGGTCACAGAATCACAGAATCGCTGAGGTTGGAAGGGACCTCTGGGGATCATCTAGTCCAACCCCCCTGCTCAAGCAGGGTCATCTAGAGCACATTGCACAGGATTGCATCCAGGCGCATTTTGAATATCTCCAGAGAAGGAGACTCCACCACCTCTCTGGGCAACCTGTTCCAGTGCTCTGTCACCCTCACAGTGAAAAAGTTTTTCCTCATGTTCAGATGGAAGTGTCTATGTTTCAGTTTGTGCCCGTTGCCTCGCGTCCTGTCGCTCGGCACCACTGAAAAGAGTCTGGTCCCATCCTCTCGACACCCTCCCTTCAGATACTTGTACACGTTGATAAGATCTCCTCTCAGCCTTCTCTTCTCTAGGCTAAACAGGCCCAGCTCTCTCAGCCTTTCCTCATAAGAGAGATGCTCCAGTCCCCTAATCATCTTTGTAGCCCTTCGCTGGACTTGCTCCAGTAGTGCCACATCCTTCTTGTACTGGGGAGCCCAGAACTGGACGCAGTACTCCAGATGTGGCCTCAGCAGGGCTGAGTAGAGGGGGAGAATCACCTCCCTCGACCTGCTGGCAACACTCTTCCTGATGCAGCCCAGGATACCATTGGCCTTCTTGGCCACAAGGGCACATTGCTGTCTCATGCTTAACTTGGTGTCCACCAGCACTCCCAGGTCCTTCTCCGCTGCTTTCCAGCGGGTCAACCCCCAACCTGTACTGCTGCATGGGGTTATTCTTCCCTAGGTGCAGGACCCTGCACTTGCCTTTGTTGAACTTCATGAGGTTCCTCTCTGCCCACCTCTCCAGCCTGTCCAAGTCTCTCTGAATGGCAGCACAGCCCTCTAGGTGGGCAAAGGGGCTTTTTCTCGGGCAGCCCTGCGGAGACAGGAGCACGCTGTTGACCCTGGCCTTGAGCTGGATGTCCCTGAAATGCAAGGGACAGCTGTTGGGCACCACCAGAGGTGTTCCAGATGGGCCATGACAGTGCTGCCTGCTGACAAAAGGATCCGTCTGATGTTTGGGCACAAGGGGCCTGTGTCTCATCACAGAGAGCTTGCAACTTCATTGGAAGCAGACAGCCTAAGATTTGGCCTGCATTAGGCCTGCACTGTTTCTCTGCCTTCTCCCTGTTCACCCAGCTGTCCCTCTTTCTCTTTAACTCTCTAGCACTCGGAGAAGCTGCTGGTATGGCACGGCAGGGGGCAGTACAAAGAACGTCGGCGGTGCAAAAGACAGGGGACCAACATGAGCAAGCGCAAAGGCAGGTGCTCGGCCGCTGCCTTGGCAAGTGCCTGGCCCTAAAGCTTGGCCAGCCCCAAGGGACGGCACCTCCCTTGCCGAGTGGAGATGTCTTTGTGTGGGAACTGCTGCTGGTGCTGTCAGTGCCATGGCCTTTGCGGCAGTGGGGCTGTTAGGAAAGGGGATGGGGGGCTTTCCAAATGCAAAAGTCCCCCTAGAAATGCCAAATAAAGAGCAGTGCTGCTGTTCCCAGCTGGAGTGCCCAATGCGTGCCTGGTGATGCCTTGGTGTGCCTGGATTATCGACACCCCATGTGTGGTGCCAGAACTATTTGTAGCAGCGGAAGGGAATCATGTCCATATGTGCCCCCACCTGCGCATCCTAACACGCAGTACAACATGGCGCGTGCACAAACATTCCCCCCAGCACACACGTGAATGCCCCCCCCCCACACACACAGACATGCCCCCCCCCACACACACACACACACACACACATATTAGCATATTAGGGAAATCGGAATTATTGTGCATATTAATACAACTATTACACACACACACAGAGCAGAATGATGATAGCAAACATACTTTGTAAAACAAGTTCCATGTCCAAGTATTCCCGAAAACCACAAGGACCAATTGTCTCTTTGATGTCATGGGTTTATTCCGACAAGTATTTTCTGAATATCATGGCACGCTTCCTCATCATTTGGGGGTAGAAAGGTACAACATTCTTTACCAATCAGGGTACAAAAAATGCCTTTGACAGCTCGGATGAAATCAAGTGCCATCCGATTTTGCAACACCATTTGCTGTATTGCTGATCCTGCAGCAGTAAGGACTTTTACAGCGTCACTAGCAGGATTGGCTGCTGCTTCAAAAATTAGCGCTAGCTTTTCCCAATAGGTACTTCATCGATCCTGCATTGTGTAATTCTCAATGCAGAGGGTTAAGCAGCACTAATTGGGGGTTTCCTCCTCCTCCTCCTCTTGTTGTCTCCGACCATATCTAAAAGGTTGAGGTAGAAATAGAGAGGCCTCAGAGATGGTCCCGGGCACCCTTGTGTTCTCCTCAATGGGAGGGGCGGCTGCACCCAGGGGCCACCATATACCAAACAGCACCAGCAAGATGTGCATCCATCTAATTGGACTCCGGCCGCTACACTAGGAGACCAGCGGTATCAATCCCTTAATGTTGGAACATCCTGCTGCAGACACCACAAATGTGGCATTGCGCCAAGGTGGTGCTGCACCCGGGGTTCCTTGGGATGTTCACTAACTTAAGGGGAACCGTACCAGAGCAAGGACTCCGGGTGCAGCCCGGCTCTCCATTATATGTATTTTATTGCTCACTCCTACATTGCAATCGTGCAGCGCAATTTGCTATAGCCAAACACTAAAATATTCTGCACATGCTTTGGGTTCGCAACCAAGTTGCTGTCTTAGGGATCCCGATCCTTCGCTGTCCCATCAGTCATGGAGGAATCGCGGTGCAGGCATCCTCTTCCCACCGTGTGGGGTCTTGGGGTCAGTCCAGCTGTCCAGAGCAGGGTCCACACCATGTGGCATGTCAAAACAACTCCCCCTTGTCCCACCTGAAGGTAGCAGCTTAAACCAATCACCAGCTGAAATGTCTTTTTTCCCATGGGGTTTCATTGTTCCCTACAACTCCCTCGTCTGACTTCTTTATCACTCATTTTCCCACTGCTGTGCCAGAGGGCAGCGTTTCTGCACTGCCACCTCCTTTCTCATCCCTCCATTCCCACACAGCCCTGCAGTGTGGTGCCTCAGGCCGTGGACACCCCAGGCGACAGCCAACTGCTGGGACGCACCAGCGCAGCCTGCTGGGATCGCAGCTCTGCTAGCCAGGAGGCCCGCTCTTGCCTGCTGGGCTGCGACACCTGCCCACTCATCACCTTCCACCCCACTGCCACAGGTCTTGAAGAAAAGAGGAAATCCTGAGTGTGCAATGCAGAATCCTCAGGAAGTGCTGTGCAGATGGGCAAAATCCAAGCCCTGTGAGGGGGTGCTCTAGCAGAGAAGGGGGAAAAGGGGGAAAAGTCTTTGTGTCCGTGCTGTGGACTTGTGAAGATGGAGATGCAAGCTGGCAGGAGAGGCATGAAGTCAAGTTCCTGTTGTTTGCGCTTCCTCAAGGCTCCTCAGCAGGTTTTGTAGGAAGGCACATAGGAACCACACCGTTGTGGCCGCAGGCACTTGGCACAGCACCTTCTCCTGTTCCTAAATGCTGGCGTTAGACGCGTCTTTGGTGAAACTCCCTCACCTCATGTCCCTGTGCAATAGATGCCAGAGTCCAGCTGCTTTTCCGGAGAGGGAAAGAGTCTGCTTTGGGGGGCCCAGTCCTACGAGCAGCTGCGCACAGACGCACTCTTGCCTCCACTCGTAGCCCAGGTGACTGAGGCCAGGTGCCCTGGCACCCCATGCATGTGTGCGCAGGATGCTCCTTGGGGGAGGTGCTGCCACCTCCCTGCTGCACGGTCTTTGGCAAGCGCACACTCTGGGAAGCTCTGGCCCACGTTCGTCCCTCCAGTCTTCTAACAATACTGGAACTGACTGTAGCTAACTACACACTAAGACTACTGTCACCAGCTCTAAGCTACCTAGCCTCAAACTACACTGGACCATTAACTGTGCTACAGGAAGAAGAACTATGCCCTTAGTCTGACTAAGAATAACTATAACTAATGCCTATAACTAATGCTAGTAATGATACCAAATAACGATAACTAATAACTTTAACTAATGCTACTAATGATACCGAATAAATATAACTAACAACTATGACTAATGCTACTAATGATACCGAAAGACTATAACTAATAACTATGACTAACGCTACTAATGATACCGAAAAACTATAACTAATAACTATGACTAATGCTACTAATGATACTGAAAGACTATAACTAATAGCTATGGCTAATGCTACTAATACCGAATAACTATAACTAATAACTATGACTAATGCTACTAATGATACTGAACAACTAGAACTAGTAACTATGACTAATGATACCTATAGCAAATAACTGTCGCAAGGGGAACTAAGAACTCTATCCTACTCTTAGCAAAATACCTATGAACTGAGAACCCCCCCAACTGCCCTAAGAATTCTCAAACTAACTGTCACTAACTACTAAAAATGAAATAACTACAACTACACTAATCTTTATGCTCATCCTACTAAATAATCCTAATATATTAATTACACTTTACTCCCTATAACCTAAAGAGAGCCATGGCGGAGTGGTGGGAGCCGTTGGCGGGCGCTGTCTCTGTCCCGCAGCGGAGGCGGGGGGGAGCCCTGGCAGGGACGTGTCCCCGCGGTCGGCCCTGCCTCTGCCGGGCAGATGTTGGTGCCCGGCAGCCAGGGGCGGGCGTGGAGGCGCTGCGCGGACCGGCGATCCTCGGCCTCCCAGCCCAGCGCCTTGGGCTCCGCTGCCCTGGCTGGGGGCGGCACCAGCCTGCTCTTGCTGGGGGGCCGTGCCCCGGCTGGTGGCCACCGGGGGCCTCCTGCCGCGCTAGCGCCTCCTCCTCCTCTTCGGCCCCTGGGGCAGGTCCACGGGGCGTGGGGCGGGCTGCCCCTCCGCAGGGTCCACCTCCATGGGCTCCTCCTCCTCCTCCGCAGGCTCCACCTGCATGGGCTCCGGGACGGCTGCGGCGCTGCGCAGGAGGGCGGCGCGGCGCTCCCAGACACTTGCGCCCACCTTCCTCTTGATGCGCAGCACCGCTTTCCTCCTCGCCCACAGCCGCTCTGGCTGGCCCATGGCGGCAGGGACGGAGAGCTCGCTGCGGGCCCTCTCCCACCACTGGCCTCTCAACGGCTCTGGAACAGCGGCGCTGAGTTCACTGCTGACACGCGCGCGCCATGGTGACGGCATGCCTGGCTTGGTCCCCACGCGCGGGGGCCCTGCCGGGCTCTGCCCCCACGCGCGGGGGGATCCTGGGGGCTGCAGGGGGCCCCGTGGGCAGGGGGCCGCGCGGCTGCGGGCTGCTCTCCTTGGCACCCTTCCCGTGGGCCGGCCTCCTTTCTAGACAGAAACATGGGGGGCGTGTGGCTCCTTCAGGCCTTCCAAGGCCCCAAGGCCCCAGGGCCTGGGACACAGCGCAGGCCGTCATGCAGCTACAGGTTTTGAGGGATGCTGCTGAGGAAAGAAGCCATCTCTTGGGCACCCAACAGGACAAGAAGAGTTACTTTGCCTTGGAAAATGCCTGTTAGTTATTCTCGTGCACTTGCAGTGACTGGCCCCACACCACACTCATTTTTCCTTTCCGAAATGCAGGTGTGGGCAGCAAGCAGCACGACACCCACGCATGATCACAGAATCACAGAATCACTGAGGTTGGAAGGGACCTCTGGAGATCATCTAGTCCAACCCCCCTGCTCAAGCAGGGTCACCTAGAGCACATTGCACAGGATTGCATCCAGGCGTGTTTTGAATATCTCCAGAGAAGGAGACTCCACCACCTCTCGGGGCAACCTGTTCCAGTGCTCTGTCACCCTCACAGTGAAAAAGTTTTTCCTCATGTTAAGATGGAAGTGTCTGTGTTTCAGTTTGTGCCCGTTGCCTCGCGTCCTGTCGCTCGGCACCACTGAAAAGAGTCTGGCCCCATCCTCTCGACACCCTCCCTTCAGATATTTGTACACATTGATAAGATCTCCTCTCAGCCTTCTCTTCTCCAAGCTAAACAGGCCCAGCTCTCTCAGCCTTTCCTCATAAGAGAGATGCTCCAGTCCCCTAATCATCTTTGTGGCCCTTCGCTGGACTTGCTCCAGTAGTGCCACATCCCTCTTGTACTGGGGAGCCCAGAACTGGACGCAGTTGATGACCCCAGCGCTGGGGGGCTTCTGCCACGTCAGCATGAGCAGGACACAAAAGGCATCTCCGGGAGTCACCGTGGCCCTCGCCACCTCCCTCCCAGGTCCAGGAGAGCTGCAGAGCTCCTCCAAGCCCTCCCCGCACACTCCCCCAGACAGCTGGGTGCTGCCTGGCACAAAGCCTTCCTGGTGGTGGGTGAGGGGAGGGAGCTGCTGGTGCCCAGCTCTGGGCTCCAGGGAACAGGCCAGGGCTCGGAGCGGGGAGCTGGCAGCAGGCTCCCGTGAGGCTGCTGCTGGCAGCGCAGCCCCAGCCTGGTCCTTGCCCTGGGGACGTGTGCTGGTGGGAAGGGCCTGGCCAGGAGGGAGCCACGTGCCTGGGGAGGCAGCAGCAGCATTGCCCAGCTCGGTGCAGGAGGGCAGAGCAGGGGCTGCTCTTGCGCTGACTTCAGGAAGGCGCCACGCTGTCTCCCACAAGGTCTTTCTATTGTTTTTATTATTTCTTTTTTTAGGGAAAGCTGATTGAGTGTTTTCAACTGTAACTGTTTGCCCTCTCGTGAGTATGTTGTTGAGTAAAGAATGCTCTGTGGTGCCAGCTGTTTTTCCCAGGGGAAGGGGGGGCCTTCTTCAACAAACGGTGCTTTGACAGAGGTCTCCTGCTGTCGTTTCTTTTGTGGCTGTGCCATTCGGAGAACTCCACTCTATGCTGTTTTCATTCTTTCCCTCTTGCCTGTGGGGTAATGCTTGAAAGTGCACAGTGCACCAGCTTAGTTGAGTTCCAGTACAAGGTTGCAACACGTGTTTAGTCTGCTCTTCCGTGTGTTGTGAGATATGTGGTGCATCTCTTGGATTTTCAGCTGTGATAAGGAATGAGATGAGAAATACAAGCTTAACCGTGGAAATGAGAATTATCATGAGAACTCAATCTCAGCTGAAGAGCTATAGAAGAGGCTTTGCTGAGCTTCTTAATGCTTGTGTAAACTCAGCCAGCGCTGTGGCTTTCTTGGCTCTATTTGGCTTTGGATTCTGTAGCACACGGGTGCACAGTTTGAAAGCGGCCATCCCTAAAAAGGCACTTGGGAGTTTGAAAAGGGAGGAATTGGCTGGCTGATTGGTTGTGTGCACAAAATATCCTTCTTGCACTTTTATGCGTGAGCAAGACTTTTGTCGTTGTGTGCTAGTCGAGCAGTCTGTCCTTACTTGCTCCAATCTGGCTTGGAAAGGACTAGCAAAACAAGGGTTTACTGAAGCCTGCAGAGTAATGCTACAATCTGAGGGAAAAGGGTGGTTTCTGAATTTTGTGAACCCAGCCTCAAGCAAGAAGGAGGTGCTATTGCAGATCAGAGTATTTTATGCTAACAGGCCCATGGTTTCTTTAAGCAGACTTGGATGCCAGCAGCCCTACTGCAGCGAGTCAAACGCCCAGCGTGGACTTCTGATTGCCTGAACTCCCGTGTAGTGATGTCCATTTGCCCTTGTGTTGTCAGCTCTGTTCCCTTTGAAGCTTCAAGTTCTTCCAGGCTCCTGTGTTAGGTGCCTTAGTGTGGAGAATGCCTGCTGCGGTGAGGTTAAAGCTCAGTGTTGTGAGGGCTGCAGCCTGATGTGGGAGAGGAGGCTCTTGCTGTTCTTGTGTTCATTCCTCAGCCGTTTCCTTGTGTTTGCTAGCGCTCATGTTTTCTGTCAGCTTCCTCTCTTGCACCTGTCAGCACTGATATGAAAACAGATTGAAACAACCCTGCCCTTCCAAATTAGGACTCTGAAAGGAAAAAAAACCCCAGGCTGCTGTTGCTAACTGAGCAGCAAACTGAGGAAGCCAGTGATCCGGTGCTCCGAAGCACTCCTGCTGTTTCCAAGCTGTAGCTTGACAGGCTTTGCAAGGCCTTGTTTCAGCTGACTGCTGCGCACAGGTGGTTGTGCTGAGGACTTTGTCTCCTGAGCCCTTTCCCCTGTACCTGTGCTTTTTGCAGGAATGGCGAGAGGGGTCCTTGCTGCATTGGAGGAAGGCAAACCAGAGGAGATGATGAGCAGTGCTGTCAACCTCAGGGTCACCTGTGAGCACATCCACAGGCTAAAGGAGCTTGGCTGGCTGAAGGATGAGGTAAAACTTGCTGCAGTGCAGTGGTGTTCTCCACCAGTATATATTGAAAAATACCCCTTGAGGGTGTATGTGAGTTTCCTTTTCCCAATTCGTTGCTGACCCCCCCCTCCCACTGCAGATCTCCGAAGTATCTGTGTTCAGGTTCTGTTTTCAGCCTCGAAGGGCGCAGTATTTCTGAAAGCACCTGTCCTTCTTCTCTGGTGCTGCTTCCTGGAGTTAGTCCTACTCAAGTCCAGATTGACCGGAGTGGGTGACAAGTGTTCCTAGCAAACTCTGAAGAGGTAACCATGTGCTAAAGTCTGGGAAGAGAAGCTGCGCCTGGAGTTCTCTCAGGCAGCTGCCTGCTGCAGGGTGGCCAGCAGAGAAGTGTTGGTGTACTTTTCCTTTGGTAAAGCAGTGTTGCATTTTTCACCTCAAGCTTTCTTTTTGTTATACAGATCACCAATTGCTACGTGAATCTTGTGGTGTAAAGAAAGAAGAAGGAAGGCTAGCCAGTGGTTCATGCTTTGGGTACTTTGTTCTATCGCAAACTAATTTGTGGGGGCCATGGAGCAGTAAGAAGATGGAGGGGAGGAGTGTACGTCTTCCAAGAGGACCGCATCTTAGTGCCCATTCACTTGAGAACGCCCTGGGCACTGGTGGTGAGTCAAACTGGCTTTTCTTTAGAGTTGGGTAAGGAGCACCAGCAAGTAAGGATAGTCCATTTTGGTTTTATTGTGTGCAGCCCAAGGTTGTGCTGTGTCTCCTTTAACAAGTGTATCTTAATAACGGGTCAGAAAGAAGGCCAGGAAATGCTTTGATGCAATGGGACCAAAAGGCAGCCAGCTTTGTGAAGCTTTGCTGTAAGTAACTGCTCAGTCAGTGCTTTTCTGCTTTGACTCACCAGAAGGATTTGTCAGGTTCTGTCTGTTTAATGCAGGATTAGATGTTGTTGCTTTTCTCTTAGTAGATGCAGACCGTCAATCTTTGTGATTGACTTGCTGCAAGTTGGAGGGAGTGGGACCCGAGTTATTGATCTTGTGTGGCATTGTGCCCTCCGTGCGGGGTCTTGGATGCCGGGGTTCTGCCACCTTCCCAGTATATTCAGAGCCAAAACTTTGCTGTCAAATCCATGGTAGCCTCTGGCACAAATGTGCTAACTTTACAGAGCAATCAGTAAAGCTAGGCTTTTGAGCAGAGGGAAGAATGTCAAGGAAGTGCTTCCTAGTAGCAGCCTGAGTGTAAGAGGAAGCGTGCTATCCATGGGAGGCATTGCGTTCTTCCAAGAGCTTTGTAACTGCTCCCGGCCCCCGCTCTCCCCACTTCAAGAGCAGCTCTTCAGTGTTAGCAAACATTTCTGCGTGTGTTAGCTGGCATAGCACAAATCTCTAGCTCAGCTGACACGCTTGTACGTCTTGGCCCCTGATGCAGAGGTAGTGAAGATGATTACTCCAACAGCTTTAGAGAGCAGGAGCAGAGGGGCCACTGGGTTGAACGAGATGTTGTTTCAGCCTGATACTCTCTTGGCTAGTGTTGAACAGCAGCTGTCAAGGAAGCAGGACCAGAAGAGGGCAGTATATAGTGACTTTTTTTTTCTCCTTAGAGTATTCTTCCAGCAGGCTGTGACGGACCTGGGAGCTTCGTCAGGCAGACGTAGTAGCCCGATGGCCTTGGCTGTATTTGTTCTTCCAGAGGTGCACCCAGTCTTTGGGCTGAAGGCCCTCCATGAGTCCTTGGAAGGGCCTAATGCAATTTCTTGCTTGGGTTCTCTGTTCCTTTTCTAATACCGTTTGCTCTGCTTCTTTTGACCTCTGCAGAGCAAGGAGCATGTCTTTTCCTGGCCATCTCTGTTTGAGTGGTTGGGTCTTCTTGACCAATAACCATTAGGTCACAGCCTGTTGCTGTGCATGTAAAGTTAAGATTTGGGGGTTTTCTCCCCCAGATGCTTTACTTGTCCTGCAGTGACTATCCTCGGACACTTTATTGCCCAGCCAGGCAGTGTCCTTTGATTCTTTCTCTTGGCCTACCATACGGAGATGAGTGAGTGGGTTTTTTTGTGTTTGTTTTTTTGTTTTAAGCAGCTGGAGTCACGTGTATGCGAGCATTACTTGGCTTGGGAAAGGGAATGGAATTCCTCCTCGTAAGGCCTGAACCCGTACTAATGAGCGCAAGCCATTAGAGAAAGGCCAAAGGCATCTCGTCCTGTTCTTAATGGACCAGTTGAGAGGGCAAGTGGGCCAGGCAGCCAAGAGAGAGGCAAATTCTCCCTCTCTTTTCCATTCATTAGGAGATTCCACGACACCTGAATGGAAGTGCCTGTGGGGATTTTTCTGTGCATGTGGGCAGATTGTGTGTCCAGAGACAAAGCAGGTGAAGGAAAGCAGAGACTCGCAGAGGTGAGTGCAGCTCCTCATCAGCTGCAGATGTCTTGCCCAAATGGCAGAAGTGGGGAAGTGGTGTAGGTGTGAAGTGTCTGGGGCAGGGGCTGGGGTTTTGCAGCTCTCTGCATATTTGGTGTGTAGGATGAGGGCTGGGACTTCCAGAGGCCTCTGCAGGTCAGAGCTGTGTTGTCTGTCTGGATTTCTGACACCTGCTTGCCAGCAGAAGCTGTGCACTTCCTCTTGGGCAAAGGCCTGCAGCCAATGGCTTTGTAATGTATGTGGTCTTTGCGTCTTTTGGGGAGAAATGTGTTTAACCCGTTGACCTGTTAAAACAGGAGTTGTTTCGAGGAGCAGCTTTTGCTCAGGGGCTTGCAAGCTGTTGTTAGTGAAGTCGATGTGGTTTTGCTGGGTTGTCCTGTCTTGCACGCATGTAGGAGGGGGATGGGCGAAGCCATGCTGCCCCCAAAGTGGCAGGTGTGGAGTGTTCTTCAGATGAACTTTGTCACCTGAAAGAATTGGCAGCTGAATGCTTAAATTGATTGGAGAGATAGGGAGGCAGGAGGAGGGAAAAAAAAAAAAAAGCAAAGGCTTTACTGGCCATCTTCCTGCTCTGATTCTGAATGTGTTTAGATTGTATTTCTTTGTTGGGACAAACATCAAGAGGAACAGAAAACTGATTTTCACTAATAATTTTTCAGCCTAAATATTTAAGGCAGCACTTGACTGCGTGCCCTGGTTCCCTTTTTAGAAATCATTTTGAAGTGAGAACTCTTTTGGCTGGGCAGATGTAGTGGGGTCCCGAAAGACCCAATCTTCCCTCCCTTTCTTCCCTCTCTGCCCCCTGGTCCTTCACTCATAATCTTCTTGAAGTAAGATCAAGTCACAGAGTAAGATCAAGTCACAGAGTAAGTAAGTCAGGTTATTTCCCTTAAGGTGGTTCAAATATGCTGCAAGGAAGGAAGGGCTTGAAAGCCATTTCAGAAGATGACATCTCCAACTACCTCTAACTGCTGAAGGCCAATCCTGGACAAGCAGGATAGGCTTTTCCCTTGCCTTGACTCACAGTTTGATCTTGCGAGGGCAATGATCAGTCATTTCTGTGGACGGTATAAGGGAGGTCTCTCATCACTCCTTTTGAGATGTTAGATGAGAGGGTAGTGACTAGGGTATTCTTCTTTCTGCCCAGTTGTTTCTGCGCTGTCCAGACTGGGAGGAAATACCCACTCATCTTTACAGCACCCATTCCCTAAAGGAATATAACACGCCCTAGAAGGTTTGTACAGGACCCTTCTCTTGCTATCATGTGTCTGTCCTGCAGTGTCTGCGTGACAGTCGTGGAGTACAGGCCTCTCTCAAAGCGAGGAGATTCGTTCTTCTTTTTGAATTGCTTTCCCTTCTCCCCGTCTTTGGATCCAGAGCCCAATGTTATTCCTGTTCCTTCATATCACTGACTGCAGTGCAGACTGTCTTTTCTCTCTTGACAATACCAACAGTCTGGAAAGCCATCAGAGCCCTCCTCATGGCTGGGGTTTCTGCTTAAGCGTAGAAGGCGGTCAGAAAAGCCGGACTTGTGCTGCAGGAAAGCAGGTTTGAGCGTGTTCCCTGTGAAACCTTGGCCGGGGTGGAAGCAAGCAATGAACAGGCTTCAGTTGTGTCCTCCTGCCGCTCTGGGGTACTAGCAAAAATGTTCATGGAGGCCTCTAATCAGAAGGGGAAAATCAGAAAAGAGCAGCACTCCTGACCTTTCTGTGCCGGATAGTTTGTCCTTCCCATGACTTTTTGCCTGCTTTCCGTAATTTAGGGTGTAGAGAGGATGGGGCCAGACTCTTTTCAGTGGTGCCCAGCGATAGGAGGAGAGGCAACGGGCACAAACTGAAACATAGGAAGTTCCGGCTGAACACGAGGAAAAACTTCTTTCCTGTGAGGGTAACAGAGCACTGGAAGAGGTTGCCCAGAGAGGTTTGTGGAGTCTCCTTCCTTGGAGATATTCAGAAGCCGTCTGGACACAATCCTGGGCAGCGTGCTCTAGGTGACCCTGCTTGAGCGGGGAGCTGGACAGGAGGATCTCCAGAGGTCCCTTCCAACCTCAGCCATTCTGTGATTCTGTACTCCAGTGACAGTGGGTGAGGCTTACGTAGGTTTGCTGCTCTTTGTAAGGAAGGATGCTTTCTCCTTTCCTGCTGGGCTTGAGGATGATGCTAGTCAGTGAAGCTGCCTGTGCTCTCTCTGCTCCGTGTAGGCAACCTGCAACATGTTTGGTCAGTCACTGCAGAGTCGCACGTAGATGTTTGGGAGCCTGGCGTGTCGGCATCTCTGAAGTACGGATGTGCTTCTTGGCAAGAGCCTGATCTTCCTAGTAGCAGAATGTCGGCAGGTACTGTGTTACCTTTCAGGGGGATTTCCCCTCAAGTTATGGCAAGGAAGCTTTGTCAGACCTCAGAAATGACAGTGCCATTGCAAGATCCCACAGGGACAAGTTGGCATATACACCTTATGCTGCATTCTCTGAATGCCCTTTCTGTGGGTTTTTTTTTTTTTTTTTTTTTGGAATGGACACTCTGTTTACAAACAGCTGTTCCAGGGCCTGCCTTTTTACTCTAAAACTTATCAAAATGATGGCTGGGGTTGCAACGTGCTAAGAGATGGCCTGATGCCTTCCGTTGCATGGGCACAACCAGCTGTTAATGTGTCGTGATTTTCCTCCGCAGTTACTGACTCTTATTGTTCATCATGCACTGAAGAACGATGTGCGCTTGGGAAGTGTGGTTAGCCTACAGGCTAAAAAGGCAGTGTATTGTTTCCTGTGCTTCTCTCTGAAACTCAGGTTTGGATTCCCGTTTGCCTGTTTTTCCTTGACATCTCATCACCTCCCAAAGAATCTCCTGTGTGCGGTAGTTTAGTCACCTGTTACAGGGCAAATGTATCCTAGAATCATTTTCAGAAATGGACTTAAGCTCCCTCGTGAGATTCCCTTGATTGCGAGCTACTTCCAGAATTTTCTTTTCAGGGATTTGAAGCCTTCTCAAATCCAACTACATTTATTGGTGGCAACTTTATGGATGTTTGTTCTTGTGCCAGCATTTCCCGTGAGCTTAAGTGGTTCTCTGTGCCTAGAGCACCTTCGGTTATATGTAACTATCATGTTTCCTCTGTCTTCACTGTGCTCTGTTAGGTTAAATTCTCCTAGTGTCCTTTTGAATGACAGGCACTTCATTTCTGGAGCATATTCACAGCCTGCCTTTGTTGCTTTTTGTTTGAATATAAATTCCCTTTATTTTCCTTTCAGAAGAGACCAGAATTATCCACAATGCTTCATATGATATCTGTCAAGTGCCAGTATGAATACTTCTGTATCCGCTGGTTAAATATGGCTTTTTTTCATGATTCTACTGGTGGATTATTAGTGTGTGATTAGCTGGTGCACTCAGTTTTGTATCTGGATAAGAAATGCATGCTAGCTTCCCCATTTACTGAACCCCAGTTTAGAGCAGAAATTCTTGTGGTCAATCCTGGATGCCAGAATGATGTTCCTGTTCTCTCCTCCTGGGTGCTCTCTGCGGGGATCACTGCCCTGTTCTTCGAGAACTCTAGGATGAAGAAGAAAGAGAGATTCATATACTCCAGGAATCTCTGTGGATGTCCTGCTTTTTGTTTTGCTAATCATTTCTTTTATTAAAATACGCTTCCAACTTCTCACCACTATTAGATGGAAGGCTACAAGCCTAAATTGGAATTTGCCTACTGTGAAAATAAGTAAAACTAGATGGTTGGTTTCCAGGGATTCTTTCTTGCTTTCTGCATAGTGGAACTGTATGCTAATCTTTTGTGTATATGCAGAGCCTTGATAAAGTTCCTATGTAGGCACCAAGTGTGCGTGTCAGATTTTCTGCATGTTTGTGTCTGAGCCGCCTTGTTTCTTGCAATTAGGAAAACCTTGGTACGTACTCCCGAGGAGGAAAGAACAAGAAAGAAACTTAAAGAACGGATGAGGAAATCGCTGACACTCAGGATGGCAGTGTAGGTTTGTTCCGGCTTTCAGTTTTCTTTACCATGTTCCAGCCAGAACCTCATCTTAAAGAAATGAGCTGAACTACTGGATACTCTTCATCTCTTCATATTTCTGTATAGCCAAGGAGCTTAAAAGCCATAGTCATGGACTCCAAGGCGCCGCTAGTAAGCTCAGGACCTAGAGTCCTCAAAAGGAACCAGTCCTTTTCCAAAATGCTTACAACCGAACACAAGAGAAAAGGCTTGTCTGAGGGCAGGTGGGAATACAAGGAAATGGAGAGTACTACTCTGAATGATAAGCACTGCTCTCACTACAGCAGCAGCCTGACAGTTTTTGTGGGTTTTGAGCAGCCCAGCCAGAATATTCAGGAGGTGAGGTAAACTGCCAGATGCATATGAAAAGCTCCTGTGAAGCGTGAAGATGACAGGGGAGAAGAGAATGTGCTTCTGCATTTGTGTGTTGAGCAGGCAGGCAGTTGGAGCTGCTGTCAGGGCCGGCTTGGAATTCAGAGCTGTCCTCTGGGTACTCCGTAGGAAATAATGTAGGAACGAGGCTAAATCGTGAAAAGCCTTAGCAAATTTATGTTTGCTGTGAGAGAAGAAACTTGAAGGGTTTGGGGAGAATGCTCTTTGTGATTAAGGCACTAAGCTCAGAATATGAGCTTTGCAGCACCTTTCTGAAAGGATGTGAGTGGGGCAAGGCTGTATTTCAGGAGAGAAGAGCAGGTTGCAGTAGCTGAGCTGATCAGGCTTTGAGGGAGAGATGCAATACCTCGTGAAGGCGGTTCCTCGCACATGTTCTGCAGGCTGTGCAAAGCTTTGAATGAGGGGAACGAAAACCTACCAAAAAGTTCAAGGCAAACGTGCAGGTATGAGGTCTTAGTTAGCCCTGGGGTAATCTTGTTATTAGTCATTAACAGGCCAGGGAAGAGTGCACGGCCATTTTTTATGCGTTAGTTTAGCCATAGCCTGGGCCACCCAAAGAAGCACGTTGGCATCAGGACTCCTTGTAGAACAGTGAGAGACCATTGAGAGGGAAGGAGGAAGCTAGGGAGGGTGGCGGAAAGAAATGGAGGTAGTAGGGCAAGAGATGCCTAAAAAGAAGCATGGTGAAATGTGCCAAAGGCAGTAGGCTAGTAAGGAAGAATGAGAGTTGACTAATGGTCTGGAAGTCTAATTCAGAAAAGTTACCCTATGATTTCAAGCAGAGTGGCTTCAATACAAGGCCTGGGCGATCTAGAGAGTGGAGCGGTGTGACTTGGTTCAAGTGTGTGGATTTCAGGGAGGTGGATGGGAGAAAGTTGCATAAAGGCACTATAAATAGTGTGTCAAATGGGGGAAAAGAGTACGGGGCGACATTTCGTTAAGGTGCAAAGTGAAAACTGTGGAATTTGAAATGGGGAGAAAAACTGAAGTATGCTTTCCTAGTGGGAAGAGTGCCAGAAGAGAATGCGTGATTACAGGGAAGCATGTGTGAGTGTTGGTGTAAAGGAAGTTAGATGGCATCACTGGACCAAGTGGAGGGATTCAAGGAACAGGAGAGTAAAGAACAGAAGAGGAGAGAAGTTCATGCTGTTGTGATCAAAGAGAAGAGTGCTGGAGGAGTGAGGCGTGGGCTTGGCAGTGCTCACAGACTCATTTCTCAGTTTTCCATGTGCTCTGTCTCTATACTCCATATCATTTATCTTGCATTCAGAAAGCAGGACCAATTTTCTTTTTTTGAGTTTTTTTTTTTTTTTTACTGAGAAATAATATGAAATTATTCTTAGTTGGCAGGTAGGTAAAGAGAGCGTGTATGTTCCTTTGCTGGCATCTGGCTACTTACTTGAGAAGGTATTATTAAAAGCTGGCTAGATAAGTACACTCAGTGTTTTGCATTCTTGGTGTCATTCCTGAAAGAATTTCAAGTTACTTTGCAGAAGCTAATGGCAAAAGCCTTTCCTGTATGCATCATAATTAATTGAAGCTGTCTCAGGAGCTCCCTTCTTTCCTTTTCCTGCTCTTTTTGGTAACCGCTTTGAACATTAAGTTCAGTGGAAACCAGGGGCAATAGATTCGCAAGCACAATACAGTGCCTTTGCACAGCTCTGGCCTACTGTATGCAAAAGTCAGACTGAACAGAAGTGCAATGTTCTTTTCTAATCCCTCAGCTGCCAATCCTAGTTTCTTCTTGGACTGTTTCTCTGTGGAAGCCTACTTAAACAAGAACAAGTCCAAAAAGAAGCGGTAATGGTGAGTGTGGTGACAGAGGTTGTTTTGCATTCTGTAAGCACTTGGAACTTGGAAAATGCTCTCTGTTGCATGATATGAGCACTTTGTTTAGCATTCTTGAGAGCAGTCCATTTAGGAAAGAAGAGGGGGCCTCAGTTTTGGAAGACAGACTGGTATGTGCAAGTGGCTTATGTTTCAGAGAGTGGATACTTCATGCTCAGTGAAACTGGGTGCTTTCTGTGTCAGTTGCGTTGGAGAAAATGAGCAATTTGAGCTGAATTTTGGTTGCAAACTAGTTAGGCCTTTTGCCTTCCCAGCAAAGACTGAATTTTGCTCTCACAAGGAAAAACATGTAACGCTTTTTGAAATCACATGCCTGAGGAACATAACGGGCTGGACAATTTGTAGATCTCTCTCACAGTGCGTTCCAAGGTAGACTTCTCTTGATTTTTGACATAGTGTGTTCTTAATCTTGTTTGTGTTGTTGTTGTTGACAAGCTGGCAGATGGAAACATGCAGTCTCCTACAGTGATTCCCCCTCCTCCTCTTCTGAGGATGAGGAAGATTTTGCGAGGCGCGGGAAGCGCAGCCCTAGCAGAGCTTTCAGAAGGTGAGTGCGGTTAGAGAAGAGGGGAGGGAGGAATCTGCTGAAGTGGAGGAGCAACTGCGTGGCTGTGAAGTGCTCTCCTCCCTGCTCTTGTACAGATTCTAAATGGTGTCAGCATTGAATCTCTTGGCATAATATTTAATCTCTTGGGACTGGTGACTCTAGCTGGGCTGTCTACACCTGGCCTTTTAGAAGTGATTCTTTAAGAGCAATTGGACTTTGCTGGAGGGGCTGGGAGTAAACTCTAAATGTTTGAATGTAAAATTCTACTGCCCCTCTGCTTTACAGTAGTTTATTCAGAAAGAATACTCCCATAACCCCAAAATTATAAATAGAGGCAATGATGGAGTTTCTTTACCTTTCTTTAACCTGTGGTATGTGTTCTGTTGAATTTATCTTTAGGTGTGGGTGGCCTCTCTGACCAAAGTTCAGATGTAAAAAGAGAGATGGTCATTTTTCCGTTGCTTTATCCAGAGGTCCTATGACAGATCCAAAGTGTGGCGTCCAAGGTAACAGAGACTGTATTACCACTATCCATGCAAACTCAGCTGTTTGCAGGAGAATATTAAATTGAGGAATCAGTACATTTGCGTGCTTAGAAAACTTCTATCAGTATTGAGCTTTTATGGTAGTAATTTCTTAAGGGTGGATAAAAGCTGGAATATATGTAGAATCAAAGCATATGCAATGCCTTCTCATAGCTAAGGGCTTAGTGTCCTGTGTACTACAAGGAGACTGTACTCCGAAAGTGTCCTGGTTTAAAAAGGTGAGTTTGGCGATGTGGGGATTTTTTGAGCATTTTAGGTACACTTGATTAGTTTATGAGCACGACAGGTTTAACTGTTGGAAGTCAATTCTAATTTGCTGCTTGAAAGACCAGGTGTTTCCTTGTATGGGCACAATATCTGTAGATGTAATGATTACCTGTAGCTATTCTCTGTCAGCAAAACTCAACTCACAGTATGATGAAATATGACTTTAAGTTCTTTGCTTTCAGCAAGTTTAAAGGAATTGCAAAGAACAAAACCAAAAGCTTTGAATGATTTTTCTTCTTTATTCCTTGTAATTCTTTTCTAAACACCAGCAGGCTAGCTTTTCTTATTGATACTTAGGTATTATCTGGAGATGCAGAATACCTTTTTCTTTCCCCCAGCTTTAGACTTTCTGCTCAACTCTTGCTGACAAATTCCGGGAGAGAAAATCCAAGAACTTGCATCTTCTTAAAGAGTAACCGAAGGCTTTACTATCAAGTCTTGCCTGTCTGTCTAGAGAGACATCAGATACGTGGCTGAGGGCTGACCTGTGAATGAGCTCAATGAACTGTTAAAGACAGAAATAGAAATGGGAGGAGGCAGATGGGCCACTAGGGGGAAACAGCGGTAGTTTGGGGAGAAGCTGCAAAGTTTTAGATAGCAGGATGGCCTTAGTCATGATATTTCATGCTATCATTTGAAGGAACTGCAAGAATGGCTTCCGGTAGAGACTCCAAGATGTCAGTGTTTGAGGTAGTGCTACTAGGGCTGAAGTGCTTTGTACTCTTTGAGGAGGCCAATATTAACTCTTGTATCCTAACACCATTTTTTGTCATCGTCTTTGGAAAAATAAGGTAGAAACTTAGCACCCTGGCTGCTGGAGTATTCCATGGGAGAGCAACCTGGCTTCTGCAGTCCTGAGGAAATGGAGGACTGTTTCCAGGGACAGCACTGAGCCCTGACCTGGGGGCTTAGGCCTGAACTGCTGGAGCCTTCTGTGAGAAAAGGGAACTGCCTTGATGCCAGCAACTGTTGACATGGCTGGAAGTGCAGTGTTCAATTTAGAAGGAATTTATTAACAGTGGAACAAATTTGTAGAAATTCCAAGTTCCGCTCTTTCAAAGTATTGGACGGTAAGCACACCTAGTCAAGATTTTTGTTTCTGTATTCAGGAGGAAATCGTCAGCATGAGAGTAACCTGTTCGATGTTTTTATCGCCTTCCTTGAACGTGAACTCTCAGAAGTCTAGAAGGCGAAGGATGCATTCCTACTGAAGTCTGCTGATGGGAATTGGTGTAGTTGTCTTGCTAAAGTCCCTGAAACACAAGGTGGAATTGAGCTTCCCAATTTTTCAAGCCTTGGCCTTCATGAAGAAAGAACTGACATCTTGGTTAAGGCATTGAAATGCTAACTGGATTTCTCTTATGAACAATGTAACAACTATATTTTGCAATGGCAGACTGTCAGAAGGTAGGCTTTTGGTGAATGTACTTTGCTTGCCTTTTACATTGCACATATTACATGCACTGAACTCAGGATATAAGTAACTATCTCAAAGTCACGGGAATTCTTCTCCTAGGCAAACTTATACATCTGTCTAATAAGCCTGTGGGGAGGAGGGGGGAAGGCTGGGTCAGCGTGAATCTCTTGAGTCAGAAAACAGTTTAGACAAGTGTTTTCAGTATTGTCTTCTGCCTAAGCAAATTTTAAGAGATTCAGGCAGGGTGTCCTAGTGGTATCAGTATGCATTTGCTTGGGAAAGCACAGCATTCAGGTGCTTAAGAGATCCATAAATGAATCTGAAACTGAAAAAGGAAAACTACCAATGGAAGAGCTCCTTGGGGAGATTTGCATGACGTACATCTGATGTTGCAAGCACCAAAACTGGTGCCTATGCTGGACTGTGCTGTAAAAATGTAGTAAATGTAGCTTCCCGTGAGACTCCAAGAGCCCCCCACTCTACATGGCCATGTGGAGTATAAAAGATAGTTGGTGCTGTCCTCTGGGCTTCCTGCGTGCTGCTGAAAAGGAGGTTTGCATGAGAATATTGAGGCATGTAGAATAGGCTGCTGCGGAACTAATAACTCTCTATCTATGCAAACTAACAGGTGTAAACAGGATGTAAACTGAAAACTGTGTATCAACCATAGAGTGGGTACAGGCAAAGTGTCAGAACACGCCTACCAAGACAAAACAGTTACTTAATAACAGAGTGTAATTTCTCCTTGGATTAGATTATAGGCCTAGCTACCCAGACAGAAACAGGCCTGAACCTCTGCCTGACTTCAGAGCTACTGAGAGCTAAGGTCACTCCTAAGGAGCCTCACAGCTCGATTCGTGTGGGGCTGTGCTTGAGCAAAGCAGATGAGCCCTTCAGCAAGGTGTAGGAGCCTGGGTACGCTGCTGCACCACCGGCAGTGCCGAGTTTTCAGTTCAGAGTGGGCTTGTGTCCAAGTCAATCTGGAGCACGAGCAGTGCCTCTGCATTTACATCAGCAAATAGTTTCTGTCATCAGGCTATGCTAGGTTGTAAATTATGGGTGCTGACAGGAAGTTTGTTTTTTAAAATCACCGACCAGACACTGACTACTCTTTCTGTCTCAGCAATGGTTTTGGATCAGAAAGTAAGTGGAAATTCATATTTCTTTCTTGTTTTGTCCAGTTCAGACTCTCTAGACCTGACAGGCATGCCAGACAAGCACTGTTTCCTTCTATGGCTGTACCTAGCAAAAGAATTCCCCAATGTGGGCTTCCGCAGTTTTCTTGACCTATCTTCCTTCAGTCCTCCTCATGGAGGAAGGTCATGACTTATATTGTCATAGGACATACTGTATATATTCAAGAGAAGGCTGGGATCACAGGAAAGCACCAGAGATTACACATTCTTTTACATCTCCTGAATAAAGATTAAGCAGTGCAGTCACATAAGGTTAGTACCTCTGCAGTCATGGGACTGTTGCAGAATGCAGTACCCCTGTTTTCAAACATTACTGCTGGAATGGAACCAAATCAGATGTTTGACTTTCAACAAGAAAAAAGAATGTTAGCCTACTTTAAAGTGCCTTTTCAATATTTAATTTATTTCATTTTTTTTCCCACCCTTTTTCTCCCATTGCTTGCTAGTTTCAGTTCTTAACTCAGTGTTTTCAGTAGAAAATCTTTATTTAGTTCTGTTTTGTTGTTTTTTTTTTCCCTTGGCCAAATTCTCTCTGGGTTATATCACTGTGATTTCAGAGTAAGTCAGGAGGAATTGTTCTAGATTTACGCTAATTTAAAACTAAATATTAGCTAAAGGGAGATACTAGATTCAGACTAGTGCAATTGAATGCTTTCCTCTGCTTCAGTCAGCTGCAGTGATTATTCAGTCTTCATGTTTCACTTGTGAATATAGCAGATTTTAGATATAAATCTGACTTACACAGTAGTTGCACATCTAGGCTGGATGCAGATGACTGCACTCAGATACCATTTGTATGACAGTGATTGAGCAAATCCATCACCGTACAGGTAACCGGGGAGGACAGGTCCCTGTGGATAGTGTGAATGGAAATGCTGTTATATCTGCCCCTGGACAAAATGCCCATTCCTGTATTTGAATGTAGTTTATTCTCTGGAGCATGTATTTGAACTTTGATCTCAGGGTATTCTTAAAACTCTTTCCGCTTGAATTCTGCCCCAATGCACCTGTGCTTTTCCATTCTTTGCAGCTCTTGGGTTTTGCAACCAATTCAGCTGCTGTATGTGTTCTTGTCTTCTCAATCTACAAGAGACACTATCAACATTCTTCATCTTTTTCTGTGTTTGATTTTAGTGTTCAGACCCTCAAATACCTTTCTCCTGTGCATTTTGCATACAATAAAAACACTCCAAGATATGTCAGGCTTTCTCAGGTAAGCTGTGATAGATAGATTAGCTGCATTTAGAAGGAAAAAGAAAATATGAAATATATTCTGAAGATACAGCACAATTGTTATTTTTTCTTACAGTAGCACCCACCAACATTAACAGAGCTCTGATACACTTGCACACAGTAATTATATAGTCACAGCTAACTTCAGACATTAGCACAGTAGGGAAATTAAATAATTCATCATGGTATCTTGACACTAATCCTTGCTTCTTTGATGTATATAAATCATTGAAGGGCATGTTGTCCTGTAAATGCTCTAACCAGGCTCCAGGTTAGCCAGCCGAACACCCAATGTGCTTTGGAAGCCCGTCTTGGCACAGCGCAGAGTGTGAGATATTACCCAGGCTGTCTTGGTGAGACCCATCCAGCTTCAGCCCTCACCTTGTTAGAGTCTGGCCAGCAGGAACTGCAAGCAGACAGATCTACAGTCAAGGAGAGCTCCAAATCACTACCGCATCTGTAGTGCGTTTCTCCTCAAAAATCCTTTCAGGTTGGGAAGTGCTGTAATATCTTCTATACAGAGGAAATCAGGTTCAAGAACATCAAAGCCACATCAATATAATCTGTGAAGGCAGGTCAGAAAGCCTGTAGTTCCAGGGTCAGATGAGACAACCTCGCTTGTATCACTTGTACTCATCTAGCATCCCTAATATTTCTCTACCCATGAAATATACCATACTCAATAATACCTTCAGCTCCTGCTTTACATTTGATTTACAGCAGCTGTGCTGCCTTTTGCTGCTAACGCTGTTATTGCCAGGGATTTTGATCTTAGTGACTTTGAGTACAGAGGGTGGATTGGCAGTCACCCATGCTCCAGCGGATGAAGCAAGCCAGTCCATGGTGTAAAGGGTAGGGATGGGAGCTTTAGGCATCACCTTTATGCTAGAACTCGAGCAAGGCTGTTTTGACTAGGGCACTTCACTGACTTTCCCTTCTCCTTTCCAAGATCCGCACTGTGCTGTTTTGCAGCAGCTCAGCTGGTTTCCCCATTGCCAAGACTTCTCAGCCACCTCATCTTAGAGGTTCTCCAGCTTTTTATATATTCATGCATCAGTTTCCTGGAAAGCTGTATTTTTTTGATAGAGAGCATGCACACAGCACCACCAAACTGCTCAGCTACTGACTCGCTCTTTAGTCTTTAACTCACATTTCTTCATCTGTCTTGCCCGTGGCCCTGTGGAAATAAGCATTCCCGCAAGCGCTTGCTGACTCAGGCCTGGCTTTAATGACACACTCCTGTTTACCCAGAGGTTAAAATGGTAAAAATTAATTGATTTACATCAGAGCTGTACACATCCAAATCTAAAAGCTTGTTCACTCAAAATACAAATTTCATACAAGCGAACAAACAAAAGCCATCTAAAACTTCTCGTTCATTAAGAGTTTTTGAAAAAGTTTAGACATTTTTGTTGTTATTATTTTATCCAAAATAACCCTTCCATCCAAAGTATTAATCTCAAATGTATTTATATGGTTGTTAAAGAAGTAACTCAAACAAGAGTATTTCATTAGAAACTCTCTTTAACTACACAGAGAGGAATTCATAGTTGTGCTCTATCTTTGTGCTTAATCACCTCCTTTCAACACAGTAATTTATTAGCAAATCTCTTGAGGAGCAGTTCTCATTTGTGTTGGGAAGCAAAGTAAAGTCCTTGTACGTTCAGTGATAATGGTTTAGTTACATGCCAGATTTTGTGAAGCCCATTATCTATATTATGTGTCATTTCAAAATGACTGGAGTATTCATTTATTTTGATGGTGATAAATGAATTCTAGAAAGATCTGTGATTACTTTGTTGATCTAGCCCTATTCCAAATTCTCTGAACTAAGAAGAAAACAAAATCTGTCTAGTTCAATGAGGAAATAAAAAAATCATAGCCTAATGAATACCTAAATGAACTAAACCGAACCAAATCCAAACAGCTCAAGCTTTATGCACTTTAGTCAAGAGGGAGACAACTAAAAGGGATAATGTTTTGGTTTTACTCTTTGCTAACATATGACGTTTGGGGCTCGATGGGACAAAATGATTTCTTGTTACAAAGGTAGGATTCCTAATGGAAAAGAGAGTAACTTTTTTGGGGGGAAAATATGCACACACCACTGGGGATTGTTTGGCAGGAAGAATGAAGGCAAAAAGCTCCCATGTTGTCTCAGAATAAGGGCAATAGATTTTGTCGGACCTCCTGCACTGGTAATGCGTATTGTGCAGAACAGAAAGTATGAGATAGCATCTAATACAAACAGACTTTTATTAGTCACTGCCTAGGATATCTTCTAATACCTCATGATTTGCCTTTATTCCATGTAACTATATGGTCTGAATTGGAACATCAATATTAGGACTCTAAACCGAAGGTGGGACAGTGTGAGTGAGGAGCGTCAAGCAGAATATCTACATTTAGGAAAAGGAGAAAAAATGATGTGGTCAATGACAGGCCCACGAGACCTTAGTAGTATGTGATGCTGTACAGCAAATATTGAAGGAAAGAATAAATGAAGAGAGGGGACATAAATGGAAAAGATGGCTTTTTAAAATTAAACACAGTTTTTCTGAGACAGACTGTCTGAAAAAGAAACAGGTAGTTGTTCTGTAAGCAAAAAATGATTTTTTTTACAGAAGAGAAGAACCTTAGGTTCAGACTACGCAGAATTTATTGAAGTATTTGACACAGTGCCACATAAAGACATTTTTAGGTAAGCAGGAGAAGAAGAGAGCACTATAAGAAATGTTGTGTCTTCTTCCAATCCTCCTCCCACCCAGTGTTTAAATGGGCAGCAGCATCCATCCATGCCACAAGCCAGCCAGGCTCTGGAAGGCTGGATACAGCCTGCATGACTGCCACATAACATCTGGACAAGAACTGGCCTTCATCCAGCCAGCTGAGATGTCAGGCAGAGTGAAGCTACAGTTGTCTGTCTCCCTCTGGGTATAAGAGAGTCATCTTTGCCTCATCTCCTCCATGGTACTCCAGAGCAGAGCCGTTAGATGCTGCTGGAATTGGCTCCCTGAGTAAATGCAAGTCTCACTGCCGCAAACACGCTATAAAGCTTTGTGACAGCAACAGAAATTAGGGTTTCAAACACCAATTTTCCACACTCAGATAGCTAAATGCTCACATCACAGTTGTTGTAACCCTCACATTACCATATTCTCCTTGACATTCGTCACCATTAGTTGTTGTCCCACATCTAACATTTAGTGGTAATCTCTGAGATGAGGAATCAAAGGTGCATTTTTATTGCATTTATAGCATGCTTTTGAGTGCTATGAATAGTTTAGAAATGGAAATCCCTCTGCCATTTTTCTTCGTTCTGCCCACTCTAGCATGCCATTTTTTTGTTTATGCTAATGGAAGCAATAAGCTCTGCAGAGAAGCGCATTAGAGGAGACGCATCTAGTGCTCTTTATTCTGCCTTTTGGCAGCGAAGGGCCCCGATCCCCCTCCTGCTGCACATCAGCGGAGATGCATTACCTCCATGCGCACGATCCTCGCTCACACCAGCAGCCCGCTATTGCTGCCTCGAAACCCCAGTCCCGTTGCCCATCCGCTTACTGGAACAACTCAGCGAGGGCCACGTGGAAGTTACTTATTTGTGCCATTTAGTTTCCCCTGTACAGGCACAATGCTCGGGAACGTCTTTGCGTGCCACTTGCACGTGAAGCTGGGGATGAGGATTTGCCACGATGGACAGAAGCAAAGAATGAGCGCTTGTGTGTTCTTAGTTAATATTTTCTCCCCGGCACTCCTCTGGGCCAGTCCCAGTTGTCGAAAGCCTCTGTTTACCAGTCCGGCTTCCCTATTTCAGTACGATGCGTCCCTTCTCATCTGCTCGTGTCTTGGCTGGCGGTTTGTCATTTGATCACTTGATTATCAAGGAATAAAAGGGAAAAAGAAACAGATTGGTAAAAAAAAATTGGACTTCTTCAATAGCTGGAGATCAAAGAGTGCAAAAGCAGACACATTCTGAAACGCCCTGGCTACAGAGCACTGGCGACAGGGTTAAACGAATGCCACCAGGAAGCCGCTACTGGTTTTGTTGCTATTATTTTAATAAAAACCGACATGTTGACTTCTCTGTCTAAATGAAGTAATAACTTATACCGGTAGGCTCTACCATACCGTGTTAATTGCAGCTAACGTAGTTTAGCCAAACGGTTTAGTCTATATTTAAACCAAAGCGAAATAGTTTAGTCTGAACAACTTTGCATTTCCTCAGATGTTCATAATATTGTGCGTATTGCTTCAAAGCAAAGCAAAGCTTCACCTCAACTAGGCAAAATAATTGGCCCCCTCTTTATCTGAAGCTACAGGGTAATTGTGGATAGATGTGGCTCAGACCCATCAGCTCGTTCAGTCCTTCCCTCTGCCAAGGTAGGGTTGGCGCTTTTAGGGTATTCAGCCTCAGGTCTCCCTCCCTTATTTCAACTCATTCTTTCTGAGTTACATTCCTGCGTACGAAACAGCCCCTCTCTTCTTCCTTATTATTAATGCTCTACAGGCAGCCGGACACTATTATGCACTTTCGTAGGTGCTCAGAGGCAGTTTGTTCTTCCATTCTTACCTAATTCATCACTTTCTCTTTCAGACCTATGAAAGGTTCTTTGAGTTGTTTTCAATGTGTGTTTCTCTTAAAGATAAATGCCTATTAATAAACAGTCTAATATAATATTCAGGGTTGACATTCAGAAGTATTTAAACACTGGAGAAGAAAAATTCTTCAAGAATAAAACAATTAAAAAAACCCCACTCTCTTTATTGACAAATATATCTCCAAACTGAAAAATACAGACCAGTCGAATATACTTTCCTTCAAAAATAGAGAAGCTGCTGAATTTCATTTAAATGAGGCTTGTGTTTTTGGATAAATTCTGATTCCTTCTGATTCTTTTAAATCAGGATTAGACCACAGAAGAATACTTGATCCAAGATCGGTATCAGACAGAGGATGTGCAGAAGTGGTGGTAACGCCCTGCATTTTGGGCAATATAGCCTTCATGTTTCTTTTTTCAATAACCCAACTATGTGCTTCTAGGCCAAAGGAGAGAATCACAGTCCATGTGAAAGGGTAGAGAAATTCTGCAACATTAAAACCTGCTTCCCTGTACATGAATCCAAAAATTTCCAACATTTTAACATGCACTGTGGTTGAGTATTAAAAAAAAAAAAAAAAAAAAACTTCCTGAGCAGGTATTAGAGATCTTTCTCTCAGCAACTATTATCATGTAAAAACACATTTCGTACCATGAGATTCTTTGGTCCTCAGTCTAGTTTCATTTACATTGGTGTAAAGCAGTAGTTCAATGCTATTGAAATCAGTGAAAGAAAAAAACAGCATCAGGCCTTAGTAGTGATGCAGAAGAAAGCTAATGTATTATTTTAAGATAACTGGCAAATTCGAGGCAGAACAATAATCCTGACAGCCCTGTAAATTCTGGGTCTTGGCTTAGATTCATTATACTTTTGGCAGGATCCCTCCCTGTGTTACCTAAGATCATTATTGTCTCTGGCCAGGCAATAAAATCCTGTAATCTGACTGTAAAATGCTTTAATTTCCCATTCATTAGTTTTTCCTGAATTTTACTTTGTGTACCCTGGGAGAAAATAGCTCCCTTCCCTTTTTTTCCCCCTTTCCTCTTTTTCTTACAGGCATTCAGGCAAACACTGAACAAGATATATTTTTTATTGTCTGGTTTAATTTTATCAGATAAACAGCCCCATTCAAGTGCATAAAGGACTCCCTCACACAGATGACATTATCTCCAAATGTTGTTCAACCCAGAATTGTGAATTCAATTTGGTAGATGCAGCCTCAATTGGAGTGGAAGGGGCTCTCAAGGCCTGCAAAGTCCCTTCACAATCAGGTGGCTGGGAGCACACCTGCCTTCAGCATAAGTGCAGAAGAAGGGATAACAGACTTTCCAGACCTTCCTCATCCCCAGTAAACTAATGCTTGCAACTGCAGGTGGTTTCTTTAGGGTAGGCTGGTAGCAGGTGATGTAGATTCCTAAGTTAATTTAAAGCAAATTACTTTGGGGGTGCAGGTGCTGCAGCTGTTTACCCAGGCTGAGATGCCACCAAGGTAAGTTTCTCCTATGCCTGGACTAGCTCTGCTCTCAATCTACAGTTTGGATGTATAGTGAAATGTTACAACTCTATGGTGTGTCATGCAGTTATTTCAATAGTTCTTTTGACCTGATGGTCTATGAATCTGTGTAATCAGTGGTCCTCTTGCATTTGTCTGGCTAGTGTTGTCTTCCTTCAGATACCTGTTCTTCTAGCTATCCCAGGTGGGCAAGAGGAATTTTTTTGTTTATGAAAATCAGTGGAAAAGGGCTCTGAAATCAGTGAAAGGGCTTCTTGCAGCCTGAGGCCTGTAAGTTTGCAATCTCCTTCTGCGGGAATCACAGAGCTAGTGGTGTCCTTGGGCAGCTGCCCCTGCACAGGCTCCTTTCTTTGCAGTGACCCTGGGCATTCCCAGGAAGAGCTGGCAGCAAGCAGGAAAGATCCCATACCTGCTTTCCATCAACAGATGTCTGTGCCTTCTGTACAGACACCTGGATTTTGTCAAAATGGCATCTTTCAGCAGAGAAAGGGATCTGCCGAAAGGCTGTGGGCTTCTGGAGCAGCATGCCCCTTGTCGTGGTGACCCTCTGTGCTGCCGCAATGTGTACCGCACTGCGTGTGATGGAAGGGCCCCTCTAAAGCTCTCTAGTTTCCCTGTTTAATAATAATAAGTTGCATATCAAATTCTATTCTGTACGACATTAATGCGAGCATGAAGAAACAGCAGGGCTTACTCTTGATTTGCGCATGCTTAAATGATGGGAGTGTTTGGGGTTTTTTTTATTATTATTATTTTTCAGCCTTTTTGAAAACCTAGTTTTAAATAAAACCTATATGCCTTTTCTACAAGCTGGTGTGATCACAGAAAGTCTGTCCCAGGCTACTCTGTCTTCCACTTCTTCAAAGTGTAAGTTTTTAATAGAGATGTGTGAATAGGGTTGAGGAAGAGAGTGTCTCCTTATGCCTCATTAGCTTGCACTAAAATTTTTCTCCATCAACAGCTTTTTGACTAAGCAGTGGCTTGAATTTTAAACAGTCCAGTGACTGTGCTGTTTGCTTAGCTAAGGTGGTTTTATTAGTGCTGCAGAATAAGAGGTAGGATCTTTGCAGGAATTTTTGCCTTTGAGTATAAGTAGAGCTGGTTGAGGGAAAAGCACTTCTGAAATCCCCAGTTGCTATTCAGACTTTTAAGGTTAAGGTGCATCACACACAAGCAGCAAATACTAATTACCAAAGCTTGTAGTTTCTGTCCTCTATAAAATATAGCATCCATCAAAATGGACAATGTTTCACTATAGTGAAGTTCAGTTGCCAAAGAGTCTTGCACCTCTGTGTTCTGGCATCAGTTGTTATTTAAAAACAAACAAACAAAAAAACCACTTTGCACCAACATGGTTTTGAATTTCTTGCAACTACTGATTGGTTTGGCTACCTGTCAAAAATATTTTGCCTGCTCATTTCGTGCTGCAGTGGTTCCAAGCAGGCTTCAGCTTTCCTCCTGCAGAGCCCTTGGAAGAAGAATGCCATCAGGCAGCCTCCGCAGGCTCGCTTGGGGTCTCTCCTGGACCACCACTTCAGTCTGGAAATCAGTCCCTGATGTTCTTCTCTCCTCCTCTCATCAGTGTGATAAGATGACTGGTAGTGCTGGAAAGAAAGCTAGCACGGAAAGAAAGTAGCATGACATAGATCACATTTTTCTTGGGGAAAGGTTTGATCGGTCTGCCTGGTTCCTACAAAACCTTCCTTTTCCTGTTATAGCAGCAGTGCGGGCAGATGTGAAGTTCCTTTTCTGTGTAATCCTTCCAGTACAAGGCATTTTATGATAGTGATAAAAACTTGATTCAAACATTTTCACTTTTTCTATAGTTATGCTTGAAATCTTTGCGTATGAAAGATGGTAATTTCCTTTTCTGGAACACAGTTTTGGATTGGAGAGGGAAGCAAGGGAAGTGGTTCATACTCTAACCTAGGAGATGAAGGCTTTGCACCAGGGGTCAGAGGACAGAGTGATGTTCCCACTTGTGCCACCACCCTCCTGTCTGAGCTCAGACCAGGGGTGTGACTCCTCACTACCACGGTTTCTTCTCGTGCAAAGTGGCGCTGATGACGATTCCTGACTTGATGAGCTATTTACTTGAATGCAAACTAGATGTGTAAACTGTGTAAATGTGTAAGTTAACATTCTAGTTCCCCACTATGCGCTAGGGTGCTATATCATAGGCTAAAATACCCAAAATATTAGAAAATGATTGTATATACCCCATGCATCTAATTCTAGCAATTCCTATTCCATGGTAGCAAGAGAGAGGAGCTCTGTGGAGAAAGCTTGCCATGTGGATATGGGATTACTATATTAACTTATTTTAACTGAGCACAAACACATTTCTTTCCCTGCTTTTTCAAAGCAAAAGAGATTTTATGTGTCTGTTTTCCCAGTATCTCCTACAGAAAAATCAATGAAAATATTCCTTCGTATGTGGAGGCTTTTTCTTCACAGAGTTTATGAAAGGAAGAAAGTTCTTCAAATTGTCACACAAAGGAAGCGTCTCCTGTTATGATTCAGTCTTTCCTAGGCACAGTCCTGTTCTCCTGGGAACTGCATAAATCCAACACTAAAGCGGCAGGGAGGAAAAGACAAGTCGTTTCAGAAATATGAGCTGCCGAATTAGCATTTTCTCCCATTACTGCAGGCCTCACGAAGAATGCTTATAATAGGTCTTCTGGTTTTGCTCACCCAAAAGGAATATACTCAGAGTTGCAGAACATCTGGTGCTTGATGATTTTTCATGTGTTCTGGAAACGTGGCTGTCATACATGCATCCTCACCGGTATTTTTGAAGAATGCATTTCCACAACACATTTTGTCGAACTTGGACTGGATGCTTTATCATGGGGGCAAAGAGCATACATATTTTTCCCGTCTGGCTGAAGTCATTCGCACCTGGCTGGGTGTTTACCACACCGGTGCCCAATGCAGTCACACAGGTAGCGGCCCAAACTTTTTCGGCTTTGCATAAAGTAATCAACTGGGTGAAATTTGGAGCCTATTGAAATCAGTGGGATTATTGCCATTGAGTTCTTAATGGGACCACAATACACTAAACTCCAGCTTAACCTTTCCAGAAATTTCCCTTGCTACTTTTGGCTTGAATTATAAAAACGGACAGATGCTGGAGAACCAAAGGAAGAAAATATGACCCTTTCCCTTTTAAATGTGACCTCGTGCAAAGCGCTGTGTTGTTGAGGAGTGACAAAGCAAATCCCATCTCAATACCTTGTGGATCTGTTTTTATCTTTCTATGCTTAGGTCAGTGTTCTGTAACTCTCATTTGCCAATTAAGCTACATAAGAGGCTACAGGATGTAGTTTTGCAGACGCTTCTTCAGGCAACAAAACTGATTTGAGGAGACGAAGACCTTCTCCCCTCCCTGTTGTTCCCTCTCTTGCAGTACCCGGTAGTAGCAGTAGTATCAGCAGATAAACAAGACTGGGGAACTACCAACCTGAGATCAGCTTTAACCCAAGAAAAGTGATTGGTATAATCCAGATCTGTCTTGCAGTCCAGTTCATCCTGCGACTGCACAAATAGTTGAGCGTACAGAGGTAAAAGCTGTGCTACCAGCAGAAATGCTCTGGAAACCAAAACCGAAGGCAACCTGCCGGGTTCTTCTCTTCCCTCCCCTCTTCCAGGGCCAGGATGGCGGTGGGAAGGCTGAATCCTTCCTCTCAGGGGCAGGGAGCTGGACGTCAGCAAGTAAAAAAGATATTTCTGAGGAATATGCTCCACCACCTGTCTTCACAGGAAGTTTTGTTCATAATCAAATGGTTGACCCTCACTTGGGCGCATCCCTTGCCTCATGGCTAGGTTTGGGGAGGATGCCTCATGGCAGGATGGGAGAGTAATGATTTCCCTGCAGAGCTGGGCTGGAAAATGCCACTAGTTGTTAAAGTAATTTCAATGGTGCTGTTCAGTGAAGAGAAACATTAAAACCTGAAACTGTTGCCAAGATTTGGGTTAGCAAATGTGCATCTCTGCTTATGAGGAAGAATATGCAGAAACAAGTGCTTTATCTCCTGTATTTAAGGATGCAAGTAACCCGGTTCACTGAGATCCTTATTGCAGTCTGGGACTGCTACATGCCACTGTAATCAAAGTAATAATCACCAGCAGTAAAGGCCCAGATAGTCAGTCCGCTCATAGAAAAGGAGGCTCTTTTGAGATTCAAGCTGGAGAAAAAGCAATGCACCATTTAGCTGGAGAAAAAAAGATGTGCAGTTTTGGGGAAAAATATAAAACAAAGATATATTCCATCTAGGACAGAAGCAATAAGCTAACTGTAGGAAAGAGAGCTCTGGATGTTGGGAGTCCAGGCCAGCTAGGATCTGGAGCTTCGTCCAAGTCCCCACACAGGCTCTGCACAGACTGAAATCCATCTCTCATGCCTCAGCGCCTCTCGCCCTTGGCATGATCCCGGCCTCCCCGAACCCAGCAGGAGTTCTGTCAATGGCGTCAACAGAGGCAGGAATTCACCTCAAATAGACCATGGTTTTCTGGAAGGTCTGATGCAGTTCAGCAAAGATTTGGGACATGCAATGCCACGGAGTCTGTCTTGTTCTTGCTTGATGCCAGGAATGCCAGGCTGCGTGCTCCGCGGGTGCAGGCTATCAGCTGTGTCTTTGATCTGTTGTTATGTTTGTGTATGATACATGAAGAAAAGGGGTGAAAAAGTGATTTGATATGCATGCCCTGGCTTTGGAAAAAAAAATGCATTTTGGATTTTTAAGTAAACCAAAACATCTGAAATAAATGTAAGGTTCCAAAATTCACTTTGCATGATTAATGCTTTTGAATAATTTACGGTTAACTTTCCAATAAATGAGAATCTTTAGTTTCCTGTTAGATAGCTGCTGCTCAATAAAAGATTTTGAAATTGGATGTTACAGGTCATGGAATTGTATTTATATACCCATTTCATGCTTCAGAAAATCAGCTTCTTAAAATGTAATACTTGATTACAGAAAAATGCTGCCTCTCAAAATAAATAAATAAAATGGCTGCTGTTCCTTTTCCTATCAGAGGGAGGATGTGACAGTCTAGGTGAGCTATGAGAAGTAGCATCAAAATGCCAGATGCTCTAATGAAGCTGTTGCGCTTACCTTTTTTAAAAACAACTGGCAAGTTCTGTTTTATCAGAAAATGAGTTCCCTGTCATCTAATAAAGCAGATACCCAGGACTGGCTGTGAACCAACTAGGGGATTTGGAAGTGTGTGTTTGCTGGAGAGGGTAATGTTAATGGGTGCTTTGAATCTGCTCTCGCTTCCACTCGTGCAATAAAGTTTTACGGTGGCTTCCTGAGCTGAGCCGCCCTGGATGTCATTAGGGATACGTGGGCATGCAGTGCTGGTGAAACGGCTGCACGGGATGATGAGAAACTCTGGCTGAAGAAAATGGCATGGGCTTGTACCTTTGTTCAGTGGGTGCTGGGGCAACCTGCTTTGCTGGATGCTCCTGGAAAATTCCCCGAGGAGCCTCTGGCAGCAAGCCTGGAGCAGAGGGATGTCTGGAGGAGCAAGCTCCTCGCCCAGCAAGCATTGCCTGATCGTGATGTTATTGCTCTGAAGGAAATGTTGATGTGCACATACAGATATTTCATGCTACAGGAGCTGCAGCTGGTTGGTTTGTCGGGACCATACGTGTTCCTGCCGTGATCCTTACCTTCTCTGTATGGTTTGTGGGACGAGCTCTGCCACTCTCCACAAAGAGGATTTGAGGTCCTTCAGAGGGACTAGCCAAAGCAACAAGAACATTCTCCTGAGATTTTTTTCTTTTTTTTTTAAATGTATTCTTTCTTGCACATGAAGGAATTACAGCCTAGAAAATACTGTTCAATATTATGTTTTGCTAATTCAGCTGTGATTGTGATCCTCAGCTAGCGAAAAAGGTTTCTAAGGGTTTGTTTCTTGTTTGTTTTAACCAAAACTCTCTGAACAACAGTGATCTTCTAGTATGGTAGTCACCTTTTTCTAGGGCCAGAGGTACATAGCTTATTGTAGATCAGTGTGGTATGTGCCACTCTTCCATTTTCTCAGACTCTAAATGTCCATTTTCCCAATTTTGTACGACTTCCTGCTGCTGAAATTGCCTTTTAAGCAAAAATGTCACTCTAAATGGCTATTTCCACATCAAAAGATATTTGCGTAAAAGTATGCCTCTCTTCAAAAATGGTGGTCTTTCCCTTAGAAATTATGTGTACCTTGGTAAAGATGTTTATGGAAATGTTCACATTTAGAGGTTGTAAAGGGAGACAAAAATGAAATACAAAATCCACCTAAAATTTATCAGCACAAATATTTCACAGCGTTCTTGTCAGCATGGGGGTAAGGAGCAACAACGTGTGAAGAATGGCTCATTTGCTTTTAAGGAGAGGCTGGACCTGGAAAGACTCTGCTGCCATCACACAGAATTGCTAATGCAATCAGTGCCTGTCTCGCCTTTCAGCCCGATTCTGGAAATGTAATATATTCTAAAAGTAAGATTTCATCTCTTTTTCTCTGACAGCAGTTTGAAAGACACCTTCAAAGGAATCCCAGCACCATTTAGCATTTGGAAACCAAGTTTTCCTGGATTGCATGTTCCAGCATTCTGCTACGCTCAAGGTTTTGGTTTGCAGGAAGGTACCAATGTTGCTATCAATTCAACTTTTTATGCAAAGACAATCCCATACCTTGTAAGGTTTCTGCATTATTAGTATACTTCTGAAGTTGGCAAGAAATCATGAAGGTGGCTTTTGTAGCAAAGTAGCTAGAAATAATGGAGCTTACCACCCAAAGCACTTGTGAGGTCTTGCATAGAGGTAAAATGCCTTAATTTACAGGTATTTCATTCACAATATCCAGAAGTCTGAGCTTACGGTGTGTTGGTTCTAAAAGTACAACATATGCAGAGTGATGGCAGGCAAAAATGACCGATGTGTACAAGTAGGCAATTATTATATGTAAAGTTCAAATAGCAATGTGAGAACTCAGTGTTAGAATTGAAAGGGGTGTGTGACTTCAGACTGCACATGCTACCAGCTCAGCTTTTGATTTGCAGAATTTGCATGATGGTTGGATTTCAATGCTGGAAGTTTATTTCTGAATGTTCATTTCTCTTCTGAAAATATTAAAGGCTCCAAAGAAAAATGATGCCCCACAGTGTCAGAGCAGGAAAAAGAGTTCTGTTCCTAAACTGGATTATACCTATAATCATATTACTCAATCTCTATCTCATTATGCAACTCCATCACCATCTCATCTTTCCTGCAAAAGATGATCGACCACCCTCTTTTAATTTATTCCCATCTCTTATACTGCTGAATCAGAAATCAGTTTCATATTCTAAATGTCCTCAGTATATCACTTCATGATTTTTTTTTGTTTTGTTTGTTTGTTTTTTTTAATAAGTGCTATAATATCTGATGCTTTGCAAGACTCTCTCCTGTAATTTCAGGATCTTGTGAACTTTTGAGAATTCCTCTCTGTTTACATGGCAGGAATGGTCTGGCTCATTTTTCTCCCTGAACCTTTTTCCCAGTGTCTACTTGTATATTATAGTTTTAATCTAAACTTGACTAGGTGAGCAATTTAAATGATGTTAGGAAAACCACAGAATCACAGAATCACAGAATCACTGAGGTTGGAAGGGACCTCTGGAGATCATCTAGTCCAACCCCCCTGCTCAAGCAGGGTCACCTAGAGCACATTGCACAGGATTGCATCCAGGCGCATTTTGAATATCTCCAGAGAAGGAGACTCCACCACCTCTCGGGGCAACCTGTTCCAGTGCTCTGTCACCCTCACAGTGAAAAAGTTTTTCCTCATGTTCAGATGGAAAAAACCCTTCCAAATCATAATGGATGTTTCTATGCATAAGGCTGAAGATCTCATGTGCTGTGCAAATTCTTTCAGTGAGAGAAAGCAGCTAGAAAATGGAAGGAGGTTAGGGATTAAACATATCTTTTCAACTTTAAAGTCAAGGCTTGGAAGGCGAAGACAGTTGCTGTAGGCATTATTTACAGACACCGTGTACAGTGCCAGCTATACTGAGAAGAGACCAAAACCCCACGTCTGTTTTGCAGTGTTTATGATCAGTGTAATTATATGCTAAAATAACACAGGCGGCAAGTAGCATTAGAAACTGTATACTGTTTTGCAAAATAGGATAAACAGCTGAAATGATCATCTGAAAATAGACATAATGTAATTACAGACCTTAGCACGTGTGTCCAATAACAAACATTAGTCTTAGTTTTAAATTACAGATCAATATTTTGCAGCTCCTAATGTATCCTGCAAGGAGATTACCTTGTCAGCCAGGAGCTGCAGCAATGCCACGCTGCTGCTGCAAGACCCTGCACTTCCCTTCTTTGAACTTCTGAGGTTCCTCTCCGCCCACCTCTCCGACCTGTCCAGGTCCTTCTGAATGGCAGCACAGCCTTCTGGTTTATCGGCCACTCCTCCCAGTTTTGGATCGTCAGCAAACTTGCTGAGGGTGCACTCTGTCCCTTCATCCAGGTCATTGATGAAGAAGTTGAACAAGACTGGACCCACTACTGACCCCTGGGGGACACCGCTAGCTACAGGCCTCCGACTAGGCTCTGTGCCACTGATCACAACCCTCTGAGCTCTGCCATTCAGCCACTTCTCAATCCACCTCACTGTCTGTTCGTCTAACCCACACTTCCTGAGCTTGCCTATGAGGATGTTATGGGAGACAGTGTCAAAAGTCTTGCTGAAGTCAAGGGAGACAGCATCCACTGCTCTCCCCTCATCTACCCAGCCAGTCATTCCACCAGAGAAGGCTATCAGATTGGTTAGGCATGATTTCCCCTTGGTGAAGCCATGCTGACTACTCCTGATCACCTTCTTGTCCTTCATATACTTGGAAAGGGATGCTGAAATCTGTTCCAGGGTATGACATCTGCAACATCTCTGCACTGTAATGGTAGCTCTGTTTCTCACAAAATATGGGGGTAAACATAATACAGTAGCCTTTAGCAGTATGGGGGCAGATGGGACTAGAGTCCTTTTACATCTAACTATTTACATCTCGTTTAGGTTTTCAAAGATAGTCTGTTCTGCAAAAAGTGCAGACATCAGGGTTGTGGGTGGGTTTTGAGGAAAAAGCAGGCGGTACTTCCACTTTAAAAAATAGGGGGAAAAGAAAAATAAGACTGCCAGTTAGAGAAGCAGAGGAGTTAATTTTCTAACACAGATGTGAGCTGAGGTGAAGTTGTTCAAAGCCTTGAAATCGAAGCTATTTAATTTAGAGATGACAATAGGAGAGCTTAGAGGGTTGAAATATAGAAAGATAATGGACAACACAAAACACACTGGCTCTGTTCTGCCTTCTGGCCTCACACATCTGAGGGTTATTGGGTGTTACAGTGCAGAGATTTGAAACTACTCAACCCTTTTATTCCAGCAACTGAACATTGCCTTTAATACCCGTTTCTGTATAATGGAGGCATGATGATCCTTTTCCCCTTTTTTTTTTTAATTTTTTCTGTTGCAATATCATTGTACATGAGATCATAAATCCTTCTGGTCACTCTGTTTGAATTGTTAACGTCTGCACATTTGTTCTGGTAAGTGTAATAAATATCTTGAACAAAAGGTAACAGTGAAAGTTAGCAAAAAAACATGTAGATGAAATTCCTGTCCACACAGACAACAATAAAATGTCTTACACAGGCACCACTGAAATCCTTTGCCTATTGCACTGGAAGCCTGTTGCATCGGAAGACAAGGGCATTGTACAGAGTTAGGTATAATGGGGCCCTGAGCTGCTACTGTAAAACAAACCCATAATAACCATGTTTAAGTTCTGTGCAAGTCCTCTCCTCCGGAATGATTTTCCCCTTAGATGCGTTTGCAGAAGCAGCACAAACAAGAGCTATATTGATCAAGAGGTTTTTAAAAAAAAGAAAAACCCAAAGCTGCAGTGCTAAAATTGTTTCTCCTAGCTTGAGACTCTGAGAAGAATTCAATATGCTATGTTTCAATATGCTATATTCAATATAATTCAATATGCTGTATTCAATCCTGCCTTCCCTCCTCAACATTTTAAATAACGCAGTCAGCAGCAGCACTTCGGAGGCAATGGGCAGCGGCAGGTGTAGCTTGGCTGAAGACAGCCATAGTGTAGCTATTGGTAGTTTAAACCAATGGTTCCCATTAACTCTTCACTAAGTGCGTACCATTGCTTCCTCTCCTGTCAGGGACATTTCTGCAGTGAAAGCCCAGTCGTTATATGACCAGAGCTTTTATGTGTACCTGACAGTTCAGCGCTTCACCAGAGCGTCAGGTTCACTTTATGAGCAGTAATTTCTTGCCTAGTTCCCTGCTCACTTAGATTTGAGGAATGTGCAAGAACAAGTGGTCTGGAGCATGCTGCTGCTGCCTCTTCTGGGCTGTCTTCTTCCCTCCAGGCTCTTCAGGCCAGGTAGGGAACAGCCCACGGACTGGATGAACAGTTGCCACCTGCTCCGACTGGCCAGCTTTCCTCCATACACACATCTCTGTGCGGCTGTTTAAATACACATGAACAGAATAAAAATGCTGTAGAACCACAATTCATCCCCAAAAGTTTTTTGTGTTGGCAGAAGCATATGTTCAATACTACAAGTGTGGGTGATTAATCCTGAGATGCCTGTTCTTGTAGTAATACAGACATGAGCTTTTTATGGCAGTATTGCCTGACCTTTGCTCAGATCTCTATAGCCACCGAACATAAGTACTAAATATTCTCTTAAACGCCACACTGAAATGAGTATGTGACAGAAGCTGAGAGTTGATTTTGTTCAGTAACAGTAAAAAAAAAAAAAAAGCAATACTGCACACTTGTCCTCACTGATGTGCCCGTTCTATGACAGGAGAGAGTATCTCTGCCTTCATTCTCTGTCACTGTTTCCCACTTAGAAATGCACAGCTGCAACCAGTATCTTTTTGTATTTTTGTTACAGCAGCAGTGTAGATAAACACACAGTTGGTATTGTTAACCAAAATCAAATTAATAATTAAAAGAAAAAGTAGTTTTACATAATCAGAATTTTACATAAGTATTTTATGAGTCTAGAGATAAAGCTAAGAAATTTATCCTACTTGTTATGATGCCAACTTTAATGTTAATTAACAAAATCAGACAGCAATTAAACCGTGATCAAATTAGTCTTCATTCATTCATTATATATAACTTCTGTATGGAGAAACTACCTGGAAATGTAAAAGTTGGGTCTTGTCTCCTGCAATGCCACGAAACAGAACTAACAGCAAAAAGTGACAGACTTAGCACAGGAATATTGATGCACACAGCAGAGGGAAATTACATTCTAGCACAAGCCCTTAAAAAGGGTACTGTAATTCTGTTTAACCAAAATTCATATTTAACAACAAATGATATGGTTTTCTACAAAACATCTCATGCTGCCACATGCAAACTCCTGTTACTTAAGTACATCCTGTTTGGGCGCTTTTAAGTTTTTCCAATGCCTCAAAATTACTTGGTATTTTTCACTTTCAGTCTTGTTAGATATATATTTTTAAGACAACACGCATAACTGCAGCAGTTCCTGTTTCTTCGTCTTCACCTGCTATAAGATCCAGCATATCACCAATTTTCACCTGGAAACAGAGAGAGAAGATGAACGATCATAAATATTTTCTGGGGAAAGCAAATTCCCACAGTGTTCGTGCAATTTTAATTTTGTTCCTTTCTTTCCATTTATTATTCTTATCTCACAGGAGAGGAGGAAGGAAGGCTCTACTAGCCCTGTTATGGATCCTCCAGCTATGATTTTCTAAGAAAGCCCAGGCACTAAGCAATAAAATGTCTCGTCATGACCCTCCCTGCCAAGGTCTTTACCCTTCCTCTCTAAGAACCAAATCCTAACTCTGTGAAAAAGGTGTAATGTAGTAATTTTTAGTCATGATAGATAGTACTGACTGACGTTTCCTACCAACCTCTTTTGTATCAGCACAGACATAAAACAGCAAAATTCAAAATTCTCCCTCCTTGCTTAAAAACAGTTTAAAGTATTTTAAAGAACAGAGTACCGGTCAACTATTTATGCTCCTTTCAAAGTTCACAAAAGACAGCACTGTACCTCTCAAAAACTAGCCCCAGCTTGAAGTGATCAGGAATTAAAGCTCCTCTTCCTGCTGCCCTCTGACCACAGGAACTGGATCACCCTTGCACGGAGGGTGTGTAGGACTGCGTTTGTCGCCCTTCTGGGAAGTTCTGCTGAGAAGCAGCATGAGCAGCTGGGTCTCCTACCCTCTGACTCGTCTTCCAAATGCTTCCTTTCCTGCTCTATTACAGATCCAATAACCTTTCCTGAGCAAGCCCAGTTTCCCTTTCTATCACGAAACATTCTTTTTCTTTAATCGTGTGCCTGCTCCACCAGTATCTTTCGTAGATTTAACGATTTCTGCTCCGTCAACCGCAACTATAATTTCCTTCAGCAACTAATAAAGTTGTGTCCTTGCTGCCATCTGCCTTCTCTCCACTTTCACCCTTAGTTTTTACTCTCTAATACCGCATGTCTCCTCTCTTAGGAATAGTGTCTTACCTGGGGAACTACTGTCACTCACACACAGAGCTGGATGTGGTCTTAGCAATGCTAGTCACCTTTGAAGAGCGATTTAGTGGCTAGCTCTTCTGACCCAAGTAAAAGGAGTGAGAAGAGGTCACGCCTTGGCTATTTTCTTGCACTGTATTAGAAGTATTAAAATTTCAAAAAGTCTTACAGTTCTACTTTTCTTCCATAGTTTTTCTCCATTCAGCCGGAGTTCATTATTGTAGAATGCATCTTCTACTTTACTGAAGGAAAACAAGGTTTTATTGCAGCAAAGGAGGTTTTCGAACTATGTTAAGTATAGGGATTTTTCTGTCCATAGGGGTAATGCTTCCAACAACATCTACTGGTTCTTTTAAAAATATTTTTTTCATAGTTTAAAAACTTGTGTTATACATGTGTTTATAGTTGTTACTTGGTTGTAATGTTTTCTAAGTTATTTAGTATTTTGAATATCAATACCGAATATCAAGAATAAATTTTATTCAAAAACTCCATTGCTGGGTCGCTAGCAGCACCCTGCTGTATTAAAATTGATTGATAGAATAGAAAACATGCTTTTTGTGCTATTCTTCGTGCTGTCTTCTTGCATTTTGCTCTTTGTTCAGACAACTGAAGCAACATTCTTATTTCAGAGTTTCTTAAGATGCACAGTCGATTGGAAATCAAATATTATTTTCTCTTCTTTTTTAATTAAGGTGGTTTCAGGTACCAGACTTAACTTCCTTAACCTGCTACCTCAACCTCTCAAGTTCAAGTAACTTCACAACCCTTTTAAAAAATGTTTCTCTAGGGGAAAAAAAAAATCACAATTTGTAAGGATATCTGACTGAATATATACAAAGCGGTGAGGTGTACAAAACAAATAATACAGATTTTTTTATTATTATTATTTCTGTGTGTTATAATAGGTTTAGGTGTTACTTTGTAGCATTAGTCGGTGAAGATGTTTCAGGCAGAAGTGCAGTACACTGACAGTGACCCTTTCTAGTTATTTGCTTATTCTAAAGATTGTGAGTATGATCGTAATGAGTATGGTGATGAGGTTTTCAACAATAAAAGGATACTTAAATAGAAAATAAGGATGTTAATAACAATACCAGGAAGTCCGGAAAAATTATTTGCATTGTTTTGGGTTTTATTTGAGGAGATCTTCTACAATAATTAAAGTCAAGTCACTATCCCATTGAACTGAGCAGAAAGCAAACATTGGCTCTAATAAATGCATTTTAAGGCTCCGTTTTGGAGTAGTATATATGTGGTAGTTCTGTTGAATTGAATTTGAGTTGCAGTGTTTTTTTACAAATGGGGGGAATGTCATATATCGTAATGATAAGTGTAATTCTGAAGTTGCCGAATCCGGCACTGAAGCTAGGAAGGAAAAGATCTAAGTTAGTTGGCTCCCAACGGACAACCCAGACTTCTTGGTTCTCTAGGTTCCCTTCTGCCGTCCAGCAGCAGAGCCAGACACCCTGGAAAGCATCGTGTTCCCCGAGCAACGGGCAGCTGCTGGACAGGCTGAAAACAGGGGTGTGCCTATGGTCCGCTCTCCTTCCGGGCCTGAAAGGGCTGGTGGGATCCTCTTGAGAACGGGAGTTTGCGCTCATTATTTCAATGCCTTTATGTATGTGGGGGGGTCCTTCTTCTAAAACATCGTGCAGGACAAAGTTTCCCGGCTAGAGGTGCCCCCACCTGCCGTCACTGCTCCCACCTGCCCACGGCTGCCCTTGGGCTCCCCCTCGGAACCTGGCTGCTGTGATGCAAAGACGTGGGAATTCAGAAGGCTGGAGGGAGTCAGTTACGGCTGGGGAGGCGGAAGGATCGGGCACTTGGTGCTTGGCCCGGTACATTTCACGTGACGTACGGCGGAGACCTGTAGGTGAGGAGCAGAACCGCGGACACTCTACTGTCCGGTGAGTGTCCTATCTGCTAGATTAATTAGTCGTCATCCTCTGCTAAAGATTAATAAACAGACAATAATTACGGTTGACTGAGGGCGGACTATGCTTTAATTATCTAGTGTAATAATATTGTCATTTTGTTCTGCTAACATTGTGTTACGGGAGGGCATGTGTAAGAGAAGGAGCGACTTTTTCATGTTATTCTTAAGTATGAAGTAAAATAACAGCAGTTCGATACACAGAGCTTGTGAAATTTAGCCAATATTATCTCCTTAGAACAGCAGCTTTTTTGGTGTTCTCATCATTTACTTAGCTTTACTAGGTTACCTTTACTTCAAAGAAATTGCTGTGTGTCTTTCACTGCGTGCTGAAAGTGAGGAGATTGAACTTTTTTTCCCTGTACTCTACGGAATATTTAATGTTACTAGCAAACACACGTATCTTATCTTTTGGCCAAAATGTAGGGAACAGTTCACCTCATCAGACACACAAAAAAATCAAGTAGAATACTTTTCACTGAGGCCTGTGAGTTTTATATAGGAAGCAATGTACCACCATGAAGGTATAAAAGGAATAAACATCTCATAATGCGTAATGTCTAAAAGCATGTATTTTTAATAGCAGGTTCTTACAGTTGATAATGAAGAATTAGAGACATTTCTTCCAGCCTTCATGAACATATTAATATTAAAGTTTTTCGTAGATAATCTGCATTCAAGAAACAGCAGCTACACACTTATCCATGCGTTAACGAACTGAACAATACCATCTTGTGCAAGCGTTTAAATTACTGAATAACAAATCCTTCTATAAAACTGGTAACAGTATTTTTTATTATATTACAGTATATTAGTTAAGATAATGATTCATTTTAATTTGTAATTATAATACGCTTCTGTTGTGAAAATGGAATTGTATTCTGTATGTGGTATGTATGCACTTTTGTACTTTTACAAGTATATAAATATATGTATACTTATATATAATAGTCATATATAAGTAGGTATATATGTATATAAATAGTTGTAACTTGAAAATGATCAGTCAGACTTTCTTAAAGAATGATTGCAGGGGCAGAGAATTGCCTTGATCACAAGATTCTTTTTATTATGTATCATCAGCAAGACCTCTCGTCTTTGTATTGTGTTTTTATTTGGCACCAAATATAAAATCCGGTATTTCGAAGCTTCATTAGTTCTGATGCTCATTGGACCATTTGCTTTTAATTGCATGCTGGCAGTTTTCAAATCAAAAACATAATTCCAAAATAATAACTCTTTGTTTCAAAGGTGTGAAACAAAATGTTTTAATTTCATCTTATTTGACCTGAGTCTGGGATAGCTTTGGTTTTCCTGATGTTGCATCTTTTAGAAAGTTAGCTGTTAACCAAGATATGTTCTGAGCTTCAGTTTTCACTTTTCTCCAGTTTTTATTAAGGAATGATTATTCAGATCTTCCTTTATCTTTTCCTTCCAGCTTGCTTGTCTTACCTTAGAGGAATTCTCCTAAAGCATTCTTCCAATCTGAGTAGCAGTAGTAGCGCTGAGTAGTGAAAAGGAGGGAAAAAAAAAAAAATTCTGCTGTATATCCCCACTTAGATATTTTGTGTTGTCCCCTGCTCCCCCTTATTTTCTTCCCTTCTGGCTCTGTAATTACTAGTTTACCAGCTTCTAGTGGTTTGCTCCAATTCTGCAGTATAGGAATTGGCTTGAAAACCTAAACATTTTGATTTCCATTTGAAAATATTCTGTAGTAGGATCAGCTGATTTGCTTACTTGCACCTCAGGCACAAAAGGATTGTGTGTCTTGTGCATGTCCGCATTTTGTGCCACACCCCTTAGAGCTAAGCCTGATACGGTGTAGTAAAGTCTAAGATCCAAAAATTGACTATCAGTGTATATGGGATATCAGGGCAAAATATGACATTTAGTGTTACATACTTTTCTTAAAGTATAACATAGCTTTCTGATGACGCAGTAGGAAATACACTATCTTCTTGGGATTTTTCGTAAAGAACTGTAATGGCTTAACCTAAGTTCATAAGTAGTATTGAGTTAGTAACACTGGGTATTGACCTTCGCCAGTACTTATCGGGTGGTTTACAGGTTGGTGTGGGCCAGTTAGGTTTCACATTGGTATGTCTTTACAGAGTTTGCACAAGTTTAAGCGAAGTGATTTTTAGAACTGTTAAGCTGCCATAATTTATATGTAGATCAATTCATAAATGCAAATCCTGAAGGAAGGAATTATGTGGGATAAAAGGAGTAGATATCTAAGGCGTTTATAGTGGCTCTACGTCCACCTGAAGGAGATTTTCCGGTGGCAAAATGGTGAAGGCAGTTCTCTTAAGGATGCTGTTTGCAAGGCTATGTATTGGGGCTATACTGAAGATGAACGTGTCAGAGGCTATTTTGGCTCCTCAAATGGTCCAGTATGAGCAGCTTTTATAACTCCATCCATGTTTTGCTTTGTCTGGATGTATGTGCTACCTGTCGTGGTGCTGTAGTACAAAATCTTACCCTGAATGTGAAAGAAGTCACAGCTACTCAGTATTCAAGTGTTTGCAGGGTTTTTTAACAATATTTTGAGATTATTTTAAATAAATTTCTATACAACAGTATTAGAAAGGAAGACTAAGACTAAATTTTTTATTTTTTCCAGTACAGATTCTCTCTCTCTTTTATTTCATCACAATTCCCACACGGACGCTGTAAGTACAGTTTTGATAGATTAGTTGCCTTATTCTCTAGCTCCGGACAGAACCAGGCCCGTCTTTTTTAGTAACATTGACAAATTTCAGACCTTGGCTAAAGGATAGGCACGAAGAGTTGAACGAAAGCTATTTGAAAAAGGAATGTAACTGTGGAAAATGTAAAATATTCTGGGGCCAAGTAAACATAATGCTGGGTGTAGATGAACATAATCAGCATGTGACAGTTTATCAATTGTAAGCGTCAGTTTGCAGCTGTGTACTCATGATGGCCAGTGAGATCTGATCGGGGTGTTTGCTTTGTAGATCCCCAACAGATTTAAAATATCTTTTTATGGACATGTCCACAGATGTTTATCTCAAGTAATTTGCAAAATCAGTTTTCAGGGAAACAGAAATACAACTCGGTCTTTTATAGGAGAGGTAAGGCTAAAATCATGCTATAATAAAACAAATATTTGTTTTTTTCCTTACAAAAAGCATGTTTGTGTTGTTTAGAGGCTGTTGGCTGCCAGTAAGAAAAAAATGAGTGTTAATGCAAATCTACGGATTCCTCTGTTTTGAATTAATGCAATCCATATCAAAAGACAGGGTTTTTAACTGAAAATTTATTCCAGCACGTATATTGCACTTTACAGTGAGTTCTGCTTCTGTGATGACTTTAGATTATGACCCACAATGATAATATAAAAGCGTTTGACTGTAATAAGAAGTAGGCACTTAGTACAGGGTGGAGAATTTAATGCAGACAACTTCCATCTATATCTTGCCAAGGTAGTTTATTATTCTGGAGAAGGTTAAATGACTTTTATTTTTTCTCCTTATCAGAAAAAGATGTACAGTTTTAAACAAGTTCCTGGCTATCTTACATTGTTCGCAGTATAGTTTACATGCTTGATAGGACTATAGATGGCTGAGAAAGTCATTAAAATAGCTGGCTAGTGCAAAAGTTCAGACTGGAAATCACCGATGGGCTGTTAATGACCAGTGGCTGTAGATTAAAAATAGTTATAAAAATATACGTCCTGATTCCAGAAGGTGCTGATACCACTTTGTTTTTGTTTTGTTCTTTAGTGAGATGGAAGATGAACTCAGCTGAAATCACTGATGATGATGAAGGTAAAATGTTACACTTTGTGTAATTTATAATCAGGCAAAAATATCTATTGAATGAAAACTTTCATAACCTGATGAAGAATGCAGCTGCATCAAGGAAAATTGTATTAATGATTTTTGAAAAGCTATCTAAAACATCCTACTATTTTTTTTTTGTTCATGGTATTTTCTCCTCTATTTCCTTCCTCCCACTCCAAAAAACCCTTCTTCCTACCGTAACTTTATTTATTTATACTTTCAGCTCTTCTTCGGGGAAGAAAATGGCATTTACTAGATGTTTTTATGGTTCCTTGCATAATAAAAAATTGACTTTGGGGTGGCCTTAACATGCACTTATTATATAAGTGATAAAAAAGAGTTATGTTGTTCAAAATACATTTTCATAAAAAGAAACAAAGCACAAAAGATATTGTTTTAAGGGTATCATGGTTTTCTGGAGAGAGTGCTTTATCATTCTAAACCTTCTCTTTTTCCAGTAGAAATTCCTAGAAAAGATATTGTGAAAGTAGAAACAGAAAATGAAGATGAAGCTCTAGACTTCTCGGTAACACCCAGATCTTCTGAGGAACACTCACTGGATGGCGCAGTTGGTTGCCTACAGGAATCCAACAAACAGAAACAGACCTTGCTTGGTTGTGATGGTTCAGGGAGCCAGCAAGATGTCTTACCCAGTGTGAAGAAAAGACGCTTTGCACAAGAGATGACTTCTCTATACACAGCTCTGATTTTTCTGTTTGCATCTTGTAGGCTAAATTTATTGCTGTTACAGGCAAAATGCAAGTCACTTAACTAGTTTTACATTAGTAATGAGTTAGAGTCAAGTATAGCTAATCTTGACCCAATCTGCACACATTACTTGTCTGGCTATTTCTTTAAATGATGTGGGAGCTGTCATATTTATGAAACACATTTATAGGTTCATTTACTCATTTGGAAGTTTTTTTGTTGTTTTTCATAGAACATAGGAACAGGTAGTGGTTTGGATTAACTAAGTTTGACTGATTATAGCCCCTCTCATGTCACACAGTCCTTGGCTATTCAGTGGGAGAAATAGGGCTGTAACTTTGCCATCTATGAACGGATTTTGATGTCAGTGAGGCAGGTATGAATGTACATATTGACTGAAAGATAAAAATGCAGGCATGCAGAAGATTTCAACAGATAAGAATGGAAGGTATTACAACTTCTGAACTGGTGCAACATCCCAGCTGTGACAATCCAGACATTTGTCTAACCAGTGAAGGAGAGTCCATAATCTTTTCAGTTATCCTATTCTAGTGTTTCACCTCTCATGTTTGAATTCTATATGTTGGATTTTGATTTTGTTGTATCTACTTCCTAAGAATTATTTGCAATATCCATGTGTTTGCAAAAAAAAAAAGAAAAAAAAAAGAAAAATCACTGTAAATATTTACTGTAAATATTTACTGTAAGTTGATAAAATGCTTGCTTCAGATTTCAAACAATGAGGAAGAGTTAGAAAATGATTGAGAACATGAGTTTCTTAAGAACTTAGTGCTGTTTTTTATAGAAACCATTTAGAAGATGAGAAATCCAGTGAATCTACACTTCCTTGCCTTTCAGAATTAAAGAAATCTTAGACTCCCCTTTTTAAAAAGACAGTATCAAGATACTATGTTTTTAGGTTTTTATTGTTTGAATTGAATAATATTTTAATTTTACTCATTCTCAGAAACCTGTTCAGGAGTTGTACAACGTTGCAAAGATAAAAATAGCTATATAAACCTTTCACATCAGAAAGAAGAGAATAAGCATAATTTTGGTGTCTGATAGCCTTGGCAGTGTTTTCAAAAGCTAACCTAAAGAGAATGTTGAAACATTAAATGCAGTTGGTGGAGGCAGTGGCAAGGTCACAGGACTAGGAGTCAGAAAATCTGGATTCTGTTCTTGGCTCTGTTGCTGACTTGTTGCCACCCAAGTTCTCTGCAGCCCAAGATCCTCATATGCAAGGTGGAGGATAATGCCACTTAATTTGGGAGAGTATTTAGAGCTCTGTGGGGTAAAAGTGTTTAGGATTACAATTGCATTTCTATACTATGGGGAAAGCCATGAACCAACACAAAAAACAATGAAATGAAACAAAACAAAAAAACCCCTAAATAATACTTTACTGTATTTTTAATTGATTTTTTTTCTAATGCATTTATTAATTTGATATATGTAACAGAATTAAGTCCTCTGGAGAAAATTTGGCAGTGCATATTTATGTAATGATACCTGCTTAAGAGGCACGCATTTATAGCTAATATTTTTAAGGCAGTTTTGCTAATACAGTATTTATTCATTCAAAGGGCCCCCATTCAAACATGAAGAACAGAGACACTGGCTCACCCACTCAGGTAAATACAGAGCAGCCAAACAAGAACAAGAATCCTAATACAGCACGGCTCTGTGAAGAAGAAGCCTTCAGTGACATAAGCACTCCATGTTATAAAAAACCTCTCTATGGCATCTCACACAAAATTACAGAGAAGAAGAACCCACCAGGAACATAGCAGTTTGCTTCTTACGATTTGTTTGAAAAAATCAGTCCCAGCAGTCCCTCGCATCTTCAGACTTTGAACGATCAGCGCACAAGAGACTCTGCTGCAACCATTGCTGTGACAGCTGCCACCACAGATTCCGATCCAAATATATATTCTTTGATACCGAAAATGCTTTACACACTTAACACCCTCAATTCCAATGTGAGCCAGCTTCACAGCAAAGTTGACCTGTTGTCTCTGGAGGTCAGCCGAATTAAGAAGCAAGTCAGTCCAGCAGAGTCTGTCGCAGAGTTCAAGCCTCCTCCTGAGTACCGGCTGACTTCTGCAGAGCTCAAACAAATGATGGATCAAAGCACATCAGGTGGAGACTTAGCCTGCCGGTTGCTAGTGCAGCTCTTCAACGATGATGAATTCAACAGAAACTGCAGTGCGTGCGGCTTCCTCAACAGAAGCAAACTTGATTCTCTTCATCTGCAGCTTATCCGTAACTATGTGGAAGTTTGTTATCCTTCTGTGAAGAACACAGCTGTGTGGCATGTGGAGTGTTTGCCTCAAGTCAGTGATTTTTTCCATAGATTTTGGGCCAAAAGGGAGATGGAAAATAGTCAACAGAATGTGCAATCATCCAGTTTTTATGAGACTGAACAGGTAGAATCCTCTCATTTTATTGAGGATAAAGAGCAGGAAGAAGCTCCTAATCCAGACTTCCCTGTGCCTTCTCCGTATTTGCTGTCTGATAAGGAGGTAAGAGAGATAGCACAGCAGAGCCTTTCAGTTGGAAACTTCGCTGCCCGGCTTCTGGTAAGACTCTTTCCAGAACTCTTTACTCCAGAGAATCTCAGACTGCAATATAACCACTCAGGTGCTTGTAACAAAAAACAACTCGATCCCATCAGACTGAGACTGATCTGTCATTACGTGGAAGCAGTTTACCCCGTGGAGAAAAAGGAAGAAGTGTGGCGTTACGAATGTATACCGAGCATTGATGAAAGATGCCGGCGTCCTAACAGGAAAAAGGGTGATATACTGAAGGCGGCAAAGAAAGCAAGAAAGTGACTGGCTCTTGAAATTCCTAAGACTTTGACCACTAAATTATTTGTCAGGATTACACTTTGTTTTAGACCTCCCTGAGGGGCCTGTCGGGAGCTGAGGGCGCTCAGCAGCTAGGACAGTTAGGCACTAAGATTGTTGCTTGTTAATGTGTGTGTGTGTCGCATATACATGGGCACTGCAGCAGTGGGAAGTGGCTTACTACGTTTGTGCATGGGTAAAGATCATAAGTCATCAGTGATAGAGCTATTCATGACTCATTAAGAACATGACTTTCACTGGTGCAAATACATGTATTAAAACTGTATTAGTCCACTCCCCATTTCTGCATCTTCCTTTTTTATCACTTTCTAATAACAAAGTTTTTTTTTTTTTTTTAACTACATCATTGTGCTCTTCAGGGGCAGTTTTTCATTATACCCTTATAAAACAGGCATGTTAGTGAATTGAAAGTTTGAAGTTTAACCTTCATTTAAATTTACAAGTTTCACGGTTTTTGAAAGTGCCATGTTCATTGGAATAGCAGTCTTTGCTTCTACAGTAATTGCAGCTATACGCTATTTTTGTTCTTGATGATACTGAGATACTGAAAATAATAATACTGTGTCAAAAATGGGTCAGAATGGTATACTTTCCGTTTTTAACTGTTACCCATGTTTTATTTCTATAAATAAGAAATGAACTATTATAGTTATGAACTGAGACTTGAGAATAGACACAATGTAAATGTTCTTCTGCATTGACACCACAAGCTTAATCCTGCCCCCGTGATTTTTATTTTGTTGTGTTCAGCGTCACTGCTGGCACAATTAAGGATGGCTTGTCTGGGCAAAGCTAGCAGAGCACCCCCAAGCCTATAGCCATGGAAGGTAGTGCCATTGCCTGCTGGTCACTCTATTTGTAAAATAGCAGAGACAACAAAAAAAACCAAAAGACTTGAAACAAGAACTTAAAAAAAAATTAGACCTTGCTCTCTATCAAAATTACTATTCCAAAGGTTTCCAGTATTAATATTTAATTTATGTAAGAAGTACACGCAAAGATTGTTTTTGTGATGAAATGAAGTGTTGCAGGGTCCCCACTTACGAGCTATGGTAATGTAACTCATTCTTTGCATAAATGCAGCACTCTCTGGATTTTTCAGGTCTAGGGATATGTGAACTCCTTCCTTTATCCAAATTGATTCAGTGCAATTAATAGGTATGTGGAGGCATAACAGCATAACTTAGGTTCACGTGATCAAGTTTACATCCTTAATATGTTTGCGCATAACCAAGACCACCAGGAAGCCAGTGTGACTTTGCTGTATGATTTATTCACTGGAGAGTGCTGCTTAAAAATTAGTTTTCCTCTTCTTTTTATACTGATGTATATGGTGAGAGAGAGTCAGGCCTTCACTTTTAGGTCAGTAAAGACAGTGATTGCTTAACACCGTCTCTGGAAAGCCTTGGAGCAATTGTTGATGTTCTCTGTGGTCCTTTTTTTTTTGTTTACTTAGATGGCTCATAGTATCAAATTTTAAGTCAGCTCCAGTGTAATTTTCTATTTTAGCATTTGTAAGGAAGTACAAAATAGTTGGTATTTTTACTTTGGATTTTTAGAATTTATTGTTCTTAGAATCATATTGATCCCTCCTTTTAAAAAAACCAAAAAGCAAAACATTTTTTCCTAATGACAAGAATTAGCAGAAGTGTGTTATGTTAAAGCAGGAGTAGATTATAATAGATAGTAGCATTTGCTCATTTTCCCCATATTCTAGCAACATTCTCAAAGAATGTACGAAGAAAGTCATGAATGTACTAAATAATATGCTGATGCTGTTTAAATCCATTTAAATGCTTCCTGTTGGCTTAAATAATAGCAGACCATGCACAAAATGGATATCAGAGCAAATATGGCTATAATCAAATGAAAAGATGTTACCAAAGATAAAGAACTGATACCACGTCTGCATCGTATCTTTCATTTTAGTGCATAAATTTAGCAACTTGAATGTATCAGAAACACAGACTTTTTTTTGTAATTGTATGCTACCTAGCACCTCTGTGAACTTTTTTACATGCACTTTTATGGGAGATATAAAATGATGATAGAAAACAGTAACAGCCTCTTAATTTGGTGTTGCAAATTGCTGACCAGAAGGTAACAAATGTGAAGTGCAGGTTTTCTCTATAGTTTACATTTACTTATCTTAATGTCAAATGTGTTTTACGGCTAAGCGATGTTAAAGCTCCCTAAAGAACTCAATATGTATTAAACTTCTGTACAATTGACAGACGTTACTAGCTAGCGTGCAAATTTGAGACATACCGGCTTTTACTGTAGATGTTAACATTTTGCAATATTTTGAATCACCCTCTCTTGACAGGTCAAAAAAATCAGCCCCTTCATATTACTAAGTAGTGAAAAAATGATCTTCACCTTTTAAAATGACATTTTCAAAACTGGGTATAGAAAGATCCTCATTGTTTTTTCCTCTTAACTTCTAATAACTGTGTACGTTCCTTTTATCTCACTCCACAGTCCTTTCCTGATTCTTTTTTGGTTGTATGTTTTATAACTGATAGAAAGAAAATACAGACATATGAATAGCAACATAGTTCATAAGGAAAGCTCTTGCAGTGCGTCTGAAGTACAGCCGCTTCATCCAGTTTGTCAGCCTTGTAAATAAATTAAAGGTATATTATTTTCATACACGAGGAACGTTGTCTGGTGTTTGCTTGAGTAGAGTTACACACGCAGTAATCTTTTTCCTATAAAGTCTGTTACTGAGATCTGAGATAACCTTAGCCAGGCAGACTGAATACACAAATAAAAATACCCTCGTTTGTTGCAACCGTTTAGAAGAATTTTTCCCTTTCAGAATATTCTTTTTAAAAGAACAAACTTGCTGTTTTGCAAGTGAGGCTAAAATAGGAAGATTGCTAGATACTAACTGAAAATGCCTGGAACATGTGTAACCATACACACACCAACTTCCTATTAGATGAACATTACTTTCTACTTACCAGGTCAATAAAACCTGTTAAGGTGAGTATCAAGTGTCTATATCTGCTCATTATAATTTAATTAAATCACCTTTTGATAAGCATTGAATAACTTGCTTCTAACAGCATCCTAAAAGAAGCGGTGTAATATATTATAGCTCTGTATTTTTGTCTTACCCATTTTACACAAATTAAAAACTTACTTAGAAGCTCTGTGAAAGATGTATAGTTACGCTTCAAAGGGGAGACAAAGGGTGGTGCATCAGAGGGTATTTCAATTGATTAGGAAGCCTGCTAACTGTATTTAGCAGACATGAATTCAACGACATTTTCAAACCAGAGAAAAACTGTATTTGAAGTCAACCACTTGGTTATGCTAATGTATTACAGCTGCCAAAGTGTTTCATGTTCCTGGAAATGTTTGTCATTGTTTTTTTTCTCATCTTCAAAATGCATACAATTTATTACTAGCTGCACATTTTTTGACTCTGTCCTTTGTCTCTTTTCAATCATTGTTTGATATTTATATTATGTTATAGCAGTGCGAATGAGAGAATTGTGTGCTCAGCACTCTACAAAGGTACACCAGGCCTAATTTTATACTGAAAGTGGCTACAAAGGTACACCAGGTCAAAGGTACACCAGGCCTAATTTTATACTGAAAGTGGCTAACGTCAATTCTGCAGTCACAAGCAGCGTGGAATATAACATGAAGGTTTTATTGATAATATTTTTATTTAGTTTTTGTTTCGCTGATTAAATGAACATGCAACGGCTGAAAAATTCAGAATGCCTTAAGCTTGCCTGTAATGAGGATGTAGCATGAACTGACAGGTGCTTTTACTTACCATGCACATTTCAGGTGTTTGCACTTAAAATCTACGGGAAAACAAGTGGGACAGGTTCAAGCCTGTTTTTTTTTTGTTTTTCTGAGCAAATCAAAGAAACTCCATCACTGTCATTGACACAATTTCTTCACCTCCTTGGTTTGCCTTTTTGATTTTTTTTCCAGTGTTATTGCTACTCAGCTGGAGCCAGTGTAATTATTTTTCTCCTCATGAAGAGTCTGAAAAAAATATGCTTTAAGTTGTTTCAAATGCAAAGCTGAAATCATGTTTTTCTTCCCTTTCTTAATTCTCCCCGAGGATCACAGAAATCCTCATCTTTATGTCTTCATTCTTTCCTACCGAATTTCTTGCCATAGTAAATATGAAGATAAATTTCTATTTTTCACAGTGCTTTTGAACCCCTCATTTTTACCCCATCCACTATAAAAGCCATTCATAGAAACTTCTCACTTCTCTGATAGTCTTAATTTCTTACAAAATTAATTGTTTTAATAGTAAAATACTTATAAGTATCTTTGTCACAGCTCATGTAAATCCTATTTTGAGAAGTCAGTGAGTAGAGAATTCATCTCTTCTCTCCTGCTGCAGAAAGCTGGCTCAAGGTGCCTCTCCTGAATTTGCCAGTTCCAATGCCGGAAGCAAATAACTCATAACAAAACCAAAGTCCTACTGTATTCAGAACGTTTTCTTTTCCACCTCATCTCATTGGCAGGGGATTAGCCCCTACATGTGTTTGTTTTTATCCAGCATGTTCCTTTTCATTTTTGTCATTTGCTAGGTCCCGTCTTTTCTAGTTACTGGTCATAGCAAGAAGATCCTGTGACAGGACCGACCACCTACTTATTCTCTTTCCTGATGTGTTTTGAGATGCAGCTGTGGTCCCCACTGAGCATTTTGCTTTCATAAGCAGCGGTTCTGAAGACAACGTTGGGTCTTACAGGGAGGGAAGAGCTGCAAGAGAAGTGAAATATTACGTCTTCTTTTCCCATTCCTCCCCCTTCTCCCCCCCCCCAAAGACAAACATGAATAGAACAAACATTTCCCAGGGAATGAAAATCCCAAGGTACCTGTCAGCAGCAGGAAATAGTCACTCGGTAAGGTCCCATCCTCCATTTGAGATTTGATCCTGTGTGTGAAATCTAGGCGTAAGTTTTCATGTCATGCAATGCTGCCCCTGTTCTCTCTGTCTGCCTCTCTGGCTCTGTCTGCCTCTCTCTGTCCTTGTCCCCAAATTTTTAAGGCTCAGTTTCTCCTTAAAGTGCTTGCCTACATGTGCGTTGAATGCACAAGCACTGCAAACTGAATAATTTTTTAGCTTCAGCAGTACTCAGGTTGGTATTGCTGCCCCTGCCGTGCGCAGGCAAACACCTTTTTTTCCCCCCCGTCCTGGTGCACGTTGTTGTAGGCTGTCGGTTACGCTTGGCCTGCACAGGCTGTTGAGTGCTCTGTAATTTGTTAGGAGCTGAAGAAGGTATGCTGTCCTGCTGACATTTCCGTCATCATAAACAAACCCCCCAAAAAAGAAAAGAATGGGAACACTTGGTGCCACTCTGTTCTAGGGAAAAAGGGATTGCGTATTCTTCAAGAGGGGTGAGAGGTGGAGGAATAAAATACCTCTCTGTGTTGACCTCTGGACGGCAGAACTCCAAACCTGGAAAGGCCAAGGAAAGGAACTCATTCTTTATTCGTGCACTCCATCCTTCCTCGCTAATCGGAGCATCAGCACCAGCGTTAATCAGGAAGCTATTCCAGTGTTAGAAAATGTCTGAGTAATGTGGGCAAAACAGTGTAGTTGTCTGGAGCAGTTCAGCTGGCAGGCAGGTATTTCTGAAACGAGACAATCAATTTTAGTTGACCAAACTGCCTCTTTCGCCAGACCTTAGGCCTAGTCTTCCGTGAGGAGTTCACAGGACCATCGTGTGTCCTGCTCTGTAATGCAGGCTGGCCTCCGTGCAGCAGGTACCGTGGCACGTCCCATTGCTCCTGCAGCGAGTTAAACGTGCAGCGTAAGGCTGGCTTCGCCTGGTTAATGCAGATTTGGCTTTGGACAGCACGGTCATCTGGGCATCAGCCGATGAACTTGTTATTTCTCAAGCAACCCAAAGTTCCCTATATGACATCCTCAACAGTATCACTGAGAGGAAGCCCTTTCAAATGCTCCCTCTGCCATCTGGGCTGAGGATAGCAGATGCATATGTCCCGGAGCAGGAAAGCCACTGCAGCAGTCTCGGCACGCAGCAGTGCCGATCCCTTGCAGAAACCCGCCTTGCCCTCCATAGCCTGGAGCTTGGAGTGGGAAGAACAGCATACCTGTGTCTCCCACCCGCTGCGCGCTCGGTGGCACTAGCGACTCTGTATCTGAGCAGTGACAGCCTCTCCGTGGTGGGAAGCAATGGATCAGTAGAAATTTTTGTTCGACTACTTCATATAATGCTGCCATGTTTTCTGACCGAAGACTCGAACGTGGTAGCAGATGGACTCCATCATCATTCATGGCTAATGAAGGGTAGATACATGTTTGATTACCAGGTAAGTTTTATGTATGTTTTACCTGTGAGCCTACCTCATATAAAAGTCCCCCTGAAGGTCAAGCAAAAGTGTGGCTGTGACGTGCCTGTTCCTGCACATCCCAGGACTCGCACGCGGTTCCTGGAGCTGCTCAAGTGCACGCAGGTCAGTCATTACCCCAGCCTTGGCCTTCCTCAGCTCACGGGCCAAATGTTTAAGGCTCTAGAAACCAGAGCCACCTGCTCAACAGCGTGAGGCCCTATTAAAGCAGCGTGATCAATAGTAGAGAGCCTTACCCGGGACAGAGCAATGTGGCCGCATGCAAGAGTGGCTCGCCTTCCTGCTGCCAGTCTTTTCCTGAGAGTGTCCTGCCTGTGCTCGTCGCTCTTCCTTTTTTTCCTGAAGCGAACTGATGCAGGTGTCCCTTCAACCATTTGAATCCTGAATCTGCAGAGGGTATTCTCACCTACCAGCATAAGATTCCTTAGGAAGTTTTCCTTTCTTTTCCCTTACTGTGCTGAGCTCACTGGTGGATCAACACTTAAAAACCTATGGCAGCCTGCTCCCACCTGCGCCTTTCAGCGAAGAGTTGTTTTTGGTGGCTGCTATCACTAGGAGAGAGCTAGGTCTTTATGGGAAGTGCTTGCCTACTTCACGCCCTAATAAGCTTTTCTGTAAGCTCAGATCTAAGTTTTTGGCCTAATGGTGCATTCGTATTCTGGCCAAGAATACCAAGAAATGACCCTGCCTGTGCTCTTTCCTACGTCAACTGCTTTCAGGGATGAGATTTCCCCACCCCTCCTGGGGGTCAGGCGGGTGTTAGGATTTGTTGTTGTCGTTCTTACTTATCCAGATCAGACCCTTTCAGAAGCTTAATTTCTTCAAATCTCTACCTTGGTTGTCCTGAAGCATTCCTGAGGTTTACAAGTGTGGGGCTATGCTGGCACTGTAAGCTGTAACGTGTACGGTTACTACTGCTGGAGAGCACCTGCACTGTGACGGTACCTACTGATAAACACTTGACAGGTAAGGAATGGTTATTTACCAGCAACTGGAGCTCACTGATGATACATTACTCATGACACATCTTTCTACTTATTTCCCTCAGCATTCCTGGAGATTAATGGAGTAATTTGGAATAGCAACAGTGAGCGGAATTGGGGACCACAGGCTGCACCTCATCTATTTATTTCCATAGCACTTGGTGCACGCACCTGTGGAAGGTCATGACAGGGTTAAACTGGTGGAAAGTTGCAAGTAGCAAGCAACAGGAGCCTCAGACAAACGTACCCAAGGACACTGGTGCAGCTGGGAATGATACATCCTGAGAAAGTACAGATAAACTAGCAGAAGCCAGTGGGAACCAAGGTTAAGGCAAGACAGCTTTTCTAAACAAGTAGCAAGGTACAAGGCATGATCGCTGCGTGCATGATCGGTGTAATGATTGGCTACCTGTGACATAATCTGCATGGTGATTGGCCTAGCAAAGTGTATCTGTGAAACCACTGAAGCAGCTAACTTTTTAAATATGCTCAGAAATAAACAATAAAGGTCTCAGGACACAAACTCCCCTGAGTCTGTGCCATTCATCCGCCACAAATGGCGCCCAACGTGGGGTGAGAATCACGGTAAACAGAGCGATCGGTGGTGGAGCCCAGCCGAACGTATTAGGGAGCAGCGGGACCCGGGACTAGAGAGCTGCACAGCGGACCAGAGAGCTGCAGTCCGGATGCGGACAAATTAAGCACCGATTTTAAGGTGAGCGGCTGGGAACGCGGGAACGGAAAATGGGATCGCAGATATCTACAGAGGAACAGGCGATCGTGCATATTTTAGTTAAGATATTGAACAAAAGGGGAAGGTTATCCCTAGAACAGAAACAAAGTCTCGATGTATTGAGACGGCTTCTGGACAGACAGAATTGGGTCCTTTCAGACAGCAAATTATTCACATTTTTGGACTGGATTACGAGAAATGTACCTGACTTCTCTGTAAATGGGATATTTCAACTTGATGAATGGGTGAAAATAGGTCAAAGATTACATGAAGAAGTAGGGACTGGAGATGTTGCAGTTTGGAAGCATCTGGCTACATGGGGGACGATTATGAGTACTCTTAAAGCCACGCAAAAAAGTTTGCCTCCTGCTCCCCTCGCCTCTGATACGTCTTTACCCTTGGCACCTTCCCTTGAGGAGCCACCCCTGGTAGTCGTGGCATCCCCCCGCAACCTGGATCCTGCCCAATTGATCCCTGAATCGGGGAACAGGGAAGGCGAGAGGGGTATTTGCAAACTGACCCTACCCTCTGAAACTGACGGTCCTGATGAAGGTGGTGATTCCTTTGATCCGGGATTTGTGGACCCCCTCGCTGGCGAGCAGGGGCTACGGGCAGGAAAAGGGAAAGATAAATGGGTCAAGTGCCGTCAGGAAGCCTTACTAGCAGGGGACTTCCAAGCTATTACTGCATTCCCTGTCATCTATAAACCAGGGGAACATCTGGCTTATCAGAGTTTTAATTATGAGATAGTCAAGGAATTGCGGAAATTGGTAAAGGAAAGCGGAGTTCAATCTACTCATACTATCACATTCCTAGAAGCGCTTTCTACTACGTATGTGATGACTCCCTATGACTGGAAAGCGTTAATGAAAATGGTTTTGACTAACACTCAGTATGCTGTGTGGCTTTCGGACTTTCGAGACAAATGTACTGTACAGGCGGTTGATAACCTGAATAACGGACGAGGAGTAGGCTATAACCAATTCGCTGGAGAGGGGCTGCATGCGGATCCAGCAACCCAGACAGAATATAATAGAGAAACATATGAGAGGATTGCAAAGTTCGTTTTACAAGCCTTGCGCGGACTGACAGGTACAAACGCCGATTCAAGTTTGTCCTTTGCGAAAGTATTGCAGGGACCTACAGAACCATACCCTGCGTTTGTTGATCGGTTATATGCAGCAACTGAGCGACAGATTGAGAATGAGGAGGCTCGGGCACTGTTGTTGAGGCAGCTTGCTTTTGAGAATGCTAATGCTGACTGTGCGAGAGCCTTGCAGGCGATTAAGAACCGAGCAACTTGCACTATTGCAGAGATGGTGCGGGCTTGTCAAAACGTAGGCTCTATACACCACAACACCGAATCCCTTGCCGCTGCCCTGGCTGCTCAGATGTACGAGCAAGGGGAAACAAAAAAGAAAAAAGCATGTTTCCGTTGTGGGGCAGCACCGCGGGGGGCGGGGGGGGTGTGCAAGGTGGCGGCCGCCCCTCAGCGCCGGCACCAGCACCGAGCCGCCGCCCGGCCTCCCCGCCTCCCCCTCCCGCTCCTCCCCCGCCCCCCCCACGATAGCAAGTGAGCGAGATGCCGGCCGCCGGGGCTCGGGCTAAGCACGAGCAGATCCTGGTGCTTGATCTGCTCACCGACCTCAAATTCAAAGTAATGCTACAACCTTTTGACTATGACCCTCAGAGATAATGGCTCTAATTCTCTTCCTTCACTTCTTGTTGTAATTGCAGCCAGTCCAACTGCAATTAAACGATATTGTCATGCTTAATGACCTACAAAAAATATTAGGAGCCATTAATTGGCTCCGACCAGTGCTAGGACTTTCCATGGAACTGCTACAGCCCCTTTTTGAAATGCTCAAAGGGGACACCTCCCTAACCTCCACTCGAACTTTGACACCTGAAGCGAGAAAGGCACTCCAGTTATGTGCCCACGCTCTGGAGGAACGCCAGAGTTGGCGACATGATTTCCCATTGCCTTTTTATTTAGCTCTGATTGCTAACTGCTTCCAGCCTTTTTCAGTATTATTTCAATGGGACCTAAGAGACAAAGATCCCTTGCACATTTTGGAATGGATTTTTCTGTAACATACTCCACCGAAAACCTTATGGACTCTTACAGAAATGTATTCTAAGCTTATCGTTAAGGGACGGGAGAGACTGCAAACCATGAATGGCTGTGACCCTGAAGTTATTTATATCCCAGCCACTATAGACAACTTGAACTGGTTAATTTCAGAAGATTGGGGTTTTCAAGTAGCCCTTGCTGATTTCACAGGACAACTTTCCATTCATTATCCTCAACGTAAGTTATGGGCAGAGGCCGGCAGCCTATCCCTAGTCACTCGGTGCCGCTGTCGCCCTGTCCCGGTTCCTGGTTTAACTGTCTTCACCGATGCTTCGGGCAGATCTAAAAGGGCTGCTATCACGTGGCAGGACCCTGTCACACAACAATGGAAAACAACAGTACATACACAGGAACGAGGTCGGTACAGGTATTGGAGATGGTGGCCGTCCATATGGCTTTTGAACTTTGTGCCAATGAACCTGTAAATGTTGTTACTGATTCCTGTTATGCCGCGGGCCTTGTGCAAAGGTTAGAGGCCTCCTTTCTCCATGAGGTCTCCAATCCATTGCTCTTTGCAGAACTTTATGCTCTTTGGACTCTTATTAATCACAGAAAGCATGACTTTTATGTTTTACATGTACGCTCACATACGGACCTCGTCGGACCCATTGCTGAGGGAAATCGACGCGCTGATGCTGCAGCCATGCCAGCGGTGGTACCCAACCTTCTAGAACAAGCCAGACTGTCTCACTCCTTCTTTCATCAAAACGCCCGCTCACTGAAGAGGCAATTTCAACTACCCATCCAGCAGGCCAGAGACATTATTTTGTTTTGTTCAGACTGTCAGTAGTTCGCCCCAATGCCTTCGAAGGAAGGGGTGAACCCTAGAGGTTTAAGGCTAATGAACTGTGGCAAACAGATGTTACGCCTATTTTAGAATTTGGACATCTCAAATATGTACATGTCACAGTCGACACCCATTCTCGATTTTTGTGGGCCACTGCCCACACTGGTGAAAAGGCTAGGGATGTGACTCGTCATTGGCTTGCCTGCTTTGAGGTCTTGGGGGTGCCAATAACCATCAAAACGGACAACAGCCCAGCCTATTGCTCAGGCCATGTACGTCAATTCCTCAATACATGGGGCATCTCTCATGTAACAGGCATACCCCGCTCCCCAACCGGCCAAGCCATTGTTGAGCGGTCGCATCGCAGCCTGAAAGACATGCTACAAAAACAAAAAAAAGGGGCAGACACTGCTCACCCCACAAGAATGACTACACAAAGCGTTATATGTCCTTAATTTTTTGAATTGTGATGAAACAGGTCGTAATAATTCCAAACGTCAGCAAGCCACAGACATAAGATCAATACAAAAGCCCCCAGGTTTGGTCAAAGACTTGGTTTCCGGCCAACGGGTGGGACCAACGGAACTGATAACCTGGGGGAGGGAAAATGCTTGTGTTTCTACAGGAACTCGGTTACGATGGGTGCCGTCGCGACGTGTATGACCTTATGTTGCCTCATCCTCGGAGCAACAAGTACACCCGTCAGACCAGGCACCTGGAAACGTGGCAACGTCTGGGTGACTCTTGCGAATGAAACCAATACAGACACCCTGTGCTTATCAATGGCGACGCCATCAGACCCTTTCCGCACTTGCTTGACCGGACTTCTTCTTTATATACAGCGCATGGGGGTCTCTTTACAACGATACTGTGTTAGCAAATTGTAGTGCACCAGGTACACTTCAGCCCAAATGGTGGTGCGATGCAGAATGGAGACACAGGAACGGAATATTTCCACGTGGTATAACAATATGCACAATGTACACAATTTTCCTGCCTTGCCACTGCAGCCGCAAGAACTTGACTTATTGGGAATTACACAGACTGCAGTCTGCTTTTATCTAAATTATACTGTGAGGGCACCTACCAAAGAGGGTGACGTTGATGTATCTCTCTCAGGCATTTATGCCAATACATCTGTATGGTGTAATCACACCACCTCAGGTCAAATAACACCTGGACCACAACCCATAGGGTTGGCTGCTAAAATATTCTTAATTTGTGATCAGAGAGCCTGGAAGGGCATACCGGGTAAAGCTGTGGGGGGACCATGTATCTTTGGACTTTTGATGATGTTTCATCCCAAAAAATTCTTAGTTAACGGAACTGTCCACACTCAAACAAAGCCGTCCACCCACGGCTTTACGTCAGGTTGCGATAGTAACGTAGAATTTTGGAATCCAGCAGAACGTATCTTGAGTAGTATTTTTGCAGGAATAGGGACTGCTCATGCTTTATCACAACTTAACAGATTAGGATTCTGGCTTGCAAAAGAAGCAAATGCTACTAGTACTGCTTTAAGCACCTGATTAACAGACGTAGATTCAATTAGATACGCCACCTTACAAAATCGGGCTGCAATTGACTTTCTGCTACTGGCCCAAGGCCATGGCTGTCAGGACTTTGAGGGAATGTGTTGTATGAACCTGAGTGATCATTCTGAGTCAGTACATACAAGCATTACAAAATTGAAGGAATTAACAAAACAACTGCAAGAAGACGATGGTGAAAACTTGTGGGGACTGTTTGATTGGTTGAATATGCTTGCTATAGGGCCTTGGTTAAAACGCATACTGATTCTAGGACTTATTGTAATTTTTATGTTTGTTGCAATACTAATCTGTGTACCATGCTTGTTGAGCTGTGTGCGAAGAATGATTGACCGAGTATGAAGCAAGTCATGACCCTGCAGATCCATACAGCCTTAGCCCTTCAATTATTAAAAGAAGGGGGAGATGTGGAGGGTCATGACAGGGTTAAACTGGTGGAAAGTTGCAAGTAGCAAGCAACAGGAGCCTCAGACAAACGTACCCAAGGACACTGGTGCAGCTGGGAATGATACATCCTGAGAAAGTACAGATAAACTAGCAGAAGCCAGTGGGAACCAAGGTTAAGGCAAGACAGCTTTTCTAAACAAGTAGCAAGGTACAAGGCATGATCGCTGCGTGCGTGATCGGTGTAATGATTGGCTACCTGTGACATAATCTGCATGGTGATTGGCCTAGCAAAGTGTATCTGTGAAACCACTGAAGCAGCTAACTTTTTAAATATGCTCAGAAATAAACAATAAAGGTCTCAGGACGCAAATCCTCCTGTGTCCGTGCCATTCATCCACCACACCCCCCTGAACCTCGCTGTGGGTCAATGCTCCACAGTGCCTGGGACAGCCCAGTCACCTGTCCGCAAGGTTCCTGGGTTCCCCTTGCAGTTCAGGGATTTCAAGGCAATAAACATCTAATAACTTTATTCCAGAGTGGTGTCTTCTACCTCTGTGTATTCCAAGTGTCAGCACCATTAACAGTCCCGTTCTGAAGTTCTAACACAATTCAGCAGTATCTTTCCTATCTTCACTTGATCAACCTACCCATGTGCTCTCCAGTCAGACTCCACATCATTGAGAGCTCTTTAAAGCCAACTGGGCGGACAAGAGGAACAGCCAGAGAAGAACGAGGAGCAAACTGCTGAAATCTCTTTTCTCCATCTTTCTCCGTTTCCCTTCTATTTTGTTGTCGCTCCCTTCTGCATGGGGATGTCCTCTTTTTCTGTTTCTTTGCTTTTCAGTCTTCCAGGAAGAGCCCTCAAGACCGGAAGGAACTGATACAGCTAAAGGTGCTCGTCTTTGATGAGAATATTTTTCAGACTGCTGCTCCGGTACTGAACGGCAGCACGAGTCTGCTCGGTGGCTGCTGAAGTGATGCCCATCTTCCCCTCTGGAGAGTGGCGACAGGTGGAGCCACCTGCTTTTGCAAGAATGCTCATGTGACCTGTCTTGCTCTGTTCGTCCTCTGTTTTGGGATCGGTAATGAGGACTTTTTTCAGAGCTTCTGCCCTTATCCGGGCAGTTTCTGTCACTACAGGAAGATGGGCACCTGCTGCCATTACAGTACTGCTGCTGACGGCAGTTTTGCTTGTTTCTTTCCAGCCTGCGACAGCACCTCTTCTTGTGAGAATGATCGCCCATTTCTGTGATACCAATGGCCTTTGGATCCTCTTTCAGGGCTCCATTTCTCTTTAAATGATTTGAGCTCTGTATTTCAAAAGAAGAGATTCTAAGGTGGCTATATGCAAACACACAGCTTTGAAAAGCTCCAAACACAAACCCCTCCTACCGCGTAGTCCCACAAATTGTCTCAGGAGCTGAACAGAAAAAAAAAAAACAACACTCTGCTTTAATTCTAAGTGCAAGGCCAGCAAGTGTTTTTCATTCCTACTTTTGGGTTTTGGTCTATTGGAAGCAAATGAGCATCATTTTTGAAAGCCCATCTAAACAGCTGAGCACAGGCTAAAGATGGTCCCAGATCTCTCTCTCTCTCTCTCTCTCTCTATATATATATATATATCTCTCTCTTTACATATGTACATATGTATGTGTGTTCATTTTTCCCCTTTAAACTGTCCCTGTAATCCCAGACATAATTGTTCCAGTGCTCACGAATAAGCCACTCCGGTTTTGCTGTCTCAGCTAAAGTGACAGCACTAAAAATAAACTAAGCAATCTTTCCTTTTCTTTCATGATTTGAGCATGACTAGGCTCTACTTCCAATGTCTCGCAGTGCTTCAGGAAGCTGAGCTGCAACTAAAGAAGCAGCAGGGCTGCACACAATTTAGCATTAGCCACTGTTTGAAGGATTCTGGCTGCAGCAGGAGAGCTGTGAAGAAAGCTGCAGTGTGGAAGGGAAAATACGATGCAGACACTACTGCCCCCCCCCCAAAAAAAGGAAGAAAAAGAAAAATCCCGCTCTCAATTTGGTGCCTTTATCCTTCCCTCTCTTCCCCTCCTCTCCCTCCCCCCCCCACACACACTTACTTTCATCATATGAGGAGGATGCTGTGGTCCCAGAAATCCAGCCTGCTTATTATCAGCCCCCTGCTGACCAAGGAACGAAGGGGGATAAGATGGCATGGGCGCGTAAGAAGAGCGTTCTCCAAGTGTCTCATCATAGCACCTTGGGAAACAACAGTGACCTCAGTTGAGACATGTTCTCTCAGCCTCCTCTTGGGCTGAATCCCATCCTACCATTTTCTAGGAGCAGCTGATACGCCTTACTGAAAATGTAACCAAGACTACAAGCTGAAAAACAGATACTGGTCTCCCTACCACGGCTGTCCCTTTCAGAGCAAGAACTCATCCTTACACCACCTCTGGCCTAAATTTCTCCTCTTTTTCCGCGTTCGCCAGCTACAGAGAGCACGCACGTAACAAGTTACGCAAGTGCAGCAGGTGAAGGCCAAGCAATGAAAGACAATACACGACATGGGGAATTCCAGATTGGACAGAAATGAATTCTACCAATAGCCCTTTCCTCCCAGCACAGAAAGAAAAACACGTCAGAGGAGAAGAAGAGAAGTTTCAGTAGCGCAAAAAGGAAATGTAGCCTGAACCCATCTCAATACTTGCTCTTACCTGATATAGAAAAGTAAATACGCCTGCTGGCTGAGAACAGTTTTGATGTTGCAAAGGGCTACCGAGGCATCATTCATCTCATACCACAGTCCATTACTGGCCTGCAAATAAAGGCAACGAGGTCTTTAGAGCAGCTGCATGCTTTCCACAGGAAAACCCAGACAGAACACTGCCAGACAAAGGATACACCGAGACTAGTCAAAGGAGACATGTAATGAGTCCTCTCCCCTTAAAAACAGTGGTTGCCAGTAATGTACTGGGGCAAGCTTCTCTTCACCAGCGCAGATTTTACCCTGCAAGAAATGAAGCTGATGCTTACTTTGGTGAAGCAGAAATAGTGTCCTGCATGACCGCTGTCACCTCTGTGCACCAGGACCGCATATAAGGCGTAGAGGACTGGTTCTCCGACTGACTCAGACATGTATGTTCGAAGGTTCAAATACTCTGGATATTTCACATCCTGAAGACAGAGCAAGAGGATTCAAAACTCAACTGGGAACACTTTATGAAAGAGCCCGAGAAAAACACTTCTAAGAACATGGGCTGGAAGTTTAGACAGACATTTTTTGCTTCCTCAGAAATTGGTCTTCCCAGAGACAACATTTAATCATTTCAGTTGCAGAGAACTGCTCAGTGCAAAATCAGCTCTTTAAGAGCAGAGCATACGCTTAGCGTCACACGGGAACTTGGCTGTTACCGTAAGAAAAAGAGTAAGACCTACTTCTTGTGCTGATTTTTCCCAGACATCTTCCGTCACTACGGTTACAGTTGACGGACATTAACAACTTTTAAAAGAGTGTTCTGCCTTGGGAAATCTCCCTTCCCAAGAAGGCATGGCAGTTGCATAGATACCTTGCTAATCTTTCCACCAGTGAAATCGGCAAATCTTTTCAGGGCTATGGTGAGAACGTTGGAAGAGCGATGTATTGTAAACCTCTTGGACGCAGCAACCATCCTTTCACACCTTCAAAGCAAGCACAGGCAATTGTTTCAAGGCATCTTTCCCCCTCCCTCCTCACGCCAAAGTCAGACGAGTTTCCATGTCTCTCACAACGCTCATCCTAGCTGAACGCGATTTCCTTGCCTAAGGCGGTGCTTCTTTTCTTAAAGCCGCACACCGCATTTCAGCCTTGCTTGTGCAGAGAACGTAGCAGGATGTATGAGGGCAACTCGATACGGGTTGGGAGCGTTGTCTTTTGGTAGCCAAACAAATGCCTGAGCTGTGCCCAAAAGTAAGGCTTGCCAACAACTCGTAAGGCAGCCGGAACCTGACTCTCTCACAAGAGCACGGTTCCAGAATGCAACACAAGGGTGATGTCTCCCGGTACGCAGAAGTGGCTATTTCCAACTCATGGCCTGGCTACCCGCTTTCTGCTGGAGTGCCAACAGTGAAAGAGAGCTGGAAAAAGGGAGCCTCAGTCCTCAGGACTAGGAACGACAAAGAACTTCACAAATGGATCAGTTATCAGCATCAAAAATACAAGATGCCAACAGTCACCTGGAAAGAGACTGAACCAGCTGAAATCCTTGGAAATGAACTGGTTCACTGTAAACTTGCTCCATGGCCCGCTCAAAGGCAGGACATACAGGGTAGCCAGTGACATTCAACTGCTATCACAAAGGATATGTGACAGATGCACCCTGAAAGGTGTTGGCTTAGCTCATCAGGAAAAAGACTGTTGATAGCTACTAAGTGGAAAGAGCTATTTGAAATAGCCTCCTCCCCAGTTCCGAGGTCAAAATACAAGGCAGAGAGTTCCAAACCCGTCAACAGAATGCCTAGCTGCAGTTTTTACAATTCAAGAACTGCGCAAGATGTTCTGCTAGTGAGCCAGCAGAGCTTGCTAACATTCATTACCAGCGAGCCAGCTGAGAGTCACCTAGGCCCACAGGTGCGCTCCACAGGGAACACGAGGACCTTCTGGAAGCTGTTGTGGCCTCCCACCCCAAATCCTTGTGCACAGCTCCTTCCTGCTTGAGCTCACTGCTCAAGCACAGAGACACGGCTTTTAACTTCTGGCCGTAGGAATAGGTCGGTGCGCAGCTTCACAGTTAGCAAGGCTGACCACCCCCAGGGAAGACAACACTGGGAATAAAATTTGCCTGCGAGCTAGCGTCTGCGCTTCTTATCAAAGATTTCCAACTAGTTGAACAGAATGACAAAGATCCCGCTCTTAGAAGCGCATGCACTCTACTCCAGGCTTTGGGTGACTTCAGGCTATCGGCTGCACAACAAAAAGCTGCGTCTCGTTGTCTCGTTTGTCTTTCTGAATTTAGTCAAAGGATAACTTCTGCTCTGAGACAGGCAATAGGTTCAGCCAGTATCTCCTATTCAGATGGCATTAGGAAGAATCTTACTTGCTACATTTGTAGCAATTTTCACCATCCAGCAGCTCAGGTCTTGCAAATCCTTCTAGCGCTCCGGGGACAGAGGAGGCGGCCTGAATGAGGAAGAAAGGAGGACACTGAGTTCCTGGAAACGCAAATCCCGACCCACGACTACTCTTTTGCTGCAGGGCCTCCCTCGTTCACACGTGGGAGACGTACTGCGAAGCCGCAAACACCATGAAGAAAGAGGCAGAAGCTGAGCATGCTGAGCACCGACCTTGTTTGAAAATGATTGGACTCTGATACAAAGAGCTACCTGTCTGCGGTAGCGCACAATTAAGTTATCTGTGGTATGCCGTCTCATAAATAACAAAAGCAAAAAGAGCCATCGTATCCCGATCAGAAGTGTATCGAGGTAGTCCAAAACTGGGAAGTATCATAGGCTGAACATGCGTGTGGAGATATGCTAATTGACCTCTCTCCAGCTTAAACCCCATGCATACATGGAGACCATTCACAGGGCTTCCAGAGGAGGACCAAGTCCAATCCACTTGCCAGCCACCACCAAGCGTTTTTGCTGTGAACAGCATACATTCCTAGGTGAACTCCGTCGAGCTTAGGAAGCCACAAGAAGAAAGAACAAACCCCAAAAGCTCGGTGCCTTCAACCGCATCTTTGGCCACAGTTCCAAAATGTCTTACCTCTATCTCCAAAGGGATATCGAGGAACGCCTCATAGGACTCTGAAACTGCTTGGCAGCTCAAGCATGTTACTGGAATCCAAACAGAAGCACGTCACAAAATGCGAAGGAGACTCACTTCACCCCTTGACATTACTGAGACCCACTACTTCAGTCACACTGCAAGCTCTTTGCGACAAATGGACACAAAGGCACAGATCAGTTCTAAGGACGGTAATAGTTCTAAAAAGTACCTCTGGATCTTAGAAATCCTCCAAATATTTGGTGAATGACCGTGGTGGCTTGCGACGATGCGTCCAAGCTGGAAACAAATGATCATCAGCGCTCAGAAGAGCTGAGGCAGAGAGTTAGCTCTTTGAACAAAGAGCTTTTCTTTTCTATGAAAACCCTGGACAAAGGTTTTCACGTAGGGTAGGAAACGAAGGCGTCAAACGTGCTAGAGAACACTTAAAGGTTAACGTGGTTTTGCTTACTCGGAGCTTCCATTCAAACAAGCTGTCTGCATAGCGGCCACGGTGTAACGTAAGAATTCATGAGCATCTTCCTGTCTGCCAAAACAGAAATGCTCCCCTATTCCTAAGAAATACAAAGGGTACAACGCTTATCTCATAAGAAGGGACAGAAAGCGTACTTTTCTGAAAGCTCTCTTCCTTAAAAAATTAAACTCTCCAAACCCTTTGCACCCATGAAATAACCCTCTGAAAATTCAGACATTTCTGCAAAGAACGCCACCTGAAATGACTTACGTCTAAGGTTACTGAAGACAGCCGTAGGCTCGACGGCACTGGCAGAGCAGAACAGGACCTGCTTAAGGTGGGTTTCCATCGTACACAGCATGCAGAAGCCTTGCTCGCAACCTGTCAAGAGTCAAGGAAGAAACCACCTCAGCCTAGTGAAAGACACCTACGTACCTGTGGAAAACCTGAAGCAACAGCAGTCTTGAAGTTGTAAGTGCAGTCTCTGCTCTCCATTCCACGCTCTCTTCTCCAAAGGTGCCAACAGCCCAGCCCGTGTGCATAAGCATTAACCACTCAGTCTGTACTGGCACGCAATTTCTGATGAAACTCCTGAAGGACTACTGCCAAGCCCTCTTTTGCAGGGAGGTGCACAGGAGTAGCCAGACCAGCTCATACTGCTTTCACGGTGCTCTTCGGGACTTTTACTCTTCTCACGGTTCAACAGTGACCATATCAGTTCTCACAGCGGTCGTGCATTAGGGAAACCCGGCTGTGAAGGAACACTGAGAACCTGTGATGCCCTCCTCCAAAATTTTATCCTCTTCCTACCAGCTGGAAAGCCACGGGCCAAATTTTCATGAAGTGCCTTACTTCCCAATGCCCTTGATCATTCACACGAGGGAAGAAAGAACCCTTCTTTGACATCTGAGCGCAGGGCATTAAATGAAAGCAAGCACTCCACCAGCTATCCTGAGCCTGCTGTGAACGCGCGTTTAAAAGCCAGCCCCTACAGGGAAAATAGGAAAACTCAGAGTTTGCTTCACAGAGCCATTCTTGTTCTTTCACCTGCAGAGCTGTCCAGGAGGTTGCAAGCAACATGTTCACAAGTACTCACACGACTGGCTGTGTTCCCCGGAAAGCAGGTAATTGGCCAGAGGGGGAGTGTAGGTCAAACACTGTAGAACAGAGTTGAGGAAACACGTATTGCCCAGGTTGCAGAGTCCAGCTCCGACACCTTGCCCTTGCCGCCAAGCCACAGAAATCTTCTCGGGTGGGAAAAGAATCCTTTGTGGCGGAGCAATTCCATCGTCAATGACTGCAAGGAAATCAGATCGTAAAAGAGACTGCCTGCCTTTGTTTTAGGAACGCAGGTTTCAGAGGCAGCGTTCTGGAGAGCAGCCCCCACAAGAACCAGCTGCCCTGGAGAACACAAGCACATAGTAGAGACGGCCCACGAAGGCTGCCGCTCATGTTGGCTGGCCAGCGCACGGTTGGGGAAGAAGAGTTTATTCCTCTGCTTTGCTTTTTCTCATGGGCAACAATTACTACTCGGCCTTCAGGAACTGCTGCTGAGTCCCTTCCATCTCGAGGCGCTCATCCGGCAGTGCAATTATTCGGTTCTTTCTCCTCATCCTAACCTTAACCCTTACCCTTAGACTTGCAATTACATGGTAATAAAGGGAAGAACAAAGACCCCCAAAGAAGCCAGCAGCCCTCCCAGGATCAGGTCTTTTTCTAGGCAATGTAGTCTTCAAGTGTCGTGCACACCTGCAGAAGTCTCTGTATTACCAGAAAACTCCCCAGCATCCACCAGAGCCTGTCAACCTATCGAAAGTCAGCCTTGCAACAAACACTAGCCACTTCCGCTGCCTTCGGGGAGTCACAAAGTTACCCTTTACTCTTGAAGTCTTTACTCACAGGAGGAGCTCCTTTCTCGGCCAGCTCCTGCAGGTGGTACCCGACCCCAGCTTGCAGAGCGTGACTCCATTTTTGGCACATACAATTCCAAGTGGAAAAGGAATGAGCCCAGCTATCCAGAAGGCTCGCTCAGCCCACGCTCGCTCCCGCCAGCGCGTCCGCGAGCGCCCGGGCAGAGAGCGCGCGAGCAGCTGCTGCGCCGCCGCCCTCTCTGCCGGAGAGTGACCCCAGCCCTGCGGGCCATTGTGATGGCGGGCAGCTCGGCCAATGAGGAGGCTCGTAGCAGTCGAGTGGGCCGGTCCTGATGTGGCACAGCCAATCGGATCGCAGAGTGTCTGTGACGGGCGGCTGCCGGGGGCAGCATGGCCCTGCCCCCTTTATGACGCGAGGCCGCGGCGGAGATGCACTCCCCTGGCGCCAGGGACCGCCGGGCACCCTCCGCAGCCTGCGGCCGCTGCGCTGCCCCACTCGTGGCAGCGGCGGGGGCTGTGCTTCCGCCAGCACAGCTCACGCCTCCTTCCCAGGCAGAAGCAGCCTACTAAGAAAAAAAGGCATGCTGCTGACACCGTACCTGTTGGGCAGTTTGCGCTGGCATGTTCACGTTGGCGCGGGGTGTCTTCTGCCCTCTTCTGGTGTCTGCCACTCTGTCCCAAAGACTTGTAGAGCACACCACCTGCTGTCCTACAGGGCCCTTCTCAAGGAATTCTGTCAAGGACAGGAGGGAAAGCAATCGGCTGATTTTGCAATACTGGCACCAGAGAAACACAGCCCTACAACAGCCCTTACGAGCAAGCCTGCGTGAAGACCTTGGAACTCCAGAAAACTTTTAAGTCATTCTGGAAGCTTCGGCACAAGCTCACCTGTCTCCAGGAATTAGCAGAAAAGCCTGACGCTACTACGCGTTAGTATTAGCGTGCGTCCTCATCATGGCGTGCATGCTTTGACTTTCTCCCTCCAGAAGGCTTTCCCAAGAACGGGGCTGCTCTCTCCTTTTGCCCTCTGTGACGAACTTAGTGCTGGAGAATTGACGCATGATAGAGTCTTCACTGAACTAATGAAAGCAGCTGATCGACAAATACTTAGTGGGGTACGCTTTGCTAAATTTCTTTGGCAACTTCTGTGCTATGCAATTAGCACTTATGCTGTAGCTGAATAATGTTAATAATAATAATAATAATACCCTTTAAAAGCAAAAATACCTGTATATTACTGAAGTCTCCATCTTTCAGCTACGCTCCCCAAACCTCTCCAATTAGCCATGCAAGACTTGAAGAAAATTATAGGTAGAGACATGGTTTGTCAGGGCTTTTTGCATTTTAATGAGCCCCATGGTGTATTTGGTGCTGAGTCCATGAACCTCAGCTACTGAGAGGAAAGTGAACAAAACATCGAAGAAGTCAAAGTCAGAAGTAAACCCCAAAGGTTCATAGAGCATTACCGGGTCCCACTGAGGGCCATTAGCAACAAAGGCTCCACAGGACCCGATTGGAGCAGAAAACTGTAATCACTGATTACAGGTAGGCAAAGGAAATACTCAGGTTGCTGTTTCTATTTTAAGACGGGATTGCTGTTTGTTGAAACTTTACATGTAGTCCATAACCTGCTACACATCATCTCTAGTCCCTTCTGCTATCACAATGCTTTTGGTAATTAAAGGTGGGAATTAAGAGCATCCATTGTCCTATGGGCTGGAGTAAGTCATTTCTCCTGCTCTGAGGAGGTGCCTAAAAGCCATGCTGTTTTCTGTAGTAGCATCACTGGGGCTTCCCATAGCCCACCAGTGTTCTCTTAGGCTCTTCCCAAGCCCTGTATTTTTTTTAGGTTATTCCTTAGCCTGCAATTTTATGTTAACGTTCCCCTTAAGCACTGTGTACAGCACAATTATCTGAGACCAACCGCATTAACAGAGTCCTCTTGCACGCACAGAGGCTTCTAAGAGATGGCTCAGAAGAAAAGAGAGAAAAGTCTGTTTGTCATCTGTGCACCCACCCATCAACATTCTTCACCAAGAAGTGCTGTAAATTCCCTTTTCTCTAAAGTGGGACTGAGTCAAAGGGGAGACACAGATCACCCCCCATATTTATTAGAACACCTCACTGCTGTGGGCACTGGGTCTGGGAGTGGTTTTAGGATTGTTTGGGGCTAGGGAACATCAGGCTGCTGTGCCACTGCTGGAGACATCCAGACCCCTGTGCAGCATATGTGCAGCTCCCCTGTGCCTGGGGAGATGTCAGAGGCAACGGAGGTCCCATCACCACATACCGCAGTGGGGAAGCCCATGGCTTTGGGGCAGCTGTACAGGAGGGAGCAGGGCTCAGCGGGGCTTTCAGTCAACTGGTGCCCGCGTTGGCTGGTGCCCACAGTCTGTGCCTGGGGGTGGGGGAGGCCTCCAGGTGCCTGGGAGCGTCATTCTTCTATCCGTCTTCTTGCTTGCCTAGCCACAGTTCTCAAGCAAATAACCTGGGGCTGCACTAATCGTACCTGACTCAAAGTGACCTTCAATCTGCTTGGTCCAGTGGTTTTAAACCTCCTCGTGACTTACCAGCACTCTCAGTCAGGGAGAATCTGGATTGAAGGATCTGAATTATCTTGTTTTTTTAATTTCCCCCACAAGTTACCGTCCAGAGGTCTCTTTCTCCACAGAGGACATAAGGTTAACATTCCCAAAGTCCCTTGTTTGATTTTACCTGCTACGCGCAGTTCAGTTGTCCAGTCTCCGTCTTCGCTTACCCAAACTAAATGATCCATAGTAGGTAGGGCAAGTTTCTCACAATCGAGTCCATCTATCAGATCTTCAACGGTTCTCCCCGTCCAGGTATTCTTTATACTACTAGTCAGATTCCTGCACGTACACCCAAGCCTTAACGCTCGTGCGACCGGAGCCAAAACCTGTATTGATTTTTCAGTTGATTGGCAATCAAATATCCGGGTACAATTCCATTGGGGCATCCTATTTACTTTCCCAGAATCAGTTACATCTCGTAATAATTTCAACTTGTCGTCAATTCCGCCTGTCTTTGTACCATTCCATGAAATGCACCAGGAAGTGGGTTGAACATGCGTCCACCTTCTGTCAACAGATTCCTTCCATATCAAGGGGAGGGTTTCACCCCAGGGGAAATTTTCACATCCCTCTTGTGGCTTTATAGTTAGAATCTTTTCCCCTCTTTCTTCTACGTGGCAATATCCCATTTGTTTGGGTGTCCAATGTCCATGGCCTACTACCTTTGTTTTATTATATTCCATAATTAATACTCCCGTTTGGCTAACCATTGATGCCAAAGTTTCATTCAAGTCTATTGTTAAAACTCCCCAGTCTATCAGATTTTCAGCTGATTTAGGTAAGGGGAGACAGGCAGTAATACTACTTGAATTGTGAATTCTCCCAAATGACTGGATTCATTTCAATACTAGGTTAGTATCTTCAGTTCGTAAGTGAATTAACAAGTACCAAAGGGGTATTACCTTCCCTCGGACTCCCATGTTTTGACTTCAGGTAATCAGTACATTGGCATAAACAAAACAGTGATGCTGAACAAAATAATCATCCTATTAACACTAGTACAACAAGTCCTTGTTTACAGTCTAGTTCAAAGTATGTTTCTGGTACAGCCAGACTGCACCGCATTAGTTAGCTTCTGGAAATCTTCAGTTTTAATGGACTTCCTCAGATATCCAGTTCCCTTTTGGAGCAAATTTTACTCGGGTATAGTGAATTCAGGAGTTCACACCTCGAACCTTAGCAGCAGTACAAGTAGTCAACGATACTAGATAAGGTCCCTTCCAGCGTTCCTTTCAAGGTTCATCCTTCCATGTTCAGATAAGAACCGTGTCTCCTGGCCGAAATGAATGCACCGGGGTGTCCAGAGGTACAGGAGCTCTTTCATTCAAATATCTCTCCTTGCAAAGTCACCACTGCATATCCGGCCTTCCGTTCTCCCCTTACTGCAAAGCTGCTTCCATCCGTAAACAGTTCCCATTCAGGATTTGTCAGGGGCTCCTCTTTCAGGTCAGGCCGGCTGGAATAAACTTGCTCAATAACCTGCCAACGCTCATGTTCCAATTTTCCTTCCTGGTTTGTCGGGAGCAATGTAGCAGGATTCAAAACGGAAGATACCTTTAAAGAACCATCATCCTGTTCAATGAAGGCGGCTTGGTATTGAATCAATCTACTTGGTGAAAGCCAGGGATGTCCTTTTTGTTCTAATACTGCTAAAACGGCATGAGGTACCTATACGGTGATGGGTTGTCCTAAGGGCAATTTCCGTGCCTCTTTAATCAATAATACTGTTGCACCGACTGCTCTGAGGCATGCTGGCCATCCTTTACTCACATCATCTGGTTGTTTAGAAAAGTAGGCTGCTGGTCTCTTCCATTCTCCCAAGGTCTGTGTCAGAACTCCTAATGCTGCATGTTGTTGCTCATGCACATCTAATGAGAAAGGCTTATTCAGCTTTGGCAAGCCCAACGCGGGCGCTCTCATTAATTCAGTCTTTATAGTGCCAAAACTTTTACGGCACTCAGGGGTCCATTCTAAGACCTCTCCAGGTCCCTTCATAGCATCGTACAATGGTTTAGCAGTCAGACTGAAATTCGGTATCCACAGCTGGCACCATCCGGCCATTCCTAGGAAGCCTCTCAATTCTCGTTTTGAGGTCGGCAGAGCAATTCTACATATGGCTTCTTTTCTTTCCATCCCCAATTTTCTTTTTCCTTGAGACATTTCAAAACCTAGATAAGTTACCGTAAGCTGCACCACCTGAGCTTTCTCCTGGACACCCAATATCTGGCTAATCCCAAGAAATTCAGCGGGTCTATAGTAGCCATTTTACATTCTCGTTTTCTCTCAGATCCCAATAGTATATCATCCACATACTGCAACAAAGTAACAGAAGGATTCCTACCTTGCCAGTCCTCCACTTCCTTAGCAAGTACATTACCCCGTGTTGTACTCCATACAGGATCAATCGTTGATATTGTTTAATCATTGCTTTCCCAGCACTGCTATTAGGATCCCATTCTGGTTCTGGTTTGGGCATGTGTCTTTCAGGCTTATTATCAACACTTTGCCATTCATTTTCCTCCCTAGCCTTTTCCAATATTAAACGTTTCTCCTCCGTGGAGAAGAAAGTATTTAGTAAGGCCTCGACATTGCTCCAATTTGGATTATGCGTAAGCATAATTGTTTCTAACAATTGATACGTTTTCTCGATAAGACCCTACAGATTGCTTCCAATTTAGCAAAGCTGAGGTTGTAAAAGGCACGTGCACAATGTCACATGCAGAACAACATTCCGGTCTCCGTTTCTTCTGCCCCTTTTCAGCCAAGACATATCTACCATTAGAGTCATTATCCATCAATTTACATTTTTTTTCTCGCCTCATAATCGTTTCGTAAAGTGAGAAACAAATCCACATATGGTACTTCATCTCATTTTCCCAACCTTCTACAAAACAACATTAACTGCAAAATAGTATTATAATTCAAAGTTCCATTTTCAGGCCATTTTCCTCATAATCTAATTTATACATGGGCCACCATTGGTTACAATACCGTTTCAATTGTATTTTCATTAGGGGATCCCCACCAATTTTTTTCCAGTTTTCCACAATGCATCCTAAGGGAGAACAAGGGGAGTATCTCAGTGAAGGAAGCCGACCCCATGGGATAATTATTTTCCAGAATTCCTTAACCAAGACTTCATACACTCGGCTATTTAGGAAGAGAGCCTCCTGCTTCTCCTTCCTCCGCGTCTATGGGTAGAAGTCAATTTATGCTACTGCTGCGGTCCTTCAATGGGGCGACTTATGTAGAGCTACAGAAACAAATTTTCCTACTCATCGATCTCCCCTTTGTTCCCTCTATCGATATCTCTCTTCCAGCGTTGCACCACTGTGTCGCTCACCGTCCAGCCGCGGAGCCCGAGCCACCGGAGTCCCCAATCAAAAGGTCGGTGTGCGCTGGAGTCCACGCAGCTCTTGGGCTCCCCGGCAAGCGCAGCGAGTCAAGCCGGGCAAGGCTAGTCCCACCTGGGTCGCCAGAAAATGTTGTCCCAAATCTGGAATTCGTTACCGGTGTGCAACAAGTCAAGCTACACACAGAGTCAAGATATCATTTTTTATGTCCAGATTGCGCAAAATGGGGTTCTAGGTGGTAAATCCACAAAGCTAGCACACCAAGTATTTCTCTCTTATTCTATTTATACAGTCTTTCTCAGCCAAAAGCTGCCTCTTAGCTAAGGCTTAAACATTAAAATTCCTTCTGAAGTAAAAATTCGCAAGCTCAGTTAATAATTCTCCTAACTCAGATAACACCATCAGATGTTCTACACATTGATAAGATCCCCTGCCCCTGCCCCTGCCCCGAGCCTTCTCTTCTCCAGGTTGAACAATTCCAGCTTGCTCAGCCTCTCGCCATATGACACATGCCCCAAGCCCTTAATCAGTCACCTTTGGTGGCTGGGCTCGCTCCACTAGGCCCATGCCTTTTTGTTCTGCTGGGAAGGCCGGAACGGGGCAAAGCACTCCAGAGGTGGCCTCATCAGTGCTGAGCACAGGGGAAGGAACACCTGCCTCGACCTGCAGCTCACACCCTTCCTGTTATCTGAATTAGGAGAAATTATTAATTGAACCTGCAAATTTTACTTTGGAAGGAATTTTAATGGTTAAGATTTAGGACCGGGGGACCTATCCTTCAAGTTGCCAAGAATGAGCAAGGAGGAATTCCTAGTCAGTGTCGGAGACGATGTTCCTCCTTCAAGTTCGGAACATCCTGGGAACATGTATATAGCTAATCAGTCAGCAAAAAAAGAATAACTAGCTCTGACTGAGAGTAATCTATCTTCATTATAATATCATTATAATGCTAAAAATCACACCCCTAGGTTGAAGACCCCTAATTGTGGGGAGACCCTTTCCCACTGGGCATGCATAAGTGAGAATTGCAGTGTAAGTAATATGCAAATAATTTAACCAATCATGTAATAGGGGCGGAACAAGAGGCAGCTCTTGGCTGAGAAAAGCTGTATAAATGGAATGATAAATAAATACCTGGTGTGCTAGCTTTGTGGATTTACCACCTAGCACCCGACTTCGCGCTATCTCAAAATAAAAACAGTATCTAGACTCTGTGTGTAGCTTGATTTTCTGCACACCGTGTAACGAATCCCCGACTGGGGACAACAGAACTAGCTGTATAACCGACATGAGAAAACATCACAGGACCTGGAACTCCCCATTGTCAAAAATGTGCTTTGGTATACATATTTCAGCTGCTGTGAGTACATTGCTTTCTTGACAAAACATGAGCAGAGGATAAAGCAGCAGTTGTGTGAACCTGGCCCCGCAGGAACAGCGGAAGGGAAGCCCTGAAGCAAGAGAGCAATCCCGGTTCCTGGGGGCAAACAACACAAACCTTTCCCTGCACTCCCATCTTTAAAGCACAGTGCAACCCCGTTCCTCTGGCATTTTCCACTTCACAGGACTCCAAGAGCCAAAACCTGCTTTCAGCAGCCCCCATTGCTGCTGCAGCCTTTGCCCGGGGAAGAATTTTTGGGTAAAGTCCATCAGATTCCAGCTCGGTTCTAGTCCTTGTTTTGTCTCCTGGTAAAATACTCTTTTGCAGAGAAAAGAGACAGTATACCCACAGAACGTGCATTTACATTAGAAACAATCCCATTTCAGCAAAGGGAGTTTTTCCTTTGCTGAAAAGCAAGGCCCAATGGTTTGCAAGGGCCCACTATTGTTCGGGTTTGGAGATCGTTTTGTCACTGAAATCGGGAGAAAAACTCCTTAACACCAATGGAGCATTAAGAAGCAGGCATTCTCTTTATTATGGTGCCGGGTGCACAGGGTAAAGCTCCACCCAATGTGCACACCATGTGTCACATCATCTAAAGTTTATATTGCTCTATCACATACATATGCATTAAATTTCCAGGAATGATTATACATATTCATTCTATTTCCTAGAACTAATTATTACATTTACATAATCATTACGCATGTGGTCTGAGTCTCGGGGGGGGTCTTCTGTGGGGGTCTCTGGTGGTCTCTGGTGGTCCCTCGTGGTGTCAGAAGAGGTGTCACTCAGCATCTTGCCATGAACTTTGCTCTATTTTTCCATACATGGTCTCAGCTTGGCTTGCTTCCTTGTTTGAGAAAAGCTGTCTTGGTCCTAATTTTGGCTCCAACTGGCTTCTGCTGGTTTATCTGTACTTTCTCAGAATGTATCAGTCCCAGCTGCACCTGTGTCCTTGGGTATGTTTACCTGAGGCGCCTGTTGAGACTCCTTCTTGTCCGAGCTGGTAACAGTTCCCCCATTCCCCCCACCCCTTTGAGAGTCTTTCTTGTCTGGGGCCTTTTGGTAACAATAGGACAGTACTGGTGATGTGACTGCAGGTTGTGGTTGTGAGGTCACGCGTGCCTCTCTGCCTGATAGACGAGTGCTGGTGGTGTGCCTGCAGTTTCTCATTATGAGGCAGAAGTGACCTCACAACCACTAACAGCAGCCACATGACCAGCACTGGCCTATCAGGTCCTGAGGCACAAGTGACCTCATAATCAGAAACTGCAGCCACATGACCAGCACTGGCCTATCAGGTCCTGAGGCACAAGTGACCTCACAACCACAAGCACCAGCCACAAGAACAGCCCTGACCTATCAGGCACTGAGCCACAAGTGACCTCACAACCACAAACTGCAGCCACATTGTCAGCACTGGCCTATCAGGTACTGAGGCACAAGTGACCTCACAACCACAAACTGCACCCACATGACCAGCACTGGCCTATTAGGCACTGAAGCAGAACTGTCCTCACAACCACAAACTGCAGACATGGGCCTAACACTGGCCTATCAGGCCCTGAGGAACAAGTGACCTCACAACCACTAACAGCAGCCACATGACCAGCACTGGCCTATCAGGCATTGAGGCATATGTGACCTCACAAGCACAAAAGCAGCAATGTGCTTGATGCTGTCTAATCAGGTACTGAAGCAACTTCACCTCACAAGTACAAAAATGAGCACTGTGGCTGCTCGTGGCCTAGCAGATACTCAGGCCGAATGACTCCACAAACACAAACAGCAGCAATATGCATCGAGCTGGACTGTCAGGTGCTCAGGCTGAAGTGACCTCACAGGCAGCCATGAAGCCATATATCTGCTCCTGGCCTCTTAGGGACTGAGGCACAATTGTCCTAAACAAGCACAAACAGCAGCAATGTGCATGCTGATCACCAGTCACATACTGATGCACAACTGACCGCAAAAGCACAAACAGCAGCAAAGGGCCTGCTCCCGCTTTATGGGGCAGTGAGACACAAGGGACCTCACCAGCATCACCAAACCTATGGGCATGCTGTTGGCCTACCAGCTTCAGAGGCACAACTCACCTCACAAGCACAAATGGCATCGACATGCCTGCTGCTGCCCTATCTGGGACCGAGTCACAAGGGATCTGAAAAGTGCAAGCTCACCTGGGCCACTCTCACATCCCTTGATTACGCTGTTATCACTCCATACAGAACAGTCTTCTGCAAACAGCTTTCATCTCCTGGCAAGACTCTCTCCAGATCATGGCACAGCGCCACTCTGTCACCCTGCGCACAAATCACAAAAGGGAACAATTGGTCTCGCTTTTCCTTTAGTACTATCAAGTCCGAGCTGGGAGCCTTTGCACTGCAGCACCTACACAATGGCAGCAGGATGCCACTTCCATTTCTAGTGCATTTCTAGGGACAGAGATCAGCTGAGGGAGCAGCTGCACTGCAAAGGCTTTCTGACACTCTCAGATCAACTCGGCACTGCACCAGCCATCAACCTGATGCCAGACCTCTGCTCTGCCACCTGCTCTACAAACACACTGCCTCTGCCCCACACAGCTGCCTCTTCTGCTAGATACAACCAAGTGCCAGCAAGAACAGATGCCTGCAGGACACTCGCCACTTGCACACTCCCCAGCCACTGCTCTGCTCGATGCCATCTCTTGGCTCCTCAACCTAGACACACAGGCAAGCTCTTGCGGTAACACCACAAGGTGGCCAAGGCACTCGAGGCTCACAAGGTCTGTGCAAATGAGCAGCACAAGGTCAGGCACTTAGCTGGCTCCTTGCGCGATGCTGCTCTTTTCAGAGGGAAGCATCCTGCTTTCTTTGGGCACAGCAGGCTGCTTCTTTCCACCTCCATCCCCTCAGGAACCTCCAGCTAGGGATGGGGATTCTGTTTAGTAATACAAAAGGTACACATACAATGTAGAATCATTTGAGAATCCTGAAGGCCTCCTGAGCCCAAAGTAACCTCCCTTCCTTTCCTTTAGTTACTTGCACAAGGAGCCCCTGTGAAGGGGAAAAGTGTGCAGAGGCTTTGACATGAGACCCAAGCAATGAGACAGCCCCAGACTGGACATCTGCTGAAATGACAGCTGTCCTGCCTGCGCAGGCTCTGCAGCAGCCCTCCGGGCTCCACCGCTGGCTTCACAGAGCACTGAGGGCTGGGTGCCACAGGCAACCTGGCCCTGGGCACATCTTCACCCCTCGCAGAGCCAGCAGCCCAAGAGCTCTGAGACTTCCTCCGGTCAAGCTACTCACACTCACACAAGCACTCACACAAAGGCCCTCAAGACATGCTGGCATTTAGTATAAGGGTCCTGCACTCGTCCTATATGGCCCCACAACCTCCTAGGAAAAGCAGGGGGCACAAGAGCATTTGCTGAGCGGGCTGGCAGGAACAACAGTTGCGGGAGGAGGAATTTGCAGCACAGCAGAGGTACCGGGAGGTGAAGCCACACCCCAAGTCACCCATGGAAGCCAGGTGCATTTATGGAAGCCTTTGCATCCACACGTAGCTTCATCTCATTCACTTGCAGCTGCTTTCACAGAGGGCTCACGATGCTGGTAAAGATGTTGACAGGTACACGGACACATCCTGGCATCTTGCCTCCAGCCTCAGCGGCTCTACGACCGCACTGGGAGCCTCCATGAGTGCAGCAACCTAGAAAGAGAGAGAGAGAGAAAGAGAGAGAGAGAGAGAAAGAGAGAGAGAGAGAAAGAGAGAGAGAGAGAAAGAGAGAGAGAGAAAGAGAGAGAGAAAGAGAGAGAGAAAGAGAGAGAGAAAGAGAGAACCGGAGTGTTACTATCAGTTCTGCTGGTCTTACATAGTCGTGACAGTCAGCAGCAAATGTCTCCCCTCGATGCTGAGCTGTATTGGTGAGAGCACAGCCAGCAGGGCCACCGAGACGTTCTACCCCTCTTTTTGGCACAGGTGACACCATGTCTGTATACCAGGTCCCATTTGGGCTCTCCAATTCTGCACAGGCACTAACACACTGCAGGGAGTCCAGCACAGGGACACCAAGATGGTCAGGGGCTGCGGTGTGGGGCCTATAAGGAGAGGCTGCGAGAGCTGGGTTTGTTCAGCCTAGACAAGAGAAGGCCAACGGGGATCTTCATGCTGTGCACGGCTACCTTATGGAGGGTACAGAGAAGACGGAGCCGGATTTTCTTGGAGGTGCACACTAATAGCATGAGAGGCAACCGGGACAAATTGCACAATGGGAAATTCTTCTTCGATGTTAAGAAGAAACCTTTTTCTCTGGGACGGTGGCCGCACCATGGCACAGGGATCCAGAGAGGCTTCTGAAATCTCCAAGATAATCAAAGACTGGAGATAATCAAAACTGCACTGCAAAAGGCCCAGAGATACCTCCTCTATTGCGACCTGCTTTGACCAGGGCGTTGGAGCCTTACCTCCACATGTCTCCCCCATCGCAGCCTCAAGGAATCTGCTATTCTGAGACTCTTTCCAAAGGCGCCAGCGGCTCTACAGCTGCCCCCTCCACTGCTGACCAAGGACAGCTGTCTCAGAGCCACCCATCGTCCTCAGGGGCCTGACTTCTTGTGAGGTGGCATCTCCCCTCTCTGCAAGGCTCTGCGTAGACACAAACTGCAGAAATGCCTCTGACCGCTTTGATTAACTACCCATCTCTCTGAGGGATCGGAATGCATTAGGGTCTGAGGTGGGAAGATGCAATGACGGTCCAGCTTCAACAGAAAGCCTTTAAGCAGGGAGAAGACAACTTTCTCCAGGGCAGTCAGTAAAATCCCAAAGACTCACAGAAGCGTCAAGACCTTCAGAAACTCCAAGCTTGAAACTCAGCTAACAGAAACGACCAAACTGCGAGCGTCTCCTGGCTCACACGAGCATGCTCCAAGGAGGGAACACGGTCACCAACAGTCCTCACCCACGTCTCCCAGAAGGACACTGTGATGGCATGCTGGGCTCTAGGAGCAGAGCACTGCTCTCTCCAGCCACCTCCTCCCATGCTGAGCAGCAAAACACTGGCACCACCACCTGGCTCCACCACAGGGCATCTCGCACTGCAACACGCCGCTACCCCCGCACCTCACAGAGCCTTCGCAGCCAACACGTGCCTCTGCATCAGCCACACACAGGCCACAGCACTACACATGGCAGCACACAGGGCACCCCAAGCGCCCCACAACGCACAAAGCCCAACTCTCCAGCCCCTCCATTCCCTTCTAGGCCTCCAAGGCCTTGCAACAGGCACTGCCTCTGAACATCCACTCACAGCCTGGGGCCTGCTCACTTCCCACCTCCAGGAAGCAGACAAGAAGTGCCCTCAGAGCGGCTCATCAGGCCAGCTCTTGCTTCTCACTTGTGCCTCAACTTCTCTGCACAAGAAATCTCTTGGAAAACGTAGCACATACCATTTCTGGCAGAGTGACATTCCTTCTGTCTCCTCCAACAGCCGTTGCACCCATTCTCCAATGACTGCGTACGCGGACAGAAAATCAGAGACCTCTAACATGGTACACTTCCTAACGTGTCATAAAAGCAGGTGGACACCTCAAAGACAGACACAGCATTCAGACCTTGCAGGAAAATCTCACAAGCTCCCTGCTCTTTTGACAGGGGCAATTTCTAAAGCACACACCTCCTGGCAATAACAGATTACTAACACCACTGCTCACACCAGCGCTAGATGAATTTAGCAGCCGAAAAAGGCTGCTTGCACTCCCGAGCTGACCGGCAGGAGGCTGCAAGCTTCTACTTAGCAACAAGTGGAAAGGCCAACTCCATGCCCGTGTTCACCACAGAACATCAGCCGCATTTTCAATGGAGCAGTACTAACTCATGATGAAGGAGTGGAAGAAAATTTGTGCCAGATGACGTGAAACATCTACTCCTGCTTGATTGATCAGTTGCATTTCTGTATTGCTGTAGAGCTCTGCAGGGGTCAAGCCCTCCTCTGAGCACACTCAGCAAACCCAGAAGTGACCTCACCACCAGCATCCAAGCCATGTGTCTTCTCCTCACCCAGCAGCTGCTCACATCGAGGTGACCTCACCAAGTGCATGCCCCCACCAGGTGCCTGCTGCTGGCCTATGGGCTTCAGAGGCAGAAGTTTCCGCAAAGTAACTTCCCCAGCCATCAGCTACTGCTGGCCTACCAGGCACTCTGACAAAAGGGACCTCACAATCAACGCCCGTGCCTAACTGCCTGCTGCTGGCCTAGCAGGGACTCAGAAAGACAGGACCTCACACTCACCTTCACGGACATGTCTCTGTCACTGGCCTAGAAGCCTCTAAGACAGAAATTGCCTCACTAGAACTTCCCCAGCCATGAGACAAATCCTGCCTTAGCAGCAAGCACCTCATGCACAAATAAGCTCAAAAACACAGATCCCAGCCACGGACCTGCTGCTGCCCTATCAACTGCTCAGGCAGGAATGACCTCACAGTCACCTTTCCAGCCACATCTCTGCTGCTCTCCAATCGGTTCAGCAGTCAGAAGGGACCTCATAATCAACAGCCAAGCCTTGTTCCTCCAGCTGCCCTATCACGTACTCTGGCAGAAGTGACCTCATCAGCAATGGCCGACTCACGTGCCTCCTCCAGGCCTATCGGCAACTTTTACACAGAATTCATTTGACACTGGGGATTTTCTGGCATGGCTCTCATAGACACCCATGACCTCACTACCCACACCCTGACCATCTGCCTGTTGCCACCTGCAGCTCCCCATGCCCTCCCCCAAGGCTGAGCCACCTACTGAATGGCCACCCTCACTCACTTCGTGCTCCTCTCAATGCTCATAGTGCAGCAAAACACCCATTACGGACCAGTTTCTACCCCAAAAAAAGATGAGCTTTGGCCTAGGTGACACCTACACCTAGTCTAGGACACTTAGGAATGGCAGAAAGGCCTACCAGTAATTCTTAGCAACATTTTCTAGTGGCAGGATTGCATGAGAGCAGCAATTACGAACCTGAAGACAGCAGGGCCTCATGGCCCAGTCAGAGGGAGAAGACTTCCTGCAACCCAGAAGTCTAGCTCCTTCCCCAGTGCTGAACAAACCCAGAAAATCCTCTACGCGTCGAGGGCGTCGAGGACAACCAGCATGCTCCTATTTTATGCCCTGACAGCTTGAGACATGCGGAAGGACTCAGGCCAGGGCATCCTGGCCCGGCTTGGGGAAACCAGCAAAGCCACAATTCACCAACTCTTCACCCTGACCTAGCAGTACGGAAACAACAATGGCAAGTGCAAGCACTGGTCGTTCATCAACTTTCAAGGCCCTTCACAAGCAAAACAGCTCACACTTACAGAGCTGTTCTCGAAACACCCTTCAGGCTGCTGCCAGGCTCACAGGTCTCGGGGCGAAGCAAGAGGCCTGCAGCAAAAACAACGGCTAAGGCACGGCATCACACGCGGGACAGCCTCTCTCAGAGCCACTCGGAAGTGCACTTTTCAGAACAAAAGACGCCCTTGGGAAGGGCACCTCGTGACGACACCAGCAGCCTGCTCACACCTGGCCCAGCAGCTCCCAAACGCAGCTCGCAGCAGCACCTGGGGCTGCAGTGGCAGCAGCAGCTCAGGGAAACACTTTAACATGGATCCCAGACCCACCACAGGGCCAAAGGTTCCTGCACCCAGAACCCCACCGAGCCACCCCGGCCCAGCTGCTCGCGGCAGGCCGGCACCTCTGGCTGCAGGGCAGCTCCCCCCTCTGGCCCAGGTCGCTCTGTGCCATGCTCACGGCCCCACCAGCCCCTGATGCAGCTCCTGCAGCAAAGCAGCCCCGTCACCAGCACCGTGGCATCCGCCAGCAGCTGAACGCGCCCGCAGCCCCCACCAAATGCCCTCGCCACCGCTCTCTCTCCCGCTCGCCTCTCGCCTGCTTTGCTCCCGCTCCTCTTTCACGTCGCTTTTTTTTCCCATGGTGGGCTCCAATTGGCTGGCAGAGCCATCAGTGAAATCCATCCCCGCCCTCCTCCTCATGCCAGCCAATAGGCAGCCAAGGGCTGCACTGGGCGGTGCCATGGCAACGCTGGGCCCTCCTGCCCTGGCGGCCCTCTCTGCCCCCTCCCCCCGCGGTCGGGCGCCATCTTGTGGGCAGCAGCGCGGGGCCGGGGCATGGCGGGGCCTGGGGGCAGTGCGGCGCCATGTGGCCGGGCAGTGCGGGGCCCCGGGGCGCAACTGCTGCTCCGCCGGGGCTGGGATCTCCCGCAGGGGCCCTGCGGGGCTGCTCGCTGCCCTGCACCCTGGGGGCCGTGGCGGGCGTGGGGGGGGCAGCGCTGGGGCCTGTGCTGGTGGCAGCCCTGGTGCCGGCGTGGGGGCCCTGGGCATGGCCGGGGCGCCGGAGCCCGCAGGCAGCGTCCTGCTGCCCCCAGGGCAGGGCGGTGTCCTCTCACCCCTCCTGCCCCGCTTGGGGGCTCTTCTTTACAAGGTGAAGAATCCCTTTCCAACAAAGGCATTTGCAGCAGGCTCTGGAGAGCCCCGCTTGGCTGCAGGACACCCCAGCCTCTGGGATGCAGGCCCCTTTCCTCCCAGAGCCACATCCCAAAGGGGGACCCATTCCCAGGGAAACCTGGCTATGGATTGCCCCCAACGCCACAGAAGCCTTGGGGCTCAGGGCAGCCCCAGCCCCACGACCCAGGAGTCCCAGCTGCCACATCGTCCCCCGAGCCAGAGGGGACCCTCAGGCAGGGCTCTCGCAGCAGCCCCAGCCCTGTCCAGCCACCCCCACAGCCCGGGAACCACAGCAGTTTTTGCAGTTAACAGTCTCTGTGCGACACCTCGGGAAGGAGCTCCCGAAGCCCTTACCCTTGGTGGAGAGCCGCACGAGCACTGGGAACAAGGAACTGCTGTCCAGGCTGATGGTATGGGTCCAGCAGTCCTCCATCTTGCTTGCCCCTTTGCCCTTGTCTTGCCTCTCCAGCTGGGGAAGAAGGATGCTCTTCCCATCTCATCACCCAAAACTGCTCTCAGACATGCTCCTGCTGCTGTGCGTGTTGGCGAGGGGCCACAGTGTGGCCCTGCTGCCTCCTGTCCCCACTGCTTGCCGTGGAGCAGCTCCAAAGGGCAGCTGTGGGAAGGGAGGGCATCACTGCAGCAGCAGGGAGACCTCCTTGTGATGCGGCACATCCCACTGTGACCTCATCTCATGCCATCTGGGGTCTCAGTTGGTCACTGCCATGGAGATGGAAGGTCCAGAGAAAGAGCAGAGAGATTTCCCTTCAGCCCCCTTATGTCCCCATTTCTGGAGTCATCCCATCACAGAAGGCAGTCAGGTTGGTCAGGCACAACGTGCCCTTGATGACTTCCTGCTGCCTGTTCCCAACCCCTTCATGTGGCTGGAACTAGCTTCCGGGAAGATTTGCTTCCCAGGGACCGAGGTGATGCTGACCAGCCTGTCATTCCCCAGATCCTCTTTCCTGTCCTTCTTGAAGACGGATACAATGTTTGGGGAGGGCTAGGGGCCAGGCAGTGGGGGAGTGGAGACGGCCAAAGGGCACTGCCAAGGCTGAAGGGTCCTGACAGAACTGAGGTCTCTGTGCTCTTGGCTATGGCTGTTGTCTCTGCCACCGAGGCCTACGAGTACACACTGGGGGGGGCCTCATTGACCCCTGGCCCCCCAGGGGGCCCTGAGAGGTGTCATATCATTGTCCTGCACTTGGCACTGCACGTCCCCACCCTCACACTGCCCTCAGGAGGAGCCTTGGGCAACGCATGGGGCAAAGGGTCTCCTTTCCCAGGGGCCTGGTGTCAGCGCTTGGCTTTTTTGCTTGATAAAACACATGAAGGCTTTACATGGCATCAGAGCCACCTGCACATTTCCTCTGTCTACCTGTAATCAGTGATTACAATGAAGGCCTAATGGAGGCAAATCTGGGATGTGGCAGTGCCCCTATGACCCCTCCAGCTCCCAGCCGAAGGGTCCAGGAAGGTCACTGGGAAGAGCAGTGGGTTTGGTGTGGGTGGGATGGGTTTCTCTTGGCATCCATAAGTCCTCCCTGGGTCTTTCTGAGCACTTAGGGAAATCCCTTCTGCCTATGGACTTGCATCAAAGCTTTCAAAGCTGTGGCCCTCACAGTAGAGAGCTGCCAGAGCACATTTGAAACAGCCACGTAACACCCCCATCAAGTTCAAATTTCCCACGTCACACCCACAACACATTTGAATTTCCAATGTCACACCCACGACTCGTTTGAAACACCCACGTCACACCCACATCACACTCACATCACGTTCGAATTTCCCATGTCACGTTCAAATCAACCACATCACACCACCGTCCTTCCTTGCAGCAGCATGACAGTCCTAGTGGTAAGGTGTGAGGACACCTGGTGTAGGCCTGTGGAGGTAAGGCAAGAGAGCCGTGCACTTGTTGTGGGGCTGCCCTAGGCATGCGGAAGCAAGCTCTGCCTTCCCAGTGCTCTTGCCTCTGAGCCCTGGTTGGTGGGGGAACATTTGCAGTAGGGTGCGGAAGCAAGCTCTGCCTTCCCAGTGCTCTTGCCTCTGAGCCCTGGTTGGTGGGGGAACATTTGCAGTAGGGTGGCACACCCTCGTCACCTTCGAACCACCCACGTCACACCCACGTCAAAACCACGTGACGTTTGAATTTCCCACATCACACCCACGTCTTGCTCGAATCACCCACGGCACACCCACGGCACCTTCGAATTTCCCAGGTCACACCCACGTCACGTTCGAATCACCCACATCACACCCACATCACGTTCGAATTGCCTATGTCACACTCAAGCCACGTTCAAATTTCCCACGTCACACCCACATCACCTTCGAATCACCCACAGCACATGCACATCGCCTTTGAACCACCCACGTCACCCCCACGTCACCTTCGAATCACCCACGACACAATCACAGTCGTCCCTTGCAGCAGCATCACAGTCCTAGTGCTAAGGTGTGAGGACACCTGGTGTAGGCTTGGGGAGGGGAGGCAAGGGAGCCAGGCACTTGTGGAGGGACTGCCCTAGGCATGCAGAGGCAAGCTCTGCCTTCCCAGTGTTCTTGCCTCTGAGCCCTGGTGGGTGGGGGAGCATCTGCAGCAGGGTGGCACACCTACTCCACCTCGAAACCACCCACGTCACACCCACGTGATGTTCGAATTTCCCACGTCACACCCACGTCACACCCATGTCACCTTCGATTTTCCCACGTCACACAAGCATCACTTTCAAACCACCCACGTCACACCCTAAGCGTTGTGCTAGGCAGTGACATGACACGGAGCTTTCCTAGGCAGCGAGGCGGCCAAGGGAGATGGTGCTTTGCTAGGCAGCAAGGCGTCAAAGGCTCTCAGTGCTTTGCTAGATGGAGAGGGGGAAAAGGGACACAGCGGTGTGCTAGGCGCCGAGGCGCTGAGGCACCAACCGGACGCAGCGCTTTTCTAGGTGTCGAGGCAGCGAAGGCACGCAGGGCTTTGCTAGGCGGCGAGGCATCGAACGCAGGCAGTTCTTTGCTAGGTGCCGAAGGAACACGGTGCTTTCCTTGGCAGTGACGGGACACGGAGCTTTGCTAGTCGGCGAAGGGAGACGATGCTCTGCTAGGCAGTGAGGCGGCAAAAGGATGAAGCGATTTGGGAGGCAGCGAAGGGACTCGGCGCTTTGCTAGAAGGTGAGGCGGCGAAGGGAGACGGGGCTTTGTTGGCGGCGAGGAGGTGAAAGGACAGGGCGCTTTGCTAAGTGGGAAGTGACGAAAGCATGCAGCAATTTGGTCGGCGGCAAAGGGACGCGGCGATTTGCTAGGAGGTGAGGTGGCAAAGGGACACTTTGCTTTGCTAGGTGGCAAAGGACAAGGCGCTTTGCTTGGCGGGGAGGTAGCAAATGCATGCAGTTCTTTGCTAGGCAACGAAGGTATGCAGTGCTTTGCTTGGCGGTGACAGGACGGGGAGTTTTCCTAGGCGGCGAAAGGAGACGGCGCTTTGCTAGGCAGCGAGGCGGTGAAGTGAGGCAGCGCTTTGCTAGGCTGCCAGGGGGTGAACGGACAAAGCGATTTGCTATGCGGTGATTCGCTGCCTCGCAGAATAACTAACCACTGTGGATGTTGGCTGTCTCACAAACAAGCACACCGCTCCATCTCTTCACCGCCTCCTGAAAATACAAACCGCTGGTCTCTTTGCTGCCTCGCAAACTTACTGACCTCCACATCTGTTCACTGCCTCGCCAGCTAGCAAAGTGCTGCCTCGCTTCACTTCCACGCAAAAAAGCAAACCACGATGCCACTATGCCACCTGGTGGACGAGCAAAGTGCTGCATCTCTTCGCTGCCTCACGGAATGAGTAACCATTTAGGATGTTCGCTGTCTCACAAACAAGCAGATTAATGAACCAGTTTGCTCTCTGGCGAACAAGCATACCACTGCGCCTTTTCACTGCCTCGTGAAAAAGCAAACCGCTATATCTGTTCACCGCCTCACGAACATAAAATCCGCTGCGCCTGTTCACTGCCTCGCAAACAAGCAAATACCTGTGCCTGTTCACTGCATTGCAAAAAAGCAAACCGTCGAGTCTGTTCGCTGCCTCACAAATAACGAAACGCTGCGTCTCTTCGCTACCTGGCAACACGCAGACCACTGCGTCTGTTCGCCACATCACAACCTAACTAACCACTGAGTCTCTTCCCGGCCTGGCAAACTAACTAGCCCATACATCTGCACGCTGCCTGGCAAACAAGCAGGCTGCTGCATCTCTTCGCTGCCTCGCAAACTAAATGCTGCATGTGTTCAGTGCCTCGCAAAAAAGCAGACCGCTGCGTGTATTCGCTGACTGGCAGAAAGCAAAGCACGGCGGCTGTTCCCTGCCTGACCAACAAGCAAACCACCATAGCTGTTCGCTGCCTGGCAAACTAAGGAAACGCTGCGTCCCTTCGCCGCCTAGCAAAGCAGCGCGTGCCTTCGCCGCCTTGCCGCCTAAGAAAGTGCTGCGTCCCTTTTCGCCCTCGCCGCCTAGCAAAGCACCGTGTCCCTTCGCCGCCTCACTGCCTACCAAAGCACTGTGTCCCTTTGCTGCCTCCCAAATCGCTTCGTCCCTTCGCCGCCTAGCAAAGCATCGTCACCCTTCGCTGCCTAGCAAAGCTCCACGTGCAGTCACTGCCTAGCAAAGCACTGTGTGCCCTCGCTGCCTCGCACACCGCTGCATCCCTTCGCCGCCTGGCATAGCACTGCCTGCCTTCGCCGCCTCGCCGCCAGGCAAAGCGCCGTGTCCCCTCGCCTCCTGGCAAAACACTGTGTGCCCTCACCGCCTTGCACACCGCTGCGTCCCTTCGCCGCCTGGTAAAGCGCTGAGTGCCTTTGCCAACTCGCCTCCAAGCAAAGCGCCGTGTCCCCTCGCCACCTGGCAAAGCACTCTGCGCTCTCGCCACCTCGCACATCGCTGCGTCCCTTCACCGCCTAGTAAAGCAGTGCGGGCCTTCGCCGCCTTGCCGCCTAAGAAAGCAATGCGTCCCTTTTCACCCTCACCGTCAAACAAAGCGCCGCATCCCGTTGCCGCCTCGCTGCCTAGCAAAGCTCCGCGTCCTGTTGCTGCCAAGCAAAGTGCCGTGTTCCTTTGCTGCCTACCAAAGCACTGCGTGCCTTCACCGCCTCGCCACCTAGCAAAGCGCCGTCTCCCTTCTCCGCCTAGCAAAGGGCCCAGTCCCTTTGCAGCCTGGCCGTCTAGCAGAGCTCCGCCTCCTATCCTCGCCTAGCAAAGCGCCGTGTTCCTTCAGCACCTAGCAAAGCGCTGCGTGCCTTCGCTGCCTCGCTGCCTAGCAAAGCGTTGTCTCCCTTCACCGCCTAGCAAAGCTCCGCATACTGTGGCCAACAAGCAAAGCGCCGTGTTCCTTCGGCTCCTAGCAAAGCCTTCGACTCCTCAACGCCTAGCAAGGCACTGTATGCCGTCAACGACTACCAAATTGCTTCATGGCTTCGCTGCCTCGTGCCTTAGCAAAGTGCCACGTGCCTTCACTGCCTAGAAAAGCGCGGTGTTCCTTCAGCGCTACTACGGCGTTTGCTAAGCGGTGAGGTGGCGAAGGTACGCAGCGGTGTGTGAGGCGGCGAAGGCAAGCAGCGCTTTGCTGGGCGGCGAGGCGGCGAAGGGCCGAAGCGATTGGGGAGGCGGTGAAGGGAGACGGCGCTTTGTTGGGCGGCGAGGGCGAAAGGCACGCAGCGCTTTCTTAGGCGGCGAGGCGGCGAAGGCACGCGCTGCTTTGCTAGGCGCCGAAGGAACACGGCGCTTTGCTAGGCGGCGACGGCACGCGGAGCTTTGCTAGGCGGCGAGGCGGCGAAGGGACACGGCGCTTCGCTAGGCGGCGAGGGCGAGAAGGCACGCAGCGCTTTCTCAGGCGGCGAGGCGGCGAAGGCACGCGCTGCTCTGCCAGCCGCCGAAGGCACGCAGCGCTTTGCTAGGCTGCGATGCGGCGAGGCGCCGAACGCAGGCACTTCTTTGCTAGGCGCCCAAGGAACACGGCGCTTTGCTTGACGGCGACGGCACGCGCAGCTTTGCTAGGCGCCCAAGGCAGACGACGCTTTGCTAGGCAGCGAGGCGGCGAACGCACAAAGCCATTTGCTCTGCGGTGATTCGCTGCCTCGCACAATAGCTAACCACTGTGCATGTTGGCTGTCTCACAAACAAGCAGCCTGCTGCGTCTCTTCGCTGCCTCGCCAACTAGCAAAGTGCTGCCTCGCTTCGCCTCCACGCCAAAAAGCCATCCGCGATGCCACTGCGCCACCTGCTGCACAAGCAAAGTGCTGCATCTCTTCGCTGCCTCGCACAATGAGCAAGCACTGTGCATGGTCGCTGTGTCACAAACAAGGAGACTGCTGAATCTCTTCGCTGCCTCACCAACAAGCAAATCGCTGCATATCTTCGCTGCCTCGCCAACAAGCAGACCGCTGCGTGTATTCGCTGAGTGGCAGAAAGCAAAGCACGGCGCCTGTTCGCTGCCTGGCCAACAAGCAAAGCGCTCCATCTCTTCGCTGCCTCGCAAACGAGGGAAGCGCTGCGTGCCTTCGGCGCCGAGCAAAGCAGCGCGTGCCTTCGCCGCCTCGCCGCCTAAGAAAGCGCTGCGTGCCTTCTCGCCCTCGCCGCCTAGCAAAGCGCCGTGTGCCTTCGCCGCCTCCCAAATCGCTCCGTCCCTTCGGCGCCTAGCAAAGCGCCTAGCAAAGCGTCCTCAGCCTTCACTGCCTAGCAAAGCTGCATGTCCGCTCGCCGCCTAGCAAAGCACTGTGTGCCCTCGCCGCCTGCTAGAGCGCTGCGTCCTTGGGCGCCTGGCAAAGCACTGCGTGCCTTCGCCGCCTCGCTGCCTAGCAAGGCGCCCTAGCCCATCCACTACGATCAAATGGCTGCGTGCCTTTGCTGCCTCGGTGCTTAGCAAGGCGCCACGTGCCTTCGGCGCCTACAAAAGCCCCATGTCCCTTCGGCGCAACTACAGCGTTTGCTAAGCGGCGAGGCGGCGAAGGGACGCAGCGCTTTGCTAGGCGGCGAAGGCACGAAGCAATTGGGGAGGCGGTGAAGGGACAGGGAGCTTTGTTGGGCGGCGAGGGCGAAAAGGGACGCAGCGCTTTCTTAGGCGGCGAAGGCACGCGCTGCTTTGCCAGGCGCCGAAGGCACGCCGCGGTGTGTGAGGCGGCGAAGGCACGCACGGCTCTGGCAGGCGGCGAAGGCACGCAGCGCTTTGCTAGGCTGCGATGCGGCGAGGCGCCGAACGCAGGCACTTCTTTGCTAGGCGCCCAAGGAACACGGCGCTTTGCTTGACGGCGACGGCACGCGCAGCTTTGCTAGGCGCCCAAGGGAGACGACGCTTTGCTAGGCAGCGAGGCGGCGAACGCGCAAAGCGATTTGCTCGGCAGTCATTCGCTGCCTCGCACAATAGCTAACCACTCTGCATGTTGGCTGTCTCACAAACAAGCAGACTGCTGCGTCTCTTCGCTGCCTCGCCAACTAGCAAAGTGCTGCCTCGCTTCGCCTCCAGGCGAAAAAGGCATCCGCGATGCCACTGCGCCACCTGGTGCACAAGCAAAGTGCTGCATCTCTTCGCTGCCTCGCACAATGAGCAAGCACTGGGCATGTTGGCTGTCTCACAAACAAGCAGACTGCTGCGTCTCTTCGCTGCCGCGCCAACTAGAAAACCGCTGCATCTCTTCGCTGCCTCGCACAATGAGCAAGCACTGGGCATGCTGGCTGTCTCACAAACAAGGAGACTGCTGCATCTCTTCGCTGCCTTGCCAACAAGCAAACCGCTGCATCTCTTCGCTGCCTCGCACAATGAGCAAGCACTGGGCATGCTGGCTGTCTCACAAACAAGCAGACTGCTGCATCTCTTCGCTGCCTCGCCAACAAGCAAACCACTCGATCTGCTCGCCGCCTCGCCAGCATGCAAAGCGCCGCGTCTCTTGGCCGCCTCGCAAACTAAACGCTGCATCTGTTCAGTGCCTCAGCAAAAAGCAGAGCGCTGCGTGTATTCGCTGAGTGGCAGAAAGCAAAGCACGGCGCCTCTTCGCTGCCTGGCCAACGAGCAAACCGCTCCATCTCTTGGCTGCCTCGCAAACGAAGGAAGCGCTGCGTGCCTTGGGCGCCGAGCAAAGCAGCGCGTGCCTTCGCCGCCTCGCCGCCTAAGAAAGCGCTGCGTGCCTTTTCGCCCTCGCCGCCTAGCAAAGCGCCGTGTGCCTTCGCCGCCTCCCAAATCGCTCCGTCCCTTCGGCGCCTAGCAAAGCGCCTAGCAAAGCGTCCTCACCCTTGGCTGCCTAGCAAAGCTCCACGTCCGCTCGCCGCCTAGCAAAGCACTGTGTGCCCTCGCCGCCTCCTAGAGTGCTGCGTCCTTGGGCGCCTGGCAAAGCGCTGCGTGCCTTTGGCGCCTCGCCGCCTAGCAAGGCGCCCGAGCCCGTTGACCACGATCAAATGGCTGCGTGCCTTCGCTGCCTCGGTGCTTAGCAAAGCGCCACGTGCCTTCGGCGCCTACAAAAGCGCCGTGTGCCTTCGGCGCTACTACGGCGTTTGCTAAGCGGCGAGGCGGCGAAGGGACGCAGCGGTGTGTGAGGCGGCGAAGGCAAGCAGCGCTTTGCTGGGCGGCGAAGGGCCGAAGCGATTGGGGAGGCGGTGAAGGGACACGGCGCTTTGTTGGGCGGCGAGGGCGAAAGGCACGCAGCGCTTTCTGAGGCGGCGAAGGCACGCGCTGCTTTGCTAGGCGCCGAAGGAACACGGCGCTTTGCTAGGCGGCGACGGCACGCGGAGCTTTGCTAGGCGGCGAGGCGGTGAAGGGACACGGCGCTTTGCTAGGCGGCGAGGGCGAGAAGGCATGCAGCGCTTTCTCAGGCGGCGAAGGCACGCGCTGCTCTGCCAGGCGGCGAAGGCACGCCGCGGTGTGTGAGGCGGCGAAGGCACGCACGGCTTTGCCAGCCGCTGAAGGCACGCAGCGCTTTGCTAGGCTGCGATGCGGCAAGGCGCCGAACGCAGGCAGTTCCTTGCTAGGCGCCGAAGGAACACGGCGCTTTGCTTGACGGCGACGGCACGCGCAGCTTTGCTAGGCGCCCAAGGCAGACGACGCTTTGCTAGGCAGCGAGGCGGCGAATGCACAAAGCGATTTGCTCGGCGGTCATTCGCTGCCTCGCACAGTAGCTAACCACTGGGCATGTTGGCTGTCTCACAAACAAGCAGCCTGCTGCGTCTCTTCGCTGCCTCGCCAACTAGCAAAGTGCTGCCTCGCTTCGCCTCCACGCCAAAAAGCCATCCGCGATGCCACTGCGCCACCTGCTGCACAAGCAAAGTGCTGCATCTCTTCGCTGCCTCGCACAATGAGCAAGCACTGTGCATGGTCGCTGTGTCACAAACAAGGAGACTGCTGAATCTCTTCGCTGCCTCACCAACAAGCAAATCGCTGCATATCTTCGCTGCCTCGCCAACAAGCAAATCGCTGCATATCTTCGCTGCCTCACCAACAAGCAAATCGCTGCATATCTTCGCTGCCTCGCCAACAAGCAGACCGCTGCGTGTATTCGCTGAGTGGCAGAAAGCAAAGCACGGCGCCTGTTCGCTGCCTGGCCAACAAGCAAAGCGCTCCATCTCTTCGCTGCCTCGCAAACGAGGGAAGCGCTGCGTGCCTTCGGCGCCGAGCAAAGCAGCGCGTGCCTTCGCCGCCTCGCCGCCTAAGAAAGCGCTGCGTGCCTTCTCGCCCTCGCCGCCTAGCAAAGCGCCGTGTGCCTTCGCCGCCTCCCCAATCGCTTCGTGCCTTCGCCGCCTAGCAAAGCGCCTAGCAAAGCGTCCTCAGCCTTCGCTGCCTAGCAAAGCTCCACGTCCGCTCGCCGCCTAGCAAAGCACTGTGTGCCCTCGCCGCCTGCTAGAGCGCTGCGTGCCTTCGGCGCCTGGCAAAGCACTGCGTGCCCTCGCCGCCTCGCACAGCGCTGCGTCCTTGGGCGCCTGGCAAAGCGCTGCGTGCCTTCGGCGCCTGGCAAAGCACTGCGTGCCCTCGCCGCCTCGCACAGCGCTGCGTCCTTGGGCGCCTGGCAAAGCGCTGCGTGCCTTCGGCGCCTGGCAAAGCACTGCGTGCCCTCGCCGCCTCGCACAGCGCTGCGTCCTTGGGCGCCTGTCAAAGCGCTGCGTGCCTTCGGCGCCTGGCAAAGCACTGCGTGCCCTCGCCGCCTCGCACAGCGCTGCGTCCTTGGGCGCCTGGCAAAGCGCTGAGTGCCTTCGGCGCCTGGCAAAGCACTGTGTGCCCTCGCCGCCTCCTAGAGCGCTGCGTGCCTTCGGCGCCTGGCAAAGCACTGCGTGCCCTCGCCGCCTCGCACAGCGCTGCGTGCCTTCGGCACCTGGCAAAGCGCTGCATGCCTTCGGCGCCTGGCAAAGCACTGCGTGCCCTCGCCGCCTCGCACACCGCTGAGTGCCTTCGGCGCCTGGCAAAGAACTGCGTGCCCTCGCCGCCTCGCACAGCGCTGCGTCCTTGGGCGCCTGGCAAAGCGCTGCGTGCCTTCGCCGCCTCGCCGCCTAGCAAGGCGCCCTAGCCCGTCCACCACCATCAGATCGCTGCGTGCCTTCGCTGCCTCGGTGCTTAGCAAAGCGCCACGTGCCTTCGGCGCCTACAAAAGCGCCGTGTGCCTTCGGCGCTACTACGGCGTTTGCTAAGCGGCGAGGCGGCGAAGGGACGCAGCGGTGTGTGAGGCGGCGAAGGCAAGCAGCGCTTTGCTGGGCGGCGAGGCGGCGAAGGGCCGAAGCGATTGGGGAGGCGGTGAAGGGAGACGGCGCTTTGTTGGGCGGCGAGGGCGAAAGGCACGCAGCGCTTTCTTAGGCGGCGAGGCGGCGAAGGCACGCGCTGCTTTGCTAGGCGCCGAAGGAACACGGCGCTTTGCTAGGCGGCGACGGCACGCCGAGCTTTGCTAGGCGGCGAGGCGGCGAAGGGACACGGCGCTTCGCTAGGCGGCGAGGGCGAGAAGGCACGCAGCGCTTTCTCAGGCGGCGAGGCGGCGAAGGCACGCGTTGCTCTGCCAGCCGCCGAAGGCACGCAGCGCTTTGCTAGGCTGCGATGCGGCGAGGCGCCGAACGCAGGCACTTCTTTGCTAGGCGCCCAAGGAACACGGCGCTTTGCTTGACGGCGACGGCATGCGCAGCTTTGCTAGGCGCCCAAGGCAGACGACGCTTTGCTAGGCAGCGAGGCGGCGAACGCACAAAGCCATTTGCTCTGCGGTGATTCGCTGCCTCGCACAATAGCTAACCACTGTGCATGTTGGCTGTCTCACAAACAAGCAGCCTGCTGCGTCTCTTCGCTGCCTCGCCGACTAGCAAAGTGCTGCCTCGCTTCGCCTCCACGCCAAAAAGCCATCCGCGATGCCACTGCGCCACCTGCTGCACAAGCAAAGTGCTGCATCTCTTCGCTGCCTCGCACAATGAGCAAGCACTGTGCATGGTCGCTGTGTCACAAACAAGGAGACTGCTGAATCTCTTCGCTGCCTCACCAACAAGCAAATCGCTGCATATCTTCGCTGCCTCGCCAACAAGCAGACCGCTGCGTGTATTCGCTGAGTGGCAGAAAGCAAAGCACGGCGCCTGTTCGCTGCCTGGCCAACAAGCAAAGCGCTCCATCTCTTCGCTGCCTCGCAAACGAGGGAAGCGCTGCGTGCCTTCGGCGCCGAGCAAAGCAGCGCGTGCCTTCGCCGCCTCGCCGCCTAAGAAAGCGCTGCGTGCCTTCTCGCCCTCGCCGCCTAGCAAAGCGCCGTGTGCCTTCGCCGCCTCCCCAATCGCTTCGTGCCTTCGCCGCCTAGCAAAGCGCCTAGCAAAGCGTCCTCAGCCTTCGCTGCCTAGCAAAGCTCCACGTCCGCTCGCCGCCTAGCAAAGCACTGTGTGCCCTCGCCGCCTCCTAGAGCGCTGCGTGCCTTCGGCGCCTGGCAAAGCACTGCGTGCCTTCGGCGCCTGGCAAAGCACTGCGTGCCCTCGCCGCCTCGCACAGCGCTGCGTGCCTTCGGCGCCTGGCAAAGCGCTGCGTGCCTTCGGCGCCTGGCAAAGCACTGCGTGCCCTCGCCGCCTCGCACAGCGCTGCGTGCCTTCGGCGCCTGTCAAAGCGCTGCGTGCCTTCGGCGCCTGGCAAAGCACTGCGTGCCCTCGCCGCCTCGCACAGCGCTGCGTCCTTCGGCGCCTGTCAAAGCGCTGCGTGCCTTCGGCGCCTGGCAAAGCACTGCGTGCCCTCGCCACCTCGCACAGCGCTGCGTCCTTGGGCGCCTGTCAAAGCGCTGCATGCCTTCGGCGCCTGGCAAAGCACTGCGTGCCCTTGCCGCCTTGCACACCGCTGAGTGCCTTCGGCGCCTGGCAAAGCGCTGCGTGCCTTCGGCGCCTGGCAAAGCACTGCGTGCCTTCGCCGCCTAGCAAAGCACTGTGTGCCCTCGCCGCCTCGCACAGCGCTGCGTCCTTGGGCGCCTGGCAAAGCACTGCGTGCCCTCGCCGCCTCGCACACCGCTGCGTGCCTTCGGCGCCTGTCAAAGAGCTGAGTGCCTTCGGCGCCTGGCAAAGCACTGCGTGCCCTCGCCGCCTCGCACAGCGCTGCGTCCTTCGGCGCCTGTCAAAGCGCTGCGTGCCTTCGGCGCCTGGCAAAGCACTGCGTGCCCTCGCCACCTCGCACAGCGCTGCGTCCTTGGGCGCCTGTCAAAGCGCTGCATGCCTTCGGCGCCTGGCAAAGCACTGCGTGCCCTTGCCGCCTTGCACACCGCTGAGTGCCTTCGGCGCCTGGCAAAGCGCTGCGTGCCTTCGGCGCCTGGCAAAGCACTGCGTGCCTTCGCCGCCTAGCAAAGCACTGTGTGCCCTCGCCGCCTCGCACAGCGCTGCGTCCTTGGGCGCCTGGCAAAGCACTGCGTGCCCTCGCCGCCTCGCACACCGCTGCGTGCCTTCGGCGCCTGTCAAAGAGCTGCGTGCCTTCGGCGCCTGGCAAAGCACTGCGTGCCCTCGCCACCTCGCACAGAGCTGCGTCCTTCGGAGCCTGTCAAAGCGCTGCGTGCCTTCGGCGCCTGGCAAAGCACTGCGTGCCTTCGCCGCCTAGCAAAGCACTGCGTGCCCTCGCCGCCTCGCACACCGCTGCGTGCCTTCGGCGCCTGTCAAAGAGCTGAGTGCCTTCGGCGCCTGGCAAAGCACTGCGTGCCCTCGCCGCCTCGCACACCGCTGAGTGCCTTCGGCGCCTGTCAAAGCGCTGCGTGCCTTCGGCGCCTGGCAAAGCACTGCGTGCCCTCGCCGCCTCGCACAGCGCTGCGTCCTTCGGCGCCTGTCAAAGCGCTGCGTGCCTTCGGCGCCTGGCAAAGCACTGCGTGCCCTCGCCGCCTCGCACAGCGCTGCGTCCTTGGGCGCCTGTCAAAGCGCTGCGTGCCTTCAGCGCCTGGCAAAGCACTGCGTGCCCTCGCCGCCTCGCACAGCGCTGCGTCCTTGGGCGCCTGTCAAAGCGCTGCGTGCCTTCGGCGCCTGGCAAAGCACTGCGTGCCTTCGCCGCCTAGCAAAGCACTGTGTGCCCTCGCCGCCTCGCACAGCGCTGCGTCCTTGGGCGCCTGGCAAAGCACTGCGTGCCCTCGCCGCCTCGCACACCGCTGCGTGCCTTCGGCGCCTGTCAAAGAGCTGCGTGCCTTCGGCGCCTGGCAAAGCACTGCGTGCCCTCGCCACCTCGCACAGAGCTGCGTCCTTCGGAGCCTGTCAAAGCGCTGCGTGCCTTCGGCGCCTGGCAAAGCACTGCGTGCCTTCGGCGCCTGGCAAAGCACTGCGTGCCTTCGCCGCCTAGCAAAGCACTGTGTGCCCTCGCCGCCTCGCACAGCGCTGCGTGCCTTCGGCGCCTGGCAAAGCGCTGCGTGCCTTCGGCGCCTGGCAAAGCACTGCGTGCCTTCGCCGCCTAGCAAAGCACTGCGTGCCCTCGCCGCCTCGCACACCGCTGCGTGCCTTCGGCGCCTGTCAAAGAGCTGCGTGCCTTCAGCGCCTGGCAAAGCACTGCGTGCCCTCGCCGCCTCGCACAGAGCTGAGTCCTTCGGAGCCTGTCAAAGCGCTGCGTGCCTTCGGCGCCTGGCAAAGCACTGCGTGCCTTCGGCGCCTGGCAAAGCACTGCGTGCCTTCGCCGCCTAGCAAAGCACTGTGTGCCCTCGCCGCCTCGCACAGCGCTGCGTGCCTTCGGCGCCTGGCAAAGCGCTGCGTGCCCTCGCCGCCTCGCACACCGCTGCGTCCTTGGGCGCCTGTCAAAGCGCTGCGTGCCTTCAGCGCCTGGCAAAGCACTGCGTGCCCTCGCCGCCTCGCACAGCGCTGCGTCCTTGGGCGCCTGGCAAAGCGCTGCGTGCCTTCGCCGCCTCGCCGCCTAGCAAGGCGCCCTAGCCCGTCCACCACCATCAGATCGCTGCGTGCCTTCGCTGCCTCGGTGCTTAGCAAAGCGCCACGTGCCTTCGGCGCCTACAAAAGCGCCGTGTGCCTTCGGCGCTACTACGGCGTTTGCTAAGGGGCGAGGCGGCGAAGGGACGCAGCGGTGTGTGAGGCGGCGAAGGCAAGCAGCGCTTTGCTGGGCGGCGAGGCGGCGAAGGGCCGAAGCGATTGGGGAGGCGGTGAAGGGAGACGGCGCTTTGTTGGGCGGCGAGGGCGAAAGGCACGCAGCGCTTTCTTAGGCGGCGAGGCGGCGAAGGCACGCGCTGCTTTGCTAGGCGCCGAAGGAACACGGCGCTTTGCTAGGCGGCGACGGCACGCGGAGCTTTGCTAGGCGGCGAGGCGGCGAAGGGACACGGCGCTTCGCTAGGCGGCGAGGGCGAGAAGGCACGCAGCGCTTTCTCAGGCGGCGAAGGCACGCGCTGCTCTGCCAGCCGCCGAAGGCACGCAGCGCTTTGCTAGGCTGCGATGCGGCGAGGCGCCCAACGCAGGCACTTCTTTGCTAGGCGCCCAAGGAACACGGCGCTTTGCTTGACGGCGACGGCACGCGCAGCTTTGCTAGGCGCCCAAGGCAGACGACGCTTTGCTAGGCAGCGAGGCGGCGAACGCACAAAGCCATTTGCTCTGCGGTGATTCGCTGCCTCGCACAATAGCTAACCACTGTGCATGTTGGCTCTCTCACAAACAAGCAGCCTGCTGCGTCTCTTCGCTGCCTCGCCAACTAGCAAAGTGCTGCCTCGCTTCGCCTCCACGCCAAAAAGCCATCCGCGATGCCACTGCGCCACCTGCTGCACAAGCAAAGTGCTGCATCTCTTCGCTGCCTCGCACAATGAGCAAGCACTGTGCATGGTCGCTGTGTCACAAACAAGGAGACTGCTGAATCTCTTCGCTGCCTCACCAACAAGCAAACCGCTGCATATCTTCGCTGCCTCGCCAACAAGCAGACCGCTGCGTGTATTCGCTGAGTGGCAGAAAGCAAAGCACGGCGCCTGTTCGCTGCCTGGCCAACAAGCAAAGCGCTCCATCTCTTCGCTGCCTCGCAAACGAAGGAAGCGCTGCATGCCTTCGGCGCCGAGCAAAGCAGCGCGTGCCTTCGCCGCCTCGCCGCCTAAGAAAGCGCTGCGTGCCTTCTCGCCCTCGCCGCCTAGCAAAGCGCCGTGTGCCTTCGCCGCCTCCCCAATCGCTTCGTGCCTTCGCCGCCTAGCAAAGCGCCTAGCAAAGCGTCCTCAGCCTTCGCTGCCTAGCAAAGCTCCACGTCCGCTCGCCGCCTAGCAAAGCACTGTGTGCCCTCGCCGCCTCCTAGAGCGCTGCGTGCCTTCGGCGCCTGGCAAAGCACTGCGTGCCCTCGCCGCCTCGCACAGTGCTGCGTGCCTTCGGCACCTGGCAAAGCGCTGAGTGCCTTCGGCGCCTGGCAAAGCACTGCGTGCCCTCGCCGCCTCGCACAGCGCTGCGTGCCTTCGGCGCCTGTCAAAGCGCTGCGTGCCTTCGGCGCCTGGCAAAGCACTGCGTGCCCTCGCCGCCTCGCACAGCGCTGCGTCCTTGGGCGCCTGTCAAAGCGCTGCGTGTCTTCGGCGCCTGGCAAAGCACTGCGTGCCCTCGCCACCTCGCACAGAGCTGCGTCCTTCGGAGCCTGTCAAAGCGCTGCGTGCCTTCGGCGCCTGGCAAAGCACTGCGTGCCTTCGGCGCCTGGCAAAGCACTGCGTGCCTTCGCCGCCTAGCAAAGCACTGTGTGCCCTCGCCGCCTCGCACAGCGCTGCGTGCCTTCGGCGCCTGGCAAAGCGCTGCGTGCCTTCGGCGCCTGGCAAAGCACTGCGTGCCTTCGCCGCCTAGCAAAGCACTGTGTGCCCTCGCCGCCTCGCACACCGCTGCGTGCCTTCGGCGCCTGTCAAAGAGCTGAGTGCCTTCGGCGCCTGGCAAAGCACTGCGTGCCCTCGCCGCCTCGCACACCGCTGCGTGCCTTCGGCGCCTGTCAAAGAGCTGAGTGCCTTCGGCGCCTGGCAAAGCACTGCGTGCCCTCCCCGCCTAGCACACCGCTGAGTGCCTTCGGCGCCTGTCAAAGCGCTGCGTGCCTTCGGCGCCTGGCAAAGCACTGCGTGCCCTCGCCGCCTCGCACACCGCTGCGTGCCTTCGGCGCCTGGCAAAGCGCTGAGTGCCTTCGGCGCCTGGCAAAGCACTGCGTGCCCTCGCCGCCTCGCACAGCGCTGCGTCCTTGGGCGCCTGGCAAAGCGCTGCGTGCCTTCGCCGCCTCGCCGCCTAGCAAGGCGCCCTAGCGCGTCCACCACCATCAGATCGCTGCGTGCCTTCGCTGCCTCGGTGCTTAGCAAAGCGCCACGTGCCTTCGGCGCCTACAAAAGCGCCGTGTGCCTTCGGCGCTACTACGGCGTTTGCTAAGCGGCGAGGCGGCGAAGGGACGCAGCGGTGTGTGAGGCGGCGAAGGCAAGCAGCGCTTTGCTAGGCGGCGAAGGGCCGAAGCGATTGGGGAGGCGGTGAAGGGAGACGGCGCTTTGTTGGGCGGCGAGGGCGAAAGGCACGCAGCGCTTTCTTAGGCGGCGAGGCGGCGAAGGCACGCGCTGCTTTGCTAGGCGCCGAAGGAACACGGCGCTTTGCTAGGCGGCGACGGCACGCGGAGCTTTGCTAGGCGGCGAGGCGGCGAAGGGACACGGCGCTTCGCTAGGCGGCGAGGGCGAGAAGGCACGCAGCGCTTTCTCAGGCGGCGAGGCGGCGAAGGCACGCGCTGCTCTGCCAGCCGCCGAAGGCACGCAGCGCTTTGCTAGGCTGCGATGCGGCGAGGCGCCGAACGCAGGCACTTCTTTGCTAGGCGCCCAAGGAACACGGCGCTTTGCTTGACGGCGACGGCACGCGCAGCTTTGCTAGGCGCCCAAGGCAGACGACGCTTTGCTAGGCAGCGAGGCGGTGAACGCACAAAGCCATTTGCTCTGCGGTGATTCGCTGCCTCGCACAATAGCTAACCACTGTGCATGTTGGCTGTCTCACAAACAAGCAGCCTGCTGCGTCTCTTCGCTGCCTCGCCAACTAGCAAAGTGCTGCCTCGCTTCGCCTCCACGCCAAAAAGCCATCCGCGATGCCACTGCGCCACCTGCTGCACAAGCAAAGTGCTGCATCTCTTCGCTGCCTCGCACAATGAGCAAGCACTGTGCATGGTCGCTGTGTCACAAACAAGGAGACTGCTGAATCTCTTCGCTGCCTCACCAACAAGCAAATCGCTGCATATCTTCGCTGCCTCGCCAACAAGCAGACCGCTGCGTGTATTCGCTGAGTGGCAGAAAGCAAAGCACGGCGCCTGTTCGCTGCCTGGCCAACAAGCAAAGCGCTCCATCTCTTCGCTGCCTCGCAAACGAAGGAAGCGCTGCATGCCTTCGGCGCCGAGCAAAGCAGCGCGTGCCTTCGCCGCCTCGCCGCTAAGAAAGCGCTGCGTGCCTTCTCGCCCTCGCCGCCTAGCAAAGCGCCGTGTGCCTTCGCCGCCTCCCCAATCGCTTCGTGCCTTCGCCGCCTAGCAAAGCGCCTAGCAAAGCGTCCTCAGCCTTCGCTGCCTAGCAAAGCTCCACGTCCGCTCGCCGCCTAGCAAAGCACTGTGTGCCCTCGCCGCCTCCTAGAGCGCTGCGTGCCTTCGGCGCCTGGCAAAGCGCTGCGTGCTTTCGGCGCCTGGCAAAGCACTGCGTGCCCTCGCCGCCTCGCACACCGCTGCGTGCCTTCGGCGCCTGTCAAAGCGCTGCGTGCCTTCGGCGCCTGGCAAAGCACTGCGTGCCCTCGCCGCCTCGCACAGCGCTGCGTCCTTGGGCGCCTGTCAAAGCGCTGCGTGCCTTCGGCGCCTGGCAAAGCACTGCGTGCCCTCGCCGCCTCGCACAGAGCTGCGTCCTTCGGCGCCTGTCAAAGCGCTGCGTGCCTTCGGCGCCTGGCAAAGCACTGCGTGCCTTCGGCGCCTGGCAAAGCACTGCGTGCCTTCGCCGCCTAGCAAAGCACTGTGTGCCCTCGCCGCCTCGCACAGCGCTGCGTGCCTTCGGCGCCTGGCAAAGCGCTGCATGCCTTCGGCGCCTGGCAAAGCGCTGCGTGCCTTCGCCGCCTAGCAAAGCACTGTGTGCCCTCGCCGACTCGCACAGCGCTGCGTGCCTTCGGCGCCTGGCAAAGCACTGCGTGCCCTCGCCGCCTCGCACACCGCTGCGTGCCTTCGGCGCCTGTCAAAGAGCTGAGTGCCTTCGGCGCCTGGCAAAGCACTGCGTGCCCTCGCCGCCTAGCACACCGCTGAGTGCCTTCGGCGCCTGTCAAAGCGCTGCGTGCCTTCGGCGCCTGGCAAAGCACTGCGTGCCCTCGCCGCCTCGCACAGCGCTGCGTCCTTCGGCGCCTGTCAAAGCGCTGCGTGCCTTCGGCGCCTGGCAAAGCACTGCGTGCCCTCGCCGCCTCGCACAGCGCTGCGTCCTTGGGCGCCTGTCAAAGCGCTGCGTGCCTTCAGCGCCTGGCAAAGCACTGCGTGCCCTCGCCGCCTCGCACAGCGCTGCGTCCTTGGGCGCCTGGCAAAGCGCTGCGTGCCTTCGGCGCCTGGCAAAGCACTGCGTGCCCTCGCCGCCTCGCACAGCGCTGCGTGCCTTCGGCGCCTGTCAAAGCGCTGCGTGCCTTCGGCGCCTGGCAAAGCACTGCGTGCCCTCGCCGCCTCGCACAGCGCTGCGTCCTTGGGCGCCTGGCAAAGCGCTGCGTGCCTTCGCCGCCTCGCCGCCTAGCAAGGCGCCCTAGCCCGTCCACCACCATCAGATCGCTGCGTGCCTTCGCTGCCTCGGTGCTTAGCAAAGCGCCACGTGCCTTCGGCGCCTACAAAAGCGCCGTGTGCCTTCGGCGCTACTACGGCGTTTGCTAAGCGGCGAGGCGGCGAAGGGACGCAGTGGTGTGTGAGGCGGCGAAGGCAAGCAGCGCTTTGCTAGGCGGCGAAGGGCCGAAGCGATTGGGGAGGCGGTGAAGGGAGACGGCGCTTTGTTGGGCGGCGAGGGCGAAAGGCACGCAGCGCTTTCTTAGGCGGCGAGGCGGCGAAGGCACGCGCTGCTTTGCTAGGCGCCGAAGGAACACGGCGCTTTGCTAGGCGGCGACGGCACGCGGAGCTTTGCTAGGCGGCGAGGCGGCGAAGGGACACGGCGCTTCGCTAGGCGGCGAGGGCGAGAAGGCACGCAGCGCTTTCTCAGGCGGCGAGGCGGCGAAGGCACGCGCTGCTCTGCCAGCCGCCGAAGGCACGCAGCGCTTTGCTAGGCTGCGATGCGGCGAGGCGCCGAACGCAGGCACTTCTTTGCTAGGCGCCCAAGGAACACGGCGCTTTGCTTGACGGCGACGGCACGCGCAGCTTTGCTAGGCGCCCAAGGCAGACGACGCTTTGCTAGGCAGCGAGGCGGTGAACGCACAAAGCCATTTGCTCTGCGGTGATTCGCTGCCTCGCACAATAGCTAACCACTGTGCATGTTGGCTGTCTCACAAACAAGCAGCCTGCTGCGTCTCTTCGCTGCCTCGCCAACTAGCAAAGTGCTGCCTCGCTTCGCCTCCACGCCAAAAAGCCATCCGCGATGCCACTGCGCCACCTGCTGCACAAGCAAAGTGCTGCATCTCTTCGCTGCCTCGCACAATGAGCAAGCACTGTGCATGGTCGCTGTGTCACAAACAAGGAGACTGCTGAATCTCTTCGCTGCCTCACCAACAAGCAAATCGCTGCATATCTTCGCTGCCTCGCCAACAAGCAGACCGCTGCGTGTATTCGCTGAGTGGCAGAAAGCAAAGCACGGCGCCTGTTCGCTGCCTGGCCAACAAGCAAAGCGCTCCATCTCTTCGCTGCCTCGCAAACGAAGGAAGCGCTGCATGCCTTCGGCGCCGAGCAAAGCAGCGCGTGCCTTCGCCGCCTCGCCGCTAAGAAAGCGCTGCGTGCCTTCTCGCCCTCGCCGCCTAGCAAAGCGCCGTGTGCCTTCGCCGCCTCCCCAATCGCTTCGTGCCTTCGCCGCCTAGCAAAGCGCCTAGCAAAGCGTCCTCAGCCTTCGCTGCCTAGCAAAGCTCCACGTCCGCTCGCCGCCTAGCAAAGCACTGTGTGCCCTCGCCGCCTCCTAGAGCGCTGCGTGCCTTCGGCGCCTGGCAAAGCGCTGCGTGCTTTCGGCGCCTGGCAAAGCACTGCGTGCCCTCGCCGCCTCGCACACCGCTGCGTGCCTTCGGCGCCTGTCAAAGCGCTGCGTGCCTTCGGCGCCTGGCAAAGCACTGCGTGCCCTCGCCGCCTCGCACAGCGCTGCGTCCTTGGGCGCCTGTCAAAGCGCTGCGTGCCTTCGGCGCCTGGCAAAGCACTGCGTGCCCTCGCCGCCTCGCACAGAGCTGCGTCCTTCGGCGCCTGTCAAAGCGCTGCGTGCCTTCGGCGCCTGGCAAAGCACTGCGTGCCTTCGGCGCCTGGCAAAGCACTGCGTGCCTTCGCCGCCTAGCAAAGCACTGTGTGCCCTCGCCGCCTCGCACAGCGCTGCGTGCCTTCGGCGCCTGGCAAAGCGCTGCGTGCCTTCGGCGCCTGGCAAAGCACTGCGTGCCTTCGCCGCCTAGCAAAGCACTATGTGCCCTCGCCGCCTCGCACAGCGCTGCGTGCCTTCGGCGCCTGGCAAAGCACTGCGTGCCCTCGCCGCCTCGCACACCGCTGCGTGCCTTCGGCGCCTGTCAAAGAGCTGAGTGCCTTCGGCGCCTGGCAAAGCACTGCGTGCCCTCGCCGCCTCGCACAGCGCTGCGTGCCTTCGGCGCCTGTCAAAGCGCTGCGTGCCTTCGGCGCCTGGCAAAGCACTGCGTGCCCTCGCCGCCTCGCACACCGCTGCGTGCCTTCGGCGCCTGGCAAAGCGCTGAGTGCCTTCGGCGCCTGGCAAAGCACTGCGTGCCCTCGCCGCCTCGCACAGCGCTGCGTCCTTGGGCGCCTGGCAAAGCGCTGCGTGCCTTCGCCGCCTCGCCGCCTAGCAAGGCGCCCTAGCCCGTCCACCACCATCAGATCGCTGCGTGCCTTCGCTGCCTCGGTGCTTAGCAAAGCGCCACGTGCCTTGGGCGCCTACAAAAGCGCCGTGTGCCTTCGGCGCTACTACGGCGTTTGCTAAGCGGCGAGGCGGCGAAGGGACGCAGCGGTGTGTGAGGCGGCGAAGGCAAGCAGCGCTTTGCTAGGCGGCGAAGGGCCGAAGCGATTGGGGAGGCGGTGAAGGGAGACGGCGCTTTGTTGGGCGGCGAGGGCGAAAGGCACGCAGCGCTTTCTTAGGCGGCGAGGCGGCGAAGGCACGCGCTGCTTTGCTAGGCGCCGAAGGAACACGGCGCTTTGCTAGGCGGCGACGGCACGCGGAGCTTTGCTAGGCGGCGAGGCGGCGAAGGGACACGGCGCTTCGCTAGGCGGCGAGGGCGAGAAGGCACGCAGCGCTTTCTCAGGCGGCGAGGCGGCGAAGGCACGCGCTGCTCTGCCAGCCGCCGAAGGCACGCAGCGCTTTGCTAGGCTGCGATGCGGCGAGGCGCCCAACGCAGGCACTTCTTTGCTAGGCGCCCAAGGAACACGGCGCTTTGCTTGACGGCGACGGCACGCGCAGCTTTGCTAGGCGCCCAAGGCAGACGACGCTTTGCTAGGCAGCGAGGCGGCGAACGCACAAAGCCATTTGCTCTGCGGTGATTCGCTGCCTCGCACAATAGCTAACCACTGTGCATGTTGGCTGTCTCACAAACAAGCAGCCTGCTGCGTCTCTTCGCTGCCTCGCCGACTAGCAAAGTGCTGCCTCGCTTCGCCTCCACGCCAAAAAGCCATCCGCGATGCCACTGCGCCACCTGCTGCACAAGCAAAGTGCTGCATCTCTTCGCTGCCTCGCACAATGAGCAAGCACTGTGCATGGTCGCTGTGTCACAAACAAGGAGACTGCTGAATCTCTTCGCTGCCTCACCAACAAGCAAATCGCTGCATATCTTCGCTGCCTCGCCAACAAGCAGACCGCTGCGTGTATTCGCTGAGTGGCAGAAAGCAAAGCACGGCGCCTGTTCGCTGCCTGGCCAACAAGCAAAGCGCTCCATCTCTTCGCTGCCTCGCAAACGAGGGAAGCGCTGCGTGCCTTCGGCGCCGAGCAAAGCAGCGCGTGCCTTCGCCGCCTCGCCGCCTAAGAAAGCGCTGCGTGCCTTCTCGCCCTCGCCGCCTAGCAAAGCGCCGTGTGCCTTCGCCGCCTCCCCAATCGCTTCGTGCCTTGGCCGCCTAGCAAAGCGCCTAGCAAAGCGTCCTCAGCCTTCGCTGCCTAGCAAAGCTCCACGTCCGCTCGCCGCCTAGCAAAGCACTGTGTGCCCTCGCCGCCTCCTAGAGCGCTGCGTGCCTTCGGCGCCTGGCAAAGCACTGCGTGCCTTCGGCGCCTGGCAAAGCACTGCGTGCCCTCGCCGCCTCGCACAGCGCTGCGTGCCTTCGGCGCCTGGCAAAGCGCTGCGTGCCTTCGGCGCCTGGCAAAGCACTGCGTGCCCTCGCCGCCTCGCACACCGCTGCGTGCCTTCGGCGCCTGTCAAAGCGCTGCGTGCCTTCGGCGCCTGGCAAAGCACTGCGTGCCCTCGCCACCTCGCACAGCGCTGCGTCCTTGGGCGCCTGTCAAAGCGCTGCGTGCCTTCGGCGCCTGGCAAAGCACTGCGTGCCCTTGCCGCCTTGCACACCGCTGAGTGCCTTCGGCGCCTGGCAAAGCGCTGCGTGCCTTCGGCGCCTGGCAAAGCACTGCGTGCCTTCGCCGCCTAGCAAAGCACTGTGTGCCCTCGCCGCCTCGCACAGCGCTGCGTCCTTGGGCGCCTGGCAAAGCACTGCGTGCCCTCGCCGCCTCGCACACCGCTGCGTGCCTTCGGCGCCTGTCAAAGAGCTGCGTGCCTTCGGCGCCTGGCAAAGCACTGCGTGCCCTCGCCACCTCGCACAGAGCTGCGTCCTTCGGAGCCTGTCAAAGCGCTGCGTGCCTTCGGCGCCTGGCAAAGCACTGCGTGCCTTCGCCGCCTAGCAAAGCACTGCGTGCCCTCGCCGCCTCGCACACCGCTGCGTGCCTTCGGCGCCTGTCAAAGAGCTGCGTGCCTTCGGCGCCTGGCAAAGCACTGCGTGCCCTCGCCACCTCGCACAGAGCTGCGTCCTTCGGAGCCTGTCAAAGCGCTGCGTGCCTTCGGCGCCTGGCAAAGCACTGCGTGCCTTCGGCGCCTGGCAAAGCACTGCGTGCCTTCGCCGCCTAGCAAAGCACTGTGTGCCCTCGCCGCCTCGCACAGCGCTGCGTGCCTTCGGCGCCTGGCAAAGCGCTGCGTGCCTTCGGCGCCTGGCAAAGCACTGCGTGCCCTCGCCGCCTCGCACAGCGCTGCGTGCCTTCGGCGCCTGGCAAAGCGCTGAGTGCCTTCGGCGCCTGGCAAAGCACTGCGTGCCCTCGCCGCCTCGCACAGCGCTGCGTCCTTGGGCGCCTGGCAAAGCGCTGCGTGCCTTCGCCGCCTCGCCGCCTAGCAAGGCGCCCTAGCCCGTCCACCACCATCAGATCGCTGCGTGCCTTCGCTGCCTCGGTGCTTAGCAAAGCGCCACGTGCCTTCGGCGCCTACAAAAGCGCCGTGTGCCTTCGGCGCTACTACGGCGTTTGCTAAGGGGCGAGGCGGCGAAGGGACGCAGCGGTGTGTGAGGCGGCGAAGGCAAGCAGCGCTTTGCTGGGCGGCGAGGCGGCGAAGGGCCGAAGCGATTGGGGAGGCGGTGAAGGGAGACGGCGCTTTGTTGGGCGGCGAGGGCGAAAGGCACGCAGCGCTTTCTTAGGCGGCGAGGCGGCGAAGGCACGCGCTGCTTTGCTAGGCGCCGAAGGAACACGGCGCTTTGCTAGGCGGCGACGGCACGCGGAGCTTTGCTAGGCGGCGAGGCGGCGAAGGGACACGGCGCTTCGCTAGGCGGCGAGGGCGAGAAGGCACGCAGCGCTTTCTCAGGCGGCGAAGGCACGCGCTGCTCTGCCAGCCGCCGAAGGCACGCAGCGCTTTGCTAGGCTGCGATGCGGCGAGGCGCCCAACGCAGGCACTTCTTTGCTAGGCGCCCAAGGAACACGGCGCTTTGCTTGACGGCGACGGCACGCGCAGCTTTGCTAGGCGCCCAAGGCAGACGACGCTTTGCTAGGCAGCGAGGCGGCGAACGCACAAAGCCATTTGCTCTGCGGTGATTCGCTGCCTCGCACAATAGCTAACCACTGTGCATGTTGGCTGTCTCACAAACAAGCAGCCTGCTGCGTCTCTTCGCTGCCTCGCCGACTAGCAAAGTGCTGCCTCGCTTCGCCTCCACGCCAAAAAGCCATCCGCGATGCCACTGCGCCACCTGCTGCACAAGCAAAGTGCTGCATCTCTTCGCTGCCTCGCACAATGAGCAAGCACTGTGCATGGTCGCTGTGTCACAAACAAGGAGACTGCTGAATCTCTTCGCTGCCTCACCAACAAGCAAATCGCTGCATATCTTCGCTGCCTCGCCAACAAGCAGACCGCTGCGTGTATTCGCTGAGTGGCAGAAAGCAAAGCACGGCGCCTGTTCGCTGCCTGGCCAACAAGCAAAGCGCTCCATCTCTTCGCTGCCTCGCAAACGAGGGAAGCGCTGTGTGCCTTCGGCGCCGAGCAAAGCAGCGCGTGCCTTCGCCGCCTCGCCGCCTAAGAAAGCGCTGCGTGCCTTCTCGCCCTCGCCGCCTAGCAAAGCGCCGTGTGCCTTCGCCGCCTCCCCAATCGCTTCGTGCCTTCGCCGCCTAGCAAAGCGCCTAGCAAAGCGTCCTCAGCCTTCGCTGCCTAGCAAAGCTCCACGTCCGCTCGCCGCCTAGCAAAGCACTGTGTGCCCTCGCCGCCTCCTAGAGCGCTGCGTGCCTTCGGCGCCTGGCAAAGCACTGCGTGCCCTCGCCGCCTCGCACAGCGCTGCGTGCCTTCGGCGCCTGGCAAAGCGCTGAGTGCCCTCGCCGCCTCGCACAGCGCTGCGTGCCTTCGGCGCCTGTCAAAGCGCTGCGTGCCTTCGGCGCCTGGCAAAGCACTGCGTGCCCTCGCCGCCTCGCACAGCGCTGCGTGCCTTCGGCGCCTGTCAAAGCGCTGCGTGCCTTCGGCGCCTGGCAAAGCACTGCGTGCCCTCGCCGCCTCGCACACCGCTGCGTCCTTGGGCGCCTGTCAAAGCGCTGCGTGTCTTCGGCGCCTGGCAAAGCACTGCGTGCCCTCGCCACCTCGCACAGAGCTGCGTCCTTCGGAGCCTGTCAAAGCGCTGCGTGCCTTCGGCGCCTGGCAAAGCACTGCGTGCCTTCGGCGCCTGGCAAAGCACTGCGTGCCTTCGCCGCCTAGCAAAGCACTGTGTGCCCTCGCCGCCTCGCACAGCGCTGCGTGCCTTCGGCGCCTGGCAAAGCGCTGCGTGCCTTCGGCGCCTGGCAAAGCACTGCGTGCCTTCGCCGCCTAGCAAAGCACTGTGTGCCCTCGCCGCCTCGCACACCGCTGCGTGCCTTCGGCGCCTGTCAAAGAGCTGAGTGCCTTCGGCGCCTGGCAAAGCACTGCGTGCCCTCGCCGCCTCGCACACCGCTGCGTGCCTTCGGCGCCTGTCAAAGAGCTGAGTGCCTTCGGCGCCTGGCAAAGCACTGCGTGCCCTCGCCGCCTAGCACACCGCTGAGTGCCTTCGGCGCCTGTCAAAGCGCTGCGTGCCTTCGGCGCCTGGCAAAGCACTGCGTGCCCTCGCCGCCTAGCACACCGCTGCGTGCCTTCGGCGCCTGGCAAAGCACTGCGTGCCCTCGCCGCCTCGCACAGCGCTGCGTCCTTGGGCGCCTGGCAAAGCGCTGCGTGCCTTCGCCGCCTCGCCGCCTAGCAAGGCGCCCTAGCGCGTCCACCACCATCAGATCGCTGCGTGCCTTCGCTGCCTCGGTGCTTAGCAAAGCGCCACGTGCCTTCGGCGCCTACAAAAGCGCCGTGTGCCTTCGGCGCTACTACGGCGTTTGCTAAGCGGCGAGGCGGCGAAGGGACGCAGCGGTGTGTGAGGCGGCGAAGGCAAGCAGCGCTTTGCTAGGCGGCGAAGGGCCGAAGCGATTGGGGAGGCGGTGAAGGGAGACGGCGCTTTGTTGGGCGGCGAGGGCGAAAGGCACGCAGCGCTTTCTTAGGCGGCGAGGCGGCGAAGGCACGCGCTGCTTTGCTAGGCGCCGAAGGAACACGGCGCTTTGCTAGGCGGCGACGGCACGCGGAGCTTTGCTAGGCGGCGAGGGCGAGAAGGCACGCAGCGCTTTCTCAGGCGGCGAGGCGGCGAAGGCACGCGCTGCTCTGCCAGCCGCCGAAGGCACGCAGCGCTTTGCTAGGCTGCGATGCGGCGAGGCGCCCAACGCAGGCACTTCTTTGCTAGGCGCCCAAGGAACACGGCGCTTTGCTTGACGGCGACGGCACGCGCAGCTTTGCTAGGCGCCCAAGGCAGACGACGCTTTGCTAGGCAGCGAGGCGGTGAACGCACAAAGCCATTTGCTCTGCGGTGATTCGCTGCCTCGCACAATAGCTAACCACTGTGCATGTTGGCTGTCTCACAAACAAGCAGCCTGCTGCGTCTCTTCGCTGCCTCGCCAACTAGCAAAGTGCTGCCTCGCTTCGCCTCCACGCCAAAAAGCCATCCGCGATGCCACTGCGCCACCTGCTGCACAAGCAAAGTGCTGCATCTCTTCGCTGCCTCGCACAATGAGCAAGCACTGTGCATGGTCGCTGTGTCACAAACAAGGAGACTGCTGAATCTCTTCGCTGCCTCACCAACAAGCAAATCGCTGCATATCTTCGCTGCCTCGCCAACAAGCAGACCGCTGCGTGTATTCGCTGAGTGGCAGAAAGCAAAGCACGGCGCCTGTTCGCTGCCTGGCCAACAAGCAAAGCGCTCCATCTCTTCGCTGCCTCGCAAACGAAGGAAGCGCTGCATGCCTTCGGCGCCGAGCAAAGCAGCGCGTGCCTTCGCCGCCTCGCCGCTAAGAAAGCGCTGCGTGCCTTCTCGCCCTCGCCGCCTAGCAAAGCGCCGTGTGCCTTCGCCGCCTCCCCAATCGCTTCGTGCCTTCGCCGCCTAGCAAAGCGCCTAGCAAAGCGTCCTCAGCCTTCGCTGCCTAGCAAAGCTCCACGTCCGCTCGCCGCCTAGCAAAGCACTGTGTGCCCTCGCCGCCTCCTAGAGCGCTGCGTGCCTTCGGCGCCTGGCAAAGCGCTGCGTGCTTTCGGCGCCTGGCAAAGCACTGCGTGCCCTCGCCGCCTCGCACACCGCTGCGTGCCTTCGGCGCCTGTCAAAGCGCTGCGTGCCTTCGGCGCCTGGCAAAGCACTGCGTGCCCTCGCCGCCTCGCACAGCGCTGCGTCCTTGGGCGCCTGTCAAAGCGCTGCGTGCCTTCGGCGCCTGGCAAAGCACTGCGTGCCCTCGCCGCCTCGCACAGAGCTGCGTCCTTCGGCGCCTGTCAAAGCGCTGCGTGCCTTCGGCGCCTGGCAAAGCACTGCGTGCCTTCGGCGCCTGGCAAAGCACTGCGTGCCTTCGCCGCCTAGCAAAGCACTGTGTGCCCTCGCCGCCTCGCACAGCGCTGCGTGCCTTCGGCGCCTGGCAAAGCGCTGCGTGCCTTCGGCGCCTGGCAAAGCGCTGCGTGCCTTCGCCGCCTAGCAAAGCACTGTGTGCCCTCGCCGCCTCGCACAGCGCTGCGTGCCTTCGGCGCCTGGCAAAGCACTGCGTGCCCTCGCCGCCTCGCACGCCGCTGCGTGCCTTCGGCGCCTGTCAAAGAGCTGAGTGCCTTCGGCGCCTGGCAAAGCACTGCGTGCCCTCGCCGCCTAGCACACCGCTGAGTGCCTTCGGCGCCTGTCAAAGCGCTGCGTGCCTTCGGCGCCTGGCAAAGCACTGCGTGCCCTCGCCGCCTCGCACAGCGCTGCGTCCTTCGGCGCCTGTCAAAGCGCTGCGTGCCTTCGGCGCCTGGCAAAGCACTGCGTGCCCTCGCCGCCTAGCAAAGCACTGCGTGCCCTCGCCGCCTCGCACAGGGCTGCGTCCTTCGGCGCCTGTCAAAGCGCTGCGTGCCTTCGGCGCCTGGCAAAGCACTGCGTGCCCTCGCCGCCTCGCACAGCGCTGCGTCCTTGGGCGCCTGTCAAAGCGCTGCGTGCCTTCAGCGCCTGGCAAAGCACTGCGTGCCCTCGCCGCCTCGCACAGCGCTGCGTCCTTGGGCGCCTGGCAAAGCGCTGCGTGCCTTCGGCGCCTGGCAAAGCACTGCGTGCCCTCGCCGCCTCGCACAGCGCTGCGTGCCTTCGGCGCCTGTCAAAGCGCTGCGTGCCTTCGGCGCCTGGCAAAGCACTGCGTGCCCTCGCCGCCTCGCACAGCGCTGCGTCCTTGGGCGCCTGGCAAAGCGCTGCGTGCCTTCGCCGCCTCGCCGCCTAGCAAGGCGCCCTAGCCCGTCCACCACCATCAGATCGCTGCGTGCCTTCGCTGCCTCGGTGCTTAGCAAAGCGCCACGTGCCTTCGGCGCCTACAAAAGCGCCGTGTGCCTTCGGCGCTACTACGGCGTTTGCTAAGCGGCGAGGCGGCGAAGGGACGCAGTGGTGTGTGAGGCGGCGAAGGCAAGCAGCGCTTTGCTAGGCGGCGAAGGGCCGAAGCGATTGGGGAGGCGGTGAAGGGAGACGGCGCTTTGTTGGGCGGCGAGGGCGAAAGGCACGCAGCGCTTTCTTAGGCGGCGAGGCGGCGAAGGCACGCGCTGCTTTGCTAGGCGCCGAAGGAACACGGCGCTTTGCTAGGCGGCGACGGCACGCGGAGCTTTGCTAGGCGGCGAGGCGGCGAAGGGACACGGCGCTTCGCTAGGCGGCGAGGGCGAGAAGGCACGCAGCGCTTTCTCAGGCGGCGAGGCGGCGAAGGCACGCGCTGCTCTGCCAGCCGCCGAAGGCACGCAGCGCTTTGCTAGGCTGCGATGCGGCGAGGCGCCCAACGCAGGCACTTCTTTGCTAGGCGCCCAAGGAACACGGCGCTTTGCTTGACGGCGACGGCACGCGCAGCTTTGCTAGGCGCCCAAGGCAGACGACGCTTTGCTAGGCAGCGAGGCGGCGAACGCACAAAGCCATTTGCTCTGCGGTGATTCGCTGCCTCGCACAATAGCTAACCACTGTGCATGTTGGCTGTCTCACAAACAAGCAGCCTGCTGCGTCTCTTCGCTGCCTCGCCAACTAGCAAAGTGCTGCCTCGCTTCGCCTCCACGCCAAAAAGCCATCCGCGATGCCACTGCGCCACCTGCTGCACAAGCAAAGTGCTGCATCTCTTCGCTGCCTCGCACAATGAGCAAGCACTGTGCATGGTCGCTGTGTCACAAACAAGGAGACTGCTGAATCTCTTCGCTGCCTCACCAACAAGCAAATCGCTGCATATCTTCGCTGCCTCGCCAACAAGCAGACCGCTGCGTGTATTCGCTGAGTGGCAGAAAGCAAAGCACGGCGCCTGTTCGCTGCCTGGCCAACAAGCAAAGCGCTCCATCTCTTCGCTGCCTCGCAAACGAAGGAAGCGCTGCGTGCCTTCGGCGCCGAGCAAAGCAGCGCGTGCTTTCGCCGCCTCGCCGCCTAAGAAAGCGCTGCGTGCCTTCTCGCCCTCGCCGCCTAGCAAAGCGCCGTGTGCCTTCGCCGCCTCCCCAATCGCTTCGTGCCTTGGCCGCCTAGCAAAGCGCCTAGCAAAGCGTCCTCAGCCTTCGCTGCCTAGCAAAGCTCCACGTCCGCTCGCCGCCTAGCAAAGCACTGTGTGCCCTCGCCGCCTCCTAGAGCGCTGCGTGCCTTCGGCGCCTGGCAAAGCGCTGCGTGCCTTCGGCGCCTGGCAAAGCACTGCGTGCCCTCGCCGCCTCGCCGCCTAAGAAAGCGCTGCGTGCCTTCTCGCCCTCGCCGCCTAGCAAAGCGCCGTGTGCCTTCGCCGCCTCCCCAATCGCTTCGTGCCTTCGCCGCCTAGCAAAGCGCCTAGCAAAGCGTCCTCAGCCTTCGCTGCCTAGCAAAGCTCCACGTCCGCTCGCCGCCTAGCAAAGCACTGTGTGCCCTCGCCGCCTCCTAGAGCGCTGCGTGCCTTCGGCGCCTGGCAAAGCGCTGCGTGCCTTCGGCGCCTGGCAAAGCACTGCGTGCCCTCGCCGCCTCGCACACCGCTGCGTGCCTTCGGCGCCTGTCAAAGCGCTGCGTGCCTTCGGCGCCTGGCAAAGCACTGCGTGCCCTCGCCGCCTCGCACAGCGCTGCGTGCCTTCGGCGCCTGGCAAAGCGCTGAGTGCCTTCGGCGCCTGGCAAAGCACTGCGTGCCCTCGCCGCCTCGCACAGCGCTGCGTCCTTGGGCGCCTGGCAAAGCGCTGCGTGCCTTCGCCGCCTCGCCGCCTAGCAAGGCGCCCTAGCCCGTCCACCACCATCAGATCGCTGCGTGCCTTCGCTGCCTCGGTGCTTAGCAAAGCGCCACGTGCCTTGGGCGCCTACAAAAGCGCCGTGTGCCTTCGGCGCTACTACGGCGTTTGCTAAGCGGCGAGGCGGCGAAGGGACGCAGCGGTGTGTGAGGCGGCGAAGGCAAGCAGCGCTTTGCTAGGCGGCGAAGGGCCGAAGCGATTGGGGAGGCGGTGAAGGGAGACGGCGCTTTGTTGGGCGGCGAGGGCGAAAGGCACGCAGCGCTTTCTTAGGCGGCGAGGCGGCGAAGGCACGCGCTGCTTTGCTAGGCGCCGAAGGAACACGGCGCTTTGCTAGGCGGCGACGGCACGCGGAGCTTTGCTAGGCGGCGAGGCGGCGAAGGGACACGGCGCTTCGCTAGGCGGCGAGGGCGAGAAGGCACGCAGCGCTTTCTCAGGCGGCGAGGCGGCGAAGGCACGCGCTGCTCTGCCAGCCGCCGAAGGCACGCAGCGCTTTGCTAGGCTGCGATGCGGCGAGGCGCCGAACGCAGGCACTTCTTTGCTAGGCGCCCAAGGAACACGGCGCTTTGCTTGACGGCGACGGCACGCGCAGCTTTGCTAGGCGCCCAAGGCAGACGACGCTTTGCTAGGCAGCGAGGCGGCGAACGCACAAAGCCATTTGCTCTGCGGTGATTCGCTGCCTCGCACAAGAGCTAACCACTGTGCATGTTGGCTGTCTCACAAACAAGCAGCCTGCTGCGTCTCTTCGCTGCCTCGCCGACTAGCAAAGTGCTGCCTCGCTTCGCCTCCACGCCAAAAAGCCATCCGCGATGCCACTGCGCCACCTGCTGCACAAGCAAAGTGCTGCATCTCTTCGCTGCCTCGCACAATGAGCAAGCACTGTGCATGGTCGCTGTGTCACAAACAAGGAGACTGCTGAATCTCTTCGCTGCCTCACCAACAAGCAAATCGCTGCATATCTTCGCTGCCTCGCCAACAAGCAGACCGCTGCGTGTATTCGCTGAGTGGCAGAAAGCAAAGCACGGCGCCTGTTCGCTGCCTGGCCAACAAGCAAAGCGCTCCATCTCTTCGCTGCCTCGCAAACGAAGGAAGCGCTGCGTGCCTTCGGCGCCGAGCAAAGCAGCGCGTGCCTTCGCCGCCTCGCCGCCTAAGAAAGCGCTGCGTGCCTTCTCGCCCTCGCCGCCTAGCAAAGCGCCGTGTGCCTTCGCCGCCTCCCCAATCGCTTCGTGCCTTCGCCGCCTAGCAAAGCGCCTAGCAAAGCGTCCTCAGCCTTCGCTGCCTAGCAAAGCTGCACGTCCGCTCGCCGCCTAGCAAAGCACTGTGTGCCCTCGCCGCCTCCTAGAGCGCTGCGTGCCTTCGGCGCCTGGCAAAGCGCTGCGTGCCTTCGGCGCCTGGCAAAGCACTGCGTGCCCTCGCCGCCTCGCCGCCTAAGAAAGCGCTGCGTGCCTTCTCGCCCTCGCCGCCTAGCAAAGCGCCGTGTGCCTTCGCCGCCTCCCCAATCGCTTCGTGCCTTCGCCGCCTAGCAAAGCGCCTAGCAAAGCGTCCTCAGCCTTCGCTGCCTAGCAAAGCTCCACGTCCGCTCGCCGCCTAGCAAAGCACTGTGTGCCCTCGCCGCCTCCTAGAGCGCTGCGTGCCTTCGGCGCCTGGCAAAGCGCTGCGTGCCTTCGGCGCCTGGCAAAGCACTGCGTGCCCTCGCCGCCTCGCACACCGCTGCGTGCCTTCGGCGCCTGTCAAAGCGCTGCGTGCCTTCGGCGCCTGGCAAAGCACTGCGTGCCCTCGCCGCCTCGCACAGCGCTGCGTCCTTGGGCGCCTGTCAAAGCGCTGCGTGCCTTCGGCGCCTGGCAAAGCACTGCGTGCCCTCGCCGCCTCGCACACCGCTGCGTGCCTTCGGCGCCTGGCAAAGCGCTGAGTGCCTTCGGCGCCTGGCAAAGCACTGCGTGCCCTCGCCGCCTCACACAGCGCTGCGTCCTTGGGCGCCTGTCAAAGCGCTGCGTGCCTTCGGCGCCTGGCAAAGGACTGCGTGCCCTCGCCGCCTCGCACAGCGCTGCGTCCTTGGGCGCCTGGCAAAGCGCTGCGTGCCTTCGCCGCCTCGCCGCCTAGCAAGGCGCCCTAGCCCGTCCACCACCATCAGATCGCTGCGTGCCTTCGCTGCCTCGGTGCTTAGCAAAGCGCCACGTGCCTTCGGCGCCTACAAAAGCGCCGTGTGCCTTCGGCGCTACTACGGCGTTTGCTAAGCGGCGAGGCGGCGAAGGGACGCAGCGGTGTGTGAGGCGGCGAAGGCAAGCAGCGCTTTGCTAGGCGGCGAAGGGCCGAAGCGATTGGGGAGGCGGTGAAGGGAGACGGCGCTTTGTTGGGCGGCGAGGGCGAAAGGCACGCAGCGCTTTCTTAGGCGGCGAGGCGGCGAAGGCACGCGCTGCTTTGCTAGGCGCCGAAGGAACACGGCGCTTTGCTAGGCGGCGACGGCACGCGGAGCTTTGCTAGGCGGCGAGGCGGCGAAGGGACACGGCGCTTCGCTAGGCGGCGAGGGCGAGAAGGCACGCAGCGCTTTCTCAGGCGGCGAGGCGGCGAAGGCACGCGCTGCTCTGCCAGCCGCCGAAGGCACGCAGCGCTTTGCTAGGCTGCGATGCGGCGAGGCGCCCAACGCAGGCACTTCTTTGCTAGGCGCCCAAGGAACACGGCGCTTTGCTTGACGGCGACGGCACGCGCAGCTTTGCTAGGCGCCCAAGGCAGACGACGCTTTGCTAGGCAGCGAGGCGGCGAACGCACAAAGCCATTTGCTCTGCGGTGATTCGCTGCCTCGCACAATAGCTAACCACTGTGCATGTTGGCTGTCTCACAAACAAGCAGCCTGCTGCGTCTCTTCGCTGCCTCGCCGACTAGCAAAGTGCTGCCTCGCTTCGCCTCCACGCCAAAAAGCCATCCGCGATGCCACTGCGCCACCTGCTGCACAAGCAAAGTGCTGCATCTCTTCGCTGCCTCGCACAATGAGCAAGCACTGTGCATGGTCGCTGTGTCACAAACAAGGAGACTGCTGAATCTCTTCGCTGCCTCACCAACAAGCAAATCGCTGCATATCTTCGCTGCCTCGCCAACAAGCAGAGCGCTGCGTGTATTCGCTGAGTGGCAGAAAGCAAAGCACGGCGCCTGTTCGCTGCCTGGCCAACAAGCAAAGCGCTCCATCTCTTCGCTGCCTCGCAAACGAAGGAAGCGCTGCGTGCCTTCGGCGCCGAGCAAAGCAGCGCGTGCCTTCGCCGCCTCGCCGCCTAAGAAAGCGCTGCGTGCCTTCTCGCCCTCGCCGCCTAGCAAAGCGCCGTGTGCCTTCGCCGCCTCCCCAATCGCTTCGTGCCTTCGCCGCCTAGCAAAGCGCCTAGCAAAGCGTCCTCAGCCTTCGCTGCCTAGCAAAGCTCCACGTCCGCTCGCCGCCTAGCAAAGCACTGTGTGCCCTCGCCGCCTCCTAGAGCGCTGCGTGCCTTCGGCGCCTGGCAAAGCGCTGCGTGCCTTCGGCGCCTGGCAAAGCACTGCGTGCCCTCGCCGCCTCGCACAGCGCTGCGTGCCTTCGGCGCCTGTCAAAGCGCTGCGTGCCTTCGGCGCCTGGCAAAGCGCTGCGTGCCCTCGCCGCCTCGCACAGCGCTGCGTGCCTTCGGCGCCTGGCAAAGCGCTGAGTGCCTTCGGCGCCTGGCAAAGCACTGCGTGCCCTCGCCGCCTCGCACAGCGCTGCGTCCTTGGGCGCCTGGCAAAGCGCTGCGTGCCTTCGCCGCCTCGCCGCCTAGCAAGGCGCCCTAGCCCGTCCACCACCATCAGATCGCTGCGTGCCTTCGCTGCCTCGGTGCTTAGCAAAGCGCCACGTGCCTTCGGCGCCTACAAAAGCGCCGTGTGCCTTCGGCGCTACTACGGCGTTTGCTAAGCGGCGAGGCGGCAAAGGGACGCAGCGGTGTGTGAGGCGGCGAAGGCAAGCAGCGCTTTGCTAGGCGGCGAAGGGCCGAAGCGATTGGGGAGGCGGTGAAGGGAGACGGCGCTTTGTTGGGCGGCGAGGGCGAAAGGCACGCAGCGCTTTCTTAGGCGGCGAGGCGGCGAAGGCACGCGCTGCTTTGCTAGGCGCCGAAGGAACACGGCGCTTTGCTAGGCGGCGACGGCACGCGGAGCTTTGCTAGGCGGCGAGGCGGCGAAGGGACACGGCGCTTCGCTAGGCGGCGAGGGCGAGAAGGCACGCAGCGCTTTCTCAGGCGGCGAGGCGGCGAAGGCACGCGCTGCTCTGCCAGCCGCCGAAGGCACGCAGCGCTTTGCTAGGCTGCGATGCGGCGAGGCGCCGAACGCAGGCACTTCTTTGCTAGGCGCCCAAGGAACACGGCGCTTTGCTTGACGGCGACGGCACGCGCAGCTTTGCTAGGCGCCCAAGGCAGACGACGCTTTGCTAGGCAGCGAGGCGGCGAAAGCACAAAGCCATTTGCTCGGCGGTGATTCGCTGCCTCGCACAAGAGCTAACCACTGTGCATGTTGGCTGTCTCACAAACAAGCAGCCTGCTGCGTCTCTTCGCTGCCTCGCCGACTAGCAAAGTGCTGCCTCGCTTCGCCTCCACGCCAAAAAGCCATCCGCGATGCCACTGCGCCACCTGCTGCACAAGCAAAGTGCTGCATCTCTTCGCTGCCTCGCACAATGAGCAAGCACTGTGCATGGTCGCTGTGTCACAAACAAGGAGACTGCTGAATCTCTTCGCTGCCTCACCAACAAGCAAATCGCTGCATATCTTCGCTGCCTCGCCAACAAGCAGACCGCTGCGTGTATTCGCTGAGTGGCAGAAAGCAAAGCACGGCGCCTGTTCGCTGCCTGGCCAACAAGCAAAGCGCTCCATCTCTTCGCTGCCTCGCAAACGAGGGAAGCGCTGCGTGCCTTCGGCGCCGAGCAAAGCAGCGCGTGCCTTCGCCGCCTCGCCGCCTAAGAAAGCGCTGCGTGCCTTCTCGCCCTCGCCGCCTAGCAAAGCGCCGTGTGCCTTCGCCGCCTCCCCAATCGCTTCGTGCCTTCGCCGCCTAGCAAAGCGCCTAGCAAAGCGTCCTCAGCCTTCGCTGCCTAGCAAAGCTCCACGTCCGCTCGCCGCCTAGCAAAGCACTGTGTGCCCTCGCCGCCTCCTAGAGCGCTGCGTGCCTTCGGCGCCTGGCAAAGCGCTGCGTGCCCTCGCCGCCTCGCACACCGCTGAGTGCCTTCGGCGCCTGGCAAAGCACTGCGTGCCCTCGCCGCCTCGCACAGCGCTGAGTGCCTTCGGCGCCTTGCAAAGCACTGCATGCCCTCGCTGCCTCGCACAGTGCTGCGTGCCTTCGGCGCCTGGCAAAGCACTGCGTGCCTTCGGCGCCTGGCAAAGCACTGCGTGCCCTCGCCGCCTCGCACAGCGCTGCGTCCTTGGGCGCCTGGCAAAGCGCTGAGTGCCTTCGGCGCCTGGCAAAGCACTGCGTGCCCTCGCCGCCTCGCACACCGCTGAGTGCCTTCGGCGCCTGGCAAAGCACTGCGCGCCCTCTCCGCCTCGCACACCGCTGCGTCCTTGGGCGCCTGTCAAAGCGCTGCGTGCCTTCGGCGCCTGGCAAAGCACTGCGTGCCCTCGCCGCCTCGCACAGCGCTGCGTCCTTGGGCGCCTGGCAAAGCGCTGCGTGCCTTCAGCGCCTGGCAAAGCACTGCGTGCCCTCGCCGCCTCGCACAGCGCTGCGTCCTTGGGCGCCTGGCAAAGCGCTGAGTGCCTTCGGCGCCTGGCAAAGCACTGCGTGCCCTTGCCGCCTCGCACACCGCTGAGTGCCTTCGGCGCCTGGCAAAGCGCTGAGTGCCTTCGGCGCCTGGCAAAGCACTGCGTGCCCTCGCCGCCTCGCACAGCGCTGCGTCCTTGGGCGCCTGGCAAAGCGCTGCGTGCCTTCGCCGCCTCGCCGCCTAGCAAGGCGCCCTAGCCCGTCCACCACCATCAGATCGCTGCGTGCCTTCGCTGCCTCGGTGCTTAGCAAAGCGCCACGTGCCTTCGGCGCTACTACGGCGTTTGCTAAGCGGCGAGGCGGCGAAGGGACGCAGCGGTGTGTGAGGCGGCGAAGGCAAGCAGCGCTTTGCTGGGCGGCGAGGCGGCGAAGGGCCGAAGCGATTGGGGAGGCGGTGAAGGGAGACGGCGCTTTGTTGGGCGGCGAGGGCGAAAGGCACGCAGCGCTTTCTTAGGCGGCGAGGCGGCGAAGGCACGCGCTGCTTTGCTAGGCGCCGAAGGAACACGGCGCTTTGCTAGGCGGCGACGGCACGCGGAGCTTTGCTAGGCGGCGAGGCGGCGAAGGGACACGGCGCTTCGCTAGGCGGCGAGGGCGAGAAGGCACGCAGCGCTTTCTCAGGCGGCGAGGCGGCGAAGGCACGCGCTGCTCTGCCAGCCGCCGAAGGCACGCAGCGCTTTGCTAGGCTGCGATGCGGCGAGGCGCCCAACGCAGGCACTTCTTTGCTAGGCGCCCAAGGAACACGGCGCTTTGCTTGACGGCGACGGCACGCGCAGCTTTGCTAGGCGCCCAAGGCAGACGACGCTTTGCTAGGCAGCGAGGCGGCGAACGCACAAAGCCATTTGCTCTGCGGTGATTCGCTGCCTCGCACAAGAGCTAACCACTGTGCATGTTGGCTGTCTCACAAACAAGCAGCCTGCTGCGTCTCTTCGCTGCCTCGCCAACTAGCAAAGTGCTGCCTCGCTTCGCCTCCACGCCAAAAAGCCATCCGCCATGCCACTGCGCCACCTGCTGCACAAGCAAAGTGCTGCATCTCTTCGCTGCCTCGCACAATGAGCAAGCACTGTGCATGGTCGCTGTGTCACAAACAAGGAGACTGCTGAATCTCTTCGCTGCCTCACCAACAAGCAAACCGCTGCATATCTTCGCTGCCTCGCCAACAAGCAGACCGCTGCGTGTATTCGCTGAGTGGCAGAAAGCAAAGCACGGCGCCTGTTCGCTGCCTGGCCAACAAGCAAAGCGCTCCATCTCTTCGCTGCCTCGCAAACGAAGGAAGCGCTGCGTGCCTTCGGCGCCGAGCAAAGCAGCGCGTGCCTTCGCCGCCTCGCCGCCTAAGAAAGCGCTGCGTGCCTTCTCGCCCTCGCCGCCTAGCAAAGCGCCGTGTGCCTTCGCCGCCTCCCCAATCGCTTCGTGCCTTCGCCGCCTAGCAAAGCGCCTAGCAAAGCGTCCTCAGCCTTCGCTGCCTAGCAAAGCTCCACGTCCGCTCGCCGCCTAGCAAAGCACTGTGTGCCCTCGCCGCCTCCTAGAGCGCTGCGTGCCTTCGGCGCCTGGCAAAGCACTGCGTGCCCTTGCCGCCTCGCACACCGCTGAGTGCCTTCGCCGCCTAGCAAAGCGCCTAGCAAAGCGTCCTCAGCCTTCGCTGCCTAGCAAAGCTCCACGTCCGCTCGCCGCCTAGCAAAGCACTGTGTGCCCTCGCCGCCTCCTAGAGCGCTGCGTGCCTTCGGCGCCTGGCAAAGCGCTGCGTGCCTTCGCCGCCTCGCCGCCTAGCAAGGCGCCCTAGCCCGTCCACCACCATCAGATCACTGCGTGCCTTCGCTGCCTCGGTGCTTAGCAAAGCGCCACGTGCCTTGGGCGCCTACAAAAGCGCCGTGTGCCTTCGGCGCTACTACGGCGTTTGCTAAGCGGCGAGGCGGCGAAGGGACGCAGCGGTGTGTGAGGCGGCGAAGGCAAGCAGCGCTTTGCTGGGCGGCGAGGCGGCGAAGGGCCGAAGCGATTGGGGAGGCGGTGAAGGCACATGGCGCTTTGTTGGGCGGCGAGGGCGAAAGGCACGCAGCGCTTTCTTAGGCGGCGAGGCGGCGAAGGCACGCGCTGCTTTGCTAGGCGCCGAAGGAACACGGCGCTTTGCTAGGCGGCGACGGCACGCGGAGCTTTGCTAGGCGGCGAGGCGGCGAAGGGACACGGCGCTTCGCTAGGCGGCGAGGGCGAGAAGGCACGCAGCGCTTTCTCAGGCGGCGAGGCGGCGAAGGCACGCGCTGCTCTGCCAGCCGCCGAAGGCACGCAGCGCTTTGCTAGGCTGCGATGCGGCGAGGCGCCCAACGCAGGCACTTCTTTGCTAGGCGCCCAAGGAACACGGCGCTTTGCTTGACGGCGACGGCACGCGCAGCTTTGCTAGGCGCCCAAGGCAGACGACGCTTTGCTAGGCAGCGAGGCGGCGAACGCACAAAGCCATTTGCTCTGCGGTGATTCGCTGCCTCGCACAAGAGCTAACCACTGTGCATGTTGGCTGTCTCACAAACAAGCAGCCTGCTGCGTCTCTTCGCTGCCTCGCCAACTAGCAAAGTGCTGCCTCGCTTCGCCTCCACGCCAAAAAGCCATCCGCGATGCCACTGCGCCACCTGCTGCACAAGCAAAGTGCTGCATCTCTTCGCTGCCTCGCACAATGAGCAAGCACTGTGCATGGTCGCTGTGTCACAAACAAGGAGACTGCTGAATCTCTTCGCTGCCTCACCAACAAGCAAACCGCTGCATATCTTCGCTGCCTCGCCAACAAGCAGACCGCTGCGTGTATTCGCTGAGTGGCAGAAAGCAAAGCACGGCGCCTGTTCGCTGCCTGGCCAACAAGCAAAGCGCTCCATCTCTTCGCTGCCTCGCAAACGAAGGAAGCGCTGCGTGCCTTCGGCGCCGAGCAAAGCAGCGCGTGCCTTCGCCGCCTCGCCGCCTAAGAAAGCGCTGCGTGCCTTCTCGCCCTCGCCGCCTAGCAAAGCGCCGTGTGCCTTCGCCGCCTCCCCAATCGCTTCGTGCCTTCGCCGCCTAGCAAAGCGCCTAGCAAAGCGTCCTCAGCCTTCGCTGCCTAGCAAAGCTCCACGTCCGCTCGCCGCCTAGCAAAGCACTGTGTGCCCTCGCCGCCTCGCACAGCGCTGCGTGCCTTCGGCGCCTGGCAAAGCACTGCGTGCCCTCGCCGCCTCCTAGAGCGCTGCGTGCCTTCGGCGCCTGGCAAAGCACTGCGTGCCCTCGCCGCCTCGCACACCGCTGAGTGCCTTCGGCGCCTGGCAAAGCGCTGAGTGCCTTCGGCGCCTGGCAAAGCACTGCGTGCCCTCGCCGCCTCGCACAGCGCTGCGTCCTTGGGCGCCTGGCAAAGCGCTGCGTGCCTTCGCCGCCTCGCCGCCTAGCAAGGCGCCCTAGCCCGTCCACCACCATCAGATCGCTGCGTGCCTTCGCTGCCTCGGTGCTTAGCAAAGCGCCACGTGCCTTCGGCGCCTACAAAAGCGCCGTGTGCCTTCGGCGCTACTACGGCGTTTGCTAAGCGGCGAGGCGGCGAAGGGACGCAGCGGTGTGTGAGGCGGCGAAGGCAAGCAGCGCTTTGCTAGGCGGCGAAGGGCCGAAGCGATTGGGGAGGCGGTGAAGGGAGACGGCGCTTTGTTGGGCGGCGAGGGCGAAAGGCACGCAGCGCTTTCTTAGGCGGCGAGGCGGCGAAGGCACGCGCTGCTTTGCTAGGCGCCGAAGGAACACGGCGCTTTGCTAGGCGGCGACGGCACGCGGAGCTTTGCTAGGCGGCGAGGCGGCGAAGGGACACGGCGCTTCGCTAGGCGGCGAGGGCGAGAAGGCACGCAGCGCTTTCTCAGGCGGCGAGGCGGCGAAGGCACGCGCTGCTCTGCCAGCCGCCGAAGGCACGCAGCGCTTTGCTAGGCTGCGATGCGGCGAGGCGCCGAACGCAGGCACTTCTTTGCTAGGCGCCCAAGGAACACGGCGCTTTGCTTGACGGCGACGGCACGCGCAGCTTTGCTAGGCGCCCAAGGCAGACGACGCTTTGCTAGGCAGCGAGGCGGCGAACGCACAAAGCCATTTGCTCGGCGGTGATTCGCTGCCTCGCACAAGAGCTAACCACTGTGCATGTTGGCTGTCTCACAAACAAGCAGCCTGCTGCGTCTCTTCGCTGCCTCGCCGACTAGCAAAGTGCTGCCTCGCTTCGCCTCCACGCCAAAAAGCCATCCGCGATGCCACTGCGCCACCTGCTGCACAAGCAAAGTGCTGCATCTCTTCGCTGCCTCGCACAATGAGCAAGCACTGTGCATGGTCGCTGTGTCACAAACAAGGAGACTGCTGAATCTCTTCGCTGCCTCACCAACAAGCAAATCGCTGCATATCTTCGCTGCCTCGCCAACAAGCAGACCGCTGCGTGTATTCGCTGAGTGGCAGAAAGCAAAGCACGGCGCCTGTTCGCTGCCTGGCCAACAAGCAAAGCGCTCCATCTCTTCGCTGCCTCGCAAACGAGGGAAGCGCTGCGTGCCTTCGGCGCCGAGCAAAGCAGCGCGTGCCTTCGCCGCCTCGCCGCCTAAGAAAGCGCTGCGTGCCTTCTCGCCCTCGCCGCCTAGCAAAGCGCCGTGTGCCTTCGCCGCCTCCCCAATCGCTTCGTGCCTTCGCCGCCTAGCAAAGCGCCTAGCAAAGCGTCCTCAGCCTTCGCTGCCTAGCAAAGCTCCACGTCCGCTCGCCGCCTAGCAAAGCACTGTGTGCCCTCGCCGCCTCCTAGAGCGCTGCGTGCCTTCGGCGCCTGGCAAAGCGCTGCGTGCCCTCGCCGCCTCGCACACCGCTGAGTGCCTTCGGCGCCTGGCAAAGCACTGCGTGCCCTCGCCGCCTCGCACAGCGCTGAGTGCCTTCGGCGCCTTGCAAAGCACTGCATGCCCTCGCTGCCTCGCACAGTGCTGCGTGCCTTCGGCGCCTGGCAAAGCACTGCGTGCCTTCGGCGCCTGGCAAAGCACTGCGTGCCCTCGCCGCCTCGCACAGCGCTGCGTCCTTGGGCGCCTGGCAAAGCGCTGAGTGCCTTCGGCGCCTGGCAAAGCACTGCGTGCCCTCGCCGCCTCGCACACCGCTGAGTGCCTTCGGCGCCTGGCAAAGCACTGCGCGCCCTCTCCGCCTCGCACACCGCTGCGTCCTTGGGCGCCTGTCAAAGCGCTGCGTGCCTTCGGCGCCTGGCAAAGCACTGCGTGCCCTCGCCGCCTCGCACAGCGCTGCGTCCTTGGGCGCCTGGCAAAGCGCTGCGTGCCTTCAGCGCCTGGCAAAGCACTGCGTGCCCTCGCCGCCTCGCACAGCGCTGCGTCCTTGGGCGCCTGGCAAAGCGCTGAGTGCCTTCGGCGCCTGGCAAAGCACTGCGTGCCCTTGCCGCCTCGCACACCGCTGAGTGCCTTCGGCGCCTGGCAAAGCGCTGAGTGCCTTCGGCGCCTGGCAAAGCACTGCGTGCCCTCGCCGCCTCGCACAGCGCTGCGTCCTTGGGCGCCTGGCAAAGCGCTGCGTGCCTTCGCCGCCTCGCCGCCTAGCAAGGCGCCCTAGCCCGTCCACCACCATCAGATCGCTGCGTGCCTTCGCTGCCTCGGTGCTTAGCAAAGCGCCACGTGCCTTCGGCGCTACTACGGCGTTTGCTAAGCGGCGAGGCGGCGAAGGGACGCAGCGGTGTGTGAGGCGGCGAAGGCAAGCAGCGCTTTGCTGGGCGGCGAGGCGGCGAAGGGCCGAAGCGATTGGGGAGGCGGTGAAGGGAGACGGCGCTTTGTTGGGCGGCGAGGGCGAAAGGCACGCAGCGCTTTCTTAGGCGGCGAGGCGGCGAAGGCACGCGCTGCTTTGCTAGGCGCCGAAGGAACACGGCGCTTTGCTAGGCGGCGACGGCACGCGGAGCTTTGCTAGGCGGCGAGGCGGCGAAGGGACACGGCGCTTCGCTAGGCGGCGAGGGCGAGAAGGCACGCAGCGCTTTCTCAGGCGGCGAGGCGGCGAAGGCACGCGCTGCTCTGCCAGCCGCCGAAGGCACGCAGCGCTTTGCTAGGCTGCGATGCGGCGAGGCGCCCAACGCAGGCACTTCTTTGCTAGGCGCCCAAGGAACACGGCGCTTTGCTTGACGGCGACGGCACGCGCAGCTTTGCTAGGCGCCCAAGGCAGACGACGCTTTGCTAGGCAGCGAGGCGGCGAACGCACAAAGCCATTTGCTCTGCGGTGATTCGCTGCCTCGCACAAGAGCTAACCACTGTGCATGTTGGCTGTCTCACAAACAAGCAGCCTGCTGCGTCTCTTCGCTGCCTCGCCAACTAGCAAAGTGCTGCCTCGCTTCGCCTCCACGCCAAAAAGCCATCCGCCATGCCACTGCGCCACCTGCTGCACAAGCAAAGTGCTGCATCTCTTCGCTGCCTCGCACAATGAGCAAGCACTGTGCATGGTCGCTGTGTCACAAACAAGGAGACTGCTGAATCTCTTCGCTGCCTCACCAACAAGCAAACCGCTGCATATCTTCGCTGCCTCGCCAACAAGCAGACCGCTGCGTGTATTCGCTGAGTGGCAGAAAGCAAAGCACGGCGCCTGTTCGCTGCCTGGCCAACAAGCAAAGCGCTCCATCTCTTCGCTGCCTCGCAAACGAAGGAAGCGCTGCGTGCCTTCGGCGCCGAGCAAAGCAGCGCGTGCCTTCGCCGCCTCGCCGCCTAAGAAAGCGCTGCGTGCCTTCTCGCCCTCGCCGCCTAGCAAAGCGCCGTGTGCCTTCGCCGCCTCCCCAATCGCTTCGTGCCTTCGCCGCCTAGCAAAGCGCCTAGCAAAGCGTCCTCAGCCTTCGCTGCCTAGCAAAGCTCCACGTCCGCTCGCCGCCTAGCAAAGCACTGTGTGCCCTCGCCGCCTCCTAGAGCGCTGCGTGCCTTCGGCGCCTGGCAAAGCACTGCGTGCCCTTGCCGCCTCGCACACCGCTGAGTGCCTTCGCCGCCTAGCAAAGCGCCTAGCAAAGCGTCCTCAGCCTTCGCTGCCTAGCAAAGCTCCACGTCCGCTCGCCGCCTAGCAAAGCACTGTGTGCCCTCGCCGCCTCCTAGAGCGCTGCGTGCCTTCGGCGCCTGGCAAAGCGCTGCGTGCCTTCGCCGCCTCGCCGCCTAGCAAGGCGCCCTAGCCCGTCCACCACCATCAGATCACTGCGTGCCTTCGCTGCCTCGGTGCTTAGCAAAGCGCCACGTGCCTTGGGCGCCTACAAAAGCGCCGTGTGCCTTCGGCGCTACTACGGCGTTTGCTAAGCGGCGAGGCGGCGAAGGGACGCAGCGGTGTGTGAGGCGGCGAAGGCAAGCAGCGCTTTGCTGGGCGGCGAGGCGGCGAAGGGCCGAAGCGATTGGGGAGGCGGTGAAGGCACATGGCGCTTTGTTGGGCGGCGAGGGCGAAAGGCACGCAGCGCTTTCTTAGGCGGCGAGGCGGCGAAGGCACGCGCTGCTTTGCTAGGCGCCGAAGGAACACGGCGCTTTGCTAGGCGGCGACGGCACGCGGAGCTTTGCTAGGCGGCGAGGCGGCGAAGGGACACGGCGCTTCGCTAGGCGGCGAGGGCGAGAAGGCACGCAGCGCTTTCTCAGGCGGCGAGGCGGCGAAGGCACGCGCTGCTCTGCCAGCCGCCGAAGGCACGCAGCGCTTTGCTAGGCTGCGATGCGGCGAGGCGCCCAACGCAGGCACTTCTTTGCTAGGCGCCCAAGGAACACGGCGCTTTGCTTGACGGCGACGGCACGCGCAGCTTTGCTAGGCGCCCAAGGCAGACGACGCTTTGCTAGGCAGCGAGGCGGCGAACGCACAAAGCCATTTGCTCTGCGGTGATTCGCTGCCTCGCACAAGAGCTAACCACTGTGCATGTTGGCTGTCTCACAAACAAGCAGCCTGCTGCGTCTCTTCGCTGCCTCGCCAACTAGCAAAGTGCTGCCTCGCTTCGCCTCCACGCCAAAAAGCCATCCGCGATGCCACTGCGCCACCTGCTGCACAAGCAAAGTGCTGCATCTCTTCGCTGCCTCGCACAATGAGCAAGCACTGTGCATGGTCGCTGTGTCACAAACAAGGAGACTGCTGAATCTCTTCGCTGCCTCACCAACAAGCAAACCGCTGCATATCTTCGCTGCCTCGCCAACAAGCAGACCGCTGCGTGTATTCGCTGAGTGGCAGAAAGCAAAGCACGGCGCCTGTTCGCTGCCTGGCCAACAAGCAAAGCGCTCCATCTCTTCGCTGCCTCGCAAACGAAGGAAGCGCTGCGTGCCTTCGGCGCCGAGCAAAGCAGCGCGTGCCTTCGCCGCCTCGCCGCCTAAGAAAGCGCTGCGTGCCTTCTCGCCCTCGCCGCCTAGCAAAGCGCCGTGTGCCTTCGCCGCCTCCCCAATCGCTTCGTGCCTTCGCCGCCTAGCAAAGCGCCTAGCAAAGCGTCCTCAGCCTTCGCTGCCTAGCAAAGCTCCACGTCCGCTCGCCGCCTAGCAAAGCACTGTGTGCCCTCGCCGCCTCGCACAGCGCTGCGTGCCTTCGGCGCCTGGCAAAGCACTGCGTGCCCTCGCCGCCTCCTAGAGCGCTGCGTGCCTTCGGCGCCTGGCAAAGCACTGCGTGCCCTCGCCGCCTCGCACACCGCTGAGTGCCTTCGGCGCCTGGCAAAGCGCTGAGTGCCTTCGGCGCCTGGCAAAGCACTGCGTGCCCTCGCCGCCTCGCACAGCGCTGCGTCCTTGGGCGCCTGGCAAAGCGCTGCGTGCCTTCGCCGCCTCGCCGCCTAGCAAGGCGCCCTAGCCCGTCCACCACCATCAGATCGCTGCGTGCCTTCGCTGCCTCGGTGCTTAGCAAAGCGCCACGTGCCTTCGGCGCCTACAAAAGCGCCGTGTGCCTTCGGCGCTACTACGGCGTTTGCTAAGCGGCGAGGCGGCGAAGGGACGCAGCGGTGTGTGAGGCGGCGAAGGCAAGCAGCGCTTTGCTGGGCGGCGAGGCGGCGAAGGGCCGAAGCGATTGGGGAGGCGGTGAAGGGAGACGGCGCTTTGTTGGGCGGCGAGGGCGAAAGGCACGCAGCGCTTTCTTAGGCGGCGAGGCGGCGAAGGCACGCGCTGCTTTGCTAGGCGCCGAAGGAACACGGCGCTTTGCTAGGCGGCGACGGCACGCGGAGCTTTGCTAGGCGGCGAGGCGGCGAAGGGACACGGCGCTTCGCTAGGCGGCGAGGGCGAGAAGGCACGCAGCGCTTTCTCAGGCGGCGAGGCGGCGAAGGCACGCGCTGCTCTGCCAGCCGCCGAAGGCACGCAGCGCTTTGCTAGGCTGCGATGCGGCGAGGCGCCCAACGCAGGCACTTCTTTGCTAGGCGCCCAAGGAACACGGCGCTTTGCTTGACGGCGACGGCACGCGCAGCTTTGCTAGGCGCCCAAGGCAGACGACGCTTTGCTAGGCAGCGAGGCGGCGAACGCACAAAGCCATTTGCTCTGCGGTGATTCGCTGCCTCGCACAAGAGCTAACCACTGTGCATGTTGGCTGTCTCACAAACAAGCAGCCTGCTGCGTCTCTTCGCTGCCTCGCCAACTAGCAAAGTGCTGCCTCGCTTCGCCTCCACGCCAAAAAGCCATCCGCCATGCCACTGCGCCACCTGCTGCACAAGCAAAGTGCTGCATCTCTTCGCTGCCTCGCACAATGAGCAAGCACTGTGCATGGTCGCTGTGTCACAAACAAGGAGACTGCTGAATCTCTTCGCTGCCTCACCAACAAGCAAACCGCTGCATATCTTCGCTGCCTCGCCAACAAGCAGACCGCTGCGTGTATTCGCTGAGTGGCAGAAAGCAAAGCACGGCGCCTGTTCGCTGCCTGGCCAACAAGCAAAGCGCTCCATCTCTTCGCTGCCTCGCAAACGAAGGAAGCGCTGCGTGCCTTCGGCGCCGAGCAAAGCAGCGCGTGCCTTCGCCGCCTCGCCGCCTAAGAAAGCGCTGCGTGCCTTCTCGCCCTCGCCGCCTAGCAAAGCGCCGTGTGCCTTCGCCGCCTCCCCAATCGCTTCGTGCCTTCGCCGCCTAGCAAAGCGCCTAGCAAAGCGTCCTCAGCCTTCGCTGCCTAGCAAAGCTCCACGTCCGCTCGCCGCCTAGCAAAGCACTGTGTGCCCTCGCCGCCTCGCACAGCGCTGCGTGCCTTCGGCGCCTGGCAAAGCACTGCGTGCCCTCGCCGCCTCCTAGAGCGCTGCGTGCCTTCGGCGCCTGGCAAAGCACTGCGTGCCCTCGCCGCCTCGCACACCGCTGAGTGCCTTCGGCGCCTGGCAAAGCGCTGAGTGCCTTCGGCGCCTGGCAAAGCACTGCGTGCCCTCGCCGCCTCGCACACCGCTGAGTGCCTTCGGCGCCTGGCAAAGCACTGCGTGCCCTTGCCGCCTCGCACACCGCTGAGTGCCTTCGGCGCCTGGCAAAGCGCTGAGTGCCTTCGGCGCCTGGCAAAGCACTGCGTGCCCTCGCCGCCTCGCACAGCGCTGCGTCCTTGGGCGCCTGGCAAAGCGCTGCGTGCCTTCGCCGCCTCGCCGCCTAGCAAGGCGCCCTAGCCCGTCCACCACCATCAGATCGCTGCGTGCCTTCGCTGCCTCGGTGCTTAGCAAAGCGCCACGTGCCTTGGGCGCCTACAAAAGCGCCGTGTGCCTTCGGCGCTACTACGGCGTTTGCTAAGCGGCGAGGCGGCGAAGGGACGCAGCGGTGTGTGAGGCGGCGAAGGCAAGCAGCGCTTTGCTGGGCGGCGAGGCGGCGAAGGGCCGAAGCGATTGGGGAGGCGGTGAAGGGAGACGGCGCTTTGTTGGGCGGCGAGGGCGAAAGGCACGCAGCGCTTTCTTAGGCGGCGAGGCGGCGAAGGCACGCGCTGCTTTGCTAGGCGCCGAAGGAACACGGCGCTTTGCTAGGCGGCGACGGCACGCGGAGCTTTGCTAGGCGGCGAGGCGGCGAAGGGACACGGCGCTTCGCTAGGCGGCGAGGGCGAGAAGGCACGCAGCGCTTTCTCAGGCGGCGAGGCGGCGAAGGCACGCGCTGCTCTGCCAGCCGCCGAAGGCACGCAGCGCTTTGCTAGGCTGCGATGCGGCGAGGCGCCCAACGCAGGCACTTCTTTGCTAGGCGCCCAAGGAACACGGCGCTTTGCTTGACGGCGACGGCACGCGCAGCTTTGCTAGGCGCCCAAGGCAGACGACGCTTTGCTAGGCAGCGAGGCGGCGAACGCACAAAGCCATTTGCTCTGCGGTGATTCGCTGCCTCGCACAAGAGCTAACCACTGTGCATGTTGGCTGTCTCACAAACAAGCAGCCTGCTGCGTCTCTTCGCTGCCTCGCCAACTAGCAAAGTGCTGCCTCGCTTCGCCTCCACGCCAAAAAGCCATCCGCGATGCCACTGCGCCACCTGCTGCACAAGCAAAGTGCTGCATCTCTTCGCTGCCTCGCACAATGAGCAAGCACTGTGCATGGTCGCTGTGTCACAAACAAGGAGACTGCTGAATCTCTTCGCTGCCTCACCAACAAGCAAACCGCTGCATATCTTCGCTGCCTCGCCAACAAGCAGACCGCTGCGTGTATTCGCTGAGTGGCAGAAAGCAAAGCACGGCGCCTGTTCGCTGCCTGGCCAACAAGCAAAGCGCTCCATCTCTTCGCTGCCTCGCAAACGAAGGAAGCGCTGCGTGCCTTCGGCGCCGAGCAAAGCAGCGCGTGCCTTCGCCGCCTCGCCGCCTAAGAAAGCGCTGCGTGCCTTCTCGCCCTCGCCGCCTAGCAAAGCGCCGTGTGCCTTCGCCGCCTCCCCAATCGCTTCGTGCCTTCGCCGCCTAGCAAAGCGCCTAGCAAAGCGTCCTCAGCCTTCGCTGCCTAGCAAAGCTCCACGTCCGCTCGCCGCCTAGCAAAGCACTGTGTGCCCTCGCCGCCTCGCACAGCGCTGCGTGCCTTCGGCGCCTGGCAAAGCACTGCGTGCCCTCGCCGCCTCGCACAGCGCTGCGTGCCTTCGGCGCCTGGCAAAGCACTGCGTGCCCTCGCCGCCTCGCACACCGCTGAGTGCCTTCGGCGCCTGGCAAAGCACTGCGTGCCCTTGCCGCCTCGCACACCGCTGAGTGCCTTCGGCGCCTGGCAAAGCGCTGAGTGCCTTCGGCGCCTGGCAAAGCACTGCGTGCCCTCGCCGCCTCGCACAGCGCTGCGTCCTTGGGCGCCTGGCAAAGCGCTGCGTGCCTTCGCCGCCTCGCCGCCTAGCAAGGCGCCCTAGCCCGTCCACCACCATCAGATCACTGCGTGCCTTCGCTGCCTCGGTGCTTAGCAAAGCGCCACGTGCCTTGGGCGCCTACAAAAGCGCCGTGTGCCTTCGGCGCTACTACGGCGTTTGCTAAGCGGCGAGGCGGCGAAGGGACGCAGCGGTGTGTGAGGCGGCGAAGGCAAGCAGCGCTTTGCTGGGCGGCGAGGCGGCGAAGGGCCGAAGCGATTGGGGAGGCGGTGAAGGGAGACGGCGCTTTGTTGGGCGGCGAGGGCGAAAGGCACGCAGCGCTTTCTTAGGCGGCGAGGCGGCGAAGGCACGCGCTGCTTTGCTAGGCGCCGAAGGAACACGGCGCTTTGCTAGGCGGCGACGGCACGCGGAGCTTTGCTAGGCGGCGAGGCGGCGAAGGGACACGGCGCTTCGCTAGGCGGCGAGGGCGAGAAGGCACGCAGCGCTTTCTCAGGCGGCGAGGCGGCGAAGGCACGCGCTGCTCTGCCAGCCGCCGAAGGCACGCAGCGCTTTGCTAGGCTGCGATGCGGCGAGGCGCCCAACGCAGGCACTTCTTTGCTAGGCGCCCAAGGAACACGGCGCTTTGCTTGACGGCGACGGCACGCGCAGCTTTGCTAGGCGCCCAAGGCAGACGACGCTTTGCTAGGCAGCGAGGCGGCGAACGCACAAAGCCATTTGCTCTGCGGTGATTCGCTGCCTCGCACAAGAGCTAACCACTGTGCATGTTGGCTGTCTCACAAACAAGCAGCCTGCTGCGTCTCTTCGCTGCCTCGCCAACTAGCAAAGTGCTGCCTCGCTTCGCCTCCACGCCAAAAAGCCATCCGCGATGCCACTGCGCCACCTGCTGCACAAGCAAAGTGCTGCATCTCTTCGCTGCCTCGCACAATGAGCAAGCACTGTGCATGGTCGCTGTGTCACAAACAAGGAGACTGCTGAATCTCTTCGCTGCCTCACCAACAAGCAAACCGCTGCATATCTTCGCTGCCTCGCCAACAAGCAGACCGCTGCGTGTATTCGCTGAGTGGCAGAAAGCAAAGCACGGCGCCTGTTCGCTGCCTGGCCAACAAGCAAAGCGCTCCATCTCTTCGCTGCCTCGCAAACGAAGGAAGCGCTGCGTGCCTTCGGCGCCGAGCAAAGCAGCGCGTGCCTTCGCCGCCTCGCCGCCTAAGAAAGCGCTGCGTGCCTTCTCGCCCTCGCCGCCTAGCAAAGCGCCGTGTGCCTTCGCCGCCTCCCCAATCGCTTCGTGCCTTCGCCGCCTAGCAAAGCGCCTAGCAAAGCGTCCTCAGCCTTCGCTGCCTAGCAAAGCTCCACGTCCGCTCGCCGCCTAGCAAAGCACTGTGTGCCCTCGCCGCCTCGCACAGCGCTGCGTGCCTTCGGCGCCTGGCAAAGCACTGTGTGCCCTCGCCGCCTCGCACAGCGCTGCGTGCCTTCGGCGCCTGGCAAAGCACTGCGTGCCCTTGCCGCCTCGCACACCGCTGAGTGCCTTCGGCGCCTGGCAAAGCGCTGAGTGCCTTCGGCGCCTGGCAAAGCACTGCGTGCCCTCGCCGCCTCGCACAGCGCTGCGTCCTTGGGCGCCTGGCAAAGCGCTGCGTGCCTTCGCCGCCTCGCCGCCTAGCAAGGCGCCCTAGCCCGTCCACCACCATCAGATCGCTGCGTGCCTTCGCTGCCTCGGTGCTTAGCAAAGCGCCACGTGCCTTCGGCGCCTACAAAAGCGCCGTGTGCCTTCGGCGCTACTACGGCGTTTGCTAAGCGGCGAGGCGGCGAAGGGACGCAGCGGTGTGTGAGGCGGCGAAGGCAAGCAGCGCTTTGCTGGGCGGCGAGGCGGCGAAGGGCCGAAGCGATTGGGGAGGCGGTGAAGGGAGACGGCGCTTTGTTGGGCGGCGAGGGCGAAAGGCACGCAGCGCTTTCTTAGGCGGCGAGGCGGCGAAGGCACGCGCTGCTTTGCTAGGCGCCGAAGGAACACGGCGCTTTGCTAGGCGGCGACGGCACGCGGAGCTTTGCTAGGCGGCGAGGCGGCGAAGGGACACGGCGCTTCGCTAGGCGGCGAGGGCGAGAAGGCACGCAGCGCTTTCTCAGGCGGCGAGGCGGCGAAGGCACGCGCTGCTCTGCCAGCCGCCGAAGGCACGCAGCGCTTTGCTAGGCTGCGATGCGGCGAGGCGCCCAACGCAGGCACTTCTTTGCTAGGCGCCCAAGGAACACGGCGCTTTGCTTGACGGCGACGGCACGCGCAGCTTTGCTAGGCGCCCAAGGCAGACGACGCTTTGCTAGGCAGCGAGGCGGCGAACGCACAAAGCCATTTGCTCTGCGGTGATTCGCTGCCTCGCACAAGAGCTAACCACTGTGCATGTTGGCTGTCTCACAAACAAGCAGCCTGCTGCGTCTCTTCGCTGCCTCGCCAACTAGCAAAGTGCTGCCTCGCTTCGCCTCCACGCCAAAAAGCCATCCGCCATGCCACTGCGCCACCTGCTGCACAAGCAAAGTGCTGCATCTCTTCGCTGCCTCGCACAATGAGCAAGCACTGTGCATGGTCGCTGTGTCACAAACAAGGAGACTGCTGAATCTCTTCGCTGCCTCACCAACAAGCAAACCGCTGCATATCTTCGCTGCCTCGCCAACAAGCAGACCGCTGCGTGTATTCGCTGAGTGGCAGAAAGCAAAGCACGGCGCCTGTTCGCTGCCTGGCCAACAAGCAAAGCGCTCCATCTCTTCGCTGCCTCGCAAACGAAGGAAGCGCTGCGTGCCTTCGGCGCCGAGCAAAGCAGCGCGTGCCTTCGCCGCCTCGCCGCCTAAGAAAGCGCTGCGTGCCTTCTCGCCCTCGCCGCCTAGCAAAGCGCCGTGTGCCTTCGCCGCCTCCCCAATCGCTTCGTGCCTTCGCCGCCTAGCAAAGCGCCTAGCAAAGCGTCCTCAGCCTTCGCTGCCTAGCAAAGCTCCACGTCCGCTCGCCGCCTAGCAAAGCACTGTGTGCCCTCGCCGCCTCGCACAGCGCTGCGTGCCTTCGGCGCCTGGCAAAGCACTGCGTGCCCTCGCCGCCTCGCACAGCGCTGCGTGCCTTCGGCGCCTGGCAAAGCACTGCGTGCCCTCGCCGCCTCGCACACCGCTGAGTGCCTTCGGCGCCTGGCAAAGCACTGCGTGCCCTTGCCGCCTCGCACACCGCTGAGTGCCTTCGGCGCCTGGCAAAGCGCTGAGTGCCTTCGGCGCCTGGCAAAGCACTGCGTGCCCTCGCCGCCTCGCACAGCGCTGCGTCCTTGGGCGCCTGGCAAAGCGCTGCGTGCCTTCGCCGCCTCGCCGCCTAGCAAGGCGCCCTAGCCCGTCCACCACCATCAGATCACTGCGTGCCTTCGCTGCCTCGGTGCTTAGCAAAGCGCCACGTGCCTTGGGCGCCTACAAAAGCGCCGTGTGCCTTCGGCGCTACTACGGCGTTTGCTAAGCGGCGAGGCGGCGAAGGGACGCAGCGGTGTGTGAGGCGGCGAAGGCAAGCAGCGCTTTGCTGGGCGGCGAGGCGGCGAAGGGCCGAAGCGATTGGGGAGGCGGTGAAGGGAGACGGCGCTTTGTTGGGCGGCGAGGGCGAAAGGCACGCAGCGCTTTCTTAGGCGGCGAGGCGGCGAAGGCACGCGCTGCTTTGCTAGGCGCCGAAGGAACACGGCGCTTTGCTAGGCGGCGACGGCACGCGGAGCTTTGCTAGGCGGCGAGGCGGCGAAGGGACACGGCGCTTCGCTAGGCGGCGAGGGCGAGAAGGCACGCAGCGCTTTCTCAGGCGGCGAGGCGGCGAAGGCACGCGCTGCTCTGCCAGCCGCCGAAGGCACGCAGCGCTTTGCTAGGCTGCGATGCGGCGAGGCGCCCAACGCAGGCACTTCTTTGCTAGGCGCCCAAGGAACACGGCGCTTTGCTTGACGGCGACGGCACGCGCAGCTTTGCTAGGCGCCCAAGGCAGACGACGCTTTGCTAGGCAGCGAGGCGGCGAACGCACAAAGCCATTTGCTCTGCGGTGATTCGCTGCCTCGCACAAGAGCTAACCACTGTGCATGTTGGCTGTCTCACAAACAAGCAGCCTGCTGCGTCTCTTCGCTGCCTCGCCAACTAGCAAAGTGCTGCCTCGCTTCGCCTCCACGCCAAAAAGCCATCCGCGATGCCACTGCGCCACCTGCTGCACAAGCAAAGTGCTGCATCTCTTCGCTGCCTCGCACAATGAGCAAGCACTGTGCATGGTCGCTGTGTCACAAACAAGGAGACTGCTGAATCTCTTCGCTGCCTCACCAACAAGCAAATCGCTGCATATCTTCGCTGCCTCGCCAACAAGCAGACCGCTGCGTGTATTCGCTGAGTGGCAGAAAGCAAAGCACGGCGCCTGTTCGCTGCCTGGCCAACAAGCAAAGCGCTCCATCTCTTCGCTGCCTCGCAAACGAAGGAAGCGCTGCGTGCCTTCGGCGCCGAGCAAAGCAGCGCGTGCTTTCGCCGCCTCGCCGCCTAAGAAAGCGCTGCGTGCCTTCTCGCCCTCGCCGCCTAGCAAAGCGCCGTGTGCCTTCGCCGCCTCCCCAATCGCTTCGTGCCTTCGCCGCCTAGCAAAGCGCCTAGCAAAGCGTCCTCAGCCTTCGCTGCCTAGCAAAGCTCCACGTCCGCTCGCCGCCTAGCAAAGCACTGTGTGCCCTCGCCGCCTCCTAGAGCGCTGCGTGCCTTCGGCGCCTGGCAAAGCGCTGCGTGCCTTCGGCGCCTGGCAAAGCACTGCGTGCCCTCGCCGCCTCGCCGCCTAAGAAAGCGCTGCGTGCCTTCTCGCCCTCGCCGCCTAGCAAAGCGCCGTGTGCCTTCGCCGCCTCCCCAATCGCTTCGTGCCTTCGCCGCCTAGCAAAGCGCCTAGCAAAGCGTCCTCAGCCTTCGCTGCCTAGCAAAGCTCCACGTCCGCTCGCCGCCTAGCAAAGCACTGTGTGCCCTCGCCGCCTCCTAGAGCGCTGCGTGCCTTCGGCGCCTGGCAAAGCGCTGCGTGCCTTCGGCGCCTGGCAAAGCACTGCGTGCCCTCGCCGCCTCGCACACCGCTGCGTGCCTTCGGCGCCTGTCAAAGCGCTGCGTGCCTTCGGCGCCTGGCAAAGCACTGCGTGCCCTCGCCGCCTCGCACAGCGCTGCGTGCCTTCGGCGCCTGGCAAAGCGCTGAGTGCCTTCGGCGCCTGGCAAAGCACTGCGTGCCCTCGCCGCCTCGCACAGCGCTGCGTCCTTGGGCGCCTGGCAAAGCGCTGCGTGCCTTCGCCGCCTCGCCGCCTAGCAAGGCGCCCTAGCCCGTCCACCACCATCAGATCGCTGCGTGCCTTCGCTGCCTCGGTGCTTAGCAAAGCGCCACGTGCCTTGGGCGCCTACAAAAGCGCCGTGTGCCTTCGGCGCTACTACGGCGTTTGCTAAGCGGCGAGGCGGCGAAGGGACGCAGCGGTGTGTGAGGCGGCGAAGGCAAGCAGCGCTTTGCTAGGCGGCGAAGGGCCGAAGCGATTGGGGAGGCGGTGAAGGGAGACGGCGCTTTGTTGGGCGGCGAGGGCGAAAGGCACGCAGCGCTTTCTTAGGCGGCGAGGCGGCGAAGGCACGCGCTGCTTTGCTAGGCGCCGAAGGAACACGGCGCTTTGCTAGGCGGCGACGGCACGCGGAGCTTTGCTAGGCGGCGAGGCGGCGAAGGGACACGGCGCTTCGCTAGGCGGCGAGGGCGAGAAGGCACGCAGCGCTTTCTCAGGCGGCGAGGCGGCGAAGGCACGCGCTGCTCTGCCAGCCGCCGAAGGCACGCAGCGCTTTGCTAGGCTGCGATGCGGCGAGGCGCCGAACGCAGGCACTTCTTTGCTAGGCGCCCAAGGAACACGGCGCTTTGCTTGACGGCGACGGCACGCGCAGCTTTGCTAGGCGCCCAAGGCAGACGACGCTTTGCTAGGCAGCGAGGCGGCGAACGCACAAAGCCATTTGCTCTGCGGTGATTCGCTGCCTCGCACAAGAGCTAACCACTGTGCATGTTGGCTGTCTCACAAACAAGCAGCCTGCTGCGTCTCTTCGCTGCCTCGCCGACTAGCAAAGTGCTGCCTCGCTTCGCCTCCACGCCAAAAAGCCATCCGCGATGCCACTGCGCCACCTGCTGCACAAGCAAAGTGCTGCATCTCTTCGCTGCCTCGCACAATGAGCAAGCACTGTGCATGGTCGCTGTGTCACAAACAAGGAGACTGCTGAATCTCTTCGCTGCCTCACCAACAAGCAAATCGCTGCATATCTTCGCTGCCTCGCCAACAAGCAGACCGCTGCGTGTATTCGCTGAGTGGCAGAAAGCAAAGCACGGCGCCTGTTCGCTGCCTGGCCAACAAGCAAAGCGCTCCATCTCTTCGCTGCCTCGCAAACGAAGGAAGCGCTGCGTGCCTTCGGCGCCGAGCAAAGCAGCGCGTGCCTTCGCCGCCTCGCCGCCTAAGAAAGCGCTGCGTGCCTTCTCGCCCTCGCCGCCTAGCAAAGCGCCGTGTGCCTTCGCCGCCTCCCCAATCGCTTCGTGCCTTCGCCGCCTAGCAAAGCGCCTAGCAAAGCGTCCTCAGCCTTCGCTGCCTAGCAAAGCTGCACGTCCGCTCGCCGCCTAGCAAAGCACTGTGTGCCCTCGCCGCCTCCTAGAGCGCTGCGTGCCTTCGGCGCCTGGCAAAGCGCTGCGTGCCTTCGGCGCCTGGCAAAGCACTGCGTGCCCTCGCCGCCTCGCCGCCTAAGAAAGCGCTGCGTGCCTTCTCGCCCTCGCCGCCTAGCAAAGCGCCGTGTGCCTTCGCCGCCTCCCCAATCGCTTCGTGCCTTCGCCGCCTAGCAAAGCGCCTAGCAAAGCGTCCTCAGCCTTCGCTGCCTAGCAAAGCTCCACGTCCGCTCGCCGCCTAGCAAAGCACTGTGTGCCCTCGCCGCCTCCTAGAGCGCTGCGTGCCTTCGGCGCCTGGCAAAGCGCTGCGTGCCTTCGGCGCCTGGCAAAGCACTGCGTGCCCTCGCCGCCTCGCACACCGCTGCGTGCCTTCGGCGCCTGTCAAAGCGCTGCGTGCCTTCGGCGCCTGGCAAAGCACTGCGTGCCCTCGCCGCCTCGCACAGCGCTGCGTCCTTGGGCGCCTGTCAAAGCGCTGCGTGCCTTCGGCGCCTGGCAAAGCACTGCGTGCCCTCGCCGCCTCGCACACCGCTGCGTGCCTTCGGCGCCTGGCAAAGCGCTGAGTGCCTTCGGCGCCTGGCAAAGCACTGCGTGCCCTCGCCGCCTCACACAGCGCTGCGTCCTTGGGCGCCTGTCAAAGCGCTGCGTGCCTTCGGCGCCTGGCAAAGGACTGCGTGCCCTCGCCGCCTCGCACAGCGCTGCGTCCTTGGGCGCCTGGCAAAGCGCTGCGTGCCTTCGCCGCCTCGCCGCCTAGCAAGGCGCCCTAGCCCGTCCACCACCATCAGATCGCTGCGTGCCTTCGCTGCCTCGGTGCTTAGCAAAGCGCCACGTGCCTTCGGCGCCTACAAAAGCGCCGTGTGCCTTCGGCGCCGAGCAAAGCAGCGCGTGCCTTCGCCGCCTCGCCGCCTAAGAAAGCGCTGCGTGCCTTCTCGCCCTCGCCGCCTAGCAAAGCGCCGTGTGCCTTCGCCGCCTCCCCAATCGCTTCGTGCCTTCGCCGCCTAGCAAAGCGCCTAGCAAAGCGTCCTCAGCCTTCGCTGCCTAGCAAAGCTCCACGTCCGCTCGCCGCCTAGCAAAGCACTGTGTGCCCTCGCCGCCTCCTAGAGCGCTGCGTGCCTTCGGCGCCTGGCAAAGCGCTGCGTGCCTTCGGCGCCTGGCAAAGCACTGCGTGCCCTCGCCGCCTCGCACAGCGCTGCGTGCCTTCGGCGCCTGTCAAAGCGCTGCGTGCCTTCGGCGCCTGGCAAAGCGCTGCGTGCCCTCGCCGCCTCGCACAGCGCTGCGTGCCTTCGGCGCCTGGCAAAGCGCTGAGTGCCTTCGGCGCCTGGCAAAGCACTGCGTGCCCTCGCCGCCTCGCACAGCGCTGCGTCCTTGGGCGCCTGGCAAAGCGCTGCGTGCCTTCGCCGCCTCGCCGCCTAGCAAGGCGCCCTAGCCCGTCCACCACCATCAGATCGCTGCGTGCCTTCGCTGCCTCGGTGCTTAGCAAAGCGCCACGTGCCTTCGGCGCCTACAAAAGCGCCGTGTGCCTTCGGCGCTACTACGGCGTTTGCTAAGCGGCGAGGCGGCAAAGGGACGCAGCGGTGTGTGAGGCGGCGAAGGCAAGCAGCGCTTTGCTAGGCGGCGAAGGGCCGAAGCGATTGGGGAGGCGGTGAAGGGAGACGGCGCTTTGTTGGGCGGCGAGGGCGAAAGGCACGCAGCGCTTTCTTAGGCGGCGAGGCGGCGAAGGCACGCGCTGCTTTGCTAGGCGCCGAAGGAACACGGCGCTTTGCTAGGCGGCGACGGCACGCGGAACTTGCTAGGCGGCGAGGCGGCGAAGGGACACGGCGCTTCGCTAGGCGGCGAGGGCGAGAAGGCACGCAGCGCTTTCTCAGGCGGCGAGGCGGCGAAGGCACGCGCTGCTCTGCCAGCCGCCGAAGGCACGCAGCGCTTTGCTAGGCTGCGATGCGGCGAGGCGCCGAACGCAGGCACTTCTTTGCTAGGCGCCCAAGGAACACGGCGCTTTGCTTGACGGCGACGGCACGCGCAGCTTTGCTAGGCGCCCAAGGCAGACGACGCTTTGCTAGGCAGCGAGGCGGCGAACGCACAAAGCCATTTGCTCGGCGGTGATTCGCTGCCTCGCACAAGAGCTAACCACTGTGCATGTTGGCTGTCTCACAAACAAGCAGCCTGCTGCGTCTCTTCGCTGCCTCGCCGACTAGCAAAGTGCTGCCTCGCTTCGCCTCCACGCCAAAAAGCCATCCGCGATGCCACTGCGCCACCTGCTGCACAAGCAAAGTGCTGCATCTCTTCGCTGCCTCGCACAATGAGCAAGCACTGTGCATGGTCGCTGTGTCACAAACAAGGAGACTGCTGAATCTCTTCGCTGCCTCACCAACAAGCAAATCGCTGCATATCTTCGCTGCCTCGCCAACAAGCAGACCGCTGCGTGTATTCGCTGAGTGGCAGAAAGCAAAGCACGGCGCCTGTTCGCTGCCTGGCCAACAAGCAAAGCGCTCCATCTCTTCGCTGCCTCGCAAACGAGGGAAGCGCTGCGTGCCTTCGGCGCCGAGCAAAGCAGCGCGTGCCTTCGCCGCCTCGCCGCCTAAGAAAGCGCTGCGTGCCTTCTCGCCCTCGCCGCCTAGCAAAGCGCCGTGTGCCTTCGCCGCCTCCCCAATCGCTTCGTGCCTTCGCCGCCTAGCAAAGCGCCTAGCAAAGCGTCCTCAGCCTTCGCTGCCTAGCAAAGCTCCACGTCCGCTCGCCGCCTAGCAAAGCACTGTGTGCCCTCGCCGCCTCCTAGAGCGCTGCGTGCCTTCGGCGCCTGGCAAAGCGCTGCGTGCCCTCGCCGCCTCGCACACCGCTGAGTGCCTTCGGCGCCTGGCAAAGCACTGCGTGCCCTCGCCGCCTCGCACAGCGCTGAGTGCCTTCGGCGCCTTGCAAAGCACTGCATGCCCTCGCTGCCTCGCACAGTGCTGCGTGCCTTCGGCGCCTGGCAAAGCACTGCGTGCCTTCGGCGCCTGGCAAAGCACTGCGTGCCCTCGCCGCCTCGCACAGCGCTGCGTCCTTGGGCGCCTGGCAAAGCGCTGAGTGCCTTCGGCGCCTGGCAAAGCACTGCGTGCCCTCGCCGCCTCGCACACCGCTGAGTGCCTTCGGCGCCTGGCAAAGCACTGCGCGCCCTCTCCGCCTCGCACACCGCTGCGTCCTTGGGCGCCTGTCAAAGCGCTGCGTGCCTTCGGCGCCTGGCAAAGCACTGCGTGCCCTCGCCGCCTCGCACAGCGCTGCGTCCTTGGGCGCCTGGCAAAGCGCTGCGTGCCTTCAGCGCCTGGCAAAGCACTGCGTGCCCTCGCCGCCTCGCACAGCGCTGCGTCCTTGGGCGCCTGGCAAAGCGCTGAGTGCCTTCGGCGCCTGGCAAAGCACTGCGTGCCCTTGCCGCCTCGCACACCGCTGAGTGCCTTCGGCGCCTGGCAAAGCGCTGAGTGCCTTCGGCGCCTGGCAAAGCACTGCGTGCCCTCGCCGCCTCGCACAGCGCTGCGTCCTTGGGCGCCTGGCAAAGCGCTGCGTGCCTTCGCCGCCTCGCCGCCTAGCAAGGCGCCCTAGCCCGTCCACCACCATCAGATCGCTGCGTGCCTTCGCTGCCTCGGTGCTTAGCAAAGCGCCACGTGCCTTCGGCGCTACTACGGCGTTTGCTAAGCGGCGAGGCGGCGAAGGGACGCAGCGGTGTGTGAGGCGGCGAAGGCAAGCAGCGCTTTGCTGGGCGGCGAGGCGGCGAAGGGCCGAAGCGATTGGGGAGGCGGTGAAGGGAGACGGCGCTTTGTTGGGCGGCGAGGGCGAAAGGCACGCAGCGCTTTCTTAGGCGGCGAGGCGGCGAAGGCACGCGCTGCTTTGCTAGGCGCCGAAGGAACACGGCGCTTTGCTAGGCGGCGACGGCACGCGGAGCTTTGCTAGGCGGCGAGGCGGCGAAGGGACACGGCGCTTCGCTAGGCGGCGAGGGCGAGAAGGCACGCAGCGCTTTCTCAGGCGGCGAGGCGGCGAAGGCACGCGCTGCTCTGCCAGCCGCCGAAGGCACGCAGCGCTTTGCTAGGCTGCGATGCGGCGAGGCGCCCAACGCAGGCACTTCTTTGCTAGGCGCCCAAGGAACACGGCGCTTTGCTTGACGGCGACGGCACGCGCAGCTTTGCTAGGCGCCCAAGGCAGACGACGCTTTGCTAGGCAGCGAGGCGGCGAACGCACAAAGCCATTTGCTCTGCGGTGATTCGCTGCCTCGCACAAGAGCTAACCACTGTGCATGTTGGCTGTCTCACAAACAAGCAGCCTGCTGCGTCTCTTCGCTGCCTCGCCAACTAGCAAAGTGCTGCCTCGCTTCGCCTCCACGCCAAAAAGCCATCCGCCATGCCACTGCGCCACCTGCTGCACAAGCAAAGTGCTGCATCTCTTCGCTGCCTCGCACAATGAGCAAGCACTGTGCATGGTCGCTGTGTCACAAACAAGGAGACTGCTGAATCTCTTCGCTGCCTCACCAACAAGCAAACCGCTGCATATCTTCGCTGCCTCGCCAACAAGCAGACCGCTGCGTGTATTCGCTGAGTGGCAGAAAGCAAAGCACGGCGCCTGTTCGCTGCCTGGCCAACAAGCAAAGCGCTCCATCTCTTCGCTGCCTCGCAAACGAAGGAAGCGCTGCGTGCCTTCGGCGCCGAGCAAAGCAGCGCGTGCCTTCGCCGCCTCGCCGCCTAAGAAAGCGCTGCGTGCCTTCTCGCCCTCGCCGCCTAGCAAAGCGCCGTGTGCCTTCGCCGCCTCCCCAATCGCTTCGTGCCTTCGCCGCCTAGCAAAGCGCCTAGCAAAGCGTCCTCAGCCTTCGCTGCCTAGCAAAGCTCCACGTCCGCTCGCCGCCTAGCAAAGCACTGTGTGCCCTCGCCGCCTCGCACAGCGCTGCGTGCCTTCGGCGCCTGGCAAAGCACTGCGTGCCCTCGCCGCCTCCTAGAGCGCTGCGTGCCTTCGGCGCCTGGCAAAGCACTGCGTGCCCTCGCCGCCTCGCACACCGCTGAGTGCCTTCGGCGCCTGGCAAAGCGCTGAGTGCCTTCGGCGCCTGGCAAAGCACTGCGTGCCCTCGCCGCCTCGCACAGCGCTGCGTCCTTGGGCGCCTGGCAAAGCGCTGCGTGCCTTCGCCGCCTCGCCGCCTAGCAAGGCGCCCTAGCCCGTCCACCACCATCAGATCGCTGCGTGCCTTCGCTGCCTCGGTGCTTAGCAAAGCGCCACGTGCCTTCGGCGCCTACAAAAGCGCCGTGTGCCTTCGGCGCTACTACGGCGTTTGCTAAGCGGCGAGGCGGCGAAGGGACGCAGCGGTGTGTGAGGCGGCGAAGGCAAGCAGCGCTTTGCTGGGCGGCGAGGCGGCGAAGGGCCGAAGCGATTGGGGAGGCGGTGAAGGGAGACGGCGCTTTGTTGGGCGGCGAGGGCGAAAGGCACGCAGCGCTTTCTTAGGCGGCGAGGCGGCGAAGGCACGCGCTGCTTTGCTAGGCGCCGAAGGAACACGGCGCTTTGCTAGGCGGCGACGGCACGCGGAGCTTTGCTAGGCGGCGAGGCGGCGAAGGGACACGGCGCTTCGCTAGGCGGCGAGGGCGAGAAGGCACGCAGCGCTTTCTCAGGCGGCGAGGCGGCGAAGGCACGCGCTGCTCTGCCAGCCGCCGAAGGCACGCAGCGCTTTGCTAGGCTGCGATGCGGCGAGGCGCCCAACGCAGGCACTTCTTTGCTAGGCGCCCAAGGAACACGGCGCTTTGCTTGACGGCGACGGCACGCGCAGCTTTGCTAGGCGCCCAAGGCAGACGACGCTTTGCTAGGCAGCGAGGCGGCGAACGCACAAAGCCATTTGCTCTGCGGTGATTCGCTGCCTCGCACAAGAGCTAACCACTGTGCATGTTGGCTGTCTCACAAACAAGCAGCCTGCTGCGTCTCTTCGCTGCCTCGCCAACTAGCAAAGTGCTGCCTCGCTTCGCCTCCACGCCAAAAAGCCATCCGCCATGCCACTGCGCCACCTGCTGCACAAGCAAAGTGCTGCATCTCTTCGCTGCCTCGCACAATGAGCAAGCACTGTGCATGGTCGCTGTGTCACAAACAAGGAGACTGCTGAATCTCTTCGCTGCCTCACCAACAAGCAAATCGCTGCATATCTTCGCTGCCTCGCCAACAAGCAGACCGCTGCGTGTATTCGCTGAGTGGCAGAAAGCAAAGCACGGCGCCTGTTCGCTGCCTGGCCAACAAGCAAAGCGCTCCATCTCTTCGCTGCCTCGCAAACGAAGGAAGCGCTGCGTGCCTTCGGCGCCGAGCAAAGCAGCGCGTGCCTTCGCCGCCTCGCCGCCTAAGAAAGCGCTGCGTGCCTTCTCGCCCTCGCCGCCTAGCAAAGCGCCGTGTGCCTTCGCCGCCTCCCCAATCGCTTCGTGCCTTCGCCGCCTAGCAAAGCGCCTAGCAAAGCGTCCTCAGCCTTCGCTGCCTAGCAAAGCTCCACGTCCGCTCGCCGCCTAGCAAAGCACTGTGTGCCCTCGCCGCCTCCTAGAGCGCTGCGTGCCTTCGGCGCCTGGCAAAGCACTGCGTGCCCTTGCCGCCTCGCACACCGCTGAGTGCCTTCGCCGCCTAGCAAAGCGCCTAGCAAAGCGTCCTCAGCCTTCGCTGCCTAGCAAAGCTCCACGTCCGCTCGCCGCCTAGCAAAGCACTGTGTGCCCTCGCCGCCTCCTAGAGCGCTGCGTGCCTTCGGCGCCTGGCAAAGCGCTGCGTGCCTTCGCCGCCTCGCCGCCTAGCAAGGCGCCCTAGCCCGTCCACCACCATCAGATCGCTGCGTGCCTTCGCTGCCTCGGTGCTTAGCAAAGCGCCACGTGCCTTGGGCGCCTACAAAAGCGCCGTGTGCCTTCGGCGCTACTACGGCGTTTGCTAAGCGGCGAGGCGGCGAAGGGACGCAGCGGTGTGTGAGGCGGCGAAGGCAAGCAGCGCTTTGCTGGGCGGCGAGGCGGCGAAGGGCCGAAGCGATTGGGGAGGCGGTGAAGGCACATGGCGCTTTGTTGGGCGGCGAGGGCGAAAGGCACGCAGCGCTTTCTTAGGCGGCGAGGCGGCGAAGGCACGCGCTGCTTTGCTAGGCGCCGAAGGAACACGGCGCTTTGCTAGGCGGCGACGGCACGCGGAGCTTTGCTAGGCGGCGAGGCGGCGAAGGGACACGGCGCTTCGCTAGGCGGCGAGGGCGAGAAGGCACGCAGCGCTTTCTCAGGCGGCGAGGCGGCGAAGGCACGCGCTGCTCTGCCAGCCGCCGAAGGCACGCAGCGCTTTGCTAGGCTGCGATGCGGCGAGGCGCCCAACGCAGGCACTTCTTTGCTAGGCGCCCAAGGAACACGGCGCTTTGCTTGACGGCGACGGCACGCGCAGCTTTGCTAGGCGCCCAAGGCAGACGACGCTTTGCTAGGCAGCGAGGCGGCGAACGCACAAAGCCATTTGCTCTGCGGTGATTCGCTGCCTCGCACAAGAGCTAACCACTGTGCATGTTGGCTGTCTCACAAACAAGCAGCCTGCTGCGTCTCTTCGCTGCCTCGCCAACTAGCAAAGTGCTGCCTCGCTTCGCCTCCACGCCAAAAAGCCATCCGCGATGCCACTGCGCCACCTGCTGCACAAGCAAAGTGCTGCATCTCTTCGCTGCCTCGCACAATGAGCAAGCACTGTGCATGGTCGCTGTGTCACAAACAAGGAGACTGCTGAATCTCTTCGCTGCCTCACCAACAAGCAAACCGCTGCATATCTTCGCTGCCTCGCCAACAAGCAGACCGCTGCGTGTATTCGCTGAGTGGCAGAAAGCAAAGCACGGCGCCTGTTCGCTGCCTGGCCAACAAGCAAAGCGCTCCATCTCTTCGCTGCCTCGCAAACGAAGGAAGCGCTGCGTGCCTTCGGCGCCGAGCAAAGCAGCGCGTGCCTTCGCCGCCTCGCCGCCTAAGAAAGCGCTGCGTGCCTTCTCGCCCTCGCCGCCTAGCAAAGCGCCGTGTGCCTTCGCCGCCTCCCCAATCGCTTCGTGCCTTCGCCGCCTAGCAAAGCGCCTAGCAAAGCGTCCTCAGCCTTCGCTGCCTAGCAAAGCTCCACGTCCGCTCGCCGCCTAGCAAAGCACTGTGTGCCCTCGCCGCCTCGCACAGCGCTGCGTGCCTTCGGCGCCTGGCAAAGCACTGCGTGCCCTCGCCGCCTCCTAGAGCGCTGCGTGCCTTCGGCGCCTGGCAAAGCACTGCGTGCCCTCGCCGCCTCGCACACCGCTGAGTGCCTTCGGCGCCTGGCAAAGCGCTGAGTGCCTTCGGCGCCTGGCAAAGCACTGCGTGCCCTCGCCGCCTCGCACAGCGCTGCGTCCTTGGGCGCCTGGCAAAGCGCTGCGTGCCTTCGCCGCCTCGCCGCCTAGCAAGGCGCCCTAGCCCGTCCACCACCATCAGATCGCTGCGTGCCTTCGCTGCCTCGGTGCTTAGCAAAGCGCCACGTGCCTTCGGCGCCTACAAAAGCGCCGTGTGCCTTCGGCGCTACTACGGCGTTTGCTAAGCGGCGAGGCGGCGAAGGGACGCAGCGGTGTGTGAGGCGGCGAAGGCAAGCAGCGCTTTGCTGGGCGGCGAGGCGGCGAAGGGCCGAAGCGATTGGGGAGGCGGTGAAGGGAGACGGCGCTTTGTTGGGCGGCGAGGGCGAAAGGCACGCAGCGCTTTCTTAGGCGGCGAGGCGGCGAAGGCACGCGCTGCTTTGCTAGGCGCCGAAGGAACACGGCGCTTTGCTAGGCGGCGACGGCACGCGGAGCTTTGCTAGGCGGCGAGGCGGCGAAGGGACACGGCGCTTCGCTAGGCGGCGAGGGCGAGAAGGCACGCAGCGCTTTCTCAGGCGGCGAGGCGGCGAAGGCACGCGCTGCTCTGCCAGCCGCCGAAGGCACGCAGCGCTTTGCTAGGCTGCGATGCGGCGAGGCGCCCAACGCAGGCACTTCTTTGCTAGGCGCCCAAGGAACACGGCGCTTTGCTTGACGGCGACGGCACGCGCAGCTTTGCTAGGCGCCCAAGGCAGACGACGCTTTGCTAGGCAGCGAGGCGGCGAACGCACAAAGCCATTTGCTCTGCGGTGATTCGCTGCCTCGCACAAGAGCTAACCACTGTGCATGTTGGCTGTCTCACAAACAAGCAGCCTGCTGCGTCTCTTCGCTGCCTCGCCAACTAGCAAAGTGCTGCCTCGCTTCGCCTCCACGCCAAAAAGCCATCCGCCATGCCACTGCGCCACCTGCTGCACAAGCAAAGTGCTGCATCTCTTCGCTGCCTCGCACAATGAGCAAGCACTGTGCATGGTCGCTGTGTCACAAACAAGGAGACTGCTGAATCTCTTCGCTGCCTCACCAACAAGCAAATCGCTGCATATCTTCGCTGCCTCGCCAACAAGCAGACCGCTGCGTGTATTCGCTGAGTGGCAGAAAGCAAAGCACGGCGCCTGTTCGCTGCCTGGCCAACAAGCAAAGCGCTCCATCTCTTCGCTGCCTCGCAAACGAAGGAAGCGCTGCGTGCCTTCGGCGCCGAGCAAAGCAGCGCGTGCCTTCGCCGCCTCGCCGCCTAAGAAAGCGCTGCGTGCCTTCTCGCCCTCGCCGCCTAGCAAAGCGCCGTGTGCCTTCGCCGCCTCCCCAATCGCTTCGTGCCTTCGCCGCCTAGCAAAGCGCCTAGCAAAGCGTCCTCAGCCTTCGCTGCCTAGCAAAGCTCCACGTCCGCTCGCCGCCTAGCAAAGCACTGTGTGCCCTCGCCGCCTCCTAGAGCGCTGCGTGCCTTCGGCGCCTGGCAAAGCACTGCGTGCCCTTGCCGCCTCGCACACCGCTGAGTGCCTTCGGCGCCTGGCAAAGCGCTGAGTGCCTTCGGCGCCTGGCAAAGCACTGCGTGCCCTTGCCGCCTCGCACACCGCTGAGTGCCTTCGGCGCCTGGCAAAGCGCTGAGTGCCTTCGGCGCCTGGCAAAGCACTGCGTGCCCTTGCCGCCTCGCACACCGCTGAGTGCCTTCGGCGCCTGGCAAAGCGCTGCGTGCCTTCGGCGCCTGGCAAAGCGCTGCGTGCCTTCGCCGCCTCGCCGCCTAGCAAGGCGCCCTAGCCCGTCCACCACCATCAGATCACTGCGTGCCTTCGCTGCCTCGGTGCTTAGCAAAGCGCCACGTGCCTTGGGCGCCTACAAAAGCGCCGTGTGCCTTCGGCGCTACTACGGCGTTTGCTAAGCGGCGAGGCGGCGAAGGGACGCAGCGGTGTGTGAGGCGGCGAAGGCAAGCAGCGCTTTGCTGGGCGGCGAGGCGGCGAAGGGCCGAAGCGATTGGGGAGGCGGTGAAGGCACATGGCGCTTTGTTGGGCGGCGAGGGCGAAAGGCACGCAGCGCTTTCTTAGGCGGCGAGGCGGCGAAGGCACGCGCTGCTTTGCTAGGCGCCGAAGGAACACGGCGCTTTGCTAGGCGGCGACGGCACGCGGAGCTTTGCTAGGCGGCGAGGCGGCGAAGGGACACGGCGCTTCGCTAGGCGGCGAGGGCGAGAAGGCACGCAGCGCTTTCTCAGGCGGCGAGGCGGCGAAGGCACGCGCTGCTCTGCCAGCCGCCGAAGGCACGCAGCGCTTTGCTAGGCTGCGATGCGGCGAGGCGCCCAACGCAGGCACTTCTTTGCTAGGCGCCCAAGGAACACGGCGCTTTGCTTGACGGCGACGGCACGCGCAGCTTTGCTAGGCGCCCAAGGCAGACGACGCTTTGCTAGGCAGCGAGGCGGCGAACGCACAAAGCCATTTGCTCTGCGGTGATTCGCTGCCTCGCACAAGAGCTAACCACTGTGCATGTTGGCTGTCTCACAAACAAGCAGCCTGCTGCGTCTCTTCGCTGCCTCGCCAACTAGCAAAGTGCTGCCTCGCTTCGCCTCCACGCCAAAAAGCCATCCGCCATGCCACTGCGCCACCTGCTGCACAAGCAAAGTGCTGCATCTCTTCGCTGCCTCGCACAATGAGCAAGCACTGTGCATGGTCGCTGTGTCACAAACAAGGAGACTGCTGAATCTCTTCGCTGCCTCACCAACAAGCAAACCGCTGCATATCTTCGCTGCCTCGCCAACAAGCAGACCGCTGCGTGTATTCGCTGAGTGGCAGAAAGCAAAGCACGGCGCCTGTTCGCTGCCTGGCCAACAAGCAAAGCGCTCCATCTCTTCGCTGCCTCGCAAACGAAGGAAGCGCTGCGTGCCTTCGGCGCCGAGCAAAGCAGCGCGTGCCTTCGCCGCCTCGCCGCCTAAGAAAGCGCTGCGTGCCTTCTCGCCCTCGCCGCCTAGCAAAGCGCCGTGTGCCTTCGCCGCCTCCCCAATCGCTTCGTGCCTTCGCCGCCTAGCAAAGCGCCTAGCAAAGCGTCCTCAGCCTTCGCTGCCTAGCAAAGCTCCACGTCCGCTCGCCGCCTAGCAAAGCACTGTGTGCCCTCGCCGCCTCGCACAGCGCTGCGTGCCTTCGGCGCCTGGCAAAGCACTGCGTGCCCTCGCCGCCTCCTAGAGCGCTGCGTGCCTTCGGCGCCTGGCAAAGCACTGCGTGCCCTCGCCGCCTCGCACACCGCTGAGTGCCTTCGGCGCCTGGCAAAGCGCTGAGTGCCTTCGGCGCCTGGCAAAGCACTGCGTGCCCTCGCCGCCTCGCACACCGCTGAGTGCCTTCGGCGCCTGGCAAAGCACTGCGTGCCCTTGCCGCCTCGCACACCGCTGAGTGCCTTCGGCGCCTGGCAAAGCGCTGAGTGCCTTCGGCGCCTGGCAAAGCACTGCGTGCCCTCGCCGCCTCGCACAGCGCTGCGTCCTTGGGCGCCTGGCAAAGCGCTGCGTGCCTTCGCCGCCTCGCCGCCTAGCAAGGCGCCCTAGCCCGTCCACCACCATCAGATCGCTGCGTGCCTTCGCTGCCTCGGTGCTTAGCAAAGCGCCACGTGCCTTGGGCGCCTACAAAAGCGCCGTGTGCCTTCGGCGCTACTACGGCGTTTGCTAAGCGGCGAGGCGGCGAAGGGACGCAGCGGTGTGTGAGGCGGCGAAGGCAAGCAGCGCTTTGCTGGGCGGCGAGGCGGCGAAGGGCCGAAGCGATTGGGGAGGCGGTGAAGGGAGACGGCGCTTTGTTGGGCGGCGAGGGCGAAAGGCACGCAGCGCTTTCTTAGGCGGCGAGGCGGCGAAGGCACGCGCTGCTTTGCTAGGCGCCGAAGGAACACGGCGCTTTGCTAGGCGGCGACGGCACGCGGAGCTTTGCTAGGCGGCGAGGCGGCGAAGGGACACGGCGCTTCGCTAGGCGGCGAGGGCGAGAAGGCACGCAGCGCTTTCTCAGGCGGCGAGGCGGCGAAGGCACGCGCTGCTCTGCCAGCCGCCGAAGGCACGCAGCGCTTTGCTAGGCTGCGATGCGGCGAGGCGCCCAACGCAGGCACTTCTTTGCTAGGCGCCCAAGGAACACGGCGCTTTGCTTGACGGCGACGGCACGCGCAGCTTTGCTAGGCGCCCAAGGCAGACGACGCTTTGCTAGGCAGCGAGGCGGCGAACGCACAAAGCCATTTGCTCTGCGGTGATTCGCTGCCTCGCACAAGAGCTAACCACTGTGCATGTTGGCTGTCTCACAAACAAGCAGCCTGCTGCGTCTCTTCGCTGCCTCGCCAACTAGCAAAGTGCTGCCTCGCTTCGCCTCCACGCCAAAAAGCCATCCGCGATGCCACTGCGCCACCTGCTGCACAAGCAAAGTGCTGCATCTCTTCGCTGCCTCGCACAATGAGCAAGCACTGTGCATGGTCGCTGTGTCACAAACAAGGAGACTGCTGAATCTCTTCGCTGCCTCACCAACAAGCAAACCGCTGCATATCTTCGCTGCCTCGCCAACAAGCAGACCGCTGCGTGTATTCGCTGAGTGGCAGAAAGCAAAGCACGGCGCCTGTTCGCTGCCTGGCCAACAAGCAAAGCGCTCCATCTCTTCGCTGCCTCGCAAACGAAGGAAGCGCTGCGTGCCTTCGGCGCCGAGCAAAGCAGCGCGTGCCTTCGCCGCCTCGCCGCCTAAGAAAGCGCTGCGTGCCTTCTCGCCCTCGCCGCCTAGCAAAGCGCCGTGTGCCTTCGCCGCCTCCCCAATCGCTTCGTGCCTTCGCCGCCTAGCAAAGCGCCTAGCAAAGCGTCCTCAGCCTTCGCTGCCTAGCAAAGCTCCACGTCCGCTCGCCGCCTAGCAAAGCACTGTGTGCCCTCGCCGCCTCGCACAGCGCTGCGTGCCTTCGGCGCCTGGCAAAGCACTGCGTGCCCTCGCCGCCTCGCACAGCGCTGCGTGCCTTCGGCGCCTGGCAAAGCACTGCGTGCCCTCGCCGCCTCGCACACCGCTGAGTGCCTTCGGCGCCTGGCAAAGCACTGCGTGCCCTTGCCGCCTCGCACACCGCTGAGTGCCTTCGGCGCCTGGCAAAGCGCTGAGTGCCTTCGGCGCCTGGCAAAGCACTGCGTGCCCTCGCCGCCTCGCACAGCGCTGCGTCCTTGGGCGCCTGGCAAAGCGCTGCGTGCCTTCGCCGCCTCGCCGCCTAGCAAGGCGCCCTAGCCCGTCCACCACCATCAGATCACTGCGTGCCTTCGCTGCCTCGGTGCTTAGCAAAGCGCCACGTGCCTTGGGCGCCTACAAAAGCGCCGTGTGCCTTCGGCGCTACTACGGCGTTTGCTAAGCGGCGAGGCGGCGAAGGGACGCAGCGGTGTGTGAGGCGGCGAAGGCAAGCAGCGCTTTGCTGGGCGGCGAGGCGGCGAAGGGCCGAAGCGATTGGGGAGGCGGTGAAGGGAGACGGCGCTTTGTTGGGCGGCGAGGGCGAAAGGCACGCAGCGCTTTCTTAGGCGGCGAGGCGGCGAAGGCACGCGCTGCTTTGCTAGGCGCCGAAGGAACACGGCGCTTTGCTAGGCGGCGACGGCACGCGGAGCTTTGCTAGGCGGCGAGGCGGCGAAGGGACACGGCGCTTCGCTAGGCGGCGAGGGCGAGAAGGCACGCAGCGCTTTCTCAGGCGGCGAGGCGGCGAAGGCACGCGCTGCTCTGCCAGCCGCCGAAGGCACGCAGCGCTTTGCTAGGCTGCGATGCGGCGAGGCGCCCAACGCAGGCACTTCTTTGCTAGGCGCCCAAGGAACACGGCGCTTTGCTTGACGGCGACGGCACGCGCAGCTTTGCTAGGCGCCCAAGGCAGACGACGCTTTGCTAGGCAGCGAGGCGGCGAACGCACAAAGCCATTTGCTCGGCGGTGATTCGCTGCCTCGCACAAGAGCTAACCACTGTGCATGTTGGCTGTCTCACAAACAAGCAGCCTGCTGCGTCTCTTCGCTGCCTCGCCAACTAGCAAAGTGCTGCCTCGCTTCGCCTCCACGCCAAAAAGCCATCCGCGATGCCACTGCGCCACCTGCTGCACAAGCAAAGTGCTGCATCTCTTCGCTGCCTCGCACAATGAGCAAGCACTGTGCATGGTCGCTGTGTCACAAACAAGGAGACTGCTGAATCTCTTCGCTGCCTCACCAACAAGCAAACCGCTGCATATCTTCGCTGCCTCGCCAACAAGCAGACCGCTGCGTGTATTCGCTGAGTGGCAGAAAGCAAAGCACGGCGCCTGTTCGCTGCCTGGCCAACAAGCAAAGCGCTCCATCTCTTCGCTGCCTCGCAAACGAAGGAAGCGCTGCGTGCCTTCGGCGCCGAGCAAAGCAGCGCGTGCCTTCGCCGCCTCGCCGCCTAAGAAAGCGCTGCGTGCCTTCTCGCCCTCGCCGCCTAGCAAAGCGCCGTGTGCCTTCGCCGCCTCCCCAATCGCTTCGTGCCTTCGCCGCCTAGCAAAGCGCCTAGCAAAGCGTCCTCAGCCTTCGCTGCCTAGCAAAGCTCCACGTCCGCTCGCCGCCTAGCAAAGCACTGTGTGCCCTCGCCGCCTCGCACAGCGCTGCGTGCCTTCGGCGCCTGGCAAAGCACTGTGTGCCCTCGCCGCCTCGCACAGCGCTGCGTGCCTTCGGCGCCTGGCAAAGCACTGCGTGCCCTTGCCGCCTCGCACACCGCTGAGTGCCTTCGGCGCCTGGCAAAGCGCTGAGTGCCTTCGGCGCCTGGCAAAGCACTGCGTGCCCTCGCCGCCTCGCACAGCGCTGCGTCCTTGGGCGCCTGGCAAAGCGCTGCGTGCCTTCGCCGCCTCGCCGCCTAGCAAGGCGCCCTAGCCCGTCCACCACCATCAGATCGCTGCGTGCCTTCGCTGCCTCGGTGCTTAGCAAAGCGCCACGTGCCTTCGGCGCCTACAAAAGCGCCGTGTGCCTTCGGCGCTACTACGGCGTTTGCTAAGCGGCGAGGCGGCGAAGGGACGCAGCGGTGTGTGAGGCGGCGAAGGCAAGCAGCGCTTTGCTGGGCGGCGAGGCGGCGAAGGGCCGAAGCGATTGGGGAGGCGGTGAAGGGAGACGGCGCTTTGTTGGGCGGCGAGGGCGAAAGGCACGCAGCGCTTTCTTAGGCGGCGAGGCGGCGAAGGCACGCGCTGCTTTGCTAGGCGCCGAAGGAACACGGCGCTTTGCTAGGCGGCGACGGCACGCGGAGCTTTGCTAGGCGGCGAGGCGGCGAAGGGACACGGCGCTTCGCTAGGCGGCGAGGGCGAGAAGGCACGCAGCGCTTTCTCAGGCGGCGAGGCGGCGAAGGCACGCGCTGCTCTGCCAGCCGCCGAAGGCACGCAGCGCTTTGCTAGGCTGCGATGCGGCGAGGCGCCCAACGCAGGCACTTCTTTGCTAGGCGCCCAAGGAACACGGCGCTTTGCTTGACGGCGACGGCACGCGCAGCTTTGCTAGGCGCCCAAGGCAGACGACGCTTTGCTAGGCAGCGAGGCGGCGAACGCACAAAGCCATTTGCTCTGCGGTGATTCGCTGCCTCGCACAAGAGCTAACCACTGTGCATGTTGGCTGTCTCACAAACAAGCAGCCTGCTGCGTCTCTTCGCTGCCTCGCCAACTAGCAAAGTGCTGCCTCGCTTCGCCTCCACGCCAAAAAGCCATCCGCGATGCCACTGCGCCACCTGCTGCACAAGCAAAGTGCTGCATCTCTTCGCTGCCTCGCACAATGAGCAAGCACTGTGCATGGTCGCTGTGTCACAAACAAGGAGACTGCTGAATCTCTTCGCTGCCTCACCAACAAGCAAACCGCTGCATATCTTCGCTGCCTCGCCAACAAGCAGACCGCTGCGTGTATTCGCTGAGTGGCAGAAAGCAAAGCACGGCGCCTGTTCGCTGCCTGGCCAACAAGCAAAGCGCTCCATCTCTTCGCTGCCTCGCAAACGAAGGAAGCGCTGCGTGCCTTCGGCGCCGAGCAAAGCAGCGCGTGCCTTCGCCGCCTCGCCGCCTAAGAAAGCGCTGCGTGCCTTCTCGCCCTCGCCGCCTAGCAAAGCGCCGTGTGCCTTCGCCGCCTCCCCAATCGCTTCGTGCCTTCGCCGCCTAGCAAAGCGCCTAGCAAAGCGTCCTCAGCCTTCGCTGCCTAGCAAAGCTCCACGTCCGCTCGCCGCCTAGCAAAGCACTGTGTGCCCTCGCCGCCTCCTAGAGCGCTGCGTGCCTTCGGCGCCTGGCAAAGCACTGCGTGCCCTCGCCGCCTCGCACACCGCTGAGTGCCTTCGGCGCCTGGCAAAGCGCTGAGTGCCTTCGGCGCCTGGCAAAGCACTGCGTGCCCTCGCCGCCTCGCACACCGCTGCGTGCCTTCGGCGCCTGGCAATGCGCTGAGTGCCTTCGGCGCCTGGCAAAGCACTGCGTGCCCTCGCCGCCTCGCACAGCGCTGCGTCCTTGGGCGCCTGTCAAAGCGCTGCGTGCCTTCGGCGCCTGGCAAAGCACTGCGTGCCCTCGCCGCCTCGCACACCGCTGCGTGCCTTCGGCGCCTGGCACAGCGCTGCGTGCCTTCGGCGCCTGGCAAAGCACTGCGTGCCCTCGCCGCCTCGCACAGCGCTGCGTCCTTGGGCGCCTGTCAAAGCGCTGCGTGCCTTCGGCGCCTGGCAAAGCACTGCGTGCCCTCGCCGCCTCGCACAGCGCTGCGTGCCTTCGGCGCCTGGCAAAGCGCTGAGTGCCTTCGGCGCCTGGCAAAGCACTGCGTGCCTTCGGCGCCTGGCAAAGCGCTGAGTGCCTTCGGCGCCTGGCAAAGCACTGCGTGCCCTCGCCGCCTCGCACACCGCTGAGTGCCTTCGGCGCCTGGCAAAGCGCTGAGTGCCTTCGGCGCCTGGCAAAGCACTGCGTGCCCTCGCCGCCTCGCACAGCGCTGCGTGCCTTCGGCGCCTGGCAAAGCACTGCGTGCCCTCGCCGCCTCGCACACCGCTGAGTGCCTTCGGCGCCTGGCAAAGCGCTGAGTGCCTTCGGCGCCTGGCAAAGCACTGCGTGCCCTCGCCGCCTCGCACAGCGCTGCGTCCTTGGGCGCCTGGCAAAGCGCTGCGTGCCTTCGCCGCCTCGCCGCCTAGCAAGGCGCCCTAGCCCGTCCACCACCATCAGATCGCTGCGTGCCTTCGCTGCCTCGGTGCTTAGCAAAGCGCCACGTGCCTTGGGCGCCTACAAAAGCGCCGTGTGCCTTCGGCGCTACTACGGCGTTTGCTAAGCGGCGAGGCGGCGAAGGGACGCAGCGGTGTGTGAGGCGGCGAAGGCAAGCAGCGCTTTGCTGGGCGGCGAGGCGGCGAAGGGCCGAAGCGATTGGGGAGGCGGTGAAGGGAGACGGCGCTTTGTTGGGCGGCGAGGGCGAAAGGCACGCAGCGCTTTCTTAGGCGGCGAGGCGGCGAAGGCACGCGCTGCTTTGCTAGGCGCCGAAGGAACACGGCGCTTTGCTAGGCGGCGACGGCACGCGGAGCTTTGCTAGGCGGCGAGGCGGCGAAGGGACACGGCGCTTCGCTAGGCGGCGAGGGCGAGAAGGCACGCAGCGCTTTCTCAGGCGGCGAGGCGGCGAAGGCACGCGCTGCTCTGCCAGCCGCCGAAGGCACGCAGCGCTTTGCTAGGCTGCGATGCGGCGAGGCGCCCAACGCAGGCACTTCTTTGCTAGGCGCCCAAGGAACACGGCGCTTTGCTTGACGGCGACGGCACGCGCAGCTTTGCTAGGCGCCCAAGGCAGACGACGCTTTGCTAGGCAGCGAGGCGGCGAACGCACAAAGCCATTTGCTCGGCGGTGATTCGCTGCCTCGCACAAGAGCTAACCACTGTGCATGTTGGCTGTCTCACAAACAAGCAGCCTGCTGCGTCTCTTCGCTGCCTCGCCAACTAGCAAAGTGCTGCCTCGCTTCGCCTCCACGCCAAAAAGCCATCCGCGATGCCACTGCGCCACCTGCTGCACAAGCAAAGTGCTGCATCTCTTCGCTGCCTCGCACAATGAGCAAGCACTGTGCATGGTCGCTGTGTCACAAACAAGGAGACTGCTGAATCTCTTCGCTGCCTCACCAACAAGCAAACCGCTGCATATCTTCGCTGCCTCGCCAACAAGCAGACCGCTGCGTGTATTCGCTGAGTGGCAGAAAGCAAAGCACGGCGCCTGTTCGCTGCCTGGCCAACAAGCAAAGCGCTCCATCTCTTCGCTGCCTCGCAAACGAAGGAAGCGCTGCGTGCCTTCGGCGCCGAGCAAAGCAGCGCGTGCCTTCGCCGCCTCGCCGCCTAAGAAAGCGCTGCGTGCCTTCTCGCCCTCGCCGCCTAGCAAAGCGCCGTGTGCCTTCGCCGCCTCCCCAATCGCTTCGTGCCTTCGCCGCCTAGCAAAGCGCCTAGCAAAGCGTCCTCAGCCTTCGCTGCCTAGCAAAGCTCCACGTCCGCTCGCCGCCTAGCAAAGCACTGTGTGCCCTCGCCGCCTCCTAGAGCGCTGCGTGCCTTCGGCGCCTGGCAAAGCACTGTGTGCCCTCGCCGCCTCGCACAGCGCTGCGTGCCTTCGGCGCCTGGCAAAGCACTGCGTGCCCTTGCCGCCTCGCACACCGCTGAGTGCCTTCGGCGCCTGGCAAAGCGCTGAGTGCCTTCGGCGCCTGGCAAAGCACTGCGTGCCCTCGCCGCCTCGCACAGCGCTGCGTCCTTGGGCGCCTGGCAAAGCGCTGCGTGCCTTCGCCGCCTCGCCGCCTAGCAAGGCGCCCTAGCCCGTCCACCACCATCAGATCGCTGCGTGCCTTCGCTGCCTCGGTGCTTAGCAAAGCGCCACGTGCCTTCGGCGCCTACAAAAGCGCCGTGTGCCTTCGGCGCTACTACGGCGTTTGCTAAGCGGCGAGGCGGCGAAGGGACGCAGCGGTGTGTGAGGCGGCGAAGGCAAGCAGCGCTTTGCTGGGCGGCGAGGCGGCGAAGGGCCGAAGCGATTGGGGAGGCGGTGAAGGGAGACGGCGCTTTGTTGGGCGGCGAGGGCGAAAGGCACGCAGCGCTTTCTTAGGCGGCGAGGCGGCGAAGGCACGCGCTGCTTTGCTAGGCGCCGAAGGAACACGGCGCTTTGCTAGGCGGCGACGGCACGCGGAGCTTTGCTAGGCGGCGAGGCGGCGAAGGGACACGGCGCTTCGCTAGGCGGCGAGGGCGAGAAGGCACGCAGCGCTTTCTCAGGCGGCGAGGCGGCGAAGGCACGCGCTGCTCTGCCAGCCGCCGAAGGCACGCAGCGCTTTGCTAGGCTGCGATGCGGCGAGGCGCCGAACGCAGGCACTTCTTTGCTAGGCGCCCAAGGAACACGGCGCTTTGCTTGACGGCGACGGCACGCGCAGCTTTGCTAGGCGCCCAAGGCAGACGACGCTTTGCTAGGCAGCGAGGCGGCGAACGCACAAAGCCATTTGCTCTGCGGTGATTCGCTGCCTCGCACAAGAGCTAACCACTGTGCATGTTGGCTGTCTCACAAACAAGCAGCCTGCTGCGTCTCTTCGCTGCCTCGCCAACTAGCAAAGTGCTGCCTCGCTTCGCCTCCACGCCAAAAAGCCATCCGCCATGCCACTGCGCCACCTGCTGCACAAGCAAAGTGCTGCATCTCTTCGCTGCCTCGCACAATGAGCAAGCACTGTGCATGGTCGCTGTGTCACAAACAAGGAGACTGCTGAATCTCTTCGCTGCCTCACCAACAAGCAAATCGCTGCATATCTTCGCTGCCTCGCCAACAAGCAGACCGCTGCGTGTATTCGCTGAGTGGCAGAAAGCAAAGCACGGCGCCTGTTCGCTGCCTGGCCAACAAGCAAAGCGCTCCATCTCTTCGCTGCCTCGCAAACGAAGGAAGCGCTGCGTGCCTTCGGCGCCGAGCAAAGCAGCGCGTGCCTTCGCCGCCTCGCCGCCTAAGAAAGCGCTGCGTGCCTTCTCGCCCTCGCCGCCTAGCAAAGCGCCGTGTGCCTTCGCCGCCTCCCCAATCGCTTCGTGCCTTCGCCGCCTAGCAAAGCGCCTAGCAAAGCGTCCTCAGCCTTCGCTGCCTAGCAAAGCTCCACGTCCGCTCGCCGCCTAGCAAAGCACTGTGTGCCCTCGCCGCCTCGCACAGCGCTGCGTGCCTTCGGCGCCTGGCAAAGCACTGCGTGCCCTCGCCGCCTCGCACAGCGCTGCGTGCCTTCGGCGCCTGGCAAAGCACTGCGTGCCCTCGCCGCCTCGCACACCGCTGAGTGCCTTCGGCGCCTGGCAAAGCACTGCGTGCCCTTGCCGCCTCGCACACCGCTGAGTGCCTTCGGCGCCTGGCAAAGCGCTGAGTGCCTTCGGCGCCTGGCAAAGCACTGCGTGCCCTCGCCGCCTCGCACAGCGCTGCGTCCTTGGGCGCCTGGCAAAGCGCTGCGTGCCTTCGCCGCCTCGCCGCCTAGCAAGGCGCCCTAGCCCGTCCACCACCATCAGATCACTGCGTGCCTTCGCTGCCTCGGTGCTTAGCAAAGCGCCACGTGCCTTGGGCGCCTACAAAAGCGCCGTGTGCCTTCGGCGCTACTACGGCGTTTGCTAAGCGGCGAGGCGGCGAAGGGACGCAGCGGTGTGTGAGGCGGCGAAGGCAAGCAGCGCTTTGCTGGGCGGCGAGGCGGCGAAGGGCCGAAGCGATTGGGGAGGCGGTGAAGGGAGACGGCGCTTTGTTGGGCGGCGAGGGCGAAAGGCACGCAGCGCTTTCTTAGGCGGCGAGGCGGCGAAGGCACGCGCTGCTTTGCTAGGCGCCGAAGGAACACGGCGCTTTGCTAGGCGGCGACGGCACGCGGAGCTTTGCTAGGCGGCGAGGCGGCGAAGGGACACGGCGCTTCGCTAGGCGGCGAGGGCGAGAAGGCACGCAGCGCTTTCTCAGGCGGCGAGGCGGCGAAGGCACGCGCTGCTCTGCCAGCCGCCGAAGGCACGCAGCGCTTTGCTAGGCTGCGATGCGGCGAGGCGCCCAACGCAGGCACTTCTTTGCTAGGCGCCCAAGGAACACGGCGCTTTGCTTGACGGCGACGGCACGCGCAGCTTTGCTAGGCGCCCAAGGCAGACGACGCTTTGCTAGGCAGCGAGGCGGCGAACGCACAAAGCCATTTGCTCTGCGGTGATTCGCTGCCTCGCACAAGAGCTAACCACTGTGCATGTTGGCTGTCTCACAAACAAGCAGCCTGCTGCGTCTCTTCGCTGCCTCGCCAACTAGCAAAGTGCTGCCTCGCTTCGCCTCCACGCCAAAAAGCCATCCGCGATGCCACTGCGCCACCTGCTGCACAAGCAAAGTGCTGCATCTCTTCGCTGCCTCGCACAATGAGCAAGCACTGTGCATGGTCGCTGTGTCACAAACAAGGAGACTGCTGAATCTCTTCGCTGCCTCACCAACAAGCAAACCGCTGCATATCTTCGCTGCCTCGCCAACAAGCAGACCGCTGCGTGTATTCGCTGAGTGGCAGAAAGCAAAGCACGGCGCCTGTTCGCTGCCTGGCCAACAAGCAAAGCGCTCCATCTCTTCGCTGCCTCGCAAACGAAGGAAGCGCTGCGTGCCTTCGGCGCCGAGCAAAGCAGCGCGTGCCTTCGCCGCCTCGCCGCCTAAGAAAGCGCTGCGTGCCTTCTCGCCCTCGCCGCCTAGCAAAGCGCCGTGTGCCTTCGCCGCCTCCCCAATCGCTTCGTGCCTTCGCCGCCTAGCAAAGCGCCTAGCAAAGCGTCCTCAGCCTTCGCTGCCTAGCAAAGCTCCACGTCCGCTCGCCGCCTAGCAAAGCACTGTGTGCCCTCGCCGCCTCCTAGAGCGCTGCGTGCCTTCGGCGCCTGGCAAAGCACTGCGTGCCCTCGCCGCCTCGCACAGCGCTGCGTCCTTGGGCGCCTGTCAAAGCGCTGCGTGCCTTCGGCGCCTTGCAAAGCACTGCGTGCCCTCGCCGCCTCGCACACCGCTGCGTGCCTTCGGCGCCTGGCACAGCGCTGCGTGCCTTCGGCGCCTGGCAAAGCACTGCGTGCCCTCGCCGCCTCGCACAGCGCTGCGTCCTTGGGCGCCTGTCAAAGCGCTGCGTGCCTTCGGCGCCTGGCAAAGCACTGCGTGCCCTCGCCGCCTCGCACAGCGCTGCGTGCCTTCGGCGCCTGGCAAAGCGCTGAGTGCCTTCGGCGCCTGGCAAAGCACTGCGTGCCTTCGGCGCCTGGCAAAGCGCTGAGTGCCTTCGGCGCCTGGCAAAGCACTGCGTGCCCTCGCCGCCTCGCACACCGCTGAGTGCCTTCGGCGCCTGGCAAAGCGCTGAGTGCCTTCGGCGCCTGGCAAAGCACTGCGTGCCCTCGCCGCCTCGCACAGCGCTGCGTGCCTTCGGCGCCTGGCAAAGCACTGCGTGCCCTCGCCGCCTCGCACACCGCTGAGTGCCTTCGGCGCCTGGCAAAGCGCTGAGTGCCTTCGGCGCCTGGCAAAGCACTGCGTGCCCTCGCCGCCTCGCACAGCGCTGCGTCCTTGGGCGCCTGGCAAAGCGCTGCGTGCCTTCGCCGCCTCGCCGCCTAGCAAGGCGCCCTAGCCCGTCCACCACCATCAGATCGCTGCGTGCCTTCGCTGCCTCGGTGCTTAGCAAAGCGCCACGTGCCTTGGGCGCCTACAAAAGCGCCGTGTGCCTTCGGCGCTACTACGGCGTTTGCTAAGCGGCGAGGCGGCGAAGGGACGCAGCGGTGTGTGAGGCGGCGAAGGCAAGCAGCGCTTTGCTGGGCGGCGAGGCGGCGAAGGGCCGAAGCGATTGGGGAGGCGGTGAAGGGAGACGGCGCTTTGTTGGGCGGCGAGGGCGAAAGGCACGCAGCGCTTTCTTAGGCGGCGAGGCGGCGAAGGCACGCGCTGCTTTGCTAGGCGCCGAAGGAACACGGCGCTTTGCTAGGCGGCGACGGCACGCGGAGCTTTGCTAGGCGGCGAGGCGGCGAAGGGACACGGCGCTTCGCTAGGCGGCGAGGGCGAGAAGGCACGCAGCGCTTTCTCAGGCGGCGAGGCGGCGAAGGCACGCGCTGCTCTGCCAGCCGCCGAAGGCACGCAGCGCTTTGCTAGGCTGCGATGCGGCGAGGCGCCCAACGCAGGCACTTCTTTGCTAGGCGCCCAAGGAACACGGCGCTTTGCTTGACGGCGACGGCACGCGCAGCTTTGCTAGGCGCCCAAGGCAGACGACGCTTTGCTAGGCAGCGAGGCGGCGAACGCACAAAGCCATTTGCTCGGCGGTGATTCGCTGCCTCGCACAAGAGCTAACCACTGTGCATGTTGGCTGTCTCACAAACAAGCAGCCTGCTGCGTCTCTTCGCTGCCTCGCCAACTAGCAAAGTGCTGCCTCGCTTCGCCTCCACGCCAAAAAGCCATCCGCGATGCCACTGCGCCACCTGCTGCACAAGCAAAGTGCTGCATCTCTTCGCTGCCTCGCACAATGAGCAAGCACTGTGCATGGTCGCTGTGTCACAAACAAGGAGACTGCTGAATCTCTTCGCTGCCTCACCAACAAGCAAATCGCTGCATATCTTCGCTGCCTCGCCAACAAGCAGACCGCTGCGTGTATTCGCTGAGTGGCAGAAAGCAAAGCACGGCGCCTGTTCGCTGCCTGGCCAACAAGCAAAGCGCTCCATCTCTTCGCTGCCTCGCAAACGAAGGAAGCGCTGCGTGCCTTCGGCGCCGAGCAAAGCAGCGCGTGCCTTCGCCGCCTCGCCGCCTAAGAAAGCGCTGCGTGCCTTCTCGCCCTCGCCGCCTAGCAAAGCGCCGTGTGCCTTCGCCGCCTCCCCAATCGCTTCGTGCCTTCGCCGCCTAGCAAAGCGCCTAGCAAAGCGTCCTCAGCCTTCGCTGCCTAGCAAAGCTCCACGTCCGCTCGCCGCCTAGCAAAGCACTGTGTGCCCTCGCCGCCTCCTAGAGCGCTGCGTGCCTTCGGCGCCTGGCAAAGCACTGTGTGCCCTCGCCGCCTCGCACAGCGCTGCGTGCCTTCGGCGCCTGGCAAAGCACTGCGTGCCCTTGCCGCCTCGCACACCGCTGAGTGCCTTCGGCGCCTGGCAAAGCGCTGAGTGCCTTCGGCGCCTGGCAAAGCACTGCGTGCCCTCGCCGCCTCGCACAGCGCTGCGTCCTTGGGCGCCTGGCAAAGCGCTGCGTGCCTTCGCCGCCTCGCCGCCTAGCAAGGCGCCCTAGCCCGTCCACCACCATCAGATCGCTGCGTGCCTTCGCTGCCTCGGTGCTTAGCAAAGCGCCACGTGCCTTCGGCGCCTACAAAAGCGCCGTGTGCCTTCGGCGCTACTACGGCGTTTGCTAAGCGGCGAGGCGGCGAAGGGACGCAGCGGTGTGTGAGGCGGCGAAGGCAAGCAGCGCTTTGCTGGGCGGCGAGGCGGCGAAGGGCCGAAGCGATTGGGGAGGCGGTGAAGGGAGACGGCGCTTTGTTGGGCGGCGAGGGCGAAAGGCACGCAGCGCTTTCTTAGGCGGCGAGGCGGCGAAGGCACGCGCTGCTTTGCTAGGCGCCGAAGGAACACGGCGCTTTGCTAGGCGGCGACGGCACGCGGAGCTTTGCTAGGCGGCGAGGCGGCGAAGGGACACGGCGCTTCGCTAGGCGGCGAGGGCGAGAAGGCACGCAGCGCTTTCTCAGGCGGCGAGGCGGCGAAGGCACGCGCTGCTCTGCCAGCCGCCGAAGGCACGCAGCGCTTTGCTAGGCTGCGATGCGGCGAGGCGCCGAACGCAGGCACTTCTTTGCTAGGCGCCCAAGGAACACGGCGCTTTGCTTGACGGCGACGGCACGCGCAGCTTTGCTAGGCGCCCAAGGCAGACGACGCTTTGCTAGGCAGCGAGGCGGCGAACGCACAAAGCCATTTGCTCGGCGGTGATTCGCTGCCTCGCACAAGAGCTAACCACTGTGCATGTTGGCTGTCTCACAAACAAGCAGCCTGCTGCGTCTCTTCGCTGCCTCGCCAACTAGCAAAGTGCTGCCTCGCTTCGCCTCCACGCCAAAAAGCCATCCGCCATGCCACTGCGCCACCTGCTGCACAAGCAAAGTGCTGCATCTCTTCGCTGCCTCGCACAATGAGCAAGCACTGTGCATGGTCGCTGTGTCACAAACAAGGAGACTGCTGAATCTCTTCGCTGCCTCACCAACAAGCAAATCGCTGCATATCTTCGCTGCCTCGCCAACAAGCAGACCGCTGCGTGTATTCGCTGAGTGGCAGAAAGCAAAGCACGGCGCCTGTTCGCTGCCTGGCCAACAAGCAAAGCGCTCCATCTCTTCGCTGCCTCGCAAACGAAGGAAGCGCTGCGTGCCTTCGGCGCCGAGCAAAGCAGCGCGTGCCTTCGCCGCCTCGCCGCCTAAGAAAGCGCTGCGTGCCTTCTCGCCCTCGCCGCCTAGCAAAGCGCCGTGTGCCTTCGCCGCCTCCCCAATCGCTTCGTGCCTTCGCCGCCTAGCAAAGCGCCTAGCAAAGCGTCCTCAGCCTTCGCTGCCTAGCAAAGCTCCACGTCCGCTCGCCGCCTAGCAAAGCACTGTGTGCCCTCGCCGCCTCCTAGAGCGCTGCGTGCCTTCGGCGCCTGGCAAAGCACTGCGTGCCCTCGCCGCCTCCTAGAGCGCTGCGTGCCTTCGGCGCCTGGCAAAGCACTGCGTGCCCTCGCCGCCTCGCACACCGCTGAGTGCCTTCGGCGCCTGGCAAAGCGCTGAGTGCCTTCGGCGCCTGGCAAAGCACTGCGTGCCCTCGCCGCCTCGCACACCGCTGCGTGCCTTCGGCGCCTGGCAATGCGCTGAGTGCCTTCGGCGCCTGGCAAAGCACTGCGTGCCCTCGCCGCCTCGCACAGCGCTGCGTCCTTGGGCGCCTGTCAAAGCGCTGCGTGCCTTCGGCGCCTGGCAAAGCACTGCGTGCCCTCGCCGCCTCGCACACCGCTGCGTGCCTTCGGCGCCTGGCACAGCGCTGCGTGCCTTCGGCGCCTGGCAAAGCACTGCGTGCCCTCGCCGCCTCGCACAGCGCTGCGTCCTTGGGCGCCTGTCAAAGCGCTGCGTGCCTTCGGCGCCTGGCAAAGCACTGCGTGCCCTCGCCGCCTCGCACAGCGCTGCGTGCCTTCGGCGCCTGGCAAAGCGCTGAGTGCCTTCGGCGCCTGGCAAAGCACTGCGTGCCTTCGGCGCCTGGCAAAGCGCTGAGTGCCTTCGGCGCCTGGCAAAGCACTGCGTGCCCTCGCCGCCTCGCACACCGCTGAGTGCCTTCGGCGCCTGGCAAAGCGCTGAGTGCCTTCGGCGCCTGGCAAAGCACTGCGTGCCCTCGCCGCCTCGCACAGCGCTGCGTGCCTTCGGCGCCTGGCAAAGCACTGCGTGCCCTCGCCGCCTCGCACACCGCTGAGTGCCTTCGGCGCCTGGCAAAGCGCTGAGTGCCTTCGGCGCCTGGCAAAGCACTGCGTGCCCTCGCCGCCTCGCACAGCGCTGCGTCCTTGGGCGCCTGGCAAAGCGCTGCGTGCCTTCGCCGCCTCGCCGCCTAGCAAGGCGCCCTAGCCCGTCCACCACCATCAGATCGCTGCGTGCCTTCGCTGCCTCGGTGCTTAGCAAAGCGCCACGTGCCTTGGGCGCCTACAAAAGCGCCGTGTGCCTTCGGCGCTACTACGGCGTTTGCTAAGCGGCGAGGCGGCGAAGGGACGCAGCGGTGTGTGAGGCGGCGAAGGCAAGCAGCGCTTTGCTGGGCGGCGAGGCGGCGAAGGGCCGAAGCGATTGGGGAGGCGGTGAAGGGAGACGGCGCTTTGTTGGGCGGCGAGGGCGAAAGGCACGCAGCGCTTTCTTAGGCGGCGAGGCGGCGAAGGCACGCGCTGCTTTGCTAGGCGCCGAAGGAACACGGCGCTTTGCTAGGCGGCGACGGCACGCGGAGCTTTGCTAGGCGGCGAGGCGGCGAAGGGACACGGCGCTTCGCTAGGCGGCGAGGGCGAGAAGGCACGCAGCGCTTTCTCAGGCGGCGAGGCGGCGAAGGCACGCGCTGCTCTGCCAGCCGCCGAAGGCACGCAGCGCTTTGCTAGGCTGCGATGCGGCGAGGCGCCCAACGCAGGCACTTCTTTGCTAGGCGCCCAAGGAACACGGCGCTTTGCTTGACGGCGACGGCACGCGCAGCTTTGCTAGGCGCCCAAGGCAGACGACGCTTTGCTAGGCAGCGAGGCGGCGAACGCACAAAGCCATTTGCTCGGCGGTGATTCGCTGCCTCGCACAAGAGCTAACCACTGTGCATGTTGGCTGTCTCACAAACAAGCAGCCTGCTGCGTCTCTTCGCTGCCTCGCCAACTAGCAAAGTGCTGCCTCGCTTCGCCTCCACGCCAAAAAGCCATCCGCCATGCCACTGCGCCACCTGCTGCACAAGCAAAGTGCTGCATCTCTTCGCTGCCTCGCACAATGAGCAAGCACTGTGCATGGTCGCTGTGTCACAAACAAGGAGACTGCTGAATCTCTTCGCTGCCTCACCAACAAGCAAACCGCTGCATATCTTCGCTGCCTCGCCAACAAGCAGACCGCTGCGTGTATTCGCTGAGTGGCAGAAAGCAAAGCACGGCGCCTGTTCGCTGCCTGGCCAACAAGCAAAGCGCTCCATCTCTTCGCTGCCTCGCAAACGAAGGAAGCGCTGCGTGCCTTCGGCGCCGAGCAAAGCAGCGCGTGCCTTCGCCGCCTCGCCGCCTAAGAAAGCGCTGCGTGCCTTCTCGCCCTCGCCGCCTAGCAAAGCGCCGTGTGCCTTCGCCGCCTCCCCAATCGCTTCGTGCCTTCGCCGCCTAGCAAAGCGCCTAGCAAAGCGTCCTCAGCCTTCGCTGCCTAGCAAAGCTCCACGTCCGCTCGCCGCCTAGCAAAGCACTGTGTGCCCTCGCCGCCTCCTAGAGCGCTGCGTGCCTTCGGCGCCTGGCAAAGCACTGCGTGCCCTCGCCGCCTCGCACAGCGCTGCGTGCCTTCGGCGCCTGGCAAAGCGCTGCGTGCCCTCGCCGCCTCGCACAGTGCTGCGTCCTTGGGCGCCTGGCAAAGCGCTGCGTGCCTTCGGCGCCTGGCAAAGCACTGCGTGCCCTCGCCGCCTCGCACAGCGCTGCGTCTTTGGGCGCCTGGCAAAGCGCTGCGTGCCTTCGCCGCCTCGCCGCCTAGCAAGGCGCCCTAGCCCGTCCACCACCATCAGATCGCTGCGTGCCTTCGCTGCCTCGGTGCTTAGCAAAGCGCCACGTGCCTTGGGCGCCTACAAAAGCGCCGTGTGCCTTCGGCGCTCCTACGGCGTTTGCTAAGCGGCGAGGCGGCGAAGGGACGCAGCGGTGTGTGAGGCGGCGAAGGCAAGCAGCGCTTTGCTGGGCGGCAAGGCGGCGAAGGGCCGAAGCGATTGGGGAGGCGGTGAAGGGACACGGCGCTTCGCTAGGCGGCGAGGGCGAGAAGGCACGCAGCGCTTTCTTAGGCGGCGAGGCGGCGAAGGCACGCGCTGCTTTGCTAGGCGCCGAAGGAACACGGCGCTTTGCTAGGCGGCGACGGCACGCGGAGCTTTGCTAGGCGGCGAGGCGGCGAAGGGACACGGCGCTTCGCTAGGCGGCGAGGGCGAGAAGGCACGCAGCGCTTTCTCAGGCGGCGAGGCGGCGAAGGCACGCGCTGCTCTGCCAGCCGCCGAAGGCACGCAGCGCTTTGCTAGGCTGCGATGCGGCGAGGCGCCCAACGCAGGCACTTCTTTGCTAGGCGCCCAAGGAACACGGCGCTTTGCTTGACGGCGACGGCACGCGCAGCTTTGCTAGGCGCCCAAGGCAGACGACGCTTTGCTAGGCAGCGAGGCGGCGAACGCACAAAGCCATTTGCTCGGCGGTGATTCGCTGCCTCGCACAAGAGCTAACCACTGTGCATGTTGGCTGTCTCACAAACAAGCAGCCTGCTGCGTCTCTTCGCTGCCTCGCCAACTAGCAAAGTGCTGCCTCGCTTCGCCTCCACGCCAAAAAGCCATCCGCCATGCCACTGCGCCACCTGCTGCACAAGCAAAGTGCTGCATCTCTTCGCTGCCTCGCACAATGAGCAAGCACTGTGCATGGTCGCTGTGTCACAAACAAGGAGACTGCTGAATCTCTTCGCTGCCTCGCCAACAAGCAAACCGCTGCATCTCTTCGCTGCCTCACCAACAAGCAAATCGCTGCATATCTTCGCTGCCTCGCCAACAAGCAGACCGCTGCGTGTATTCGCTGAGTGGCAGAAAGCAAAGCACGGCGCCTGTTCGCTGCCTGGCCAACAAGCAAAGCGCTCCATCTCTTCGCTGCCTCGCAAACGAAGGAAGCGCTGCGTGCCTTCGGCGCCGAGCAAAGCAGCGCGTGCCTTCGCCGCCTCGCCGCCTAAGAAAGCGCTGCGTGCCTTCTCGCCCTCGCCGCCTAGCAAAGCGCCGTGTGCCTTCGCCGCCTCCCCAATCGCTTCGTGCCTTCGCCGCCTAGCAAAGCGCCTAGCAAAGCGTCCTCAGCCTTCGCTGCCTAGCAAAGCTCCACGTCCGCTCGCCGCCTAGCAAAGCACTGTGTGCCCTCGCCGCCTCCTAGAGCGCTGCGTGCCTTCGGCGCCTGGCAAAGCACTGCGTGCCCTCGCCGCCTCCTAGAGCGCTGCGTGCCTTCGGCGCCTGGCAAAGCACTGCGTGCCCTCGCCGCCTCGCACACCGCTGAGTGCCTTCGGCGCCTGGCAAAGCGCTGAGTGCCTTCGGCGCCTGGCAAAGCACTGCGTGCCCTCGCCGCCTCGCACAGCGCTGCGTCCTTGGGCGCCTGGCAAAGCGCTGCGTGCCTTCGCCGCCTCGCCGCCTAGCAAGGCGCCCTAGCCCGTCCACCACCATCAGATCGCTGCGTGCCTTCGCTGCCTCGGTGCTTAGCAAAGCGCCACGTGCCTTGGGCGCCTACAAAAGCGCCGTGTGCCTTCGGCGCTACTACGGCGTTTGCTAAGCGGCGAGGCGGCGAAGGGACGCAGCGGTGTGTGAGGCGGCGAAGGCAAGCAGCGCTTTGCTGGGCGGCGAGGCGGCGAAGGGCCGAAGCGATTGGGGAGGCGGTGAAGGGAGACGGCGCTTTGTTGGGCGGCGAGGGCGAAAGGCACGCAGCGCTTTCTTAGGCGGCGAGGCGGCGAAGGCACGCGCTGCTTTGCTAGGCGCCGAAGGAACACGGCGCTTTGCTAGGCGGCGACGGCACGCGGAGCTTTGCTAGGCGGCGAGGCGGCGAAGGGACACGGCGCTTCGCTAGGCGGCGAGGGCGAGAAGGCACGCAGCGCTTTCTCAGGCGGCGAGGCGGCGAAGGCACGCGCTGCTCTGCCAGCCGCCGAAGGCACGCAGCGCTTTGCTAGGCTGCGATGCGGCGAGGCGCCCAACGCAGGCACTTCTTTGCTAGGCGCCCAAGGAACACGGCGCTTTGCTTGACGGCGACGGCACGCGCAGCTTTGCTAGGCGCCCAAGGCAGACGACGCTTTGCTAGGCAGCGAGGCGGCGAACGCACAAAGCCATTTGCTCGGCGGTGATTCGCTGCCTCGCACAAGAGCTAACCACTGTGCATGTTGGCTGTCTCACAAACAAGCAGCCTGCTGCGTCTCTTCGCTGCCTCGCCAACTAGCAAAGTGCTGCCTCGCTTCGCCTCCACGCCAAAAAGCCATCCGCGATGCCACTGCGCCACCTGCTGCACAAGCAAAGTGCTGCATCTCTTCGCTGCCTCGCACAATGAGCAAGCACTGTGCATGGTCGCTGTGTCACAAACAAGGAGACTGCTGAATCTCTTCGCTGCCTCACCAACAAGCAAATCGCTGCATATCTTCGCTGCCTCGCCAACAAGCAGACCGCTGCGTGTATTCGCTGAGTGGCAGAAAGCAAAGCACGGCGCCTGTTCGCTGCCTGGCCAACAAGCAAAGCGCTCCATCTCTTCGCTGCCTCGCAAACGAAGGAAGCGCTGCGTGCCTTCGGCGCCGAGCAAAGCAGCGCGTGCCTTCGCCGCCTCGCCGCCTAAGAAAGCGCTGCGTGCCTTCTCGCCCTCGCCGCCTAGCAAAGCGCCGTGTGCCTTCGCCGCCTCCCCAATCGCTTCGTGCCTTCGCCGCCTAGCAAAGCGCCTAGCAAAGCGTCCTCAGCCTTCGCTGCCTAGCAAAGCTCCACGTCCGCTCGCCGCCTAGCAAAGCACTGTGTGCCCTCGCCGCCTCCTAGAGCGCTGCGTGCCTTCGGCGCCTGGCAAAGCACTGCGTGCCCTCGCCGCCTCGCACACCGCTGAGTGCCTTCGGCGCCTGGCAAAGCGCTGAGTGCCTTCGGCGCCTGGCAAAGCACTGCGTGCCCTCGCCGCCTCGCACACCGCTGCGTGCCTTCGGCGCCTGGCAATGCGCTGAGTGCCTTCGGCGCCTGGCAAAGCACTGCGTGCCCTCGCCGCCTCGCACAGCGCTGCGTCCTTGGGCGCCTGTCAAAGCGCTGCGTGCCTTCGGCGCCTGGCAAAGCACTGCGTGCCCTCGCCGCCTCGCACACCGCTGCGTGCCTTCGGCGCCTGGCACAGCGCTGCGTGCCTTCGGCGCCTGGCAAAGCACTGCGTGCCCTCGCCGCCTCGCACAGCGCTGCGTCCTTGGGCGCCTGTCAAAGCGCTGCGTGCCTTCGGCGCCTGGCAAAGCACTGCGTGCCCTCGCCGCCTCGCACAGCGCTGCGTGCCTTCGGCGCCTGGCAAAGCGCTGAGTGCCTTCGGCGCCTGGCAAAGCACTGCGTGCCTTCGGCGCCTGGCAAAGCGCTGAGTGCCTTCGGCGCCTGGCAAAGCACTGCGTGCCCTCGCCGCCTCGCACACCGCTGAGTGCCTTCGGCGCCTGGCAAAGCGCTGAGTGCCTTCGGCGCCTGGCAAAGCACTGCGTGCCCTCGCCGCCTCGCACAGCGCTGCGTGCCTTCGGCGCCTGGCAAAGCACTGCGTGCCCTCGCCGCCTCGCACACCGCTGAGTGCCTTCGGCGCCTGGCAAAGCGCTGAGTGCCTTCGGCGCCTGGCAAAGCACTGCGTGCCCTCGCCGCCTCGCACAGCGCTGCGTCCTTGGGCGCCTGGCAAAGCGCTGCGTGCCTTCGCCGCCTCGCCGCCTAGCAAGGCGCCCTAGCCCGTCCACCACCATCAGATCGCTGCGTGCCTTCGCTGCCTCGGTGCTTAGCAAAGCGCCACGTGCCTTGGGCGCCTACAAAAGCGCCGTGTGCCTTCGGCGCTACTACGGCGTTTGCTAAGCGGCGAGGCGGCGAAGGGACGCAGCGGTGTGTGAGGCGGCGAAGGCAAGCAGCGCTTTGCTGGGCGGCGAGGCGGCGAAGGGCCGAAGCGATTGGGGAGGCGGTGAAGGGAGACGGCGCTTTGTTGGGCGGCGAGGGCGAAAGGCACGCAGCGCTTTCTTAGGCGGCGAGGCGGCGAAGGCACGCGCTGCTTTGCTAGGCGCCGAAGGAACACGGCGCTTTGCTAGGCGGCGACGGCACGCGGAGCTTTGCTAGGCGGCGAGGCGGCGAAGGGACACGGCGCTTCGCTAGGCGGCGAGGGCGAGAAGGCACGCAGCGCTTTCTCAGGCGGCGAGGCGGCGAAGGCACGCGCTGCTCTGCCAGCCGCCGAAGGCACGCAGCGCTTTGCTAGGCTGCGATGCGGCGAGGCGCCCAACGCAGGCACTTCTTTGCTAGGCGCCCAAGGAACACGGCGCTTTGCTTGACGGCGACGGCACGCGCAGCTTTGCTAGGCGCCCAAGGCAGACGACGCTTTGCTAGGCAGCGAGGCGGCGAACGCACAAAGCCATTTGCTCGGCGGTGATTCGCTGCCTCGCACAAGAGCTAACCACTGTGCATGTTGGCTGTCTCACAAACAAGCAGCCTGCTGCGTCTCTTCGCTGCCTCGCCAACTAGCAAAGTGCTGCCTCGCTTCGCCTCCACGCCAAAAAGCCATCCGCGATGCCACTGCGCCACCTGCTGCACAAGCAAAGTGCTGCATCTCTTCGCTGCCTCGCACAATGAGCAAGCACTGTGCATGGTCGCTGTGTCACAAACAAGGAGACTGCTGAATCTCTTCGCTGCCTCACCAACAAGCAAACCGCTGCATATCTTCGCTGCCTCGCCAACAAGCAGACCGCTGCGTGTATTCGCTGAGTGGCAGAAAGCAAAGCACGGCGCCTGTTCGCTGCCTGGCCAACAAGCAAAGCGCTCCATCTCTTCGCTGCCTCGCAAACGAAGGAAGCGCTGCATGCCTTCGGCGCCGAGCAAAGCACTGCGTGCCCTCGCCGCCTCGCCGCCTAAGAAAGCGCTGCGTGCCTTCTCGCCCTCGCCGCCTAGCAAAGCGCCGTGTGCCTTCGCCGCCTCCCCAATCGCTTCGTGCCTTCGCCGCCTAGCAAAGCGCCTAGCAAAGCGTCCTCAGCCTTCGCTGCCTAGCAAAGCTCCACGTCCGCTCGCCGCCTAGCAAAGCACTGTGTGCCCTCGCCGCCTCCTAGAGCGCTGCGTGCCTTCGGCGCCTGGCAAAGCACTGCGTGCCCTCGCCGCCTCGCACAGCGCTGCGTGCCTTCGGCGCCTGGCAAAGCGCTGCGTGCCCTCGCCGCCTCGCACAGTGCTGCGTCCTTGGGCGCCTGGCAAAGCGCTGCGTGCCTTCGGCGCCTGGCAAAGCACTGCGTGCCCTCGCCGCCTCGCACAGCGCTGCGTCTTTGGGCGCCTGGCAAAGCGCTGCGTGCCTTCGCCGCCTCGCCGCCTAGCAAGGCGCCCTAGCCCGTCCACCACCATCAGATCGCTGCGTGCCTTCGCTGCCTCGGTGCTTAGCAAAGCGCCACGTGCCTTGGGCGCCTACAAAAGCGCCGTGTGCCTTCGGCGCTCCTACGGCGTTTGCTAAGCGGCGAGGCGGCGAAGGGACGCAGCGGTGTGTGAGGCGGCGAAGGCAAGCAGCGCTTTGCTGGGCGGCAAGGCGGCGAAGGGCCGAAGCGATTGGGGAGGCGGTGAAGGGACACGGCGCTTCGCTAGGCGGCGAGGGCGAGAAGGCACGCAGCGCTTTCTTAGGCGGCGAGGCGGCGAAGGCACGCGCTGCTTTGCTAGGCGCCGAAGGAACACGGCGCTTTGCTAGGCGGCGACGGCACGCGGAGCTTTGCTAGGCGGCGAGGCGGCGAAGGGACACGGCGCTTCGCTAGGCGGCGAGGGCGAGAAGGCACGCAGCGCTTTCTCAGGCGGCGAGGCGGCGAAGGCACGCGCTGCTCTGCCAGCCGCCGAAGGCACGCAGCGCTTTGCTAGGCTGCGATGCGGCGAGGCGCCGAACGCAGGCACTTCTTTGCTAGGCGCCCAAGGAACACGGCGCTTTGCTTGACGGCGACGGCACGCGCAGCTTTGCTAGGCGCCCAAGGCAGACGACGCTTTGCTAGGCAGCGAGGCGGCGAACGCACAAAGCCATTTGCTCGGCGGTGATTCGCTGCCTCGCACAAGAGCTAACCACTGTGCATGTTGGCTGTCTCACAAACAAGCAGCCTGCTGCGTCTCTTCGCTGCCTCGCCAACTAGCAAAGTGCTGCCTCGCTTCGCCTCCACGCCAAAAAGCCATCCGCCATGCCACTGCGCCACCTGCTGCACAAGCAAAGTGCTGCATCTCTTCGCTGCCTCGCACAATGAGCAAGCACTGTGCATGGTCGCTGTGTCACAAACAAGGAGACTGCTGAATCTCTTCGCTGCCTCGCCAACAAGCAAACCGCTGCATCTCTTCGCTGCCTCACCAACAAGCAAATCGCTGCATATCTTCGCTGCCTCGCCAACAAGCAGACCGCTGCGTGTATTCGCTGAGTGGCAGAAAGCAAAGCACGGCGCCTGTTCGCTGCCTGGCCAACAAGCAAAGCGCTCCATCTCTTCGCTGCCTCGCAAACGAAGGAAGCGCTGCGTGCCTTCGGCGCCGAGCAAAGCAGCGCGTGCCTTCGCCGCCTCGCCGCCTAAGAAAGCGCTGCGTGCCTTCTCGCCCTCGCCGCCCAGCAAAGCGCCGTGTGCCTTCGCCGCCTCCCCAATCGCTTCGTGCCTTCGCCGCCTAGCAAAGCGCCTAGCAAAGCGTCCTCAGCCTTCGCTGCCTAGCAAAGCTCCACGTCCGCTCGCCGCCTAGCAAAGCACTGTGTGCCCTCGCCGCCTCCTAGAGCGCTGCGTGCCTTCGGCGCCTGGCAAAGCACTGCGTGCCCTCGCCGCCTCCTAGAGCGCTGCGTGCCTTCGGCGCCTGGCAAAGCACTGCGTGCCCTCGCCGCCTCGCACACCGCTGAGTGCCTTCGGCGCCTGGCAAAGCGCTGAGTGCCTTCGGCGCCTGGCAAAGCACTGCGTGCCCTCGCCGCCTCGCACAGCGCTGCGTCCTTGGGCGCCTGGCAAAGCGCTGCGTGCCTTCGCCGCCTCGCCGCCTAGCAAGGCGCCCTAGCCCGTCCACCACCATCAGATCGCTGCGTGCCTTCGCTGCCTCGGTGCTTAGCAAAGCGCCACGTGCCTTGGGCGCCTACAAAAGCGCCGTGTGCCTTCGGCGCTACTACGGCGTTTGCTAAGCGGCGAGGCGGCGAAGGGACGCAGCGGTGTGTGAGGCGGCGAAGGCAAGCAGCGCTTTGCTGGGCGGCGAGGCGGCGAAGGGCCGAAGCGATTGGGGAGGCGGTGAAGGGAGACGGCGCTTTGTTGGGCGGCGAGGGCGAAAGGCACGCAGCGCTTTCTTAGGCGGCGAGGCGGCGAAGGCACGCGCTGCTTTGCTAGGCGCCGAAGGAACACGGCGCTTTGCTAGGCGGCGACGGCACGCGGAGCTTTGCTAGGCGGCGAGGCGGCGAAGGGACACGGCGCTTCGCTAGGCGGCGAGGGCGAGAAGGCACGCAGCGCTTTCTCAGGCGGCGAGGCGGCGAAGGCACGCGCTGCTCTGCCAGCCGCCGAAGGCACGCAGCGCTTTGCTAGGCTGCGATGCGGCGAGGCGCCCAACGCAGGCACTTCTTTGCTAGGCGCCCAAGGAACACGGCGCTTTGCTTGACGGCGACGGCACGCGCAGCTTTGCTAGGCGCCCAAGGCAGACGACGCTTTGCTAGGCAGCGAGGCGGCGAACGCACAAAGCCATTTGCTCGGCGGTGATTCGCTGCCTCGCACAAGAGCTAACCACTGTGCATGTTGGCTGTCTCACAAACAAGCAGCCTGCTGCGTCTCTTCGCTGCCTCGCCAACTAGCAAAGTGCTGCCTCGCTTCGCCTCCACGCCAAAAAGCCATCCGCGATGCCACTGCGCCACCTGCTGCACAAGCAAAGTGCTGCATCTCTTCGCTGCCTCGCACAATGAGCAAGCACTGTGCATGGTCGCTGTGTCACAAACAAGGAGACTGCTGAATCTCTTCGCTGCCTCACCAACAAGCAAATCGCTGCATATCTTCGCTGCCTCGCCAACAAGCAGACCGCTGCGTGTATTCGCTGAGTGGCAGAAAGCAAAGCACGGCGCCTGTTCGCTGCCTGGCCAACAAGCAAAGCGCTCCATCTCTTCGCTGCCTCGCAAACGAAGGAAGCGCTGCGTGCCTTCGGCGCCGAGCAAAGCAGCGCGTGCCTTCGCCGCCTCGCCGCCTAAGAAAGCGCTGCGTGCCTTCTCGCCCTCGCCGCCTAGCAAAGCGCCGTGTGCCTTCGCCGCCTCCCCAATCGCTTCGTGCCTTCGCCGCCTAGCAAAGCGCCTAGCAAAGCGTCCTCAGCCTTCGCTGCCTAGCAAAGCTCCACGTCCGCTCGCCGCCTAGCAAAGCACTGTGTGCCCTCGCCGCCTCCTAGAGCGCTGCGTGCCTTCGGCGCCTGGCAAAGCACTGCGTGCCCTCGCCGCCTCGCACACCGCTGAGTGCCTTCGGCGCCTGGCAAAGCGCTGAGTGCCTTCGGCGCCTGGCAAAGCACTGCGTGCCCTCGCCGCCTCGCACACCGCTGCGTGCCTTCGGCGCCTGGCAATGCGCTGAGTGCCTTCGGCGCCTGGCAAAGCACTGCGTGCCCTCGCCGCCTCGCACAGCGCTGCGTCCTTGGGCGCCTGTCAAAGCGCTGCGTGCCTTCGGCGCCTGGCAAAGCACTGCGTGCCCTCGCCGCCTCGCACACCGCTGCGTGCCTTCGGCGCCTGGCACAGCGCTGCGTGCCTTCGGCGCCTGGCAAAGCACTGCGTGCCCTCGCCGCCTCGCACAGCGCTGCGTCCTTGGGCGCCTGTCAAAGCGCTGCGTGCCTTCGGCGCCTGGCAAAGCACTGCGTGCCCTCGCCGCCTCGCACAGCGCTGCGTGCCTTCGGCGCCTGGCAAAGCGCTGAGTGCCTTCGGCGCCTGGCAAAGCACTGCGTGCCTTCGGCGCCTGGCAAAGCGCTGAGTGCCTTCGGCGCCTGGCAAAGCACTGCGTGCCCTCGCCGCCTCGCACACCGCTGAGTGCCTTCGGCGCCTGGCAAAGCGCTGAGTGCCTTCGGCGCCTGGCAAAGCACTGCGTGCCCTCGCCGCCTCGCACAGCGCTGCGTGCCTTCGGCGCCTGGCAAAGCACTGCGTGCCCTCGCCGCCTCGCACACCGCTGAGTGCCTTCGGCGCCTGGCAAAGCGCTGAGTGCCTTCGGCGCCTGGCAAAGCACTGCGTGCCCTCGCCGCCTCGCACAGCGCTGCGTCCTTGGGCGCCTGGCAAAGCGCTGCGTGCCTTCGCCGCCTCGCCGCCTAGCAAGGCGCCCTAGCCCGTCCACCACCATCAGATCGCTGCGTGCCTTCGCTGCCTCGGTGCTTAGCAAAGCGCCACGTGCCTTCGGCGCCTACAAAAGCGCCGTGTGCCTTCGGCGCTACTACGGCGTTTGCTAAGCGGCGAGGCGGCGAAGGGACGCAGCGGTGTGTGAGGCGGCGAAGGCAAGCAGCGCTTTGCTGGGCGGCGAGGCGGCGAAGGGCCGAAGCGATTGGGGAGGCGGTGAAGGGAGACGGCGCTTTGTTGGGCGGCGAGGGCGAAAGGCACGCAGCGCTTTCTTAGGCGGCGAGGCGGCGAAGGCACGCGCTGCTTTGCTAGGCGCCGAAGGAACACGGCGCTTTGCTAGGCGGCGACGGCACGCGGAGCTTTGCTAGGCGGCGAGGCGGCGAAGGGACACGGCGCTTCGCTAGGCGGCGAGGGCGAGAAGGCACGCAGCGCTTTCTCAGGCGGCGAGGCGGCGAAGGCACGCGCTGCTCTGCCAGCCGCCGAAGGCACGCAGCGCTTTGCTAGGCTGCGATGCGGCGAGGCGCCCAACGCAGGCACTTCTTTGCTAGGCGCCCAAGGAACACGGCGCTTTGCTTGACGGCGACGGCACGCGCAGCTTTGCTAGGCGCCCAAGGCAGACGACGCTTTGCTAGGCAGCGAGGCGGCGAACGCACAAAGCCATTTGCTCGGCGGTGATTCGCTGCCTCGCACAAGAGCTAACCACTGTGCATGTTGGCTGTCTCACAAACAAGCAGCCTGCTGCGTCTCTTCGCTGCCTCGCCAACTAGCAAAGTGCTGCCTCGCTTCGCCTCCACGCCAAAAAGCCATCCGCGATGCCACTGCGCCACCTGCTGCACAAGCAAAGTGCTGCATCTCTTCGCTGCCTCGCACAATGAGCAAGCACTGTGCATGGTCGCTGTGTCACAAACAAGGAGACTGCTGAATCTCTTCGCTGCCTCACCAACAAGCAAACCGCTGCATATCTTCGCTGCCTCGCCAACAAGCAGACCGCTGCGTGTATTCGCTGAGTGGCAGAAAGCAAAGCACGGCGCCTGTTCGCTGCCTGGCCAACAAGCAAAGCGCTCCATCTCTTCGCTGCCTCGCAAACGAAGGAAGCGCTGCGTGCCTTCGGCGCCGAGCAAAGCAGCGCGTGCCTTCGCCGCCTCGCCGCCTAAGAAAGCGCTGCGTGCCTTCTCGCCCTCGCCGCCTAGCAAAGCGCCGTGTGCCTTCGCCGCCTCCCCAATCGCTTCGTGCCTTCGCCGCCTAGCAAAGCGCCTAGCAAAGCGTCCTCAGCCTTCGCTGCCTAGCAAAGCTCCACGTCCGCTCGCCGCCTAGCAAAGCACTGTGTGCCCTCGCCGCCTCCTAGAGCGCTGCGTGCCTTCGGCGCCTGGCAAAGCACTGCGTGCCCTCGCCGCCTCGCACAGCGCTGCGTGCCTTCGGCGCCTGGCAAAGCGCTGCGTGCCCTCGCCGCCTCGCACAGTGCTGCGTCCTTGGGCGCCTGGCAAAGCGCTGCGTGCCTTCGGCGCCTGGCAAAGCACTGCGTGCCCTCGCCGCCTCGCACAGCGCTGCGTCTTTGGGCGCCTGGCAAAGCGCTGCGTGCCTTCGCCGCCTCGCCGCCTAGCAAGGCGCCCTAGCCCGTCCACCACCATCAGATCGCTGCGTGCCTTCGCTGCCTCGGTGCTTAGCAAAGCGCCACGTGCCTTGGGCGCCTACAAAAGCGCCGTGTGCCTTCGGCGCTCCTACGGCGTTTGCTAAGCGGCGAGGCGGCGAAGGGACGCAGCGGTGTGTGAGGCGGCGAAGGCAAGCAGCGCTTTGCTGGGCGGCAAGGCGGCGAAGGGCCGAAGCGATTGGGGAGGCGGTGAAGGGACACGGCGCTTCGCTAGGCGGCGAGGGCGAGAAGGCACGCAGCGCTTTCTTAGGCGGCGAGGCGGCGAAGGCACGCGCTGCTTTGCTAGGCGCCGAAGGAACACGGCGCTTTGCTAGGCGGCGACGGCACGCGGAGCTTTGCTAGGCGGCGAGGCGGCGAAGGGACACGGCGCTTCGCTAGGCGGCGAGGGCGAGAAGGCACGCAGCGCTTTCTCAGGCGGCGAGGCGGCGAAGGCACGCGCTGCTCTGCCAGCCGCCGAAGGCACGCAGCGCTTTGCTAGGCTGCGATGCGGCGAGGCGCCGAACGCAGGCACTTCTTTGCTAGGCGCCCAAGGAACACGGCGCTTTGCTTGACGGCGACGGCACGCGCAGCTTTGCTAGGCGCCCAAGGCAGACGACGCTTTGCTAGGCAGCGAGGCGGCGAACGCACAAAGCCATTTGCTCGGCGGTGATTCGCTGCCTCGCACAAGAGCTAACCACTGTGCATGTTGGCTGTCTCACAAACAAGCAGCCTGCTGCGTCGCTTCGCTGCCTCGCCAACTAGCAAAGTGCTGCCTCGCTTCGCCTCCACGCCAAAAAGCCATCCGCCATGCCACTGCGCCACCTGCTGCACAAGCAAAGTGCTGCATCTCTTCGCTGCCTCGCACAATGAGCAAGCACTGTGCATGGTCGCTGTGTCACAAACAAGGAGACTGCTGAATCTCTTCGCTGCCTCGCCAACAAGCAAACCGCTGCATCTCTTCGCTGCCTCACCAACAAGCAAATCGCTGCATATCTTCGCTGCCTCGCCAACAAGCAGACCGCTGCGTGTATTCGCTGAGTGGCAGAAAGCAAAGCACGGCGCCTGTTCGCTGCCTGGCCAACAAGCAAAGCGCTCCATCTCTTCGCTGCCTCGCAAACGAAGGAAGCGCTGCGTGCCTTCGGCGCCGAGCAAAGCAGCGCGTGCCTTCGCCGCCTCGCCGCCTAAGAAAGCGCTGCGTGCCTTCTCGCCCTCGCCGCCCAGCAAAGCGCCGTGTGCCTTCGCCGCCTCCCCAATCGCTTCGTGCCTTCGCCGCCTAGCAAAGCGCCTAGCAAAGCGTCCTCAGCCTTCGCTGCCTAGCAAAGCTCCACGTCCGCTCGCCGCCTAGCAAAGCACTGTGTGCCCTCGCCGCCTCCTAGAGCGCTGCGTGCCTTCGGCGCCTGGCAAAGCACTGCGTGCCCTCGCCGCCTCCTAGAGCGCTGCGTGCCTTCGGCGCCTGGCAAAGCGCTGCGTGCCCTCGCCGCCTCGCACAGTGCTGCGTCCTTGGGCGCCTGGCAAAGCGCTGCGTGCCTTCGGCGCCTGGCAAAGCGCTGCGTGCCCTCGCCGCCTCGCACAGCGCTGCGTCCTTGGGCGCCTGGCAAAGCGCTGCGTGCCTTCGCCGCCTCGCCGCCTAGCAAGGCGCCCTAGCCCGTCCACCACCATCAGATCGCTGCGTGCCTTCGCTGCCTCGGTGCTTAGCAAAGCGCCACGTGCCTTGGGCGCCTACAAAAGCGCCGTGTGCCTTCGGCGCTACTACGGCGTTTGCTAAGCGGCGCGGCGGCGAAGGGACGCAGCGGTGTGTGAGGCGGCGAAGGCAAGCAGCGCTTTGCTGGGCGGCGAGGCGGCGAAGGGCCGAAGCGATTGGGGAGGCGGTGAAGGGAGACGGCGCTTTGTTGGGCGGCGAGGGCGAAAGGCACGCAGCGCTTTCTTAGGCGGCGAGGCGGCGAAGGCACGCGCTGCTTTGCTAGGCGCCGAAGGAACACGGCGCTTTGCTAGGCGGCGACGGCACGCGGAGCTTTGCTAGGCGGCGAGGCGGCGAAGGGACACGGCGCTTCGCTAGGCGGCGAGGGCGAGAAGGCACGCAGCGCTTTCTCAGGCGGCGAGGCGGCGAAGGCACGCGCTGCTCTGCCAGCCGCCGAAGGCACGCAGCGCTTTGCTAGGCTGCGATGCGGCGAGGCGCCGAACGCAGGCACTTCTTTGCTAGGCGCCCAAGGAACACGGCGCTTTGCTTGACGGCGACGGCACGCGCAGCTTTGCTAGGCGCCCAAGGCAGACGACGCTTTGCTAGGCAGCGAGGCGGCGAACGCACAAAGCCATTTGCTCGGCGGTGATTCGCTGCCTCGCACAAGAGCTAACCACTGTGCATGTTGGCTGTCTCACAAACAAGCAGCCTGCTGCGTCTCTTCGCTGCCTCGCCAACTAGCAAAGTGCTGCCTCGCTTCGCCTCCATGCCAAAAAGCCATCCGCGATGCCACTGCGCCACCTGCTGCACAAGCAAAGTGCTGCATCTCTTCGCTGCCTCGCACAATGAGCAAGCACTGTGCATGGTCGCTGTGTCACAAACAAGGAGACTGCTGAATCTCTTCGCTGCCTCACCAACAAGCAAACCGCTGCATCTCTTCGCTGCCTCGCCAACAAGCAAATCGCTGCATATCTTCGCTGCCTCGCCAACAAGCAGACCGCTGCGTGTATTCGCTGAGTGGCAGAAAGCAAAGCACGGCGCCTGTTCGCTGCCTGGCCAACAAGCAAAGCGCTCCATCTCTTCGCTGCCTCGCAAACGAAGGAAGCGCTGCGTGCCTTCGGCGCCGAGCAAAGCAGCGCGTGCCTTCGCCGCCTCGCCGCCTAAGAAAGCGCTGCGTGCCTTCTCGCCCGCCTAGCAAAGCGCCGTGTGCCTTCGCCGCCTCCCCAATCGCTTCGTGCCTTCGCCGCCTAGCAAAGCGCCTAGCAAAGCGTCCTCAGCCTTCGCTGCCTAGCAAAGCTCCACGTCCGCTCGCCGCCTAGCAAAGCACTGTGTGCCCTCGCCGCCTCCTAGAGCGCTGCGTGCCTTCGGCGCCTGGCAAAGCACTGCGTGCCCTCGCCGCCTCCTAGAGCGCTGCGTCCTTCGGCGCCTGGCAAAGCGCTGCGTGCCTTCGGCGCCTGGCAAAGCACTGCGTGCCCTCGCCGCCTCGCACAGCGCTGCGTGCCCTCGCCGCCTCGCACAGTGCTGCGTGCCTTCGGCGCCTGGCAAAGCGCTGCGTGCCTTCGGCGCCTGGCAAAGCGCTGCGTGCCCTCGCCGCCTCGCACAGCGCTGCGTCCTTGGGCGCCTGGCAAAGCGCTGCGTGCCTTCGCCGCCTCGCCGCCTAGCAAGGCGCCCTAGCCCGTCCACCACCATCAGATCGCTGCGTGCCTTCGCTGCCTCGGTGCTTAGCAAAGCGCCACGTGCCTTGGGCGCCTACAAAAGCGCCGTGTGCCTTCGGCGCTACTACGGCGTTTGCTAAGCGGCGAGGCGGCGAAGGGACGCAGCGGTGTGTGAGGCGGCGAAGGCAAGCAGCGCTTTGCTGGGCGGCGAGGCGGCGAAGGGCCGAAGCGATTGGGGAGGCGGTGAAGGGAGACGGCGCTTTGTTGGGCGGCGAGGGCGAAAGGCACGCAGCGCTTTCTTAGGCGGCGAGGCGGCGAAGGCACGCGCTGCTTTGCTAGGCGCCGAAGGAACACGGCGCTTTGCTAGGCGGCGACGGCACGCGGAGCTTTGCTAGGCGGCGAGGCGGCGAAGGGACACGGCGCTTCGCTAGGCGGCGAGGGCGAGAAGGCACGCAGCGCTTTCTCAGGCGGCGAGGCGGCGAAGGCACGCGCTGCTCTGCCAGCCGCCGAAGGCACGCAGCGCTTTGCTAGGCTGCGATGCGGCGAGGCGCCCAACGCAGGCACTTCTTTGCTAGGCGCCCAAGGAACACGGCGCTTTGCTTGACGGCGACGGCACGCGCAGCTTTGCTAGGCGCCCAAGGCAGACGACGCTTTGCTAGGCAGCGAGGCGGTGAACGCACAAAGCCATTTGCTCGGCGGTGATTCGCTGCCTCGCACAAGAGCTAACCACTGTGCATGTTGGCTGTCTCACAAACAAGCAGCCTGCTGCGTCTCTTCGCTGCCTCGCCAACTAGCAAAGTGCTGCCTCGCTTCGCCTCCACGCCAAAAAGCCATCCGCCATGCCACTGCGCCACCTGCTGCACAAGCAAAGTGCTGCATCTCTTCGCTGCCTCGCACAATGAGCAAGCACTGTGCATGGTCGCTGTGTCACAAACAAGGAGACTGCTGAATCTCTTCGCTGCCTCGCCAACAAGCAAACCGCTGCATCTCTTCGCTGCCTCACCAACAAGCAAATCGCTGCATATCTTCGCTGCCTCGCCAACAAGCAGACCGCTGCGTGTATTCGCTGAGTGGCAGAAAGCAAAGCACGGCGCCTGTTCGCTGCCTGGCCAACAAGCAAAGCGCTCCATCTCTTCGCTGCCTCGCAAACGAAGGAAGCGCTGCGTGCCTTCGGCGCCGAGCAAAGCAGCGCGTGCCTTCGCCGCCTCGCCGCCTAAGAAAGCGCTGCGTGCCTTCTCGCCCTCGCCGCCTAGCAAAGCGCCGTGTGCCTTCACCGCCTCCCCAATCGCTTCGTGCCTTCGCCGCCTAGCAAAGCGCCTAGCAAAGCGTCCTCAGCCTTCGCTGCCTAGCAAAGCTCCACGTCCGCTCGCCGCCTAGCAAAGCACTGTGTGCCCTCGCCGCCTCCTAGAGCGCTGCGTGCCTTCGGCGCCTGGCAAAGCACTGCGTGCCCTCGCCGCCTCCTAGAGCGCTGCGTCCTTCGGCGCCTGGCAAAGCGCTGCGTGCCTTCGGCGCCTGGCAAAGCACTGCGTGCCCTCGCCGCCTCGCACAGCGCTGCGTGCCCTCGCCGCCTCGCACAGTGCTGCGTGCCTTCGGCGCCTGGCAAAGCGCTGCGTGCCTTCGGCGCCTGGCAAAGCGCTGCGTGCCCTCGCCGCCTCGCACAGCGCTGCGTCCTTGGGCGCCTGGCAAAGCGCTGCGTGCCTTCGCCGCCTCGCCGCCTAGCAAGGCGCCCTAGCCCGTCCACCACCATCAGATCGCTGCGTGCCTTCGCTGCCTCGGTGCTTAGCAAAGCGCCACGTGCCTTGGGCGCCTACAAAAGCGCCGTGTGCCTTCGGCGCTACTACGGCGTTTGCTAAGCGGCGAGGCGGCGAAGGGACGCAGCGGTGTGTGAGGCGGCGAAGGCAAGCAGCGCTTTGCTGGGCGGCGAGGCGGCGAAGGGCCGAAGCGATTGGGGAGGCGGTGAAGGGAGACGGCGCTTTGTTGGGCGGCGAGGGCGAAAGGCACGCAGCGCTTTCTTAGGCGGCGAGGCGGCGAAGGCACGCGCTGCTTTGCTAGGCGCCGAAGGAACACGGCGCTTTGCTAGGCGGCGACGGCACGCGGAGCTTTGCTAGGCGGCGAGGCGGCGAAGGGACACGGCGCTTCGCTAGGCGGCGAGGGCGAGAAGGCACGCAGCGCTTTCTCAGGCGGCGAGGCGGCGAAGGCACGCGCTGCTCTGCCAGCCGCCGAAGGCACGCAGCGCTTTGCTAGGCTGCGATGCGGCGAGGCGCCCAACGCAGGCACTTCTTTGCTAGGCGCCCAAGGAACACGGCGCTTTGCTTGACGGCGACGGCACGCGCAGCTTTGCTAGGCGCCCAAGGCAGACGACGCTTTGCTAGGCAGCGAGGCGGCGAACGCACAAAGCCATTTGCTCGGCGGTGATTCGCTGCCTCGCACAAGAGCTAACCACTGTGCATGTTGGCTGTCTCACAAACAAGCAGCCTGCTGCGTCTCTTCGCTGCCTCGCCAACTAGCAAAGTGCTGCCTCGCTTCGCCTCCACGCCAAAAAGCCATCCGCGATGCCACTGCGCCACCTGCTGCACAAGCAAAGTGCTGCATCTCTTCGCTGCCTCGCACAATGAGCAAGCACTGTGCATGGTCGCTGTGTCACAAACAAGGAGACTGCTGAATCTCTTCGCTGCCTCGCCAACAAGCAAACCGCTGCATCTCTTCGCTGCCTCACCAACAAGCAAATCGCTGCATATCTTCGCTGCCTCGCCAACAAGCAGACCGCTGCGTGTATTCGCTGAGTGGCAGAAAGCAAAGCACGGCGCCTGTTCGCTGCCTGGCCAACAAGCAAAGCGCTCCATCTCTTCGCTGCCTCGCAAACGAAGGAAGCGCTGCGTGCCTTCGGCGCCGAGCAAAGCAGCGCGTGCCTTCGCCGCCTCGCCGCCTAAGAAAGCGCTGCGTGCCTTCTCGCCCTCGCCGCCTAGCAAAGCGCCGTGTGCCTTCGCCGCCTCCCCAATCGCTTCGTGCCTTCGCCGCCTAGCAAAGCGCCTAGCAAAGCGTCCTCAGCCTTCGCTGCCTAGCAAAGCTCCACGTCCGCTCGCCGCCTAGCAAAGCACTGTGTGCCCTCGCCGCCTCCTAGAGCGCTGCGTGCCTTCGGCGCCTGGCAAAGCACTGCGTGCCCTCGCCGCCTCGCACAGCGCTGCGTGCCTTCGGCGCCTGGCAAAGCGCTGCGTGCCCTCGCCGCCTCGCACAGTGCTGCGTCCTTGGGCGCCTGGCAAAGCACTGCGTGCCCTCGCCGCCTCGCACAGCGCTGCGTGCCTTCGGCGCCTGGCAAAGCGCTGCGTGCCCTCGCCGCCTCGCACAGTGCTGCGTGCCTTCGGCGCCTGGCAAAGCGCTGCGTGCCTTCGGCGCCTGGCAAAGCACTGCGTGCCCTCGCCGCCTCGCACAGCGCTGCGTCCTTGGGCGCCTGGCAAAGCGCTGCGTGCCTTCGCCGCCTCGCCGCCTAGCAAGGCGCCCTAGCCCGTCCACCACCATCAGATCGCTGCGTGCCTTCGCTGCCTCGGTGCTTAGCAAAGCGCCACGTGCCTTGGGCGCCTACAAAAGCGCCGTGTGCCTTCGGCGCTACTACGGCGTTTGCTAAGCGGCGAGGCGGCGAAGGGACGCAGCGGTGTGTGAGGCGGCGAAGGCAAGCAGCGCTTTGCTGGGCGGCGAGGCGGCGAAGGGCCGAAGCGATTGGGGAGGCGGTGAAGGGACACGGCGCTTTGTTGGGCGGCGAGGGCGAAAGGCACGCAGCGCTTTCTTAGGCGGCGAGGCGGCGAAGGCACGCGCTGCTTTGCTAGGCGCCGAAGGAACACGGCGCTTTGCTAGGCGGCGACGGCACGCGGAGCTTTGCTAGGCGGCGAGGCGGCGAAGGGACACGGCGCTTCGCTAGGCGGCGAGGGCGAGAAGGCACGCAGCGCTTTCTCAGGCGGCGAGGCGGCGAAGGCACGCGCTGCTCTGCCAGCCGCCGAAGGCACGCAGCGCTTTGCTAGGCTGCGATGCGGCGAGGCGCCCAACGCAGGCACTTCTTTGCTAGGCGCCCAAGGAACACGGCGCTTTGCTTGACGGCGACGGCACGCGCAGCTTTGCTAGGCGCCCAAGGCAGACGATGCTTTGCTAGGCAGCGAGGCGGCGAACGCACAAAGCCATTTGCTCGGCGGTGATTCGCTGCCTCGCACAAGAGCTAACCACTGTGCATGTTGGCTGTCTCACAAACAAGCAGCCTGCTGCGTCTCTTCGCTGCCTCGCCAACTAGCAAAGTGCTGCCTCGCTTCGCCTCCACGCCAAAAAGCCATCCGCCATGCCACTGCGCCACCTGCTGCACAAGCAAAGTGCTGCATCTCTTCGCTGCCTCGCACAATGAGCAAGCACTGTGCATGGTCGCTGTGTCACAAACAAGGAGACTGCTGAATCTCTTCGCTGCCTCGCCAACAAGCAAACCGCTGCATCTCTTCGCTGCCTCACCAACAAGCAAATCGCTGCATATCTTCGCTGCCTCGCCAACAAGCAGACCGCTGCGTGTATTCGCTGAGTGGCAGAAAGCAAAGCACGGCGCCTGTTCGCTGCCTGGCCAACAAGCAAAGCGCTCCATCTCTTCGCTGCCTCGCAAACGAAGGAAGCGCTGCGTGCCTTCGGCGCCGAGCAAAGCAGCGCGTGCCTTCGCCGCCTCGCCGCCTAAGAAAGCGCTGCGTGCCTTCTCGCCCTCGCCGCCTAGCAAAGCGCCGTGTGCCTTCGCCGCCTCCCCAATCGCTTCGTGCCTTCGCCGCCTAGCAAAGCGCCTAGCAAAGCGTCCTCAGCCTTCGCTGCCTAGCAAAGCTCCACGTCCGCTCGCCGCCTAGCAAAGCACTGTGTGCCCTCGCCGCCTCCTAGAGCGCTGCGTGCCTTCGGCGCCTGGCAAAGCACTGCGTGCCCTCGCCGCCTCCTAGAGCGCTGCGTCCTTCGGCGCCTGGCAAAGCACTGCGTGCCCTCGCCGCCTCGCACAGCGCTGCGTGCCTTCGGCGCCTGGCAAAGCGCTGCGTGCCCTCGCCGCCTCGCACAGTGCTGCGTGCCTTCGGCGCCTGGCAAAGCGCTGCGTGCCTTCGGCGCCTGGCAAAGCACTGCGTGCCCTCGCCGCCTCGCACAGCGCTGCGTCCTTGGGCGCCTGGCAAAGCGCTGCGTGCCTTCGCCGCCTCGCCGCCTAGCAAGGCGCCCTAGCCCGTCCACCACCATCAGATCGCTGCGTGCCTTCGCTGCCTCGGTGCTTAGCAAAGCGCCACGTGCCTTCGGCGCCTACAAAAGCGCCGTGTGCCTTCGGCGCTACTACGGCGTTTGCTAAGCGGCGAGGCGGCGAAGGGACGCAGCGGTGTGTGAGGCGGCGAAGGCAAGCAGCGCTTTGCTGGGCGGCGAGGCGGCGAAGGGCCGAAGCGATTGGGGAGGCGGTGAAGGGAGACGGCGCTTTGTTGGGCGGCGAGGGCGAAAGGCACGCAGCGCTTTCTTAGGCGGCGAGGCGGCGAAGGCACGCGCTGCTTTGCTAGGCGCCGAAGGAACACGGCGCTTTGCTAGGCGGCGACGGCACGCGGAGCTTTGCTAGGCGGCGAGGCGGCGAAGGGACACGGCGCTTCGCTAGGCGGCGAGGGCGAGAAGGCACGCAGCGCTTTCTCAGGCGGCGAGGCGGCGAAGGCACGCGCTGCTCTGCCAGCCGCCGAAGGCACGCAGCGCTTTGCTAGGCTGCGATGCGGCGAGGCGCCCAACGCAGGCACTTCTTTGCTAGGCGCCCAAGGAACACGGCGCTTTGCTTGACGGCGACGGCACGCGCAGCTTTGCTAGGCGCCCAAGGCAGACGACGCTTTGCTAGGCAGCGAGGCGGCGAACGCACAAAGCCATTTGCTCGGCGGTGATTCGCTGCCTCGCACAATAGCTAACCACTGTGCATGTTGGCTGTCTCACAAACAAGCAGCCTGCTGCGTCTCTTCGCTGCCTCGCCAACTAGCAAAGTGCTGCCTCGCTTCGCCTCCACGCCAAAAAGCCATCCGCGATGCCACTGCGCCACCTGCTGCACAAGCAAAGTGCTGCATCTCTTCGCTGCCTCGCACAATGAGCAAGCACTGTGCATGGTCGCTGTGTCACAAACAAGGAGACTGCTGAATCTCTTCGCTGCCTCGCCAACAAGCAAACCGCTGCATCTCTTCGCTGCCTCACCAACAAGCAAATCGCTGCATATCTTCGCTGCCTCGCCAACAAGCAGACCGCTGCGTGTATTCGCTGAGTGGCAGAAAGCAAAGCACGGCGCCTGTTCGCTGCCTGGCCAACAAGCAAAGCGCTCCATCTCTTCGCTGCCTCGCAAACGAAGGAAGCGCTGCGTGCCTTCGGCGCCGAGCAAAGCAGCGCGTGCCTTCGCCGCCTCGCCGCCTAAGAAAGCGCTGCGTGCCTTCTCGCCCTCGCCGCCTAGCAAAGCGCCGTGTGCCTTCACCGCCTCCCCAATCGCTTCGTGCCTTCGCCGCCTAGCAAAGCGCCTAGCAAAGCGTCCTCAGCCTTCGCTGCCTAGCAAAGCTCCACGTCCGCTCGCCGCCTAGCAAAGCACTGTGTGCCCTCGCCGCCTCCTAGAGCGCTGCGTGCCTTCGGCGCCTGGCAAAGCACTGCGTGCCCTCGCCGCCTCCTAGAGCGCTGCGTCCTTCGGCGCCTGGCAAAGCGCTGCGTGCCTTCGGCGCCTGGCAAAGCACTGCGTGCCCTCGCCGCCTCGCACAGCGCTGCGTCCTTGGGCGCCTGGCAAAGCGCTGCGTGCCTTCGCCGCCTCGCCGCCTAGCAAGGCGCCCTAGCCCGTCCACCACCATCAGATCGCTGCGTGCCTTCGCTGCCTCGGTGCTTAGCAAAGCGCCACGTGCCTTGGGCGCCTACAAAAGCGCCGTGTGCCTTCGGCGCTACTACGGCGTTTGCTAAGCGGCGAGGCGGCGAAGGGACGCAGCGGTGTGTGAGGCGGCGAAGGCAAGCAGCGCTTTGCTGGGCGGCGAGGCGGCGAAGGGCCGAAGCGATTGGGGAGGCGGTGAAGGGAGACGGCGCTTTGTTGGGCGGCGAGGGCGAAAGGCACGCAGCGCTTTCTTAGGCGGCGAGGCGGCGAAGGCACGCGCTGCTTTGCTAGGCGCCGAAGGAACACGGCGCTTTGCTAGGCGGCGACGGCACGCGGAGCTTTGCTAGGCGGCGAGGCGGCGAAGGGACACGGCGCTTCGCTAGGCGGCGAGGGCGAGAAGGCACGCAGCGCTTTCTCAGGCGGCGAGGCGGCGAAGGCACGCGCTGCTCTGCCAGCCGCCGAAGGCACGCAGCGCTTTGCTAGGCTGCGATGCGGCGAGGCGCCCAACGCAGGCACTTCTTTGCTAGGCGCCCAAGGAACACGGCGCTTTGCTTGACGGCGACGGCACGCGCAGCTTTGCTAGGCGCCCAAGGCAGACGACGCTTTGCTAGGCAGCGAGGCGGCGAACGCACAAAGCCATTTGCTCGGCGGTGATTCGCTGCCTCGCACAAGAGCTAACCACTGTGCATGTTGGCTGTCTCACAAACAAGCAGCCTGCTGCGTCTCTTCGCTGCCTCGCCAACTAGCAAAGTGCTGCCTCGCTTCGCCTCCACGCCAAAAAGCCATCCGCGATGCCACTGCGCCACCTGCTGCACAAGCAAAGTGCTGCATCTCTTCGCTGCCTCGCACAATGAGCAAGCACTGTGCATGGTCGCTGTGTCACAAACAAGGAGACTGCTGAATCTCTTCGCTGCCTCGCCAACAAGCAAACCGCTGCATCTCTTCGCTGCCTCACCAACAAGCAAATCGCTGCATATCTTCGCTGCCTCGCCAACAAGCAGACCGCTGCGTGTATTCGCTGAGTGGCAGAAAGCAAAGCACGGCGCCTGTTCGCTGCCTGGCCAACAAGCAAAGCGCTCCATCTCTTCGCTGCCTCGCAAACGAAGGAAGCGCTGCGTGCCTTCGGCGCCGAGCAAAGCAGCGCGTGCCTTCGCCGCCTCGCCGCCTAAGAAAGCGCTGCGTGCCTTCTCGCCCTCGCCGCCTAGCAAAGCGCCGTGTGCCTTCGCCGCCTCCCCAATCGCTTCGTGCCTTCGCCGCCTAGCAAAGCGCCTAGCAAAGCGTCCTCAGCCTTCGCTGCCTAGCAAAGCTCCACGTCCGCTCGCCGCCTAGCAAAGCACTGTGTGCCCTCGCCGCCTCCTAGAGCGCTGCGTGCCTTCGGCGCCTGGCAAAGCACTGCGTGCCCTCGCCGCCTCGCACAGCGCTGCGTGCCCTCGCCGCCTCGCACAGTGCTGCGTGCCTTCGGCGCCTGGCAAAGCGCTGCGTGCCTTCGGCGCCTGGCAAAGCACTGCGTGCCCTCGCCGCCGCGCACAGCGCTGCGTCCTTGGGCGCCTGGCAAAGCGCTGCGTGCCTTCGCCGCCTCGCCGCCTAGCAAGGCGCCCTAGCCCGTCCACCACCATCAGATCGCTGCGTGCCTTCGCTGCCTCGGTGCTTAGCAAAGCGCCACGTGCCTTCGGCGCCTACAAAAGCGCCGTGTGCCTTCGGCGCTACTACGGCGTTTGCTAAGCGGCGCGGCGGCGAAGGGACGCAGCGGTGTGTGAGGCGGCGAAGGCAAGCAGCGCTTTGCTGGGCGGCGAGGCGGCGAAGGGCCGAAGCGATTGGGGAGGCGGTGAAGGGAGACGGCGCTTTGTTGGGCGGCGAGGGCGAAAGGCACGCAGCGCTTTCTTAGGCGGCGAGGCGGCGAAGGCACGCGCTGCTTTGCTAGGCGTCGAAGGAACACGGCGCTTTGCTAGGCGGCGACGGCACGCGGAGCTTTGCTAGGCGGCGAGGCGGCGAAGCGACACGGCGCTTCGCTAGGCGGCGAGGGCGAGAAGGCACGCAGCGCTTTCTCAGGCGGCGAGGCGGCGAAGGCACGCGCTGCTCTGCCAGCCGCCGAAGGCACGCAGCGCTTTGCTAGGCTGCGATGCGGCGAGGCGCCCAACGCAGGCACTTCTTTGCTAGGCGCCCAAGGAACACGGCGCTTTGCTTGACGGCGACGGCACGCGCAGCTTTGCTAGGCGCCCAAGGCAGACGACGCTTTGCTAGGCAGCGAGGCGGCGAACGCACAAAGCCATTTGCTCGGCGGTGATTCGCTGCCTCGCACAAGAGCTAACCACTGTGCATGTTGGCTGTCTCACAAACAAGCAGCCTGCTGCGTCTCTTCGCTGCCTCGCCAACTAGCAAAGTGCTGCCTCGCTTCGCCTCCACGCCAAAAAGCCATCCGCGATGCCACTGCGCCACCTGCTGCACAAGCAAAGTGCTGCATCTCTTCGCTGCCTCGCACAATGAGCAAGCACTGTGCATGGTCGCTGTGTCACAAACAAGGAGACTGCTGAATCTCTTCGCTGCCTCGCCAACAAGCAAACCGCTGCATCTCTTCGCTGCCTCACCAACAAGCAAATCGCTGCATATCTTCGCTGCCTCGCCAACAAGCAGACCGCTGCGTGTATTCGCTGAGTGGCAGAAAGCAAAGCACGGCGCCTGTTCGCTGCCTGGCCAACAAGCAAAGCGCTCCATCTCTTCGCTGCCTCGCAAACGAAGGAAGCGCTGCGTGCCTTCGGCGCCGAGCAAAGCAGCGCGTGCCTTCGCCGCCTCGCCGCCTAAGAAAGCGCTGCGTGCCTTCTCGCCCTCGCCGCCTAGCAAAGCGCCGTGTGCCTTCGCCGCCTCCCCAATCGCTTCGTGCCTTCGCCGCCTAGCAAAGCGCCTAGCAAAGCGTCCTCAGCCTTCGCTGCCTAGCAAAGCTCCACGTCCGCTCGCCGCCTAGCAAAGCACTGTGTGCCCTCGCCGCCTCCTAGAGCGCTGCGTGCCTTCGGCGCCTGGCAAAGCACTGCGTGCCCTCGCCTCCTCCTAGAGCGCTGCGTCCTTCGGCGCCTGGCAAAGCGCTGCGTGCCTTCGGCGCCTGGCAAAGCGCTGCGTGCCTTCGGCGCCTGGCAAAGCACTGCGTGCCCTCGCCGCCTCGCACAGCGCTGCGTGCCTTCGGCGCCTGGCAAAGCGCTGCGTGCCCTCGCCGCCTCGCACAGTGCTGCGTGCCTTCGGCGCCTGGCAAAGCGCTGCGTGCCTTCGGCGCCTGGCAAAGCACTGCGTGCCCTCGCCGCCTCGCACAGCGCTGCGTCCTTGGGCGCCTGGCAAAGCGCTGCGTGCCTTCGCCGCCTCGCCGCCTAGCAAGGCGCCCTAGCCCGTCCACCACCATCAGATCGCTGCGTGCCTTCGCTGCCTCGGTGCTTAGCAAAGCGCCACGTGCCTTCGGCGCCTACAAAAGCGCCGTGTGCCTTCGGCGCTACTACGGCGTTTGCTAAGCGGCGAGGCGGCGAAGGGACGCAGCGGTGTGTGAGGCGGCGAAGGCAAGCAGCGCTTTGCTGGGCGGCGAGGCGGCGAAGGGCCGAAGCGATTGGGGAGGCGGTGAAGGGACACGGCGCTTTGTTGGGCGGCGAGGGCGAAAGGCACGCAGCGCTTTCTTAGGCGGCGAGGCGGCGAAGGCACGCGCTGCTTTGCTAGGCGCCGAAGGAACACGGCGCTTTGCTAGGCGGCGACGGCACGCGGAGCTTTGCTAGGCGGCGAGGCGGCGAAGGGACACGGCGCTTCGCTAGGCGGCGAGGGCGAGAAGGCACGCAGCGCTTTCTCAGGCGGCGAGGCGGCGAAGGCACGCGCTGCTCTGCCAGCCGCCGAAGGCACGCAGCGCTTTGCTAGGCTGCGATGCGGCGAGGCGCCCAACGCAGGCACTTCTTTGCTAGGCGCCCAAGGAACACGGCGCTTTGCTTGACGGCGACGGCACGCGCAGCTTTGCTAGGCGCCCAAGGCAGACGACGCTTTGCTAGGCAGCGAGGCGGCGAACGCACAAAGCCATTTGCTCGGCGGTGATTCGCTGCCTCGCACAAGAGCTAACCACTGTGCATGTTGGCTGTCTCACAAACAAGCAGCCTGCTGCGTCTCTTCGCTGCCTCGCCAACTAGCAAAGTGCTGCCTCGCTTCGCCTCCACGCCAAAAAGCCATCCGCGATGCCACTGCGCCACCTGCTGCACAAGCAAAGTGCTGCATCTCTTCGCTGCCTCGCACAATGAGCAAGCACTGTGCATGGTCGCTGTGTCACAAACAAGGAGACTGCTGAATCTCTTCGCTGCCTCGCCAACAAGCAAACCGCTGCATCTCTTCGCTGCCTCACCAACAAGCAAATCGCTGCATATCTTCGCTGCCTCGCCAACAAGCAGACCGCTGCGTGTATTCGCTGAGTGGCAGAAAGCAAAGCACGGCGCCTGTTCGCTGCCTGGCCAACAAGCAAAGCGCTCCATCTCTTCGCTGCCTCGCAAACGAAGGAAGCGCTGCGTGCCTTCGGCGCCGAGCAAAGCAGCGCGTGCCTTCGCCGCCTCGCCGCCTAAGAAAGCGCTGCGTGCCTTCTCGCCCTCGCCGCCTAGCAAAGCGCCGTGTGCCTTCGCCGCCTCCCCAATCGCTTCGTGCCTTCGCCGCCTAGCAAAGCGCCTAGCAAAGCGTCCTCAGCCTTCGCTGCCTAGCAAAGCTCCACGTCCGCTCGCCGCCTAGCAAAGCACTGTGTGCCCTCGCCGCCTCCTAGAGCGCTGCGTGCCTTCGGCGCCTGGCAAAGCACTGCGTGCCCTCGCCGCCTCGCACAGCGCTGCGTGCCCTCGCCGCCTCGCACAGTGCTGCGTGCCTTCGGCGCCTGGCAAAGCGCTGCGTGCCTTCGGCGCCTGGCAAAGCACTGCGTGCCCTCGCCGCCGCGCACAGCGCTGCGTCCTTGGGCGCCTGGCAAAGCGCTGCGTGCCTTCGCCGCCTCGCCGCCTAGCAAGGCGCCCTAGCCCGTCCACCACCATCAGATCGCTGCGTGCCTTCGCTGCCTCGGTGCTTAGCAAAGCGCCACGTGCCTTCGGCGCCTACAAAAGCGCCGTGTGCCTTCGGCGCTACTACGGCGTTTGCTAAGCGGCGCGGCGGCGAAGGGACGCAGCGGTGTGTGAGGCGGCGAAGGCAAGCAGCGCTTTGCTGGGCGGCGAGGCGGCGAAGGGCCGAAGCGATTGGGGAGGCGGTGAAGGGAGACGGCGCTTTGTTGGGCGGCGAGGGCGAAAGGCACGCAGCGCTTTCTTAGGCGGCGAGGCGGCGAAGGCACGCGCTGCTTTGCTAGGCGTCGAAGGAACACGGCGCTTTGCTAGGCGGCGACGGCACGCGGAGCTTTGCTAGGCGGCGAGGCGGCGAAGCGACACGGCGCTTCGCTAGGCGGCGAGGGCGAGAAGGCACGCAGCGCTTTCTCAGGCGGCGAGGCGGCGAAGGCACGCGCTGCTCTGCCAGCCGCCGAAGGCACGCAGCGCTTTGCTAGGCTGCGATGCGGCGAGGCGCCCAACGCAGGCACTTCTTTGCTAGGCGCCCAAGGAACACGGCGCTTTGCTTGACGGCGACGGCACGCGCAGCTTTGCTAGGCGCCCAAGGCAGACGACGCTTTGCTAGGCAGCGAGGCGGCGAACGCACAAAGCCATTTGCTCGGCGGTGATTCGCTGCCTCGCACAAGAGCTAACCACTGTGCATGTTGGCTGTCTCACAAACAAGCAGCCTGCTGCGTCTCTTCGCTGCCTCGCCAACTAGCAAAGTGCTGCCTCGCTTCGCCTCCACGCCAAAAAGCCATCCGCGATGCCACTGCGCCACCTGCTGCACAAGCAAAGTGCTGCATCTCTTCGCTGCCTCGCACAATGAGCAAGCACTGTGCATGGTCGCTGTGTCACAAACAAGGAGACTGCTGAATCTCTTCGCTGCCTCGCCAACAAGCAAACCGCTGCATCTCTTCGCTGCCTCACCAACAAGCAAATCGCTGCATATCTTCGCTGCCTCGCCAACAAGCAGACCGCTGCGTGTATTCGCTGAGTGGCAGAAAGCAAAGCACGGCGCCTGTTCGCTGCCTGGCCAACAAGCAAAGCGCTCCATCTCTTCGCTGCCTCGCAAACGAAGGAAGCGCTGCGTGCCTTCGGCGCCGAGCAAAGCAGCGCGTGCCTTCGCCGCCTCGCCGCCTAAGAAAGCGCTGCGTGCCTTCTCGCCCTCGCCGCCTAGCAAAGCGCCGTGTGCCTTCGCCGCCTCCCCAATCGCTTCGTGCCTTCGCCGCCTAGCAAAGCGCCTAGCAAAGCGTCCTCAGCCTTCGCTGCCTAGCAAAGCTCCACGTCCGCTCGCCGCCTAGCAAAGCACTGTGTGCCCTCGCCGCCTCCTAGAGCGCTGCGTGCCTTCGGCGCCTGGCAAAGCACTGCGTGCCCTCGCCTCCTCCTAGAGCGCTGCGTCCTTCGGCGCCTGGCAAAGCGCTGCGTGCCTTCGGCGCCTGGCAAAGCGCTGCGTGCCTTCGGCGCCTGGCAAAGCACTGCGTGCCCTCGCCGCCTCGCACAGCGCTGCGTGCCTTCGGCGCCTGGCAAAGCGCTGCGTGCCCTCGCCGCCTCGCACAGTGCTGCGTGCCTTCGGCGCCTGGCAAAGCGCTGCGTGCCTTCGGCGCCTGGCAAAGCACTGCGTGCCCTCGCCGCCTCGCACAGCGCTGCGTCCTTGGGCGCCTGGCAAAGCGCTGCGTGCCTTCGCCGCCTCGCCGCCTAGCAAGGCGCCCTAGCCCGTCCACCACCATCAGATCGCTGCGTGCCTTCGCTGCCTCGGTGCTTAGCAAAGCGCCACGTGCCTTCGGCGCCTACAAAAGCGCCGTGTGCCTTCGGCGCTACTACGGCGTTTGCTAAGCGGCGAGGCGGCGAAGGGACGCAGCGGTGTGTGAGGCGGCGAAGGCAAGCAGCGCTTTGCTGGGCGGCGAGGCGGCGAAGGGCCGAAGCGATTGGGGAGGCGGTGAAGGGACACGGCGCTTTGTTGGGCGGCGAGGGCGAAAGGCACGCAGCGCTTTCTTAGGCGGCGAGGCGGCGAAGGCACGCGCTGCTTTGCTAGGCGCCGAAGGAACACGGCGCTTTGCTAGGCGGCGACGGCACGCGGAGCTTTGCTAGGCGGCGAGGCGGCGAAGGGACACGGCGCTTCGCTAGGCGGCGAGGGCGAGAAGGCACGCAGCGCTTTCTCAGGCGGCGAGGCGGCGAAGGCACGCGCTGCTCTGCCAGCCGCCGAAGGCACGCAGCGCTTTGCTAGGCTGCGATGCGGCGAGGCGCCCAACGCAGGCACTTCTTTGCTAGGCGCCCAAGGAACACGGCGCTTTGCTTGACGGCGACGGCACGCGCAGCTTTGCTAGGCGCCCAAGGCAGACGATGCTTTGCTAGGCAGCGAGGCGGCGAACGCACAAAGCCATTTGCTCGGCGGTGATTCGCTGCCTCGCACAAGAGCTAACCACTGTGCATGTTGGCTGTCTCACAAACAAGCAGCCTGCTGCGTCTCTTCGCTGCCTCGCCAACTAGCAAAGTGCTGCCTCGCTTCGCCTCCACGCCAAAAAGCCATCCGCCATGCCACTGCGCCACCTGCTGCACAAGCAAAGTGCTGCATCTCTTCGCTGCCTCGCACAATGAGCAAGCACTGTGCATGGTCGCTGTGTCACAAACAAGGAGACTGCTGAATCTCTTCGCTGCCTCGCCAACAAGCAAACCGCTGCATCTCTTCGCTGCCTCACCAACAAGCAAATCGCTGCATATCTTCGCTGCCTCGCCAACAAGCAGACCGCTGCGTGTATTCGCTGAGTGGCAGAAAGCAAAGCACGGCGCCTGTTCGCTGCCTGGCCAACAAGCAAAGCGCTCCATCTCTTCGCTGCCTCGCAAACGAAGGAAGCGCTGCGTGCCTTCGGCGCCGAGCAAAGCAGCGCGTGCCTTCGCCGCCTCGCCGCCTAAGAAAGCGCTGCGTGCCTTCTCGCCCTCGCCGCCTAGCAAAGCGCCGTGTGCCTTCGCCGCCTCCCCAATCGCTTCGTGCCTTCGCCGCCTAGCAAAGCGCCTAGCAAAGCGTCCTCAGCCTTCGCTGCCTAGCAAAGCTCCACGTCCGCTCGCCGCCTAGCAAAGCACTGTGTGCCCTCGCCGCCTCCTAGAGCGCTGCGTGCCTTCGGCGCCTGGCAAAGCACTGCGTGCCCTCGCCGCCTCCTAGAGCGCTGCGTCCTTCGGCGCCTGGCAAAGCACTGCGTGCCCTCGCCGCCTCGCACAGCGCTGCGTGCCTTCGGCGACGGGCAAAGCGCTGCGTGCCCTCGCCGCCTCGCACAGTGCTGCGTGCCTTCGGCGCCTGGCAAAGCGCTGCGTGCCTTCGGCGCCTGGCAAAGCACTGCGTGCCCTCGCCGCCTCGCACAGCGCTGCGTCCTTGGGCGCCTGGCAAAGCGCTGCGTGCCTTCGCCGCCTCGCCGCCTAGCAAGGCGCCCTAGCCCGTCCACCACCATCAGATCGCTGCGTGCCTTCGCTGCCTCGGTGCTTAGCAAAGCGCCACGTGCCTTCGGCGCCTACAAAAGCGCCGTGTGCCTTCGGCGCTACTACGGCGTTTGCTAAGCGGCGCGGCGGCGAAGGGACGCAGCGGTGTGTGAGGCGGCGAAGGCAAGCAGCGCTTTGCTGGGCGGCGAGGCGGCGAAGGGCCGAAGCGATTGGGGAGGCGGTGAAGGGACAGGGCGCTTTGTTGGGCGGCGAGGGCGAAAGGCACGCAGCGCTTTCTTAGGCGGCGAGGCGGCGAAGGCACGCGCTGCTTTGCTAGGCGCCGAAGGAACACGGCGCTTTGCTAGGCGGCGACGGCACGCGGAGCTTTGCTAGGCGGCGAGGCGGCGAAGCGACACGGCGCTTCGCTAGGCGGCGAGGGCGAGAAGGCACGCAGCGCTTTCTCAGGCGGCGAGGCGGCGAAGGCACGCGCTGCTCTGCCAGCCGCCGAAGGCACGCAGCGCTTTGCTAGGCTGCGATGCGGCGAGGCGCCCAACGCAGGCACTTCTTTGCTAGGCGCCCAAGGAACACGGCGCTTTGCTTGACGGCGACGGCACGCGCAGCTTTGCTAGGCGCCCAAGGCAGACGACGCTTTGCTAGGCAGCGAGGCGGCGAACGCACAAAGCCATTTGCTCGGCGGTGATTCGCTGCCTCGCACAAGAGCTAACCACTGTGCATGTTGGCTGTCTCACAAACAAGCAGCCTGCTGCGTCTCTTCGCTGCCTCGCCAACTAGCAAAGTGCTGCCTCGCTTCGCCTCCACGCCAAAAAGCCATCCGCCATGCCACTGCGCCACCTGCTGCACAAGCAAAGTGCTGCATCTCTTCGCTGCCTCGCACAATGAGCAAGCACTGTGCATGGTCGCTGTGTCACAAACAAGGAGACTGCTGAATCTCTTCGCTGCCTCGCCAACAAGCAAACCGCTGCATCTCTTCGCTGCCTCACCAACAAGCAAATCGCTGCATATCTTCGCTGCCTCGCCAACAAGCAGACCGCTGCGTGTATTCGCTGAGTGGCAGAAAGCAAAGCACGGCGCCTGTTCGCTGCCTGGCCAACAAGCAAAGCGCTCCATCTCTTCGCTGCCTCGCAAACGAAGGAAGCGCTGCGTGCCTTCGGCGCCGAGCAAAGCAGCGCGTGCCTTCGCCGCCTCGCCGCCTAAGAAAGCGCTGCGTGCCTTCTCGCCCTCGCCGCCTAGCAAAGCGCCGTGTGCCTTCGCCGCCTCCCCAATCGCTTCGTGCCTTCGCCGCCTAGCAAAGCGCCTAGCAAAGCGTCCTCAGCCTTCGCTGCCTAGCAAAGCTCCACGTCCGCTCGCCGCCTAGCAAAGCACTGCGTGCCCTCGCCGCCTCCTAGAGCGCTGCGTGCCTTCGGCGCCTGGCAAAGCACTGCGTGCCCTCGCCGCCTCGCACAGCGCTGCGTGCCCTCGCCGCCTCGCACAGTGCTGCGTGCCTTCGGCGCCTGGCAAAGCGCTGCGTGCCTTCGGCGCCTGGCAAAGCACTGCGTGCCCTCGCCGCCTCGCACAGCGCTGCGTCCTTGGGCGCCTGGCAAAGCGCTGCGTGCCTTCGCCGCCTCGCCGCCTAGCAAGGCGCCCTAGCCCGTCCACCACCATCAGATCGCTGCGTGCCTTCGCTGCCTCGGTGCTTAGCAAAGCGCCACGTGCCTTCGGCGCCTACAAAAGCGCCGTGTGCCTTCGGCGCTACTACGGCGTTTGCTAAGCGGCGAGGCGGCGAAGGGACGCAGCGGTGTGTGAGGCGGCGAAGGCAAGCAGCGCTTTGCTGGGCGGCGAGGCGGCGAAGGGCCGAAGCGATTGGGGAGGCGGTGAAGGGACACGGCGCTTTGTTGGGCGGCGAGGGCGAAAGGCACGCAGCGCTTTCTTAGGCGGCGAGGCGGCGAAGGCACGCGCTGCTTTGCTAGGCGCCGAAGGAACACGGCGCTTTGCTAGGCGGCGACGGCACGCGGTGCTTTGCTAGGCGGCGAGGCGGCGAAGGGACACGGCGCTTCGCTAGGCGGCGAGGGCGAGAAGGCACGCAGCGCTTTCTCAGGCGGCGAGGCGGCGAAGGCACGCGCTGCTCTGCCAGCCGCCGAAGGCACGCAGCGCTTTGCTAGGCTGCGATGCGGCGAGGCGCCGAACGCAGGCACTTCTTTGCTAGGCGCCCAAGGAACACGGCGCTTTGCTTGACGGCGACGGCACGCGCAGCTTTGCTAGGCGCCCAAGGCAGACGACGCTTTGCTAGGCAGCGAGGCGGCGAACGCACAAAGCCATTTGCTCGGCGGTGATTCGCTGCCTCGCACAAGAGCTAACCACTGTGCATGTTGGCTGTCTCACAAACAAGCAGCCTGCTGCGTCTCTTCGCTGCCTCGCCAACTAGCAAAGTGCTGCCTCGCTTCGCCTCCACGCCAAAAAGCCATCCGCGATGCCACTGCGCCACCTGCTGCACAAGCAAAGTGCTGCATCTCTTCGCTGCCTCGCACAATGAGCAAGCACTGTGCATGGTCGCTGTGTCACAAACAAGGAGACTGCTGAATCTCTTCGCTGCCTCGCCAACAAGCAAACCGCTGCATCTCTTCGCTGCCTCACCAACAAGCAAATCGCTGCATATCTTCGCTGCCTCGCCAACAAGCAGACCGCTGCGTGTATTCGCTGAGTGGCAGAAAGCAAAGCACGGCGCCTATTCGCTGCCTGGCCAACAAGCAAAGCGCTCCATCTCTTCGCTGCCTCGCAAACGAAGGAAGCGCTGCGTGCCTTCGGGGCCGAGCAAAGCAGCGCGTGCCTTCGCCGCCTCGCCGCCTAAGAAAGCGCTGCGTGCCTTCTCGCCCTCGCCGCCTAGCAAAGCGCCGTGTGCCTTCGCCGCCTCCCCAATCGCTTCGTGCCTTCGCCGCCTAGCAAAGCGCCTAGCAAAGCGTCCTCAGCCTTCGCTGCCTAGCAAAGCTCCACGTCCGCTCGCCGCCTAGCAAAGCACTGTGTGCCCTCGCCGCCTCCTAGAGCGCTGCGTGCCTTCGGCGCCTGGCAAAGCACTGCGTGCCCTCGCCGCCTCCTAGAGCGCTGCGTTCTTCGGCGCCTGGCAAAGCGCTGCGTGCCCTCGCCGCCTCGCACAGCGCTGCGTGCCCTCGCCGCCTCGCACAGTGCTGCGTGCCTTCGGCGCCTGGCAAAGCGCTGCGTGCCTTCGGCGCCTGGCAAAGCACTGCGTGCCCTCGCCGCCGCGCACAGCGCTGCGTCCTTGGGCGCCTGGCAAAGCGCTGCGTGCCTTCGCCGCCTCGCCGCCTAGCAAGGCGCCCTAGCCCGTCCACCACCATCAGATCGCTGCGTGCCTTCGCTGCCTCGGTGCTTAGCAAAGCGCCACGTGCCTTCGGCGCCTACAAAAGCGCCGTGTGCCTTCGGCGCTACTACGGCGTTTGCTAAGCGGCGCGGCGGCGAAGGGACGCAGCGGTGTGTGAGGCGGCGAAGGCAAGCAGCGCTTTGCTGGGCGGCGAGGCGGCGAAGGGCCGAAGCGATTGGGGAGGCGGTGAAGGGACACGGCGCTTTGTTGGGCGGCGAGGGCGAAAGGCACGCAGCGCTTTCTTAGGCGGCGAGGCGGCGAAGGCACGCGCTGCTTTGCTAGGCGCCGAAGGAACACGGCGCTTTGCTAGGCGGCGACGGCACGCGGAGCTTTGCTAGGCGGCGAGGCGGCGAAGCGACACGGCGCTTCGCTAGGCGGCGAGGGCGAGAAGGCACGCAGCGCTTTCTCAGGCGGCGAGGCGGTGAAGGCACGCGCTGCTCTGCCAGCCGCCGAAGGCACGCAGCGCTTTGCTAGGCTGCGATGCGGCGAGGCGCCCAACGCAGGCACTTCTTTGCTAGGCGCCCAAGGAACACGGCGCTTTGCTTGACGGCGACGGCACGCGCAGCTTTGCTAGGCGCCCAAGGCAGACGACGCTTTGCTAGGCAGCGAGGCGGCGAACGCACAAAGCCATTTGCTCGGCGGTGATTCGCTGCCTCGCACAAGAGCTAACCACTGTGCATGTTGGCTGTCTCACAAACAAGCAGCCTGCTGCGTCTCTTCGCTGCCTCGCCAACTAGCAAAGTGCTGCCTCGCTTCGCCTCCACGCCAAAAAGCCATCCGCGATGCCACTGCGCCACCTGCTGCACAAGCAAAGCGCTGCATCTCTTCGCTGCCTCGCACAATGAGCAAGCACTGTGCATGGTCGCTGTGTCACAAACAAGGAGACTGCTGAATCTCTTCGCTGCCTCGCCAACAAGCAAACCGCTGCATCTCTTCGCTGCCTCACCAACAAGCAAATCGCTGCATATCTTCGCTGCCTCGCCAACAAGCAGACCGCTGCGTGTATTCGCTGAGTGGCAGAAAGCAAAGCACGGCGCCTGTTCGCTGCCTGGCCAACAAGCAAAGCGCTCCATCTCTTCGCTGCCTCGCAAACGAAGGAAGCGCTGCGTGCCTTCGGCGCCGAGCAAAGCAGCGCGTGCCTTCGCCGCCTCGCCGCCTAAGAAAGCGCTGCGTGCCTTCTCGCCCTCGCCGCCTAGCAAAGCGCCGTGTGCCTTCGCCGCCTCCCCAATCGCTTCGTGCCTTCGCCGCCTAGCAAAGCGCCTAGCAAAGCGTCCTCACCCTTCGCTGCCTAGCAAAGCTCCACGTCCGCTCGCCGCCTAGCAAAGCACTGTGTGCCCTCGCCGCCTCCTAGAGCGCTGCGTGCCTTCGGCGCATGGCAAAGCACTGCGTGCCCTCGCCGCCTCCTAGAGCGCTGCGTGCCTTCGGCGACGGGCAAAGCGCTGCGTGCCCTCGCCGCCTCGCACAGTGCTGCGTGCCTTCGGCGCCTGGCAAAGCGCTGCGTGCCTTCGGCGCCTGGCAAAGCACTGCGTGCCCTCGCCGCCTCGCACAGCGCTGCGTCCTTGGGCGCCTGGCAAAGCGCTGCGTGCCTTCGCCGCCTCGCCGCCTAGCAAGGCGCCCTAGCCCGTCCACCACCATCAGATCGCTGCGTGCCTTCGCTGCCTCGGTGCTTAGCAAAGCGCCACGTGCCTTCGGCGCCTACAAAAGCGCCGTGTGCCTTCGGCGCTACTACGGCGTTTGCTAAGCGGCGCGGCGGCGAAGGGACGCAGCGGTGTGTGAGGCGGCGAAGGCAAGCAGCGCTTTGCTGGGCGGCGAGGCGGCGAAGGGCCGAAGCGATTGGGGAGGCGGTGAAGGGACAGGGCGCTTTGTTGGGCGGCGAGGGCGAAAGGCACGCAGCGCTTTCTTAGGCGGCGAGGCGGCAAAGGCACGCGCTGCTTTGCTAGGCGCCGAAGGAACACGGCGCTTTGCTAGGCGGCGACGGCACGCGCTGCTTTGCTAGGCGGCGAGGCGGCGAAGGGACACGGCGCTTCGCTAGGCGGCGAGGGCGAGAAGGCACGCAGCGCTTTCTCAGGCGGCGAGGCGGCGAAGGCACGCGCTGCTCTGCCAGCCGCCGAAGGCACGCAGCGCTTTGCTAGGCTGCGATGCGGCGAGGCGCCCAACGCAGGCACTTCTTTGCTAGGCGCCCAAGGAACACGGCGCTTTGCTTGACGGCGACGGCACGCGCAGCTTTGCTAGGCGCCCAAGGCAGACGACGCTTTGCTAGGCAGCGAGGCGGCGAACGCACAAAGCCATTTGCTCGGCGGTGATTCGCTGCCTCGCACAAGAGCTAACCACTGTGCATGTTGGCTGTCTCACAAACAAGCAGCCTGCTGCGTCTCTTCGCTGCCTCGCCAACTAGCAAAGTGCTGCCTCGCTTCGCCTCCACGCCAAAAAGCCATCCGCCATGCCACTGCGCCACCTGCTGCACAAGCAAAGTGCTGCATCTCTTCGCTGCCTCGCACAATGAGCAAGCACTGTGCATGGTCGCTGTGTCACAAACAAGGAGACTGCTGAATCTCTTCGCTGCCTCGCCAACAAGCAAACCGCTGCATCTCTTCGCTGCCTCACCAACAAGCAAATCGCTGCATATCTTCGCTGCCTCGCCAACAAGCAGACCGCTGCGTGTATTCGCTGAGTGGCAGAAAGCAAAGCACGGCGCCTGTTCGCTGCCTGGCCAACAAGCAAAGCGCTCCATCTCTTCGCTGCCTCGCAAACGAAGGAAGCGCTGCGTGCCTTCGGCGCCGAGCAAAGCAGCGCGTGCCTTCGCCGCCTCGCCGCCTAAGAAAGCGCTGCGTGCCTTCTCGCCCTCGCCGCCTAGCAAAGCGCCGTGTGCCTTCGCCGCCTCCCCAATCGCTTCGTGCCTTCGCTGCCTAGCAAAGCTCCACGTCCGCTCGCCGCCTAGCAAAGCACTGTGTGCCCTCGCCGCCTCCTAGAGCGCTGCGTGCCTTCGGCGCCTGGCAAAGCACTGCGTGCCCTCGCCGCCTCCTAGAGCGCTGCGTGCCTTCGGCGCCTGGCAAAGCGCTGCGTGCCCTCGCCGCCTCGCACAGCGCTGCGTCCTTGGGCGCCTGGCAAAGCGCTGCGTGCCTTCGCCGCCTCGCCGCCTAGCAAGGCGCCCTAGCCCGTCCACCACCATCAGATCGCTGCGTGCCTTCGCTGCCTCGGTGCTTAGCAAAGCGCCACGTGCCTTCGGCGCCTACAAAAGCGCCGTGTGCCTTCGGCGCTACTACGGCGTTTGCTAAGCGGCGAGGCGGCGAAGGGACGCAGCGGTGTGTGAGGCGGCGAAGGCAAGCAGCGCTTTGCTGGGCGGCGAGGCGGCGAAGGGCCGAAGCGATTGGGGAGGCGGTGAAGGGAGACGGCGCTTTGTTGGGCGGCGAGGGCGAAAGGCACGCAGCGCTTTCTTAGGCGGCGAGGCGGCGAAGGCACGCGCTGCTTTGCTAGGCGCCGAAGGAACACGGCGCTTTGCTAGGCGGCGACGGCACGCGGAGCTTTGCTAGGCGGCGAGGCGGCGAAGGGACACGGCGCTTCGCTAGGCGGCGAGGGCGAGAAGGCACGCAGCGCTTTCTCAGGCGGCGAGGCGGCGAAGGCACGCGCTGCTCTGCCAGCCGCCGAAGGCACGCAGCGCTTTGCTAGGCTGCGATGCGGCGAGGCGCCGAACGCAGGCACTTCTTTGCTAGGCGCCCAAGGAACACGGCGCTTTGCTTGACGGCGACGGCACGCGCAGCTTTGCTAGGCGCCCAAGGCAGACGACGCTTTGCTAGGCAGCGAGGCGGCGAACGCACAAAGCCATTTGCTCGGCGGTGATTCGCTGCCTCGCACAAGAGCTAACCACTGTGCATGTTGGCTGTCTCACAAACAAGCAGCCTGCTGCGTCTCTTCGCTGCCTCGCCAACTAGCAAAGTGCTGCCTCGCTTCGCCTCCACGCCAAAAAGCCATCCGCCATGCCACTGCGCCACCTGCTGCACAAGCAAAGTGCTGCATCTCTTCGCTGCCTCGCACAAGGAGCAAGCACTGGGCATGTTGGCTGTCTCACAAACAAGGAGACTGCTGAATCTCTTCGCTGCCTCGCCAACAAGCAAATCGCTGCATATCTTCGCTGCCTCGCCAACAAGCAGACCGCTGCGTGTATTCGCTGAGTGGCAGAAAGCAAAGCACGGCGCCTGTTCGCTGCCTGGCCAACAAGCAAAGCGCTCCATCTCTTCGCTGCCTCGCAAACGAAGGAAGCGCTGCGTGCCTTCGGCGCCGAGCAAAGCAGCGCGTGCCTTCGCCGCCTCGCCGCCTAAGAAAGCGCTGCGTGCCTTCTCGCCCTCGCCGCCTAGCAAAGCGCCGTGTGCCTTCGCCGCCTCCCCAATCGCTTCGTGCCTTCGCCGCCTAGCAAAGCGCCTAGCAAAGCGTCCTCAGCCTTCGCTGCCTAGCAAAGCTCCACGTCCGCTCGCCGCCTAGCAAAGCACTGTGTGCCCTCGCCGCCTCCTAGAGCGCTGCGTGCCTTCGGCGCCTGGCAAAGCACTGCGTGCCCTCGCCGCCTCCTAGAGCGCTGCGTCCTTCGGCGCCTGGCAAAGCGCTGCGTGCCTTCGGCGCCTGGCAAAGCGCTGCGTGCCTTCGGCGCCTGGCAAAGCACTGCGTGCCCTCGCCGCCTCGCACAGCGCTGCGTCCTTGGGCGCCTGGCAAAGCGCTGCGTGCCTTCGCCGCCTCGCCGCCTAGCAAGGCGCCCTAGCCCGTCCACCACCATCAGATCGCTGCGTGCCTTCGCTGCCTCGGTGCTTAGCAAAGCGCCACGTGCCTTCGGCGCCTACAAAGGGCCGTGTGCCTTCGGCGCTACTACGGCGTTTGCTAAGCGGCGCGGCGGCGAAGGGACGCAGCGGTGTGTGAGGCGGCGAAGGCAAGCAGCGCTTTGCTGGGCGGCGAGGCGGCGAAGGGCCGAAGCGATTGGGGAGGCGGTGAAGGGACACGGCGCTTTGTTGGGCGGCGAGGGCGAAAGGCACGCAGCGCTTTCTTAGGCGGCGAGGCGGCGAAGGCACGCGCTGCTTTGCTAGGCGCCGAAGGAACACGGCGCTTTGCTAGGCGGCGACGGCACGCGGAGCTTTGCTAGGCGGCGAGGCGGCGAAGGGACACGGCGCTTCGCTAGGCGGCGAGGGCGAGAAGGCACGCAGCGCTTTCTCAGGCGGCGAGGCGGCGAAGGCACGCGCTGCTTTGCTAGGCGCCGAAGGAACACGGCGCTTTGCTAGGCGGCGACGGCACGCGGAGCTTTGCTAGGCGGCGAGGCGGCGAAGGGACACGGCGCTTCGCTAGGCGGCGAGGGCGAGAAGGCACGCAGCGCTTTCTCAGGCGGCGAGGCGGCGAAGGCACGCGCTGCTCTGCCAGCCGCCGAAGGCACGCAGCGCTTTGCTAGGCTGCGATGCGGCGAGGCGCCCAACGCAGGCACTTCTTTGCTAGGCGCCCAAGGAACACGGCGCTTTGCTTGACGGCGACGGCACGCGCAGCTTTGCTAGGCGCCCAAGGCAGACGACGCTTTGCTAGGCAGCGAGGCGGCGAACGCACAAAGCCATTTGCTCGGCGGTGATTCGCTGCCTCGCACAAGAGCTAACCACTGTGCATGTTGGCTGTCTCACAAACAAGCAGCCTGCTGCGTCTCTTCGCTGCCTCGCCAACTAGCAAAGTGCTGCCTCGCTTCGCCTCCACGCCAAAAAGCCATCCGCGATGCCACTGCGCCACCTGCTGCACAAGCAAAGCGCTGCATCTCTTCGCTGCCTCGCACAATGAGCAAGCACTGTGCATGGTCGCTGTGTCACAAACAAGGAGACTGCTGAATCTCTTCGCTGCCTCGCCAACAAGCAAACCGCTGCATCTCTTCGCTGCCTCACCAACAAGCAAATCGCTGCATATCTTCGCTGCCTCGCCAACAAGCAGACCGCTGCGTGTATTCGCTGAGTGGCAGAAAGCAAAGCACGGCGCCTGTTCGCTGCCTGGCCAACAAGCAAAGCGCTCCATCTCTTCGCTGCCTCGCAAACGAAGGAAGCGCTGCGTGCCTTCGGCGCCGAGCAAAGCAGCGCGTGCCTTCGCCGCCTCGCCGCCTAAGAAAGCGCTGCGTGCCTTCTCGCCCTCGCCGCCTAGCAAAGCGCCGTGTGCCTTCGCCGCCTCCCCAATCGCTTCGTGCCTTCGCCGCCTAGCAAAGCGCCTAGCAAAGCGTCCTCAGCCTTCGCTGCCTAGCAAAGCTCCACGTCCGCTCGCCGCCTAGCAAAGCACTGTGTGCCCTCGCCGCCTCCTAGAGCGCTGCGTGCCTTCGGCGCATGGCAAAGCACTGCGTGCCCTCGCCGCCTCCTAGAGCGCTGCGTGCCTTCGGCGACGGGCAAAGCGCTGCGTGCCTTCGGCGCCTGGCAAAGCACTGCGTGCCCTCGCCGCCTCGCACAGCGCTGCGTCCTTGGGCGCCTGGCAAAGCGCTGCGTGCCTTCGCCGCCTCGCCGCCTAGCAAGGCGCCCTAGCCCGTCCACCACCATCAGATCGCTGCGTGCCTTCGCTGCCTCGGTGCTTAGCAAAGCGCCACGTGCCTTCGGCGCCTACAAAAGCGCCGTGTGCCTTCGGCGCTACTACGGCGTTTGCTAAGCGGCGCGGCGGCGAAGGGACGCAGCGGTGTGTGAGGCGGCGAAGGCAAGCAGCGCTTTGCTGGGCGGCGAGGCGGCGAAGGGCCGAAGCGATTGGGGAGGCGGTGAAGGGAGACGGCGCTTTGTTGGGCGGCGAGGGCGAAAGGCACGCAGCGCTTTCTTAGGCGGCGAGGCGGCGAAGGCACGCGCTGCTTTGCTAGGCGCCGAAGGAACACGGCGCTTTGCTAGGCGGCGACGGCACGCGGTGCTTTGCTAGGCGGCGAGGCGGCGAAGGGACACGGCGCTTCGCTAGGCGGCGAGGGCGAGAAGGCACGCAGCGCTTTCTCAGGCGGCGAGGCGGCGAAGGCACGCGCTGCTCTGCCAGCCGCCGAAGGCACGCAGCGCTTTGCTAGGCTGCGATGCGGCGAGGCGCCGAACGCAGGCACTTCTTTGCTAGGCGCCCAAGGAACACGGCGCTTTGCTTGACGGCGACGGCACGCGCATCTTTGCTAGGCGCCCAAGGCAGACGACGCTTTGCTAGGCAGCGAGGCGGCGAACGCACAAAGCCATTTGCTCGGCGGTGATTCGCTGCCTCGCACAAGAGCTAACCACTGGGCATGTTGGCTGTCTCACAAACAAGCAGCCTGCTGCGTCTCTTCGCTGCCTCGCCAACTAGCAAAGTGCTGCCTCGCTTCGCCTCCACGCCAAAAAGCCATCCGCGATGCCACTGCGCCACCTGCTGCACAAGCAAAGTGCTGCATCTCTTCGCTGCCTCGCACAATGAGCAAGCACTGTGCATGGTCGCTGTGTCACAAACAAGGAGACTGCTGAATCTCTTCGCTGCCTCGCCAACAAGCAAACCGCTGCATCTCTTCGCTGCCTCACCAACAAGCAAATCGCTGCATATCTTCGCTGCCTCGCCAACAAGCAGACCGCTGCGTGTATTCGCTGAGTGGCAGAAAGCAAAGCACGGCGCCTGTTCGCTGCCTGGCCAACAAGCAAAGCGCTCCATCTCTTCGCTGCCTCGCAACGAAGGAAGCGCTGCGTGCCTTCGGCGCCGAGCAAAGCAGCGCGTGCCTTCGCCGCCTCGCCGCCTAAGAAAGCGCTGCGTGCCTTCTCGCCCTCGCCGCCTAGCAAAGCGCCGTGTGCCTTCGCCGCCTCCCCAATCGCTTCGTGCCTTCGCCGCCTAGCAAAGCGCCTAGCAAAGCGTCCTCAGCCTTCGCTGCCTAGCAAAGCTCCACGTCCGCTCGCCGCCTAGCAAAGCACTGTGTGCCCTCGCCGCCTCCTAGAGCGCTGCGTGCCTTCGGCGCCTGGCAAAGCACTGCGTGCCCTCGCCGCCTCGCACAGCGCTGCGTGCCTTCGGCGCCTGGCAAAGCACTGCGTGCCCTCGCCGCCTCGCACAGCGCTGCGTGCCTTCGGCGCCTGGCAAAGCGCTGCGTGCCCTCGCCGCCTCGCACAGCGCTGCGTGCCTTCGGCGCCTGGCAAAGCGCTGCGTGCCTTCGGCGCCTGGCAAAGCACTGCGTGCCCTCGCCGCCTCGCACAGCGCTGCGTCCTTGGGCGCCTGGCAAAGCGCTGCGTGCCTTCGCCGCCTCGCCGCCTAGCAAGGCGCCCTAGCCCGTCCACCACCATCAGATCGCTGCGTGCCTTCGCTGCCTCGGTGCTTAGCAAAGCGCCACGTGCCTTCGGCGCCTACAAAAGCGCCGTGTGCCTTCGGCGCTACTACGGCGTTTGCTAAGCGGCGAGGCGGCGAAGGGACGCAGCGGTGTGTGAGGCGGCGAAGGCAAGCAGCGCTTTGCTGGGCGGCGAGGCGGCGAAGGGCCGAAGCGATTGGGGAGGCGGTGAAGGGAGACGGCGCTTTGTTGGGCGGCGAGGGCGAAAGGCACGCAGCGCTTTCTTAGGCGGCGAGGCGGCAAAGGCACGCGCTGCTTTGCTAGGCGCCGAAGGAACACGGCGCTTTGCTAGGCGGCGACGGCACGCGCTGCTTTGCTAGGCGGCGAGGCGGCGAAGGGACACGGCGCTTCGCTAGGCGGCGAGGGCGAGAAGGCACGCAGCGCTTTCTCAGGCGGCGAGGCGGCGAAGGCACGCGCTGCTCTGCCAGCCGCCGAAGGCACGCAGCGCTTTGCTAGGCTGCGATGCGGCGAGGCGCCGAACGCAGGCACTTCTTTGCTAGGCGCCCAAGGAACACGGCGCTTTGCTTGACGGCGACGGCACGCGCAGCTTTGCTAGGCGCCCAAGGCAGACGACGCTTTGCTAGGCAGCGAGGCGGCGAACGCACAAAGCCATTTGCTCGGCGGTGATTCGCTGCCTCGCACAAGAGCTAACCACTGTGCATGTTGGCTGTCTCACAAACAAGCAGCCTGCTGCGTCTCTTCGCTGCCTCGCCAACTAGCAAAGTGCTGCCTCGCTTCGCCTCCACGCCAAAAAGCCATCCGCGATGCCACTGCGCCACCTGCTGCACAAGCAAAGTGCTGCATCTCTTCGCTGCCTCGCACAATGAGCAAGCACTGTGCATGGTCGCTGTGTCACAAACAAGGAGACTGCTGAATCTCTTCGCTGCCTCGCCAACAAGCAAACCGCTGCATCTCTTCGCTGCCTCACCAACAAGCAAATCGCTGCATATCTTCGCTGCCTCGCCAACAAGCAGACCGCTGCGTGTATTCGCTGAGTGGCAGAAAGCAAAGCACGGCGCCTGTTCGCTGCCTGGCCAACAAGCAAAGCGCTCCATCTCTTCGCTGCCTCGCAAACGAAGGAAGCGCTGCGTGCCTTCGGCGCCGAGCAAAGCAGCGCGTGCCTTCGCCGCCTCGCCGCCTAAGAAAGCGCTGCGTGCCTTCTCGCCCTCGCCGCCTAGCAAAGCGCCGTGTGCCTTCGCCGCCTCCCCAATCGCTTCGTGCCTTCGCCGCCTAGCAAAGCGCCTAGCAAAGCGTCCTCAGCCTTCGCTGCCTAGCAAAGCTCCACGTCCGCTCGCCGCCTAGCAAAGCACTGTGTGCCCTCGCCGCCTCCTAGAGCGCTGCGTGCCTTCGGCGCATGGCAAAGCACTGCGTGCCCTCGCCGCCTCCTAGAGCGCTGCGTGCCTTCGGCGACGGGCAAAGCGCTGCGTGCCTTCGGCGCCTGGCAAAGCACTGCGTGCCCTCGCCGCCTCGCACAGCGCTGCGTCCTTGGGCGCCTGGCAAAGCGCTGCGTGCCTTCGCCGCCTCGCCGCCTAGCAAGGCGCCCTAGCCCGTCCACCACCATCAGATCGCTGCGTGCCTTCGCTGCCTCGGTGCTTAGCAAAGCGCCACGTGCCTTCGGCGCCTACAAAAGCGCCGTGTGCCTTCGGCGCTACTACGGCGTTTGCTAAGCGGCGCGGCGGCGAAGGGACGCAGCGGTGTGTGAGGCGGCGAAGGCAAGCAGCGCTTTGCTGGGCGGCGAGCGGCGAAGGGCCGAAGCGATTGGGGAGGCGGTGAAGGGAGACGGCGCTTTGTTGGGCGGCGAGGGCGAAAGGCACGCAGCGCTTTCTTAGGCGGCGAGGCGGCGAAGGCACGCGCTGCTTTGCTAGGCGCCGAAGGAACACGGCGCTTTGCTAGGCGGCGACGGCACGCGGTGCTTTGCTAGGCGGCGAGGCGGCGAAGGGACACGGCGCTTCGCTAGGCGGCGAGGGCGAGAAGGCACGCAGCGCTTTCTCAGGCGGCGAGGCGGCGAAGGCACGCGCTGCTCTGCCAGCCGCCGAAGGCACGCAGCGCTTTGCTAGGCTGCGATGCGGCGAGGCGCCGAACGCAGGCACTTCTTTGCTAGGCGCCCAAGGAACACGGCGCTTTGCTTGACGGCGACGGCACGCGCATCTTTGCTAGGCGCCCAAGGCAGACGACGCTTTGCTAGGCAGCGAGGCGGCGAACGCACAAAGCCATTTGCTCGGCGGTGATTCGCTGCCTCGCACAAGAGCTAACCACTGGGCATGTTGGCTGTCTCACAAACAAGCAGCCTGCTGCGTCTCTTCGCTGCCTCGCCAACTAGCAAAGTGCTGCCTCGCTTCGCCTCCACGCCAAAAAGCCATCCGCGATGCCACTGCGCCACCTGCTGCACAAGCAAAGTGCTGCATCTCTTCGCTGCCTCGCACAATGAGCAAGCACTGTGCATGGTCGCTGTGTCACAAACAAGGAGACTGCTGAATCTCTTCGCTGCCTCGCCAACAAGCAAACCGCTGCATCTCTTCGCTGCCTCACCAACAAGCAAATCGCTGCATATCTTCGCTGCCTCGCCAACAAGCAGACCGCTGCGTGTATTCGCTGAGTGGCAGAAAGCAAAGCACGGCGCCTGTTCGCTGCCTGGCCAACAAGCAAAGCGCTCCATCTCTTCGCTGCCTCGCAACGAAGGAAGCGCTGCGTGCCTTCGGCGCCGAGCAAAGCAGCGCGTGCCTTCGCCGCCTCGCCGCCTAAGAAAGCGCTGCGTGCCTTCTCGCCCTCGCCGCCTAGCAAAGCGCCGTGTGCCTTCGCCGCCTCCCCAATCGCTTCGTGCCTTCGCCGCCTAGCAAAGCGCCTAGCAAAGCGTCCTCAGCCTTCGCTGCCTAGCAAAGCTCCACGTCCGCTCGCCGCCTAGCAAAGCACTGTGTGCCCTCGCCGCCTCCTAGAGCGCTGCGTGCCTTCGGCGCCTGGCAAAGCACTGCGTGCCCTCGCCGCCTCGCACAGCGCTGCGTGCCTTCGGCGCCTGGCAAAGCACTGCGTGCCCTCGCCGCCTCGCACAGCGCTGCGTGCCTTCGGCGCCTGGCAAAGCGCTGCGTGCCCTCGCCGCCTCGCACAGCGCTGCGTGCCTTCGGCGCCTGGCAAAGCGCTGCGTGCCTTCGGCGCCTGGCAAAGCACTGCGTGCCCTCGCCGCCTCGCACAGCGCTGCGTCCTTGGGCGCCTGGCAAAGCGCTGCGTGCCTTCGCCGCCTCGCCGCCTAGCAAGGCGCCCTAGCCCGTCCACCACCATCAGATCGCTGCGTGCCTTCGCTGCCTCGGTGCTTAGCAAAGCGCCACGTGCCTTCGGCGCCTACAAAAGCGCCGTGTGCCTTCGGCGCTACTACGGCGTTTGCTAAGCGGCGAGGCGGCGAAGGGACGCAGCGGTGTGTGAGGCGGCGAAGGCAAGCAGCGCTTTGCTGGGCGGCGAGGCGGCGAAGGGCCGAAGCGATTGGGGAGGCGGTGAAGGGAGACGGCGCTTTGTTGGGCGGCGAGGGCGAAAGGCACGCAGCGCTTTCTTAGGCGGCGAGGCGGCAAAGGCACGCGCTGCTTTGCTAGGCGCCGAAGGAACACGGCGCTTTGCTAGGCGGCGACGGCACGCGCTGCTTTGCTAGGCGGCGAGGCGGCGAAGGGACACGGCGCTTCGCTAGGCGGCGAGGGCGAGAAGGCACGCAGCGCTTTCTCAGGCGGCGAGGCGGCGAAGGCACGCGCTGCTCTGCCAGCCGCCGAAGGCACGCAGCGCTTTGCTAGGCTGCGATGCGGCGAGGCGCCGAACGCAGGCACTTCTTTGCTAGGCGCCCAAGGAACACGGCGCTTTGCTTGACGGCGACGGCACGCGCAGCTTTGCTAGGCGCCCAAGGCAGACGACGCTTTGCTAGGCAGCGAGGCGGCGAACGCACAAAGCCATTTGCTCGGCGGTGATTCGCTGCCTCGCACAAGAGCTAACCACTGTGCATGTTGGCTGTCTCACAAACAAGCAGCCTGCTGCGTCTCTTCGCTGCCTCGCCAACTAGCAAAGTGCTGCCTCGCTTCGCCTCCACGCCAAAAAGCCATCCGCGATGCCACTGCGCCACCTGCTGCACAAGCAAAGTGCTGCATCTCTTCGCTGCCTCGCACAATGAGCAAGCACTGTGCATGGTCGCTGTGTCACAAACAAGGAGACTGCTGAATCTCTTCGCTGCCTCGCCAACAAGCAAACCGCTGCATCTCTTCGCTGCCTCACCAACAAGCAAATCGCTGCATATCTTCGCTGCCTCGCCAACAAGCAGACCGCTGCGTGTATTCGCTGAGTGGCAGAAAGCAAAGCACGGCGCCTGTTCGCTGCCTGGCCAACAAGCAAAGCGCTCCATCTCTTCGCTGCCTCGCAAACGAAGGAAGCGCTGCGTGCCTTCGGCGCCGAGCAAAGCAGCGCGTGCCTTCGCCGCCTCGCCGCCTAAGAAAGCGCTGCGTGCCTTCTCGCCCTCGCCGCCTAGCAAAGCGCCGTGTGCCTTCGCCGCCTCCCCAATCGCTTCGTGCCTTGGCCGCCTAGCAAAGCGCCTAGCAAAGCGTCCTCAGCCTTCGCTGCCTAGCAAAGCTCCACGTCCGCTCGCCGCCTAGCAAAGCACTGCGTGCCCTCGCCGCCTCCTAGAGCGCTGCGTGCCTTCGGCGCCTGGCAAAGCACTGCGTGCCCTCGCCGCCTCGCACAGCGCTGCGTGCCCTCGCCGCCTCGCACAGTGCTGCGTGCCTTCGGCGCCTGGCAAAGCGCTGCGTGCCTTCGGCGCCTGGCAAAGCACTGCGTGCCCTCGCCGCCGCGCACAGCGCTGCGTCCTTGGGCGCCTGGCAAAGCGCTGCGTGCCTTCGCCGCCTCGCCGCCTAGCAAGGCGCCCTAGCCCGTCCACCACCATCAGATCGCTGCGTGCCTTCGCTGCCTCGGTGCTTAGCAAAGCGCCACGTGCCTTCGGCGCCTACAAAAGCGCCGTGTGCCTTCGGCGCTACTACGGCGTTTGCTAAGCGGCGCGGCGGCGAAGGGACGCAGCGGTGTGTGAGGCGGCGAAGGCAAGCAGCGCTTTGCTGGGCGGCGAGGCGGCGAAGGGCCGAAGCGATTGGGGAGGCGGTGAAGGGACACGGCGCTTTGTTGGGCGGCGAGGGCGAAAGGCACGCAGCGCTTTCTTAGGCGGCGAGGCGGCGAAGGCACGCGCTGCTTTGCTAGGCGCCGAAGGAACACGGCGCTTTGCTAGGCGGCGACGGCACGCGGAGCTTTGCTAGGCGGCGAGGCGGCGAAGCGACACGGCGCTTCGCTAGGCGGCGAGGGCGAGAAGGCACGCAGCGCTTTCTCAGGCGGCGAGGCGGCGAAGGCACGCGCTGCTCTGCCAGCCGCCGAAGGCACGCAGCGCTTTGCTAGGCTGCGATGCGGCGAGGCGCCCAACGCAGGCACTTCTTTGCTAGGCGCCCAAGGAACACGGCGCTTTGCTTGACGGCGACGGCACGCGCAGCTTTGCTAGGCGCCCAAGGCAGACGACGCTTTGCTAGGCAGCGAGGCGGCGAACGCACAAAGCCATTTGCTCGGCGGTGATTCGCTGCCTCGCACAAGAGCTAACCACTGTGCATGTTGGCTGTCTCACAAACAAGCAGCCTGCTGCGTCTCTTCGCTGCCTCGCCAACTAGCAAAGTGCTGCCTCGCTTCGCCTCCACGCCAAAAAGCCATCCGCCATGCCACTGCGCCACCTGCTGCACAAGCAAAGTGCTGCATCTCTTCGCTGCCTCGCACAATGAGCAAGCACTGTGCATGGTCGCTGTGTCACAAACAAGGAGACTGCTGAATCTCTTCGCTGCCTCGCCAACAAGCAAACCGCTGCATCTCTTCGCTGCCTCACCAACAAGCAAATCGCTGCATATCTTCGCTGCCTCGCCAACAAGCAGACCGCTGCGTGTATTCGCTGAGTGGCAGAAAGCAAAGCACGGCGCCTGTTCGCTGCCTGGCCAACAAGCAAAGCGCTCCATCTCTTCGCTGCCTCGCAAACGAAGGAAGCGCTGCGTGCCTTCGGCGCCGAGCAAAGCAGCGCGTGCCTTCGCCGCCTCGCCGCCTAAGAAAGCGCTGCGTGCCTTCTCGCCCTCGCCGCCTAGCAAAGCGCCGTGTGCCTTCGCCGCCTCCCCAATCGCTTCGTGCCTTCGCCGCCTAGCAAAGCGCCTAGCAAAGCGTCCTCAGCCTTCGCTGCCTAGCAAAGCTCCACGTCCGCTCGCCGCCTAGCAAAGCACTGCGTGCCCTCGCCGCCTCCTAGAGCGCTGCGTGCCTTCGGCGCCTGGCAAAGCACTGCGTGCCCTCGCCGCCTCGCACAGCGCTGCGTGCCCTCGCCGCCTCGCACAGTGCTGCGTGCCTTCGGCGCCTGGCAAAGCGCTGCGTGCCTTCGGCGCCTGGCAAAGCACTGCGTGCCCTCGCCGCCTCGCACAGCGCTGCGTCCTTGGGCGCCTGGCAAAGCGCTGCGTGCCTTCGCCGCCTCGCCGCCTAGCAAGGCGCCCTAGCCCGTCCACCACCATCAGATCGCTGCGTGCCTTCGCTGCCTCGGTGCTTAGCAAAGCGCCACGTGCCTTCGGCGCCTACAAAAGCGCCGTGTGCCTTCGGCGCTACTACGGCGTTTGCTAAGCGGCGCGGCGGCGAAGGGACGCAGCGGTGTGTGAGGCGGCGAAGGCAAGCAGCGCTTTGCTGGGCGGCGAGGCGGCGAAGGGCCGAAGCGATTGGGGAGGCGGTGAAGGGAGACGGCGCTTTGTTGGGCGGCGAGGGCGAAAGGCACGCAGCGCTTTCTTAGGCGGCGAGGCGGCAAAGGCACGCGCTGCTTTGCTAGGCGCCGAAGGAACACGGCGCTTTGCTAGGCGGCGACGGCACGCGCTGCTTTGCTAGGCGGCGAGGCGGCGAAGGGACACGGCGCTTCGCTAGGCGGCGAGGGCGAGAAGGCACGCAGCGCTTTCTCAGGCGGCGAGGCGGCGAAGGCACGCGCTGCTCTGCCAGCCGCCGAAGGCACGCAGCGCTTTGCTAGGCTGCGATGCGGCGAGGCGCCCAACGCAGGCACTTCTTTGCTAGGCGCCCAAGGAACACGGCGCTTTGCTTGACGGCGACGGCACGCGCAGCTTTGCTAGGCGCCCAAGGCAGACGACGCTTTGCTAGGCAGCGAGGCGGCGAACGCACAAAGCCATTTGCTCGGCGGTGATTCGCTGCCTCGCACAAGAGCTAACCACTGTGCATGTTGGCTGTCTCACAAACAAGCAGCCTGCTGCGTCTCTTCGCTGCCTCGCCAACTAGCAAAGTGCTGCCTCGCTTCGCCTCCACGCCAAAAAGCCATCCGCCATGCCACTGCGCCACCTGCTGCACAAGCAAAGTGCTGCATCTCTTCGCTGCCTCGCACAATGAGCAAGCACTGTGCATGGTCGCTGTGTCACAAACAAGGAGACTGCTGAATCTCTTCGCTGCCTCGCCAACAAGCAAACCGCTGCATCTCTTCGCTGCCTCACCAACAAGCAAATCGCTGCATATCTTCGCTGCCTCGCCAACAAGCAGACCGCTGCGTGTATTCGCTGAGTGGCAGAAAGCAAAGCACGGCGCCTATTCGCTGCCTGGCCAACAAGCAAAGCGCTCCATCTCTTCGCTGCCTCGCAAACGAAGGAAGCGCTGCGTGCCTTCGGGGCCGAGCAAAGCAGCGCGTGCCTTCGCCGCCTCGCCGCCTAAGAAAGCGCTGCGTGCCTTCTCGCCCTCGCCGCCTAGCAAAGCGCCGTGTGCCTTCGCCGCCTCCCCAATCGCTTCGTGCCTTCGCCGCCTAGCAAAGCGCCTAGCAAAGCGTCCTCAGCCTTCGCTGCCTAGCAAAGCTCCACGTCCGCTCGCCGCCTAGCAAAGCACTGTGTGCCCTCGCCGCCTCCTAGAGCGCTGCGTGCCTTCGGCGCCTGGCAAAGCACTGCGTGCCCTCGCCGCCTCCTAGAGCGCTGCGTTCTTCGGCGCCTGGCAAAGCGCTGCGTGCCCTCGCCGCCTCGCACAGCGCTGCGTGCCCTCGCCGCCTCGCACAGTGCTGCGTGCCTTCGGCGCCTGGCAAAGCGCTGCGTGCCTTCGGCGCCTGGCAAAGCACTGCGTGCCCTCGCCGCCGCGCACAGCGCTGCGTCCTTGGGCGCCTGGCAAAGCGCTGCGTGCCTTCGCCGCCTCGCCGCCTAGCAAGGCGCCCTAGCCCGTCCACCACCATCAGATCGCTGCGTGCCTTCGCTGCCTCGGTGCTTAGCAAAGCGCCACGTGCCTTCGGCGCCTACAAAAGCGCCGTGTGCCTTCGGCGCTACTACGGCGTTTGCTAAGCGGCGCGGCGGCGAAGGGACGCAGCGGTGTGTGAGGCGGCGAAGGCAAGCAGCGCTTTGCTGGGCGGCGAGGCGGCGAAGGGCCGAAGCGATTGGGGAGGCGGTGAAGGGACACGGCGCTTTGTTGGGCGGCGAGGGCGAAAGGCACGCAGCGCTTTCTTAGGCGGCGAGGCGGCGAAGGCACGCGCTGCTTTGCTAGGCGCCGAAGGAACACGGCGCTTTGCTAGGCGGCGACGGCACGCGGAGCTTTGCTAGGCGGCGAGGCGGCGAAGCGACACGGCGCTTCGCTAGGCGGCGAGGGCGAGAAGGCACGCAGCGCTTTCTCAGGCGGCGAGGCGGCGAAGGCACGCGCTGCTCTGCCAGCCGCCGAAGGCACGCAGCGCTTTGCTAGGCTGCGATGCGGCGAGGCGCCCAACGCAGGCACTTCTTTGCTAGGCGCCCAAGGAACACGGCGCTTTGCTTGACGGCGACGGCACGCGCAGCTTTGCTAGGCGCCCAAGGCAGACGACGCTTTGCTAGGCAGCGAGGCGGCGAACGCACAAAGCCATTTGCTCGGCGGTGATTCGCTGCCTCGCACAAGAGCTAACCACTGTGCATGTTGGCTGTCTCACAAACAAGCAGCCTGCTGCGTCTCTTCGCTGCCTCGCCAACTAGCAAAGTGCTGCCTCGCTTCGCCTCCACGCCAAAAAGCCATCCGCGATGCCACTGCGCCACCTGCTGCACAAGCAAAGCGCTGCATCTCTTCGCTGCCTCGCACAATGAGCAAGCACTGTGCATGGTCGCTGTGTCACAAACAAGGAGACTGCTGAATCTCTTCGCTGCCTCGCCAACAAGCAAACCGCTGCATCTCTTCGCTGCCTCACCAACAAGCAAATCGCTGCATATCTTCGCTGCCTCGCCAACAAGCAGACCGCTGCGTGTATTCGCTGAGTGGCAGAAAGCAAAGCACGGCGCCTGTTCGCTGCCTGGCCAACAAGCAAAGCGCTCCATCTCTTCGCTGCCTCGCAAACGAAGGAAGCGCTGCGTGCCTTCGGCGCCGAGCAAAGCAGCGCGTGCCTTCGCCGCCTCGCCGCCTAAGAAAGCGCTGCGTGCCTTCTCGCCCTCGCCGCCTAGCAAAGCGCCGTGTGCCTTCGCCGCCTCCCCAATCGCTTCGTGCCTTCGCCGCCTAGCAAAGCGCCTAGCAAAGCGTCCTCACCCTTCGCTGCCTAGCAAAGCTCCACGTCCGCTCGCCGCCTAGCAAAGCACTGTGTGCCCTCGCCGCCTCCTAGAGCGCTGCGTGCCTTCGGCGCATGGCAAAGCACTGCGTGCCCTCGCCGCCTCCTAGAGCGCTGCGTGCCTTCGGCGACGGGCAAAGCGCTGCGTGCCCTCGCCGCCTCGCACAGTGCTGCGTGCCTTCGGCGCCTGGCAAAGCGCTGCGTGCCTTCGGCGCCTGGCAAAGCACTGCGTGCCCTCGCCGCCTCGCACAGCGCTGCGTCCTTGGGCGCCTGGCAAAGCGCTGCGTGCCTTCGCCGCCTCGCCGCCTAGCAAGGCGCCCTAGCCCGTCCACCACCATCAGATCGCTGCGTGCCTTCGCTGCCTCGGTGCTTAGCAAAGCGCCACGTGCCTTCGGCGCCTACAAAAGCGCCGTGTGCCTTCGGCGCTACTACGGCGTTTGCTAAGCGGCGCGGCGGCGAAGGGACGCAGCGGTGTGTGAGGCGGCGAAGGCAAGCAGCGCTTTGCTGGGCGGCGAGGCGGCGAAGGGCCGAAGCGATTGGGGAGGCGGTGAAGGGAGACGGCGCTTTGTTGGGCGGCGAGGGCGAAAGGCACGCAGCGCTTTCTTAGGCGGCGAGGCGGCAAAGGCACGCGCTGCTTTGCTAGGCGCCGAAGGAACACGGCGCTTTGCTAGGCGGCGACGGCACGCGCTGCTTTGCTAGGCGGCGAGGCGGCGAAGGGACACGGCGCTTCGCTAGGCGGCGAGGGCGAGAAGGCACGCAGCGCTTTCTCAGGCGGCGAGGCGGCGAAGGCACGCGCTGCTCTGCCAGCCGCCGAAGGCACGCAGCGCTTTGCTAGGCTGCGATGCGGCGAGGCGCCCAACGCAGGCACTTCTTTGCTAGGCGCCCAAGGAACACGGCGCTTTGCTTGACGGCGACGGCACGCGCAGCTTTGCTAGGCGCCCAAGGCAGACGACGCTTTGCTAGGCAGCGAGGCGGCGAACGCACAAAGCGATTTGCTCGGCGGTCATTCGCTGCCTCGCACAAGAGCTAACCACTGTGCATGTTGGCTGTCTCACAAACAAGCAGCCTGCTGCGTCTCTTCGCTGCCTCGCCAACTAGCAAAGTGCTGCCTCGCTTCGCCTCCACGCCAAAAAGCCATCCGCCATGCCACTGCGCCACCTGCTGCACAAGCAAAGTGCTGCATCTCTTCGCTGCCTCGCACAATGAGCAAGCACTGTGCATGGTCGCTGTGTCACAAACAAGGAGACTGCTGAATCTCTTCGCTGCCTCGCCAACAAGCAAACCGCTGCATCTCTTCGCTGCCTCACCAACAAGCAAATCGCTGCATATCTTCGCTGCCTCGCCAACAAGCAGACCGCTGCGTGTATTCGCTGAGTGGCAGAAAGCAAAGCACGGCGCCTGTTCGCTGCCTGGCCAACAAGCAAAGCGCTCCATCTCTTCGCTGCCTCGCAAACGAAGGAAGCGCTGCGTGCCTTCGGCGCCGAGCAAAGCAGCGCGTGCCTTCGCCGCCTCGCCGCCTAAGAAAGCGCTGCGTGCCTTCTCGCCCTCGCCGCCTAGCAAAGCGCCGTGTGCCTTCGCCGCCTCCCCAATCGCTTCGTGCCTTCGCCGCCTAGCAAAGCGCCTAGCAAAGCGTCCTCAGCCTTCGCTGCCTAGCAAAGCTCCACGTCCGCTCGCCGCCTAGCAAAGCACTGCGTGCCCTCGCCGCCTCCTAGAGCGCTGCGTGCCTTCGGCGCCTGGCAAAGCACTGCGTGCCCTCGCCGCCTCGCACAGCGCTGCGTGCCCTCGCCGCCTCGCACAGTGCTGCGTGCCTTCGGCGCCTGGCAAAGCGCTGCGTGCCTTCGGCGCCTGGCAAAGCACTGCGTGCCCTCGCCGCCTCGCACAGCGCTGCGTCCTTGGGCGCCTGGCAAAGCGCTGCGTGCCTTCGCCGCCTCGCCGCCTAGCAAGGCGCCCTAGCCCGTCCACCACCATCAGATCGCTGCGTGCCTTCGCTGCCTCGGTGCTTAGCAAAGCGCCACGTGCCTTCGGCGCCTACAAAAGCGCCGTGTGCCTTCGGCGCTACTACGGCGTTTGCTAAGCGGCGCGGCGGCGAAGGGACGCAGCGGTGTGTGAGGCGGCGAAGGCAAGCAGCGCTTTGCTGGGCGGCGAGGCGGCGAAGGGCCGAAGCGATTGGGGAGGCGGTGAAGGGAGACGGCGCTTTGTTGGGCGGCGAGGGCGAAAGGCACGCAGCGCTTTCTTAGGCGGCGAGGCGGCAAAGGCACGCGCTGCTTTGCTAGGCGCCGAAGGAACACGGCGCTTTGCTAGGCGGCGACGGCACGCGCTGCTTTGCTAGGCGGCGAGGCGGCGAAGGGACACGGCGCTTCGCTAGGCGGCGAGGGCGAGAAGGCACGCAGCGCTTTCTCAGGCGGCGAGGCGGCGAAGGCACGCGCTGCTCTGCCAGCCGCCGAAGGCACGCAGCGCTTTGCTAGGCTGCGATGCGGCGAGGCGCCCAACGCAGGCACTTCTTTGCTAGGCGCCCAAGGAACACGGCGCTTTGCTTGACGGCGACGGCACGCGCAGCTTTGCTAGGCGCCCAAGGCAGACGACGCTTTGCTAGGCAGCGAGGCGGCGAACGCACAAAGCCATTTGCTCGGCGGTGATTCGCTGCCTCGCACAAGAGCTAACCACTGTGCATGTTGGCTGTCTCACAAACAAGCAGCCTGCTGCGTCTCTTCGCTGCCTCGCCAACTAGCAAAGTGCTGCCTCGCTTCGCCTCCACGCCAAAAAGCCATCCGCCATGCCACTGCGCCACCTGCTGCACAAGCAAAGTGCTGCATCTCTTCGCTGCCTCGCACAATGAGCAAGCACTGTGCATGGTCGCTGTGTCACAAACAAGGAGACTGCTGAATCTCTTCGCTGCCTCGCCAACAAGCAAACCGCTGCATCTCTTCGCTGCCTCACCAACAAGCAAATCGCTGCATATCTTCGCTGCCTCGCCAACAAGCAGACCGCTGCGTGTATTCGCTGAGTGGCAGAAAGCAAAGCACGGCGCCTATTCGCTGCCTGGCCAACAAGCAAAGCGCTCCATCTCTTCGCTGCCTCGCAAACGAAGGAAGCGCTGCGTGCCTTCGGGGCCGAGCAAAGCAGCGCGTGCCTTCGCCGCCTCGCCGCCTAAGAAAGCGCTGCGTGCCTTCTCGCCCTCGCCGCCTAGCAAAGCGCCGTGTGCCTTCGCCGCCTCCCCAATCGCTTCGTGCCTTCGCCGCCTAGCAAAGCGCCTAGCAAAGCGTCCTCAGCCTTCGCTGCCTAGCAAAGCTCCACGTCCGCTCGCCGCCTAGCAAAGCACTGTGTGCCCTCGCCGCCTCCTAGAGCGCTGCGTGCCTTCGGCGCCTGGCAAAGCACTGCGTGCCCTCGCCGCCTCCTAGAGCGCTGCGTTCTTCGGCGCCTGGCAAAGCGCTGCGTGCCCTCGCCGCCTCGCACAGCGCTGCGTGCCCTCGCCGCCTCGCACAGTGCTGCGTGCCTTCGGCGCCTGGCAAAGCGCTGCGTGCCTTCGGCGCCTGGCAAAGCACTGCGTGCCCTCGCCGCCGCGCACAGCGCTGCGTCCTTGGGCGCCTGGCAAAGCGCTGCGTGCCTTCGCCGCCTCGCCGCCTAGCAAGGCGCCCTAGCCCGTCCACCACCATCAGATCGCTGCGTGCCTTCGCTGCCTCGGTGCTTAGCAAAGCGCCACGTGCCTTCGGCGCCTACAAAAGCGCCGTGTGCCTTCGGCGCTACTACGGCGTTTGCTAAGCGGCGCGGCGGCGAAGGGACGCAGCGGTGTGTGAGGCGGCGAAGGCAAGCAGCGCTTTGCTGGGCGGCGAGGCGGCGAAGGGCCGAAGCGATTGGGGAGGCGGTGAAGGGACACGGCGCTTTGTTGGGCGGCGAGGGCGAAAGGCACGCAGCGCTTTCTTAGGCGGCGAGGCGGCGAAGGCACGCGCTGCTTTGCTAGGCGCCGAAGGAACACGGCGCTTTGCTAGGCGGCGACGGCACGCGGAGCTTTGCTAGGCGGCGAGGCGGCGAAGCGACACGGCGCTTCGCTAGGCGGCGAGGGCGAGAAGGCACGCAGCGCTTTCTCAGGCGGCGAGGCGGCGAAGGCACGCGCTGCTCTGCCAGCCGCCGAAGGCACGCAGCGCTTTGCTAGGCTGCGATGCGGCGAGGCGCCCAACGCAGGCACTTCTTTGCTAGGCGCCCAAGGAACACGGCGCTTTGCTTGACGGCGACGGCACGCGCAGCTTTGCTAGGCGCCCAAGGCAGACGACGCTTTGCTAGGCAGCGAGGCGGCGAACGCACAAAGCCATTTGCTCGGCGGTGATTCGCTGCCTCGCACAAGAGCTAACCACTGTGCATGTTGGCTGTCTCACAAACAAGCAGCCTGCTGCGTCTCTTCGCTGCCTCGCCAACTAGCAAAGTGCTGCCTCGCTTCGCCTCCACGCCAAAAAGCCATCCGCGATGCCACTGCGCCACCTGCTGCACAAGCAAAGCGCTGCATCTCTTCGCTGCCTCGCACAATGAGCAAGCACTGTGCATGGTCGCTGTGTCACAAACAAGGAGACTGCTGAATCTCTTCGCTGCCTCGCCAACAAGCAAACCGCTGCATCTCTTCGCTGCCTCACCAACAAGCAAATCGCTGCATATCTTCGCTGCCTCGCCAACAAGCAGACCGCTGCGTGTATTCGCTGAGTGGCAGAAAGCAAAGCACGGCGCCTGTTCGCTGCCTGGCCAACAAGCAAAGCGCTCCATCTCTTCGCTGCCTCGCAAACGAAGGAAGCGCTGCGTGCCTTCGGCGCCGAGCAAAGCAGCGCGTGCCTTCGCCGCCTCGCCGCCTAAGAAAGCGCTGCGTGCCTTCTCGCCCTCGCCGCCTAGCAAAGCGCCGTGTGCCTTCGCCGCCTCCCCAATCGCTTCGTGCCTTCGCCGCCTAGCAAAGCGCCTAGCAAAGCGTCCTCACCCTTCGCTGCCTAGCAAAGCTCCACGTCCGCTCGCCGCCTAGCAAAGCACTGTGTGCCCTCGCCGCCTCCTAGAGCGCTGCGTGCCTTCGGCGCATGGCAAAGCACTGCGTGCCCTCGCCGCCTCCTAGAGCGCTGCGTGCCTTCGGCGACGGGCAAAGCGCTGCGTGCCCTCGCCGCCTCGCACAGTGCTGCGTGCCTTCGGCGCCTGGCAAAGCGCTGCGTGCCTTCGGCGCCTGGCAAAGCACTGCGTGCCCTCGCCGCCTCGCACAGCGCTGCGTCCTTGGGCGCCTGGCAAAGCGCTGCGTGCCTTCGCCGCCTCGCCGCCTAGCAAGGCGCCCTAGCCCGTCCACCACCATCAGATCGCTGCGTGCCTTCGCTGCCTCGGTGCTTAGCAAAGCGCCACGTGCCTTCGGCGCCTACAAAAGCGCCGTGTGCCTTCGGCGCTACTACGGCGTTTGCTAAGCGGCGCGGCGGCGAAGGGACGCAGCGGTGTGTGAGGCGGCGAAGGCAAGCAGCGCTTTGCTGGGCGGCGAGGCGGCGAAGGGCCGAAGCGATTGGGGAGGCGGTGAAGGGAGACGGCGCTTTGTTGGGCGGCGAGGGCGAAAGGCACGCAGCGCTTTCTTAGGCGGCGAGGCGGCAAAGGCACGCGCTGCTTTGCTAGGCGCCGAAGGAACACGGCGCTTTGCTAGGCGGCGACGGCACGCGCTGCTTTGCTAGGCGGCGAGGCGGCGAAGGGACACGGCGCTTCGCTAGGCGGCGAGGGCGAGAAGGCACGCAGCGCTTTCTCAGGCGGCGAGGCGGCGAAGGCACGCGCTGCTCTGCCAGCCGCCGAAGGCACGCAGCGCTTTGCTAGGCTGCGATGCGGCGAGGCGCCCAACGCAGGCACTTCTTTGCTAGGCGCCCAAGGAACACGGCGCTTTGCTTGACGGCGACGGCACGCGCAGCTTTGCTAGGCGCCCAAGGCAGACGACGCTTTGCTAGGCAGCGAGGCGGCGAACGCACAAAGCCATTTGCTCGGCGGTGATTCGCTGCCTCGCACAAGAGCTAACCACTGTGCATGTTGGCTGTCTCACAAACAAGCAGCCTGCTGCGTCTCTTCGCTGCCTCGCCAACTAGCAAAGTGCTGCCTCGCTTCGCCTCCACGCCAAAAAGCCATCCGCCATGCCACTGCGCCACCTGCTGCACAAGCAAAGTGCTGCATCTCTTCGCTGCCTCGCACAATGAGCAAGCACTGTGCATGGTCGCTGTGTCACAAACAAGGAGACTGCTGAATCTCTTCGCTGCCTCGCCAACAAGCAAACCGCTGCATCTCTTCGCTGCCTCACCAACAAGCAAATCGCTGCATATCTTCGCTGCCTCGCCAACAAGCAGACCGCTGCGTGTATTCGCTGAGTGGCAGAAAGCAAAGCACGGCGCCTGTTCGCTGCCTGGCCAACAAGCAAAGCGCTCCATCTCTTCGCTGCCTCGCAAACGAAGGAAGCGCTGCGTGCCTTCGGCGCCGAGCAAAGCAGCGCGTGCCTTCGCCGCCTCGCCGCCTAAGAAAGCGCTGCGTGCCTTCTCGCCCTCGCCGCCTAGCAAAGCGCCGTGTGCCTTCGCCGCCTCCCCAATCGCTTCGTGCCTTCGCTGCCTAGCAAAGCTCCACGTCCGCTCGCCGCCTAGCAAAGCACTGTGTGCCCTCGCCGCCTCCTAGAGCGCTGCGTGCCTTCGGCGCCTGGCAAAGCACTGCGTGCCCTCGCCGCCTCCTAGAGCGCTGCGTGCCTTCGGCGCCTGGCAAAGCGCTGCGTGCCCTCGCCGCCTCGCACAGCGCTGCGTCCTTGGGCGCCTGGCAAAGCGCTGCGTGCCTTCGCCGCCTCGCCGCCTAGCAAGGCGCCCTAGCCCGTCCACCACCATCAGATCGCTGCGTGCCTTCGCTGCCTCGGTGCTTAGCAAAGCGCCACGTGCCTTCGGCGCCTACAAAAGCGCCGTGTGCCTTCGGCGCTACTACGGCGTTTGCTAAGCGGCGAGGCGGCGAAGGGACGCAGCGGTGTGTGAGGCGGCGAAGGCAAGCAGCGCTTTGCTGGGCGGCGAGGCGGCGAAGGGCCGAAGCGATTGGGGAGGCGGTGAAGGGAGACGGCGCTTTGTTGGGCGGCGAGGGCGAAAGGCACGCAGCGCTTTCTTAGGCGGCGAGGCGGCGAAGGCACGCGCTGCTTTGCTAGGCGCCGAAGGAACACGGCGCTTTGCTAGGCGGCGACGGCACGCGGAGCTTTGCTAGGCGGCGAGGCGGCGAAGGGACACGGCGCTTCGCTAGGCGGCGAGGGCGAGAAGGCACGCAGCGCTTTCTCAGGCGGCGAGGCGGCGAAGGCACGCGCTGCTCTGCCAGCCGCCGAAGGCACGCAGCGCTTTGCTAGGCTGCGATGCGGCGAGGCGCCGAACGCAGGCACTTCTTTGCTAGGCGCCCAAGGAACACGGCGCTTTGCTTGACGGCGACGGCACGCGCAGCTTTGCTAGGCGCCCAAGGCAGACGACGCTTTGCTAGGCAGCGAGGCGGCGAACGCACAAAGCCATTTGCTCGGCGGTGATTCGCTGCCTCGCACAAGAGCTAACCACTGTGCATGTTGGCTGTCTCACAAACAAGCAGCCTGCTGCGTCTCTTCGCTGCCTCGCCAACTAGCAAAGTGCTGCCTCGCTTCGCCTCCACGCCAAAAAGCCATCCGCCATGCCACTGCGCCACCTGGTGCACAAGCAAAGTGCTGCATCTCTTCGCTGCCTCGCACAAGGAGCAAGCACTGGGCATGTTGGCTGTCTCACAAACAAGGAGACTGCTGAATCTCTTCGCTGCCTCGCCAACAAGCAAATCGCTGCATATCTTCGCTGCCTCGCCAACAAGCAGACCGCTGCGTGTATTCGCTGAGTGGCAGAAAGCAAAGCACGGCGCCTGTTCGCTGCCTGGCCAACAAGCAAAGCGCTCCATCTCTTCGCTGCCTCGCAAACGAAGGAAGCGCTGCGTGCCTTCGGCGCCGAGCAAAGCAGCGCGTGCCTTCGCCGCCTCGCCGCCTAAGAAAGCGCTGCGTGCCTTCTCGCCCTCGCCGCCTAGCAAAGCGCCGTGTGCCTTCGCCGCCTCCCCAATCGCTTCGTGCCTTCGCCGCCTAGCAAAGCGCCTAGCAAAGCGTCCTCAGCCTTCGCTGCCTAGCAAAGCTCCACGTCCGCTCGCCGCCTAGCAAAGCACTGTGTGCCCTCGCCGCCTCCTAGAGCGCTGCGTGCCTTCGGCGCCTGGCAAAGCACTGCGTGCCCTCGCCGCCTCGCACACCGCTGCGTGCCTTCGGCGCCTGGCAAAGCACTGCGTGCCTTCGCCGCCTCGCAAAGCGCTGCGTGCCTTCGGCGCCTGGCAAAGCACTGCGTGCCCTCGCCGCCTCGCACAGCGCTGCGTCCTTGGGCGCCTGGCAAAGCGCTGCGTGCCTTCGCCGCCTCGCCGCCTAGCAAGGCGCCCTAGCCCGTCCACCACCATCAGATCGCTGCGTGCCTTCGCTGCCTCGGTGCTTAGCAAAGCGCCACGTGCCTTCGGCGCCTACAAAGGGCCGTGTGCCTTCGGCGCTACTACGGCGTTTGCTAAGCGGCGAGGCGGCGAAGGGACGCAGCGGTGTGTGAGGTGGCGAAGGCAAGCAGCGCTTTGCTGGGCGGCGAGGCGGCGAAGGGCCGAAGCGATTGGGGAGGCGGTGAAGGGAGACGGCGCTTTGTTGGGCGGCGAGGGCGAAAGGCACGCAGCGCTTTCTTAGGCGGCGAGGCGGCGAAGGCACGCGCTGCTTTGCTAGGCGCCGAAGGAACACGGCGCTTTGCTAGGCGGCGACGGCACGCGCTGCTTTGCTAGGCGGCGAGGCGGCGAAGGGACACGGCGCTTCGCTAGGCGGCGAGGGCGAGAAGGCACGCAGCGCTTTCTCAGGCGGCGAGGCGGCGAAGGCACGCGCTGCTCTGCCAGCCGCCGAAGGCACGCAGTGCTTTGCTAGGCTGCGATGCGGCGAGGCGCCCAACGCAGGCACTTCTTTGCTAGGCGCCCAAGGAACACGGCGCTTTGCTTGACGGCGACGGCACGCGCAGCTTTGCTAGGCGCCCAAGGCAGACGACGCTTTGCTAGGCAGCGAGGCGGCGAACGCACAAAGCGATTTGCTCGGCGGTCATTCGCTGCCTCGCACAAGAGCTAACCACTGTGCATGTTGGCTGTCTCACAAACAAGCAGACTGCTGCGTCTCTGCGCTGCCTCGCCAACTAGCAAAGTGCTGCCTCGCTTCGCCTCCACGCCAAAAAGCCATCCGCGATGCCACTGCGCCACCTGCTGCACAAGCAAAGTGCTGCATCTCTTCGCTGCCTCGCACAATGAGCAAGCACTGTGCATGGTCGCTGTGTCACAAACAAGGAGACTGCTGAATCTCTTCGCTGCCTCGCCAACAAGCAAACCGCTGCATCTCTTCGCTGCCTCACCAACAAGCAAATCGCTGCATATCTTCGCTGCCTCGCCAACAAGCAGACCGCTGCGTGTATTCGCTGAGTGGCAGAAAGCAAAGCACGGCGCCTGTTCGCTGCCTGGCCAACAAGCAAAGCGCTCCATCTCTTCGCTGCCTCGCAAACGAAGGAAGCGCTGCGTGCCTTCGGCGCCGAGCAAAGCAGCGCGTGCCTTCGCCGCCTCGCCGCCTAAGAAAGCGCTGCGTGCCTTCTCGCCCTCGCCGCCTAGCAAAGCGCCGTGTGCCTTCGCCGCCTCCCCAATCGCTTCGTGCCTTCGCCGCCTAGCAAAGCGCCTAGCAAAGCGTCCTCAGCCTTCGCTGCCTAGCAAAGCTCCACGTCCGCTCGCCGCCTAGCAAAGCACTGCGTGCCCTCGCCGCCTCCTAGAGCGCTGCGTGCCTTCGGCGCCTGGCAAAGCACTGCGTGCCCTCGCCGCCTCGCACAGCGCTGCGTGCCCTCGCCGCCTCGCACAGTGCTGCGTGCCTTCGGCGCCTGGCAAAGCGCTGCGTGCCTTCGGCGCCTGGCAAAGCACTGCGTGCCCTCGCCGCCGCGCACAGCGCTGCGTCCTTGGGCGCCTGGCAAAGCGCTGCGTGCCTTCGCCGCCTCGCCGCCTAGCAAGGCGCCCTAGCCCGTCCACCACCATCAGATCGCTGCGTGCCTTCGCTGCCTCGGTGCTTAGCAAAGCGCCACGTGCCTTCGGCGCCTACAAAAGCGCCGTGTGCCTTCGGCGCTACTACGGCGTTTGCTAAGCGGCGCGGCGGCGAAGGGACGCAGCGGTGTGTGAGGCGGCGAAGGCAAGCAGCGCTTTGCTGGGCGGCGAGGCGGCGAAGGGCCGAAGCGATTGGGGAGGCGGTGAAGGGACACGGCGCTTTGTTGGGCGGCGAGGGCGAAAGGCACGCAGCGCTTTCTTAGGCGGCGAGGCGGCGAAGGCACGCGCTGCTTTGCTAGGCGCCGAAGGAACACGGCGCTTTGCTAGGCGGCGACGGCACGCGGAGCTTTGCTAGGCGGCGAGGCGGCGAAGCGACACGGCGCTTCGCTAGGCGGCGAGGGCGAGAAGGCACGCAGCGCTTTCTCAGGCGGCGAGGCGGCGAAGGCACGCGCTGCTCTGCCAGCCGCCGAAGGCACGCAGCGCTTTGCTAGGCTGCGATGCGGCGAGGCGCCCAACGCAGGCACTTCTTTGCTAGGCGCCCAAGGAACACGGCGCTTTGCTTGACGGCGACGGCACGCGCAGCTTTGCTAGGCGCCCAAGGCAGACGACGCTTTGCTAGGCAGCGAGGCGGCGAACGCACAAAGCCATTTGCTCGGCGGTGATTCGCTGCCTCGCACAAGAGCTAACCACTGTGCATGTTGGCTGTCTCACAAACAAGCAGCCTGCTGCGTCTCTTCGCTGCCTCGCCAACTAGCAAAGTGCTGCCTCGCTTCGCCTCCACGCCAAAAAGCCATCCGCCATGCCACTGCGCCACCTGCTGCACAAGCAAAGTGCTGCATCTCTTCGCTGCCTCGCACAATGAGCAAGCACTGTGCATGGTCGCTGTGTCACAAACAAGGAGACTGCTGAATCTCTTCGCTGCCTCGCCAACAAGCAAACCGCTGCATCTCTTCGCTGCCTCACCAACAAGCAAATCGCTGCATATCTTCGCTGCCTCGCCAACAAGCAGACCGCTGCGTGTATTCGCTGAGTGGCAGAAAGCAAAGCACGGCGCCTGTTCGCTGCCTGGCCAACAAGCAAAGCGCTCCATCTCTTCGCTGCCTCGCAAACGAAGGAAGCGCTGCGTGCCTTCGGCGCCGAGCAAAGCAGCGCGTGCCTTCGCCGCCTCGCCGCCTAAGAAAGCGCTGCGTGCCTTCTCGCCCTCGCCGCCTAGCAAAGCGCCGTGTGCCTTCGCCGCCTCCCCAATCGCTTCGTGCCTTCGCCGCCTAGCAAAGCGCCTAGCAAAGCGTCCTCAGCCTTCGCTGCCTAGCAAAGCTCCACGTCCGCTCGCCGCCTAGCAAAGCACTGCGTGCCCTCGCCGCCTCCTAGAGCGCTGCGTGCCTTCGGCGCCTGGCAAAGCACTGCGTGCCCTCGCCGCCTCGCACAGCGCTGCGTGCCCTCGCCGCCTCGCACAGTGCTGCGTGCCTTCGGCGCCTGGCAAAGCGCTGCGTGCCTTCGGCGCCTGGCAAAGCACTGCGTGCCCTCGCCGCCTCGCACAGCGCTGCGTCCTTGGGCGCCTGGCAAAGCGCTGCGTGCCTTCGCCGCCTCGCCGCCTAGCAAGGCGCCCTAGCCCGTCCACCACCATCAGATCGCTGCGTGCCTTCGCTGCCTCGGTGCTTAGCAAAGCGCCACGTGCCTTCGGCGCCTACAAAAGCGCCGTGTGCCTTCGGCGCTACTACGGCGTTTGCTAAGCGGCGCGGCGGCGAAGGGACGCAGCGGTGTGTGAGGCGGCGAAGGCAAGCAGCGCTTTGCTGGGCGGCGAGGCGGCGAAGGGCCGAAGCGATTGGGGAGGCGGTGAAGGGAGACGGCGCTTTGTTGGGCGGCGAGGGCGAAAGGCACGCAGCGCTTTCTTAGGCGGCGAGGCGGCAAAGGCACGCGCTGCTTTGCTAGGCGCCGAAGGAACACGGCGCTTTGCTAGGCGGCGACGGCACGCGCTGCTTTGCTAGGCGGCGAGGCGGCGAAGGGACACGGCGCTTCGCTAGGCGGCGAGGGCGAGAAGGCACGCAGCGCTTTCTCAGGCGGCGAGGCGGCGAAGGCACGCGCTGCTCTGCCAGCCGCCGAAGGCACGCAGCGCTTTGCTAGGCTGCGATGCGGCGAGGCGCCCAACGCAGGCACTTCTTTGCTAGGCGCCCAAGGAACACGGCGCTTTGCTTGACGGCGACGGCACGCGCAGCTTTGCTAGGCGCCCAAGGCAGACGACGCTTTGCTAGGCAGCGAGGCGGCGAACGCACAAAGCCATTTGCTCGGCGGTGATTCGCTGCCTCGCACAAGAGCTAACCACTGTGCATGTTGGCTGTCTCACAAACAAGCAGCCTGCTGCGTCTCTTCGCTGCCTCGCCAACTAGCAAAGTGCTGCCTCGCTTCGCCTCCACGCCAAAAAGCCATCCGCCATGCCACTGCGCCACCTGCTGCACAAGCAAAGTGCTGCATCTCTTCGCTGCCTCGCACAATGAGCAAGCACTGTGCATGGTCGCTGTGTCACAAACAAGGAGACTGCTGAATCTCTTCGCTGCCTCGCCAACAAGCAAACCGCTGCATCTCTTCGCTGCCTCACCAACAAGCAAATCGCTGCATATCTTCGCTGCCTCGCCAACAAGCAGACCGCTGCGTGTATTCGCTGAGTGGCAGAAAGCAAAGCACGGCGCCTATTCGCTGCCTGGCCAACAAGCAAAGCGCTCCATCTCTTCGCTGCCTCGCAAACGAAGGAAGCGCTGCGTGCCTTCGGGGCCGAGCAAAGCAGCGCGTGCCTTCGCCGCCTCGCCGCCTAAGAAAGCGCTGCGTGCCTTCTCGCCCTCGCCGCCTAGCAAAGCGCCGTGTGCCTTCGCCGCCTCCCCAATCGCTTCGTGCCTTCGCCGCCTAGCAAAGCGCCTAGCAAAGCGTCCTCAGCCTTCGCTGCCTAGCAAAGCTCCACGTCCGCTCGCCGCCTAGCAAAGCACTGTGTGCCCTCGCCGCCTCCTAGAGCGCTGCGTGCCTTCGGCGCCTGGCAAAGCACTGCGTGCCCTCGCCGCCTCCTAGAGCGCTGCGTTCTTCGGCGCCTGGCAAAGCGCTGCGTGCCCTCGCCGCCTCGCACAGCGCTGCGTGCCCTCGCCGCCTCGCACAGTGCTGCGTGCCTTCGGCGCCTGGCAAAGCGCTGCGTGCCTTCGGCGCCTGGCAAAGCACTGCGTGCCCTCGCCGCCGCGCACAGCGCTGCGTCCTTGGGCGCCTGGCAAAGCGCTGCGTGCCTTCGCCGCCTCGCCGCCTAGCAAGGCGCCCTAGCCCGTCCACCACCATCAGATCGCTGCGTGCCTTCGCTGCCTCGGTGCTTAGCAAAGCGCCACGTGCCTTCGGCGCCTACAAAAGCGCCGTGTGCCTTCGGCGCTACTACGGCGTTTGCTAAGCGGCGCGGCGGCGAAGGGACGCAGCGGTGTGTGAGGCGGCGAAGGCAAGCAGCGCTTTGCTGGGCGGCGAGGCGGCGAAGGGCCGAAGCGATTGGGGAGGCGGTGAAGGGACACGGCGCTTTGTTGGGCGGCGAGGGCGAAAGGCACGCAGCGCTTTCTTAGGCGGCGAGGCGGCGAAGGCACGCGCTGCTTTGCTAGGCGCCGAAGGAACACGGCGCTTTGCTAGGCGGCGACGGCACGCGGAGCTTTGCTAGGCGGCGAGGCGGCGAAGCGACACGGCGCTTCGCTAGGCGGCGAGGGCGAGAAGGCACGCAGCGCTTTCTCAGGCGGCGAGGCGGCGAAGGCACGCGCTGCTCTGCCAGCCGCCGAAGGCACGCAGCGCTTTGCTAGGCTGCGATGCGGCGAGGCGCCCAACGCAGGCACTTCTTTGCTAGGCGCCCAAGGAACACGGCGCTTTGCTTGACGGCGACGGCACGCGCAGCTTTGCTAGGCGCCCAAGGCAGACGACGCTTTGCTAGGCAGCGAGGCGGCGAACGCACAAAGCCATTTGCTCGGCGGTGATTCGCTGCCTCGCACAAGAGCTAACCACTGTGCATGTTGGCTGTCTCACAAACAAGCAGCCTGCTGCGTCTCTTCGCTGCCTCGCCAACTAGCAAAGTGCTGCCTCGCTTCGCCTCCACGCCAAAAAGCCATCCGCGATGCCACTGCGCCACCTGCTGCACAAGCAAAGCGCTGCATCTCTTCGCTGCCTCGCACAATGAGCAAGCACTGTGCATGGTCGCTGTGTCACAAACAAGGAGACTGCTGAATCTCTTCGCTGCCTCGCCAACAAGCAAACCGCTGCATCTCTTCGCTGCCTCACCAACAAGCAAATCGCTGCATATCTTCGCTGCCTCGCCAACAAGCAGACCGCTGCGTGTATTCGCTGAGTGGCAGAAAGCAAAGCACGGCGCCTGTTCGCTGCCTGGCCAACAAGCAAAGCGCTCCATCTCTTCGCTGCCTCGCAAACGAAGGAAGCGCTGCGTGCCTTCGGCGCCGAGCAAAGCAGCGCGTGCCTTCGCCGCCTCGCCGCCTAAGAAAGCGCTGCGTGCCTTCTCGCCCTCGCCGCCTAGCAAAGCGCCGTGTGCCTTCGCCGCCTCCCCAATCGCTTCGTGCCTTCGCCGCCTAGCAAAGCGCCTAGCAAAGCGTCCTCACCCTTCGCTGCCTAGCAAAGCTCCACGTCCGCTCGCCGCCTAGCAAAGCACTGTGTGCCCTCGCCGCCTCCTAGAGCGCTGCGTGCCTTCGGCGCATGGCAAAGCACTGCGTGCCCTCGCCGCCTCCTAGAGCGCTGCGTGCCTTCGGCGACGGGCAAAGCGCTGCGTGCCCTCGCCGCCTCGCACAGTGCTGCGTGCCTTCGGCGCCTGGCAAAGCGCTGCGTGCCTTCGGCGCCTGGCAAAGCACTGCGTGCCCTCGCCGCCTCGCACAGCGCTGCGTCCTTGGGCGCCTGGCAAAGCGCTGCGTGCCTTCGCCGCCTCGCCGCCTAGCAAGGCGCCCTAGCCCGTCCACCACCATCAGATCGCTGCGTGCCTTCGCTGCCTCGGTGCTTAGCAAAGCGCCACGTGCCTTCGGCGCCTACAAAAGCGCCGTGTGCCTTCGGCGCTACTACGGCGTTTGCTAAGCGGCGCGGCGGCGAAGGGACGCAGCGGTGTGTGAGGCGGCGAAGGCAAGCAGCGCTTTGCTGGGCGGCGAGGCGGCGAAGGGCCGAAGCGATTGGGGAGGCGGTGAAGGGAGACGGCGCTTTGTTGGGCGGCGAGGGCGAAAGGCACGCAGCGCTTTCTTAGGCGGCGAGGCGGCAAAGGCACGCGCTGCTTTGCTAGGCGCCGAAGGAACACGGCGCTTTGCTAGGCGGCGACGGCACGCGCTGCTTTGCTAGGCGGCGAGGCGGCGAAGGGACACGGCGCTTCGCTAGGCGGCGAGGGCGAGAAGGCACGCAGCGCTTTCTCAGGCGGCGAGGCGGCGAAGGCACGCGCTGCTCTGCCAGCCGCCGAAGGCACGCAGCGCTTTGCTAGGCTGCGATGCGGCGAGGCGCCCAACGCAGGCACTTCTTTGCTAGGCGCCCAAGGAACACGGCGCTTTGCTTGACGGCGACGGCACGCGCAGCTTTGCTAGGCGCCCAAGGCAGACGACGCTTTGCTAGGCAGCGAGGCGGCGAACGCACAAAGCCATTTGCTCGGCGGTGATTCGCTGCCTCGCACAAGAGCTAACCACTGTGCATGTTGGCTGTCTCACAAACAAGCAGCCTGCTGCGTCTCTTCGCTGCCTCGCCAACTAGCAAAGTGCTGCCTCGCTTCGCCTCCACGCCAAAAAGCCATCCGCCATGCCACTGCGCCACCTGCTGCACAAGCAAAGTGCTGCATCTCTTCGCTGCCTCGCACAATGAGCAAGCACTGTGCATGGTCGCTGTGTCACAAACAAGGAGACTGCTGAATCTCTTCGCTGCCTCGCCAACAAGCAAACCGCTGCATCTCTTCGCTGCCTCACCAACAAGCAAATCGCTGCATATCTTCGCTGCCTCGCCAACAAGCAGACCGCTGCGTGTATTCGCTGAGTGGCAGAAAGCAAAGCACGGCGCCTGTTCGCTGCCTGGCCAACAAGCAAAGCGCTCCATCTCTTCGCTGCCTCGCAAACGAAGGAAGCGCTGCGTGCCTTCGGCGCCGAGCAAAGCAGCGCGTGCCTTCGCCGCCTCGCCGCCTAAGAAAGCGCTGCGTGCCTTCTCGCCCTCGCCGCCTAGCAAAGCGCCGTGTGCCTTCGCCGCCTCCCCAATCGCTTCGTGCCTTCGCTGCCTAGCAAAGCTCCACGTCCGCTCGCCGCCTAGCAAAGCACTGTGTGCCCTCGCCGCCTCCTAGAGCGCTGCGTGCCTTCGGCGCCTGGCAAAGCACTGCGTGCCCTCGCCGCCTCCTAGAGCGCTGCGTGCCTTCGGCGCCTGGCAAAGCGCTGCGTGCCCTCGCCGCCTCGCACAGCGCTGCGTCCTTGGGCGCCTGGCAAAGCGCTGCGTGCCTTCGCCGCCTCGCCGCCTAGCAAGGCGCCCTAGCCCGTCCACCACCATCAGATCGCTGCGTGCCTTCGCTGCCTCGGTGCTTAGCAAAGCGCCACGTGCCTTCGGCGCCTACAAAAGCGCCGTGTGCCTTCGGCGCTACTACGGCGTTTGCTAAGCGGCGAGGCGGCGAAGGGACGCAGCGGTGTGTGAGGCGGCGAAGGCAAGCAGCGCTTTGCTGGGCGGCGAGGCGGCGAAGGGCCGAAGCGATTGGGGAGGCGGTGAAGGGAGACGGCGCTTTGTTGGGCGGCGAGGGCGAAAGGCACGCAGCGCTTTCTTAGGCGGCGAGGCGGCAAAGGCACGCGCTGCTTTGCTAGGCGCCGAAGGAACACGGCGCTTTGCTAGGCGGCGACGGCACGCGGAGCTTTGCTAGGCGGCGAGGCGGCGAAGGGACACGGCGCTTCGCTAGGCGGCGAGGGCGAGAAGGCACGCAGCGCTTTCTCAGGCGGCGAGGCGGCGAAGGCACGCGCTGCTCTGCCAGCCGCCGAAGGCACGCAGCGCTTTGCTAGGCTGCGATGCGGCGAGGCGCCCAACGCAGGCACTTCTTTGCTAGGCGCCCAAGGAACACGGCGCTTTGCTTGACGGCGACGGCACGCGCAGCTTTGCTAGGCGCCCAAGGCAGACGACGCTTTGCTAGGCAGCGAGGCGGCGAACGCACAAAGCCATTTGCTCGGCGGTGATTCGCTGCCTCGCACAAGAGCTAACCACTGTGCATGTTGGCTGTCTCACAAACAAGCAGCCTGCTGCGTCTCTTCGCTGCCTCGCCAACTAGCAAAGTGCTGCCTCGCTTCGCCTCCACGCCAAAAAGCCATCCGCCATGCCACTGCGCCACCTGGTGCACAAGCAAAGTGCTGCATCTCTTCGCTGCCTCGCACAAGGAGCAAGCACTGGGCATGTTGGCTGTCTCACAAACAAGGAGACTGCTGAATCTCTTCGCTGCCTCGCCAACAAGCAAATCGCTGCATATCTTCGCTGCCTCGCCAACAAGCAGACCGCTGCGTGTATTCGCTGAGTGGCAGAAAGCAAAGCACGGCGCCTGTTCGCTGCCTGGCCAACAAGCAAAGCGCTCCATCTCTTCGCTGCCTCGCAAACGAAGGAAGCGCTGCGTGCCTTCGGCGCCGAGCAAAGCAGCGCGTGCCTTCGCCGCCTCGCCGCCTAAGAAAGCGCTGCGTGCCTTCTCGCCCTCGCCGCCTAGCAAAGCGCCGTGTGCCTTCGCCGCCTCCCCAATCGCTTCGTGCCTTCGCCGCCTAGCAAAGCGCCTAGCAAAGCGTCCTCAGCCTTCGCTGCCTAGCAAAGCTCCACGTCCGCTCGCCGCCTAGCAAAGCACTGTGTGCCCTCGCCGCCTCCTAGAGCGCTGCGTGCCTTCGGCGCCTGGCAAAGCACTGCGTGCCCTCGCCGCCTCCTAGAGCGCTGCGTCCTTCGGCGCCTGGCAAAGCGCTGCGTGCCTTCGCCGCCTCGCAAAGCGCTGCGTGCCTTCGGCGCCTGGCAAAGCACTGCGTGCCCTCGCCGCCTCGCACAGCGCTGCGTCCTTGGGCGCCTGGCAAAGCGCTGCGTGCCTTCGCCGCCTCGCCGCCTAGCAAGGCGCCCTAGCCCGTCCACCACCATCAGATCGCTGCGTGCCTTCGCTGCCTCGGTGCTTAGCAAAGCGCCACGTGCCTTCGGCGCCTACAAAGGGCCGTGTGCCTTCGGCGCTACTACGGCGTTTGCTAAGCGGCGAGGCGGCGAAGGGACGCAGCGGTGTGTGAGGCGGCGAAGGCAAGCAGCGCTTTGCTGGGCGGCGAGGCGGCGAAGGGCCGAAGCGATTGGGGAGGCGGTGAAGGGACACGGCGCTTTGTTGGGCGGCGAGGGCGAAAGGCACGCAGCGCTTTCTTAGGCGGCGAGGCGGCGAAGGCACGCGCTGCTTTGCTAGGCGCCGAAGGAACACGGCGCTTTGCTAGGCGGCGACGGCACGCGGAGCTTTGCTAGGCGGCGAGGCGGCGAAGGGACACGGCGCTTCGCTAGGCGGCGAGGGCGAGAAGGCACGCAGCGCTTTCTCAGGCGGCGAGGCGGCGAAGGCACGCGCTGCTCTGCCAGCCGCCGAAGGCACGCAGCGCTTTGCTAGGCTGCGATGCGGCGAGGCGCCCAACGCAGGCACTTCTTTGCTAGGCGCCCAAGGAACACGGCGCTTTGCTTGACGGCGACGGCACGCGCAGCTTTGCTAGGCGCCCAAGGGAGACGACGCTTTGCTAGGCAGCGAGGCGGCGAACGCACAAAGCCATTTGCTCGGCGGTGATTCGCTGCCTCGCACAAGAGCTAACCACTGTGCATGTTGGCTGTCTCACAAACAAGCAGCCTGCTGCGTCTCTTCGCTGCCTCGCCAACTAGCAAAGTGCTGCCTCGCTTCGCCTCCACGCCAAAAAGCCATCCGCGATGCCACTGCGCCACCTGCTGCACAAGCAAAGCGCTGCATCTCTTCGCTGCCTCGCACAATGAGCAAGCACTGTGCATGGTCGCTGTGTCACAAACAAGGAGACTGCTGAATCTCTTCGCTGCCTCGCCAACAAGCAAACCGCTGCATCTCTTCGCTGCCTCACCAACAAGCAAATCGCTGCATATCTTCGCTGCCTCGCCAACAAGCAGACCGCTGCGTGTATTCGCTGAGTGGCAGAAAGCAAAGCACGGCGCCTGTTCGCTGCCTGGCCAACAAGCAAAGCGCTCCATCTCTTCGCTGCCTCGCAAACGAAGGAAGCGCTGCGTGCCTTCGGCGCCGAGCAAAGCAGCGCGTGCCTTCGCCGCCTCGCCGCCAAAGAAAGCGCTGCGTGCCTTCTCGCCCTCGCCGCCTAGCAAAGCGCCGTGTGCCTTCGCCGCCTCCCCAATCGCTTCGTGCCTTCGCCGCCTAGCAAAGCGCCTAGCAAAGCGTCCTCAGCCTTCGCTGCCTAGCAAAGCTCCACGTCCGCTCGCCGCCTAGCAAAGCACTGTGTGCCCTCGCCGCCTCCTAGAGCGCTGCGTGCCTTCGGCGCCTGGCAAAGCACTGCGTGCCCTCGCCGCCTCCTAGAGCGCTGCGTGACTTCGGCGACGGGCAAAGCGCTGCGTGCCCTCGCCGCCTCGCACAGTGCTGCGTGCCTTCGGCGCCTGGCAAAGCGCTGCGTGCCTTCGGCGCCTGGCAAAGCACTGCGTGCCCTCGCCGCCTCGCACAGCGCTGCGTCCTTGGGCGCCTGGCAAAGCGCTGCGTGCCTTCGCCGCCTCGCCGCCTAGCAAGGCGCCCTAGCCCGTCCACCACCATCAGATCGCTGCGTGCCTTCGCTGCCTCGGTGCTTAGCAAAGCGCCACGTGCCTTCGGCGCCTACAAAGGGCCGTGTGCCTTCGGCGCTACTACGGCGTTTGCTAAGCGGCGAGGCGGCGAAGGGACGCAGCGGTGTGTGAGGCGGCGAAGGCAAGCAGCGCTTTGCTGGGCGGCGAGGCGGCGAAGGGCCGAAGCGATTGGGGAGGCGGTGAAGGGACACGGCGCTTTGTTGGGCGGCGAGGGCGAAAGGCACGCAGCGCTTTCTTAGGCGGCGAGGCGGCGAAGGCACGCGCTGCTTTGCTAGGCGCCGAAGGAACACGGCGCTTTGCTAGGCGGCGACGGCACGCGGAGCTTTGCTAGGCGGCGAGGCGGCGAAGGGACACGGCGCTTCGCTAGGCGGCGAGGGCGAGAAGGCACGCAGCGCTTTCTCAGGCGGCGAGGCGGCGAAGGCACGCGCTGCTCTGCCAGCCGCCGAAGGCACGCAGCGCTTTGCTAGGCTGCGATGCGGCGAGGCGCCCAACGCAGGCACTTCTTTGCTAGGCGCCCAAGGAACACGGCGCTTTGCTTGACGGCGACGGCACGCGCAGCTTTGCTAGGCGCCCAAGGCAGACGACGCTTTGCTAGGCAGCGAGGCGGCGAACGCTCAAAGCCATTTGCTCGGCGGTGATTCGCTGCCTCGCACAAGAGCTAACCACTGTGCATGTTGGCTGTCTCACAAACAAGCAGCCTGCTGCGTCTCTTCGCTGCCTCGCCAACTAGCAAAGTGCTGCCTCGCTTCGCCTCCACGCCAAAAAGCCATCCGCGATGCCACTGCGCCACCTGCTGCACAAGCAAAGCGCTGCATCTCTTCGCTGCCTCGCACAATGAGCAAGCACTGTGCATGGTCGCTGTGTCACAAACAAGGAGACTGCTGAATCTCTTCGCTGCCTCGCCAACAAGCAAACCGCTGCATCTCTTCGCTGCCTCACCAACAAGCAAATCGCTGCATATCTTCGCTGCCTCGCCAACAAGCAGACCGCTGCGTGTATTCGCTGAGTGGCAGAAAGCAAAGCACGGCGCCTGTTCGCTGCCTGGCCAACAAGCAAAGCGCTCCATCTCTTCGCTGCCTCGCAAACGAAGGAAGCGCTGCGTGCCTTCGGCGCCGAGCAAAGCAGCGCGTGCCTTCGCCGCCTCGCCGCCAAAGAAAGCGCTGCGTGCCTTCTCGCCCTCGCCGCCTAGCAAAGCGCCGTGTGCCTTCGCCGCCTCCCCAATCGCTTCGTGCCTTCGCCGCCTAGCAAAGCGCCTAGCAAAGCGTCCTCAGCCTTCGCTGCCTAGCAAAGCTCCACGTCCGCTCGCCGCCTAGCAAAGCACTGTGTGCCCTCGCCGCCTCCTAGAGCGCTGCGTGCCTTCGGCGCCTGGCAAAGCACTGCGTGCCCTCGCCGCCTCCTAGAGCGCTGCGTGACTTCGCGACGGGCAAAGCGCTGCGTGCCCTCGCCGCCTCGCACAGTGCTGCGTGCCTTCGGCGCCTGGCAAAGCGCTGCGTGCCTTCGGCGCCTGGCAAAGCACTGCGTGCCCTCGCCGCCTCGCACAGCGCTGCGTCCTTGGGCGCCTGGCAAAGCGCTGCGTGCCTTCGCCGCCTCGCCGCCTAGCAAGGCGCCCTAGCCCGTCCACCACCATCAGATCGCTGCGTGCCTTCGCTGCCTCGGTGCTTAGCAAAGCGCCACGTGCCTTCGGCGCCTACAAAGGGCCGTGTGCCTTCGGCGCTACTACGGCGTTTGCTAAGCGGCGCGGCGGCGAAGGGACGCAGCGGTGTGTGAGGCGGCGAAGGCAAGCAGCGCTTTGCTGGGCGGCGAGGCGGCGAAGGGCCGAAGCGATTGGGGAGGCGGTGAAGGGACACGGCGCTTTGTTGGGCGGCGAGGGCGAAAGGCACGCAGCGCTTTCTTAGGCGGCGAGGCGGCGAAGGCACGCGCTGCTTTGCTAGGCGCCGAAGGAACACGGCGCTTTGCTAGGCGGCGACGGCACGCGGTGCTTTGCTAGGCGGCGAGGCGGCGAAGGGACACGGCGCTTCGCTAGGCGGCGAGGGCGAGAAGGCACGCAGCGCTTTCTCAGGCGGCGAGGCGGCGAAGGCACGCGCTGCTCTGCCAGCCGCCGAAGGCACGCAGCGCTTTGCTAGGCTGCGATGCGGCGAGGCGCCCAACGCAGGCACTTCTTTGCTAGGCGCCCAAGGAACACGGCGCTTTGCTTGACGGCGACGGCACGCGCAGCTTTGCTAGGCGCCCAAGGCAGACGACGCTTTGCTAGGCAGCGAGGCGGCGAACGCACAAAGCCATTTGCTCGGCGGTGATTCGCTGCCTCGCACAAGAGCTAACCACTGGGCATGTTGGCTGTCTCACAAACAAGCAGCCTGCTGCGTCTCTTCGCTGCCTCGCCAACTAGCAAAGTGCTGCCTCGCTTCGCCTCCACGCCAAAAAGCCATCCGCGATGCCACTGCGCCACCTGCTGCACAAGCAAAGTGCTGCATCTCTTCGCTGCCTCGCACAATGAGCAAGCACTGTGCATGGTCGCTGTGTCACAAACAAGGAGACTGCTGAATCTCTTCGCTGCCTCGCCAACAAGCAAACCGCTGCATCTCTTCGCTGCCTCACCAACAAGCAAATCGCTGCATATCTTCGCTGCCTCGCCAACAAGCAGACCGCTGCGTGTATTCGCTGAGTGGCAGAAAGCAAAGCACGGCGCCTGTTCGCTGCCTGGCCAACAAGCAAAGCGCTCCATCTCTTCGCTGCCTCGCAAACGAAGGAAGCGCTGCGTGCCTTCGGCGCCGAGCAAAGCAGCGCGTGCCTTCGCCGCCTCGCCGCCTAAGAAAGCGCTGCGTGCCTTCTCGCCCTCGCCGCCTAGCAAAGCGCCGTGTGCCTTCGCCGCCTCCCCAATCGCTTCGTGCCTTCGCTGCCTAGCAAAGCTCCACGTCCGCTCGCCGCCTAGCAAAGCACTGTGTGCCCTCGCCGCCTCCTAGAGCGCTGCGTGCCTTCGGCGCCTGGCAAAGCACTGCGTGCCCTCGCCGCCTCCTAGAGCGCTGCGTGCCTTCGGCGCCTGGCAAAGCGCTGCGTGCCCTCGCCGCCTCGCACAGCGCTGCGTCCTTGGGCGCCTGGCAAAGCGCTGCGTGCCTTCGCCGCCTCGCCGCCTAGCAAGGCGCCCTAGCCCGTCCACCACCATCAGATCGCTGCGTGCCTTCGCTGCCTCGGTGCTTAGCAAAGCGCCACGTGCCTTCGGCGCCTACAAAAGCGCCGTGTGCCTTCGGCGCTACTACGGCGTTTGCTAAGCGGCGAGGCGGCGAAGGGACGCAGCGGTGTGTGAGGCGGCGAAGGCAAGCAGCGCTTTGCTGGGCGGCGAGGCGGCGAAGGGCCGAAGCGATTGGGGAGGCGGTGAAGGGAGACGGCGCTTTGTTGGGCGGCGAGGGCGAAAGGCACGCAGCGCTTTCTTAGGCGGCGAGGCGGCGAAGGCACGCGCTGCTTTGCTAGGCGCCGAAGGAACACGGCGCTTTGCTAGGCGGCGACGGCACGCGGAGCTTTGCTAGGCGGCGAGGCGGCGAAGGGACACGGCGCTTCGCTAGGCGGCGAGGGCGAGAAGGCACGCAGCGCTTTCTCAGGCGGCGAGGCGGCGAAGGCACGCGCTGCTCTGCCAGCCGCCGAAGGCACGCAGCGCTTTGCTAGGCTGCGATGCGGCGAGGCGCCGAACGCAGGCACTTCTTTGCTAGGCGCCCAAGGAACACGGCGCTTTGCTTGACGGCGACGGCACGCGCAGCTTTGCTAGGCGCCCAAGGCAGACGACGCTTTGCTAGGCAGCGAGGCGGCGAACGCACAAAGCCATTTGCTCGGCGGTGATTCGCTGCCTCGCACAAGAGCTAACCACTGGGCATGTTGGCTGTCTCACAAACAAGCAGCCTGCTGCGTCTCTTCGCTGCCTCGCCAACTAGCAAAGTGCTGCCTCGCTTCGCCTCCACGCCAAAAAGCCATCCGCCATGCCACTGCGCCACCTGGTGCACAACCAAAGTGCTGCATCTCTTCGCTGCCTCGCACAAGGAGCAAGCACTGGGCATGTTGGCTGTCTCACAAACAAGGAGACTGCTGAATCTCTTCGCTGCCTCGCCAACAAGCAAATCGCTGCATATCTTCGCTGCCTCGCCAACAAGCAGACCGCTGCGTGTATTCGCTGAGTGGCAGAAAGCAAAGCACGGCGCCTGTTCGCTGCCTGGCCAACAAGCAAAGCGCTCCATCTCTTCGCTGCCTCGCAAACGAAGGAAGCGCTGCGTGCCTTCGGCGCCGAGCAAAGCAGCGCGTGCCTTCGCCGCCTCGCCGCCTAAGAAAGCGCTGCGTGCCTTCTCGCCCTCGCCGCCTAGCAAAGCGCCGTGTGCCTTCGCCGCCTCCCCAATCGCTTCGTGCCTTCGCCGCCTAGCAAAGCGCCTAGCAAAGCGTCCTCAGCCTTCGCTGCCTAGCAAAGCTCCACGTCCGCTCGCCGCCTAGCAAAGCACTGTGTGCCCTCGCCGCCTCCTAGAGCGCTGCGTGCCTTCGGCGCCTGGCAAAGCACTGCGTGCCCTCGCCGCCTCGCACAGCGCTGCGTCCTTGGGCGCCTGGCAAAGCGCTGCGTGCCTTCGCCGCCTCGCCGCCTAGCAAGGCGCCCTAGCCCGTCCACCACCATCAGATCGCTGCGTGCCTTCGCTGCCTCGGTGCTTAGCAAAGCGCCACGTGCCTTCGGCGCCTACAAAAGCGCCGTGTGCCTTCGGCGCTACTACGGCGTTTGCTAAGCGGCGAGGCGGCGAAGGGACGCAGCGGTGTGTGAGGCGGCGAAGGCAAGCAGCGCTTTGCTGGGCGGCGAGGCGGCGAAGGGCCGAAGCGATTGGGGAGGCGGTGAAGGGACACGGCGCTTTGTTGGGCGGCGAGGGCGAAAGGCACGCAGCGCTTTCTTAGGCGGCGAGGCGGCGAAGGCACGCGCTGCTTTGCTAGGCGCCGAAGGAACACGGCGCTTTGCTAGGCGGCGACGGCACGCGGAGCTTTGCTAGGCGGCGAGGCGGCGAAGGGACACGGCGCTTCGCTAGGCGGCGAGGGCGAGAAGGCACGCAGCGCTTTCTCAGGCGGCGAGGCGGCGAAGGCACGCGCTGCTCTGCCAGCCGCCGAAGGCACGCAGCGCTTTGCTAGGCTGCGATGCGGCGAGGCGCCCAACGCAGGCACTTCTTTGCTAGGCGCCCAAGGAACACGGCGCTTTGCTTGACGGCGACGGCACGCGCAGCTTTGCTAGGCGCCCAAGGCAGACGACGCTTTGCTAGGCAGCGAGGCGGCGAACGCACAAAGCCATTTGCTCGGCGGTGATTCGCTGCCTCGCACAAGAGCTAACCACTGTGCATGTTGGCTGTCTCACAAACAAGCAGCCTGCTGCGTCTCTTCGCTGCCTCGCCAACTAGCAAAGTGCTGCCTCGCTTCGCCTCCACGCCAAAAAGCCATCCGCCATGCCACTGCGCCACCTGCTGCACAAGCAAAGTGCTGCATCTCTTCGCTGCCTCGCACAATGAGCAAGCACTGTGCATGGTCGCTGTGTCACAAACAAGGAGACTGCTGAATCTCTTCGCTGCCTCGCCAACAAGCAAACCGCTGCATCTCTTCGCTGCCTCACCAACAAGCAAATCGCTGCATATCTTCGCTGCCTCGCCAACAAGCAGAGCGCTGCGTGTATTCGCTGAGTGGCAGAAAGCAAAGCACGGCGCCTGTTCGCTGCCTCGCCAACAAGCAGACCGCTGCGTGTATTCGCTGAGTGGCAGAAAGCAAAGCACGGCGCCTGTTCGCTGCCTGGCCAACAAGCAAAGCGCTCCATCTCTTCGCTGCCTCGCAAACGAAGGAAGCGCTGCGTGCCTTCGGCGCCGAGCAAAGCAGCGCGTGCCTTCGCCGCCTCGCCGCCTAAGAAAGCGCTGCGTGCCTTCTCGCCCTCGCCGCCTAGCAAAGCGCCGTGTGCCTTCGCCGCCTCCCCAATCGCTTCGTGCCTTCGCCGCCTAGCAAAGCGCCTAGCAAAGCGTCCTCAGCCTTCGCTGCCTAGCAAAGCTCCACGTCCGCTCGCCGCCTAGCAAAGCACTGTGTGCCCTCGCCGCCTCCTAGAGCGCTGCGTGCCTTCGGCGCATGGCAAAGCACTGCGTGCCCTCGCCGCCTCCTAGAGCGCTGCGTGACTTCGGCGACGGGCAAAGCGCTGCGTGCCCTCGCCGCCTCGCACAGTGCTGCGTGCCTTCGGCGCCTGGCAAAGCGCTGCGTGCCTTCGGCGCCTGGCAAAGCACTGCGTGCCCTCGCCGCCTCGCACAGCGCTGCGTCCTTGGGCGCCTGGCAAAGCGCTGCGTGCCTTTGCCGCCTCGGTGCTTAGCAAAGCGCCACGTGCCTTCGGCGCCTACAAAAGCGCCGTGTGCCTTCGGCGCTACTACGGCGTTTGCTAAGCGGCGCGGCGGCGAAGGGACGCAGCGGTGTGTGAGGCGGCGAAGGCAAGCAGCGCTTTGCTGGGCGGCGAGGCGGCGAAGGGCCGAAGCGATTGGGGAGGCGGTGAAGGGAGACGGCGCTTTGTTGGGCGGCGAGGGCGAAAGGCACGCAGCGCTTTCTTAGGCGGCGAGGCGGCGAAGGCACGCGCTGCTTTGCTAGGCGCCGAAGGAACACGGCGCTTTGCTAGGCGGCGACGGCACGCGGAGCTTTGCTAGGCGGCGAGGCGGCGAAGGGACACGGCGCTTCGCTAGGCGGCGAGGGCGAGAAGGCACGCAGCGCTTTCTCAGGCGGCGAGGCGGCGAAGGCACGCGCTGCTCTGCCAGCCGCCGAAGGCACGCAGCGCTTTGCTAGGCTGCGATGCGGCGAGGCGCCGAACGCAGGCACTTCTTTGCTAGGCGCCCAAGGAACACGGCGCTTTGCTTGACGGCGACGGCACGCGCAGCTTTGCTAGGCGCCCAAGGCAGACGACGCTTTGCTAGGCAGCGAGGCGGCGAACGCACAAAGCCATTTGCTCGGCGGTGATTCGCTGCCTCGCACAAGAGCTAACCACTGTGCATGTTGGCTGTCTCACAAACAAGCAGCCTGCTGCGTCTCTTCGCTGCCTCGCCAACTAGCAAAGTGCTGCCTCGCTTCGCCTCCACGCCAAAAAGCCATCCGCCATGCCACTGCGCCACCTGCTGCACAAGCAAAGTGCTGCATCTCTTCGCTGCCTCGCACAATGAGCAAGCACTGTGCATGGTCGCTGTGTCACAAACAAGGAGACTGCTGAATCTCTTCGCTGCCTCGCCAACAAGCAAACCGCTGCATCTCTTCGCTGCCTCACCAACAAGCAAATCGCTGCATATCTTCGCTGCCTCGCCAACAAGCAGACCGCTGCGTGTATTCGCTGAGTGGCAGAAAGCAAAGCACGGCGCCTGTTCGCTGCCTGGCCAACAAGCAAAGCGCTCCATCTCTTCGCTGCCTCGCAACGAAGGAAGCGCTGCGTGCCTTCGGCGCCGAGCAAAGCAGCGCGTGCCTTCGCCGCCTCGCCGCCTAAGAAAGCGCTGCGTGCCTTCTCGCCCTCGCCGCCTAGCAAAGCGCCGTGTGCCTTCGCCGCCTCCCCAATCGCTTCGTGCCTTCGCCGCCTAGCAAAGCGCCTAGCAAAGCGTCCTCAGCCTTCGCTGCCTAGCAAAGCTCCACGTCCGCTCGCCGCCTAGCAAAGCACTGTGTGCCCTCGCCGCCTCCTAGAGCGCTGCGTGCCTTCGGCGCCTGGCAAAGCACTGCGTGCCCTCGCCGCCTCGCACAGCGCTGCGTGCCTTCGGCGCCTGGCAAAGCACTGCGTGCCCTCGCCGCCTCGCACAGCGCTGCGTGCCTTCGGCGCCTGGCAAAGCGCTGCGTGCCCTCGCCGCCTCGCACAGCGCTGCGTGCCTTCGGCGCCTGGCAAAGCACTGCGTGCCCTCGCCGCCTCCTAGAGCGCTGCGTGACTTCGGCGACGGGCAAAGCGCTGCGTGCCCTCGCCGCCTCGCACAGTGCTGCGTGCCTTCGGCGCCTGGCAAAGCGCTGCGTGCCTTCGGCGCCTGGCAAAGCACTGCGTGCCCTCGCCGCCTCGCACAGCGCTGCGTCCTTGGGCGCCTGGCAAAGCGCTGCGTGCCTTCGCCGCCTCGCCGCCTAGCAAGGCGCCCTAGCCCGTCCACCACCATCAGATCGCTGCGTGCCTTCGCTGCCTCGGTGCTTAGCAAAGCGCCACGTGCCTTCGGCGCCTACAAAAGCGCCGTGTGCCTTCGGCGCTACTACGGCGTTTGCTAAGCGGCGCGGCGGCGAAGGGACGCAGCGGTGTGTGAGGCGGCGAAGGCAAGCAGCGCTTTGCTGGGCGGCGAGGCGGCGAAGGGCCGAAGCGATTGGGGAGGCGGTGAAGGGAGACGGCGCTTTGTTGGGCGGCGAGGGCGAAAGGCACGCAGCGCTTTCTTAGGCGGCGAGGCGGCGAAGGCACGCGCTGCTTTGCTAGGCGCCGAAGGAACACGGCGCTTTGCTAGGCGGCGACGGCACGCGGTGCTTTGCTAGGCGGCGAGGCGGCGAAGGGACACGGCGCTTCGCTAGGCGGCGAGGGCGAGAAGGCACGCAGCGCTTTCTCAGGCGGCGAGGCGGCGAAGGCACGCGCTGCTCTGCCAGCCGCCGAAGGCACGCAGCGCTTTGCTAGGCTGCGATGCGGCGAGGCGCCGAACGCAGGCACTTCTTTGCTAGGCGCCCAAGGAACACGGCGCTTTGCTTGACGGCGACGGCACGCGCAGCTTTGCTAGGCGCCCAAGGCAGACGACGCTTTGCTAGGCAGCGAGGCGGCGAACGCACAAAGCCATTTGCTCGGCGGTGATTCGCTGCCTCGCACAAGAGCTAACCACTGTGCATGTTGGCTGTCTCACAAACAAGCAGCCTGCTGCGTCTCTTCGCTGCCTCGCCAACTAGCAAAGTGCTGCCTCGCTTCGCCTCCACGCCAAAAAGCCATCCGCCATGCCACTGCGCCACCTGCTGCACAAGCAAAGTGCTGCATCTCTTCGCTGCCTCGCACAATGAGCAAGCACTGTGCATGGTCGCTGTGTCACAAACAAGGAGACTGCTGAATCTCTTCGCTGCCTCGCCAACAAGCAAACCGCTGCATCTCTTCGCTGCCTCACCAACAAGCAAATCGCTGCATATCTTCGCTGCCTCGCCAACAAGCAGACCGCTGCGTGTATTCGCTGAGTGGCAGAAAGCAAAGCACGGCGCCTGTTCGCTGCCTGGCCAACAAGCAAAGCGCTCCATCTCTTCGCTGCCTCGCAACGAAGGAAGCGCTGCGTGCCTTCGGCGCCGAGCAAAGCAGCGCGTGCCTTCGCCGCCTCGCCGCCTAAGAAAGCGCTGCGTGCCTTCTCGCCCTCGCCGCCTAGCAAAGCGCCGTGTGCCTTCGCCGCCTCCCCAATCGCTTCGTGCCTTCGCCGCCTAGCAAAGCGCCTAGCAAAGCGTCCTCAGCCTTCGCTGCCTAGCAAAGCTCCACGTCCGCTCGCCGCCTAGCAAAGCACTGTGTGCCCTCGCCGCCTCCTAGAGCGCTGCGTGCCTTCGGCGCCTGGCAAAGCACTGCGTGCCCTCGCCGCCTCGCACAGCGCTGCGTGCCTTCGGCGCCTGGCAAAGCACTGCGTGCCCTCGCCGCCTCGCACAGCGCTGCGTGCCTTCGGCGCCTGGCAAAGCGCTGCGTGCCCTCGCCGCCTCGCACAGCGCTGCGTGCCTTCGGCGCCTGGCAAAGCACTGCGTGCCCTCGCCGCCTCCTAGAGCGCTGCGTGACTTCGGCGACGGGCAAAGCGCTGCGTGCCCTCGCCGCCTCGCACAGTGCTGCGTGCCTTCGGCGCCTGGCAAAGCGCTGCGTGCCTTCGGCGCCTGGCAAAGCACTGCGTGCCCTCGCCGCCTCGCACAGCGCTGCGTCCTTGGGCGCCTGGCAAAGCGCTGCGTGCCTTCGCCGCCTCGCCGCCTAGCAAGGCGCCCTAGCCCGTCCACCACCATCAGATCGCTGCGTGCCTTCGCTGCCTCGGTGCTTAGCAAAGCGCCACGTGCCTTGGGCGCCTACAAAAGCGCCGTGTGCCTTCGGCGCTACTACGGCGTTTGCTAAGCGGCGCGGCGGCGAAGGGACGCAGCGGTGTGTGAGGCGGCGAAGGCAAGCAGCGCTTTGCTGGGCGGCGAGGCGGCGAAGGGCCGAAGCGATTGGGGAGGCGGTGAAGGGAGACGGCGCTTTGTTGGGCGGCGAGGGCGAAAGGCACGCAGCGCTTTCTTAGGCGGCGAGGCGGCGAAGGCACGCGCTGCTTTGCTAGGCGCCGAAGGAACACGGCGCTTTGCTAGGCGGCGACGGCACGCGGTGCTTTGCTAGGCGGCGAGGCGGCGAAGGGACACGGCGCTTCGCTAGGCGGCGAGGGCGAGAAGGCACGCAGCGCTTTCTCAGGCGGCGAGGCGGCGAAGGCACGCGCTGCTCTGCCAGCCGCCGAAGGCACGCAGCGCTTTGCTAGGCTGCGATGCGGCGAGGCGCCGAACGCAGGCACTTCTTTGCTAGGCGCCCAAGGAACACGGCGCTTTGCTTGACGGCGACGGCACGCGCAGCTTTGCTAGGCGCCCAAGGCAGACGACGCTTTGCTAGGCAGCGAGGCGGCGAACGCACAAAGCCATTTGCTCGGCGGTGATTCGCTGCCTCGCACAAGAGCTAACCACTGGGCATGTTGGCTGTCTCACAAACAAGCAGCCTGCTGCGTCTCTTCGCTGCCTCGCCAACTAGCAAAGTGCTGCCTCGCTTCGCCTCCACGCCAAAAAGCCATCCGCGATGCCACTGCGCCACCTGCTGCACAAGCAAAGTGCTGCATCTCTTCGCTGCCTCGCACAATGAGCAAGCACTGTGCATGGTCGCTGTGTCACAAACAAGGAGACTGCTGAATCTCTTCGCTGCCTCGCCAACAAGCAAACCGCTGCATCTCTTCGCTGCCTCACCAACAAGCAAATCGCTGCATATCTTCGCTGCCTCGCCAACAAGCAGACCGCTGCGTGTATTCGCTGAGTGGCAGAAAGCAAAGCACGGCGCCTGTTCGCTGCCTGGCCAACAAGCAAAGCGCTCCATCTCTTCGCTGCCTCGCAACGAAGGAAGCGCTGCGTGCCTTCGGCGCCGAGCAAAGCAGCGCGTGCCTTGGCCGCCTGGCCGCCTCAGAAAGCGCTGCGTGCCTTCTCGCCCTCGCCGCCTAGCAAAGCGCCGTGTGCCTTCGCCGCCTCGCCTCCCAAATCGCTTCGTGCCTTCGCCGCCTAGCAAAGCGCCTAGCAAAGCGTCCTCAGCCTTGGCTGCCTAGCAAAGCTCCACGTCCGCTCGCCGCCTAGCAAAGCACTGTGTGCCCTCGCCGCCTCCTAGAGCGCTGCGTGCCTTCGGCGCCTGGCAAAGCACTGCGTGCCCTCGCCGCCTCGCACAGCGCTGCGTGCCTTCGGCGCCTGGCAAAGCACTGCGTGCCCTCGCCGCCTCGCACAGCGCTGCGTGCCTTCGGCGCCTGGCAAAGCGCTGCGTGCCCTCGCCGCCTCGCACAGCGCTGCGTGCCTTCGGCGCCTGGCAAAGCGCTGCGTGCCTTCGGCGCCTGGCAAAGCACTGCGTGCCCTCGCCGCCTCGCACAGCGCTGCGTCCTTGGGCGCCTGGCAAAGCGCTGCGTGCCTTCGCCGCCTCGCCGCCTAGCAAGGCGCCCTAGCCCGTCCACCACCATCAGATCGCTGCGTGCCTTCGCTGCCTCGGTGCTTAGCAAAGCGCCACGTGCCTTCGGCGCCTACAAAAGCGCCGTGTGCCTTCGGCGCTACTACGGCGTTTGCTAAGCGGCGAGGCGGCGAAGGGACGCAGCGGTGTGTGAGGCGGCGAAGGCAAGCAGCGCTTTGCTGGGCGGCGAGGCGGCGAAGGGCCGAAGCGATTGGGGAGGCGGTGAAGGGAGACGGCGCTTTGTTGGGCGGCGAGGGCGAAAGGCACGCAGCGCTTTCTTAGGCGGCGAGGCGGCAAAGGCACGCGCTGCTTTGCTAGGCGCCGAAGGAACACGGCGCTTTGCTAGGCGGCGACGGCACGCGCTGCTTTGCTAGGCGGCGAGGCGGCGAAGGGACACGGCGCTTCGCTAGGCGGCGAGGGCGAGAAGGCACGCAGCGCTTTCTCAGGCGGCGAGGCGGCGAAGGCACGCGCTGCTCTGCCAGCCGCCGAAGGCACGCAGCGCTTTGCTAGGCTGCGATGCGGCGAGGCGCCCAACGCAGGCACTTCTTTGCTAGGCGCCCAAGGAACACGGCGCTTTGCTTGACGGCGACGGCACGCGCAGCTTTGCTAGGCGCCCAAGGCAGACGACGCTTTGCTAGGCAGCGAGGCGGCGAACGCACAAAGCCATTTGCTCGGCGGTGATTCGCTGCCTCGCACAAGAGCTAACCACTGTGCATGTTGGCTGTCTCACAAACAAGCAGCCTGCTGCGTCTCTTCGCTGCCTCGCCAACTAGCAAAGTGCTGCCTCGCTTCGCCTCCACGCCAAAAAGCCATCCGCCATGCCACTGCGCCACCTGCTGCACAAGCAAAGTGCTGCATCTCTTCGCTGCCTCGCACAATGAGCAAGCACTGTGCATGGTCGCTGTGTCACAAACAAGGAGACTGCTGAATCTCTTCGCTGCCTCGCCAACAAGCAAACCGCTGCATCTCTTCGCTGCCTCACCAACAAGCAAATCGCTGCATATCTTCGCTGCCTCGCCAACAAGCAGACCGCTGCGTGTATTCGCTGAGTGGCAGAAAGCAAAGCACGGCGCCTGTTCGCTGCCTGGCCAACAAGCAAAGCGCTCCATCTCTTCGCTGCCTCGCAAACGAAGGAAGCGCTGCGTGCCTTCGGCGCCGAGCAAAGCAGCGCGTGCCTTCGCCGCCTCGCCGCCTAAGAAAGCGCTGCGTGCCTTCTCGCCCTCGCCGCCTAGCAAAGCGCCGTGTGCCTTCGCCGCCTCCCCAATCGCTTCGTGCCTTCGCTGCCTAGCAAAGCTCCACGTCCGCTCGCCGCCTAGCAAAGCACTGTGTGCCCTCGCCGCCTCCTAGAGCGCTGCGTGCCTTCGGCGCCTGGCAAAGCACTGCGTGCCCTCGCCGCCTCCTAGAGCGCTGCGTGCCTTCGGCGCCTGGCAAAGCGCTGCGTGCCCTCGCCGCCTCGCACAGCGCTGCGTCCTTGGGCGCCTGGCAAAGCGCTGCGTGCCTTCGCCGCCTCGCCGCCTAGCAAGGCGCCCTAGCCCGTCCACCACCATCAGATCGCTGCGTGCCTTCGCTGCCTCGGTGCTTAGCAAAGCGCCACGTGCCTTCGGCGCCTACAAAAGCGCCGTGTGCCTTCGGCGCTACTACGGCGTTTGCTAAGCGGCGAGGCGGCGAAGGGACGCAGCGGTGTGTGAGGCGGCGAAGGCAAGCAGCGCTTTGCTGGGCGGCGAGGCGGCGAAGGGCCGAAGCGATTGGGGAGGCGGTGAAGGGAGACGGCGCTTTGTTGGGCGGCGAGGGCGAAAGGCACGCAGCGCTTTCTTAGGCGGCGAGGCGGCGAAGGCACGCGCTGCTTTGCTAGGCGCCGAAGGAACACGGCGCTTTGCTAGGCGGCGACGGCACGCGGAGCTTTGCTAGGCGGCGAGGCGGCGAAGGGACACGGCGCTTCGCTAGGCGGCGAGGGCGAGAAGGCACGCAGCGCTTTCTCAGGCGGCGAGGCGGCGAAGGCACGCGCTGCTCTGCCAGCCGCCGAAGGCACGCAGCGCTTTGCTAGGCTGCGATGCGGCGAGGCGCCGAACGCAGGCACTTCTTTGCTAGGCGCCCAAGGAACACGGCGCTTTGCTTGACGGCGACGGCACGCGCAGCTTTGCTAGGCGCCCAAGGCAGACGACGCTTTGCTAGGCAGCGAGGCGGCGAACGCACAAAGCCATTTGCTCGGCGGTGATTCGCTGCCTCGCACAAGAGCTAACCACTGTGCATGTTGGCTGTCTCACAAACAAGCAGCCTGCTGCGTCTCTTCGCTGCCTCGCCAACTAGCAAAGTGCTGCCTCGCTTCGCCTCCACGCCAAAAAGCCATCCGCCATGCCACTGCGCCACCTGGTGCACAACCAAAGTGCTGCATCTCTTCGCTGCCTCGCACAAGGAGCAAGCACTGGGCATGTTGGCTGTCTCACAAACAAGGAGACTGCTGAATCTCTTCGCTGCCTCGCCAACAAGCAAATCGCTGCATATCTTCGCTGCCTCGCCAACAAGCAGACCGCTGCGTGTATTCGCTGAGTGGCAGAAAGCAAAGCACGGCGCCTGTTCGCTGCCTGGCCAACAAGCAAAGCGCTCCATCTCTTCGCTGCCTCGCAAACGAAGGAAGCGCTGCGTGCCTTCGGCGCCGAGCAAAGCAGCGCGTGCCTTCGCCGCCTCGCCGCCTAAGAAAGCGCTGCGTGCCTTCTCGCCCTCGCCGCCTAGCAAAGCGCCGTGTGCCTTCGCCGCCTCCCCAATCGCTTCGTGCCTTCGCCGCCTAGCAAAGCGCCTAGCAAAGCGTCCTCAGCCTTCGCTGCCTAGCAAAGCTCCACGTCCGCTCGCCGCCTAGCAAAGCACTGTGTGCCCTCGCCGCCTCCTAGAGCGCTGCGTGCCTTCGGCGCCTGGCAAAGCACTGCGTGCCCTCGCCGCCTCGCACAGCGCTGCGTCCTTGGGCGCCTGGCAAAGCGCTGCGTGCCTTCGCCGCCTCGCCGCCTAGCAAGGCGCCCTAGCCCGTCCACCACCATCAGATCGCTGCGTGCCTTCGCTGCCTCGGTGCTTAGCAAAGCGCCACGTGCCTTCGGCGCCTACAAAAGCGCCGTGTGCCTTCGGCGCTACTACGGCGTTTGCTAAGCGGCGAGGCGGCGAAGGGACGCAGCGGTGTGTGAGGCGGCGAAGGCAAGCAGCGCTTTGCTGGGCGGCGAGGCGGCGAAGGGCCGAAGCGATTGGGGAGGCGGTGAAGGGAGACGGCGCTTTGTTGGGCGGCGAGGGCGAAAGGCACGCAGCGCTTTCTTAGGCGGCGAGGCGGCGAAGGCACGCGCTGCTTTGCTAGGCGCCGAAGGAACACGGCGCTTTGCTAGGCGGCGACGGCACGCGGAGCTTTGCTAGGCGGCGAGGCGGCGAAGGGACACGGCGCTTCGCTAGGCGGCGAGGGCGAGAAGGCACGCAGCGCTTTCTCAGGCGGCGAGGCGGCGAAGGCACGCGCTGCTCTGCCAGCCGCCGAAGGCACGCAGCGCTTTGCTAGGCTGCGATGCGGCGAGGCGCCCAACGCAGGCACTTCTTTGCTAGGCGCCCAAGGAACACGGCGCTTTGCTTGACGGCGACGGCACGCGCAGCTTTGCTAGGCGCCCAAGGCAGACGACGCTTTGCTAGGCAGCGAGGCGGCGAACGCACAAAGCCATTTGCTCGGCGGTGATTCGCTGCCTCGCACAAGAGCTAACCACTGTGCATGTTGGCTGTCTCACAAACAAGCAGCCTGCTGCGTCTCTTCGCTGCCTCGCCAACTAGCAAAGTGCTGCCTCGCTTCGCCTCCACGCCAAAAAGCCATCCGCCATGCCACTGCGCCACCTGCTGCACAAGCAAAGTGCTGCATCTCTTCGCTGCCTCGCACAATGAGCAAGCACTGTGCATGGTCGCTGTGTCACAAACAAGGAGACTGCTGAATCTCTTCGCTGCCTCGCCAACAAGCAAACCGCTGCATCTCTTCGCTGCCTCACCAACAAGCAAATCGCTGCATATCTTCGCTGCCTCGCCAACAAGCAGAGCGCTGCGTGTATTCGCTGAGTGGCAGAAAGCAAAGCACGGCGCCTGTTCGCTGCCTCGCCAACAAGCAGACCGCTGCGTGTATTCGCTGAGTGGCAGAAAGCAAAGCACGGCGCCTGTTCGCTGCCTGGCCAACAAGCAAAGCGCTCCATCTCTTCGCTGCCTCGCAAACGAAGGAAGCGCTGCGTGCCTTCGGCGCCGAGCAAAGCAGCGCGTGCCTTCGCCGCCTCGCCGCCTAAGAAAGCGCTGCGTGCCTTCTCGCCCTCGCCGCCTAGCAAAGCGCCGTGTGCCTTCGCCGCCTCCCCAATCGCTTCGTGCCTTCGCCGCCTAGCAAAGCGCCTAGCAAAGCGTCCTCAGCCTTCGCTGCCTAGCAAAGCTCCACGTCCGCTCGCCGCCTAGCAAAGCACTGTGTGCCCTCGCCGCCTCCTAGAGCGCTGCGTGCCTTCGGCGCATGGCAAAGCACTGCGTGCCCTCGCCGCCTCCTAGAGCGCTGCGTGACTTCGGCGACGGGCAAAGCGCTGCGTGCCCTCGCCGCCTCGCACAGTGCTGCGTGCCTTCGGCGCCTGGCAAAGCGCTGCGTGCCTTCGGCGCCTGGCAAAGCACTGCGTGCCCTCGCCGCCTCGCACAGCGCTGCGTCCTTGGGCGCCTGGCAAAGCGCTGCGTGCCTTCGCCGCCTCGGTGCTTAGCAAAGCGCCACGTGCCTTCGGCGCCTACAAAAGCGCCGTGTGCCTTCGGCGCTACTACGGCGTTTGCTAAGCGGCGCGGCGGCGAAGGGACGCAGCGGTGTGTGAGGCGGCGAAGGCAAGCAGCGCTTTGCTGGGCGGCGAGGCGGCGAAGGGCCGAAGCGATTGGGGAGGCGGTGAAGGGACACGGCGCTTTGTTGGGCGGCGAGGGCGAAAGGCACGCAGCGCTTTCTTAGGCGGCGAGGCGGCGAAGGCACGCGCTGCTTTGCTAGGCGCCGAAGGAACACGGCGCTTTGCTAGGCGGCGACGGCACGCGGAGCTTTGCTAGGCGGCGAGGCGGCGAAGGGACACGGCGCTTCGCTAGGCGGCGAGGGCGAGAAGGCACGCAGCGCTTTCTCAGGCGGCGAGGCGGCGAAGGCACGCGCTGCTCTGCCAGCCGCCGAAGGCACGCAGCGCTTTGCTAGGCTGCGATGCGGCGAGGCGCCCAACGCAGGCACTTCTTTGCTAGGCGCCCAAGGAACACGGCGCTTTGCTTGACGGCGACGGCACGCGCAGCTTTGCTAGGCGCCCAAGGCAGACGACGCTTTGCTAGGCAGCGAGGCGGCGAACGCACAAAGCCATTTGCTCGGCGGTGATTCGCTGCCTCGCACAAGAGCTAACCACTGTGCATGTTGGCTGTCTCACAAACAAGCAGCCTGCTGCGTCTCTTCGCTGCCTCGCCAACTAGCAAAGTGCTGCCTCGCTTCGCCTCCACGCCAAAAAGCCATCCGCCATGCCACTGCGCCACCTGCTGCACAAGCAAAGTGCTGCATCTCTTCGCTGCCTCGCACAATGAGCAAGCACTGTGCATGGTCGCTGTGTCACAAACAAGGAGACTGCTGAATCTCTTCGCTGCCTCGCCAACAAGCAAACCGCTGCATCTCTTCGCTGCCTCACCAACAAGCAAATCGCTGCATATCTTCGCTGCCTCGCCAACAAGCAGAGCGCTGCGTGTATTCGCTGAGTGGCAGAAAGCAAAGCACGGCGCCTGTTCGCTGCCTGGCCAACAAGCAAAGCGCTCCATCTCTTCGCTGCCTCGCAAACGAAGGAAGCGCTGCGTGCCTTCGGCGCCGAGCAAAGCAGCGCGTGCCTTCGCCGCCTCGCCGCCTAAGAAAGCGCTGCGTGCCTTCTCGCCCTCGCCGCCTAGCAAAGCGCCGTGTGCCTTCGCCGCCTCCCCAATCGCTTCGTGCCTTCGCCGCCTAGCAAAGCGCCTAGCAAAGCGTCCTCAGCCTTCGCTGCCTAGCAAAGCTCCACGTCCGCTCGCCGCCTAGCAAAGCACTGTGTGCCCTCGCCGCCTCCTAGAGCGCTGCGTGCCTTCGGCGCATGGCAAAGCACTGCGTGCCCTCGCCGCCTCCTAGAGCGCTGCGTGACTTCGGCGACGGGCAAAGCGCTGCGTGCCCTCGCCGCCTCGCACAGTGCTGCGTGCCTTCGGCGCCTGGCAAAGCGCTGCGTGCCTTCGGCGCCTGGCAAAGCACTGCGTGCCCTCGCCGCCTCGCACAGCGCTGCGTCCTTGGGCGCCTGGCAAAGCGCTGCGTGCCTTCGCCGCCTCGGTGCTTAGCAAAGCGCCACGTGCCTTCGGCGCCTACAAAAGCGCCGTGTGCCTTCGGCGCTACTACGGCGTTTGCTAAGCGGCGCGGCGGCGAAGGGACGCAGCGGTGTGTGAGGCGGCGAAGGCAAGCAGCGCTTTGCTGGGCGGCGAGGCGGCGAAGGGCCGAAGCGATTGGGGAGGCGGTGAAGGGACACGGCGCTTTGTTGGGCGGCGAGGGCGAAAGGCACGCAGCGCTTTCTTAGGCGGCGAGGCGGCGAAGGCACGCGCTGCTTTGCTAGGCGCCGAAGGAACACGGCGCTTTGCTAGGCGGCGACGGCACGCGGAGCTTTGCTAGGCGGCGAGGCGGCGAAGGGACACGGCGCTTCGCTAGGCGGCGAGGGCGAGAAGGCACGCAGCGCTTTCTCAGGCGGCGAGGCGGCGAAGGCACGCGCTGCTCTGCCAGCCGCCGAAGGCACGCAGCGCTTTGCTAGGCTGCGATGCGGCGAGGCGCCCAACGCAGGCACTTCTTTGCTAGGCGCCCAAGGAACACGGCGCTTTGCTTGACGGCGACGGCACGCGCAGCTTTGCTAGGCGCCCAAGGCAGACGACGCTTTGCTAGGCAGCGAGGCGGCGAACGCACAAAGCCATTTGCTCGGCGGTGATTCGCTGCCTCGCACAAGAGCTAACCACTGTGCATGTTGGCTGTCTCACAAACAAGCAGCCTGCTGCGTCTCTTCGCTGCCTCGCCAACTAGCAAAGTGCTGCCTCGCTTCGCCTCCACGCCAAAAAGCCATCCGCCATGCCACTGCGCCACCTGCTGCACAAGCAAAGTGCTGCATCTCTTCGCTGCCTCGCACAATGAGCAAGCACTGTGCATGGTCGCTGTGTCACAAACAAGGAGACTGCTGAATCTCTTCGCTGCCTCGCCAACAAGCAAACCGCTGCATCTCTTCGCTGCCTCACCAACAAGCAAATCGCTGCATATCTTCGCTGCCTCGCCAACAAGCAGAGCGCTGCGTGTATTCGCTGAGTGGCAGAAAGCAAAGCACGGCGCCTGTTCGCTGCCTGGCCAACAAGCAAAGCGCTCCATCTCTTCGCTGCCTCGCAAACGAAGGAAGCGCTGCGTGCCTTCGGCGCCGAGCAAAGCAGCGCGTGCCTTCGCCGCCTCGCCGCCTAAGAAAGCGCTGCGTGCCTTCTCGCCCTCGCCGCCTAGCAAAGCGCCGTGTGCCTTCGCCGCCTCCCCAATCGCTTCGTGCCTTCGCCGCCTAGCAAAGCGCCTAGCAAAGCGTCCTCAGCCTTCGCTGCCTAGCAAAGCTCCACGTCCGCTCGCCGCCTAGCAAAGCACTGTGTGCCCTCGCCGCCTCCTAGAGCGCTGCGTGCCTTCGGCGCCTGGCAAAGCACTGCGTGCCCTCGCCGCCTCGCACAGCGCTGCGTCCTTGGGCGCCTGGCAAAGCGCTGCGTGCCTTCGCCGCCTCGCCGCCTAGCAAGGCGCCCTAGCCCGTCCACCACCATCAGATCGCTGCGTGCCTTCGCTGCCTCGGTGCTTAGCAAAGCGCCACGTGCCTTCGGCGCCTACAAAAGCGCCGTGTGCCTTCGGCGCTACTACGGCGTTTGCTAAGCGGCGAGGCGGCGAAGGGACGCAGCGGTGTGTGAGGCGGCGAAGGCAAGCAGCGCTTTGCTGGGCGGCGAGGCGGCGAAGGGCCGAAGCGATTGGGGAGGCGGTGAAGGGAGACGGCGCTTTGTTGGGCGGCGAGGGCGAAAGGCACGCAGCGCTTTCTTAGGCGGCGAGGCGGCGAAGGCACGCGCTGCTTTGCTAGGCGCCGAAGGAACACGGCGCTTTGCTAGGCGGCGACGGCACGCGGAGCTTTGCTAGGCGGCGAGGCGGCGAAGGGACACGGCGCTTCGCTAGGCGGCGAGGGCGAGAAGGCACGCAGCGCTTTCTCAGGCGGCGAGGCGGCGAAGGCACGCGCTGCTCTGCCAGCCGCCGAAGGCACGCAGCGCTTTGCTAGGCTGCGATGCGGCGAGGCGCCCAACGCAGGCACTTCTTTGCTAGGCGCCCAAGGAACACGGCGCTTTGCTTGACGGCGACGGCACGCGCAGCTTTGCTAGGCGCCCAAGGCAGACGACGCTTTGCTAGGCAGCGAGGCGGCGAACGCACAAAGCCATTTGCTCGGCGGTGATTCGCTGCCTCGCACAAGAGCTAACCACTGTGCATGTTGGCTGTCTCACAAACAAGCAGCCTGCTGCGTCTCTTCGCTGCCTCGCCAACTAGCAAAGTGCTGCCTCGCTTCGCCTCCACGCCAAAAAGCCATCCGCCATGCCACTGCGCCACCTGCTGCACAAGCAAAGTGCTGCATCTCTTCGCTGCCTCGCACAATGAGCAAGCACTGTGCATGGTCGCTGTGTCACAAACAAGGAGACTGCTGAATCTCTTCGCTGCCTCGCCAACAAGCAAACCGCTGCATCTCTTCGCTGCCTCACCAACAAGCAAATCGCTGCATATCTTCGCTGCCTCGCCAACAAGCAGACCGCTGCGTGTATTCGCTGAGTGGCAGAAAGCAAAGCACGGCGCCTGTTCGCTGCCTGGCCAACAAGCAAAGCGCTCCATCTCTTCGCTGCCTCGCAAACGAAGGAAGCGCTGCGTGCCTTCGGCGCCGAGCAAAGCAGCGCGTGCCTTCGCCGCCTCGCCGCCTAAGAAAGCGCTGCGTGCCTTCTCGCCCTCGCCGCCTAGCAAAGCGCCGTGTGCCTTCGCCGCCTCCCCAATCGCTTCGTGCCTTGGCCGCCTAGCAAAGCGCCTAGCAAAGCGTCCTCAGCCTTCGCTGCCTAGCAAAGCTCCACGTCCGCTCGCCGCCTAGCAAAGCACTGTGTGCCCTCGCCGCCTCCTAGAGCGCTGCGTGCCTTCGGCGCCTGGCAAAGCACTGCGTGCCCTCGCCGCCTCGCACAGCGCTGCGTGCCTTCGGCGCCTGGCAAAGCGCTGCGTGCCCTCGCCGCCTCGCACAGTGCTGCGTGCCTTCGGCGCCTGGCAAAGCACTGCGTGCCCTCGCCGCCTCGCACAGCGCTGCGTCTTTGGGCGCCTGGCAAAGCGCTGCGTGCCTTCGCCGCCTCGCCGCCTAGCAAGGCGCCCTAGCCCGTCCACCACCATCAGATCGCTGCGTGCCTTCGCTGCCTCGGTGCTTAGCAAAGCGCCACGTGCCTTCGGCGCCTACAAAAGCGCCGTGTGCCTTCGGCGCTACTACGGCGTTTGCTAAGCGGCGCGGCGGCGAAGGGACGCAGCGGTGTGTGAGGCGGCGAAGGCAAGCAGCGCTTTGCTGGGCGGCGAGGCGGCGAAGGGCCGAAGCGATTGGGGAGGCGGTGAAGGGAGACGGCGCTTTGTTGGGCGGCGAGGGCGAAAGGCACGCAGCGCTTTCTTAGGCGGCGAGGCGGCGAAGGCACGCGCTGCTTTGCTAGGCGCCGAAGGAACACGGCGCTTTGCTAGGCGGCGACGGCACGCGGAGCTTTGCTAGGCGGCGAGGCGGCGAAGGGACACGGCGCTTCGCTAGGCGGCGAGGGCGAGAAGGCACGCAGCGCTTTCTCAGGCGGCGAGGCGGCGAAGGCACGCGCTGCTCTGCCAGCCGCCGAAGGCACGCAGCGCTTTGCTAGGCTGCGATGCGGCGAGGCGCCCAACGCAGGCACTTCTTTGCTAGGCGCCCAAGGAACACGGCGCTTTGCTTGACGGCGACGGCACGCGCAGCTTTGCTAGGCGCCCAAGGCAGACGACGCTTTGCTAGGCAGCGAGGCGGCGAACGCACAAAGCCATTTGCTCGGCGGTGATTCGCTGCCTCGCACAAGAGCTAACCACTGTGCATGTTGGCTGTCTCACAAACAAGCAGCCTGCTGCGTCTCTTCGCTGCCTCGCCAACTAGCAAAGTGCTGCCTCGCTTCGCCTCCACGCCAAAAAGCCATCCGCCATGCCACTGCGCCACCTGCTGCACAAGCAAAGTGCTGCATCTCTTCGCTGCCTCGCACAATGAGCAAGCACTGTGCATGGTCGCTGTGTCACAAACAAGGAGACTGCTGAATCTCTTCGCTGCCTCGCCAACAAGCAAACCGCTGCATCTCTTCGCTGCCTCACCAACAAGCAAATCGCTGCATATCTTCGCTGCCTCGCCAACAAGCAGAGCGCTGCGTGTATTCGCTGAGTGGCAGAAAGCAAAGCACGGCGCCTGTTCGCTGCCTGGCCAACAAGCAAAGCGCTCCATCTCTTCGCTGCCTCGCAAACGAAGGAAGCGCTGCGTGCCTTCGGCGCCGAGCAAAGCAGCGCGTGCCTTCGCCGCCTCGCCGCCTAAGAAAGCGCTGCGTGCCTTCTCGCCCTCGCCGCCTAGCAAAGCGCCGTGTGCCTTCGCCGCCTCCCCAATCGCTTCGTGCCTTCGCCGCCTAGCAAAGCGCCTAGCAAAGCGTCCTCAGCCTTCGCTGCCTAGCAAAGCTCCACGTCCGCTCGCCGCCTAGCAAAGCACTGTGTGCCCTCGCCGCCTCCTAGAGCGCTGCGTGCCTTCGGCGCCTGGCAAAGCACTGCGTGCCCTCGCCGCCTCGCACAGCGCTGCGTCCTTGGGCGCCTGGCAAAGCGCTGCGTGCCTTCGCCGCCTCGCCGCCTAGCAAGGCGCCCTAGCCCGTCCACCACCATCAGATCGCTGCGTGCCTTCGCTGCCTCGGTGCTTAGCAAAGCGCCACGTGCCTTCGGCGCCTACAAAAGCGCCGTGTGCCTTCGGCGCTACTACGGCGTTTGCTAAGCGGCGAGGCGGCGAAGGGACGCAGCGGTGTGTGAGGCGGCGAAGGCAAGCAGCGCTTTGCTGGGCGGCGAGGCGGCGAAGGGCCGAAGCGATTGGGGAGGCGGTGAAGGGAGACGGCGCTTTGTTGGGCGGCGAGGGCGAAAGGCACGCAGCGCTTTCTTAGGCGGCGAGGCGGCGAAGGCACGCGCTGCTTTGCTAGGCGCCGAAGGAACACGGCGCTTTGCTAGGCGGCGACGGCACGCGGAGCTTTGCTAGGCGGCGAGGCGGCGAAGGGACACGGCGCTTCGCTAGGCGGCGAGGGCGAGAAGGCACGCAGCGCTTTCTCAGGCGGCGAGGCGGCGAAGGCACGCGCTGCTCTGCCAGCCGCCGAAGGCACGCAGCGCTTTGCTAGGCTGCGATGCGGCGAGGCGCCCAACGCAGGCACTTCTTTGCTAGGCGCCCAAGGAACACGGCGCTTTGCTTGACGGCGACGGCACGCGCAGCTTTGCTAGGCGCCCAAGGCAGACGACGCTTTGCTAGGCAGCGAGGCGGCGAACGCACAAAGCCATTTGCTCGGCGGTGATTCGCTGCCTCGCACAAGAGCTAACCACTGTGCATGTTGGCTGTCTCACAAACAAGCAGCCTGCTGCGTCTCTTCGCTGCCTCGCCAACTAGCAAAGTGCTGCCTCGCTTCGCCTCCACGCCAAAAAGCCATCCGCCATGCCACTGCGCCACCTGCTGCACAAGCAAAGTGCTGCATCTCTTCGCTGCCTCGCACAATGAGCAAGCACTGTGCATGGTCGCTGTGTCACAAACAAGGAGACTGCTGAATCTCTTCGCTGCCTCGCCAACAAGCAAACCGCTGCATCTCTTCGCTGCCTCACCAACAAGCAAATCGCTGCATATCTTCGCTGCCTCGCCAACAAGCAGACCGCTGCGTGTATTCGCTGAGTGGCAGAAAGCAAAGCACGGCGCCTGTTCGCTGCCTGGCCAACAAGCAAAGCGCTCCATCTCTTCGCTGCCTCGCAAACGAAGGAAGCGCTGCGTGCCTTCGGCGCCGAGCAAAGCAGCGCGTGCCTTCGCCGCCTCGCCGCCTAAGAAAGCGCTGCGTGCCTTCTCGCCCTCGCCGCCTAGCAAAGCGCCGTGTGCCTTCGCCGCCTCCCCAATCGCTTCGTGCCTTGGCCGCCTAGCAAAGCGCCTAGCAAAGCGTCCTCAGCCTTCGCTGCCTAGCAAAGCTCCACGTCCGCTCGCCGCCTAGCAAAGCACTGTGTGCCCTCGCCGCCTCCTAGAGCGCTGCGTGCCTTCGGCGCCTGGCAAAGCACTGCGTGCCCTCGCCGCCTCGCACAGCGCTGCGTGCCTTCGGCGCCTGGCAAAGCGCTGCGTGCCCTCGCCGCCTCGCACAGTGCTGCGTGCCTTCGGCGCCTGGCAAAGCACTGCGTGCCCTCGCCGCCTCGCACAGCGCTGCGTCTTTGGGCGCCTGGCAAAGCGCTGCGTGCCTTCGCCGCCTCGCCGCCTAGCAAGGCGCCCTAGCCCGTCCACCACCATCAGATCGCTGCGTGCCTTCGCTGCCTCGGTGCTTAGCAAAGCGCCACGTGCCTTCGGCGCCTACAAAAGCGCCGTGTGCCTTCGGCGCTACTACGGCGTTTGCTAAGCGGCGCGGCGGCGAAGGGACGCAGCGGTGTGTGAGGCGGCGAAGGCAAGCAGCGCTTTGCTGGGCGGCGAGGCGGCGAAGGGCCGAAGCGATTGGGGAGGCGGTGAAGGGAGACGGCGCTTTGTTGGGCGGCGAGGGCGAAAGGCACGCAGCGCTTTCTTAGGCGGCGAGGCGGCGAAGGCACGCGCTGCTTTGCTAGGCGCCGAAGGAACACGGCGCTTTGCTAGGCGGCGACGGCACGCGGAGCTTTGCTAGGCGGCGAGGCGGCGAAGGGACACGGCGCTTCGCTAGGCGGCGAGGGCGAGAAGGCACGCAGCGCTTTCTCAGGCGGCGAGGCGGCGAAGGCACGCGCTGCTCTGCCAGCCGCCGAAGGCACGCAGCGCTTTGCTAGGCTGCGATGCGGCGAGGCGCCCAACGCAGGCACTTCTTTGCTAGGCGCCCAAGGAACACGGCGCTTTGCTTGACGGCGACGGCACGCGCAGCTTTGCTAGGCGCCCAAGGCAGACGACGCTTTGCTAGGCAGCGAGGCGGCGAACGCACAAAGCCATTTGCTCGGCGGTGATTCGCTGCCTCGCACAAGAGCTAACCACTGTGCATGTTGGCTGTCTCACAAACAAGCAGCCTGCTGCGTCTCTTCGCTGCCTCGCCAACTAGCAAAGTGCTGCCTCGCTTCGCCTCCACGCCAAAAAGCCATCCGCCATGCCACTGCGCCACCTGCTGCACAAGCAAAGCGCTGCATCTCTTCGCTGCCTCGCACAATGAGCAAGCACTGTGCATGGTCGCTGTGTCACAAACAAGGAGACTGCTGAATCTCTTCGCTGCCTCGCCAACAAGCAAACCGCTGCATCTCTTCGCTGCCTCACCAACAAGCAAATCGCTGCATATCTTCGCTGCCTCGCCAACAAGCAGACCGCTGCGTGTATTCGCTGAGTGGCAGAAAGCAAAGCACGGCGCCTGTTCGCTGCCTGGCCAACAAGCAAAGCGCTCCATCTCTTCGCTGCCTCGCAAACGAAGGAAGCGCTGCGTGCCTTCGGCGCCGAGCAAAGCAGCGCGTGCCTTCGCCGCCTCGCCGCCTAAGAAAGCGCTGCGTGCCTTCTCGCCCTCGCCGCCTAGCAAAGCGCCGTGTGCCTTCGCCGCCTCCCCAATCGCTTCGTGCCTTCGCCGCCTAGCAAAGCGCCTAGCAAAGCGTCCTCAGCCTTCGCTGCCTAGCAAAGCTCCACGTCCGCTCGCCGCCTAGCAAAGCACTGTGTGCCCTCGCCGCCTCCTAGAGCGCTGCGTGCCTTCGGCGCATGGCAAAGCACTGCGTGCCCTCGCCGCCTCCTAGAGCGCTGCGTGACTTCGGCGCCTGGCAAAGCGCTGCGTGCCCTCGCCGCCTCGCACAGTGCTGCGTGCCTTCGGCGCCTGGCAAAGCGCTGCGTGCCTTCGGCGCCTGGCAAAGCACTGCGTGCCCTCGCCGCCTCGCACAGCGCTGCGTCCTTGGGCGCCTGGCAAAGCGCTGCGTGCCTTCGCCGCCTCGGTGCTTAGCAAAGCGCCACGTGCCTTCGGCGCCTACAAAAGCGCCGTGTGCCTTCGGCGCTACTACGGCGTTTGCTAAGCGGCGCGGCGGCGAAGGGACGCAGCGGTGTGTGAGGCGGCGAAGGCAAGCAGCGCTTTGCTGGGCGGCGAGGCGGCGAAGGGCCGAAGCGATTGGGGAGGCGGTGAAGGGACACGGCGCTTTGTTGGGCGGCGAGGGCGAAAGGCACGCAGCGCTTTCTTAGGCGGCGAGGCGGCGAAGGCACGCGCTGCTTTGCTAGGCGCCGAAGGAACACGGCGCTTTGCTAGGCGGCGACGGCACGCGGAGCTTTGCTAGGCGGCGAGGCGGCGAAGGGACACGGCGCTTCGCTAGGCGGCGAGGGCGAGAAGGCACGCAGCGCTTTCTCAGGCGGCGAGGCGGCGAAGGCACGCGCTGCTCTGCCAGCCGCCGAAGGCACGCAGCGCTTTGCTAGGCTGCGATGCGGCGAGGCGCCCAACGCAGGCACTTCTTTGCTAGGCGCCCAAGGAACACGGCGCTTTGCTTGACGGCGACGGCACGCGCAGCTTTGCTAGGCGCCCAAGGCAGACGACGCTTTGCTAGGCAGCGAGGCGGCGAACGCACAAAGCCATTTGCTCGGCGGTGATTCGCTGCCTCGCACAAGAGCTAACCACTGTGCATGTTGGCTGTCTCACAAACAAGCAGCCTGCTGCGTCTCTTCGCTGCCTCGCCAACTAGCAAAGTGCTGCCTCGCTTCGCCTCCACGCCAAAAAGCCATCCGCCATGCCACTGCGCCACCTGCTGCACAAGCAAAGTGCTGCATCTCTTCGCTGCCTCGCACAATGAGCAAGCACTGTGCATGGTCGCTGTGTCACAAACAAGGAGACTGCTGAATCTCTTCGCTGCCTCGCCAACAAGCAAACCGCTGCATCTCTTCGCTGCCTCACCAACAAGCAAATCGCTGCATATCTTCGCTGCCTCGCCAACAAGCAGACCGCTGCGTGTATTCGCTGAGTGGCAGAAAGCAAAGCACGGCGCCTGTTCGCTGCCTGGCCAACAAGCAAAGCGCTCCATCTCTTCGCTGCCTCGCAAACGAAGGAAGCGCTGCGTGCCTTCGGCGCCGAGCAAAGCAGCGCGTGCCTTCGCCGCCTCGCCGCCTAAGAAAGCGCTGCGTGCCTTCTCGCCCTCGCCGCCTAGCAAAGCGCCGTGTGCCTTCGCCGCCTCCCCAATCGCTTCGTGCCTTCGCCGCCTAGCAAAGCGCCTAGCAAAGCGTCCTCAGCCTTCGCTGCCTAGCAAAGCTCCACGTCCGCTCGCCGCCTAGCAAAGCACTGTGTGCCCTCGCCGCCTCCTAGAGCGCTGCGTGCCTTCGGCGCATGGCAAAGCACTGCGTGCCCTCGCCGCCTCCTAGAGCGCTGCGTGACTTCGGCGACGGGCAAAGCGCTGCGTGCCCTCGCCGCCTCGCACAGTGCTGCGTGCCTTCGGCGCCTGGCAAAGCGCTGCGTGCCTTCGGCGCCTGGCAAAGCACTGCGTGCCCTCGCCGCCTCGCACAGCGCTGCGTCCTTGGGCGCCTGGCAAAGCGCTGCGTGCCTTCGCCGCCTCGGTGCTTAGCAAAGCGCCACGTGCCTTCGGCGCCTACAAAAGCGCCGTGTGCCTTCGGCGCTACTACGGCGTTTGCTAAGCGGCGCGGCGGCGAAGGGACGCAGCGGTGTGTGAGGCGGCGAAGGCAAGCAGCGCTTTGCTGGGCGGCGAGGCGGCGAAGGGCCGAAGCGATTGGGGAGGCGGTGAAGGGACACGGCGCTTTGTTGGGCGGCGAGGGCGAAAGGCACGCAGCGCTTTCTTAGGCGGCGAGGCGGCGAAGGCACGCGCTGCTTTGCTAGGCGCCGAAGGAACACGGCGCTTTGCTAGGCGGCGACGGCACGCGGAGCTTTGCTAGGCGGCGAGGCGGCGAAGGGACACGGCGCTTCGCTAGGCGGCGAGGGCGAGAAGGCACGCAGCGCTTTCTCAGGCGGCGAGGCGGCGAAGGCACGCGCTGCTCTGCCAGCCGCCGAAGGCACGCAGCGCTTTGCTAGGCTGCGATGCGGCGAGGCGCCGAACGCAGGCACTTCTTTGCTAGGCGCCCAAGGAACACGGCGCTTTGCTTGACGGCGACGGCACGCGCAGCTTTGCTAGGCGCCCAAGGCAGACGACGCTTTGCTAGGCAGCGAGGCGGCGAACGCACAAAGCCATTTGCTCGGCGGTGATTCGCTGCCTCGCACAAGAGCTAACCACTGTGCATGTTGGCTGTCTCACAAACAAGCAGCCTGCTGCGTCTCTTCGCTGCCTCGCCAACTAGCAAAGTGCTGCCTCGCTTCGCCTCCACGCCAAAAAGCCATCCGCCATGCCACTGCGCCACCTGCTGCACAAGCAAAGTGCTGCATCTCTTCGCTGCCTCGCACAAGGAGCAAGCACTGGGCATGTTGGCTGTCTCACAAACAAGGAGACTGCTGAATCTCTTCGCTGCCTCGCCAACAAGCAAATCGCTGCATATCTTCGCTGCCTCGCCAACAAGCAGACCGCTGCGTGTATTCGCTGAGTGGCAGAAAGCAAAGCACGGCGCCTGTTCGCTGCCTGGCCAACAAGCAAAGCGCTCCATCTCTTCGCTGCCTCGCAAACGAAGGAAGCGCTGCGTGCCTTCGGCGCCGAGCAAAGCAGCGCGTGCCTTCGCCGCCTCGCCGCCTAAGAAAGCGCTGCGTGCCTTCTCGCCCTCGCCGCCTAGCAAAGCGCCGTGTGCCTTCGCCGCCTCCCCAATCGCTTCGTGCCTTCGCCGCCTAGCAAAGCGCCTAGCAAAGCGTCCTCAGCCTTCGCTGCCTAGCAAAGCTCCACGTCCGCTCGCCGCCTAGCAAAGCACTGTGTGCCCTCGCCGCCTCCTAGAGCGCTGCGTGCCTTCGGCGCCTGGCAAAGCACTGTGTGCCCTCGCCGCCTCGCACAGCGCTGCGTCCTTGGGCGCCTGGCAAAGCGCTGCGTGCCTTCGCCGCCTCGCCGCCTAGCAAGGCGCCCTAGCCCGTCCACCACCATCAGATCGCTGCGTGCCTTCGCTGCCTCGGTGCTTAGCAAAGCGCCACGTGCCTTCGGCGCCTACAAAAGCGCCGTGTGCCTTCGGCGCTACTACGGCGTTTGCTAAGCGGCGAGGCGGCGAAGGGACGCAGCGGTGTGTGAGGCGGCGAAGGCAAGCAGCGCTTTGCTGGGCGGCGAGGCGGCGAAGGGCCGAAGCGATTGGGGAGGCGGTGAAGGGAGACGGCGCTTTGTTGGGCGGCGAGGGCGAAAGGCACGCAGCGCTTTCTTAGGCGGCGAGGCGGCGAAGGCACGCGCTGCTTTGCTAGGCGCCGAAGGAACACGGCGCTTTGCTAGGCGGCGACGGCACGCGGAGCTTTGCTAGGCGGCGAGGCGGCGAAGGGACACGGCGCTTCGCTAGGCGGCGAGGGCGAGAAGGCACGCAGCGCTTTCTCAGGCGGCGAGGCGGCGAAGGCACGCGCTGCTCTGCCAGCCGCCGAAGGCACGCAGCGCTTTGCTAGGCTGCGATGCGGCGAGGCGCCGAACGCAGGCACTTCTTTGCTAGGCGCCCAAGGAACACGGCGCTTTGCTTGACGGCGACGGCACGCGCAGCTTTGCTAGGCGCCCAAGGCAGACGACGCTTTGCTAGGCAGCGAGGCGGCGAACGCACAAAGCCATTTGCTCGGCGGTGATTCGCTGCCTCGCACAAGAGCTAACCACTGTGCATGTTGGCTGTCTCACAAACAAGCAGCCTGCTGCGTCTCTTCGCTGCCTCGCCAACTAGCAAAGTGCTGCCTCGCTTCGCCTCCACGCCAAAAAGCCATCCGCCATGCCACTGCGCCACCTGCTGCACAAGCAAAGTGCTGCATCTCTTCGCTGCCTCGCACAAGGAGCAAGCACTGGGCATGTTGGCTGTCTCACAAACAAGGAGACTGCTGAATCTCTTCGCTGCCTCGCCAACAAGCAAATCGCTGCATATCTTCGCTGCCTCGCCAACAAGCAGACCGCTGCGTGTATTCGCTGAGTGGCAGAAAGCAAAGCACGGCGCCTGTTCGCTGCCTGGCCAACAAGCAAAGCGCTCCATCTCTTCGCTGCCTCGCAAACGAAGGAAGCGCTGCGTGCCTTCGGCGCCGAGCAAAGCAGCGCGTGCCTTCGCCGCCTCGCCGCCTAAGAAAGCGCTGCGTGCCTTCTCGCCCTCGCCGCCTAGCAAAGCGCCGTGTGCCTTCGCCGCCTCCCCAATCGCTTCGTGCCTTCGCCGCCTAGCAAAGCGCCTAGCAAAGCGTCCTCAGCCTTCGCTGCCTAGCAAAGCTCCACGTCCGCTCGCCGCCTAGCAAAGCACTGTGTGCCCTCGCCGCCTCCTAGAGCGCTGCGTGCCTTCGGCGCCTGGCAAAGCACTGCGTGCCCTCGCCGCCTCGCACAGCGCTGCGTCCTTGGGCGCCTGGCAAAGCGCTGCGTGCCTTCGCCGCCTCGCCGCCTAGCAAGGCGCCCTAGCCCGTCCACCACCATCAGATCGCTGCGTGCCTTCGCTGCCTCGGTGCTTAGCAAAGCGCCACGTGCCTTCGGCGCCTACAAAAGCGCCGTGTGCCTTCGGCGCTACTACGGCGTTTGCTAAGCGGCGAGGCGGCGAAGGGACGCAGCGGTGTGTGAGGCGGCGAAGGCAAGCAGCGCTTTGCTGGGCGGCGAGGCGGCGAAGGGCCGAAGCGATTGGGGAGGCGGTGAAGGGAGACGGCGCTTTGTTGGGCGGCGAGGGCGAAAGGCACGCAGCGCTTTCTTAGGCGGCGAGGCGGCGAAGGCACGCGCTGCTTTGCTAGGCGCCGAAGGAACACGGCGCTTTGCTAGGCGGCGACGGCACGCGGAGCTTTGCTAGGCGGCGAGGCGGCGAAGGGACACGGCGCTTCGCTAGGCGGCGAGGGCGAGAAGGCACGCAGCGCTTTCTCAGGCGGCGAGGCGGCGAAGGCACGCGCTGCTCTGCCAGCCGCCGAAGGCACGCAGCGCTTTGCTAGGCTGCGATGCGGCGAGGCGCCCAACGCAGGCACTTCTTTGCTAGGCGCCCAAGGAACACGGCGCTTTGCTTGACGGCGACGGCACGCGCAGCTTTGCTAGGCGCCCAAGGCAGACGACGCTTTGCTAGGCAGCGAGGCGGCGAACGCACAAAGCCATTTGCTCGGCGGTGATTCGCTGCCTCGCACAAGAGCTAACCACTGTGCATGTTGGCTGTCTCACAAACAAGCAGCCTGCTGCGTCTCTTCGCTGCCTCGCCAACTAGCAAAGTGCTGCCTCGCTTCGCCTCCACGCCAAAAAGCCATCCGCCATGCCACTGCGCCACCTGCTGCACAAGCAAAGTGCTGCATCTCTTCGCTGCCTCGCACAATGAGCAAGCACTGTGCATGGTCGCTGTGTCACAAACAAGGAGACTGCTGAATCTCTTCGCTGCCTCGCCAACAAGCAAACCGCTGCATCTCTTCGCTGCCTCACCAACAAGCAAATCGCTGCATATCTTCGCTGCCTCGCCAACAAGCAGACCGCTGCGTGTATTCGCTGAGTGGCAGAAAGCAAAGCACGGCGCCTGTTCGCTGCCTGGCCAACAAGCAAAGCGCTCCATCTCTTCGCTGCCTCGCAAACGAAGGAAGCGCTGCGTGCCTTCGGCGCCGAGCAAAGCAGCGCGTGCCTTCGCCGCCTCGCCGCCTAAGAAAGCGCTGCGTGCCTTCTCGCCCTCGCCGCCTAGCAAAGCGCCGTGTGCCTTCGCCGCCTCCCCAATCGCTTCGTGCCTTGGCCGCCTAGCAAAGCGCCTAGCAAAGCGTCCTCAGCCTTCGCTGCCTAGCAAAGCTCCACGTCCGCTCGCCGCCTAGCAAAGCACTGTGTGCCCTCGCCGCCTCCTAGAGCGCTGCGTGCCTTCGGCGCCTGGCAAAGCACTGCGTGCCCTCGCCGCCTCGCACAGCGCTGCGTGCCTTCGGCGCCTGGCAAAGCGCTGCGTGCCCTCGCCGCCTCGCACAGTGCTGCGTGCCTTCGGCGCCTGGCAAAGCACTGCGTGCCCTCGCCGCCTCGCACAGCGCTGCGTCTTTGGGCGCCTGGCAAAGCGCTGCGTGCCTTCGCCGCCTCGCCGCCTAGCAAGGCGCCCTAGCCCGTCCACCACCATCAGATCGCTGCGTGCCTTCGCTGCCTCGGTGCTTAGCAAAGCGCCACGTGCCTTCGGCGCCTACAAAAGCGCCGTGTGCCTTCGGCGCTACTACGGCGTTTGCTAAGCGGCGCGGCGGCGAAGGGACGCAGCGGTGTGTGAGGCGGCGAAGGCAAGCAGCGCTTTGCTGGGCGGCGAGGCGGCGAAGGGCCGAAGCGATTGGGGAGGCGGTGAAGGGACAGGGCGCTTTGTTGGGCGGCGAGGGCGAAAGGCACGCAGCGCTTTCTTAGGCGGCGAGGCGGCGAAGGCACGCGCTGCTTTGCTAGGCGCCGAAGGAACACGGCGCTTTGCTAGGCGGCGACGGCACGCGGAGCTTTGCTAGGCGGCGAGGCGGCGAAGGGACACGGCGCTTCGCTAGGCGGCGAGGGCGAGAAGGCACGCAGCGCTTTCTCAGGCGGCGAGGCGGCGAAGGCACGCGCTGCTCTGCCAGCCGCCGAAGGCACGCAGCGCTTTGCTAGGCTGCGATGCGGCGAGGCGCCGAACGCAGGCACTTCTTTGCTAGGCGCCCAAGGAACACGGCGCTTTGCTTGACGGCGACGGCACGCGCAGCTTTGCTAGGCGCCCAAGGCAGACGACGCTTTGCTAGGCAGCGAGGCGGCGAACGCACAAAGCCATTTGCTCGGCGGTGATTCGCTGCCTCGCACAAGAGCTAACCACTGTGCATGTTGGCTGTCTCACAAACAAGCAGCCTGCTGCGTCTCTTCGCTGCCTCGCCAACTAGCAAAGTGCTGCCTCGCTTCGCCTCCACGCCAAAAAGCCATCCGCCATGCCACTGCGCCACCTGCTGCACAAGCAAAGCGCTGCATCTCTTCGCTGCCTCGCACAATGAGCAAGCACTGTGCATGGTCACTGTGTCACAAACAAGGAGACTGCTGAATCTCTTCGCTGCCTCGCCAACAAGCAAACCGCTGCATCTCTTCGCTGCCTCACCAACAAGCAAATCGCTGCATATCTTCGCTGCCTCGCCAACAAGCAGACCGCTGCGTGTATTCGCTGAGTGGCAGAAAGCAAAGCACGGCGCCTGTTCGCTGCCTGGCCAACAAGCAAAGCGCTCCATCTCTTCGCTGCCTCGCAAACGAAGGAAGCGCTGCGTGCCTTCGGCGCCGAGCAAAGCAGCGCGTGCCTTCGCCGCCTCGCCGCCTAAGAAAGCGCTGCGTGCCTTCTCGCCCTCGCCGCCTAGCAAAGCGCCGTGTGCCTTCGCCGCCTCCCCAATCGCTTCGTGCCTTCGCCGCCTAGCAAAGCGCCTAGCAAAGCGTCCTCAGCCTTCGCTGCCTAGCAAAGCTCCACGTCCGCTCGCCGCCTAGCAAAGCACTGTGTGCCCTCGCCGCCTCCTAGAGCGCTGCGTGCCTTCGGCGCCTGGCAAAGCACTGCGTGCCCTCGCCGCCTCGCACAGCGCTGCGTGCCTTCGGCGCCTGGCAAAGCGCTGCGTGCCCTCGCCGCCTCGCACAGCGCTGCGTGCCTTCGGCGCCTGGCAAAGCGCTGCGTGCCCTCGCCGCCTCGCACAGTGCTGCGTGCCTTCGGCGCCTGGCAAAGCGCTGCGTGCCTTCGGCGCCTGGCAAAGCACTGCGTGCCCTCGCCGCCTCGCACAGCGCTGCGTGCCTTCGGCGCCTGGCAAAGCGCTGCGTGCCTTCGCCGCCTCGCTGCCTAGCAAGGCGCCCTAGCCCGTCCACCACCATCAGATCGCTGCGTGCCTTCGCTGCCTCGGTGCTTAGCAAAGCGCCACGTGCCTTCGGCGCCTACAAAAGCGCCGTGTGCCTTCGGCGCTACTACGGCGTTTGCTAAGCGGCGAGGCGGCGAAGGGACGCAGCGGTGTGTGAGGCGGCGAAGGCAAGCAGCGCTTTGCTGGGCGGCGAGGCGGCGAAGGGCCGAAGCGATTGGGGAGGCGGTGAAGGGACACGGCGCTTTGTTGGGCGGCGAGGGCGAAAGGCACGCAGCGCTTTCTTAGGCGGCGAGGCGGCGAAGGCACGCGCTGCTTTGCTAGGCGCCGAAGGAACACGGCGCTTTGCTAGGCGGCGACGGCACGCGGAGCTTTGCTAGGCGGCGAAGGGACACGGCGCTTCGCTAGGCGGCGAGGGCGAGAAGGCACGCAGCGCTTTCTCAGGCGGCGAGGCGGCGAAGGCACGCGCTGCTCTGCCAGCCGCCGAAGGCACGCAGCGCTTTGCTAGGCTGCGATGCGGCGAGGCGCCCAACGCAGGCACTTCTTTGCTAGGCGCCCAAGGAACACGGCGCTTTGCTTGACGGCGACGGCACGCGCAGCTTTGCTAGGCGCCCAAGGCAGACGACGCTTTGCTAGGCAGCGAGGCGGCGAACGCACAAAGCCATTTGCTCGGCGGTGATTCGCTGCCTCGCACAAGAGCTAACCACTGTGCATGTTGGCTGTCTCACAAACAAGCAGCCTGCTGCGTCTCTTCGCTGCCTCGCCAACTAGCAAAGTGCTGCCTCGCTTCGCCTCCACGCCAAAAAGCCATCCGCCATGCCACTGCGCCACCTGCTGCACAAGCAAAGTGCTGCATCTCTTCGCTGCCTCGCACAATGAGCAAGCACTGTGCATGGTCGCTGTGTCACAAACAAGGAGACTGCTGAATCTCTTCGCTGCCTCGCCAACAAGCAAACCGCTGCATCTCTTCGCTGCCTCACCAACAAGCAAATCGCTGCATATCTTCGCTGCCTCGCCAACAAGCAGACCGCTGCGTGTATTCGCTGAGTGGCAGAAAGCAAAGCACGGCGCCTGTTCGCTGCCTGGCCAACAAGCAAAGCGCTCCATCTCTTCGCTGCCTCGCAAACGAAGGAAGCGCTGCGTGCCTTCGGCGCCGAGCAAAGCAGCGCGTGCCTTCGCCGCCTCGCCGCCTAAGAAAGCGCTGCGTGCCTTCTCGCCCTCGCCGCCTAGCAAAGCGCCGTGTGCCTTCGCCGCCTCCCCAATCGCTTCGTGCCTTGGCCGCCTAGCAAAGCGCCTAGCAAAGCGTCCTCAGCCTTCGCTGCCTAGCAAAGCTCCACGTCCGCTCGCCGCCTAGCAAAGCACTGTGTGCCCTCGCCGCCTCCTAGAGCGCTGCGTGCCTTCGGCGCCTGGCAAAGCACTGCGTGCCCTCGCCGCCTCGCACAGCGCTGCGTGCCTTCGGCGCCTGGCAAAGCGCTGCGTGCCCTCGCCGCCTCGCACAGTGCTGCGTGCCTTCGGCGCCTGGCAAAGCACTGCGTGCCCTCGCCGCCTCGCACAGCGCTGCGTCCTTGGGCGCCTGGCAAAGCGCTGCGTGCCTTCGCCGCCTCGCCGCCTAGCAAGGCGCCCTAGCCCGTCCACCACCATCAGATCGCTGCGTGCCTTCGCTGCCTCGGTGCTTAGCAAAGCGCCACGTGCCTTCGGCGCCTACAAAAGCGCCGTGTGCCTTCGGCGCTACTACGGCGTTTGCTAAGCGGCGCGGCGGGGAAGGGACGCAGCGGTGTGTGAGGCGGCGAAGGCAAGCAGCGCTTTGCTGGGCGGCGAGGCGGCGAAGGGCCGAAGCGATTGGGGAGGCGGTGAAGGGACACGGCGCTTTGTTGGGCGGCGAGGGCGAAAGGCACGCAGCGCTTTCTTAGGCGGCGAGGCGGCGAAGGCACGCGCTGCTTTGCTAGGCGCCGAAGGAACACGGCGCTTTGCTAGGCGGCGACGGCACGCGGAGCTTTGCTAGGCGGCGAGGCGGCGAAGGGACACGGCGCTTCGCTAGGCGGCGAGGGCGAGAAGGCACGCAGCGCTTTCTCAGGCGGCGAGGCGGCGAAGGCACGCGCTGCTCTGCCAGCCGCCGAAGGCACGCAGCGCTTTGCTAGGCTGCGATGCGGCGAGGCGCCCAACGCAGGCACTTCTTTGCTAGGCGCCCAAGGAACACGGCGCTTTGCTTGACGGCGACGGCACGCGCAGCTTTGCTAGGCGCCCAAGGCAGACGACGCTTTGCTAGGCAGCGAGGCGGCGAACGCACAAAGCCATTTGCTCGGCGGTGATTCGCTGCCTCGCACAAGAGCTAACCACTGTGCATGTTGGCTGTCTCACAAACAAGCAGCCTGCTGCGTCTCTTCGCTGCCTCGCCAACTAGCAAAGTGCTGCCTCGCTTCGCCTCCACGCCAAAAAGCCATCCGCGATGCCACTGCGCCACCTGCTGCACAAGCAAAGTGCTGCATCTCTTCGCTGCCTCGCACAATGAGCAAGCACTGTGCATGGTCGCTGTGTCACAAACAAGGAGACTGCTGAATCTCTTCGCTGCCTCGCCAACAAGCAAATCGCTGCATATCTTCGCTGCCTCGCCAACAAGCAGACCGCTGCGTGTATTCGCTGAGTGGCAGAAAGCAAAGCACGGCGCCTGTTCGCTGCCTGGCCAACAAGCAAAGCGCTCCATCTCTTCGCTGCCTCGCAAACGAAGGAAGCGCTGCGTGCCTTCGGCGCCGAGCAAAGCAGCGCGTGCCTTCGCCGCCTCGCCGCCTAAGAAAGCGCTGCGTGCCTTCTCGCCCTCGCCGCCTAGCAAAGCGCCGTGTGCCTTCGCCGCCTCCCCAATCGCTTCGTGCCTTCGCCGCCTAGCAAAGCGCCTAGCAAAGCGTCCTCAGCCTTCGCTGCCTAGCAAAGCTCCACGTCCGCTCGCCGCCTAGCAAAGCACTGTGTGCCCTCGCCGCCTCCTAGAGCGCTGCGTGCCTTCGGCGCCTGGCAAAGCACTGCGTGCCCTCGCCGCCTCCTAGAGCGCTGCGTGCCTTCGGCGCCTGGCAAAGCGCTGCGTGCCCTCGCCGCCTCGCACAGCGCTGCGTCCTTGGGCGCCTGGCAAAGCGCTGCGTGCCTTCGCCGCCTCGCCGCCTAGCAAGGCGCCCTAGCCCGTCCACCACCATCAGATCGCTGCGTGCCTTCGCTGCCTCGGTGCTTAGCAAAGCGCCACGTGCCTTCGGCGCCTACAAAAGCGCCGTGTGCCTTCGGCGCTACTACGGCGTTTGCTAAGCGGCGAGGCGGCGAAGGGACGCAGCGGTGTGTGAGGCGGCGAAGGCAAGCAGCGCTTTGCTGGGCGGCGAGGCGGCGAAGGGCCGAAGCGATTGGGGAGGCGGTGAAGGGACACGGCGCTTTGTTGGGCGGCGAGGGCGAAAGGCACGCAGCGCTTTCTTAGGCGGCGAGGCGGCGAAGGCACGCGCTGCTTTGCTAGGCGCCGAAGGAACACGGCGCTTTGCTAGGCGGCGACGGCACGCGGAGCTTTGCTAGGCGGCGAGGCGGCGAAGGGACACGGCGCTTCGCTAGGCGGCGAGGGCGAGAAGGCACGCAGCGCTTTCTCAGGCGGCGAGGCGGCGAAGGCACGCGCTGCTCTGCCAGCCGCCGAAGGCACGCAGCGCTTTGCTAGGCTGCGATGCGGCGAGGCGCCCAACGCAGGCACTTCTTTGCTAGGCGCCCAAGGAACACGGCGCTTTGCTTGACGGCGACGGCACGCGCAGCTTTGCTAGGCGCCCAAGGCAGACGACGCTTTGCTAGGCAGCGAGGCGGCGAACGCACAAAGCCATTTGCTCGGCGGTGATTCGCTGCCTCGCACAAGAGCTAACCACTGTGCATGTTGGCTGTCTCACAAACAAGCAGCCTGCTGCGTCTCTTCGCTGCCTCGCCAACTAGCAAAGTGCTGCCTCGCTTCGCCTCCACGCCAAAAAGCCATCCGCCATGCCACTGCGCCACCTGCTGCACAAGCAAAGTGCTGCATCTCTTCGCTGCCTCGCACAATGAGCAAGCACTGTGCATGGTCGCTGTGTCACAAACAAGGAGACTGATGAATCTCTTCGCTGCCTCGCCAACAAGCAAACCGCTGCATCTCTTCGCTGCCTCACCAACAAGCAAATCGCTGCATATCTTCGCTGCCTCGCCAACAAGCAGAGCGCTGCGTGTATTCGCTGAGTGGCAGAAAGCAAAGCACGGCGCCTGTTCGCTGCCTCGCCAACAAGCAGACCGCTGCGTGTATTCGCTGAGTGGCAGAAAGCAAAGCACGGCGCCTGTTCGCTGCCTGGCCAACAAGCAAAGCGCTCCATCTCTTCGCTGCCTCGCAAACGAAGGAAGCGCTGCGTGCCTTCGGCGCCGAGCAAAGCAGCGCGTGCCTTCGCCGCCTCGCCGCCTAAGAAAGCGCTGCGTGCCTTCTCGCCCTCGCCGCCTAGCAAAGCGCCGTGTGCCTTCGCCGCCTCCCCAATCGCTTCGTGCCTTCGCCGCCTAGCAAAGCGCCTAGCAAAGCGTCCTCAGCCTTCGCTGCCTAGCAAAGCTCCACGTCCGCTCGCCGCCTAGCAAAGCACTGTGTGCCCTCGCCGCCTGGCAAAGCGCTGCGTGCCTTCGGCGCCTGGCAAAGCACTGCGTGCCCTCGCCGCCTCGCACAGCGCTGCGTCCTTGGGCGCCTGGCAAAGCGCTGCGTGCCTTCGCCGCCTCGCCGCCTAGCAAGGCGCCCTAGCCCGTCCACCACCATCAGATCGCTGCGTGCCTTCGCTGCCTCGGTGCTTAGCAAAGCGCCACGTGCCTTCGGCGCCTACAAAAGCGCCGTGTGCCTTCGGCGCTACTACGGCGTTTGCTAAGCGGCGAGGCGGCGAAGGGACGCAGCGGTGTGTGAGGCGGCGAAGGCAAGCAGCGCTTTGCTGGGCGGCGAGGCGGCGAAGGGCCGAAGCGATTGGGGAGGCGGTGAAGGGACACGGCGCTTTGTTGGGCGGCGAGGGCGAAAGGCACGCAGCGCTTTCTTAGGCGGCGAGGCGGCGAAGGCACGCGCTGCTTTGCTAGGCGCCGAAGGAACACGGCGCTTTGCTAGGCGGCGACGGCACGCGGAGCTTTGCTAGGCGGCGAGGCGGCGAAGGGACACGGCGCTTCGCTAGGCGGCGAGGGCGAGAAGGCACGCAGCGCTTTCTCAGGCGGCGAGGCGGCGAAGGCACGCGCTGCTTTGCCAGCCGCCGAAGGCACGCAGCGCTTTGCTAGGCTGCGATGCGGCGAGGCGCCCAACGCAGGCACTTCTTTGCTAGGCGCCCAAGGAACACGGCGCTTTGCTTGACGGCGACGGCACGCGCAGCTTTGCTAGGCGCCCAAGGCAGACGACGCTTTGCTAGGCAGCGAGGCGGCGAACGCACAAAGCCATTTGCTCGGCGGTGATTCGCTGCCTCGCACAAGAGCTAACCACTGGGCATGTTGGCTGTCTCACAAACAAGCAGCCTGCTGCGTCTCTTCGCTGCCTCGCCAACTAGCAAAGTGCTGCCTCGCTTCGCCTCCACGCCAAAAAGCCATCCGCCATGCCACTGCGCCACCTGCTGCACAAGCAAAGTGCTGCATCTCTTCGCTGCCTCGCACAATGAGCAAGCACTGTGCATGGTCGCTGTGTCACAAACAAGGAGACTGCTGAATCTCTTCGCTGCCTCGCCAACAAGCAAACCGCTGCATCTCTTCGCTGCCTCACCAACAAGCAAATCGCTGCATATCTTCGCTGCCTCGCCAACAAGCAGACCGCTGCGTGTATTCGCTGAGTGGCAGAAAGCAAAGCACGGCGCCTGTTCGCTGCCTGGCCAACAAGCAAAGCGCTCCATCTCTTCGCTGCCTCGCAAACGAAGGAAGCGCTGCGTGCCTTCGGCGCCGAGCAAAGCAGCGCGTGCCTTCGCCGCCTCGCCGCCTAAGAAAGCGCTGCGTGCCTTCTCGCCCTCGCCGCCTAGCAAAGCGCCGTGTGCCTTCGCCGCCTCCCCAATCGCTTCGTGCCTTCGCCGCCTAGCAAAGCGCCTAGCAAAGCGTCCTCAGCCTTCGCTGCCTAGCAAAGCTCCACGTCCGCTCGCCGCCTAGCAAAGCACTGTGTGCCCTCGCCGCCTCCTAGAGCGCTGCGTGCCTTCGGCGCCTGGCAAAGCACTGCGTGCCCTCGCCGCCTCGCACAGCGCTGCGTGCCTTCGGCGCCTGGCAAAGCGCTGCGTGCCCTCGCCGCCTCGCACAGTGCTGCGTGCCTTCGGCGCCTGGCAAAGCACTGCGTGCCCTCGCCGCCTCGCACAGCGCTGCGTCCTTGGGCGCCTGGCAAAGCGCTGCGTGCCTTCGCCGCCTCGCCGCCTAGCAAGGCGCCCTAGCCCGTCCACCACCATCAGATCGCTGCGTGCCTTCGCTGCCTCGGTGCTTAGCAAAGCGCCACGTGCCTTCGGCGCCTACAAAAGCGCCGTGTGCCTTCGGCGCTACTACGGCGTTTGCTAAGCGGCGCGGCGGCGAAGGGACGCAGCGGTGTGTGAGGCGGCGAAGGCAAGCAGCGCTTTGCTGGGCGGCGAGGCGGCGAAGGGCCGAAGCGATTGGGGAGGCGGTGAAGGGAGACGGCGCTTTGTTGGGCGGCGAGGGCGAAAGGCACGCAGCGCTTTCTTAGGCGGCGAGGCGGCGAAGGCACGCGCTGCTTTGCTAGGCGCCGAAGGAACACGGCGCTTCGCTAGGCGGCGAGGGCGAGAAGGCACGCAGCGCTTTCTCAGGCGGCGAGGCGGCGAAGGCACGCGCTGCTCTGCCAGCCGCCGAAGGCACGCAGCGCTTTGCTAGGCTGCGATGCGGCGAGGCGCCCAACGCAGGCACTTCTTTGCTAGGCGCCCAAGGAACACGGCGCTTTGCTTGACGGCGACGGCACGCGCAGCTTTGCTAGGCGCCCAAGGCAGACGACGCTTTGCTAGGCAGCGAGGCGGCGAACGCACAAAGCCATTTGCTCGGCGGTGATTCGCTGCCTCGCACAAGAGCTAACCACTGTGCATGTTGGCTGTCTCACAAACAAGCAGCCTGCTGCGTCTCTTCGCTGCCTCGCCAACTAGCAAAGTGCTGCCTCGCTTCGCCTCCACGCCAAAAAGCCATCCGCCATGCCACTGCGCCACCTGCTGCACAAGCAAAGTGCTGCATCTCTTCGCTGCCTCGCACAATGAGCAAGCACTGTGCATGGTCGCTGTGTCACAAACAAGGAGACTGCTGAATCTCTTCGCTGCCTCGCCAACAAGCAAACCGCTGCATCTCTTCGCTGCCTCACCAACAAGCAAATCGCTGCATATCTTCGCTGCCTCGCCAACAAGCAGACCGCTGCGTGTATTCGCTGAGTGGCAGAAAGCAAAGCACGGCGCCTGTTCGCTGCCTGGCCAACAAGCAAAGCGCTCCATCTCTTCGCTGCCTCGCAAACGAAGGAAGCGCTGCGTGCCTTCGGCGCCGAGCAAAGCAGCGCGTGCCTTCGCCGCCTCGCCGCCTAAGAAAGCGCTGCGTGCCTTCTCGCCCTCGCCGCCTAGCAAAGCGCCGTGTGCCTTCGCCGCCTCCCCAATCGCTTCGTGCCTTGGCCGCCTAGCAAAGCGCCTAGCAAAGCGTCCTCAGCCTTCGCTGCCTAGCAAAGCTCCACGTCCGCTCGCCGCCTAGCAAAGCACTGTGTGCCCTCGCCGCCTCCTAGAGCGCTGCGTGCCTTCGGCGCCTGGCAAAGCACTGCGTGCCCTCGCCGCCTCGCACAGCGCTGCGTGCCTTCGGCGCCTGGCAAAGCGCTGCGTGCCCTCGCCGCCTCGCACAGTGCTGCGTGCCTTCGGCGCCTGGCAAAGCACTGCGTGCCCTCGCCGCCTCGCACAGCGCTGCGTCCTTGGGCGCCTGGCAAAGCGCTGCGTGCCTTCGCCGCCTCGCCGCCTAGCAAGGCGCCCTAGCCCGTCCACCACCATCAGATCGCTGCGTGCCTTCGCTGCCTCGGTGCTTAGCAAAGCGCCACGTGCCTTCGGCGCCTACAAAAGCGCCGTGTGCCTTCGGCGCTACTACGGCGTTTGCTAAGCGGCGCGGCGGGGAAGGGACGCAGCGGTGTGTGAGGCGGCGAAGGCAAGCAGCGCTTTGCTGGGCGGCGAGGCGGCGAAGGGCCGAAGCGATTGGGGAGGCGGTGAAGGGACAGGGCGCTTTGTTGGGCGGCGAGGGCGAAAGGCACGCAGCGCTTTCTTAGGCGGCGAGGCGGCGAAGGCACGCGCTGCTTTGCTAGGCGCCGAAGGAACACGGCGCTTTGCTAGGCGGCGACGGCACGCGGAGCTTTGCTAGGCGGCGAGGCGGCGAAGGGACACGGCGCTTCGCTAGGCGGCGAGGGCGAGAAGGCACGCAGCGCTTTCTCAGGCGGCGAGGCGGCGAAGGCACGCGCTGCTCTGCCAGCCGCCGAAGGCACGCAGCGCTTTGCTAGGCTGCGATGCGGCGAGGCGCCCAACGCAGGCACTTCTTTGCTAGGCGCCCAAGGAACACGGCGCTTTGCTTGACGGCGACGGCACGCGCAGCTTTGCTAGGCGCCCAAGGCAGACGACGCTTTGCTAGGCAGCGAGGCGGCGAACGCACAAAGCCATTTGCTCGGCGGTGATTCGCTGCCTCGCACAAGAGCTAACCACTGTGCATGTTGGCTGTCTCACAAACAAGCAGCCTGCTGCGTCTCTTCGCTGCCTCGCCAACTAGCAAAGTGCTGCCTCGCTTCGCCTCCACGCCAAAAAGCCATCCGCGATGCCACTGCGCCACCTGCTGCACAAGCAAAGTGCTGCATCTCTTCGCTGCCTCGCACAATGAGCAAGCACTGTGCATGGTCGCTGTGTCACAAACAAGGAGACTGCTGAATCTCTTCGCTGCCTCGCCAACAAGCAAATCGCTGCATATCTTCGCTGCCTCGCCAACAAGCAGACCGCTGCGTGTATTCGCTGAGTGGCAGAAAGCAAAGCACGGCGCCTGTTCGCTGCCTGGCCAACAAGCAAAGCGCTCCATCTCTTCGCTGCCTCGCAAACGAAGGAAGCGCTGCGTGCCTTCGGCGCCGAGCAAAGCAGCGCGTGCCTTCGCCGCCTCGCCGCCTAAGAAAGCGCTGCGTGCCTTCTCGCCCTCGCCGCCTAGCAAAGCGCCGTGTGCCTTCGCCGCCTCCCCAATCGCTTCGTGCCTTCGCCGCCTAGCAAAGCGCCTAGCAAAGCGTCCTCAGCCTTCGCTGCCTAGCAAAGCTCCACGTCCGCTCGCCGCCTAGCAAAGCACTGTGTGCCCTCGCCGCCTCCTAGAGCGCTGCGTGCCTTCGGCGCCTGGCAAAGCACTGCGTGCCCTCGCCGCCTCCTAGAGCGCTGCGTGCCTTCGGCGCCTGGCAAAGCGCTGCGTGCCCTCGCCGCCTCGCACAGCGCTGCGTCCTTGGGCGCCTGGCAAAGCGCTGCGTGCCTTCGCCGCCTCGCCGCCTAGCAAGGCGCCCTAGCCCGTCCACCACCATCAGATCGCTGCGTGCCTTCGCTGCCTCGGTGCTTAGCAAAGCGCCACGTGCCTTCGGCGCCTACAAAAGCGCCGTGTGCCTTCGGCGCTACTACGGCGTTTGCTAAGCGGCGAGGCGGCGAAGGGACGCAGCGGTGTGTGAGGCGGCGAAGGCAAGCAGCGCTTTGCTGGGCGGCGAGGCGGCGAAGGGCCGAAGCGATTGGGGAGGCGGTGAAGGGACACGGCGCTTTGTTGGGCGGCGAGGGCGAAAGGCACGCAGCGCTTTCTTAGGCGGCGAGGCGGCGAAGGCACGCGCTGCTTTGCTAGGCGCCGAAGGAACACGGCGCTTTGCTAGGCGGCGACGGCACGCGGAGCTTTGCTAGGCGGCGAGGCGGCGAAGGGACACGGCGCTTCGCTAGGCGGCGAGGGCGAGAAGGCACGCAGCGCTTTCTCAGGCGGCGAGGCGGCGAAGGCACGCGCTGCTCTGCCAGCCGCCGAAGGCACGCAGCGCTTTGCTAGGCTGCGATGCGGCGAGGCGCCCAACGCAGGCACTTCTTTGCTAGGCGCCCAAGGAACACGGCGCTTTGCTTGACGGCGACGGCACGCGCAGCTTTGCTAGGCGCCCAAGGCAGACGACGCTTTGCTAGGCAGCGAGGCGGCGAACGCACAAAGCCATTTGCTCGGCGGTGATTCGCTGCCTCGCACAAGAGCTAACCACTGTGCATGTTGGCTGTCTCACAAACAAGCAGCCTGCTGCGTCTCTTCGCTGCCTCGCCAACTAGCAAAGTGCTGCCTCGCTTCGCCTCCACGCCAAAAAGCCATCCGCCATGCCACTGCGCCACCTGCTGCACAAGCAAAGTGCTGCATCTCTTCGCTGCCTCGCACAATGAGCAAGCACTGTGCATGGTCGCTGTGTCACAAACAAGGAGACTGATGAATCTCTTCGCTGCCTCGCCAACAAGCAAACCGCTGCATCTCTTCGCTGCCTCACCAACAAGCAAATCGCTGCATATCTTCGCTGCCTCGCCAACAAGCAGAGCGCTGCGTGTATTCGCTGAGTGGCAGAAAGCAAAGCACGGCGCCTGTTCGCTGCCTCGCCAACAAGCAGAGCGCTGCGTGTATTCGCTGAGTGGCAGAAAGCAAAGCACGGCGCCTGTTCGCTGCCTGGCCAACAAGCAAAGCGCTCCATCTCTTCGCTGCCTCGCAAACGAAGGAAGCGCTGCGTGCCTTCGGCGCCGAGCAAAGCAGCGCGTGCCTTCGCCGCCTCGCCGCCTAAGAAAGCGCTGCGTGCCTTCTCGCCCTCGCCGCCTAGCAAAGCGCCGTGTGCCTTCGCCGCCTCCCCAATCGCTTCGTGCCTTCGCCGCCTAGCAAAGCGCCTAGCAAAGCGTCCTCAGCCTTCGCTGCCTAGCAAAGCTCCACGTCCGCTCGCCGCCTAGCAAAGCACTGTGTGCCCTCGCCGCCTGGCAAAGCGCTGCGTGCCTTCGGCGCCTGGCAAAGCACTGCGTGCCCTCGCCGCCTCGCACAGCGCTGCGTCCTTGGGCGCCTGGCAAAGCGCTGCGTGCCTTCGCCGCCTCGCCGCCTAGCAAGGCGCCCTAGCCCGTCCACCACCATCAGATCGCTGCGTGCCTTCGCTGCCTCGGTGCTTAGCAAAGCGCCACGTGCCTTCGGCGCCTACAAAAGCGCCGTGTGCCTTCGGCGCTACTACGGCGTTTGCTAAGCGGCGAGGCGGCGAAGGGACGCAGCGGTGTGTGAGGCGGCGAAGGCAAGCAGCGCTTTGCTGGGCGGCGAGGCGGCGAAGGGCCGAAGCGATTGGGGAGGCGGTGAAGGGAGACGGCGCTTTGTTGGGCGGCGAGGGCGAAAGGCACGCAGCGCTTTCTTAGGCGGCGAGGCGGCGAAGGCACGCGCTGCTTTGCTAGGCGCCGAAGGAACACGGCGCTTTGCTAGGCGGCGACGGCACGCGGAGCTTTGCTAGGCGGCGAGGCGGCGAAGGGACACGGCGCTTCGCTAGGCGGCGAGGGCGAGAAGGCACGCAGCGCTTTCTCAGGCGGCGAGGCGGCGAAGGCACGCGCTGCTCTGCCAGCCGCCGAAGGCACGCAGCGCTTTGCTAGGCTGCGATGCGGCGAGGCGCCCAACGCAGGCACTTCTTTGCTAGGCGCCCAAGGAACACGGCGCTTTGCTTGACGGCGACGGCACGCGCAGCTTTGCTAGGCGCCCAAGGCAGACGACGCTTTGCTAGGCAGCGAGGCGGCGAACGCACAAAGCCATTTGCTCGGCGGTGATTCGCTGCCTCGCACAAGAGCTAACCACTGGGCATGTTGGCTGTCTCACAAACAAGCAGCCTGCTGCGTCTCTTCGCTGCCTCGCCAACTAGCAAAGTGCTGCCTCGCTTCGCCTCCACGCCAAAAAGCCATCCGCCATGCCACTGCGCCACCTGCTGCACAAGCAAAGTGCTGCATCTCTTCGCTGCCTCGCACAATGAGCAAGCACTGTGCATGGTCGCTGTGTCACAAACAAGGAGACTGCTGAATCTCTTCGCTGCCTCGCCAACAAGCAAACCGCTGCATCTCTTCGCTGCCTCACCAACAAGCAAATCGCTGCATATCTTCGCTGCCTCGCCAACAAGCAGACCGCTGCGTGTATTCGCTGAGTGGCAGAAAGCAAAGCACGGCGCCTGTTCGCTGCCTGGCCAACAAGCAAAGCGCTCCATCTCTTCGCTGCCTCGCAAACGAAGGAAGCGCTGCGTGCCTTCGGCGCCGAGCAAAGCAGCGCGTGCCTTCGCCGCCTCGCCGCCTAAGAAAGCGCTGCGTGCCTTCTCGCCCTCGCCGCCTAGCAAAGCGCCGTGTGCCTTCGCCGCCTCCCCAATCGCTTCGTGCCTTCGCCGCCTAGCAAAGCGCCTAGCAAAGCGTCCTCAGCCTTCGCTGCCTAGCAAAGCTCCACGTCCGCTCGCCGCCTAGCAAAGCACTGTGTGCCCTCGCCGCCTCCTAGAGCGCTGCGTGCCTTCGGCGCCTGGCAAAGCACTGCGTGCCCTCGCCGCCTCGCACAGCGCTGCGTGCCTTCGGCGCCTGGCAAAGCGCTGCGTGCCCTCGCCGCCTCGCACAGTGCTGCGTGCCTTCGGCGCCTGGCAAAGCACTGCGTGCCCTCGCCGCCTCGCACAGCGCTGCGTCCTTGGGCGCCTGGCAAAGCGCTGCGTGCCTTCGCCGCCTCGCCGCCTAGCAAGGCGCCCTAGCCCGTCCACCACCATCAGATCGCTGCGTGCCTTCGCTGCCTCGGTGCTTAGCAAAGCGCCACGTGCCTTCGGCGCCTACAAAAGCGCCGTGTGCCTTCGGCGCTACTACGGCGTTTGCTAAGCGGCGCGGCGGCGAAGGGACGCAGCGGTGTGTGAGGCGGCGAAGGCAAGCAGCGCTTTGCTGGGCGGCGAGGCGGCGAAGGGCCGAAGCGATTGGGGAGGCGGTGAAGGGACACGGCGCTTTGTTGGGCGGCGAGGGCGAAAGGCACGCAGCGCTTTCTTAGGCGGCGAGGCGGCGAAGGCACGCGCTGCTTTGCTAGGCGCCGAAGGAACACGGCGCTTTGCTAGGCGGCGACGGCACGCGGAGCTTTGCTAGGCGGCGAGGCGGCGAAGGGACACGGCGCTTCGCTAGGCGGCGAGGGCGAGAAGGCACGCAGCGCTTTCTCAGGCGGCGAGGCGGCGAAGGCACGCGCTGCTCTGCCAGCCGCCGAAGGCACGCAGCGCTTTGCTAGGCTGCGATGCGGCGAGGCGCCCAACGCAGGCACTTCTTTGCTAGGCGCCCAAGGAACACGGCGCTTTGCTTGACGGCGACGGCACGCGCAGCTTTGCTAGGCGCCCAAGGCAGACGACGCTTTGCTAGGCAGCGAGGCGGCGAACGCACAAAGCCATTTGCTCGGCGGTGATTCGCTGCCTCGCACAAGAGCTAACCACTGTGCATGTTGGCTGTCTCACAAACAAGCAGCCTGCTGCGTCTCTTCGCTGCCTCGCCAACTAGCAAAGTGCTGCCTCGCTTCGCCTCCACGCCAAAAAGCCATCCGCGATGCCACTGCGCCACCTGCTGCACAAGCAAAGTGCTGCATCTCTTCGCTGCCTCGCACAATGAGCAAGCACTGTGCATGGTCGCTGTGTCACAAACAAGGAGACTGCTGAATCTCTTCGCTGCCTCGCCAACAAGCAAACCGCTGCATCTCTTCGCTGCCTCACCAACAAGCAAATCGCTGCATATCTTCGCTGCCTCGCCAACAAGCAGACCGCTGCGTGTATTCGCTGAGTGGCAGAAAGCAAAGCACGGCGCCTGTTCGCTGCCTGGCCAACAAGCAAAGCGCTCCATCTCTTCGCTGCCTCGCAAACGAAGGAAGCGCTGCGTGCCTTCGGCGCCGAGCAAAGCAGCGCGTGCCTTCGCCGCCTCGCCGCCTAAGAAAGCGCTGCGTGCCTTCTCGCCCTCGCCGCCTAGCAAAGCGCCGTGTGCCTTCGCCGCCTCCCCAATCGCTTCGTGCCTTCGCCGCCTAGCAAAGCGCCTAGCAAAGCGTCCTCAGCCTTCGCTGCCTAGCAAAGCTCCACGTCCGCTCGCCGCCTAGCAAAGCACTGTGTGCCCTCGCCGCCTCCTAGAGCGCTGCGTGCCTTCGGCGCCTGGCAAAGCACTGCGTGCCCTCGCCGCCTCCTAGAGCGCTGCGTGCCTTCGGCGCCTGGCAAAGCGCTGCGTGCCCTCGCCGCCTCGCACAGCGCTGCGTCCTTGGGCGCCTGGCAAAGCGCTGCGTGCCTTCGCCGCCTCGCCGCCTAGCAAGGCGCCCTAGCCCGTCCACCACCATCAGATCGCTGCGTGCCTTCGCTGCCTCGGTGCTTAGCAAAGCGCCACGTGCCTTCGGCGCCTACAAAAGCGCCGTGTGCCTTCGGCGCTACTACGGCGTTTGCTAAGCGGCGAGGCGGCGAAGGGACGCAGCGGTGTGTGAGGCGGCGAAGGCAAGCAGCGCTTTGCTGGGCGGCGAGGCGGCGAAGGGCCGAAGCGATTGGGGAGGCGGTGAAGGGACACGGCGCTTTGTTGGGCGGCGAGGGCGAAAGGCACGCAGCGCTTTCTTAGGCGGCGAGGCGGCGAAGGCACGCGCTGCTTTGCTAGGCGCCGAAGGAACACGGCGCTTTGCTAGGCGGCGACGGCACGCGGAGCTTTGCTAGGCGGCGAGGCGGCGAAGGGACACGGCGCTTCGCTAGGCGGCGAGGGCGAGAAGGCACGCAGCGCTTTCTCAGGCGGCGAGGCGGCGAAGGCACGCGCTGCTCTGCCAGCCGCCGAAGGCACGCAGCGCTTTGCTAGGCTGCGATGCGGCGAGGCGCCCAACGCAGGCACTTCTTTGCTAGGCGCCCAAGGAACACGGCGCTTTGCTTGACGGCGACGGCACGCGCAGCTTTGCTAGGCGCCCAAGGCAGACGACGCTTTGCTAGGCAGCGAGGCGGCGAACGCACAAAGCCATTTGCTCGGCGGTGATTCGCTGCCTCGCACAAGAGCTAACCACTGTGCATGTTGGCTGTCTCACAAACAAGCAGCCTGCTGCGTCTCTTCGCTGCCTCGCCAACTAGCAAAGTGCTGCCTCGCTTCGCCTCCACGCCAAAAAGCCATCCGCCATGCCACTGCGCCACCTGCTGCACAAGCAAAGTGCTGCATCTCTTCGCTGCCTCGCACAATGAGCAAGCACTGTGCATGGTCGCTGTGTCACAAACAAGGAGACTGATGAATCTCTTCGCTGCCTCGCCAACAAGCAAACCGCTGCATCTCTTCGCTGCCTCACCAACAAGCAAATCGCTGCATATCTTCGCTGCCTCGCCAACAAGCAGAGCGCTGCGTGTATTCGCTGAGTGGCAGAAAGCAAAGCACGGCGCCTGTTCGCTGCCTCGCCAACAAGCAGACCGCTGCGTGTATTCGCTGAGTGGCAGAAAGCAAAGCACGGCGCCTGTTCGCTGCCTGGCCAACAAGCAAAGCGCTCCATCTCTTCGCTGCCTCGCAAACGAAGGAAGCGCTGCGTGCCTTCGGCGCCGAGCAAAGCAGCGCGTGCCTTCGCCGCCTCGCCGCCTAAGAAAGCGCTGCGTGCCTTCTCGCCCTCGCCGCCTAGCAAAGCGCCGTGTGCCTTCGCCGCCTCCCCAATCGCTTCGTGCCTTCGCCGCCTAGCAAAGCGCCTAGCAAAGCGTCCTCAGCCTTCGCTGCCTAGCAAAGCTCCACGTCCGCTCGCCGCCTAGCAAAGCACTGTGTGCCCTCGCCGCCTCCTAGAGCGCTGCGTGCCTTCGGCGCCTGGCAAAGCACTGCGTGCCCTCGCCGCCTCGCACAGCGCTGCGTCCTTGGGCGCCTGGCAAAGCGCTGCGTGCCTTCGCCGCCTCGCCGCCTAGCAAGGCGCCCTAGCCCGTCCACCACCATCAGATCGCTGCGTGCCTTCGCTGCCTCGGTGCTTAGCAAAGCGCCACGTGCCTTCGGCGCCTACAAAAGCGCCGTGTGCCTTCGGCGCTACTACGGCGTTTGCTAAGCGGCGAGGCGGCGAAGGGACGCAGCGGTGTGTGAGGCGGCGAAGGCAAGCAGCGCTTTGCTGGGCGGCGAGGCGGCGAAGGGCCGAAGCGATTGGGGAGGCGGTGAAGGGAGACGGCGCTTTGTTGGGCGGCGAGGGCGAAAGGCACGCAGCGCTTTCTTAGGCGGCGAGGCGGCGAAGGCACGCGCTGCTTTGCTAGGCGCCGAAGGAACACGGCGCTTTGCTAGGCGGCGACGGCACGCGGAGCTTTGCTAGGCGGCGAGGCGGCGAAGGGACACGGCGCTTCGCTAGGCGGCGAGGGCGAGAAGGCACGCAGCGCTTTCTCAGGCGGCGAGGCGGCGAAGGCACGCGCTGCTCTGCCAGCCGCCGAAGGCACGCAGCGCTTTGCTAGGCTGCGATGCGGCGAGGCGCCCAACGCAGGCACTTCTTTGCTAGGCGCCCAAGGAACACGGCGCTTTGCTTGACGGCGACGGCACGCGCAGCTTTGCTAGGCGCCCAAGGCAGACGACGCTTTGCTAGGCAGCGAGGCGGCGAACGCACAAAGCCATTTGCTCGGCGGTGATTCGCTGCCTCGCACAAGAGCTAACCACTGTGCATGTTGGCTGTCTCACAAACAAGCAGCCTGCTGCGTCTCTTCGCTGCCTCGCCAACTAGCAAAGTGCTGCCTCGCTTCGCCTCCACGCCAAAAAGCCATCCGCCATGCCACTGCGCCACCTGCTGCACAAGCAAAGTGCTGCATCTCTTCGCTGCCTCGCACAATGAGCAAGCACTGTGCATGGTCGCTGTGTCACAAACAAGGAGACTGATGAATCTCTTCGCTGCCTCGCCAACAAGCAAACCGCTGCATCTCTTCGCTGCCTCACCAACAAGCAAATCGCTGCATATCTTCGCTGCCTCGCCAACAAGCAGAGCGCTGCGTGTATTCGCTGAGTGGCAGAAAGCAAAGCACGGCGCCTGTTCGCTGCCTGGCCAACAAGCAAAGCGCTCCATCTCTTCGCTGCCTCGCAAACGAAGGAAGCGCTGCGTGCCTTCGGCGCCGAGCAAAGCAGCGCGTGCCTTCGCCGCCTCGCCGCCTAAGAAAGCGCTGCGTGCCTTCTCGCCCTCGCCGCCTAGCAAAGCGCCGTGTGCCTTCGCCGCCTCCCCAATCGCTTCGTGCCTTCGCCGCCTAGCAAAGCGCCTAGCAAAGCGTCCTCAGCCTTCGCTGCCTAGCAAAGCTCCACGTCCGCTCGCCGCCTAGCAAAGCACTGTGTGCCCTCGCCGCCTCCTAGAGCGCTGCGTGCCTTCGGCGCCTGGCAAAGCACTGCGTGCCCTCGCCGCCTCCTAGAGCGCTGCGTGCCTTCGGCGCCTGGCAAAGCACTGCGTGCCCTCGCCGCCTCCTAGAGCGCTGCGTGCCTTCGGCGCCTGGCAAAGCGCTGCGTGCCTTCGGCGCCTGGCAAAGCACTGCGTGCCCTCGCCGCCTCGCACAGCGCTGCGTGCCTTCGGCGCCTGGCAAAGCGCTGCGTGCCTTCGCCGCCTCGCTGCCTAGCAAGGCGCCCTAGCCCGTCCACCACCATCAGATCGCTGCGTGCCTTCGCTGCCTCGGTGCTTAGCAAAGCGCCACGTGCCTTCGGCGCCTACAAAAGCGCCGTGTGCCTTCGGCGCTACTACGGCGTTTGCTAAGCGGCGAGGCGGCGAAGGGACGCAGCGGTGTGTGAGGCGGCGAAGGCAAGCAGCGCTTTGCTGGGCGGCGAGGCGGCGAAGGGCCGAAGCGATTGGGGAGGCGGTGAAGGGACAGGGCGCTTTGTTGGGCGGCGAGGGCGAAAGGCACGCAGCGCTTTCTGAGGCGGCGAAGGCACGCGCTGCTTTGCTAGGCGCCGAAGGAACACGGCGCTTTGCTAGGCGGCGACGGCACGCGGAGCTTTGCTAGGCGGCGAGGCGGCGAAGGGACACGGCGCTTCGCTAGGCGGCGAGGGCGAGAAGGCACGCAGCGCTTTCTCAGGCGGCGAGGCGGCGAAGGCACGCGCTGCTCTGCCAGCCGCCGAAGGCACGCAGCGCTTTGCTAGGCTGCGATGCGGCGAGGCGCCCAACGCAGGCACTTCTTTGCTAGGCGCCCAAGGAACACGGCGCTTTGCTTGACGGCGACGGCACGCGCAGCTTTGCTAGGCGCCCAAGGCAGACGACGCTTTGCTAGGCAGCGAGGCGGCGAACGCACAAAGCCATTTGCTCGGCGGTGATTCGCTGCCTCGCACAAGAGCTAACCACTGTGCATGTTGGCTGTCTCACAAACAAGCAGCCTGCTGCGTCTCTTCGCTGCCTCGCCAACTAGCAAAGTGCTGCCTCGCTTCGCCTCCACGCCAAAAAGCCATCCGCCATGCCACTGCGCCACCTGCTGCACAAGCAAAGTGCTGCATCTCTTCGCTGCCTCGCACAATGAGCAAGCACTGTGCATGGTCGCTGTGTCACAAACAAGGAGACTGCTGAATCTCTTCGCTGCCTCGCCAACAAGCAAACCGCTCCATCTCTTCGCTGCCTCACCAACAAGCAGACCGCTGCGTGTATTCGCTGAGTGGCAGAAAGCAAAGCACGGCGCCTGTTCGCTGCCTGGCCAACAAGCAAAGCGCTCCATCTCTTCGCTGCCTCGCAAACGAAGGAAGCGCTGCGTGCCTTCGGCGCCTGGCAAAGCACTGTGTGCCCTCGCCGCCTCGCACAGCGCTGCGTCCTTCGGCGCCTGGCAAAGCGCTGCGTGCCTTCGGCGCCTGGCAAAGCACTGCGTGCCTTCGGCGCCTGGCAAAGCGCTGCGTGCCCTCGCCGCCTCGCACAGTGCTGCGTGCCTTCGGCGCCTGGCAAAGCGCTGCGTGCCTTCGGCGCCTGGCAAAGCACTGCGTGCCCTCGCCGCCTCGCACAGCGCTGCGTCCTTGGGCGCCTGGCAAAGCGCTGCGTGCCCTCGCCGCCTCGCCGCCTAGCAAGGCGCCCTAGCCCGTCCACCACCATCAGATCGCTGCGTGCCTTCGCTGCCTCGGTGCTTAGCAAAGCGCCACGTGCCTTCGGCGCCTACAAAAGCGCCGTGTGCCTTCGGCGCTACTACGGCGTTTGCTAAGCGGCGAGGCGGCGAAGGGACGCAGCGGTGTGTGAGGCGGCGAAGGCAAGCAGCGCTTTGCTGGGCGGCGAGGCGGCGAAGGGCCGAAGCGATTGGGGAGGCGGTGAAGGGACAGGGCGCTTTGTTGGGCGGCGAGGGCGAAAGGCACGCAGCGCTTTCTTAGGCGGCGAGGCGGCGAAGGCACGCGCTGCTTTGCTAGGCGCCGAAGGAACACGGCGCTTTGCTAGGCGGCGACGGCACGCGGAGCTTTGCTAGGCGGCGAGGCGGCGAAGGGACACGGCGCTTCGCTAGGCGGCGAGGGCGAGAAGGCACGCAGCGCTTTCTCAGGCGGCGAGGCGGCGAAGGCACGCGCTGCTCTGCCAGCCGCCGAAGGCACGCAGCGCTTTGCTAGGCTGCGATGCGGCGAGGCGCCCAACGCAGGCACTTCTTTGCTAGGCGCCCAAGGAACACGGCGCTTTGCTTGACGGCGACGGCACGCGCAGCTTTGCTAGGCGCCCAAGGCAGACGACGCTTTGCTAGGCAGCGAGGCGGCGAACGCACAAAGCCATTTGCTCGGCGGTGATTCGCTGCCTCGCACAAGAGCTAACCACTGTGCATGTTGGCTGTCTCACAAACAAGCAGCCTGCTGCGTCTCTTCGCTGCCTCGCCAACTAGCAAAGTGCTGCCTCGCTTCGCCTCCACGCCAAAAAGCCATCCGCGATGCCACTGCGCCACCTGCTGCACAAGCAAAGCGCTGCATCTCTTCGCTGCCTCGCAAACGAAGGAAGCGCTGCGTGCCTTCGGCGCCGAGCAAAGCAGCGCGTGCCTTCGCCGCCTCGCCGCCTAAGAAAGCGCTGCGTGCCTTCTCGCCCTCGCCGCCTAGCAAAGCGCCGTGTGCCTTCGCCGCCTCCCCAATCGCTTCGTGCCTTCGCCGCCTAGCAAAGCGCCTAGCAAAGCGTCCTCAGCCTTCGCTGCCTAGCAAAGCTCCACGTCCGCTCGCCGCCTAGCAAAGCACTGTGTGCCCTCGCCGCCTCCTAGAGCGCTGCGTGCCTTCGGCGCCTGGCAAAGCACTGCGTGCCCTCGCCGCCTCGCACAGCGCTGCGTGCCTTCGGCGCCTGGCAAAGCGCTGCGTGCCTTCGCCGCCTCGCCGCCTAGCAAGGCGCCCTAGCCCGTCCACCACCATCAGATCGCTGCGTGCCTTCGCTGCCTCGGTGCTTAGCAAAGCGCCACGTGCCTTCGGCGCCTACAAAAGCGCCGTGTGCCTTCGGCGCTACTACGGCGTTTGCTAAGCGGCGAGGCGGCGAAGGGACGCAGCGGTGTGTGAGGCGGCGAAGGCAAGCAGCGCTTTGCTGGGCGGCGAGGCGGCGAAGGGCCGAAGCGATTGGGGAGGCGGTGAAGGGAGACGGCGCTTTGTTGGGCGGCGAGGGCGAAAGGCACGCAGCGCTTTCTTAGGCGGCGAGGCGGCGAAGGCACGCGCTGCTTTGCTAGGCGCCGAAGGAACACGGCGCTTTGCTAGGCGGCGAGGGCGAGAAGGCACGCAGCGCTTTCTCAGGCGGCGAGGCGGCGAAGGCACGCGCTGCTCTGCCAGCCGCCGAAGGCACGCAGCGCTTTGCTAGGCTGCGATGCGGCGAGGCGCCCAACGCAGGCACTTCTTTGCTAGGCGCCCAAGGAACACGGCGCTTTGCTTGACGGCGACGGCACGCGCAGCTTTGCTAGGCGCCCAAGGCAGACGACGCTTTGCTAGGCAGCGAGGCGGCGAACGCACAAAGCCATTTGCTCTGCGGTGATTCGCTGCCTCGCACAAGAGCTAACCACTGTGCATGTTGGCTGTCTCACAAACAAGCAGCCTGCTGCGTCTCTTCGCTGCCTCGCCAACTAGCAAAGTGCTGCCTCGCTTCGCCTCCACGCCAAAAAGCCATCCGCCATGCCACTGCGCCACCTGCTGCACAAGCAAAGTGCTGCATCTCTTCGCTGCCTCGCACAATGAGCAAGCACTGGGCATGGTCGCTGTCTCACAAACAAGGAGATTGCTGAATCTCTTCGCTGCCTCGCCAACAAGCAGACCGCTGCGTGTATTCGCTGAGTGGCAGAAAGCAAAGCACGGCGCCTGTTCGCTGCCTGGCCAACAAGCAAAGCGCTCCATCTCTTCGCTGCCTCGCAAACGAAGGAAGCGCTGCGTGCCTTCGGCGCCGAGCAAAGCAGCGCGTGCCTTCGCCGCCTCGCCGCCTAAGAAAGCGCTGCGTGCCTTCTCGCCCTCGCCGCCTAGCAAAGCGCCGTGTGCCTTCGCCGCCTCCCCAATCGCTTCGTGCCTTCGCCGCCTAGCAAAGCGCCTAGCAAAGCGTCCTCAGCCTTCGCTGCCTAGCAAAGCTCCACGTCCGCTCGCCGCCTAGCAAAGCACTGTGTGCCCTCGCCGCCTCCTAGAGCGCTGCGTGCCTTCGGCGCCTGGCAAAGCACTGCGTGCCCTCGCCGCCTCCTAGAGCGCTGCGTGCCTTCGGCGCCTGGCAAAGCGCTGCGTGCCCTCGCCGCCTCGCACAGCGCTGCGTCCTTGGGCGCCTGGCAAAGCGCTGCGTGCCTTCGCCGCCTCGCCGCCTAGCAAGGCGCCCTAGCCCGTCCACCACCATCAGATCGCTGCGTGCCTTCGCTGCCTCGGTGCTTAGCAAAGCGCCACGTGCCTTCGGCGCCTACAAAAGCGCCGTGTGCCTTCGGCGCTACTACGGCGTTTGCTAAGCGGCGAGGCGGCGAAGGGACGCAGCGGTGTGTGAGGCGGCGAAGGCAAGCAGCGCTTTGCTGGGCGGCGAGGCGGCGAAGGGCCGAAGCGATTGGGGAGGCGGTGAAGGGACACGGCGCTTTGTTGGGCGGCGAGGGCGAAAGGCACGCAGCGCTTTCTTAGGCGGCGAGGCGGCGAAGGCACGCGCTGCTTTGCTAGGCGCCGAAGGAACACGGCGCTTTGCTAGGCGGCGACGGCACGCGGAGCTTTGCTAGGCGGCGAGGCGGCGAAGGGACACGGCGCTTCGCTAGGCGGCGAGGGCGAGAAGGCACGCAGCGCTTTCTCAGGCGGCGAGGCGGCGAAGGCACGCGCTGCTCTGCCAGCCGCCGAAGGCACGCAGCGCTTTGCTAGGCTGCGATGCGGCGAGGCGCCCAACGCAGGCACTTCTTTGCTAGGCGCCCAAGGAACACGGCGCTTTGCTTGACGGCGACGGCACGCGCAGCTTTGCTAGGCGCCCAAGGCAGACGACGCTTTGCTAGGCAGCGAGGCGGCGAACGCACAAAGCCATTTGCTCGGCGGTGATTCGCTGCCTCGCACAAGAGCTAACCACTGTGCATGTTGGCTCTCTCACAAACAAGCAGCCTGCTGCGTCTCTTCGCTGCCTCGCCAACTAGCAAAGTGCTGCCTCGCTTCGCCTCCACGCCAAAAAGCCATCCGCCATGCCACTGCGCCACCTGCTGCACAAGCAAAGTGCTGCATCTCTTCGCTGCCTCGCACAATGAGCAAGCACTGTGCATGGTCGCTGTGTCACAAACAAGGAGACTGCTGAATCTCTTCGCTGCCTCGCCAACAAGCAAATCGCTGCATATCTTCGCTGCCTCGCCAACAAGCAGAGCGCTGCGTGTATTCGCTGAGTGGCAGAAAGCAAAGCACGGCGCCTGTTCGCTGCCTGGCCAACAAGCAAAGCGCTCCATCTCTTCGCTGCCTCGCAAACGAAGGAAGCGCTGCGTGCCTTCGGCGCCGAGCAAAGCAGCGCGTGCCTTCGCCGCCTCGCCGCCTAAGAAAGCGCTGCGTGCCTTCTCGCCCTCGCCGCCTAGCAAAGCGCCGTGTGCCTTCGCCGCCTCCCCAATCGCTTCGTGCCTTCGCCGCCTAGCAAAGCGCCTAGCAAAGCGTCCTCAGCCTTCGCTGCCTAGCAAAGCTCCACGTCCGCTCGCCGCCTAGCAAAGCACTGTGTGCCCTCGCCGCCTCCTAGAGCGCTGCGTGCCTTCGGCGCCTGGCAAAGCACTGCGTGCCCTCGCCGCCTCCTAGAGCGCTGCGTGCCTTCGGCGCCTGGCAAAGCACTGCGTGCCCTCGCCGCCTCGCACAGCGCTGCGTGCCTTCGGCGCCTGGCAAAGCGCTGCGTGCCTTCGGCGCCTGGCAAAGCACTGCGTGCCCTCGCCGCCTCGCACAGCGCTGCGTCCTTGGGCGCCTGGCAAAGCGCTGCGTGCCTTCGCCGCCTCGCCGCCTAGCAAGGCGCCCTAGCCCGTCCACCACCATCAGATCGCTGCGTGCCTTCGCTGCCTCGGTGCTTAGCAAAGCGCCACGTGCCTTCGGCGCCTACAAAAGCGCCGTGTGCCTTCGGCGCTACTACGGCGTTTGCTAAGCGGCGAGGCGGCGAAGGGACGCAGCGGTGTGTGAGGCGGCGAAGGCAAGCAGCGCTTTGCTGGGCGGCGAGGCGGCGAAGGGCCGAAGCGATTGGGGAGGCGGTGAAGGGACACGGCGCTTTGTTGGGCGGCGAGGGCGAAAGGCACGCAGCGCTTTCTTAGGCGGCGAGGCGGCGAAGGCACGCGCTGCTTTGCTAGGCGCCGAAGGAACACGGCGCTTTGCTAGGCGGCGACGGCACGCGGAGCTTTGCTAGGCGGCGAGGCGGCGAAGGGACACGGCGCTTCGCTAGGCGGCGAGGGCGAGAAGGCACGCAGCGCTTTCTCAGGCGGCGAGGCGGCGAAGGCACGCGCTGCTCTGCCAGCCGCCGAAGGCACGCAGCGCTTTGCTAGGCTGCGATGCGGCGAGGCGCCGAACGCAGGCACTTCTTTGCTAGGCGCCCAAGGAACACGGCGCTTTGCTTGACGGCGACGGCACGCGCAGCTTTGCTAGGCGCCCAAGGCAGACGACGCTTTGCTAGGCAGCGAGGCGGCGAACGCACAAAGCCATTTGCTCTGCGGTGATTCGCTGCCTCGCACAAGAGCTAACCACTGTGCATGTTGGCTGTCTCACAAACAAGCAGCCTGCTGCGTCTCTTCGCTGCCTCGCCAACTAGCAAAGTGCTGCCTCGCTTCGCCTCCACGCCAAAAAGCCATCCGCCATGCCACTGCGCCACCTGCTGCACAAGCAAAGTGCTGCATCTCTTCGCTGCCTCGCACAATGAGCAAGCACTGTGCATGGTCGCTGTGTCACAAACAAGGAGACTGCTGAATCTCTTCGCTGCCTCGCCAACAAGCAAACCGCTGCATCTCTTCGCTGCCTCACCAACAAGCAAATCGCTGCATATCTTCGCTGCCTCGCCAACAAGCAGAGCGCTGCGTGTATTCGCTGAGTGGCAGAAAGCAAAGCACGGCGCCTGTTCGCTGCCTGGCCAACAAGCAAAGCGCTCCATCTCTTCGCTGCCTCGCAAACGAAGGAAGCGCTGCGTGCCTTCGGCGCCGAGCAAAGCAGCGCGTGCCTTCGCCGCCTCGCCGCCTAAGAAAGCGCTGCGTGCCTTCTCGCCCTCGCCGCCTAGCAAAGCGCCGTGTGCCTTCGCCGCCTCCCCAATCGCTTCGTGCCTTCGCCGCCTAGCAAAGCGCCTAGCAAAGCGTCCTCAGCCTTCGCTGCCTAGCAAAGCTCCACGTCCGCTCGCCGCCTAGCAAAGCACTGTGTGCCCTCGCCGCCTCCTAGAGCGCTGCGTGCCTTCGGCGCCTGGCAAAGCACTGCGTGCCCTCGCCGCCTCGCACAGCGCTGCGTCCTTGGGCGCCTGGCAAAGCGCTGCGTGCCTTCGCCGCCTCGCCGCCTAGCAAGGCGCCCTAGCCCGTCCACCACCATCAGATCGCTGCGTGCCTTCGCTGCCTCGGTGCTTAGCAAAGCGCCACGTGCCTTCGGCGCCTACAAAAGCGCCGTGTGCCTTCGGCGCTACTACGGCGTTTGCTAAGCGGCGAGGCGGCGAAGGGACGCAGCGGTGTGTGAGGCGGCGAAGGCAAGCAGCGCTTTGCTGGGCGGCGAGGCGGCGAAGGGCCGAAGCGATTGGGGAGGCGGTGAAGGGACACGGCGCTTTGTTGGGCGGCGAGGGCGAAAGGCACGCAGCGCTTTCTTAGGCGGCGAGGCGGCGAAGGCACGCGCTGCTTTGCTAGGCGCCGAAGGAACACGGCGCTTTGCTAGGCGGCGACGGCACGCGGAGCTTTGCTAGGCGGCGAGGCGGCGAAGGGACACGGCGCTTCGCTAGGCGGCGAGGGCGAGAAGGCACGCAGCGCTTTCTCAGGCGGCGAGGCGGCGAAGGCACGCGCTGCTCTGCCAGCCGCCGAAGGCACGCAGCGCTTTGCTAGGCTGCGATGCGGCGAGGCGCCCAACGCAGGCACTTCTTTGCTAGGCGCCCAAGGAACACGGCGCTTTGCTTGACGGCGACGGCACGCGCAGCTTTGCTAGGCGCCCAAGGCAGACGACGCTTTGCTAGGCAGCGAGGCGGCGAACGCACAAAGCCATTTGCTCGGCGGTGATTCGCTGCCTCGCACAAGAGCTAACCACTGTGCATGTTGGCTCTCTCACAAACAAGCAGCCTGCTGCGTCTCTTCGCTGCCTCGCCAACTAGCAAAGTGCTGCCTCGCTTCGCCTCCACGCCAAAAAGCCATCCGCCATGCCACTGCGCCACCTGCTGCACAAGCAAAGTGCTGCATCTCTTCGCTGCCTCGCACAATGAGCAAGCACTGTGCATGGTCGCTGTGTCACAAACAAGGAGACTGCTGAATCTCTTCGCTGCCTCGCCAACAAGCAAACCGCTGCATCTCTTCGCTGCCTCACCAACAAGCAGACCGCTGCGTGTATTCGCTGAGTGGCAGAAAGCAAAGCACGGCGCCTGTTCGCTGCCTGGCCAACAAGCAAAGCGCTCCATCTCTTCGCTGCCTCGCAAACGAAGGAAGCGCTGCGTGCCTTCGGCGCCGAGCAAAGCAGCGCGTGCCTTCGCCGCCTCGCCGCCTAAGAAAGCGCTGCGTGCCTTCTCGCCCTCGCCGCCTAGCAAAGCGCCGTGTGCCTTCGCCGCCTCCCCAATCGCTTCGTGCCTTCGCCGCCTAGCAAAGCGCCTAGCAAAGCGTCCTCAGCCTTCGCTGCCTAGCAAAGCTCCACGTCCGCTCGCCGCCTAGCAAAGCGCCGTGTGCCTTCGCCGCCTCCCCAATCGCTTCGTGCCTTCGCCGCCTAGCAAAGCGCCTAGCAAAGCGTCCTCAGCCTTCGCTGCCTAGCAAAGCTCCACGTCCGCTCGCCGCCTAGCAAAGCACTGTGTGCCCTCGCCGCCTCCTAGAGCGCTGCGTGCCTTCGGCGCCTGGCAAAGCACTGTGTGCCCTCGCCGCCTCGCACAGCGCTGCGTCCTTCGGCGCCTGGCAAAGCGCTGCGTGCCTTCGGCGCCTGGCAAAGCGCTGCGTGCCTTCGGCGCCTGGCAAAGCACTGCGTGCCCTCGCCGCCTCGCACAGCGCTGCGTGCCTTCGGCGCCTGGCAAAGCGCTGCGTGCCCTCGCCGCCTCGCACAGTGCTGCGTGCCTTCGGCGCCTGGCAAAGCGCTGCGTGCCTTCGGCGCCTGGCAAAGCACTGCGTGCCCTCGCCGCCTCGCACAGCGCTGCGTCCTTGGGCGCCTGGCAAAGCGCTGCGTGCCCTCGCCGCCTCGCCGCCTAGCAAGGCGCCCTAGCCCGTCCACCACGATCAGATCGCTGCGTGCCTTCGCTGCCTCGGTGCTTAGCAAAGCGCCACGTGCCTTCGGCGCCTACAAAAGCGCCGTGTGCCTTCGGCGCTACTACGGCGTTTGCTAAGCGGCGAGGCGGCGAAGGGACGCAGCGGTGTGTGAGGCGGCGAAGGCAAGCAGCGCTTTGCTGGGCGGCGAGGCGGCGAAGGGCCGAAGCGATTGGGGAGGCGGTGAAGGGACACGGCGCTTTGTTGGGCGGCGAGGGCGAAAGGCACGCAGCGCTTTCTTAGGCGGCGAGGCGGCGAAGGCACGCGCTGCTTTGCTAGGCGCCGAAGGAACACGGCGCTTTGCTAGGCGGCGACGGCACGCGGAGCTTTGCTAGGCGGCGAGGCGGCGAAGGGACACGGCGCTTCGCTAGGCGGCGAGGGCGAGAAGGCACGCAGCGCTTTCTCAGGCGGCGAGGCGGCGAAGGCACGCGCTGCTCTGCCAGCCGCCGAAGGCACGCAGCGCTTTGCTAGGCTGCGATGCGGCGAGGCGCCCAACGCAGGCACTTCTTTGCTAGGCGCCCAAGGAACACGGCGCTTTGCTTGACGGCGACGGCACGCGCAGCTTTGCTAGGCGCCCAAGGCAGACGACGCTTTGCTAGGCAGCGAGGCGGCGAACGCACAAAGCCATTTGCTCGGCGGTGATTCGCTGCCTCGCACAAGAGCTAACCACTGTGCATGTTGGCTCTCTCACAAACAAGCAGCCTGCTGCGTCTCTTCGCTGCCTCGCCAACTAGCAAAGTGCTGCCTCGCTTCGCCTCCACGCCAAAAAGCCATCCGCGATGCCACTGCGCCACCTGCTGCACAAGCAAAGTGCTGCATCTCTTCGCTGCCTCGCACAATGAGCAAGCACTGTGCATGGTCGCTGTGTCACAAACAAGGAGACTGCTGAATCTCTTCGCTGCCTCGCCAACAAGCAAACCGCTGCATCTCTTCGCTGCCTCACCAACAAGCAAATCGCTGCATATCTTCGCTGCCTCGCCAACAAGCAGACCGCTGCGTGTATTCGCTGAGTGGCAGAAAGCAAAGCACGGCGCCTGTTCGCTGCCTGGCCAACAAGCAAAGCGCTCCATCTCTTCGCTGCCTCGCAAACGAAGGAAGCGCTGCGTGCCTTCGGCGCCGAGCAAAGCAGCGCGTGCCTTCGCCGCCTCGCCGCCTAAGAAAGCGCTGCGTGCCTTCTCGCCCTCGCCGCCTAGCAAAGCGCCGTGTGCCTTCGCCGCCTCCCCAATCGCTTCGTGCCTTCGCCGCCTAGCAAAGCGCCTAGCAAAGCGTCCTCAGCCTTCGCTGCCTAGCAAAGCTCCACGTCCGCTCGCCGCCTAGCAAAGCACTGTGTGCCCTCGCCGCCTCCTAGAGCGCTGCGTGCCTTCGGCGCCTGGCAAAGCACTGTGTGCCCTCGCCGCCTCGCACAGCGCTGCGTCCTTGGGCGCCTGGCAAAGCGCTGCGTGCCTTCGCCGCCTCGCCGCCTAGCAAGGCGCCCTAGCCCGTCCACCACCATCAGATCGCTGCGTGCCTTCGCTGCCTCGGTGCTTAGCAAAGCGCCACGTGCCTTCGGCGCCTACAAAAGCGCCGTGTGCCTTCGGCGCTACTACGGCGTTTGCTAAGCGGCGAGGCGGCGAAGGGACGCAGCGGTGTGTGAGGCGGCGAAGGCAAGCAGCGCTTTGCTGGCCGGCGAGGCGGCGAAGGGCCGAAGCGATTGGGGAGGCGGTGAAGGGACACGGCGCTTTGTTGGGCGGCGAGGGCGAAAGGCACGCAGCGCTTTCTTAGGCGGCGAGGCGGCGAAGGCACGCGCTGCTTTGCTAGGCGCCGAAGGAACACGGCGCTTTGCTAGGCGGCGACGGCACGCGGAGCTTTGCTAGGCGGCGAGGCGGCGAAGGGACACGGCGCTTCGCTAGGCGGCGAGGGCGAGAAGGCACGCAGCGCTTTCTCAGGCGGCGAGGCGGCGAAGGCACGCGCTGCTCTGCCAGCCGCCGAAGGCACGCAGCGCTTTGCTAGGCTGCGATGCGGCGAGGCGCCCAACGCAGGCACTTCTTTGCTAGGCGCCCAAGGAACACGGCGCTTTGCTTGACGGCGACGGCACGCGCAGCTTTGCTAGGCGCCCAAGGCAGACGACGCTTTGCTAGGCAGCGAGGCGGCGAACGCACAAAGCCATTTGCTCGGCGGTGATTCGCTGCCTCGCACAAGAGCTAACCACTGTGCATGTTGGCTGTCTCACAAACAAGCAGCCTGCTGCGTCTCTTCGCTGCCTCGCCAACTAGCAAAGTGCTGCCTCGCTTCGCCTCCACGCCAAAAAGCCATCCGCCATGCCACTGCGCCACCTGCTGCACAAGCAAAGTGCTGCATCTCTTCGCTGCCTCGCACAATGAGCAAGCACTGTGCATGGTCGCTGTGTCACAAACAAGGAGACTGCTGAATCTCTTCGCTGCCTCGCCAACAAGCAAACCGCTGCATCTCTTCGCTGCCTCGCCAACAAGCAGAGCGCTGCGTGTATTCGCTGAGTGGCAGAAAGCAAAGCACGGCGCCTGTTCGCTGCCTGGCCAACAAGCAAAGCGCTCCATCTCTTCGCTGCCTCGCAAACGAAGGAAGCGCTGCGTGCCTTCGGCGCCGAGCAAAGCAGCGCGTGCCTTCGCCGCCTCGCCGCCTAAGAAAGCGCTGCGTGCCTTCTCGCCCTCGCCGCCTAGCAAAGCGCCGTGTGCCTTCGCCGCCTCCCCAATCGCTTCGTGCCTTCGCCGCCTAGCAAAGCGCCTAGCAAAGCGTCCTCAGCCTTCGCTGCCTAGCAAAGCTCCACGTCCGCTCGCCGCCTAGCAAAGCACTGTGTGCCCTCGCCGCCTCCTAGAGCGCTGCGTGCCTTCGGCGCCTGGCAAAGCACTGCGTGCCCTCGCCGCCTCGCACAGCGCTGCGTGCCTTCGGCGCCTGGCAAAGCGCTGCGTGCCTTCGGCGCCTGGCAAAGCACTGCGTGCCCTCGCCGCCTCGCACAGCGCTGCGTCCTTGGGCGCCTGGCAAAGCGCTGCGTGCCTTCGCCGCCTCGCCGCCTAGCAAGGCGCCCTAGCCCGTCCACCACCATCAGATCGCTGCGTGCCTTCGCTGCCTCGGTGCTTAGCAAAGCGCCACGTGCCTTCGGCGCCTACAAAAGCGCCGTGTGCCTTCGGCGCTACTACGGCGTTTGCTAAGCGGCGAGGCGGCGAAGGGACGCAGCGGTGTGTGAGGCGGCGAAGGCAAGCAGCGCTTTGCTGGGCGGCGAGGCGGCGAAGGGCCGAAGCGATTGGGGAGGCGGTGAAGGGACAGGGCGCTTTGTTGGGCGGCGAGGGCGAAAGGCACGCAGCGCTTTCTTAGGCGGCGAGGCGGCGAAGGCACGCGCTGCTTTGCTAGGCGCCGAAGGAACACGGCGCTTTGCTAGGCGGCGACGGCACGCGGAGCTTTGCTAGGCGGCGAGGCGGCGAAGGGACACGGCGCTTCGCTAGGCGGCGAGGGCGAGAAGGCACGCAGCGCTTTCTCAGGCGGCGAGGCGGCGAAGGCACGCGCTGCTCTGCCAGCCGCCGAAGGCACGCAGCGCTTTGCTAGGCTGCGATGCGGCGAGGCGCCCAACGCAGGCACTTCTTTGCTAGGCGCCCAAGGAACACGGCGCTTTGCTTGACGGCGACGGCACGCGCAGCTTTGCTAGGCGCCCAAGGCAGACGACGCTTTGCTAGGCAGCGAGGCGGCGAACGCACAAAGCCATTTGCTCTGCGGTGATTCGCTGCCTCGCACAAGAGCTAACCACTGTGCATGTTGGCTGTCTCACAAACAAGCAGCCTGCTGCGTCTCTTCGCTGCCTCGCCAACTAGCAAAGTGCTGCCTCGCTTCGCCTCCACGCCAAAAAGCCATCCGCGATGCCACTGCGCCACCTGCTGCACAAGCAAAGTGCTGCATCTCTTCGCTGCCTCGCACAATGAGCAAGCACTGTGCATGGTCGCTGTGTCACAAACAAGGAGACTGCTGAATCTCTTCGCTGCCTCGCCAACAAGCAAACCGCTGCATCTCTTCGCTGCCTCACCAACAAGCAAATCGCTGCATATCTTCGCTGCCTCGCCAACAAGCAGATCGCTGCGTGTATTCGCTGAGTGGCAGAAAGCAAAGCACGGCGCCTGTTCGCTGCCTGGCCAACAAGCAAAGCGCTCCATCTCTTCGCTGCCTCGCAAACGAAGGAAGCGCTGCGTGCCTTCGGCGCCGAGCAAAGCAGCGCGTGCCTTCGCCGCCTCGCCGCCTAAGAAAGCGCTGCGTGCCTTCTCGCCCTCGCCGCCTAGCAAAGCGCCGTGTGCCTTCGCCGCCTCCCCAATCGCTTCGTGCCTTCGCCGCCTAGCAAAGCGCCTAGCAAAGCGTCCTCAGCCTTCGCTGCCTAGCAAAGCTCCACGTCCGCTCGCCGCCTAGCAAAGCGCCGTGTGCCTTCGCCGCCTCCCCAATCGCTTCGTGCCTTCGCCGCCTAGCAAAGCGCCTAGCAAAGCGTCCTCAGCCTTCGCTGCCTAGCAAAGCTCCACGTCCGCTCGCCGCCTAGCAAAGCACTGTGTGCCCTCGCCGCCTCCTAGAGCGCTGCGTGCCTTCGGCGCCTGGCAAAGCACTGCGTGCCCTCGCCGCCTCGCACAGCGCTGCGTCCTTGGGCGCCTGGCAAAGCGCTGCGTGCCTTCGCCGCCTCGCCGCCTAGCAAGGCGCCCTAGCCCGTCCACCACCATCAGATCGCTGCGTGCCTTCGCTGCCTCGGTGCTTAGCAAAGCGCCGTGTGCCTTCGGCGCTACTACGGCGTTTGCTAAGCGGCGCGGCGGCGAAGGGACGCAGCGGTGTGTGAGGCGGCGAAGGCAAGCAGCGCTTTGCTGGGCGGCGAGGCGGCGAAGGGCCGAAGCGATTGGGGAGGCGGTGAAGGGAGACGGCGCTTTGTTGGGCGGCGAGGGCGAAAGGCACGCAGCGCTTTCTTAGGCGGCGAGGCGGCGAAGGCACGCGCTGCTTTGCTAGGCGCCGAAGGAACACGGCGCTTTGCTAGGCGGCGACGGCACGCGGAGCTTTGCTAGGCGGCGAGGCGGCGAAGGGACACGGCGCTTCGCTAGGCGGCGAGGGCGAGAAGGCACGCAGCGCTTTCTCAGGCGGCGAGGCGGCGAAGGCACGCGCTGCTCTGCCAGCCGCCGAAGGCACGCAGCGCTTTGCTAGGCTGCGATGCGGCGAGGCGCCCAACGCAGGCACTTCTTTGCTAGGCGCCCAAGGAACACGGCGCTTTGCTTGACGGCGACGGCACGCGCAGCTTTGCTAGGCGCCCAAGGCAGACGACGCTTTGCTAGGCAGCGAGGCGGCGAACGCACAAAGCCATTTGCTCGGCGGTGATTCGCTGCCTCGCACAAGAGCTAACCACTGTGCATGTTGGCTGTCTCACAAACAAGCAGCCTGCTGCGTCTCTTCGCTGCCTCGCCAACTAGCAAAGTGCTGCCTCGCTTCGCCTCCACGCCAAAAAGCCATCCGCGATGCCACTGCGCCACCTGCTGCACAAGCAAAGTGCTGCATCTCTTCGCTGCCTCGCACAATGAGCAAGCACTGTGCATGGTCGCTGTGTCACAAACAAGGAGACTGCTGAATCTCTTCGCTGCCTCGCCAACAAGCAAACCGCTGCATCTCTTCGCTGCCTCACCAACAAGCAAATCGCTGCATATCTTCGCTGCCTCGCCAACAAGCAGACCGCTGCGTGTATTCGCTGAGTGGCAGAAAGCAAAGCACGGCGCCTGTTCGCTGCCTGGCCAACAAGCAAAGCGCTCCATCTCTTCGCTGCCTCGCAAACGAAGGAAGCGCTGCGTGCCTTCGGCGCCGAGCAAAGCAGCGCGTGCCTTCGCCGCCTCGCCGCCTAAGAAAGCGCTGCGTGCTTTCTCGCCCTCGCCGCCTAGCAAAGCGCCGTGTGCCTTCGCCGCCTCCCCAATCGCTTCGTGCCTTGGCCGCCTAGCAAAGCGCCTAGCAAAGCGTCCTCAGCCTTCGCTGCCTAGCAAAGCTCCACGTCGGCTCGCCGCCTAGCAAAGCACTGTGTGCCCTCGCCGCCTCCTAGAGCGCTGCGTGCCTTCGGCGCCTGGCAAAGCACTGCGTGCCCTCGCCGCCTCGCACAGCGCTGCGTGCCTTCGGCGCCTGGCAAAGCGCTGCGTGCCCTCGCCGCCTCGCACAGTGCTGCGTGCCTTCGGCGCCTGGCAAAGCGCTGCGTGCCTTCGGCGCCTGGCAAAGCACTGCGTGCCCTCGCCGCCTCGCACAGCGCTGCGTGCCTTCGGCGCCTGGCAAAGCGCTGCGTGCCCTCGCCGCCTCGCCGCCTAGCAAGGCGCCCTAGCCCGTCCACCACGATCAGATCGCTGCGTGCCTTCGCTGCCTCGGTGCTTAGCAAAGCGCCACGTGCCTTCGGCGCCTACAAAAGCGCCGTGTGCCTTCGGCGCTACTACGGCGTTTGCTAAGCGGCACGGCGGCGAAGGGACGCAGCGGTGTGTGAGGCGGCGAAGGCAAGCAGCGCTTTGCTGGGCGGCGAGGCGGCGAAGGGCCGAAGCGATTGGGGAGGCGGTTGAAGGGAGACGGCGCTTTGTTGGGCGGCGAGGGCGAAAGGCACGCAGCGCTTTCTTAGGCGGCGAGGCGGCGAAGGCACGCGCTGCTTTGCTAGGCGCCGAAGGAACACGGCGCTTTGCTAGGCGGCGACGGCACGCGGAGCTTTGCTAGGCGGCGAAGGGACACGGCGCTTCGCTAGGCGGCGAGGGCGAGAAGGCACGCAGCGCTTTCTCAGGCGGCGAGGCGGCGAAGGCACGCGCTGCTCTGCCAGCCGCCGAAGGCACGCAGCGCTTTGCTAGGCTGCGATGCGGCGAGGCGCCCAACGCAGGCACTTCTTTGCTAGGCGCCCAAGGAACACGGCGCTTTGCTTGACGGCGACGGCACGCGCAGCTTTGCTAGGCGCCCAAGGCAGACGACGCTTTGCTAGGCAGCGAGGCGGCGAACGCACAAAGCCATTTGCTCGGCGGTGATTCGCTGCCTCGCACAAGAGCTAACCACTGTGCATGTTGGCTGTCTCACAAACAAGCAGCCTGCTGCGTCTCTTCGCTGCCTCGGCAACTAGCAAAGTGCTGCCTCGCTTCGCCTCCACGCCAAAAAGCCATCCGCCATGCCACTGCGCCACCTGCTGCACAAGCAAAGCGCTGCATCTCTTCGCTGCCTCGCACAATGAGCAAGCACTGTGCATGGTCGCTGTGTCACAAACAAGGAGACTGCTGAATCTCTTCGCTGCCTCGCCAACAAGCAAATCGCTGCATATCTTCGCTGCCTCGCCAACAAGCAGACCGCTGCGTGTATTCGCTGAGTGGCAGAAAGCAAAGCACGGCGCCTGTTCGCTGCCTGGCCAACAAGCAAAGCGCTCCATCTCTTCGCTGCCTCGCAAACGAAGGAAGCGCTGCGTGCCTTCGGCGCCGAGCAAAGCAGCGCGTGCCTTCGCCGCCTCGCCGCCTAAGAAAGCGCTGCGTGCCTTCTCGCCCTCGCCGCCTAGCAAAGCGCCGTGTGCCTTCGCCGCCTCCCCAATCGCTTCGTGCCTTCGCCGCCTAGCAAAGCGCCTAGCAAAGCGTCCTCAGCCTTCGCTGCCTAGCAAAGCTCCACGTCCGCTCGCCGCCTAGCAAAGCACTGTGTGCCCTCGCCGCCTCCTAGAGCGCTGCGTGCCTTCGGCGCCTGGCAAAGCACTGCGTGCCCTCGCCGCCTCGCACAGCGCTGCGTGCCTTCGGCGCCTGGCAAAGCGCTGCGTGCCTTCGCCGCCTCGCCGCCTAGCAAGGCGCCCTAGCCCGTCCACCACGATCAGATCGCTGCGTGCCTTCGCTGCCTCGGTGCTTAGCAAAGCGCCACGTGCCTTCGGCGCTACTACGGCGTTTGCTAAGCGGCGAGGCGGCGAAGGGACGCAGCGGTGTGTGAGGCGGCGAAGGCAAGCAGCGCTTTGCTGGGCGGCGAGGCGGCGAAGGGCCGAAGCGATTGGGGAGGCGGTGAAGGGACACGGCGCTTTGTTGGGCGGCGAGGGCGAAAGGCACGCAGCGCTTTCTTAGGCGGCGAGGCGGCGAAGGCACGCGCTGCTCTGCCAGCCGCCGAAGGCACGCAGCGCTTTACTAGGCTGCGATGCGGCGAGGCGCCCAACGCAGGCACTTCTTTGCTAGGCGCCCAAGGAACACGGCGCTTTGCTTGACGGCGACGGCACGCGCAGCTTTGCTAGGCGCCCAAGGCAGACGACGCTTTGCTAGGCAGCGAGGCGGCGAACGCACAAAGCCATTTGCTCGGCGGTGATTCGCTGCCTCGCACAAGAGCTAACCACTGTGCATGTTGGCTGTCTCACAAACAAGCAGCCTGCTGCGTCTCTTCGCTGCCTCGCCAACTAGCAAAGTGCTGCCTCGCTTCGCCTCCACGCCAAAAAGCCATCCGCGATGCCACTGCGCCACCTGCTGCACAAGCAAAGTGCTGCATCTCTTCGCTGCCTCGCACAATGAGCAAGCACTGTGCATGGTCGCTGTGTCACAAACAAGGAGACTGCTGAATCTCTTCGCTGCCTCGCCAACAAGCAAACCGCTGCATCTCTTCGCTGCCTCACCAACAAGCAAATCGCTGCATCTCTTCGCTGCCTCGCCAACAAGCAGAGCGCTGCGTGTATTCGCTGAGTGGCAGAAAGCAAAGCACGGCGCCTGTTCGCTGCCTGGCCAACAAGCAAAGCGCTCCATCTCTTCGCTGCCTCGCAAACGAAGGAAGCGCTGCGTGCCTTCGGCGCCGAGCAAAGCAGCGCGTGCCTTCGCCGCCTCGCCGCCTAAGAAAGCGCTGCGTGCCTTCTCGCCCTCGCCGCCTAGCAAAGCGCCGTGTGCCTTCGCCGCCTCCCCAATCGCTTCGTGCCTTCGCCGCCTAGCAAAGCGCCTAGCAAAGCGTCCTCAGCCTTCGCTGCCTAGCAAAGCTCCACGTCCGCTCGCCGCCTAGCAAAGCGCCGTGTGCCTTCGCCGCCTCCCCAATCGCTTCGTGCCTTCGCCGCCTAGCAAAGCGCCTAGCAAAGCGTCCTCAGCCTTCGCTGCCTAGCAAAGCTCCACGTCCGCTCGCCGCCTAGAAAAGCACTGTGTGCCCTCGCCGCCTCCTAGAGCGCTGCGTGCCTTCGGCGCCTGGCAAAGCACTGTGTGCCCTCGCCGCCTCGCACAGCGCTGCGTCCTTCGGCGCCTGGCAAAGCGCTGCGTGCCTTCGGCGCCTGGCAAAGCGCTGCGTGCCTTCGGCGCCTGGCAAAGCACTGCGTGCCCTCGCCGCCTCGCACAGCGCTGCGTGCCTTCGGCGCCTGGCAAAGCGCTGCGTGCCCTCGCCGCCTCGCACAGTGCTGCGTGCCTTCGGCGCCTGGCAAAGCGCTGCGTGCCTTCGGCGCCTGGCAAAGCACTGCGTGCCCTCGCCGCCTCGCACAGCGCTGCGTCCTTGGGCGCCTGGCAAAGCGCTGCGTGCCCTCGCCGCCTCGCCGCCTAGCAAGGCGCCCTAGCCCGTCCACCACGATCAGATCGCTGCGTGCCTTCGCTGCCTCGGTGCTTAGCAAAGCGCCACGTGCCTTCGGCGCCTACAAAAGCGCCGTGTGCCTTCGGCGCTACTACGGCGTTTGCTAAGCGGCGCGGCGGCGAAGGGACGCAGCGGTGTGTGAGGCGGCGAAGGCAAGCAGCGCTTTGCTGGGCGGCGAGGCGGCGAAGGGCCGAAGCGATTGGGGAGGCGGTGAAGGGACAGGGCGCTTTGTTGGGCGGCGAGGGCGAAAGGCACGCAGCGCTTTCTTAGGCGGCGAGGCGGCGAAGGCACGCGCTGCTTTGCTAGGCGCCGAAGGAACACGGCGCTTTGCTAGGCGGCGACGGCACGCGGAGCTTTGCTAGGCGGCGAAGGGACACGGCGCTTCGCTAGGCGGCGAGGGCGAGAAGGCACGCAGCGCTTTCTCAGGCGGCGAGGCGGCGAAGGCACGCGCTGCTCTGCCAGCCGCCGAAGGCACGCAGCGCTTTGCTAGGCTGCGATGCGGCGAGGCGCCCAACGCAGGCACTTCTTTGCTAGGCGCCCAAGGAACACGGCGCTTTGCTTGACGGCGACGGCACGCGCAGCTTTGCTAGGCGCCCAAGGCAGACGACGCTTTGCTAGGCAGCGAGGCGGCGAACGCACAAAGCCATTTGCTCGGCGGTGATTCGCTGCCTCGCACAAGAGCTAACCACTGTGGCATGTTGGCTGTCTCACAAACAAGCAGCCTGCTGCGTCTCTTCGCTGCCTCGCCAACTAGCAAAGTGCTGCCTCGCTTCGCCTCCACGCCAAAAAGCCATCCGCCATGCCACTGCGCCACCTGCTGCACAAGCAAAGTGCTGCATCTCTTCGCTGCCTCGCACAATGAGCAAGCACTGTGCATGGTCGCTGTGTCACAAACAAGGAGACTGCTGAATCTCTTCGCTGCCCTCGCCAACAAGCAAACCGCTGCAATCTCTTCGCTGCCTCGCCAACAAGCAGACCGCTGCGTGTATTCGCTGAGTGGCAGAAAGCAAAGCACGGCGCCTGTTCGCTGCCTGGCCAACAAGCAAAGCGCTCCATCTCTTCGCTGCCTCGCAAACGAAGGAAGCGCTGCGTGCCTTCGGCGCCGAGCAAAGCAGCGCGTGCCTTCGCCGCCTCGCCGCCTAAGAAAGCGCTGCGTGCCTTCTCGCCCTCGCCGCCTAGCAAAGCGCCGTGTGCCTTCGCCGCCTCCCCAATCGCTTCGTGCCTTCGCCGCCTAGCAAAGCGCCTAGCAAAGCGTCCTCAGCCTTCGCTGCCTAGCAAAGCTCCACGTCCGCTCGCCGCCTAGCAAAGCGCCGTGTGCCTTCGCCGCCTCCCCAATCGCTTTCGTGCCTTCGCCGCCTAGCAAAGCGCCTAGCAAAGCGTCCTCAGCCTTCGCTGCCTAGCAAAGCTCCACGTCCGCTCGCCGCCTAGCAAAGCACTGTGTGCCCTCGCCGCCTCCTAGAGCGCTGCGTGCCTTCGGCGCCTGGCAAAGCACTGCGTGCCCTCGCCGCCTCGCACAGCGCTGCGTCCTTGGGCGCCTGGCAAAGCGCTGCGTGCCTTCGCCGCCTCGCCGCCTAGCAAGGCGCCCTAGCCCGTCCACCACCATCAGATCGCTGCGTGCCTTCGCTGCCTCGGTGCTTAGCAAAGCGCCACGTGCCTTCGGCGCTACTACGGCGTTTGCTAAGCGGCGAGGCGGCGAAGGGACGCAGCGGTGTGTGAGGCGGCGAAGGCAAGCAGCGCTTTGCTGGGCGGCGAGGCGGCGAAGGGCCGAAGCGATTGGGGAGGCGGTGAAGGGACAGGGCGCTTTGTTGGGCGGCGAGGGCGAAAGGCACGCAGCGCTTTCTTAGGCGGCGAGGCGGCGAAGGCACGCGCTGCTTTGCTAGGCGCCGAAGGAACACGGCGCTTTGCTAGGCGGCGACGGCACGCGGAGCTTTGCTAGGCGGCGAGGCGGCGAAGGGACACGGCGCTTCGCTAGGCGGCGAGGGCGAGAAGGCACGCAGCGCTTTCTCAGGCGGCGAGGCGGCGAAGGCACGCGCTGCTCTGCCAGCCGCCGAAGGCACGCAGCGCTTTGCTAGGCTGCGATGCGGCGAGGCGCCCAACGCAGGCACTTCTTTGCTAGGCGCCCAAGGAACACGGCGCTTTGCTTGACGGCGACGGCACGCGCAGCTTTGCTAGGCGCCCAAGGCAGACGACGCTTTGCTAGGCAGCGAGGCGGCGAACGCACAAAGCCATTTGCTCGGCGGTGATTCGCTGCCTCGCACAAGAGCTAACCACTGTGCATGTTGGCTGTCTCACAAACAAGCAGCCTGCTGCGTCTCTTCGCTGCCTCGCCAACTAGCAAAGTGCTGCCTCGCTTCGCCTCCACGCCAAAAAGCCATCCGCGATGCCACTGCGCCACCTGCTGCACAAGCAAAGTGCTGCATCTCTTCGCTGCCTCGCACAATGAGCAAGCACTGTGCATGGTCGCTGTGTCACAAACAAGGAGACTGCTGCATCTCTTCGCTGCCTCGCCAACAAGCAAATCGCTGCATATCTTCGCTGCCTCGCCAACAAGCAGAGCGCTGCGTGTATTCGCTGAGTGGCAGAAAGCAAAGCACGGCGCCTGTTCGCTGCCTGGCCAACAAGCAAAGCGCTCCATCTCTTCGCTGCCTCGCAAACGAAGGAAGCGCTGCGTGCCTTCGGCGCCGAGCAAAGCAGCGCGTGCCTTGGCCGCCTCGCCGCCTAAGAAAGCGCTGCGTGCCTTCTCGCCCTCGCCGCCTAGCAAAGCGCCGTGTGCCTTCGCCGCCTCCCCAATCGCTTCGTGCCTTCGCCGCCTAGCAAAGCGCCTAGCAAAGCGTCCTCAGCCTTCGCTGCCTAGCAAAGCTCCACGTCCGCTCGCCGCCTAGCAAAGCGCCGTGTGCCTTCGCCGCCTCCCCAATCGCTTCGTGCCTTCGCCGCCTAGCAAAGCGCCTAGCAAAGCGTCCTCAGCCTTCGCTGCCTAGCAAAGCTCCACGTCCGCTCGCCGCCTAGCAAAGCGCCGTGTGCCTTCGCCGCCTCCCCAATCGCTTCGTGCCTTCGCCGCCTAGCAAAGCGCCTAGCAAAGCGTCCTCAGCCTTCGCTGCCTAGCAAAGCTCCACGTCCGCTCGCCGCCTAGCAAAGCACTGTGTGCCCTCGCCGCCTCCTAGAGCGCTGCGTGCCTTCGGCGCCTGGCAAAGCACTGTGTGCCCTCGCCGCCTCGCACAGCGCTGCGTCCTTGGGCGCCTGGCAAAGCGCTGCGTGCCTTCGGCGCCTGGCAAAGCGCTGCGTGCCCTCGCCGCCTCCTAGAGCGCTGCGTGCCTTCGGCGCCTGGCAAAGCGCTGCGTGCCCTCGCCGCCTCGCACAGTGCTGCGTGCCTTCGGCGCCTGGCAAAGCGCTGCGTGCCTTCGGCGCCTGGCAAAGCACTGCGTGCCCTCGCCGCCTCGCACAGCGCTGCGTCCTTGGGCGCCTGGCAAAGCGCTGCGTGCCCTCGCCGCCTCGCCGCCTAGCAAGGCGCCCTAGCCCGTCCACCACGATCAGATCGCTGCGTGCCTTCGCTGCCTCGGTGCTTAGCAAAGCGCCACGTGCCTTCGGCGCCTACAAAAGCGCCGTGTGCCTTCGGCGCTACTACGGCGTTTGCTAAGCGGCGCGGCGGCGAAGGGACGCAGCGGTGTGTGAGGCGGCGAAGGCAAGCAGCGCTTTGCTGGGCGGCGAGGCGGCGAAGGGCCGAAGCGATTGGGGAGGCGGTGAAGGGACAGGGCGCTTTGTTGGGCGGCGAGGGCGAAAGGCACGCAGCGCTTTCTTAGGCGGCGAGGCGGCGAAGGCACGCGCTGCTTTGCTAGGCGCCGAAGGAACACGGCGCTTTGCTAGGCGGCGACGGCACGCGGAGCTTTGCTAGGCGGCGAAGGGACACGGCGCTTCGCTAGGCGGCGAGGGCGAGAAGGCACGCAGCGCTTTCTCAGGCGGCGAGGCGGCGAAGGCACGCGCTGCTCTGCCAGCCGCCGAAGGCACGCAGCGCTTTGCTAGGCTGCGATGCGGCGAGGCGCCCAACGCAGGCACTTCTTTGCTAGGCGCCCAAGGAACACGGCGCTTTGCTTGACGGCGACGGCACGCGCAGCTTTGCTAGGCGCCCAAGGCAGACGACGCTTTGCTAGGCAGCGAGGCGGCGAACGCACAAAGCCATTTGCTCGGCGGTGATTCGCTGCCTCGCACAAGAGCTAACCACTGTGCATGTTGGCTCTCTCACAAACAAGCAGCCTGCTGCGTCTCTTCGCTGCCTCGCCAACTAGCAAAGTGCTGCCTCGCTTCGCCTCCACGCCAAAAAGCCATCCGCGATGCCACTGCGCCACCTGCTGCACAAGCAAAGTGCTGCATCTCTTCGCTGCCTCGCACAATGAGCAAGCACTGTGCATGGTCGCTGTGTCACAAACAAGGAGACTGCTGAATCTCTTCGCTGCCTCGCCAACAAGCAAACCGCTGCATCTCTTCGCTGCCTCACCAACAAGCAAATCGCTGCATATCTTCGCTGCCTCGCCAACAAGCAGATCGCTGCGTGTATTCGCTGAGTGGCAGAAAGCAAAGCACGGCGCCTGTTCGCTGCCTGGCCAACAAGCAAAGCGCTCCATCTCTTCGCTGCCTCGCAAACGAAGGAAGCGCTGCGTGCCTTCGGCGCCGAGCAAAGCAGCGCGTGCCTTCGCCGCCTCGCCGCCTAAGAAAGCGCTGCGTGCCTTCTCGCCCTCGCCGCCTAGCAAAGCGCCGTGTGCCTTCGCCGCCTCCCCAATCGCTTCGTGCCTTCGCCGCCTAGCAAAGCGCCTAGCAAAGCGTCCTCAGCCTTCGCTGCCTAGCAAAGCTCCACGTCCGCTCGCCGCCTAGCAAAGCGCCGTGTGCCTTCGCCGCCTCCCCAATCGCTTCGTGCCTTCGCCGCCTAGCAAAGCGCCTAGCAAAGCGTCCTCAGCCTTCGCTGCCTAGCAAAGCTCCACGTCCGCTCGCCGCCTAGCAAAGCACTGTGTGCCCTCGCCGCCTCCTAGAGCGCTGCGTGCCTTCGGCGCCTGGCAAAGCACTGCGTGCCCTCGCCGCCTCGCACAGCGCTGCGTGCCTTCGGCGCCTGGCAAAGCGCTGCGTGCCCTCGCCGCCTCGCACAGTGCTGCGTGCCTTCGGCGCCTGGCAAAGCGCTGCGTGCCTTCGGCGCCTGGCAAAGCACTGCGTGCCCTCGCCGCCTCGCACAGCGCTGCGTCCTTGGGCGCCTGGCAAAGCGCTGCGTGCCTTCGCCGCCTCGCCGCCTAGCAAGGCGCCCTAGCCCGTCCACCACGATCAGATCGCTGCGTGCCTTCGCTGCCTCGGTGCTTAGCAAAGCGCCACGTGCCTTCGGCGCCTACAAAAGCGCCGTGTGCCTTCGGCGCTACTACGGCGTTTGCTAAGCGGCGCGGCGGCGAAGGGACGCAGCGGTGTGTGAGGCGGCGAAGGCAAGCAGCGCTTTGCTGGGCGGCGAGGCGGCGAAGGGCCGAAGCGATTGGGGAGGCGGTGAAGGGACAGGGCGCTTTGTTGGGCGGCGAGGGCGAAAGGCACGCAGCGCTTTCTTAGGCGGCGAGGCGGCGAAGGCACGCGCTGCTTTGCTAGGCGCCGAAGGAACACGGCGCTTTGCTAGGCGGCGACGGCACGCGGAGCTTTGCTAGGCGGCGAGGCGGCGAAGGGACACGGCGCTTCGCTAGGCGGCGAGGGCGAGAAGGCACGCAGCGCTTTCTCAGGCGGCGAGGCGGCGAAGGCACGCGCTGCTCTGCCAGCCGCCGAAGGCACGCAGCGCTTTGCTAGGCTGCGATGCGGCGGTGCGCCCAACGCAGGCACTTCTTTGCTAGGCGCCCAAGGAACACGGCGCTTTGCTTGACGGCGACGGCACGCGCAGCTTTGCTAGGCGCCCAAGGCAGACGACGCTTTGCTAGGCAGCGAGGCGGCGAACGCACAAAGCCATTTGCTCGGCGGTGATTCGCTGCCTCGCACAAGAGCTAACCACTGTGCATGTTGGCTGTCTCACAAACAAGCAGCCTGCTGCGTCTCTTCGCTGCCTCGCCAACTAGCAAAGTGCTGCCTCGCTTCGCCTCCACGCCAAAAAGCCATCTGCCATGCCACTGCGCCACCTGCTGCACAAGCAAAGTGCTGCATCTCTTCGCTGCCTCGCACAATGAGCAAGCACTGTGCATGGTCGCTGTGTCACAAACAAGGAGACTGCTGAATCTCTTCGCTGCCTCGCCAACAAGCAAACCGCTGCATCTCTTCGCTGCCTCGCCAACAAGCAGACCGCTGCGTGTATTCGCTGAGTGGCAGAAAGCAAAGCACGGCGCCTGTTCGCTGCCTGGCCAACAAGCAAAGCGCTCCATCTCTTCGCTGCCTCGCAAACGAAGGAAGCGCTGCGTGCCTTCGGCGCCGAGCAAAGCAGCGCGTGCCTTCGCCGCCTCGCCGCCTAAGAAAGCGCTGCGTGCCTTCTCGCCCTCGCCGCCTAGCAAAGCGCCGTGTGCCTTCGCCGCCTCCCCAATCGCTTCGTGCCTTCGCCGCCTAGCAAAGCGCCTAGCAAAGCGTCCTCAGCCTTCGCTGCCTAGCAAAGCTCCACGTCCGCTCGCCGCCTAGCAAAGCGCCGTGTGCCTTCGCCGCCTCCCCAATCGCTTCGTGCCTTCGCCGCCTAGCAAAGCGCCTAGCAAAGCGTCCTCAGCCTTCGCTGCCTAGCAAAGCTCCACGTCCGCTCGCCGCCTAGCAAAGCACTGCGTGCCCTCGCCGCCTCCTAGAGCGCTGCGTGCCTTCGGCGCCTGGCAAAGCACTGCGTGCCCTCGCCGCCTCGCACAGCGCTGCGTCCTTGGGCGCCTGGCAAAGCGCTGCGTGCCTTCGGCGCCTGCCAAAGCACTGCGTGCCCTCGCCGCCTCGCACACCGCTGCGTCCTTGGGCGCCTGGCAAAGCGCTGCGTGCCTTCGCCGCCTCGCCGCCTAGCAAGGCGCCCTAGCCCGTCCACCACGATCAGATCGCTGCGTGCCTTCGCTGCCTCGGTGCTTAGCAAAGCGCCACGTGCCTTCGGCGCTACTACGGCGTTTGCTAAGCGGCGAGGCGGCGAAGGGACGCAGCGGTGTGTGAGGCGGCGAAGGCAAGCAGCGCTTTGCTGGGCGGCGAGGCGGCGAAGGGCCGAAGCGATTGGGGAGGCGGTGAAGGGACAGGGCGCTTTGTTGGGCGGCGAGGGCGAAAGGCACGCAGCGCTTTCTTAGGCGGCGAGGCGGCGAAGGCACGCGCTGCTTTGCTAGGCGCCGAAGGAACACGGCGCTTTGCTAGGCGGCGACGGCACGCGGAGCTTTGCTAGGCGGCGAGGCGGCGAAGGGACACGGCGCTTCGCTAGGCGGCGAGGGCGAGAAGGCACGCAGCGCTTTCTCAGGCGGCGAGGCGGCGAAGGCACGCGCTGCTCTGCCAGCCGCCGAAGGCACGCAGCGCTTTGCTAGGCTGCGATGCGGCGAGGCGCCCAACGCAGGCACTTCTTTGCTAGGCGCCCAAGGAACACGGCGCTTTGCTTGACGGCGACGGCACGCGCAGCTTTGCTAGGCGCCCAAGGCAGACGACGCTTTGCTAGGCAGCGAGGCGGCGAACGCACAAAGCCATTTGCTCGGCGGTGATTCGCTGCCTCGCACAAGAGCTAACCACTGTGCATGTTGGCTCTCTCACAAACAAGCAGCCTGCTGCGTCTCTTCGCTGCCTCGCCAACTAGCAAAGTGCTGCCTCGCTTCGCCTCCACGCCAAAAAGCCATCCGCCATGCCACTGCGCCACCTGCTGCACAAGCAAAGTGCTGCATCTCTTCGCTGCCTCGCACAATGAGCAAGCACTGTGCATGTTGGCTGTCTCACAAACAAGGAGACTGCTGAATCTCTTCGCTGCCTCGCCAACAAGCAAATCGCTGCATATCTTCGCTGCCTCGCCAACAAGCAGAGCGCTGCGTGTATTCGCTGAGTGGCAGAAAGCAAAGCACGGCGCCTGTTCGCTGCCTGGCCAACAAGCAAAGCGCTCCATCTCTTCGCTGCCTCGCAAACGAAGGAAGCGCTGCGTGCCTTCGGCGCCGAGCAAAGCAGCGCGTGCCTTCGCCGCCTCGCCGCCTAAGAAAGCGCTGCGTGCCTTCTCGCCCTCGCCGCCTAGCAAAGCGCCGTGTGCCTTCGCCGCCTCCCCAATCGCTTCGTGCCTTCGCCGCCTAGCAAAGCGCCTAGCAAAGCGTCCTCAGCCTTCGCTGCCTAGCAAAGCTCCACGTCCGCTCGCCGCCTAGCAAAGCGCCGTGTGCCTTCGCCGCCTCCCCAATCGCTTCGTGCCTTCGCCGCCTAGCAAAGCGCCTAGCAAAGCGTCCTCAGCCTTCGCTGCCTAGCAAAGCTCCACGTCCGCTCGCCGCCTAGCAAAGCACTGTGTGCCCTCGCCGCCTCCTAGAGCGCTGCGTGCCTTCGGCGCCTGGCAAAGCACTGCGTGCCCTCGCCGCCTCGCACAGCGCTGCGTCCTTGGGCGCCTGGCAAAGCGCTGCGTGCCTTCGGCGCCTGCCAAAGCACTGCGTGCCCTCGCCGCCTCGCACACCGCTGCGTCCTTGGGCGCCTGGCAAAGCGCTGCGTGCCTTCGCCGCCTCGCCGCCTAGCAAGGCGCCCTAGCCCGTCCACCACGATCAGATCGCTGCGTGCCTTCGCTGCCTCGGTGCTTAGCAAAGCGCCACGTGCCTTCGGCGCTACTACGGCGTTTGCTAAGCGGCGAGGCGGCGAAGGGACGCAGCGGTGTGTGAGGCGGCGAAGGCAAGCAGCGCTTTGCTGGGCGGCGAGGCGGCGAAGGGCCGAAGCGATTGGGGAGGCGGTGAAGGGACACGGCGCTTTGTTGGGCGGCGAGGGCGAAAGGCACGCAGCGCTTTCTTAGGCGGCGAGGCGGCGAAGGCACGCGCTGCTTTGCTAGGCGCCGAAGGAACACGGCGCTTTGCTAGGCGGCGACGGCACGCGGAGCTTTGCTAGGCGGCGAGGCGGCGAAGGGACACGGCGCTTCGCTAGGCGGCGAGGGCGAGAAGGCACGCAGCGCTTTCTCAGGCGGCGAGGCGGCGAAGGCACGCGCTGCTCTGCCAGCCGCCGAAGGCACGCAGCGCTTTGCTAGGCTGCGATGCGGCGAGGCGCCCAACGCAGGCACTTCTTTGCTAGGCGCCCAAGGAACACGGCGCTTTGCTTGACGGCGACGGCACGCGCAGCTTTGCTAGGCGCCCAAGGCAGACGACGCTTTGCTAGGCAGCGAGGCGGCGAACGCACAAAGCCATTTGCTCTGCGGTGATTCGCTGCCTCGCACAAGAGCTAACCACTGTGCATGTTGGCTCTCTCACAAACAAGCAGCCTGCTGCGTCTCTTCGCTGCCTCGCCAACTAGCAAAGTGCTGCCTCGCTTCGCCTCCACGCCAAAAAGCCATCCGCCATGCCACTGCGCCACCTGCTGCACAAGCAAAGTGCTGCATCTCTTCGCTGCCTCGCACAATGAGCAAGCACTGTGCATGTTGGCTGTCTCACAAACAAGGAGACTGCTGAATCTCTTCGCTGCCTCGCCAACAAGCAAATCGCTGCATATCTTCGCTGCCTCGCCAACAAGCAGAGCGCTGCGTGTATTCGCTGAGTGGCAGAAAGCAAAGCACGGCGCCTGTTCGCTGCCTGGCCAACAAGCAAAGCGCTCCATCTCTTCGCTGCCTCGCAAACGAAGGAAGCGCTGCGTGCCTTCGGCGCCGAGCAAAGCAGCGCGTGCCTTCGCCGCCTCGCCGCCTAAGAAAGCGCTGCGTGCCTTCTCGCCCTCGCCGCCTAGCAAAGCGCCGTGTGCCTTCGCCGCCTCCCCAATCGCTTCGTGCCTTCGCCGCCTAGCAAAGCGCCTAGCAAAGCGTCCTCAGCCTTCGCTGCCTAGCAAAGCTCCACGTCCGCTCGCCGCCTAGCAAAGCACTGTGTGCCCTCGCCGCCTCCTAGAGCGCTGCGTGCCTTCGGCGCCTGGCAAAGCACTGCGTGCCCTCGCCGCCTCGCACAGCGCTGCGTGCCTTCGGCGCCTGGCAAAGCGCTGCGTGCCCTCGCCGCCTCGCACAGTGCTGCGTGCCTTCGGCGCCTGGCAAAGCGCTGCGTGCCTTCGGCGCCTGGCAAAGCACTGCGTGCCCTCGCCGCCTCGCACAGCGCTGCGTGCCTTCGGCGCCTGGCAAAGCGCTGCGTGCCTTCGCCGCCTCGCCGCCTAGCAAGGCGCCCTAGCCCGTCCACCACCATCAGATCGCTGCGTGCCTTCGCTGCCTCGGTGCTTAGCAAAGCGCCACGTGCCTTCGGCGCTACTACGGCGTTTGCTAAGCGGCGAGGCGGCGAAGGGACGCAGCGGTGTGTGAGGCGGCGAAGGCAAGCAGCGCTTTGCTGGGCGGCGAGGCGGCGAAGGGCCGAAGCGATTGGGGAGGCGGTGAAGGGACAGGGCGCTTTGTTGGGCGGCGAGGGCGAAAGGCACGCAGCGCTTTCTTAGTCGGCGAGGCGGCGAAGGCACGCGCTGCTTTGCTAGGCGCCGAAGGAACACGGCGCTTTGCTAGGCGGCGACGGCACGCGGAGCTTTGCTAGGCGGCGAAGGGACACGGCGCTTCGCTAGGCGGCGAGGGCGAGAAGGCACGCAGCGCTTTCTCAGGCGGCGAGGCGGCGAAGGCACGCGCTGCTCTGCCAGCCGCCGAAGGCACGCAGCGCTTTGCTAGGCTGCGATGCGGCGAGGCGCCGAACGCAGGCACTTCTTTGCTAGGCGCCCAAGGAACACGGCGCTTTGCTTGACGGCGACGGCACGCGCAGCTTTGCTAGGCGCCCAAGGCAGACGACGCTTTGCTAGGCAGCGAGGCGGCGAACGCACAAAGCCATTTGCTCTGCGGTGATTCGCTGCCTCGCACAAGAGCTAACCACTGTGCATGTTGGCTGTCTCACAAACAAGCAGCCTGCTGCGTCTCTTCGCTGCCTCGCCAACTAGCAAAGTGCTGCCTCGCTTCGCCTCCACGCCAAAAAGCCATCCGCCATGCCACTGCGCCACCTGCTGCACAAGCAAAGCGCTGCATCTCTTCGCTGCCTCGCACAATGAGCAAGCACTGTGCATGGTCGCTGTGTCACAAACAAGGAGACTGCTGCATCTCTTCGCTGCCTCGCCAACAAGCAAATCGCTGCATATCTTCGCTGCCTCGCCAACAAGCAGAGCGCTGCGTGTATTCGCTGAGTGGCAGAAAGCAAAGCACGGCGCCTGTTCGCTGCCTGGCCAACAAGCAAAGCGCTCCATCTCTTCGCTGCCTCGCAAACGAAGGAAGCGCTGCGTGCCTTCGGCGCCGAGCAAAGCAGCGCGTGCCTTCGCCGCCTCGCCGCCTAAGAAAGCGCTGCGTGCCTTCTCGCCCTCGCCGCCTAGCAAAGCGCCGTGTGCCTTCGCCGCCTCCCCAATCGCTTCGTGCCTTCGCCGCCTAGCAAAGCGCCTAGCAAAGCGTCCTCAGCCTTCGCTGCCTAGCAAAGCTCCACGTCCGCTCGCCGCCTAGCAAAGCGCCGTGTGCCTTCGCCGCCTCCCCAATCGCTTCGTGCCTTCGCCGCCTAGCAAAGCGCCTAGCAAAGCGTCCTCAGCCTTCGCTGCCTAGCAAAGCTCCACGTCCGCTCGCCGCCTAGCAAAGCACTGCGTGCCCTCGCCGCCTCCTAGAGCGCTGCGTGCCTTCGGCGCCTGGCAAAGCACTGCGTGCCCTCGCCGCCTCGCACAGCGCTGCGTCCTTGGGCGCCTGGCAAAGCGCTGCGTGCCTTCGGCGCCTGCCAAAGCACTGCGTGCCCTCGCCGCCTCGCACACCGCTGCGTCCTTGGGCGCCTGGCAAAGCGCTGCGTGCCTTCGCCGCCTCGCCGCCTAGCAAGGCGCCCTAGCCCGTCCACCACGATCAGATCGCTGCGTGCCTTCGCTGCCTCGGTGCTTAGCAAAGCGCCACGTGCCTTCGGCGCTACTACGGCGTTTGCTAAGCGGCGAGGCGGCGAAGGGACGCAGCGGTGTGTGAGGCGGCGAAGGCAAGCAGCGCTTTGCTGGGCGGCGAGGCGGCGAAGGGCCGAAGCGATTGGGGAGGCGGTGAAGGGACAGGGCGCTTTGTTGGGCGGCGAGGGCGAAAGGCACGCAGCGCTTTCTTAGGCGGCGAGGCGGCGAAGGCACGCGCTGCTTTGCTAGGCGCCGAAGGAACACGGCGCTTTGCTAGGCGGCGACGGCACGCGGAGCTTTGCTAGGCGGCGAGGCGGCGAAGGGACACGGCGCTTCGCTAGGCGGCGAGGGCGAGAAGGCACGCAGCGCTTTCTCAGGCGGCGAGGCGGCGAAGGCACGCGCTGCTCTGCCAGCCGCCGAAGGCACGCAGCGCTTTGCTAGGCTGCGATGCGGCGAGGCGCCCAACGCAGGCACTTCTTTGCTAGGCGCCCAAGGAACACGGCGCTTTGCTTGACGGCGACGGCACGCGCAGCTTTGCTAGGCGCCCAAGGCAGACGACGCTTTGCTAGGCAGCGAGGCGGCGAACGCACAAAGCCATTTGCTCTGCGGTGATTCGCTGCCTCGCACAAGAGCTAACCACTGTGCATGTTGGCTCTCTCACAAACAAGCAGCCTGCTGCGTCTCTTCGCTGCCTCGCCAACTAGCAAAGTGCTGCCTCGCTTCGCCTCCACGCCAAAAAGCCATCCGCGATGCCACTGCGCCACCTGCTGCACAAGCAAAGTGCTGCATCTCTTCGCTGCCTCGCACAATGAGCAAGCACTGTGCATGTTGGCTGTCTCACAAACAAGGAGACTGCTGAATCTCTTCGCTGCCTCGCCAACAAGCAAATCGCTGCATATCTTCGCTGCCTCGCCAACAAGCAGAGCGCTGCGTGTATTCGCTGAGTGGCAGAAAGCAAAGCACGGCGCCTGTTCGCTGCCTGGCCAACAAGCAAAGCGCTCCATCTCTTCGCTGCCTCGCAAACGAAGGAAGCGCTGCGTGCCTTCGGCGCCGAGCAAAGCAGCGCGTGCCTTCGCCGCCTCGCCGCCTAAGAAAGCGCTGCGTGCCTTCTCGCCCTCGCCGCCTAGCAAAGCGCCGTGTGCCTTCGCCGCCTCCCCAATCGCTTCGTGCCTTCGCCGCCTAGCAAAGCGCCTAGCAAAGCGTCCTCAGCCTTCGCTGCCTAGCAAAGCTCCACGTCCGCTCGCCGCCTAGCAAAGCACTGTGTGCCCTCGCCGCCTCCTAGAGCGCTGCGTGCCTTCGGCGCCTGGCAAAGCACTGCGTGCCCTCGCCGCCTCGCACAGCGCTGCGTGCCTTCGGCGCCTGGCAAAGCGCTGCGTGCCCTCGCCGCCTCGCACAGTGCTGCGTGCCTTCGGCGCCTGGCAAAGCGCTGCGTGCCTTCGGCGCCTGGCAAAGCACTGCGTGCCCTCGCCGCCTCGCACAGCGCTGCGTGCCTTCGGCGCCTGGCAAAGCGCTGCGTGCCTTCGCCGCCTCGCCGCCTAGCAAGGCGCCCTAGCCCGTCCACCACCATCAGATCGCTGCGTGCCTTCGCTGCCTCGGTGCTTAGCAAAGCGCCACGTGCCTTCGGCGCTACTACGGCGTTTGCTAAGCGGCGAGGCGGCGAAGGGACGCAGCGGTGTGTGAGGCGGCGAAGGCAAGCAGCGCTTTGCTGGGCGGCGAGGCGGCGAAGGGCCGAAGCGATTGGGGAGGCGGTGAAGGGACAGGGCGCTTTGTTGGGCGGCGAGGGCGAAAGGCACGCAGCGCTTTCTTAGTCGGCGAGGCGGCGAAGGCACGCGCTGCTTTGCTAGGCGCCGAAGGAACACGGCGCTTTGCTAGGCGGCGACGGCACGCGGAGCTTTGCTAGGCGGCGAAGGGACACGGCGCTTCGCTAGGCGGCGAGGGCGAGAAGGCACGCAGCGCTTTCTCAGGCGGCGAGGCGGCGAAGGCACGCGCTGCTCTGCCAGCCGCCGAAGGCACGCAGCGCTTTGCTAGGCTGCGATGCGGCGAGGCGCCGAACGCAGGCACTTCTTTGCTAGGCGCCCAAGGAACACGGCGCTTTGCTTGACGGCGACGGCACGCGCAGCTTTGCTAGGCGCCCAAGGCAGACGACGCTTTGCTAGGCAGCGAGGCGGCGAACGCACAAAGCCATTTGCTCTGCGGTGATTCGCTGCCTCGCACAAGAGCTAACCACTGTGCATGTTGGCTGTCTCACAAACAAGCAGCCTGCTGCGTCTCTTCGCTGCCTCGCCAACTAGCAAAGTGCTGCCTCGCTTCGCCTCCACGCCAAAAAGCCATCCGCCATGCCACTGCGCCACCTGCTGCACAAGCAAAGCGCTGCATCTCTTCGCTGCCTCGCACAATGAGCAAGCACTGTGCATGGTCGCTGTGTCACAAACAAGGAGACTGCTGCATCTCTTCGCTGCCTCGCCAACAAGCAAATCGCTGCATATCTTCGCTGCCTCGCCAACAAGCAGAGCGCTGCGTGTATTCGCTGAGTGGCAGAAAGCAAAGCACGGCGCCTGTTCGCTGCCTGGCCAACAAGCAAAGCGCTCCATCTCTTCGCTGCCTCGCAAACGAAGGAAGCGCTGCGTGCCTTCGGCGCCGAGCAAAGCAGCGCGTGCCTTCGCCGCCTCGCCGCCTAAGAAAGCGCTGCGTGCCTTCTCGCCCTCGCCGCCTAGCAAAGCGCCGTGTGCCTTCGCCGCCTCCCCAATCGCTTCGTGCCTTCGCCGCCTAGCAAAGCGCCTAGCAAAGCGTCCTCAGCCTTCGCTGCCTAGCAAAGCTCCACGTCCGCTCGCCGCCTAGCAAAGCACTGTGTGCCCTCGCCGCCTCCTAGAGCGCTGCGTGCCTTCGGCGCCTGGCAAAGCACTGCGTGCCCTCGCCGCCTCGCACAGCGCTGCGTGCCTTCGGCGCCTGGCAAAGCGCTGCGTGCCCTCGCCGCCTCGCACAGTGCTGCGTGCCTTCGGCGCCTGGCAAAGCGCTGCGTGCCTTCGGCGCCTGGCAAAGCACTGCGTGCCCTCGCCGCCTCGCACAGCGCTGCGTGCCTTCGGCGCCTGGCAAAGCGCTGCGTGCCTTCGCCGCCTCGCCGCCTAGCAAGGCGCCCTAGCCCGTCCACCACGATCAGATCGCTGCGTGCCTTCGCTGCCTCGGTGCTTAGCAAAGCGCCACGTGCCTTCGGCGCCTACAAAAGCGCCGTGTGCCTTCGGCGCTACTACGGCGTTTGCTAAGCGGCGCGGCGGCGAAGGGACGCAGCGGTGTGTGAGGCGGCGAAGGCAAGCAGCGCTTTGCTGGGCGGCGAGGCGGCGAAGGGCCGAAGCGATTGGGGAGGCGGTGAAGGGAGACGGCGCTTTGTTGGGCGGCGAGGGCGAAAGGCACGCAGCGCTTTCTTAGGCGGCGAGGCGGCGAAGGCACGCGCTGCTTTGCTAGGCGCCGAAGGAACACGGCGCTTTGCTAGGCGGCGACGGCACGCGGAGCTTTGCTAGGCGGCGAAGGGACACGGCGCTTCGCTAGGCGGCGAGGGCGAGAAGGCACGCAGCGCTTTCTCAGGCGGCGAGGCGGCGAAGGCACGCGCTGCTCTGCCAGCCGCCGAAGGCACGCAGCGCTTTGCTAGGCTGCGATGCGGCGGTGCGCCCAACGCAGGCACTTCTTTGCTAGGCGCCCAAGGAACACGGCGCTTTGCTTGACGGCGACGGCACGCGCAGCTTTGCTAGGCGCCCAAGGCAGACGACGCTTTGCTAGGCAGCGAGGCGGCGAACGCACAAAGCCATTTGCTCGGCGGTGATTCGCTGCCTCGCACAAGAGCTAACCACTGTGCATGTTGGCTGTCTCACAAACAAGCAGCCTGCTGCGTCTCTTCGCTGCCTCGCCAACTAGCAAAGTGCTGCCTCGCTTCGCCTCCACGCCAAAAAGCCATCCGCGATGCCACTGCGCCACCTGCTGCACAAGCAAAGTGCTGCATCTCTTCGCTGCCTCGCACAATGAGCAAGCACTGTGCATGGTCGCTGTGTCACAAACAAGGAGACTGCTGAATCTCTTCGCTGCCTCGCCAACAAGCAAACCGCTGCATCTCTTCGCTGCCTCGCCAACAAGCAGACCGCTGCGTGTATTCGCTGAGTGGCAGAAAGCAAAGCACGGCGCCTGTTCGCTGCCTGGCCAACAAGCAAAGCGCTCCATCTCTTCGCTGCCTCGCAAACGAAGGAAGCGCTGCGTGCCTTCGGCGCCGAGCAAAGCAGCGCGTGCCTTCGCCGCCTCGCCGCCTAAGAAAGCGCTGCGTGCCTTCTCGCCCTCGCCGCCTAGCAAAGCGCCGTGTGCCTTCGCCGCCTCCCCAATCGCTTCGTGCCTTCGCCGCCTAGCAAAGCGCCTAGCAAAGCGTCCTCAGCCTTCGCTGCCTAGCAAAGCTCCACGTCCGCTCGCCGCCTAGCAAAGCACTGTGTGCCCTCGCCGCCTCCTAGAGCGCTGCGTGCCTTCGGCGCCTGGCAAAGCACTGCGTGCCCTCGCCGCCTCGCACAGCGCTGCGTGCCTTCGGCGCCTGGCAAAGCGCTGCGTGCCCTCGCCGCCTCGCACAGTGCTGCGTGCCTTCGGCGCCTGGCAAAGCGCTGCGTGCCTTCGGCGCCTGGCAAAGCACTGCGTGCCCTCGCCGCCTCGCACAGCGCTGCGTGCCTTCGGCGCCTGGCAAAGCGCTGCGTGCCTTCGCCGCCTCGCCGCCTAGCAAGGCGCCCTAGCCCGTCCACCACCATCAGATCGCTGCGTGCCTTCGCTGCCTCGGTGCTTAGCAAAGCGCCACGTGCCTTCGGCGCTACTACGGCGTTTGCTAAGCGGCGAGGCGGCGAAGGGACGCAGCGGTGTGTGAGGCGGCGAAGGCAAGCAGCGCTTTGCTGGGCGGCGAGGCGGCGAAGGGCCGAAGCGATTGGGGAGGCGGTGAAGGGACAGGGCGCTTTGTTGGGCGGCGAGGGCGAAAGGCACGCAGCGCTTTCTTAGTCGGCGAGGCGGCGAAGGCACGCGCTGCTTTGCTAGGCGCCGAAGGAACACGGCGCTTTGCTAGGCGGCGACGGCACGCGGAGCTTTGCTAGGCGGCGAAGGGACACGGCGCTTCGCTAGGCGGCGAGGGCGAGAAGGCACGCAGCGCTTTCTCAGGCGGCGAGGCGGCGAAGGCACGCGCTGCTCTGCCAGCCGCCGAAGGCACGCAGCGCTTTGCTAGGCTGCGATGCGGCGAGGCGCCCAACGCAGGCACTTCTTTGCTAGGCGCCCAAGGAACACGGCGCTTTGCTTGACGGCGACGGCACGCGCAGCTTTGCTAGGCGCCCAAGGCAGACGACGCTTTGCTAGGCAGCGAGGCGGCGAACGCACAAAGCCATTTGCTCTGCGGTGATTCGCTGCCTCGCACAAGAGCTAACCACTGTGCATGTTGGCTGTCTCACAAACAAGCAGCCTGCTGCGTCTCTTCGCTGCCTCGCCAACTAGCAAAGTGCTGCCTCGCTTCGCCTCCACGCCAAAAAGCCATCCGCCATGCCACTGCGCCACCTGCTGCACAAGCAAAGCGCTGCATCTCTTCGCTGCCTCGCACAATGAGCAAGCACTGTGCATGGTCGCTGTGTCACAAACAAGGAGACTGCTGCATCTCTTCGCTGCCTCGCCAACAAGCAAATCGCTGCATATCTTCGCTGCCTCGCCAACAAGCAGAGCGCTGCGTGTATTCGCTGAGTGGCAGAAAGCAAAGCACGGCGCCTGTTCGCTGCCTGGCCAACAAGCAAAGCGCTCCATCTCTTCGCTGCCTCGCAAACGAAGGAAGCGCTGCGTGCCTTCGGCGCCGAGCAAAGCAGCGCGTGCCTTCGCCGCCTCGCCGCCTAAGAAAGCGCTGCGTGCCTTCTCGCCCTCGCCGCCTAGCAAAGCGCCGTGTGCCTTCGCCGCCTCCCCAATCGCTTCGTGCCTTCGCCGCCTAGCAAAGCGCCTAGCAAAGCGTCCTCAGCCTTCGCTGCCTAGCAAAGCTCCACGTCCGCTCGCCGCCTAGCAAAGCACTGTGTGCCCTCGCCGCCTCCTAGAGCGCTGCGTGCCTTCGGCGCCTGGCAAAGCACTGCGTGCCCTCGCCGCCTCGCACAGCGCTGCGTGCCTTCGGCGCCTGGCAAAGCGCTGCGTGCCCTCGCCGCCTCGCACAGTGCTGCGTGCCTTCGGCGCCTGGCAAAGCGCTGCGTGCCTTCGGCGCCTGGCAAAGCACTGCGTGCCCTCGCCGCCTCGCACAGCGCTGCGTGCCTTCGGCGCCTGGCAAAGCGCTGCGTGCCTTCGCCGCCTCGCCGCCTAGCAAGGCGCCCTAGCCCGTCCACCACCATCAGATCGCTGCGTGCCTTCGCTGCCTCGGTGCTTAGCAAAGCGCCACGTGCCTTCGGCGCTACTACGGCGTTTGCTAAGCGGCGAGGCGGCGAAGGGACGCAGCGGTGTGTGAGGCGGCGAAGGCAAGCAGCGCTTTGCTGGGCGGCGAGGCGGCGAAGGGCCGAAGCGATTGGGGAGGCGGTGAAGGGACAGGGCGCTTTGTTGGGCGGCGAGGGCGAAAGGCACGCAGCGCTTTCTTAGTCGGCGAGGCGGCGAAGGCACGCGCTGCTTTGCTAGGCGCCGAAGGAACACGGCGCTTTGCTAGGCGGCGACGGCACGCGGAGCTTTGCTAGGCGGCGAAGGGACACGGCGCTTCGCTAGGCGGCGAGGGCGAGAAGGCACGCAGCGCTTTCTCAGGCGGCGAGGCGGCGAAGGCACGCGCTGCTCTGCCAGCCGCCGAAGGCACGCAGCGCTTTGCTAGGCTGCGATGCGGCGAGGCGCCGAACGCAGGCACTTCTTTGCTAGGCGCCCAAGGAACACGGCGCTTTGCTTGACGGCGACGGCACGCGCAGCTTTGCTAGGCGCCCAAGGCAGACGACGCTTTGCTAGGCAGCGAGGCGGCGAACGCACAAAGCCATTTGCTCTGCGGTGATTCGCTGCCTCGCACAAGAGCTAACCACTGTGCATGTTGGCTGTCTCACAAACAAGCAGCCTGCTGCGTCTCTTCGCTGCCTCGCCAACTAGCAAAGTGCTGCCTCGCTTCGCCTCCACGCCAAAAAGCCATCCGCGATGCCACTGCGCCACCTGCTGCACAAGCAAAGTGCTGCATCTCTTCGCTGCCTCGCACAATGAGCAAGCACTGTGCATGGTCGCTGTGTCACAAACAAGGAGACTGCTGAATCTCTTCGCTGCCTCGCCAACAAGCAAACCGCTGCATCTCTTCGCTGCCTCGCCAACAAGCAGACCGCTGCGTGTATTCGCTGAGTGGCAGAAAGCAAAGCACGGCGCCTGTTCGCTGCCTGGCCAACAAGCAAAGCGCTCCATCTCTTCGCTGCCTCGCAAACGAAGGAAGCGCTGCGTGCCTTCGGCGCCGAGCAAAGCAGCGCGTGCCTTCGCCGCCTCGCCGCCTAAGAAAGCGCTGCGTGCCTTCTCGCCCTCGCCGCCTAGCAAAGCGCCGTGTGCCTTCGCCGCCTCCCCAATCGCTTCGTGCCTTCGCCGCCTAGCAAAGCGCCTAGCAAAGCGTCCTCAGCCTTCGCTGCCTAGCAAAGCTCCACGTCCGCTCGCCGCCTAGCAAAGCACTGTGTGCCCTCGCCGCCTCCTAGAGCGCTGCGTGCCTTCGGCGCCTGGCAAAGCACTGCGTGCCCTCGCCGCCTCGCACAGCGCTGCGTCCTTGGGCGCCTGGCAAAGCGCTGCGTGCCTTCGGCGCCTGCCAAAGCACTGCGTGCCCTCGCCGCCTCGCACAGCGCTGCGTCCTTGGGCGCCTGGCAAAGCGCTGCGTGCCTTCGCCGCCTCGCCGCCTAGCAAGGCGCCCTAGCCCGTCCACCACCATCAGATCGCTGCGTGCCTTCGCTGCCTCGGTGCTTAGCAAAGCGCCACGTGCCTTCGGCGCTACTACGGCGTTTGCTAAGCGGCGAGGCGGCGAAGGGACGCAGCGGTGTGTGAGGCGGCGAAGGCAAGCAGCGCTTTGCTGGGCGGCGAGGCGGCGAAGGGCCGAAGCGATTGGGGAGGCGGTGAAGGGACAGGGCGCTTTGTTGGGCGGCGAGGGCGAAAGGCACGCAGCGCTTTCTTAGGCGGCGAGGCGGCGAAGGCACGCGCTGCTTTGCTAGGCGCCGAAGGAACACGGCGCTTTGCTAGGCGGCGACGGCACGCGGAGCTTTGCTAGGCGGCGAGGCGGCGAAGGGACACGGCGCTTCGCTAGGCGGCGAGGGCGAGAAGGCACGCAGCGCTTTCTCAGGCGGCGAGGCGGCGAAGGCACGCGCTGCTCTGCCAGCCGCCGAAGGCACGCAGCGCTTTGCTAGGCTGCGATGCGGCGAGGCGCCCAACGCAGGCACTTCTTTGCTAGGCGCCCAAGGAACACGGCGCTTTGCTTGACGGCGACGGCACGCGCAGCTTTGCTAGGCGCCCAAGGCAGACGACGCTTTGCTAGGCAGCGAGGCGGCGAACGCACAAAGCCATTTGCTCTGCGGTGATTCGCTGCCTCGCACAAGAGCTAACCACTGTGCATGTTGGCTCTCTCACAAACAAGCAGCCTGCTGCGTCTCTTCGCTGCCTCGCCAACTAGCAAAGTGCTGCCTCGCTTCGCCTCCACGCCAAAAAGCCATCCGCCATGCCACTGCGCCACCTGCTGCACAAGCAAAGTGCTGCATCTCTTCGCTGCCTCGCACAATGAGCAAGCACTGTGCATGTTGGCTGTCTCACAAACAAGGAGACTGCTGAATCTCTTCGCTGCCTCGCCAACAAGCAAATCGCTGCATATCTTCGCTGCCTCGCCAACAAGCAGAGCGCTGCGTGTATTCGCTGAGTGGCAGAAAGCAAAGCACGGCGCCTGTTCGCTGCCTGGCCAACAAGCAAAGCGCTCCATCTCTTCGCTGCCTCGCAAACGAAGGAAGCGCTGCGTGCCTTCGGCGCCGAGCAAAGCAGCGCGTGCCTTCGCCGCCTCGCCGCCTAAGAAAGCGCTGCGTGCCTTCTCGCCCTCGCCGCCTAGCAAAGCGCCGTGTGCCTTCGCCGCCTCCCCAATCGCTTCGTGCCTTCGCCGCCTAGCAAAGCGCCTAGCAAAGCGTCCTCAGCCTTCGCTGCCTAGCAAAGCTCCACGTCCGCTCGCCGCCTAGCAAAGCACTGTGTGCCCTCGCCGCCTCCTAGAGCGCTGCGTGCCTTCGGCGCCTGGCAAAGCACTGCGTGCCCTCGCCGCCTCGCACAGCGCTGCGTGCCTTCGGCGCCTGGCAAAGCGCTGCGTGCCCTCGCCGCCTCGCACAGTGCTGCGTGCCTTCGGCGCCTGGCAAAGCGCTGCGTGCCTTCGGCGCCTGGCAAAGCACTGCGTGCCCTCGCCGCCTCGCACAGCGCTGCGTGCCTTCGGCGCCTGGCAAAGCGCTGCGTGCCTTCGCCGCCTCGCCGCCTAGCAAGGCGCCCTAGCCCGTCCACCACCATCAGATCGCTGCGTGCCTTCGCTGCCTCGGTGCTTAGCAAAGCGCCACGTGCCTTCGGCGCCTACAAAAGCGCCGTGTGCCTTCGGCGCTACTACGGCGTTTGCTAAGCGGCGCGGCGGCGAAGGGACGCAGCGGTGTGTGAGGCGGCGAAGGCAAGCAGCGCTTTGCTGGGCGGCGAGGCGGCGAAGGGCCGAAGCGATTGGGGAGGCGGTGAAGGGAGACGGCGCTTTGTTGGGCGGCGAGGGCGAAAGGCACGCAGCGCTTTCTTAGGCGGCGAGGCGGCGAAGGCACGCGCTGCTTTGCTAGGCGCCGAAGGAACACGGCGCTTTGCTAGGCGGCGACGGCACGCGGAGCTTTGCTAGGCGGCGAAGGGACACGGCGCTTCGCTAGGCGGCGAGGGCGAGAAGGCACGCAGCGCTTTCTCAGGCGGCGAGGCGGCGAAGGCACGCGCTGCTCTGCCAGCCGCCGAAGGCACGCAGCGCTTTGCTAGGCTGCGATGCGGCGGTGCGCCCAACGCAGGCACTTCTTTGCTAGGCGCCCAAGGAACACGGCGCTTTGCTTGACGGCGACGGCACGCGCAGCTTTGCTAGGCGCCCAAGGCAGACGACGCTTTGCTAGGCAGCGAGGCGGCGAACGCACAAAGCCATTTGCTCGGCGGTGATTCGCTGCCTCGCACAAGAGCTAACCACTGTGCATGTTGGCTGTCTCACAAACAAGCAGCCTGCTGCGTCTCTTCGCTGCCTCGCCAACTAGCAAAGTGCTGCCTCGCTTCGCCTCCACGCCAAAAAGCCATCCGCGATGCCACTGCGCCACCTGCTGCACAAGCAAAGTGCTGCATCTCTTCGCTGCCTCGCACAATGAGCAAGCACTGTGCATGGTCGCTGTGTCACAAACAAGGAGACTGCTGAATCTCTTCGCTGCCTCGCCAACAAGCAAACCGCTGCATCTCTTCGCTGCCTCGCCAACAAGCAGACCGCTGCGTGTATTCGCTGAGTGGCAGAAAGCAAAGCACGGCGCCTGTTCGCTGCCTGGCCAACAAGCAAAGCGCTCCATCTCTTCGCTGCCTCGCAAACGAAGGAAGCGCTGCGTGCCTTCGGCGCCGAGCAAAGCAGCGCGTGCCTTCGCCGCCTCGCCGCCTAAGAAAGCGCTGCGTGCCTTCTCGCCCTCGCCGCCTAGCAAAGCGCCGTGTGCCTTCGCCGCCTCCCCAATCGCTTCGTGCCTTCGCCGCCTAGCAAAGCGCCTAGCAAAGCGTCCTCAGCCTTCGCTGCCTAGCAAAGCTCCACGTCCGCTCGCCGCCTAGCAAAGCACTGTGTGCCCTCGCCGCCTCCTAGAGCGCTGCGTGCCTTCGGCGCCTGGCAAAGCACTGCGTGCCCTCGCCGCCTCGCACAGCGCTGCGTGCCTTCGGCGCCTGGCAAAGCGCTGCGTGCCCTCGCCGCCTCGCACAGTGCTGCGTGCCTTCGGCGCCTGGCAAAGCGCTGCGTGCCTTCGGCGCCTGGCAAAGCACTGCGTGCCCTCGCCGCCTCGCACAGCGCTGCGTGCCTTCGGCGCCTGGCAAAGCGCTGCGTGCCTTCGCCGCCTCGCCGCCTAGCAAGGCGCCCTAGCCCGTCCACCACCATCAGATCGCTGCGTGCCTTCGCTGCCTCGGTGCTTAGCAAAGCGCCACGTGCCTTCGGCGCTACTACGGCGTTTGCTAAGCGGCGAGGCGGCGAAGGGACGCAGCGGTGTGTGAGGCGGCGAAGGCAAGCAGCGCTTTGCTGGGCGGCGAGGCGGCGAAGGGCCGAAGCGATTGGGGAGGCGGTGAAGGGACAGGGCGCTTTGTTGGGCGGCGAGGGCGAAAGGCACGCAGCGCTTTCTTAGTCGGCGAGGCGGCGAAGGCACGCGCTGCTTTGCTAGGCGCCGAAGGAACACGGCGCTTTGCTAGGCGGCGACGGCACGCGGAGCTTTGCTAGGCGGCGAAGGGACACGGCGCTTCGCTAGGCGGCGAGGGCGAGAAGGCACGCAGCGCTTTCTCAGGCGGCGAGGCGGCGAAGGCACGCGCTGCTCTGCCAGCCGCCGAAGGCACGCAGCGCTTTGCTAGGCTGCGATGCGGCGAGGCGCCGAACGCAGGCACTTCTTTGCTAGGCGCCCAAGGAACACGGCGCTTTGCTTGACGGCGACGGCACGCGCAGCTTTGCTAGGCGCCCAAGGCAGACGACGCTTTGCTAGGCAGCGAGGCGGCGAACGCACAAAGCCATTTGCTCTGCGGTGATTCGCTGCCTCGCACAAGAGCTAACCACTGTGCATGTTGGCTGTCTCACAAACAAGCAGCCTGCTGCGTCTCTTCGCTGCCTCGCCAACTAGCAAAGTGCTGCCTCGCTTCGCCTCCACGCCAAAAAGCCATCCGCCATGCCACTGCGCCACCTGCTGCACAAGCAAAGCGCTGCATCTCTTCGCTGCCTCGCACAATGAGCAAGCACTGTGCATGGTCGCTGTGTCACAAACAAGGAGACTGCTGCATCTCTTCGCTGCCTCGCCAACAAGCAAATCGCTGCATATCTTCGCTGCCTCGCCAACAAGCAGAGCGCTGCGTGTATTCGCTGAGTGGCAGAAAGCAAAGCACGGCGCCTGTTCGCTGCCTGGCCAACAAGCAAAGCGCTCCATCTCTTCGCTGCCTCGCAAACGAAGGAAGCGCTGCGTGCCTTCGGCGCCGAGCAAAGCAGCGCGTGCCTTCGCCGCCTCGCCGCCTAAGAAAGCGCTGCGTGCCTTCTCGCCCTCGCCGCCTAGCAAAGCGCCGTGTGCCTTCGCCGCCTCCCCAATCGCTTCGTGCCTTCGCCGCCTAGCAAAGCGCCTAGCAAAGCGTCCTCAGCCTTCGCTGCCTAGCAAAGCTCCACGTCCGCTCGCCGCCTAGCAAAGCACTGTGTGCCCTCGCCGCCTCCTAGAGCGCTGCGTGCCTTCGGCGCCTGGCAAAGCACTGCGTGCCCTCGCCGCCTCGCACAGCGCTGCGTGCCTTCGGCGCCTGGCAAAGCGCTGCGTGCCCTCGCCGCCTCGCACAGTGCTGCGTGCCTTCGGCGCCTGGCAAAGCGCTGCGTGCCTTCGGCGCCTGGCAAAGCACTGCGTGCCCTCGCCGCCTCGCACAGCGCTGCGTGCCTTCGGCGCCTGGCAAAGCGCTGCGTGCCTTCGGCGCCTCGCCGCCTAGCAAGGCGCCCTAGCCCGTCCACCACCATCAGATCGCTGCGTGCCTTCGCTGCCTCGGTGCTTAGCAAAGCGCCACGTGCCTTCGGCGCTACTACGGCGTTTGCTAAGCGGCGAGGCGGCGAAGGGACGCAGCGGTGTGTGAGGCGGCGAAGGCAAGCAGCGCTTTGCTGGGCGGCGAGGCGGCGAAGGGCCGAAGCGATTGGGGAGGCGGTGAAGGGACAGGGCGCTTTGTTGGGCGGCGAGGGCGAAAGGCACGCAGCGCTTTCTTAGTCGGCGAGGCGGCGAAGGCACGCGCTGCTTTGCTAGGCGCCGAAGGAACACGGCGCTTTGCTAGGCGGCGACGGCACGCGGAGCTTTGCTAGGCGGCGAAGGGACACGGCGCTTCGCTAGGCGGCGAGGGCGAGAAGGCACGCAGCGCTTTCTCAGGCGGCGAGGCGGCGAAGGCACGCGCTGCTCTGCCAGCCGCCGAAGGCACGCAGCGCTTTGCTAGGCTGCGATGCGGCGGTGCGCCCAACGCAGGCACTTCTTTGCTAGGCGCCCAAGGAACACGGCGCTTTGCTTGACGGCGACGGCACGCGCAGCTTTGCTAGGCGCCCAAGGCAGACGACGCTTTGCTAGGCAGCGAGGCGGCGAACGCACAAAGCCATTTGCTCGGCGGTGATTCGCTGCCTCGCACAAGAGCTAACCACTGTGCATGTTGGCTGTCTCACAAACAAGCAGCCTGCTGCGTCTCTTCGCTGCCTCGCCAACTAGCAAAGTGCTGCCTCGCTTCGCCTCCACGCCAAAAAGCCATCCGCGATGCCACTGCGCCACCTGCTGCACAAGCAAAGTGCTGCATCTCTTCGCTGCCTCGCACAATGAGCAAGCACTGTGCATGGTCGCTGTGTCACAAACAAGGAGACTGCTGAATCTCTTCGCTGCCTCGCCAACAAGCAAACCGCTGCATCTCTTCGCTGCCTCGCCAACAAGCAGACCGCTGCGTGTATTCGCTGAGTGGCAGAAAGCAAAGCACGGCGCCTGTTCGCTGCCTGGCCAACAAGCAAAGCGCTCCATCTCTTCGCTGCCTCGCAAACGAAGGAAGCGCTGCGTGCCTTCGGCGCCGAGCAAAGCAGCGCGTGCCTTCGCCGCCTCGCCGCCTAAGAAAGCGCTGCGTGCCTTCTCGCCCTCGCCGCCTAGCAAAGCGCCGTGTGCCTTCGCCGCCTCCCCAATCGCTTCGTGCCTTCGCCGCCTAGCAAAGCGCCTAGCAAAGCGTCCTCAGCCTTCGCTGCCTAGCAAAGCTCCACGTCCGCTCGCCGCCTAGCAAAGCGCCGTGTGCCTTCGCCGCCTCCCCAATCGCTTCGTGCCTTCGCCGCCTAGCAAAGCGCCTAGCAAAGCGTCCTCAGCCTTCGCTGCCTAGCAAAGCTCCACGTCCGCTCGCCGCCTAGCAAAGCACTGTGTGCCCTCGCCGCCTCCTAGAGCGCTGCGTGCCTTCGGCGCCTGGCAAAGCACTGCGTGCCCTCGCCGCCTCGCACAGCGCTGCGTCCTTGGGCGCCTGGCAAAGCGCTGCGTGCCTTCGGCGCCTGCCAAAGCACTGCGTGCCCTCGCCGCCTCGCACAGCGCTGCGTCCTTGGGCGCCTGGCAAAGCGCTGCGTGCCTTCGCCGCCTCGCCGCCTAGCAAGGCGCCCTAGCCCGTCCACCACCATCAGATCGCTGCGTGCCTTCGCTGCCTCGGTGCTTAGCAAAGCGCCACGTGCCTTCGGCGCTACTACGGCGTTTGCTAAGCGGCGAGGCGGCGAAGGGACGCAGCGCTTTGCTGGGCGGCGAGGCGGCGAAGGGCCGAAGCGATTGGGGAGGCGGTGAAGGGACAGGGCGCTTTGTTGGGCGGCGAGGGCGAAAGGCACGCAGCGCTTTCTTAGGCGGCGAGGCGGCGAAGGCACGCGCTGCTTTGCTAGGCGCCGAAGGAACACGGCGCTTTGCTAGGCGGCGACGGCACGCGGAGCTTTGCTAGGCGGCGAGGCGGCGAAGGGACACGGCGCTTCGCTAGGCGGCGAGGGCGAGAAGGCACGCAGCGCTTTCTCAGGCGGCGAGGCGGCGAAGGCACGCGCTGCTCTGCCAGCCGCCGAAGGCACGCAGCGCTTTGCTAGGCTGCGATGCGGCGAGGCGCCCAACGCAGGCACTTCTTTGCTAGGCGCCCAAGGAACACGGCGCTTTGCTTGACGGCGACGGCACGCGCAGCTTTGCTAGGCGCCCAAGGCAGACGACGCTTTGCTAGGCAGCGAGGCGGCGAACGCACAAAGCCATTTGCTCTGCGGTGATTCGCTGCCTCGCACAAGAGCTAACCACTGTGCATGTTGGCTCTCTCACAAACAAGCAGCCTGCTGCGTCTCTTCGCTGCCTCGCCAACTAGCAAAGTGCTGCCTCGCTTCGCCTCCACGCCAAAAAGCCATCCGCGATGCCACTGCGCCACCTGCTGCACAAGCAAAGTGCTGCATCTCTTCGCTGCCTCGCACAATGAGCAAGCACTGTGCATGTTGGCTGTCTCACAAACAAGGAGACTGCTGAATCTCTTCGCTGCCTCGCCAACAAGCAAATCGCTGCATATCTTCGCTGCCTCGCCAACAAGCAGAGCGCTGCGTGTATTCGCTGAGTGGCAGAAAGCAAAGCACGGCGCCTGTTCGCTGCCTGGCCAACAAGCAAAGCGCTCCATCTCTTCGCTGCCTCGCAAACGAAGGAAGCGCTGCGTGCCTTCGGCGCCGAGCAAAGCAGCGCGTGCCTTGGCCGCCTCGCCGCCTAAGAAAGCGCTGCGTGCCTTCTCGCCCTCGCCGCCTAGCAAAGCGCCGTGTGCCTTCGCCGCCTCCCCAATCGCTTCGTGCCTTCGCCGCCTAGCAAAGCGCCTAGCAAAGCGTCCTCAGCCTTCGCTGCCTAGCAAAGCTCCACGTCCGCTCGCCGCCTAGCAAAGCACTGTGTGCCCTCGCCGCCTCCTAGAGCGCTGCGTGCCTTCGGCGCCTGGCAAAGCACTGCGTGCCCTCGCCGCCTCGCACAGCGCTGCGTGCCTTCGGCGCCTGGCAAAGCGCTGCGTGCCCTCGCCGCCTCGCACAGTGCTGCGTGCCTTCGGCGCCTGGCAAAGCGCTGCGTGCCTTCGGCGCCTGGCAAAGCACTGCGTGCCCTCGCCGCCTCGCACAGCGCTGCGTGCCTTCGGCGCCTGGCAAAGCGCTGCGTGCCTTCGGCGCCTCGCCGCCTAGCAAGGCGCCCTAGCCCGTCCACCACCATCAGATCGCTGCGTGCCTTCGCTGCCTCGGTGCTTAGCAAAGCGCCACGTGCCTTCGGCGCTACTACGGCGTTTGCTAAGCGGCGAGGCGGCGAAGGGACGCAGCGGTGTGTGAGGCGGCGAAGGCAAGCAGCGCTTTGCTGGGCGGCGAGGCGGCGAAGGGCCGAAGCGATTGGGGAGGCGGTGAAGGGACAGGGCGCTTTGTTGGGCGGCGAGGGCGAAAGGCACGCAGCGCTTTCTTAGTCGGCGAGGCGGCGAAGGCACGCGCTGCTTTGCTAGGCGCCGAAGGAACACGGCGCTTTGCTAGGCGGCGACGGCACGCGGAGCTTTGCTAGGCGGCGAAGGGACACGGCGCTTCGCTAGGCGGCGAGGGCGAGAAGGCACGCAGCGCTTTCTCAGGCGGCGAGGCGGCGAAGGCACGCGCTGCTCTGCCAGCCGCCGAAGGCACGCAGCGCTTTGCTAGGCTGCGATGCGGCGGTGCGCCCAACGCAGGCACTTCTTTGCTAGGCGCCCAAGGAACACGGCGCTTTGCTTGACGGCGACGGCACGCGCAGCTTTGCTAGGCGCCCAAGGCAGACGACGCTTTGCTAGGCAGCGAGGCGGCGAACGCACAAAGCCATTTGCTCGGCGGTGATTCGCTGCCTCGCACAAGAGCTAACCACTGTGCATGTTGGCTGTCTCACAAACAAGCAGCCTGCTGCGTCTCTTCGCTGCCTCGCCAACTAGCAAAGTGCTGCCTCGCTTCGCCTCCACGCCAAAAAGCCATCCGCGATGCCACTGCGCCACCTGCTGCACAAGCAAAGTGCTGCATCTCTTCGCTGCCTCGCACAATGAGCAAGCACTGTGCATGGTCGCTGTGTCACAAACAAGGAGACTGCTGAATCTCTTCGCTGCCTCGCCAACAAGCAAACCGCTGCATCTCTTCGCTGCCTCGCCAACAAGCAGACCGCTGCGTGTATTCGCTGAGTGGCAGAAAGCAAAGCACGGCGCCTGTTCGCTGCCTGGCCAACAAGCAAAGCGCTCCATCTCTTCGCTGCCTCGCAAACGAAGGAAGCGCTGCGTGCCTTCGGCGCCGAGCAAAGCAGCGCGTGCCTTCGCCGCCTCGCCGCCTAAGAAAGCGCTGCGTGCCTTCTCGCCCTCGCCGCCTAGCAAAGCGCCGTGTGCCTTCGCCGCCTCCCCAATCGCTTCGTGCCTTCGCCGCCTAGCAAAGCGCCTAGCAAAGCGTCCTCAGCCTTCGCTGCCTAGCAAAGCTCCACGTCCGCTCGCCGCCTAGCAAAGCGCCGTGTGCCTTCGCCGCCTCCCCAATCGCTTCGTGCCTTCGCCGCCTAGCAAAGCGCCTAGCAAAGCGTCCTCAGCCTTCGCTGCCTAGCAAAGCTCCACGTCCGCTCGCCGCCTAGCAAAGCACTGTGTGCCCTCGCCGCCTCCTAGAGCGCTGCGTGCCTTCGGCGCCTGGCAAAGCACTGCGTGCCCTCGCCGCCTCGCACAGCGCTGCGTCCTTGGGCGCCTGGCAAAGCGCTGCGTGCCTTCGGCGCCTGCCAAAGCACTGCGTGCCCTCGCCGCCTCGCACAGCGCTGCGTCCTTGGGCGCCTGGCAAAGCGCTGCGTGCCTTCGCCGCCTCGCCGCCTAGCAAGGCGCCCTAGCCCGTCCACCACCATCAGATCGCTGCGTGCCTTCGCTGCCTCGGTGCTTAGCAAAGCGCCACGTGCCTTCGGCGCTACTACGGCGTTTGCTAAGCGGCGAGGCGGCGAAGGGACGCAGCGCTTTGCTGGGCGGCGAGGCGGCGAAGGGCCGAAGCGATTGGGGAGGCGGTGAAGGGACAGGGCGCTTTGTTGGGCGGCGAGGGCGAAAGGCACGCAGCGCTTTCTTAGGCGGCGAGGCGGCGAAGGCACGCGCTGCTTTGCTAGGCGCCGAAGGAACACGGCGCTTTGCTAGGCGGCGACGGCACGCGGAGCTTTGCTAGGCGGCGAGGCGGCGAAGGGACACGGCGCTTCGCTAGGCGGCGAGGGCGAGAAGGCACGCAGCGCTTTCTCAGGCGGCGAGGCGGCGAAGGCACGCGCTGCTCTGCCAGCCGCCGAAGGCACGCAGCGCTTTGCTAGGCTGCGATGCGGCGAGGCGCCCAACGCAGGCACTTCTTTGCTAGGCGCCCAAGGAACACGGCGCTTTGCTTGACGGCGACGGCACGCGCAGCTTTGCTAGGCGCCCAAGGCAGACGACGCTTTGCTAGGCAGCGAGGCGGCGAACGCACAAAGCCATTTGCTCTGCGGTGATTCGCTGCCTCGCACAAGAGCTAACCACTGTGCATGTTGGCTCTCTCACAAACAAGCAGCCTGCTGCGTCTCTTCGCTGCCTCGCCAACTAGCAAAGTGCTGCCTCGCTTCGCCTCCACGCCAAAAAGCCATCCGCGATGCCACTGCGCCACCTGCTGCACAAGCAAAGTGCTGCATCTCTTCGCTGCCTCGCACAATGAGCAAGCACTGTGCATGTTGGCTGTCTCACAAACAAGGAGACTGCTGAATCTCTTCGCTGCCTCGCCAACAAGCAAATCGCTGCATATCTTCGCTGCCTCGCCAACAAGCAGAGCGCTGCGTGTATTCGCTGAGTGGCAGAAAGCAAAGCACGGCGCCTGTTCGCTGCCTGGCCAACAAGCAAAGCGCTCCATCTCTTCGCTGCCTCGCAAACGAAGGAAGCGCTGCGTGCCTTCGGCGCCGAGCAAAGCAGCGCGTGCCTTGGCCGCCTCGCCGCCTAAGAAAGCGCTGCGTGCCTTCTCGCCCTCGCCGCCTAGCAAAGCGCCGTGTGCCTTCGCCGCCTCCCCAATCGCTTCGTGCCTTCGCCGCCTAGCAAAGCGCCTAGCAAAGCGTCCTCAGCCTTCGCTGCCTAGCAAAGCTCCACGTCCGCTCGCCGCCTAGCAAAGCACTGTGTGCCCTCGCCGCCTCCTAGAGCGCTGCGTGCCTTCGGCGCCTGGCAAAGCACTGCGTGCCCTCGCCGCCTCGCACAGCGCTGCGTGCCTTCGGCGCCTGGCAAAGCGCTGCGTGCCCTCGCCGCCTCGCACAGTGCTGCGTGCCTTCGGCGCCTGGCAAAGCGCTGCGTGCCTTCGGCGCCTGGCAAAGCACTGCGTGCCCTCGCCGCCTCGCACAGCGCTGCGTGCCTTCGGCGCCTGGCAAAGCGCTGCGTGCCTTCGCCGCCTCGCCGCCTAGCAAGGCGCCCTAGCCCGTCCACCACCATCAGATCGCTGCGTGCCTTCGCTGCCTCGGTGCTTAGCAAAGCGCCACGTGCCTTCGGCGCTACTACGGCGTTTGCTAAGCGGCGAGGCGGCGAAGGGACGCAGCGGTGTGTGAGGCGGCGAAGGCAAGCAGCGCTTTGCTGGGCGGCGAGGCGGCGAAGGGCCGAAGCGATTGGGGAGGCGGTGAAGGGACAGGGCGCTTTGTTGGGCGGCGAGGGCGAAAGGCACGCAGCGCTTTCTTAGTCGGCGAGGCGGCGAAGGCACGCGCTGCTTTGCTAGGCGCCGAAGGAACACGGCGCTTTGCTAGGCGGCGACGGCACGCGGAGCTTTGCTAGGCGGCGAAGGGACACGGCGCTTCGCTAGGCGGCGAGGGCGAGAAGGCACGCAGCGCTTTCTCAGGCGGCGAGGCGGCGAAGGCACGCGCTGCTCTGCCAGCCGCCGAAGGCACGCAGCGCTTTGCTAGGCTGCGATGCGGCGAGGCGCCGAACGCAGGCACTTCTTTGCTAGGCGCCCAAGGAACACGGCGCTTTGCTTGACGGCGACGGCACGCGCAGCTTTGCTAGGCGCCCAAGGCAGACGACGCTTTGCTAGGCAGCGAGGCGGCGAACGCACAAAGCCATTTGCTCTGCGGTGATTCGCTGCCTCGCACAAGAGCTAACCACTGTGCATGTTGGCTGTCTCACAAACAAGCAGCCTGCTGCGTCTCTTCGCTGCCTCGCCAACTAGCAAAGTGCTGCCTCGCTTCGCCTCCACGCCAAAAAGCCATCCGCCATGCCACTGCGCCACCTGCTGCACAAGCAAAGCGCTGCATCTCTTCGCTGCCTCGCACAATGAGCAAGCACTGTGCATGGTCGCTGTGTCACAAACAAGGAGACTGCTGCATCTCTTCGCTGCCTCGCCAACAAGCAAATCGCTGCATATCTTCGCTGCCTCGCCAACAAGCAGAGCGCTGCGTGTATTCGCTGAGTGGCAGAAAGCAAAGCACGGCGCCTGTTCGCTGCCTGGCCAACAAGCAAAGCGCTCCATCTCTTCGCTGCCTCGCAAACGAAGGAAGCGCTGCGTGCCTTCGGCGCCGAGCAAAGCAGCGCGTGCCTTCGCCGCCTCGCCGCCTAAGAAAGCGCTGCGTGCCTTCTCGCCCTCGCCGCCTAGCAAAGCGCCGTGTGCCTTCGCCGCCTCCCCAATCGCTTCGTGCCTTCGCCGCCTAGCAAAGCGCCTAGCAAAGCGTCCTCAGCCTTCGCTGCCTAGCAAAGCTCCACGTCCGCTCGCCGCCTAGCAAAGCACTGTGTGCCCTCGCCGCCTCCTAGAGCGCTGCGTGCCTTCGGCGCCTGGCAAAGCACTGCGTGCCCTCGCCGCCTCGCACAGCGCTGCGTGCCTTCGGCGCCTGGCAAAGCGCTGCGTGCCCTCGCCGCCTCGCACAGTGCTGCGTGCCTTCGGCGCCTGGCAAAGCGCTGCGTGCCTTCGGCGCCTGGCAAAGCACTGCGTGCCCTCGCCGCCTCGCACAGCGCTGCGTGCCTTCGGCGCCTGGCAAAGCGCTGCGTGCCTTCGCCGCCTCGCCGCCTAGCAAGGCGCCCTAGCCCGTCCACCACCATCAGATCGCTGCGTGCCTTCGCTGCCTCGGTGCTTAGCAAAGCGCCACGTGCCTTCGGCGCTACTACGGCGTTTGCTAAGCGGCGAGGCGGCGAAGGGACGCAGCGGTGTGTGAGGCGGCGAAGGCAAGCAGCGCTTTGCTGGGCGGCGAGGCGGCGAAGGGCCGAAGCGATTGGGGAGGCGGTGAAGGGACACGGCGCTTTGTTGGGCGGCGAGGGCGAAAGGCACGCAGCGCTTTCTTAGTCGGCGAGGCGGCGAAGGCACGCGCTGCTTTGCTAGGCGCCGAAGGAACACGGCGCTTCGCTAGGCGGCGAGGGCGAGAAGGCACGCAGCGCTTTCTCAGGCGGCGAGGCGGCGAAGGCACGCGCTGCTCTGCCAGCCGCCGAAGGCACGCAGCGCTTTGCTAGGCTGCGATGCGGCGAGGCGCCCAACGCAGGCACTTCTTTGCTAGGCGCCCAAGGAACACGGCGCTTTGCTTGACGGCGACGGCACGCGCAGCTTTGCTAGGCGCCCAAGGCAGACGACGCTTTGCTAGGCAGCGAGGCGGCGAACGCACAAAGCCATTTGCTCGGCGGTGATTCGCTGCCTCGCACAAGAGCTAACCACTGTGCATGTTGGCTGTCTCACAAACAAGCAGCCTGCTGCGTCTCTTCGCTGCCTCGCCAACTAGCAAAGTGCTGCCTCGCTTCGCCTCCACGCCAAAAAGCCATCCGCCATGCCACTGCGCCACCTGCTGCACAAGCAAAGCGCTGCATCTCTTCGCTGCCTCGCCAACAAGCAAATCGCTGCATATCTTCGCTGCCTCGCCAACAAGCAGAGCGCTGCGTGTATTCGCTGAGTGGCAGAAAGCAAAGCACGGCGCCTGTTCGCTGCCTGGCCAACAAGCAAAGCGCTCCATCTCTTCGCTGCCTCGCAAACGAGGGAAGCGCTGCGTGCCTTCGGCGCCGAGCAAAGCAGCGCGTGCCTTCGCCGCCTCGCCGCCTAAGAAAGCGCTGCGTGCCTTCTCGCCCTCGCCGCGTAGCAAAGCGCCGTGTGCCTTCGCCGCCTCCCCAATCGCTTCGTGCCTTCGCCGCCTAGCAAAGCGCCTAGCAAAGCGTCCTCAGCCTTCGCTGCCTAGCAAAGCTCCACGTCGGCTCGCCGCCTAGCAAAGCACTGCGTGCCCTCGCCGCCTCGCACGCCGCTGAGTGCCTTCGGCGCCTGGCAAAGCGCTGCGTGCCTTCGGCGCCTGGCAAAGCACTGCGTGCCTTCGGCGCCTCGCACAGCGCTGCGTCCTTGGGCGCCTGGCAAAGCGCCGCGTGCCTTCGGCGCCTGGCAAAGCACTGCGTGCGCTCGCCGCCTCGCACACCGCTGCGTCCTTGGGCGCCTGGCAAAGCGCTGCGTGCCTTCGGCGCCTGGCAAAGCACTGCGTGCCCTCGCCGCCTCGCACAGCGCTGCGTCCTTGGGCGCCTGGCAAAGCGCTGCGTGCCTTCGCCGCCTCGCCGCCTAGCAAGGCGCCCTAGCCCGTCCACCACCATCAGATCGCTGCGTGCCTTCGCTGCCTCGCTGCTTAGCAAAGCGCCACGTGCCTTCGGCGCCTACAAAAGCGCCGTGTGCCTTCGGCGCTCCTACGGCGTTTGCTAAGCGGCGAGGCGGCGAAGGGACGCAGCGGTGTGTGAGGCGGCGAAGGCAAGCAGCGCTTTGCTGGGCGGCGAGGCGGCGAAGGGCCGAAGCGATTGGGGAGGCGGTGAAGGGAGACGGCGCTTTGTTGGGCGGCGAGGGCGAAAGGCACGCAGCGCTTTCTTAGGCGGCGAGGCGGCGAAGGCACGCGCTGCTTTGCTAGGCGCCGAAGGAACACGGCGCTTTGCTAGGCGGCGACGGCACGCGGAGCTTTGCTAGGCGGCGAGGCGGCGAAGGGACACGGCGCTTCGCTAGGCGGCGAGGGCGAGAAGGCACGCAGCGCTTTCTCAGGCGGCGAGGCGGCGAAGGCACGCGCTGCTCTGCCAGCCGCCGAAGGCACGCAGCGCTTTGCTAGGCTGCGATGCGGCGAGGCGCCGAACGCAGGCACTTCTTTGCTAGGCGCCCAAGGAACACGGCGCTTTGCTTGACGGCGACGGCACGCGCAGCTTTGCTAGGCGCCCAAGGCAGACGACGCTTTGCTAGGCAGCGAGGCGGCGAACGCACAAAGCCATTTGCTCGGCGGTGATTCGCTGCCTCGCACAATAGCTAACCACTGTGCATGTTGGCTGTCTCACAAACAAGCAGACTGCTGCGTCTCTTCGCTGCCTCGCCAACTAGCAAAGTGCTGCCTCGCTTCGCCTGCAGGCGAAAAAGCCATCCGCGATGCCACTGCGCCACCTGCTGCACAAGCAAAGTGCTGCATCTCTTCGCTGCCTCGCACAATGAGCAAGCACTGTGCATGGTCGCTGTGTCACAAACAAGGAGACTGCTGAATCTCTTCGCTGCCTCGCCAACAAGCAAACCGCTGCATCTCTTCGCTGCCTCACCAACAAGCAAACCGCTGCATATCTTCGCTGCCTCGCCAACAAGCAGAGCGCTGCGTGTATTCGCTGAGTGGCAGAAAGCAAAGCACGGCGCCTGTTCGCTGCCTGGCCAACAAGCAAAGCGCTCCATCTCTTCGCTGCCTCGCAAACGAGGGAAGCGCTGCGTGCCTTCGGCGCCGAGCAAAGCAGCGCGTGCCTTCGCCGCCTCGCCGCCTAAGAAAGCGCTGCGTGCCTTCTCGCCCTCGCCGCCTAGCAAAGCGCCGTGTGCCTTCGCCGCCTCCCCAATCGCTTCGTGCCTTCGCCGCCTAGCAAAGCGCCTAGCAAAGCGTCCTCAGCCTTCGCTGCCTAGCAAAGCTCCACGTCCGCTCGCCGCCTAGCAAAGCACTGTGTGCCCTCGCCGCCTCCTAGAGCGCTGCGTGCCTTCGGCGCCTGGCAAAGCACTGCGTGCCCTCGCCGCCTCGCACAGCGCTGCGTGCCTTCGGCGCCTGGCAAAGCACTGCGTGCCCTCGCCGCCTCGCACACCGCTGCGTCCTTGGGCGCCTGTCAAAGCGCTGCGTGCCTTCGGCGCCTGGCAAAGCACTGCGTGCCCTCGCCGCCTCGCACAGCGCTGCGTCCCTGGGCGCCTGTCAAAGCGCTGCGTGCCTTCGGCGCCTGGCAAAGCACTGCGTGCCCTCGCCGCCTCGCCGCCTAGCAAGGCGCCCTAGCCCGTCCACCACCATCAGATCGCTGCGTGCCTTCGCTGCCTCGGTTCTTAGCAAAGCGCCACGTGCCTTCGGCGCCTACAAAAGCGCCGTGTGCCTTCGGCGCTACTACGGCGTTTGCTAAGCGGCGAGGCGGCGAAGGGACGCAGCGGTGTGTGAGGCGGCGAAGGCAAGCAGCGCTTTGCTGGGCGGCGAGGCGGCGAAGGGCCGAAGCGATTGGGGAGGCGGTGAAGGGACACGGCGCTTTGTTGGGCGGCGAGGGCGAAAGGCACGCAGCGCTTTCTTAGGCGGCGAGGCGGCGAAGGCACGCGCTGCTTTGCTAGGCGCCGAAGGAACACGGCGCTTTGCTAGGCGGCGACGGCACGCGGAGCTTTGCTAGGCGGCGAGGCGGCGAAGGGACACGGCGCTTCGCTAGGCGGCGAGGGCGAGAAGGCACGCAGCGCTTTCTCAGGCGGCGAGGCGGCGAAGGCACGCGCTGCTCTGCCAGCCGCCGAAGGCACGCAGCGCTTTGCTAGGCTGCGATGCGGCGAGGCGCCGAACGCAGGCACTTCTTTGCTAGGCGCCCAAGGAACACGGCGCTTTGCTTGACGGCGACGGCACGCGCAGCTTTGCTAGGCGCCCAAGGCAGACGACGCTTTGCTAGGCAGCGAGGCGGCGAACGCACAAAGCCATTTGCTCGGCGGTGATTCGCTGCCTCGCACAATAGCTAACCACTGTGCATGTTGGCTGTCTCACAAACAAGCAGCCTGCTGCGTCTCTTCGCTGCCTCGCCAACTAGCAAAGTGCTGCCTCGCTTCGCCTCCACGCCAAAAAGCCATCCGCGATGCCACTGCGCCACCTGCTGCACAAGCAAAGTGCTGCATCTCTTCGCTGCCTCGCACAATGAGCAACTACTGTGCATGTTGGCTGTGTCACAAACAAGGAGACTGCTGAATCTCTTCGCTGCCTGGCCAACAAGCAAAGCGCTCCATCTCTTCGCTGCCTCGCAAACGAGGGAAGCGCTGCGTGCCTTCGGCGCCGAGCAAAGCAGCGCGTGCCTTCGCCGCCTCGCCGCCTAAGAAAGCGCTGCGTGCCTTCTCGCCCTCGCCGCCTAGCAAAGCGCCGTGTGCCTTCGCCGCCTCCCCAATCGCTTCGTGCCTTCGCCGCCTAGCAAAGCGCCTAGCAAAGCGTCCTCAGCCTTCGCTGCCTAGCAAAGCTCCACGTCGGCTCGCCGCCTAGCAAAGCACTGCGTGCCCTCGCCGCCTCGCACACCGCTGAGTGCCTTCGGCGCCTGGCAAAGCGCTGCGTGCCTTCGGCGCCTGGCAAAGCACTGCGTGCCCTCGCCGCCTCGCACAGCGCTGCGTCCTTGGGCGCCTGGCAAAGCGCCGCGTGCCTTCGGCGCCTGGCAAAGCACTGCGTGCGCTCGCCGCCTCGCACACCGCTGCGTCCTTGGGCGCCTGGCAAAGCGCTGCGTGCCTTCGCCGCCTCGCCGCCTAGCAAGGCGCCCTAGCCCGTCCACCACCATCAGATCGCTGCGTGCCTTCGCTGCCTCGCTGCTTAGCAAAGCGCCACGTGCCTTCGGCGCCTACAAAAGCGCCGTGTGCCTTCGGCGCTCCTACGGCGTTTGCTAAGCGGCGAGGCGGCGAAGGGACGCAGCGGTGTGTGAGGCGGCGAAGGCAAGCAGCGCTTTGCTGGGCGGCGAGGCGGCGAAGGGCCGAAGCGATTGGGGAGGCGGTGAAGGGAGACGGCGCTTTGTTGGGCGGCGAGGGCGAAAGGCACGCAGCGCTTTCTTAGGCGGCGAGGCGGCGAAGGCACGCGCTGCTTTGCTAGGCGCCGAAGGAACACGGCGCTTTGCTAGGCGGCGACGGCACGCGGAGCTTTGCTAGGCGGCGAGGCGGCGAAGGGACACGGCGCTTCGCTAGGCGGCGAGGGCGAGAAGGCACGCAGCGCTTTCTCAGGCGGCGAGGCGGCGAAGGCACGCGCTGCTCTGCCAGCCGCCGAAGGCACGCAGCGCTTTGCTAGGCTGCGATGCGGCGAGGCGCCGAACGCAGGCACTTCTTTGCTAGGCGCCCAAGGAACACGGCGCTTTGCTTGACGGCGACGGCACGCGCAGCTTTGCTAGGCGCCCAAGGCAGACGACGCTTTGCTAGGCAGCGAGGCGGCGAACGCACAAAGCCATTTGCTCGGCGGTGATTCGCTGCCTCGCACAATAGCTAACCACTGTGCATGTTGGCTGTCTCACAAACAAGCAGACTGCTGCGTCTCTTCGCTGCCTCGCCAACTAGCAAAGTGCTGCCTCGCTTCGCCTGCAGGCGAAAAAGCCATCCGCGATGCCACTGCGCCACCTGCTGCACAAGCAAAGTGCTGCATCTCTTCGCTGCCTCGCACAATGAGCAAGCACTGTGCATGGTCGCTGTGTCACAAACAAGGAGACTGCTGAATCTCTTCGCTGCCTCGCCAACAAGCAAACCGCTGCATCTCTTCGCTGCCTCACCAACAAGCAAACCGCTGCATATCTTCGCTGCCTCGCCAACAAGCAGACCGCTGCGTGTATTCGCTGAGTGGCAGAAAGCAAAGCACGGCGCCTGTTCGCTGCCTGGCCAACAAGCAAAGCGCTCCATCTCTTCGCTGCCTCGCAAACGAGGGAAGCGCTGCGTGCCTTCGGCGCCGAGCAAAGCAGCGCGTGCCTTGGCCGCCTCGCCGCCTAAGAAAGCGCTGCGTGCCTTCTCGCCCTCGCCGCCTAGCAAAGCGCCGTGTGCCTTCGCCGCCTCCCCAATCGCTTCGTGCCTTCGCCGCCTAGCAAAGCGCCTAGCAAAGCGTCCTCAGCCTTCGCTGCCTAGCAAAGCTCCACGTCCGCTCGCCGCCTAGCAAAGCACTGTGTGCCCTCGCCGCCTCCTAGAGCGCTGCGTGCCTTCGGCGCCTGGCAAAGCACTGCGTGCCCTCGCCGCCTCGCACAGCGCTGCGTGCCTTCGGCGCCTGGCAAAGCACTGCGTGCCCTCGCCGCCTCGCACACCGCTGCGTCCTTGGGCGCCTGTCAAAGCGCTGCGTGCCTTCGGCGCCTGGCAAAGCACTGCGTGCCCTCGCCGCCTCGCACAGCGCTGCGTCCCTGGGCGCCTGTCAAAGCGCTGCGTGCCTTCGGCGCCTGGCAAAGCACTGCGTGCCCTCGCCGCCTCGCCGCCTAGCAAGGCGCCCTAGCCCGTCCACCACCATCAGATCGCTGCGTGCCTTCGCTGCCTCGGTTCTTAGCAAAGCGCCACGTGCCTTCGGCGCCTACAAAAGCGCCGTGTGCCTTCGGCGCTACTACGGCGTTTGCTAAGCGGCGAGGCGGCGAAGGGACGCAGCGGTGTGTGAGGCGGCGAAGGCAAGCAGCGCTTTGCTGGGCGGCGAGGCGGCGAAGGGCCGAAGCGATTGGGGAGGCGGTGAAGGGACACGGCGCTTTGTTGGGCGGCGAGGGCGAAAGGCACGCAGCGCTTTCTTAGGCGGCGAGGCGGCGAAGGCACGCGCTGCTTTGCTAGGCGCCGAAGGAACACGGCGCTTTGCTAGGCGGCGACGGCACGCGGAGCTTTGCTAGGCGGCGAGGCGGCGAAGGGACACGGCGCTTCGCTAGGCGGCGAGGGCGAGAAGGCACGCAGCGCTTTCTCAGGCGGCGAGGCGGCGAAGGCACGCGCTGCTCTGCCAGCCGCCGAAGGCACGCAGCGCTTTGCTAGGCTGCGATGCGGCGAGGCGCCGAACGCAGGCACTTCTTTGCTAGGCGCCCAAGGAACACGGCGCTTTGCTTGACGGCGACGGCACGCGCAGCTTTGCTAGGCGCCCAAGGCAGACGACGCTTTGCTAGGCAGCGAGGCGGCGAACGCACAAAGCCATTTGCTCGGCGGTGATTCGCTGCCTCGCACAATAGCTAACCACTGTGCATGTTGGCTGTCTCACAAACAAGCAGCCTGCTGCGTCTCTTCGCTGCCTCGCCAACTAGCAAAGTGCTGCCTCGCTTCGCCTCCACGCCAAAAAGCCATCCGCGATGCCACTGCGCCACCTGCTGCACAAGCAAAGTGCTGCATCTCTTCGCTGCCTCGCACAATGAGCAACTACTGTGCATGTTGGCTGTGTCACAAACAAGTAGACTGCTGAATCTCTTCGCTGCCTGGCCAACAAGCAAAGCGCTCCATCTCTTCGCTGCCTCGCAAACGAGGGAAGCGCTGCGTGCCTTCGGCGCCGAGCAAAGCAGCGCGTGCCTTCGCCGCCTCGCCGCCTAAGAAAGCGCTGCGTGCCTTCTCGCCCTCGCCGCGTAGCAAAGCGCCGTGTGCCTTCGCCGCCTCCCCAATCGCTTCGTGCCTTCGCCGCCTAGCAAAGCGCCTAGCAAAGCGTCCTCAGCCTTCGCTGCCTAGCAAAGCTCCACGTCGGCTCGCCGCCTAGCAAAGCACTGCGTGCCCTCGCCGCCTCGCACACCGCTGAGTGCCTTCGGCGCCTGGCAAAGCGCTGCGTGCCTTCGGCGCCTGGCAAAGCACTGCGTGCCTTCGGCGCCTCGCACAGCGCTGCGTCCTTGGGCGCCTGGCAAAGCGCCGCGTGCCTTCGGCGCCTGGCAAAGCACTGCGTGCGCTCGCCGCCTCGCACACCGCTGCGTCCTTGGGCGCCTGGCAAAGCGCTGCGTGCCTTCGGCGCCTGGCAAAGCACTGCGTGCCCTCGCCGCCTCGCACAGCGCTGCGTCCTTGGGCGCCTGGCAAAGCGCTGCGTGCCTTCGCCGCCTCGCCGCCTAGCAAGGCGCCCTAGCCCGTCCACCACCATCAGATCGCTGCGTGCCTTCGCTGCCTCGCTGCTTAGCAAAGCGCCACGTGCCTTCGGCGCCTACAAAAGCGCCGTGTGCCTTCGGCGCTCCTACGGCGTTTGCTAAGCGGCGAGGCGGCGAAGGGACGCAGCGGTGTGTGAGGCGGCGAAGGCAAGCAGCGCTTTGCTGGGCGGCGAGGCGGCGAAGGGCCGAAGCGATTGGGGAGGCGGTGAAGGGAGACGGCGCTTTGTTGGGCGGCGAGGGCGAAAGGCACGCAGCGCTTTCTTAGGCGGCGAGGCGGCGAAGGCACGCGCTGCTTTGCTAGGCGCCGAAGGAACACGGCGCTTTGCTAGGCGGCGACGGCACGCGGAGCTTTGCTAGGCGGCGAGGCGGCGAAGGGACACGGCGCTTCGCTAGGCGGCGAGGGCGAGAAGGCACGCAGCGCTTTCTCAGGCGGCGAGGCGGCGAAGGCACGCGCTGCTCTGCCAGCCGCCGAAGGCACGCAGCGCTTTGCTAGGCTGCGATGCGGCGAGGCGCCGAACGCAGGCACTTCTTTGCTAGGCGCCCAAGGAACACGGCGCTTTGCTTGACGGCGACGGCACGCGCAGCTTTGCTAGGCGCCCAAGGCAGACGACGCTTTGCTAGGCAGCGAGGCGGCGAACGCACAAAGCCATTTGCTCGGCGGTGATTCGCTGCCTCGCACAATAGCTAACCACTGTGCATGTTGGCTGTCTCACAAACAAGCAGACTGCTGCGTCTCTTCGCTGCCTCGCCAACTAGCAAAGTGCTGCCTCGCTTCGCCTGCAGGCGAAAAAGCCATCCGCGATGCCACTGCGCCACCTGCTGCACAAGCAAAGTGCTGCATCTCTTCGCTGCCTCGCACAATGAGCAAGCACTGTGCATGGTCGCTGTGTCACAAACAAGGAGACTGCTGAATCTCTTCGCTGCCTCGCCAACAAGCAAACCGCTGCATCTCTTCGCTGCCTCACCAACAAGCAAACCGCTGCATATCTTCGCTGCCTCGCCAACAAGCAGACCGCTGCGTGTATTCGCTGAGTGGCAGAAAGCAAAGCACGGCGCCTGTTCGCTGCCTGGCCAACAAGCAAAGCGCTCCATCTCTTCGCTGCCTCGCAAACGAGGGAAGCGCTGCGTGCCTTCGGCGCCGAGCAAAGCAGCGCGTGCCTTCGCCGCCTCGCCGCCTAAGAAAGCGCTGCGTGCCTTCTCGCCCTCGCCGCCTAGCAAAGCGCCGTGTGCCTTCGCCGCCTCCCCAATCGCTTCGTGCCTTCGCCGCCTAGCAAAGCGCCTAGCAAAGCGTCCTCAGCCTTCGCTGCCTAGCAAAGCTCCACGTCCGCTCGCCGCCTAGCAAAGCACTGTGTGCCCTCGCCGCCTCCTAGAGCGCTGCGTGCCTTCGGCGCCTGGCAAAGCACTGCGTGCCCTCGCCGCCTCGCACACCGCTGCGTCCTTGGGCGCCTGTCAAAGCGCTGCGTGCCTTCGGCGCCTGGCAAAGCACTGCGTGCCCTCGCCGCCTCGCACAGCGCTGCGTCCCTGGGCGCCTGTCAAAGCGCTGCGTGCCTTCGGCGCCTGGCAAAGCACTGCGTGCCCTCGCCGCCTCGCCGCCTAGCAAGGCGCCCTAGCCCGTCCACCACCATCAGATCGCTGCGTGCCTTCGCTGCCTCGGTTCTTAGCAAAGCGCCACGTGCCTTCGGCGCCTACAAAAGCGCCGTGTGCCTTCGGCGCTACTACGGCGTTTGCTAAGCGGCGAGGCGGCGAAGGGACGCAGCGGTGTGTGAGGCGGCGAAGGCAAGCAGCGCTTTGCTGGGCGGCGAGGCGGCGAAGGGCCGAAGCGATTGGGGAGGCGGTGAAGGGACACGGCGCTTTGTTGGGCGGCGAGGGCGAAAGGCACGCAGCGCTTTCTTAGGCGGCGAGGCGGCGAAGGCACGCGCTGCTTTGCTAGGCGCCGAAGGAACACGGCGCTTTGCTAGGCGGCGACGGCACGCGGAGCTTTGCTAGGCGGCGAGGCGGCGAAGGGACACGGCGCTTCGCTAGGCGGCGAGGGCGAGAAGGCACGCAGCGCTTTCTCAGGCGGCGAGGTGGCGAAGGCACGCGCTGCTCTGCCAGCCGCCGAAGGCACGCAGCGCTTTGCTAGGCTGCGATGCGGCGAGGCGCCGAACGCAGGCACTTCTTTGCTAGGCGCCCAAGGAACACGGCGCTTTGCTTGACGGCGACGGCACGCGCAGCTTTGCTAGGCGCCCAAGGCAGACGACGCTTTGCTAGGCAGCGAGGCGGCGAACGCACAAAGCCATTTGCTCGGCGGTGATTCGCTGCCTCGCACAATAGCTAACCACTGTGCATGTTGGCTGTCTCACAAACAAGCAGCCTGCTGCGTCTCTTCGCTGCCTCGCCAACTAGCAAAGTGCTGCCTCGCTTCGCCTCCACGCCAAAAAGCCATCCGCGATGCCACTGCGCCACCTGCTGCACAAGCAAAGTGCTGCATCTCTTCGCTGCCTCGCACAATGAGCAACTACTGTGCATGTTGGCTGTGTCACAAACAAGGAGACTGCTGAATCTCTTCGCTGCCTGGCCAACAAGCAAAGCGCTCCATCTCTTCGCTGCCTCGCAAACGAGGGAAGCGCTGCGTGCCTTCGGCGCCGAGCAAAGCAGCGCGTGCCTTCGCCGCCTCGCCGCCTAAGAAAGCGCTGCGTGCCTTCTCGCCCTCGCCGCCTAGCAAAGCGCCGTGTGCCTTCGCCGCCTCCCCAATCGCTTCGTGCCTTCGCCGCCTAGCAAAGCGCCTAGCAAAGCGTCCTCAGCCTTCGCTGCCTAGCAAAGCTCCACGTCGGCTCGCCGCCTAGCAAAGCACTGCGTGCCCTCGCCGCCTCGCACACCGCTGAGTGCCTTCGGCGCCTGGCAAAGCGCCACGTGCCTTCGGCGCCTGGCAAAGCACTGCGTGCCCTCGCCGCCTCGCACAGCGCTGCGTCCTTGGGCGCCTGGCAAAGCGCCGCGTGCCTTCGGCGCCTGGCAAAGCACTGCGTGCGCTCGCCGCCTCGCACACCGCTGCGTCCTTGGGCGCCTGGCAAAGCGCTGCGTGCCTTCGCCGCCTCGCCGCCTAGCAAGGCGCCCTAGCCCGTCCACCACCATCAGATCGCTGCGTGCCTTCGCTGCCTCGCTGCTTAGCAAAGCGCCACGTGCCTTCGGCGCCTACAAAAGCGCCGTGTGCCTTCGGCGCTCCTACGGCGTTTGCTAAGCGGCGAGGCGGCGAAGGGACGCAGCGGTGTGTGAGGCGGCGAAGGCAAGCAGCGCTTTGCTGGGCGGCGAGGCGGCGAAGGGCCGAAGCGATTGGGGAGGCGGTGAAGGGAGACGGCGCTTTGTTGGGCGGCGAGGGCGAAAGGCACGCAGCGCTTTCTTAGGCGGCGAGGCGGCGAAGGCACGCGCTGCTTTGCTAGGCGCCGAAGGAACACGGCGCTTTGCTAGGCGGCGACGGCACGCGGAGCTTTGCTAGGCGGCGAGGCGGCGAAGGGACACGGCGCTTCGCTAGGCGGCGAGGGCGAGAAGGCACGCAGCGCTTTCTTAGGCGGCGAGGCGGCGAAGGCACGCGCTGCTCTGCCAGCCGCCGAAGGCACGCAGCGCTTTGCTAGGCTGCGATGCGGCGAGGCGCCGAACGCAGGCACTTCTTTGCTAGGCGCCCAAGGAACACGGCGCTTTGCTTGACGGCGACGGCACGCGCAGCTTTGCTAGGCGCCCAAGGCAGACGACGCTTTGCTAGGCAGCGAGGCGGCGAACGCACAAAGCCATTTGCTCGGCGGTGATTCGCTGCCTCGCACAATAGCTAACCACTGTGCATGTTGGCTGTCTCACAAACAAGCAGCCTGCCGCGTCTCTTCGCTGCCTCGCCAACTAGCAAAGTGCTGCCTCGCTTCGCCCCCAGGCGAAAAGGCCATCCGCGATGCCACTGCGCCACCTGCTGCACAAGCAAAGTGCTGCATCTCTTCGCTGCCTCGCACAATGAGCAAGCACTGTGCATGGTCGCTGTGTCACAAACAAGGAGACTGCTGAATCTCTTCGCTGCCTCGCCAACAAGCAAACCGCTGCATCTCTTCGCTGCCTCACCAACAAGCAAATCGCTGCATATCTTCGCTGCCTCGCCAACAAGCAGACCGCTGCGTGTATTCGCTGAGTGGCAGAAAGCAAAGCACGGCGCCTGTTCGCTGCCTGGCCAACAAGCAAAGCGCTCCATCTCTTCGCTGCCTCGCAAACGAAGGAAGCGCTGCGTGCCTTCGGCGCCGAGCAAAGCAGCGCGTGCCTTGGCCGCCTCGCCGCCTAAGAAAGCGCTGCGTGCCTTCTCGCCCTCGCCGCCTAGCAAAGCGCCGTGTGCCTTCGCCGCCTCCCCAATCGCTTCGTGCCTTCGCCGCCTAGCAAAGCGCCTAGCAAAGCGTCCTCAGCCTTCGCTGCCTAGCAAAGCTCCACGTCCGCTCGCCGCCTAGCAAAGCACTGTGTGCCCTCGCCGCCTCCTAGAGCGCTGCGTGCCTTCGGCGCCTGGCAAAGCGCTGCGTGCCTTCGCCGCCTCGCCGCCTAGCAAGGCGCCCTAGCCCGTCCACCACGATCAGATCGCTGCGTGCCTTCACTGCCTCGGTGCTTAGCAAAGCGCCACGTGCCTTCGGCGCCTACAAAAGCGCCGTGTGCCTTCGGCGCTACTACGGCCTTTGCTAAGCGGCGAGGCGGCGAAGGGACGCAGCGGGGTGTGAGGCGGCGAAGGCAAGCAGCGCTTTGCTGGGCGGCGAGGCGGCGAAGGGCCGAAGCGATTGGGGAGGCGGTGAAGGGAGACGGCGCTTTGTTGGGCGGCGAGGGCGAAAGGCACGCAGCGCTTTCTCAGGCGGCGAGGCGGCGAAGGCACGCGCTGCTCTGCCAGCCGCCGAAGGCACGCAGCGCTTTGCTAGGCTGCGATGCGGCGAGGCGCCGAACGCAGGCACTTCTTTGCTAGGCGCCCAAGGAACACGGCGCTTTGCTTGACGGCGACGGCACGCGCAGCTTTGCTAGGCGCCCAAGGCAGACGACGCTTTGCTAGGCAGCGAGGCGGCGAACGCACAAAGCCATTTGCTCGGCGGTGATTCGCTGCCTCGCACAATAGCTAACCACTGTGCATGTTGGCTGTCTCACAAACAAGCAGCCTGCTGCGTCTCTTCGCTGCCTCGCCAACTAGCAAAGTGCTGCCTCGCTTCGCCCCCAGGCGAAAAGGCCATCCGCGATGCCACTGCGCCACCTGCTGCACAAGCAAAGTGCTGCATCTCTTCGCTGCCTCGCACAATGAGCAAGCACTGTGCATGGTCGCTGTGTCACAAACAAGGAGACTGCTGAATCTCTTCGCTGCCTCGCCAACAAGCAAACCGCTGCATCTCTTCGCTGCCTCACCAACAAGCAAATCGCTGCATATCTTCGCTGCCTCGCCAACAAGCAGACCGCTGCGTGTATTCGCTGAGTGGCAGAAAGCAAAGCACGGCGCCTGTTCGCTGCCTGGCCAACAAGCAAAGCGCTCCATCTCTTCGCTGCCTCGCAAACGAAGGAAGCGCTGCGTGCCTTCGGCGCCGAGCAAAGCAGCGCGTGCCTTCGCCGCCTCGCCGCCTAAGAAAGCGCTGCGTGCCTTCTCGCCCTCGCCGCCTAGCAAAGCGCCGTGTGCCTTCGCCGCCTCCCCAATCGCTTCGTGCCTTCGCCGCCTAGCAAAGCGCCTAGCAAAGCGTCCTCAGCCTTCGCTGCCTAGCAAAGCTCCACGTCCGCTCGCCGCCTAGCAAAGCACTGTGTGCCCTCGCCGCCTCCTAGAGCGCTGCGTGCCTTCGGCGCCTGGCAAAGCGCTGCGTGCCTTCGCCGCCTCGCCGCCTAGCAAGGCGCCCTAGCCCGTCCACCACGATCAGATCGCTGCGTGCCTTCACTGCCTCGGTGCTTAGCAAAGCGCCACGTGCCTTCGGCGCCTACAAAAGCGTCGTGTGCCTTCGGCGCTACTACGGCGTTTGCTAAGCGGCGAGGCGGCGAAGGGACGCAGCGGTGTGTGAGGCGGCGAAGGCAAGCAGCGCTTTGCTGGGCGGCGAGGCGGCGAAGGGCCGAAGCGATTGGGGAGGCGGTGAAGGCACACGGCGCTTTGTTGGGCGGCGAGGGCGAGAAGGCACGCAGCGCTTTCTCAGGCGGCGAGGCGGCGAAGGCACGCGCTGCTCTGCCAGCCGCCGATGGCACGCAGCGCTTTGCTAGGCTGCGATGCGGCGAGGCGCCGAACGCAGGCACTTCTTTGCTAGGCGCCCAAGGAACACGGCGCTTTGCTTGACGGCGACGGCACGCGCAGCTTTGCTAGGCGCCCAAGGCAGACGACGCTTTGCTAGGCAGCGAGGCGGCGAACGCACAAAGCCATTTGCTCGGCGGTGATTCGCTGCCTCGCACAATAGCTAACCACTGTGCATGTTGGCTGTCTCACAAACAAGCAGCCTGCTGCGTCTCTTCGCTGCCTCGCCAACTAGCAAAGTGCTGCCTCGCTTCGCCTCCAGGCGAAAAGGCCATCCGCGATGCCACTGCGCCACCTGCTGCACAAGCAAAGTGCTGCATCTCTTCGCTGCCTCGCACAATGAGCAAGCACTGTGCATGGTCGCTGTGTCACAAACAAGGAGACTGCTGAATCTCTTCGCTGCCTCGCCAACAAGCAAACCGCTGCATCTCTTCGCTGCCTCACCAACAAGCAAATCGCTGCATATCTTCGCTGCCTCGCCAACAAGCAGACCGCTGCGTGTATTCGCTGAGTGGCAGAAAGCACAGCACGGCGCCTGTTCGCTGCCTGGCCAACAAGCAAAGCGCTCTATCTCTTCGCTGCCTCGCAAACGAAGGAAGCGCTGCGTGCCTTCGGCGCCGAGCAAAGCAGCGCGTGCCTTGGCCGCCTCGCCGCCTAAGAAAGCGCTGCGTGCCTTCTCGCCCTCGCCGCCTAGCAAAGCGCCGTGTGCCTTCGCCGCCTCCCCAATCGCTTCGTGCCTTCGCCGCCTAGCAAAGCGCCTAGCAAAGCGTCCTCAGCCTTCGCTGCCTAGCAAAGCTCCACGTCCGCTCGCCGCCTAGCAAAGCACTGTGTGCCCTCGCCGCCTCCTAGAGCGCTGCGTGCCTTCGGCGCCTGGCAAAGCGCTGCGTGCCTTCGCCGCCTCGCCGCCTAGCAAGGCGCCCTAGCCCGTCCACCACCATCAGATCGTTGCGTGCCTTCACTGCCTCGGTGCTTAGCAAAGCGCCACGTGCCTTCGGCGCCTACAAAAGCGCCGTGTGCCTTCGGCGCTACTACGGCCTTTGCTAAGCGGCGAGGCGGCGAAGGGACGCAGCGGGGTGTGAGGCGGCGAAGGCAAGCAGCGCTTTGCTGGGCGGCGAGGCGGCGAAGGGCCGAAGCGATTGGGGAGGCGGTGAAGGGAGACGGCGCTTTGTTGGGCGGCGAGGGCGAAAGGCACGCAGCGCTTTCTTAGGCGGCGAGGCGGCGAAGGCACGCGCTGCTTTGCTAGGCGCCGAAGGAACACGGCGCTTTGCTAGGCGGCGACGGCACGCGGAGCTTTGCTAGGCGGCGAGGCGGCGAAGGGACACGGCGCTTCGCTAGGCGGCGAGGGCGAGAAGGCACGCAGCGCTTTCTCAGGCGGCGAGGCGGCGAAGGCACGCGCTGCTCTGCCAGCCGCCGAAGGCACGCAGCGCTTTGCTAGGCTGCGATGCGGCGAGGCGCCGAACGCAGGCACTTCTTTGCTAGGCGCCCAAGGAACACGGCGCTTTGCTTGACGGCGACGGCACGCGCAGCTTTGCTAGGCGCCCAAGGCAGACGACGCTTTGCTAGGCAGCGAGGCGGCGAACGCACAAAGCCATTTGCTCGGCGGTGATTCGCTGCCTCGCACAATAGCTAACCACTGTGCATGTTGGCTGTCTCACAAACAAGCAGCCTGCTGCGTCTCTTCGCTGCCTCGCCAACTAGCAAAGTGCTGCCTCGCTTCGCCCCCAGGCGAAAAGGCCATCCGCGATGCCACTGCGCCACCTGCTGCACAAGCAAAGTGCTGCATCTCTTCGCTGCCTCGCACAATGAGCAAGCACTGTGCATGGTCGCTGTGTCACAAACAAGGAGACTGCTGAATCTCTTCGCTGCCTCGCCAACAAGCAAACCGCTGCATCTCTTCGCTGCCTCACCAACAAGCAAATCGCTGCATATCTTCGCTGCCTCGCCAACAAGCAGACCGCTGCGTGTATTCGCTGAGTGGCAGAAAGCAAAGCACGGCGCCTGTTCGCTGCCTGGCCAACAAGCAAAGCGCTCCATCTCTTCGCTGCCTCGCAAACGAAGGAAGCGCTGCGTGCCTTCGGCGCCGAGCAAAGCAGCGCGTGCCTTCGCCGCCTCGCCGCCTAAGAAAGCGCTGCGTGCCTTCTCGCCCTCGCCGCCTAGCAAAGCGCCGTGTGCCTTCGCCGCCTCCCCAATCGCTTCGTGCCTTCGCCGCCTAGCAAAGCGCCTAGCAAAGCGTCCTCAGCCTTCGCTGCCTAGCAAAGCTCCACGTCCGCTCGCCGCCTAGCAAAGCACTGTGTGCCCTCGCCGCCTCCTAGAGCGCTGCGTGCCTTGGGCGCCTGGCAAAGCGCTGCGTGCCTTCGCCGCCTCGCCGCCTAGCAAGGCGCCCTAGCCCGTCCACCACGATCAGATCGCTGCGTGCCTTCACTGCCTCGGTGCTTAGCAAAGCGCCACGTGCCTTCGGCGCCTACAAAAGCGCCGTGTGCCTTCGGCGCTACTACGGCCTTTGCTAAGCGGCGAGGCGGCGAAGGGACGCAGCGGTGTGTGAGGCGGCGAAGGCAAGCAGCGCTTTGCTGGGCGGCGAGGCGGCGAAGGGCCGAAGCGATTGGGGAGGCGGTGAAGGGAGACGGCGCTTTGTTGGGCGGCGAGGGCGAAAGGCACGCAGCGCTTTCTTAGGCGGCGAGGCGGCGAAGGCACGCGCTGCTTTGCTAGGCGCCGAAGGAACACGGCGCTTTGCTAGGCGGCGACGGCACGCGGAGCTTTGCTAGGCGGCGAGGCGGCGAAGGGACACGGCGCTTCGCTAGGCGGCGAGGGCGAGAAGGCACGCAGCGCTTTCTCAGGCGGCGAGGTGGCGAAGGCACGCGCTGCTCTGCCAGCCGCCGAAGGCACGCAGCGCTTTGCTAGGCTGCGATGCGGCGAGGCGCCGAACGCAGGCACTTCTTTGCTAGGCGCCCAAGGAACACGGCGCTTTGCTTGACGGCGACGGCACGCGCAGCTTTGCTAGGCGCCCAAGGCAGACGACGCTTTGCTAGGCAGCGAGGCGGCGAACGCACAAAGCCATTTGCTCGGCGGTGATTCGCTGCCTCGCACAATAGCTAACCACTGTGCATGTTGGCTGTCTCACAAACAAGCAGCCTGCTGCGTCTCTTCGCTGCCTCGCCAACTAGCAAAGTGCTGCCTCGCTTCGCCTCCACGCCAAAAAGCCATCCGCGATGCCACTGCGCCACCTGCTGCACAAGCAAAGTGCTGCATCTCTTCGCTGCCTCGCACAATGAGCAACTACTGTGCATGTTGGCTGTGTCACAAACAAGGAGACTGCTGAATCTCTTCGCTGCCTGGCCAACAAGCAAAGCGCTCCATCTCTTCGCTGCCTCGCAAACGAGGGAAGCGCTGCGTGCCTTCGGCGCCGAGCAAAGCAGCGCGTGCCTTCGCCGCCTCGCCGCCTAAGAAAGCGCTGCGTGCCTTCTCGCCCTCGCCGCCTAGCAAAGCGCCGTGTGCCTTCGCCGCCTCCCCAATCGCTTCGTGCCTTCGCCGCCTAGCAAAGCGCCTAGCAAAGCGTCCTCAGCCTTCGCTGCCTAGCAAAGCTCCACGTCGGCTCGCCGCCTAGCAAAGCACTGCGTGCCCTCGCCGCCTCGCACACCGCTGAGTGCCTTCGGCGCCTGGCAAAGCGCCACGTGCCTTCGGCGCCTGGCAAAGCACTGCGTGCCCTCGCCGCCTCGCACAGCGCTGCGTCCTTGGGCGCCTGGCAAAGCGCCGCGTGCCTTCGGCGCCTGGCAAAGCACTGCGTGCGCTCGCCGCCTCGCACACCGCTGCGTCCTTGGGCGCCTGGCAAAGCGCTGCGTGCCTTCGCCGCCTCGCCGCCTAGCAAGGCGCCCTAGCCCGTCCACCACCATCAGATCGCTGCGTGCCTTCGCTGCCTCGCTGCTTAGCAAAGCGCCACGTGCCTTCGGCGCCTACAAAAGCGCCGTGTGCCTTCGGCGCTCCTACGGCGTTTGCTAAGCGGCGAGGCGGCGAAGGGACGCAGCGGTGTGTGAGGCGGCGAAGGCAAGCAGCGCTTTGCTGGGCGGCGAGGCGGCGAAGGGCCGAAGCGATTGGGGAGGCGGTGAAGGGAGACGGCGCTTTGTTGGGCGGCGAGGGCGAAAGGCACGCAGCGCTTTCTTAGGCGGCGAGGCGGCGAAGGCACGCGCTGCTTTGCTAGGCGCCGAAGGAACACGGCGCTTTGCTAGGCGGCGACGGCACGCGGAGCTTTGCTAGGCGGCGAGGCGGCGAAGGGACACGGCGCTTCGCTAGGCGGCGAGGGCGAGAAGGCACGCAGCGCTTTCTCAGGCGGCGAGGCGGCGAAGGCACGCGCTGCTCTGCCAGCCGCCGAAGGCACGCAGCGCTTTGCTAGGCTGCGATGCGGCGAGGCGCCGAACGCAGGCACTTCTTTGCTAGGCGCCCAAGGAACACGGCGCTTTGCTTGACGGCGACGGCACGCGCAGCTTTGCTAGGCGCCCAAGGCAGACGACGCTTTGCTAGGCAGCGAGGCGGCGAACGCACAAAGCCATTTGCTCGGCGGTGATTCGCTGCCTCGCACAATAGCTAACCACTGTGCATGTTGGCTGTCTCACAAACAAGCAGCCTGCCGCGTCTCTTCGCTGCCTCGCCAACTAGCAAAGTGCTGCCTCGCTTCGCCCCCAGGCGAAAAGGCCATCCGCGATGCCACTGCGCCACCTGCTGCACAAGCAAAGTGCTGCATCTCTTCGCTGCCTCGCACAATGAGCAAGCACTGTGCATGGTCGCTGTGTCACAAACAAGGAGACTGCTGAATCTCTTCGCTGCCTCGCCAACAAGCAAACCGCTGCATCTCTTCGCTGCCTCACCAACAAGCAAATCGCTGCATATCTTCGCTGCCTCGCCAACAAGCAGACCGCTGCGTGTATTCGCTGAGTGGCAGAAAGCAAAGCACGGCGCCTGTTCGCTGCCTGGCCAACAAGCAAAGCGCTCCATCTCTTCGCTGCCTCGCAAACGAAGGAAGCGCTGCGTGCCTTCGGCGCCGAGCAAAGCAGCGCGTGCCTTGGCCGCCTCGCCGCCTAAGAAAGCGCTGCGTGCCTTCTCGCCCTCGCCGCCTAGCAAAGCGCCGTGTGCCTTCGCCGCCTCCCCAATCGCTTCGTGCCTTCGCCGCCTAGCAAAGCGCCTAGCAAAGCGTCCTCAGCCTTCGCTGCCTAGCAAAGCTCCACGTCCGCTCGCCGCCTAGCAAAGCACTGTGTGCCCTCGCCGCCTCCTAGAGCGCTGCGTGCCTTCGGCGCCTGGCAAAGCGCTGCGTGCCTTCGCCGCCTCGCCGCCTAGCAAGGCGCCCTAGCCCGTCCACCACGATCAGATCGCTGCGTGCCTTCACTGCCTCGGTGCTTAGCAAAGCGCCACGTGCCTTCGGCGCCTACAAAAGCGCCGTGTGCCTTCGGCGCTACTACGGCCTTTGCTAAGCGGCGAGGCGGCGAAGGGACGCAGCGGGGTGTGAGGCGGCGAAGGCAAGCAGCGCTTTGCTGGGCGGCGAGGCGGCGAAGGGCCGAAGCGATTGGGGAGGCGGTGAAGGGAGACGGCGCTTTGTTGGGCGGCGAGGGCGAAAGGCACGCAGCGCTTTCTCAGGCGGCGAGGCGGCGAAGGCACGCGCTGCTCTGCCAGCCGCCGAAGGCACGCAGCGCTTTGCTAGGCTGCGATGCGGCGAGGCGCCGAACGCAGGCACTTCTTTGCTAGGCGCCCAAGGAACACGGCGCTTTGCTTGACGGCGACGGCACGCGCAGCTTTGCTAGGCGCCCAAGGCAGACGACGCTTTGCTAGGCAGCGAGGCGGCGAACGCACAAAGCCATTTGCTCGGCGGTGATTCGCTGCCTCGCACAATAGCTAACCACTGTGCATGTTGGCTGTCTCACAAACAAGCAGCCTGCTGCGTCTCTTCGCTGCCTCGCCAACTAGCAAAGTGCTGCCTCGCTTCGCCCCCAGGCGAAAAGGCCATCCGCGATGCCACTGCGCCACCTGCTGCACAAGCAAAGTGCTGCATCTCTTCGCTGCCTCGCACAATGAGCAAGCACTGTGCATGGTCGCTGTGTCACAAACAAGGAGACTGCTGAATCTCTTCGCTGCCTCGCCAACAAGCAAACCGCTGCATCTCTTCGCTGCCTCACCAACAAGCAAATCGCTGCATATCTTCGCTGCCTCGCCAACAAGCAGACCGCTGCGTGTATTCGCTGAGTGGCAGAAAGCAAAGCACGGCGCCTGTTCGCTGCCTGGCCAACAAGCAAAGCGCTCCATCTCTTCGCTGCCTCGCAAACGAAGGAAGCGCTGCGTGCCTTCGGCGCCGAGCAAAGCAGCGCGTGCCTTCGCCGCCTCGCCGCCTAAGAAAGCGCTGCGTGCCTTCTCGCCCTCGCCGCCTAGCAAAGCGCCGTGTGCCTTCGCCGCCTCCCCAATCGCTTCGTGCCTTCGCCGCCTAGCAAAGCGCCTAGCAAAGCGTCCTCAGCCTTCGCTGCCTAGCAAAGCTCCACGTCCGCTCGCCGCCTAGCAAAGCACTGTGTGCCCTCGCCGCCTCCTAGAGCGCTGCGTGCCTTCGGCGCCTGGCAAAGCGCTGCGTGCCTTCGCCGCCTCGCCGCCTAGCAAGGCGCCCTAGCCCGTCCACCACGATCAGATCGCTGCGTGCCTTCACTGCCTCGGTGCTTAGCAAAGCGCCACGTGCCTTCGGCGCCTACAAAAGCGTCGTGTGCCTTCGGCGCTACTACGGCGTTTGCTAAGCGGCGAGGCGGCGAAGGGACGCAGCGGTGTGTGAGGCGGCGAAGGCAAGCAGCGCTTTGCTGGGCGGCGAGGCGGCGAAGGGCCGAAGCGATTGGGGAGGCGGTGAAGGCACACGGCGCTTTGTTGGGCGGCGAGGGCGAGAAGGCACGCAGCGCTTTCTCAGGCGGCGAGGCGGCGAAGGCACGCGCTGCTCTGCCAGCCGCCGATGGCACGCAGCGCTTTGCTAGGCTGCGATGCGGCGAGGCGCCGAACGCAGGCACTTCTTTGCTAGGCGCCCAAGGAACACGGCGCTTTGCTTGACGGCGACGGCACGCGCAGCTTTGCTAGGCGCCCAAGGCAGACGACGCTTTGCTAGGCAGCGAGGCGGCGAACGCACAAAGCCATTTGCTCGGCGGTGATTCGCTGCCTCGCACAATAGCTAACCACTGTGCATGTTGGCTGTCTCACAAACAAGCAGCCTGCTGCGTCTCTTCGCTGCCTCGCCAACTAGCAAAGTGCTGCCTCGCTTCGCCTCCAGGCGAAAAGGCCATCCGCGATGCCACTGCGCCACCTGCTGCACAAGCAAAGTGCTGCATCTCTTCGCTGCCTCGCACAATGAGCAAGCACTGTGCATGGTCGCTGTGTCACAAACAAGGAGACTGCTGAATCTCTTCGCTGCCTCGCCAACAAGCAAACCGCTGCATCTCTTCGCTGCCTCACCAACAAGCAAATCGCTGCATATCTTCGCTGCCTCGCCAACAAGCAGACCGCTGCGTGTATTCGCTGAGTGGCAGAAAGCACAGCACGGCGCCTGTTCGCTGCCTGGCCAACAAGCAAAGCGCTCTATCTCTTCGCTGCCTCGCAAACGAAGGAAGCGCTGCGTGCCTTCGGCGCCGAGCAAAGCAGCGCGTGCCTTGGCCGCCTCGCCGCCTAAGAAAGCGCTGCGTGCCTTCTCGCCCTCGCCGCCTAGCAAAGCGCCGTGTGCCTTCGCCGCCTCCCCAATCGCTTCGTGCCTTCGCCGCCTAGCAAAGCGCCTAGCAAAGCGTCCTCAGCCTTCGCTGCCTAGCAAAGCTCCACGTCCGCTCGCCGCCTAGCAAAGCACTGTGTGCCCTCGCCGCCTCCTAGAGCGCTGCGTGCCTTCGGCGCCTGGCAAAGCGCTGCGTGCCTTCGCCGCCTCGCCGCCTAGCAAGGCGCCCTAGCCCGTCCACCACCATCAGATCGTTGCGTGCCTTCACTGCCTCGGTGCTTAGCAAAGCGCCACGTGCCTTCGGCGCCTACAAAAGCGCCGTGTGCCTTCGGCGCTACTACGGCCTTTGCTAAGCGGCGAGGCGGCGAAGGGACGCAGCGGTGTGTGAGGCGGCGAAGGCAAGCAGCGCTTTGCTGGGCGGCGAGGCGGCGAAGGGCCGAAGCGATTGGGGAGGCGGTGAAGGGAGACGGCGCTTTGTTGGGCGGCGAGGGCGAAAGGCACGCAGCGCTTTCTTAGGCGGCGAGGCGGCGAAGGCACGCGCTGCTTTGCTAGGCGCCGAAGGAACACGGCGCTTTGCTAGGCGGCGACGGCACGCGGAGCTTTGCTAGGCGGCGAGGCGGCGAAGGGACACGGCGCTTCGCTAGGCGGCGAGGGCGAGAAGGCACGCAGCGCTTTCTCAGGCGGCGAGGCGGCGAAGGCACGCGCTGCTCTGCCAGCCGCCGAAGGCACGCAGCGCTTTGCTAGGCTGCGATGCGGCGAGGCGCCGAACGCAGGCACTTCTTTGCTAGGCGCCCAAGGAACACGGCGCTTTGCTTGACGGCGACGGCACGCGCAGCTTTGCTAGGCGCCCAAGGCAGACGACGCTTTGCTAGGCAGCGAGGCGGCGAACGCACAAAGCCATTTGCTCGGCGGTGATTCGCTGCCTCGCACAATAGCTAACCACTGTGCATGTTGGCTGTCTCACAAACAAGCAGCCTGCTGCGTCTCTTCGCTGCCTCGCCAACTAGCAAAGTGCTGCCTCGCTTCGCCCCCAGGCGAAAAGGCCATCCGCGATGCCACTGCGCCACCTGCTGCACAAGCAAAGTGCTGCATCTCTTCGCTGCCTCGCACAATGAGCAAGCACTGTGCATGGTCGCTGTGTCACAAACAAGGAGACTGCTGAATCTCTTCGCTGCCTCGCCAACAAGCAAACCGCTGCATCTCTTCGCTGCCTCACCAACAAGCAAATCGCTGCATATCTTCGCTGCCTCGCCAACAAGCAGACCGCTGCGTGTATTCGCTGAGTGGCAGAAAGCAAAGCACGGCGCCTGTTCGCTGCCTGGCCAACAAGCAAAGCGCTCCATCTCTTCGCTGCCTCGCAAACGAAGGAAGCGCTGCGTGCCTTCGGCGCCGAGCAAAGCAGCGCGTGCCTTCGCCGCCTCGCCGCCTAAGAAAGCGCTGCGTGCCTTCTCGCCCTCGCCGCCTAGCAAAGCGCCGTGTGCCTTCGCCGCCTCCCCAATCGCTTCGTGCCTTCGCCGCCTAGCAAAGCGCCTAGC